>NC_058093.1:22687500-23937500 GCF_020171115.1 Neogale vison
AAAATTAAAAAAAAAAAGAACTACTATATGATGGAGCAATTCCACTGCTGGCTATTTATCCAAAGAAAATAAAAACATTAATTCAAAAATATATGCATCTTGTGTCTATGTTCATATTCATAAGTTCAATGAGGTATTTCTCACTAATACATTACTACATGCTTCTACATCATTACTACATGCAATTCCATTTTTATTCTATTTTTCATTTATGTAGGTGAAATTCACTACATTAACTTCACGAAAACAATGATGAGCTATGATGCACATACTGAAGAAAAACAAATCTGCTAAAGGGGTTTAAGTCTTTTGGTATGACTGACTTACAGTCCAAGGTAATGACAGTCTTATTTAATGACATTGAAGTTCTGTTGGCAATTCTGCAGTTGTCATAGAAAATTGGGAGTTAGTGTGTAATACCAAGAGTGAGTAAATGCTACTTCAATTTTCAAAAGGGATGGGAAGAAGTCATATTTCACAACCTGCATCCCTGGATAACAGAGTAAGATGGATTATTTAAGGAGTCATTTGAGGACACAGAGAAAAAGAAATAGTAATTGCTAGTATCTAACATAATTTCTGTAAAAATTAATCAAATCAGACTAACTTCAACTGCCTAATTGCTAGGTTAGTATATCAAAGATATTTAGTAAAATTTTTAAAGGCATGAGAAAATAAAGGATCAGTTCATTCCAATGACATATGTGATCACTAACCCTGTTTCCTTTACTATTCACTCACAATGAGATTACATTCCCCAGTCTCCTTACAGTTAGGTGGGACCATGTGACTAAGTTCTGGCCAAATGAATGTGAGCTGGAAGTGATGCATCCTGCTGTCAGACTGATTCTACCACGTAATCGAGACCTATTTTCCAAACTCTCCCACCAATTTATGATACTTAAACAATGATTTCTTTCTTTCTTACATTATCAAGTATTCCCTCTCATAACTCTTAGCACATCAGCACACAAATATAATAGTTCCTATATTAATATTCCACCTCCTTAATATCACATGTCTCTCTAGATTTTTCTCTATTGCTCTGCTCCCTTTGTATCACAATTTCACTATAGAATAATTATACTCACTATCTGCCCTGTGATCCTTTGATTGTATGTTGAACGTATTCCTTTTTTTTTTTTTTTAGATTTATTTATTTACTTTAGAGGAGAGAAAGGGAGAAAGAGAGAGAGAGAGAGCACATTCAGTGGGGGAGAGGGCAGAGGGAGAGGGAGAGGGAGTCTTAAGCAGATTCTGTGCTGAGCGCAGGGCCCCACAGAAAGCTCAATCTCATGATGCTGAGATCACAACCTGAGCCTAGACCAAGCGTTGGACACTTAACCAACTGCACCACCCAGGCACCCAATGTTGAACTTATTCCAATCAATTTCTACACTTGCCATAAAACAACTCTTACTGGCATCACCAATGATCCATTGCTTAGTCCATGGGCTATTTTTTTCTTTCCAGTCTCATCTTACTCGATCTCTCATAAACAGTTGACATATTTGCCTAGTCTTTATTTGACTTTCAAGCACTAATCTCTTGTTCTCCTCATACCTACCTCACTAGCCACTCATTTAGTTTCCTTTAGGGTTCCACCTCACCTCTCTATTGTTGGCATGCACAAGGTCAGTCATTAGATTCCTTTTCTCCACATTAACATATGGGTCCTCATCAAGTTCATGTCTTCGAATGACAATTACGCACAGCTGACTGAAGACACAGATGTCTAGCCCAGATCTTTCACTGCTTCCTGAGTGATTTTGTCTAACAGGCATCTCAAGTTTAAAAGTCTGAAACTGAATTCCTGGTTCTCCTCTCCAAATGTGAGCCTAATCAATCTCTTTGGTAATTGATAAATTCATTCTTCCAGGTATAAGAAGAAGAAAGAAAGAAAGAGGAAAAGAAAAAAAAAATTACACATAATCCTCTTTGACTATACTCTTCCACACTTTATAGTTAGTCTATCAGCAAATCTTTTTCCTTCAGAATGTAGTTGCAGGGCACCTGGGTGGCTCAGTGGGTTAAAGCTTCTGCCTTCAGCTCAGGTCATGATCTTAGGGTCCTGGAATCGAGCCCCGCATCAGGCTCTCTGCTCCTAGGCAGGGAACCTGCTTCCCTTCCTCTCTCTCTGCCTGCCTCTCTGCCTACTTGTGGTCTCTGTCTGTCAAATAAATAAATAAAATCTTTTTTTTTTTAAGATTTTATTTATTCATTTGAGAGAGACAGTGAGAGAGAGCATGAGCGAGGAGAAGGTCAGAGGTCAGAGAGAGAAGCAGGCTCCGGAGTCCGATGCGGGACTCAATCCAGAGACCCCGGGATCATAACCTGAGCCGAAGGCAGTCGTCCAACCAACTGAGCCACCCAGGCGTCCCTAAATAAATAAAATCTTTAAAAAAAATGTAGTTGCTATTATCCTGGTCCAAGTTTTTCTCATCTTTTGTCTTTTACTATTACAATGTTTCTAACTGGTTTCCTTATTTCTACCTTTTGTTTCTGAGTTCTGTCATTCACACAGAAGTGCAGGTAATCTATCTAAGAATTTTTAACCTTAAAAGGCACTTCTGTGGCTCAGCTGTTAAACATCTGACTGTTGAACTCAGGGTTGTGAGTTCAAGCCCTGCCCTGGGCTCCAGATGGAGTGAGAAGCCTACTTTAAAAAAAAAAAAAAAAAAGTCATAATCTTAAGAAGATTGTATAATAATATATCCAGAATTGTTCTTTTAAATAGCAGTCATATCATACATATCACTTTCCTAAACTTCATATATATGTAAATATATATATAAATATATGTATTAAATAGATATATATAATTATTTTATCAATTTTTGAAAATATGAAAAAGATGGCTTAATATGTTACATTAAATCAAAAAAGTTTGGACTGAATTACTTTTTAGAATAATTTTTTTTTTTAAGATTTTGTATTTATTTATTTGACAGAGAGGAATTACAAGTAGATGGAGAGACAGGCAGAGAGAGAGAGGGAAGCAGGCTCCCTGCTGAGCAGAGCGCCCGATGCAGGACTCGATCCCAGGACCCTGAGATCATGACCTGAGCCGAAGGCAGCGGCTAAACCCACTGAGCCACCCAGGCGCCCCTACTTTTTAGAATAATTTTTGAAAAGACATTTTTCAACAGCAATTAACATACCAGTGGATTTGCTCTTTGAAGTCATAATCCCATCACAATTTACAATCTTATTTATTTGGCCTTATTAACAAAATATACAGAATTAATTTGTTTAGCCAAATCTGCCAACCTGCTAGAACACTATCTTGAGGAATTAGCAATAATTTAAATAGTGAAAATTCTTCAGCAATGCATATTGTATCCCTGTAACTATATTCTCTTTATATTGTAATAAATTATAATATATAATATATATAAAAAATATACTTGACATTATAAAAACATTACGTTTAAAACTCCTTAATGCAATTAAGATAGCATTAAAAACATAAAAGAACAAATATAAAGAAAAAATTACATGAGCTCATACTCTAAACAGTATGTTTTACGATAGTCTTACAAAAACATACATGTACACACTTATTTTTTAAGCTAATACAGATTTAATTTCATGAACGTATTCCCCTATTTATCATGTTAAATCACTCTAAGAACAAATTATTCCTAGCTGCTGCTAGAGGGTCATAGATATTTGGCTAAGTAGAAATATAAACAAATTAAACAATAGCAATTTACCATTATAATGATGTACATGAAGGACTACTTTCATCTGGTTGATCATAAAGCATATTTAAGAAAAAAAAACTCCATAATTAAAGGATTCCTCACAAAGTGAAAAATTAGAAGCAAGTATATGGAAACAGATCTGCAAAATTTGGCCCATTTCTTTTTCCCATGCTATCTCCTCTGAATTAGACCCAGAGAAATATCTTTCCTTGTCCTTATTCCAATGAAAAATGATGGAAAGGATCCTCTTTTCCTTGTCTGACTCAACCCTGGTCTTTAAAAATGCCTTTTATCGGGGCGCCTGGGTGGCTCAGTGGGTTAAGCTGCTGTCTTCGGTTCAGGTCATGATCTCAGGGTCCTGAGATCGAGTCCCGCATTGGGCTCTCTGCTCAGCAGGGAGCCTGCTTCCCTCTCTCTCTCTCTCTGCCTGCCTCTCTGCCTCCTTGTGATCTCTCTGTCAAATAAATAAATAAAATCTTTTTAAAAAAATGCCTTTTATCTATGATTTTTTTTTTCTAACAGGCATAATAAACTTTTAAATGGAGAGGTCTTATTAGCACCTTCTAATATATAGTAGCTTTCAAAGGCTAAAAAAAAAAAGTTATAAACTTTATTTCTATTTTCCTTTAAACTGAATTATGTCTTTATGTTTTCAATGTGATATTGCTGATCTTTCATCTACCTCAAGTTTTCTGGGTGAAAGTTTTTAATATAAGGTAGTTTTATCATTTCGATAAGAAAAAAACCTCCATAAAGACAATGACTGGATTAATGACTGAATTAAACATGTTATTTCATTGGCATTTCTTTTATACTTAATTTGTGCCTTTTTAGCACAAAAGAATTAGGAAATTACCTGATGTTCACTGCCATAAATGATATCATAAAGGCATAATAAATTTTCTTCCAGTGTCTATACATTATAAATGTAAGTTACTATGTATCTGACAAAAGCAATTTGTATAAAAGTATTTCTAAAACTATTGACATCTATTCAAAAAGCATTTTCTGCACTTAAATTAGGAAGACCATAGAAATTTGCTAACCTTTCATGACACAGTGACTTAAAAATTTTTACCATTTGACTCTTTTGTAATTCTAAGAGCAAACTGCTCTCTAACATTTTCAGGATCATTAAATTAAAAATGATAAGGAAAGAAAATCATTACCTAATTTATATTTCTCTTCTAATGGGAATAGAATTAGTAATTACTTTTGTCAGTGAAACATCCTGTAGTCAGTCACTTGTGTCGAAATCACAAGCCTATCATTCAAGGTATGGGGCCTACTGACCTTAAATTACAAACTCATAATGTATTTATAGACCGGTATTAACACAGGAGACAGCATCTTTAAGCTTAACCATCCAACCTATTCTCAAATTTCCTTTTCCCATGCAACATTTATTTTTTCTTATTTTTAACTTTTTATGGACTTAAACCACATTTGGTCTAATACCTTATATATCATACCACTGGATAAATATTTACTAAATTATTATGTGAATCTGGCCATTTGAAAAGAGATGAGAAGCAAGACAAAGCTTGTATATTCAAGACCTACTCAAAACTCATGAATGGAAGTTCTAATGATCAGCCATTACAACTGAAAGTTTCATCTGTCAGAGGACAATTTATAAGCACCCAAGAAATTAATTCGTTTTGTGTTTCACCTTTTGTCTTTGTTAAAATAACTATAGAATCTATGGTGTGAAATTTTTTAAGCTACCTTCATTTTATCTACCTATTTCCTTAATGGGATTAGTGATCTAACTGCCTTCTTAAGGTCATATGTCTTTTATTTCAGTTCTAAAATCATATTTTAAATTTAGATAATGTACGGATCAGTAACATTTTGTATGACATTTATTACATTTTTCCTATTAAAAGATGAAATGAAGAGCAAGTTAGCAGACTGTTATCCTTGAAATTATGAAAGCAACCACAAAGCAGTTTATAGAATTTTTTAAATGATATAGTTTTGCCAAAAAGACCTGAAAATTACACATTATGGTTTTTTATAGTATTTAAATTTGATTAAGAAATTGTATCTCCGTTGACATGGGTTGTTATCATTTATTTGTTTTAGAATAAATTTTTAGGAAAGGCTCAAGACCAGAACCCTATTTATCTCCAGGATTCCTTAATAGAAAAGGCAATATCTCAGGTAGTGTATGAAAAATCATTGTTTATTTTTTTTGAATTATAGATTGCTATACCCCTAAAGATAGTAATAGGATACAACTCAAGTGGTTATTGTTGTCAAGTCCAATATTTTTGTTTTTCTTGACAACCAATCAAGTCACTATATTATTGGTGAAAAATTACTCCCTATTATGAGGTAAACAGAAATGCAAATTTAACCAAACTTATTAACTTATACTGTCTATCTCAAGTAAGATTCTTGAGCCCATACAACCATAGTATAATCTTAACAGCAGCAGCAGACAAGGTGCCCTATGCCTATTATTACAGAAGGGGCTGCTCTGTACACACTAATCCAAGGCCTGAACTTTCCATCACAGGCAGTATTCCAAATATAAACACCCAAGGGCATCCTGAAGCCTAAACTGATTTCTAAACACAGGGCTCATTTAAGAAAGAGAACTTCAAAAAAGTTAGTGGCTCTTATATTCTTAATTAGAAATTCTCCTCGTATTAGCTGGGATTTCAGAGTACATCAACACAGAGAAAGCAGTTGTTCCCACATCTTAAAATAGAACAGATTGAACATTTAACCTTTCTGCTACCCAGTCAGGGTCTAATGACTATTTTATGTTTAAACACACACACACACACACACACACACTCTCTCTCTCTCTCTCTCACTCACACATACACACATGCCTTTCTCCTAATATAATAAAACATAGATGGAAGTAAAGCAAGCTCTTTAAAAGTCTGAAATTAGAGAAAAACGTATTTGCAGGAATATAAAAGAATGCTGTCTACGAGCCAAACTCAGATTTTGTATTAAAACGTCAGTTTTGCAAAGTAACTCTATTTTAAGTGATTATCCTTTTGTAATGGATTTAGTGACTCTTTAGATTATTCATGATGAGGGATAATTATATTTTCTAATCCTGGTGTTATATTTAGCAACTTACTAAGGCTTTATAGAGGACATGAACTCTTAGAGCTCTCAGAATGACTGTGTCTCCCCAAGATTTGTCACATGTTCACTGTTTATAAGTAACCTCAT
The DNA here is from genome assembly GCF_020171115.1 of Neogale vison. Classification (NCBI taxonomy): domain Eukaryota; kingdom Metazoa; phylum Chordata; class Mammalia; order Carnivora; family Mustelidae; genus Neogale; species Neogale vison. The sequence goes on from NC_058093.1 coordinate 22,694,409, forward strand.
TTATTTCCTAGATACTGCCAATGGCTCCTCCTAGCAATATAAATACCCATTACTGACGTTTAATCAGCAGGATTGCCCTAAATGTACTGACATTTTCTATTTTCTTAAGAAATATTTATAGGTCTATTACTTCTTCCATTTTAAAGTTATACATTAGAATTCAAGAATATCTTTCAAGCCAATATCTCAAACCTGAATTGGAATGACTAAAGGATAGCCAAGTCTTTATATATAACATGATCATATTTACCCCTTCCACTGTGAATGGGGTGCGGAAATCACTGGTTATTAAAAATCAATCAAGCAGCTCAGTTTGGTTTCTGCAAATATTATAGACTCAAATATTTCTTTGTTTTGAAATAAATTTGGACTTCTTTAATATTTTTCTTTCATTTGGGCAAGCAAATGGGTAGAACTGATGAACAATAAAACGGGCTGCTCTAACAGGATGGAAGGATCATGTTCTCGAGGCTTAAACCCAAGGGATGCTCCTTAAGCTCTTCTCTTTGCTGGCCCTGTGACCTTGAGTGATTCACTTAGCTATCTTTAAACTCATTTTATTCACCTCTTAGAGTTTTTGCTCTCTTTTTATAGAGATTACATTCTATAAATGGGCACTTTCTGTGATAGAGAAGAGACCGTCTGGTAAGTAGATACATCAGCTCCTGTCTGGGAGCATGACAGGTGCATGGTGTTACACCGTGTGTGGGCGCTGATCCTGGCAGGAGTAGTAGGACCTGCTATTGGAGCTCATGGAGGGAAGCTGAAGGAGCACTCCAAATATCCTTCTGCAAGCATTACCCGCCTGGGGAAGTTTCTCATCCAATGACTGCCGAAGGATAACTGTCAAACTGTACTTTTCACCGTGGCCTTCTCACCACTTGCACGATGTTTATCCCATATCAAGATGCCATCTGTGGCGTTTTCCCACATCATCGTCTCAGAGGTTGAAGGTATCGCACATAACGGGAGTATTTATTACTATGAACACATCTGGCATTTTTGGAATTGTCAAAGAAAACTGACAGCTCCTGTAGCCTAATAATGTTTTTCTACATTTTATCGCCCTTGATATTAAAACTCCAGTTGATATGGGCACTTGTAAAGGTGAATGCAGGATCCTGTATCAAAGAGCATCATTCGCAAAGGCAAGGGAAAAAGAAGAGTTCTTAATTTATATGTACATTTTTTTTCCTTTACAGAAATGCAACCCTTTGGAAATGGATATATAGGTACAGAATATTGTGTGGCTCTATTAGACGTTATGTACCACCTCAGATTTTTTGTTATAATTTTTGTTAAGTTTTGGAATTTGCAAAATTGATTTTTTTTTTTAAATTAGAAAGCTTTATCATCTTCCAAATTCATATACACACCATTCCCTCACTCCTCTTCAGTATTATTTTGCTTATTTGGAGGTTTAATTTTTTTAAAGATTTTATTTGTTTATTTGGCAAAGATCACAAGTAGGCAGTGCAGTAGGCAGAGAGAGAGAGGCAGAAGCTGGTGCCCTGCTGAGCAGAGAGCCTGATGCAGGGCTCAATCCCAGGAACCTGAGATCATAACCTGAGCCGAAGGCAAAGGCTTAACTGAGCCACCCAAGTGCCCTTATTTGCAGGTTTAGTTTAAATGCCTAATGTGTCTTTGTTCAACAATATATGCTTCTTTGAGGGCAGAAATTGGAATGTGTTTTTCCCTGTGCCTCATAGGGATTTCCCCTTATCTTACAAAAGCAGTCAATAAGTGTTTATTCAATTATAAATAAAAAGAAATTGTTTCTAATGGAAAGGTTTAATGGCATTTTAAGAGTTTTTTTTTTCTTTTTAACATTAAACATTTCAGCAAATAAATAACAAACATTTCTATTTCTGCAATTAGTTCTGGTGAGAGATTTTTTCCTTATTTCACATCAGATAATACTGCATGAAGTATTTATTGATATCTAAAAGCTGACATAATAAGTGACGATAAAATCATAAGTGATTATAAAAATAATTTAAGTACAATACTATTTTAAAGTATCTGTTTTATATATGCAAAAGAGAAAAAAGCTATTAAATCTTCTAAATTTTCTAAATTAAAGTTTGACTTCTTTCTTCCATCTCTTTCTGCAAAGACTTTTGAATACCTGTTACAAATCAAGTGTTGGAAAACAGATTTACTTCATTCATAAATAAAATCTCAAAATTGAGTAATTTTCCTTTTATGTATTATCAGACTATTACAGGCCAAATTTTTCCAGATATTGTGGAAAAGAACCTGATTGCCTTTTTCAGCAATTCTAAATTAAAGAGTTAGATACTTTAATCAATAATAATAATGCAGCTAGAAATAAGAACAATGAAGAGAAACAACTCTTTTTAAAACCATTTCAGAGATTTTAAGTGGTTTTAAACTATATTTAAAATCAATTATTTTTTATTATTTAAAGTATACCTTAACTACTGGTTTTTAGGAAAATGAGATATTTAACTCAGTGAAACTAATTTTCTTTGTAACTTCAATCCACACACCATATTTTATTGAAATAATATTTTTAAAATAATTCAATTAAAGTGTCTTCCAGAACACTTTATCTATAACCCTGCTATTACATTTTCTGCTCTCCTCTCTCACTGTTTATTACAATAACTCACAAGTCTCTTTTCCTCCAAATCCCCTGCAATTTTCCCTCACTTCATTCTGATCAGATTCCTGAGTGCAAGATGAATGTTATCACCCACAGTTCCAAGAGCTATTTGAATAGGCTTGCAATAACTAACCATTATATGATTAATTAAAATAATGAAAATAAGCTTTATATTTCCAACATTATTTTAAAATGGTTAATTAAACATATTGAATGAAGATACATCTTAATGTCCCATAGTAGGTGGTCAAATTTGATCAGCTTGAGTTAATTCCTGGAAAGTGATCCTGGGGGCCAAAAAAAAAAAAAAAAAAAGATCTGGATAAAATGTAAAATTCCAATTCCAGACAAATAAGTTGCAACAGAAATCTCATTTTCAAAGAAAGGTCAATTAATTTGTGGCAAATACATGAAATACCAAGTTCTGTGACTTTCATTCATGTGTGGAAATGTAGTTGGTTTTCTAATATCCTTCATATACTTGAATAAATAATTTAAGTTTCATACATAGTTCCTATTGAAATGGGTACTCAGTAGGTGACTCACTTCATTTAAAAAACAAAACAAAACAAAACAAAAAAACCCCAGAAAAAATAAAAAAACTCAATACAGAACATGATATTTTATCCATCTGTAGCACTAATTTAATTTTTCTCCTAAACAACATATTGATCAGAAAAAAATAGTTTGTGTTAAAAATATCTTTCTTTTGCTTTGCAGTACTGATCACATAAAATGAAAAAAGAAAACAGCACCTTTACTTAAAGTTCATCTCTTTGTTGTATGGAGGACCAGGTTTAACAAGAAAAGAAACACACCTGCCAATATAACTCAGAGACCTGTTTTTCATTATACCAAACAGATTTTAAATTGCTAAAACTGAAAGTTAGTTGGAGAATAAAATGACAGCACATCAAATTATTAGCTAAATATAGTTCTATAGGAAGAATATTCTAAAGAGAAGATGGGTTGTTTAAAGATAAAGGAACATGAGGGTCAGCCATTGATGTCAAAGGCAAACAAATACCATTCCAAGTATCCCAGATAATATGCACTAATAGTGGGTTTTAGCTGGATTCAGGCTGATGCAGGTGCATGTTCAGCAGCTGCAGAGGCTGCACGCGCACACACACACACACACACACACTCATTCACACATAGCAAAATATAAACTAACTCTCGTGAAATGTAGAGAATGGAAAACTGTAAACACAGAAAACTCAAAGAGTAATGAGCTCATATAAATGCTTGAACACTAACCCTCCATCTCCCTGGGATTGTTTAACTCATAACAGTCCAAGATTTTAAATCATACAATGGACACACACTTAGCCTGAAATTCTAGGAAGATCTTCTTTCTCCGGAATACTTACTTACTGTTGGGCCTGAAGTATCTTTTCTAATTTTTCTTTGCCTTAGTTTTCTCCTTCTCTAGCAGTTGAATTTATCACAAATGTTTTTTACTAGGATTACATACAGAAATAATATATGCAGATAAAATAGTCCAGTACTTGACTCATAGTGCTAAATAAATTTTAATTATTACTTGATCAATATGATCCCACAGTGGATTAGTGGTTTTGGTGAAGAAGTAAAACACAAAATTAAGTTCGATTTTATTATCATAAATCTTACTTGAATTCATAGAAGCATACCTTTCTTCTAATATTCTAGTCATTCACTATATTTATTTTACTAGTTTTAAGTAAAACTAAACAATGTCCCTGTAGAACCTGTAAAATAAAAGTAGTTCCCAAATCTACTTTTTCTATGTCAGACTAAAAAACGTGATAGCCACTGACCAAAAGAAAACAATTACACCGCCTCACAAATGCAGAATTAGCATTTATGGAAAGACAGGTTCTATTTTAGGTTATAGGGGAAGGAGTGAAGTTGTTGTTTTTGTTTGTTTGCTTCTGTTTTATTATCAGATGTAAACAGAAGGATCCTCATAGATGTTATAAGAATCACCAACTCAAGCAAATACTTCACCGTAGTTGAGAAAATATTAAATTATATTAAACTTTAAAACGTGTGTTTCTTATTATATTAGTTTATCACAAATAGTGGCTTTAAACAACACATGTTTAGGGACGCCTAGGCGGCTCAGTGGGTGAAGTGTCTACCTTCAGCTTCGGTCACCATCCCAGGGTCCTGGGATCGAGTCCCGTATCGGGCTCCTGCTCACAAGGGAGCCTGCTTCTCCCTCTGCCTGTTGCTCCTGCTGCTTGTGCTCACTCTCTCTCTGACAAATGAATAAATAAAAACTTCAAAAAAAAAAAAAAACAATGCGTGTTTATTATCTTACAAATTTTGGTGGTCACAAGTCTGAAATGGGTCTTTCGAGGGCTAAAATCAGGATGCCAGCAGGGCTAAATTTTTCCAGATGTTGTAGAAAGAACCTGTTTGCCTTTTTGCAGTTCCTGCATGCCTTGGCTCCTGGCCCCTTCATCCACCTTCAAAGCCAACACAAGGACCGAGTCCTTTGTATTCGCCCATGACTCCTATTCCCTTCCTGTTCGCCTCATATACTTTTAAGAACCATTGTGATCACTTTGGGCCCACTCAGATAATCCAGGATTATTTTTCTATTTTAAGGTCAGATAATCCAGGATTATTTTAAGGTCAACTAAGTAGGAAACTTAATTTCATCGGCATTTTTTATTCCCCTTCACATATAATCTATTACAGACTCCAGGGATTCATATGTGGACATCTTTGAAGGGCCACTATTCCGACGACAACTGAAGATTGGCATTCAGTGCACTTTAATATTTTAATGTGTACATAGAAGTTTTATGAAAAGTAGTAAAATAAGGAACAGTAAAAGAGAGTTAATACACACAGACACAGGCATACGCATGCACACACATATTACTATGGTGCGTACAATAGTCAGAGTCAGGGCTGATTTGAAGGTCTCTCTGAAAAAGTAACATTTGAAAAGCGACTTGAAGGAAGTAAAAAATGGAACCTGAATCAGAGAACAGTTTCAAGCAAAGAGAACCGTGATTCAAAGTCCACGAAGAGGAAAGTGTTTGGTGTGCTTGAGGAATTGCTAAGAGGACAGGACAGTCTGGCTGGAATGCAGAGAGGGGAGAAGGGCGGGGGTTGAAGCTTGAGGAGGAACGTGGAGATCATACAGAACCTTGTGAGTTATTGAACTAGGAGACCGGTATATCTGAGCAGAAGAGTCCACAATTGGAAAAGCAACATTACAGTTGCTGTGTGCAGAATAGACTATTGCAAAGCAAGGTGGGAAGGAGGAAGACCAGTTTGGTCTTATTTGATATTATTTTCTAATAATCCAGGTGAGAAGTAAATACGGCTGGGACCATGAGGAAAGCAGAGGAGGGAAAGAAACATATAGGACGGATTTTTTTTTTTTAAGATTTTATTTATTTATTTGACAGACAGAGATCACAAGTAGGCAGAGAGGCAAGCAGAGAGAAAGAGAGGAGGAAGCAGGCTCCCTGCGGAGCAGAGAGCCCGACGTGGGGCTCGATCCCAGGACCCTGAGACCAAAGGCAGAGGCTTTAACCCACTGAGCCACCCAGGTGCCCCCGGATTTTTTTTTTTTTTTTTTTTAATGAAGGGGTGGTAACATTTCCTGGTAGAAAGAATTTCAAGTCAGAAAAAACAGGAAAAGAATCCTAGACAACCCCAAGATGTTTATCCTCAGCAACTGGAAGAACATACTTCATATTTACAAAAATGGAACAAACTGTAGGGAAAGGATGTTTAGAAGGAAAAATCAAGAGCTCCATTTTGGACACATTAAGCTTACAGACACCTGTGGCATATCTGATGTCGGTTAACTACTGACACTCCATCATATTCATTCTCTTCTGCTTAACAACAGATCTCCTGAGTTTTATCTGGGCATGGTTCTCAGCCTCTCTTAAAGCTGGATTTGGCTCTGTGAATTAGCCACAGGCATTGGAATGTAAGAGAAAATTACGTACGCCAGTTCTGAATTGTGACCTTCAAAGGATTCTATGTGTGTGCCTCCGTTTCTCTATTCTTGTTATCAAATTTTAGGAGTTGTCCTACCAACCTTGATCATCTCGAGAGATTAACTGATATATTGCCGAAGTCAGTATATTCTGGGGTCTCTTTTTATAGCAGCTTAGCTAGTGCTTAACTAAATATGGCATCTAAGCAAAGATATCGACTAGGCAGCTGACTATGGTACCATCTAAGTCTGTGTTCAGGGGAGAGTTCAAGGATAGAGACACACAAATGGGAGTCTTTAGCATCTAAATGGTATTTGAAGTCAGGGACTAGACAAAGTGCTGATGTCTAGCATTTTCTTCGGAAAAAAATCAATTTTCTCCACATTCATGTATTTACTTCATGATGACAAAATAGGCACTAAATAGCATGGCTTTTGCCTTGATTTTTCCCTTTGATTGCTACTGCTCAGAATCATAATACGGAATACCGAAAAACATACATACATATCATATCCATCAAGCCCAAAGTATGAAAGTGATCTTTTACCTTGGAAGAAGAGAAAGTCACCTTATTTCACTATTCATTATTCTACTACACAAGGACCACATTCTTTTTTATGTTCTACTTGGATATTTAGGATCACAGTCTTAGTGATAAAACCCATGGCCTCTCTCTTCAAAGGTCACATATGGAACAATCTAGAAGGCAGAGATTTTCTGTTTGATCAGAGAATACATATTTTTTAAGTTAAATCTGAATGACTTAGGCAAAGTTTTATCTTTCGAGAGCCCATCAAACCCCACAACTCTCCATGGTGTTGTTCATCATTTCGAATCACACATTAATATAATTGAATTGGCACTGATAGGTTTTTGAGTATGGGAATGTAGGCTAAAAATCATTCTTCTTGGAAGAACTGAACTGTTAAGTAAAATGTTATACAGCATGTTTTACCTTGCAAATTTGTTTACTTTGTACACATCAGCCACTGAAATTTCATAGTGAAACTTTACAGCCTAAATCCATGCACCTTCCTTTTTTTTTCTTTACTGAAGCATTGGGGAAAAAAAAAACCCAAAACATATTTATGTATCTTCTCTATATACATTGTGTATCACTTTATACAGATAGTATAAGAGCGGGAAGGGATTAGATTTTCACCAGACCAAAAGCCAGGGTTTGAGTTCTGTAAGTTTCAATAGACCATGAAAGGTTAAGAACAAGTTGGATATTGATGAATGATAAACATTTTAGGATATTACAGTCACAGTGACACTTTTGTCTTTGAATCTATGTTACGTAACTACCTAAATTTTCCTGACATTCATGTATGTATTGAAAACCTTGTATCTTGGCACTGCGGAAAATAGAACTGGGGATATTTTTTTTCTCCTCTAGTAAGGGACACTGGAATTAAAAATTATTAAACAGACTTTCTCATCATTGTGCTCATGATTTCAAGCCTATTGAGGGATTTTGGCTCACACAGTCTTACTTAGCAAAGTCCTTCAATAATGCACTATGGGAAAAGAATCTATACAATTAAATAAAATCACAGACATAGCTTCTTGTGTATCAATGTGTGTATACCCAATGTATATGAATAAGTTTTATTGGGTCATGAATCTGAACACCAACTGAATAAGGTTGTTCCAGGATTCGCCCAGCATTTTATGAAACCTATTATTCTTATCTGACATTACTGCAGTATAACAGACCATAGTGACATTTGATTACATTCTGTTTTATTATTGCTATGTAGCAAATTGTTCTTACCAATAAGTGATAAAATATACAGAGGCGATTGTAGTACAAAGATGAAGACATCTATTGCCCTTTCTGTGCAGTAACAGTGTCCAGAAGTGTATGAACAGCATAGGCCTGGCCTCTTTATTTAGCTCATCTTAACATAATGGTATCAAAAATAGAGAATGCATATGTTTTACAAAGTAAATAAAAGCACATTTCAAAGCTAACCAAAAAAGGGAAAAATTGCATGCTTTAACTATTTTACCTTAACTTAAAGATAGACCAGAAATGTAAAATACTAAAAATGTATGTTTATATCCTATGTAAATTAATAGAATATTATAATTACATAAACAATTTATCCTCAATACTGATATTAATATATGCTTATTTTGTTGTGATAGTATGCAATGCATTTATCGTGGAAGAGTATCCTCTGCAATAAATATCCATACTATTTGAAAATTACGTATTTTTCCATTTCTCTCTTTGATAAATATCTCGTGGCAGTGAGGAGGTATAACAGTGTAGATTTGATTTATGTGTTCAATTCCTTTAATATTTTTATTTTTTCATGATTGTTTAAAGATTATGATTTTATATATAAATATATATGTGTGTGTATATATGTGTGTGTATATGTGTGTGTGTATGTATGTGTATGTGTACATATATATATCCATAAATATCTCTGTATGGGTCTGTGTTTCTCTGTGTATGTGTCCATTATTTTTCCATTTAGGCATAGGGTGTGAGGGGGAAGATAACTAAGATAAACTAATCAGAAAGTCTTAATTTAACTCTCAGTTCATGTATTTTTCGAAGGCTGGACAACCCTCTTATATAAATTAACTTAGTAATTTTAAATGGTCAAATCCTATAGATGATTGGCTTATAATTTGATTCTGCTTTTCCAAGAGTGATGGCAGTTTTACCCTTCTTGCCATGGCATAAAACATTATATTCATATTTTTCTTATTCTGTTTAAACCCATTTCCCATTATCTACATGGTAACAGCATTGAACCTATGTCACTAAAATGTATTTAAAATTATTTCAAAAGGGAACAGTTGGTCTATACATCATATCTCTTATTCCTCTCAGAGGAAATTTTTATTAAAAACAATGGACTATATTCCTTATTTTCTTCATACTTGACAAAACAGAGTAGTGCCAACCAAATTGAACCATTTCTTGGTAATAACCATCAACCCGGTTTGGGAACATCACAGCCTGCAGCATCAATGTTTATGAGAACAAAATACGTTTATTTTGTTACAGATTTCTAACTATCTGTTTTCACTAGAAAATGACTCCATAATTTATGTTAGTAAGGAATATCTGCAGCTTGCTGCCTGTATTTCAGAAACATTCTAAAACGGGTATAAGCTAAAAATGAATGTCAATTTGGAGAACTCCATAGACTGTTTTCTAATGTGAGTTTAATTTCTCTGATGAAAGGATGAACATCTTCATTTGGCTATCCTTCCCAATTCAACATAAAGGTATTTTATTAAATATTCTTTGATGTCAACATCTGTTTAAATGACTTGCAGAAGGCAGTGCAATATCAAAATAAATAATGAGGAAGGGAAAGTGGACCTAAATGGTTTAAAATGGTTTAAAAACAATAATGAAACTAGGATATCTGCTTGAGATATTGCTTTATCCTCTGCTCTCTCAGCTGAGCAACCACAAAATTAAGATACAGTGTGACCTCACAAGGCTGTTGTGAGGAACAAATCAGGAAATCTATGTAAAATATTAAATGTAGAATGAGCCTTTTGGGAATAATCAATATATGCTTTAAAAATGTATATATATTTAAAAGCAATAAAATATTGCATGGTAGAACAAAAGTGGAAACAGACTAGAAACTACTCATTACTCCAACTGGCTATTCATGACAGAGTGTTCGTATACAGGACTTTCTTTATCTGTAAAATGAGGAAATTAGATGTGATCATCTCTAAATCCCTATGAGTGTATAAATAGAAAATAAACCAGGGGTGCTTGGCTGGCTCAGTGGGTTAAAGCCTCTGCCATTGGCTCAGGTCATGATCCCAGGATCCTGGGATCGAGCCCCAGGTACCAGGATCAAGCCCCAGGTCCCCGGATTGAGCCCAGCATTGTGTTCTCTGCTCAGCGGGGAGCCTGCTTCCTCCTCTCTCTCTGGCTGCCTCTCTGCCTACTTATGATCTCTGTCTGTCAAATAAATTCTAAAAAATAAATAAATAAACCAGACCCCAAATTTTTCTTTGCGATGAGATTAAAGATATAAAATTAGAAAGTTTTAAATGAGAAAAGAAGTAAAACAATAGAAAAAGAATAACTTAACAAGACATCAAAAAGGAAAATTAGAGTCAAACACCAAATGGAGAAAATAAGGAAAAGCAGTGAAATACTCAAGGCCAAGAGACATAACCTGATAGAAGAATGATACAAAAGGCCTTGACATACTAAGAAATAAAACTTATGTACAAGGAGCCTGTGCAGGCCAAGCTGAAAGATCAATAATGAAAACAGATATTCAAAAGAGGAAAAAAAAACATGAATAATACATTTGCCAGGAAGCCAAGATACAGAAGAAAAGTGTGAAATTATATGTTGGGTGAAGGACTTACTTTATGTGACCTAAATTTTCTATCTGTCAATAGAAAGAAAGAGCATAACCTCTTTTGTTGTTGTTGTTTTTAAGCAAAGCTCAGCTTGTCTTTGGGGTTATTATTCCATAAGTACTTTTATAATTGAAGTAATGAAAACCTGGAATCAGCCCTACATCCCTACTATGAATTATAAATCTTAACACATTGATTCTTGATGAGAGAGTCAATTATCATATGGTCTCAGTTACTTGTGGAACATAAAGAATAACGTGGAGGAGATTGGGAGATGGAGAGGAGAAGGGAGTTGGGGGAAATCGGAGGGGGAGACAAACCATAAGAGACTGTGGAGTCTGAGGGACAAAGTGAGGGTTTTGGAGGAGCTGGGGCCCACACCCCCAGGGTTGGATGAGCCTGGTTGTGAGTCTTATGGAGGGTACGTATTACAGGGACACTGGGTGTGGTACATAAACAATGAATCTTGGAACACTGAGGAAAAAATTGATTCTTACATAACAATCAGAGCTATTAAAGGCCTCTGGTTAGTCAGGTCATCTATTTTTTTGTTTTAATTTTTATTTACAGTTCCTCTTTTAAGGGATTTGATAATTCATTAAGAATTTTTCTAATTAATACAACACAGCAAGAAGGTTCACAGATAGAAATCAGACACACTTGTGTCTTTGAGGAGGTGTTAAGTAGACAAATATGAAAAACGGTTATAGGTAAAATGATAAAGATGTACATATAGATGTAAATGTTTATAAAAATGGAATCAGATAAATACGTGAACAAAGTTGTACGTATATATAGTTGACATACATATTTTACACAAATATGATCCAAATAAAATAACAAATTGAAACATAAATTTAACTTTCCGAAGTTTACATGTTTCACTATTTTAAATATTTTTTTAACAATATTGATTGATAATATTGTCATAGCACTTTTACAGAAGGGGAAACAAAACAGGGAAGTAAGTGGCTTTTTTTTTTTTTTAGTTTACACAACATGTTAGCATGTGCATTCTATGTAAAATTCCAATCATGTTTCCTTAGATATCTCTATCTTTATATTAAAAGTTTCCAAGAATTTTGGTGAAGACCATTGAAAAGGTTGGCAGGGAAAAGAGACAAAGACTCTGGAGCAGGAGTCAGAATAATATCGGCTTCCTCTCTGATATAGATATATCTATCCAAATATGTCAATCTTAATTTATTTAAGCTCTTTAGACTTAATAATAAATATGAATTATTATCCTTTTTTATAAATACTTGATTCCTTTTTTTTCTTTTGTCCTAATATTAGCACCACGCCCTAACTTCATGGCTTTTGGTACTTAGATAAATGCCCCAGCATTCCTTGGTGGCTAATGATTTATTTTTCCAACTCAGATTACACCATTTTCTCATAGCAATCATTTACTTTTTTTCAATAATGATCTTAATTAAAATGTCATGATAACATTTTATCTTGTATTAGGTCATTTTTTTAAAAATTTCATTAAACCAACTTTTTTTAAGATTTTATTTATTTATTTATTTGACAGACAGAGATCACAAGGAGGCAGAGAGGCAGGCAGAGAGAGGGGAGAAGCACGCTCCCTGCTGAGCAGAGAGCCCGATTTGGGGCTTGCTCCCAGAACACTGAGATCATGACCTGAGCAGAGGCTTAACCCACTGAGCTATCCAGGCACCCCGACATTTAACCAACTTTTTATCTAAGACTTCACCCCATACTAAATATTTTGTTTTTAAATAGCACATAGCAGCGAAACTGACAAAGCCCAAAGTATATATTGAAATCCAACACTCTCATTATTTGCAGAGCAACTTCATTCTGTGAAATTCATATCCACTGAAATATGCAATTTAATTTAATTATATATATCTAAAATACTATGAATTGATCAATGGTTTTAATTTACCCAGCTTAAGAATCATGAAGATGATAATAGCAACAGCAACATTAAAAGTCAATGTATAAACATGTCTTGAAATCTTATTCCAAGATCTGTACTAATTATTTTCAAATATTAACTTATTAATTCTTCAATGTTTTGAAGGTTTTTCTTTTTACTAAGAACCTGATCAAATTATACAAAAGATATTTAATAGTGAACTAAGTTTATATTGTTTTATTTGCTTCTATAATTTTATTTATTCAACTATTCAAATGTAATCAAAATTAAATATAATTTATGCAAGCTCTACTAAATTAAAATATCTAGGATGCTATCATCTCAATTAGTGGGAATAAGCAAAGTTTATGCCATTGGATGAATTTGTTTTTAAGTAGTGAGGTTAATGGGAATAGTTCATATTAATATATAGATTTTATGTAAACAGCAGAAAAATGCAAGAAGTGTTAGACTGTGTTATATAAAACTATTATCAAGAACCTGGAAAATAAAAACAGAAACAAGATATCATTTTCATCCACCAAAATGGTTAAAAATTTTAGGATCTAATCTAAGGTAAACATTAATAAAATTATATAGATTAATGATACAGAAGGCCTTGGAATAGTATGAAACAAAAATATGTAAATGTTGAAATATATTATCTCATCTGTTCCTTATATGTAAGTGAATCTAACCGTTTTGCAGTGCAATCTGAAAGTTTCTACTATTATATAAAGTGCCTATGTACTAATTTCCAACAGGGATTCTAGAGTAATATCTACACGTACGTAAGTGATTCATGAATGACTACGGGAAAACACTGGAGATAAAAATTCTGTTGATGAGAATACTGTGAGGTACTTAAACAATGGTATATCAGTACAACGAAATACAGACTGCTAAAAGGAACCAGGTAGATTTATCTGTGTTGACATTGAAGGATTGCCAAGACCTGTTTATGAAAATTAAAAAAGGACACTTACAGAAAGAGATCTACCAAGTTGATACTAGAGGTTACCTCTTAGGAGTGAGTGAAGCCAAGACCGTCTGCAAACCTCCCACTGGGGATAGATTAGGATTTAAGAACAATAAACTGAGCTGAAATGTCCTTGAAAAGGTCTGGAGTTTATGAGTGTCTTATTTCCTTACATTAGCTCTAGATTTTTAGATTTTTCTGAATGCAGTCATTATCCTATTCCCCTTCCCACGGAAAATCATTATAGTCTTCAAATCTTCCCACAGTTACTCCTTTCCCAATCAGTAAGTAGCTGAGTTCCAGCTGGGTTTGTGACTTATCACATTTACAATTCAGTTTTTCATTTGTCAGTTCCCATAGTAATTAACATAGTTGTCAACAATAGAGAGTAATAAATCCTCCCTCACGATTTCCAAGCTCTTCCAACTGAGAAAATGTTAAATTGGGGGGCAAGTGGCTAACGTGATTACCTAGTTCAGGTGACCTTTTATCTAAAACAACTCATTATGTGAGGGAAGAGAGGAAAAGGGAAAAAAAAAAAAAACAATAAAACCTCTCATTTCCATTCCCTTGTAATTCATCTATTCCACTCTTCTATTGCGCAGCCTCAAAACATGGGATACAGGGACAAAAAAACTAATATATATATATATAATATATATATTATATATATATCAGATACAGGGACAAAAAAAACTAATATATATATATATATATATATATATATATCAGATACTCTTGTAAAGAAGGCTAATTGGACACCACCAGGGTGACTCAGTCGGTTAAGTGTCCCACTCTTCATTTTGGCTTAGGTCATGATCTTGGGATTCTGAGATCAAGTTCCAAGTGGCTCTGCACTGGGCATGGAGCCTGCTTGATATTTTCTCTCTGCACACTCTCTCCAACCCCACTCAGCACATATGCTCTCATTCTCTCTAAAAAAACAAAAACAAAAGCAAAAACAAACAAACAAAAATAAACCAAGGCTAAGTATATACTCATTCTGGAATGAGACCACTTGGGTTTGAAATCTGAATCAACCACTTACAACAGTGTTTGGCATGCTATTTAATTTATCGATGTTCTCATCTGCAAAATGTGACCACTAAAAATGTGTATATATATATATATACTTTATCAATTTGAAATGAAATAAAATGTATACTATCCTTGGCCCTATGCCTGGCTATTTTTGTTTACTAAATAAGTTTTAAAAACAGACTTTCAAAATCATTTGCACTTTAAATAGATGGGTTATTTTGTAAGGATATATATAATTCTTATCATTTGATATGATAATATTCTCCCAAATTATAGAGTCACAAAATATCATAGAGGGAGAAGTCTAAAGCAAGCCAGCAAAACAGATGTTTATGCCATTGGATGGCACAGCAGTCACTTTCATAAAACTAAAGACAATAAAAGAATGAGTGAAGGAAATAGAAAATAACATAAATGTATTAGAACATGCCGAGTGCTTATTTTAATCCTGCCAGGTCTCCTGGTATGTATGCACTGGGGCTCCCAACGTGGAATAGTTTAAAATGGTCACTGACCACAGGAAGGATTAGTACCTTTTAATCTTTTTAATCCACAACATTTAAAGTTCTGATTTTATCAGGCATAATATAAAAGTGATTAGTGTTCAGGCTCTTCAGAAGTATGGAGTTGTTTATGATTCCATTTCCACGTACAGTCTGTGATAAACAGATCCCAGACAATAGCTGGAATGGGTTGAGGCAGGCAATTCAATATGTAGACCTACTTTCAGATGCTGCAAAGAAGAATTTCATGACCTCTGACAAATCCATTGATCACAATCCTTGAAAATAATATCTATTCGGCAAAATCTTCCTATAAAATATATGATATTATAAACAATTGCTAGTCTTTTTGAAGGGTGCAGAGAACTATTCCATTTTACTTAAGGACCTGTCTCCGTGTGTGTCCATGTGCATGTGTGTAATAAATCATAACTTTGATTTAAGCTTGGTTCTAAATTAATCCACTGTGGTCAAAAGACAAAAATCTGGCAAAAATTGCTATTGTTTTAAAAAGCAATTGACATAAGCACTGACATAAGATGTTATTTGATTTAATTTACAGGCAATTACATAAGAAATATAATAGTCAAATATGTCCAGCTCCAAAATAGTCCTTCAGACTTATTGCACATTAGAAAGCACAATGAATTTGTTACTAAACTCTTACATTATGCCATAGCTTTTGTCTTTAACAGATATGCAAGTCAAGAGTATCTTTATTGAATATTTTCATTTTTGCTCCTAAAATTGAACCAATGTATATCATCCTTTTTCCTATGCTACATGATAGATTTTATGGGTCTTAACAAGAGCATTTACTCATGCAGGGAAATCCTGAAATGTGTTACATTTCAGTCTGAGCTTCCCATTACCCCCAATATATAATTAATTATTTTTTTGAAATCAAAGAATGTAAAACCTGCCACTTGGGCTGCTTGACTGTCTTAGTAAGTAGAGCAAGGGACTCTTGATCTCAGGGTTGTTAGTTCAAGCCCCGCATTTGGCGTTGAACCCACTCAAGAAAACCAAAAAAACAAAACCCAGAACCCTACCACTCCAACATAAATGCACTAGTTGGGCACATTTCAACCTTGACTAGAACACTGCAAGATGAGCTCGTCAATACATTACACAAAACCCTTCATCTGTACATGGTAAGCACTTTTAAATCATTTGGAAAACAAAAAAAACTAGTAGCTATCAATAAGCTGTTGACATTTTGGGGGGAGCTGTGACTTCTTTTACAGTGCTCTTGCTGTAATTTTGAACTGACTCAAGCCTATGAGCTTTTATATACGCCTGCAAAATTGTCTTTTCTTTTGTACTTGCAGGATGATATGTAATTAGAGAGTACTGTTTATTACCTCATGTACAGATCCCTCTGAACATGATTATGATACAGTACAGAGTACAGAGATTCTGAAAATACATATTTTGTATTTTTTTTCTTAACACTGAAATGTTTTTCATGGCACGGTAAAATCAGCTCTGTATATTTTTAAGTATAAATGAATAAGGCATTCAATATAAATATGGATTTAAGATAAACAGTATGTTTTTCCTATGTGAGAAATAAGTAAAAAAACTTGGTGCCAACCCTTCTTTTTAATCGTCTTGTTGTGTCTTTTCTCATATTCATTTTCCTGATAAACACGATCACTTCTCACACACATTAACTAAGATCAGTTCCTTTCCTTGTGTAACAGTCAAATCTTTAGATTGAACTTCAATTGTACTGTGAATTTCTTTTACTCACAACTTCCCTTTCTTTCTTGTTATTAACCATCTAAAATATATCTGGAAAAGTAACCACCCTTACTGGCCATTATGAGCCCCACATACCATAAGTACAGCTTGGAGTGCTGGACCTGATACTTTGGATTAGGTCTCCGAAGAATATGAGCTGAGAACTGGGATAGGATGAGCCTTGTTTTTGAGACAGAAAGCAAATAGAAAGGATCAAAACTGAAAACTAAACTAAACAGACTGCCCAACGGATGTGTAAGTCTATAAAAAAGTTAGAAAGACCATCCTTCTATCTACCTATCCAGTTAGCAAATTTCCATTACATCAGTGAATGAAAGAGAAAATGTCCCTGTTCTCTTCAAATAAACATTCTAAAGGAACAAATATACAACGAACAAGTTAAAAACCATAAACAACAACAAAACCATCAAATAAATATAAGGGCTATGAATGAAATCAAATATTTTTTAATTTTAATTTTTATTTATTTTTTTAAAGATTTTATTTATTTATTTATTTATTTGACAAAGAGACACAGCAAGAGAAGAAACACAAGCAGGGGGAGTGGGAGATGGAGAAGCAGGCTTCTCGAAGAGCAGGACCCTGGGATCATGTCCTGAGCCAAAGGCAGATGCTTACTTACTGAGCCACCCAGGAGCCCCTATTTTTTTAATTTTTAATTTATTTTTAAAGAATTTTATTTATTTATTTGTCAGAGATATAGAGAGAGGAGAGAGCACAAGCAGATGTTGCAGCAGGCAGAAGGAGAAGCAGGCTCCTTGGTGAGCAGGGAGCTCTATACGGGGCTCAGTCCCAGAACCCTGGGATCATGACCTAAGCTGAGGGCAAATGTTTAACCTACTGAGCCACCCAGGCACCTCTCAAACATAGTATTAGAGTGACCAGTATAGGGCAGGGGAAGGGATGCTGGGTTACTTTAGATAGGATTATCAGGGGAGGTCCCTCTGGAGTCAAAACTGCTGTACTGAAAATTGAAAAGAAGGAACCTAGATGGGTGCCTGTGTGGCTCAGTTAGTTAAGCATTCACCTTTGGCTCAGGCCATAATCTCAGGGTTCTGAGATCGAGCCCGCATTGGGCTCCCTGCTCAGTGGAGAGTCTGCTTTTCCGTCTTCTTCCCTCCCTTCCCCCCAACTCCTGTGCATGAGTTCTTTTCTCTCTTTCTCAAATGAATAAAATCTTAAAAAAAAAAAAAAAAGGAAACTAGAGTACACTTATCTTGATGAGCACAATATAGGATTGCTGAATTATTATATTAGATACCCAGAACTAATGTACCACTATATGTTAATATTACTTGAATTAAAAAAATAACAATAATAATAATAAAAGAAGGAACCAGCCATGGAAAGAGTTGGCCAAAGGAAGAACAGTAATTTACTATCTACTATCTTATTTCATTTATTTTAAGGTACATATTTTTCATATATATGTGTCTCTACACTTGGGGTGCATGTTATAATTCTTGCTAGCCAGATGGCAGTCATGACTTCATAGAAGTTCTCTGGGCATGTGTGAACTTCATTGCTATTTTTGATAGTATGAGGGCACAACTTCAATGCCATGATTTTTACACAAACAGACCGTTTAAGGACCATTAGAGAAAGAATAGGTGTTAATAGGGATTCATTGTATAAAAACCTTACACTAACATTATCTGTTGAGATAAAAATAAATGACAAACATCTATAAGGCATAAAACTTGCAGAATGATTGGCAATAGTGTAGAAAAATATTAGAAGAACTAGATTTTAGTGCTCAACCAATTCTCTGATGGTACAATGAAAACAAATAGTTGAAATGTGAATGTAGAGGCACCAGGGTGGCTCAGTAGGTTAAGCATCTGACTTGATTTTGGCTCAGGTAATGATCTCAGGTTTGTGAGATTGAGCCCTGCCTAGGGCTCTGCATTGGGCATGGGTCCTGCTTAGGATTCTCTCTCCCCCCCACCCTCTGCTTCCCCCTCACACGCACATGTATGCTTGCTCTCTTAAAAAAAAAAAGGGGGGGGTTGCCTGGGTGGCTCAGTGGGTTAAGACTCTGCCTTCAGCTCAGGTCATCATTTCAGGGTTCTAGTATTGAGCCCCGCATCGGGCTTTCTGCTCGTCAGGGAGCCTGCTTTCTCCTCTCTCTCTGCCTGCAGTTCTGCCTACTTGTGAGATCTCTGCCTGTCAAATAAATAAATTTAAAAAAAGAAAAGAAAAAAGTCGCTATGGGGTTAGATTATCCAAGTCTTACAATTATCTTAACCAATTTACTTTGATCATTGAAACATTTTTTTATGTATGCACAAGAGTGTCATGATAACAATTAAATTTCTATTAGAAATAGAAGGCTCTTGAAAAAAGGCTCTTTGAATATGACAAAAGTCCCAAGTCATAAGAAAGAATGGCGTTATAGTTCAACTGTCAACATTTTTTCCTATTTAATGGTACATAAAATAACAGTTCATCTTAAAATTGATGGTATCTTTTTTTAAAGATTTATTTATTTTAGAGAGAGGAGAGGGGTAGAGGGAGTAGAAGAGAGCCTCAAGCAGGCTCTGTGCTCAGCATGGCACTCTTTCTCATCATCCCAAGATCATGACATGAGCCAAAACAAAGAGTCAGACACTTAGCAAATTGCCCCCAAACTGATGGTCTCTAAATACTGGGATCATTGTTTTTTCCAAAGATCTGTCACGTACAAGTAAGTAACGCAGCCATGATCCCCACATTTACAGGATTTTCATCCTAGTGGAGAATAGAAAAAACATAACTGAGTAAATTTAATAAATTGGTAATTACAAGTTGTGATAATTACTAAAAAGCCAACAATAAAGACCATTATGCACAGTGATATAAGAGTGTACATGTGGGTTGATGAATGTGATTTAGATGTATGGGGAAGTATAGACTGCTGAGGAAAGCTTGTCAAAGGTTAGACTCTTCAAGCCTTGAAGAAAGACGCAGTCATGCCATGGGTTGTAGAAGAGTATTCAAGTAAAGGAAAAAGTATATACAAAGTACAGTATTTGGTGTGTTCTAAGAATAGAAAAGCCTGAAAGATTGAATAGTTGAAGAAAAGAAGGGAGAATGGCATAGAAAGTTTGGGATCTGGTGAACTACATGGGAGACAGAATGTTCAGGACATTGTAGACATTATTCAGAGGTTTTTATTCTACTTTAAGTGCAGATGGATGACATTGAGGGATTTTGACTGCAAGAGTGACATCATCAGAACTACATTTTAAAAAGAGCATTCTGGATACCCTCAAAAGACTGGACTGTATGTGAGGAAGGAAAACTAGAAGACCAGTTAGAAAACTACTCCAACTGTGTGAGAACAAATGATGGTTGAGACATGTATAGCGGCTGTGGAGATAAAGGAAAAAAATGGATTCTAGATACAGTTTTAGACAGTCATTGGACTTACCAATGGATTATACAGAAACTGAGGAAAAATAAAGGTGAATTTGAGGTTTCTAATTTAAGCATTCAAATGTATGATGATACCAATTTCTGAAATGGTAAGACCAATGGATAAATGGGTTGGGAGGTGAAAAATGAGATTCAAGAGTCTAGCTTTGGAGAAGTCTATCTAGAATATATGTTGGTCATCCTAAACAAATTCTGTATGTACATTTATATTTATGAATCTAAAGCTCCATTGTAAAGTCTAATATAATACTGAAATTTTTTATAAATAAATAGGCACAATATCTGTAGGTCTAATAGTTGAGGATGGGCAGGTCAAAGAAACTGAACTCAGAACATCTTGAGAATATATCCATCCAACAGAGGATACATAACATGTCGACAGATGATAGGATATGACATTATCCACTGGATTTTACAATATGGAGTTCACTGACATTCTTAAAAAAAATAATTTGGCTGAAAGATATGAAAATAGAATGGGAGAAAATGGTAATAGATAACCAAATAAGTTTGGTTGTTAAAGAGTGGACAGCCAGCCACAGGGAAGTCCAAAGCAAAGAGTTATAAACTGCAAACACTAGGCAAGGCTTAGGGCAGTAGATCTTGATGAGATGGGAGAGGAGAGTATATCTTGCACTATCTTACCAAGCAGAAGAAAATGAAAAGGTCCAAGGGAAGCTAAGAGGTGGTGTATAGACTTAAACCTTCTCCAGCATGTCTACAAGTTGATCTGACTTTTTAGAATTATTCATAAACTCAATTTTAAACTGAGCATTTTTCCAGTAAGGAGGGGCTTTGTCAAGTCTGCCATTCTCCTAGAAACTCCATACTAGGTTCCTCTGTCTGGGCTCCTATTAAAAGATTTTTGGAAAGGCTTGCTCAAATTGGTTCTCTACACTCCAGGGAAAACTCTGGGCAATTTGAGTCTGGTATATAACATATACCAGACCTTGAGAAATGACACTTTTGTGACCAGATGGTTTTCTAAAGATCATTGTGATAACAGGGAATACTATAAATTTTCACTTAGAAAGTTTCTATTACATTCATTTGTTATCCAGTAAAATTTAGATAAGATAGAAAAGCAGATAAAAGATAAAGTTATTAACTGAATATTCTATATAATATTTATTTCACCAAGAGTACCAGATACATATTAAGTCAATCAAATGAATATAGAGATTTACTATTGATTATGTTTCGACAGGTGAGAGAAAGTGATAATACCTCATGGTATACAGAAAGAAACAGGAAAACAAAAACAAAAAACACATCATGGACAACAGTATGGGATATGAGCAGGAATAAGTTGGTCAATCTCTTTGGTGATGGTAAGTTAGCTGAGTCACATATTTATAGTAAAGAAATGACATAACTGACATCAGCTCTTTTAATGTAAAGGAAGTGAAACAAAAGTGATCTTAAAGACAGAAAAAGGGCCAGAACGAAGGATTTCTTTTTATCCCCATTCATCAGCTTCCCTACCTCATCTACCATTATTTCTAAAGCTTTCCATGTAAATACTTTTTTCTCTTTTCCTGGCCTTAGTAGAGTGTTTGAGCTTGGGAAGGTGGTTAAAAAAAATGATAAATAACAACTGCTTAATGACAGAACAATAAATACTGTGAAGTTTCCTTTACGTTACATAATCAATAAGAGTCTCCAAGTCAAAGGCAAGACTAACGCTCTAAAATTCAAGTGCAGTTGGAGATCATTTGCTATACACACAGGGAAAATGTACTGACTAGTATCCGCTGTCTACTTGGTAGAAAAATACTTCCTTAGAAAATCTTCCTTGCTAAACAGGCACTAATATTAGTGAGATTTTTACCAAGACATAAACCTTAGAAAGAGTGACTTGTGATTTTTGTCAAAGATGTAAACACTACCAAATTTTCCTACTCCTATTATTTTTCAAAGATAGAATGAAACCACATTGGAACTAAAATACTGCTGCTTTTTAAAATTATATTAAACATATGCAGTAATATTTCATATTCTCTGAGATTATAATACTTTTTTGTTTTATCTTAACAATATGTGTAGTCTTCCACAATAAATAGTAAAATAGGAAGGCATTTCCATTTCATACATTTTTTTTTTGTACTCTTGATTGCAGAATGTAATAAACGTATTTTTAATTGGAGGAACTGATCTTGTAATATTCTGCACTTAACCTTAAACTCTACTCCTTGCCTCAATTAAGTAGAACCAGATAAAACTGAAATGCAGTGCTAAGGAATTTCAAGCTTCACAGCCAGCTGAAAAGGCAAAGGCCAAAGAAAACTGTGATCTATGGTGGAGGGAGAGACAAAGAATTGCTGAAGGGAGGTAGTTAAGTCAGTGGGCTATGACGAGGAATGTCTGAAGGCCACATAAGTGCCAGGCGTGACAAGGCTGATATCATAGCTGTGTAGTCAGCAGGACCCACACATGCTTTTTTTTTCTTTCTCCATCTCCTTCTATATTAGCTATCTCTTCAATTCTATGTTTTTGGCCATAAGCTGGTGGACATTACTAGAAAATGTAATGTCAGGCATAACTAAGTACCTCCTACATAAGAGCCAACTTTATACATGGCACATAAATATTTACAGTAGAAAAAAACTATAGTTTGAATTTAGAATCACTGAATTACAGACTAAGAAATAATTTTTGCTTCAGTGAACACCAAATTACTTCAATAGTAAGCTATTGTTCCTTTTCCTATTGTGATCTTAATTCCAACAGTTCAAATATACATCATCAAATTAATGTTTTTAATTTAATGCATGATTACCAATTCCTTTGCCATAGCTTTTTTTTTTTTTTCCTTGAAAAAGCTGGAACATGTATTGGATGACCTGTCTGTTAAAAAAATAAAATTCATTGAAATGCGATGTTGAGTTGAGCTTGCGGATAGAGAACACTTTTCAGTTTGGTTACCAAAACCAATAAAACATACTTGACAAGAACTACTGCTGGTTTGTAGTCCTATTTTCCTTAATCATGGAAGGTTTAGAAATTTCAAAAATTATTAAGAAAATTGTTAAACTGAAAAAGATAGAATATACACATTGTAACAGAATATTTGGCATTTCAAAGAACCTAATTATGTCTTCTGCATATGTTCTCTTCAAAAGCAAATGATTTTGTGTAATGTTCTAAGTGAAGAATCAATAGAAATGGATTATAGTCTTTTTTTTAGATGGCAAAGGAACAATGTGAACCTGGACAATCCATCTAAGTTTTTTTTACAAACTTTCAACAAATATTTACTGAGACCTATTTCATCCCAAGGGATCTTCCAAATGACCCAGATTAGCTGTAGTGGAGTGGAGAAAGCAAAGGACTGTACTCCAAAGGGACCATTTATGAGACATTGGAGGCAGAAGGTCTGAATTCCAATTTAATTATGCTGCGTGGCCAAGCAAACCTTTGTAACTATGAGCCACAACTATCTAATCTATAAATATGTTTACTGAGAAAAATCAAATGATAGGGAATATATAGTGGACACCCAATAAACATCAGTTCCCTCTACAGATTCTACTTTAAGCTCTAACATTTCGTGATACTGAAATTAGAGCCAAGCTGGAAGTTGGCCCATGATTGTTTAACTATATATTATATTACAATGATAATACTGACTAGTGACAAATTTAACATGCTTTTGAATGAACTGTCTTAGGAGTCTTGATAAAACTGCACTCACACCATCTCACCCAGTGCCCCATATAAACTACTGTAGAACATTAATTATCCAATCTATTGCAATGGACAATGAATTTTAGGTATTGTATATATTCATTATTATTTATTTTGTAGTAGAACTTTAAAAGTATGTTCAAGTGGGAAAAAAAAGTTCTCTACTGTAGTCATATACCTAATATATTTGACACTCTGAGCAAATACCCCTTCTCTGGCAAAATTGTTTTCATTAATAATCATGTGGTAATCATTATTTTCTTGATTTGTTCTTTGGTTTAAAATAATTGATATAAAATGAAAAATAAATTTAAATTTGGAAGATATTATTCAAAAGCAGTAAAACAAGTTTTATGTGTGATCTAGAATTTGCTAGTTACCAAACAGATTATGGTATCTGGTAGTATGCACTTTTTCATTATTTTGTAAATGTAAAGACAAAGGGCCCCAAGTAATCACATAAGATAATAGACTTGAGATAACACAAGCTCTATTGCTTCATCTTTATAATTATGCAACACTGCTATTATTGTTAGTTTTGAAACTACAATTGTATGTAACACCATAACCACAAAGGAATTAAACACAGGGATATGTAATAACACATACGCTGGTCACATGAACTACACCTGGAAAAATTTAAATTATTTTGAATAAATGTGTTCTCTAAACTAAAGCGTGCAGTCAAGTCTCTGTATGAAGGGGTCAAACTGTAGAGCTAGGAGTTCTCCAAATTAATTTCTACATAAACAATATTTATAAAAAGATAAATAATTAAATTGTGTTAATTTAAAGCTTGCATATATACGTTTTTAAAGCTCAACAGTAACCACAGCACTTTTTTTAAAAACTTTGATCAATAAAAAATATTTTTCACTGAGGTGTATTTTATACCTAACTCAGTTTAAATTCATGGTTTATAATAATAATTTGAAAAGACTGGCTTTTCTTGTTTTATATTCTCCAACAATGTACCCCTTTATGTATACCCTCACAAGTTCACCCTTGGTACACCACTGCTCCAGTGTCAGAATTTTACTAGGTTAAGATCTTTTCTTTCCTACACAGCCACAGAATTGGTTAAGGGTGACATTAGTTTCTGTCCTGAGAAAATTCAAAATAATGGCCCAAACATAAAGAGTTAGAAATTGCTTTTGTAAATCTTAAAGGTATTTACATACCCCTGCAATATTGCAGATTGGTGGGCAAGGATTTGCAATAGCAGACTGGGGCCTCTACTCCACAGATTATCAGGGATCTAGGCTGTTGAGCACTCGGTAGCTTTGAATCTATCATTTTTAAAGAAGTATTTTCATTGGGGTGGAAACCGGGGGGCACATACTTCAAATTCTTTAATAGATGAGGTTTAAAAGTGACACATGACATTGGCACGTACATTTAGTTGTCTAAAAGTTATACAACCACACTTAAGTGAAAAGGAAACTGGGAAATTGGTTCTAATTGTCTCCTGGGAAGGGAGATACAATTATTGGTGAGCGACTAGTTGGCTCTACCACATCCACTTTAAGCCTTTTGTCTGATTCAGCAAGAACTCATACAGTCCTTAACGTTCCTTAAGTCTCGAGGCAGCATCTTCATCTTTTCCTGTAGAACCACCCTTCCATATGCTGCCATGCCACTTGCCTTAATTAAAATACATTATAATCAAAAGGACATGAGATGTTGAATTCCAAGTACCCTGAACAGAATTTTATAGACATTAACTCTTTTCATCTCAGCAACTAATATAATCCAATGTTCTTTCATAAAGTCCTTTTCCTAATGACCCATACATGCTACCTAAAGTCTTGGTAAGCACAGAAGTATGATTATATGATGCTCTCCTAAGTTTCTCACGCTCTACTCAACACACTCAAACCCTAGATATGAACGAGGAAAGAAAATCACTTTGTGTTTATACCATCCCTATATATACTTTCCTACTTTAGAACATTTACTGCAAACTCAATCCAGAGTCATGCCCAAGTGATCTGCACCCTTGCTTGCTCTGTGGGAAGCCCCTTCTATCACCCTATAACCCAGTTACCTCCTCTTCGACCAGCAAACCAGACATTCCCCAACCTACTTCCTTCATCACTGCTTATTCATTTCTCTTTCCAGAGCTCTTCTGTCTTAGGTGAGACTGACTCAATGTGTTATTAATCTATGCCATTGACTACTAATACAGAAGACCCGCCAAACATTGAATATTACTTTAGGATAATGAGCAAAATTTCATAAGCCACGCATGAGAAAGCCAGATGACTTTCTTTATGACAACGTGGACTTGAAGCTAAATGAGGTACAAAATTTTAATAGAGGTGATTTTTGGTTTTATTATAGGATTGTAGATGACCGCAAGTAGGACTTGATTACATTATATATCTTAACGTAAGTGCTGCAGTTATTGATAGGCTCAGGCTGTAGGAGATAGAATGGTTAAGGGCAGAATGAAGATAGTGACTTATTGGTTAAAGCATACTGTGCCTGGTTTTGAATGTAAATGCCATGGATAGTGTTTTTAGTAAGTTAAAATAAATGACTTGTTAATGTGAAAATTTAAATATACTGTCAATATATTTTGTTCATTTTACACAAAAATATATATTTAGCCTCATTTCATTAATTAGAATAAATAGACACTACACTACACTACAATAAATAGACACTACACTTTTTTCAGAACATAAGGGTATAATACTACCACCAAACCAATGGAAAGGACATTTGTGTTTACTTCTGGCTTATGAAATAATGAGCCTGTTTCATCTCCTGGTCTATTTATGTAAGCAATGAAGTTCTCAAGTATACAGAGATAATCACTAAGCTCCACAACAACAAAATGCCTTCAAGCAAAAAAGCATGACAGCATATAAGTTTTAGATTCCGGGACACACTAATGTAGAGTGAGCAAAATTAAGTATTAGAGTCCAAAACAATCAGATTCTACACAATGACTCTAACTCTGTGCCCCTTGAAAAGTCACTTTTCCTCTTTAGGCCTCATCTCACTATACTGGTTGATTGTTTTTTTCCTTACCTGTAAATTAGAGAGTTGGATACTTCCATCTCTACCATAGGATATTTGCAAAGAGTGTAAATACTACTTAACCAGCATAACTGTTGGGAAAAATAATGATATTATTTTATTATGCAATCCTTAGTACTTACATTGTAAATGCTCTAAAAATATACGATATTTAAGATATATATAATACTCTAACAGTATTAGTATTTACTATGTAATTTCTTCTATTAAATAGAGGGATTTTCTTTTATAATGCATACAGTAGTACATCAGTGAGATTTATTTATCACATCATTCTAAGGGACTCAGACAGAGAAGGAAAAATTTAAGCATTTCTATCCTCCTGAAATTCTGAAACAGGTCTCCTCAGAAACACCACCATTTAACATGGGTCACACACCTAGAATCTTCATACAACCCCACAGTAGCAAAAATGAATCACGAAGGACGGAGGCAGGGCAGTGATGATTTGTTAAATTCCACTGAGACCTTTGTGTGAGTGAAAAAAATCCTGTTAAATTTCATGCCTTGAACTTCATCTGTATGTAGAATTATATTTTTGAATTTCCTCTGAGAATAATAATTATAACCTTTTATAAAGAGTGGGTTTGTTCTCAGCAGAGACAAATCCCTCCACCACCCACCACGGGGAACAATACTACCATTTTCATGTGGACAAGCCAGCAATGTGAAAACAGAGGGCTGTACCTATTTGTTCACTGTTATCAAATGCCAGCCTTGGGGCTACCCCTGGTAAGAGAGTTTTGACTTCTAAACCACCGAGCAACATAAACTCTTCTGAGAAAATCTTTTGTGTGCAAACACAGGTTGAGCAGCATGCTTTCTTCCTGATAGGAAAAAGAACATGTTTCCTTTACCATCAACCTTCAAGATGCATTTATCCTTTGCAAGTTCAGTATTATGAATAATGATATATTAAGCTACCCACGGCCATCCAGATTCAGTTTAAAAGTTAAAGATGATGGATGTATGACAAGAAAATGATATTAGTATGATATCAAACCTCTGTCTTGCAAAGAAGTAATTACTTGAATCACTATTAATTATAGATATGTTGAATTTCTGTCATTTTAAAAATAAATTTTAGCTTTATATGGTGTACTGAAAAGGACATTTAGCTCCTAATCTATAGCTCTCAAAACAATGTTCTAGGTGTAAAGTTAGGATGGTCTGAAGCCTAGTTTCAACCTTTGCTGGTTTAGGTTAAGTGTGCAAGGGACACTGAAGTAAACTCCCCTTTGGTTGAAGTGTAAATTTCCTAATAGTTTTCAATAAACAACCACATAAACCAGTAACTAAAAAAAAGAAAACTTAGGTGCATATAATAAGTATTCACTTCAGGACCATCTTTCTTCATGCTGTCCTTAGTTAATACAGTTTGTGGTCTCAAATTCTGGGTGTGTAATTTCACAAACCCTCACTGTTGACTGTGGCAGCTATCTCTGTAGATACACACACAGAAGCTGAACATGTATCTTGAGAGAGAGAGACGGAGAGAAAGAGAGTTGTTGAGAGACAGGGAGTTGTGGGTTTTTGAGGGAGAAAGAGGACAGAGAGAGGGAGGCTACCATGGTATAGTTCATTTGTAATTTACTCTTTCACTCTTTCTCTTGCCATGATGTTTCAAAAGAAAGTCCTGTGTTTTAAAACATTAATTTTTTTTTTAATTTAAAAAGAAATAGAAAGAAAACCAAAAGGGTTCTTGCAAGACAGACCCTAGAGCTCTTTGAAAACATCAAATAAATCCCCTCCAGCATGTTCTCCCTATGTGATGCCTTTGTACATTCATTTCAGCCTGTGGGCACATTTCCTGACACACAAAAGATTTCAGTGCCATGTTGACAGACATAAACACATATGGATTACTCATTTGCCATTCTGGATATTGAATTAATAGTAATTTCTATAAAATTAATTTTATATGAATCAATTACATGAATTATATGAAACTTAATTTTATGTTCTTGGAAGAGAAGTATTATTTCAGATGGTGATTAGAAAAGCAGGGTTATAACCAGTTGATTATGTGGTTCCTTGCATACGTGTCAATGACACACAGTGTATATGGTTATGCATCATACTTAGAAACTATATTTACACACACACATTACCATATGTATGTATTTGTGCATGTGTGACTATACACGTATATAAACATACATCTATCTATATTATAGTTATATGGAGATACTATATATGTATATACACACACATAGCCTCCGTTTTATTATCTATTTATGAGCCTAGTATTCTATGTCTCCCTTTGATCTCCTAATTTGTCTTTTGCTTTGGTTCTGGGCATGTGTCAGTGTTTATTTTTCTTTTAAAAACTTTGAAAAACATAGGACCTGTTCACCCATACGGATTTATTATTTTAATCATTTTACAGAAAACTGATTCTGTAACCTAACATACAGAGCAATGTTTTACATACTACGACTTTTCTCTTCCGTCGCAGAATTCAGTTTTGAAGCAAAAATATAGAAACAGTTACTAAGTATGCTTTCACGCCACGCAAGTCAGAGAGACATGGTCATTATTTGCTTCATATTAAAAAGCAAACAAAAACAAACAAACAAACAAACAAACAAAACCTTGGTCCTACTTGCAGAAATACAAGCTACGTTGAATCCTGAGCAGTGATTTTATGCAATCAGGGGTCCAAGCTGCCATTACTCTACCTTACATATAGGGTAAAAGAATACAAACGAACGTATAAAATAAATCTACAAACATATGTAAAATGCCACCAAGATGCCTTCCCTAAGCCTTTATCTTTGAAGTAAGAATGCTAATTTTAGAACGCAAGCCCTAAGCCTCATGTGGTTCCTGAGTCTGGAAGCCAGGCTGACTCTCCACAGGGGCTTCACACCTCCGCTGTTTTGACAGCACATGTTTCACTTCTGTTTCACACACTGACAGAGACCCAGCCGGGCTCTAGCGACTGAGCTACCAAAAACACTATTAGCACGAATCTGCCCTTTCCTTAGAAGTTCAAGTTCTCAAGAAAACAATGAGTAGGTCTTTTAATTATTTTTTAAAGCCCCAGAATATATCCTTTAAAATAGATCTTAGCCATTTAAAATAAGTCATCAAAATATCCTCATGGCAAGTTCAGCACGTGAGGAGGGGTGAAAAAAATAGACTTTGTGTTGTTTCTGCTTATTTAGAACTAAGTATGAAATATCTAGGCATTCAAATCCCAGGCTTTCTTGTGTAATGTGGATTTAAAAGGAAGCAATGATTAATGAGTTTCAGATACAGTACAAAAGTAATCTCTGGGGAAACACATTCTTAGCTGAATTGGTAGCTCTCCCCAGCAGGGACATTTGAATACTTTGAGAAAAACTAAGAAATTAAGAAATGAACAAAAATGAATAGGATTTGCTTGGCACGACTGGGAGACCTTGGCTTTAACTCAGTATTTAAAACCAACTAAATTGGTTTTGTTGCTCAGCTCATGTTCTTTTTTTTTTCCCCTCCCTAAAAGTCATCCAAAGGTTTTTTGGTGGGTGTTTGTTTTGTTTTGTTTTCCTGAGGTTTCACCACCTTAGCAGGGAAGTAAAAAAAAAAATTATTTTTAAAAATACTGAATCTACATGTAATGACATACAGCCAAATATAAATGCATGTGGCTATCATTGCTACAGGACATTGTTATCCCTATGCTAGGAAATAAATACACTCTGAACAATTAAACCCTAATAGAGGTCCCTACGTATTCACACGGAGTTGCATTTTTAATTAAATGTTTGAACTTCAGTTCCCAAGTGTTCACAAAGCAAAAATGTAGTATCATTCTCTGCTGATTTGGAAGGGTTAATGTCATCTCCTCACTTGTTCTAAGGAAGAAAGTTGAACACTAAGAAAAAGTGACTTGTGCTTTCCCTTAGAACTTTTCCAGGAGCTAAGCAGCAGATAGGTATTATAAGTGATAAAAGAAAAGAAGAGGGAAAAAAAAAAAACCTAAGAAAATTCTTCTTTCATTTCAGAATTGAAAATTCACTACAAGAGGTGTTAGGTGATTTATCTAAGGTACAAGAGGGATGAGAATACAAATCTTCTGGTTGCCAGTGAGATTAGGCTTTTCTAAAATCAAATATATCTGTCAATGAAGAACCAATAAACAGCACAGCTTACATAGATGTGGCAAAGATCAACCAAAAAACTTAATACTCTAAAATACTTTTACTCCACTAAGAACAATCTAAAGAAGGGAGAAACGGGAAGGGAATTAACATCTATTTTGTGCTAATCACTATTCTAGGCAATGCGTGCATTTTTTCTGTTCAATTCTCATTTTCAGATGAGGAAACTGATGGATAGCACTTAACTGTTTTGACATTTCCCTTGTCAGTAGTAGTGTTAGTATGAAATTTTAAATTTCAAATCAGGTTTCAAAGCTCAGGGTTTTTTCTACTTTTTTTAGAATGTTGGGAAAAGAAGAGAGTATGTGAAACGTTTCCACATTTACAAACATACCTTCTCGGGGTGCACAGTCTCTCATGGTTCATCTCCCTCTATGATTTCTCCCCCTTTGGATTTCCTTCCCTTCCCCTATGGTCCACTGTGCTGTTGCTTAGGTTCCACATATGAGTGAAACCACATGGTAATTGCCTTTCTCTACTCAACTTACTTCACTTAACAGAATTCCCTCCAGTTCCACCCATGTCACTGCCAATGGTGGGTATTCATTGTTTCAAAATGGCTGAATGATATTCAGAGGGGAGGAGGGAGGGGGAAGGGTGTAACAGGCTGATGGTGTTGTGGAGGGCATGTGCTGTGATGAGCACGGGGTGTTATACTTAACTAATGAATCAATGAACACTACATCAAAAACTACTTATGTACTATACAGTGGCTACCAGAACACCATTTAAACACACACACACACACACACATACACCTTCTCACCCAGAACACACAGGCTAGATTTCAGTTGTGAAAATAAATCCATATTCTCAAGCAAAAGTTATATTTTGGGATCAAGAAGCTTTCAATCATTTCATTTCTGAGCTCTATTTTTGTTACTTTGTCAAACTCTCAGACTATTGTGACTTTAAGCCCAAATGTAGAATATATCTTCGATACAACAAAGGCACTTAATTCTCTGTAACTGTTTTACAATTTTTTAATGGGTGAAAGGTAAATCAGAGAGCTATAAATGGCAACAGAGTGGCTCTTATACAAACATCATAGACATGTATGGATTTTCCACTGTTTGCCCCTTGCATCTCACTGATTTTATAGCATTTTTTTCAAAGAATTTTCTCCATAGCACAAACTCAGTGGTTTAAGTAGTCATTTGCAATTATAATTAGATACATTTTTTTCAGGAAGAAAACCATTTGGGGCCTGTCATTTTATATTTATCTATACACGTGAAATTTAGAAACACACTCTAGTTTGGGAGCTTTTATTTCTATTAATTTGAGGAATGTATATTACTATTTATTTCTTCTTTAAAAATCTAAGATTTTATGATTCAGAAAGAATATGTTTCAAGTCTTCTCTGGTCCTGAACATCTCTTAGTCATATTTAAATGGATTAAAATGTAAATGAGCTGAAAATTTACACTAAATCTCTCCCTGATTTAAATATAAATCAGACATCAAAATTGACATGAGATGGCTCAACAAATATTATTAAGTTTTAAGTATTTTTCAATATTTTCATTTAATAATGAACAAAATCTCAAGTAAAAAGCCACTGTGCATTGTAATACATATTAAATACATAAAACCATTGGATAGCTACTTAAATTACGTAGATGGTTTTCAATGAAATCACAAAGGAGTTGATGACCTATATATTGTGACCTCTGATGTATTTATTTTACACAAATGGTATTTATATTCTCTTAATTTTTAAGAGGCACTTGAACCAAGACACTAATTCTTGATTCACCCCTATTCCCTGAGCACCATAGACCTGCATTTGAAGCATGATACAATTTTAATTGCAAAGATTTATCATTATGACATGTAATTTCTAACTACATGAAATGACAATGTAATGCATAGGTGTGAAATTCAGCCACACATTCACTATGTGAAAAGTGACAGCAATAACATAGGCTGTTTCCCTGCTTCATTTCATTTTTCTAGCCATGCTATATAAAAGATATATCTAGAGATATGTCAGGGACTCTTTCATTATCTGTTCCATACTTTCCTTGCAAAACGTACTAAACTGTATTCTTTGAGCGACACTATAAAAGCTCAAGTCACATTTCATCATATTTTGTAGGTAACTCGTAAATGTGGATTACAATTGAGTTATACATGAATTCCAGAATTTATTTTGTTCATTTTCTTTTAATTAATAAATGAAAATGCATACCTAAGCACATAGAGACTGACATATAACTTTTCAAAAATCTTTTAAATTGTTACTTCCCTCTAGTTCCTTGAATAAAATCATATGTCTGGAATAATATAATAGAAAGATCACTAGACTAAGACAAGGACAAGAAGCTCATCTTGACAGAACACAGAACACACAACTTCTAGAGCTAAACCAAAACAAAATAAAGCACACACCAAATACAGTTATTTATCTGTTCTTTTGAATTCTAGTATTAATAAAGAAAAGGTCATGAGGTCAATTTCCAGTTAGAATATTTTATTTAATTCTGCTTCTGTACTCTCCCATTTCAGTTTCTATCTATAGGAATAAACATAAATATCCTCACAAAATACTTTTTAATATCACAATAATTCAACCTACTTGTGCAATATGAATGCTTTTAGAGTCATTTAACTCCTTAGGTAAACTAACTGCACTAAACCAATTCTCATTAAGAAATAAAATGGTAGGACTGCACTGTAAAGGTGATATCTGGATCGTAGGAGTCATTTCAGAGATTCTCAACTAATTAGTATATAGAAGAAGAGGAAAAAAGTTCCGTGTCATGACCTCCTTCCTTTTCATAATCCCTATAACATGGTGAGACAAGGAAAATCTGGAATAACACTACCTAGCTTCAACTCTGAACTCCATGAATCACTGCGTGCTCTCTGGCATGTTACCCATCATTCTGACACTGCGGTTCTTTATCTTCAAAAGGGAAATAACCACAGTAGCCTACTAAATGGGGTTACTATAAAGGTGAAGAGAGATCAGGTTTGTAAATAATTGGCTTCTATATGGTAAATGCTTATTAATTATGGATATTAATAGTAGTAGTACTACATACATCCTGGGCTTTATTATGCTATACGTATTTTTTTGTTTTCTAGATTTATTGTGCTAAAAGGAGTAGAGGTAAAGTCATTAAAACAAAAGGCATACAGATTAAAATAATTCTAGCAATACATATAGTTTAAAAACTAGAATTTATAGGAGTGCATGGGTGGCTTAGTCTTGATTTTGGCTCAGATCACGATCTCAGGATCCTGGGGATCAAGTGCCCCTCTACCCACCCACTGAGCTCTGCTCTCAGAAGGGAATCTGCTTGAGGAGTCTCTTCTCTTTCTCTCCCTCTGCCTCATCCTCCATGCTCACTTGCTTTCTACCTAAAATAAACAAGTCTT
Organism: Neogale vison; assembly: GCF_020171115.1. NCBI lineage: Eukaryota > Metazoa > Chordata > Mammalia > Carnivora > Mustelidae > Neogale > Neogale vison. The sequence goes on from NC_058093.1 coordinate 22,729,228, forward strand.
TAAAAAAAGCCTAGAATTTATAACGGGATTTTTCACTGAACATCACCAGATACATAATTTATACAATATAGAGCCACCCCACTAAATATTAAAGCAAATTGTTTAGAGAATTTGATCACATTAAAATTAAAATATATTCTTTATTTTGTCAATAGTTGCCAGAATATGCCCATAAAATATGTCATTAAATATATAATTAAAATTTGAAGTCCTTTTATTTCATAGTAATCAAAAATACCTTTCTGATACCAGCTTTTTTCAACATTATTGATACTGCAAATTATACCACTAATTTGCATCTCAGAACAAATGAAATTGGGTAATTTGAATGGTTTTAGAAGAAAGAAAATGTTATGGTTCACTGTTTTTCTTTACTTTTCTTGGTAAATATTTATCAAAATTCTTATGGTTGTTATGATTCAATAACCCAAAACAACTTGACTTAACCTTTAAGAAAATTATAGTCAAGAAATATAAAATATATGGCAGAGAATAGATCAAAAAGTATTAAAAGTAGGGGAAGGGAAAATATTATGAGAGCTACAATAACAGAGAATAGCCCTGTGTTGAACTTCTAGGTAGACTGGCAAGGAAGATACAAGTGAAAACCTTCTTTAACCTCTAATAGCCTATGGCAGTTGTAAACTCTAGTTGATGTCTATTACTAAGAGAGCAAAGTTTAAAGGAAATTCCTAGAATAAACATTTTTTTCTTTTATTACTTTGGAACTATATTTTCATCTCTTTTGCCAGTGGAGTCACTAAATCAGATAACTCTCAGAAACAACAACAGAAAAAAAAAAAAATAGTAACTCAAATTTCCAGGTTAGCTTATTACATCAAAAGGTGTTGAGCCATGGAAACTTATACTTATTTATTCGCTGATAGATACAGATGAATGGAAAATTCCATTAATCATTTATGAAAAATTGGCCATTTCTATTATAACTTGTATGATATACTTTCATAGAAGTTTCACCATTACAAGAATAGCTATTTTCTAGAAAGTTAATAAGAGGTTTGTTGTACCTCTATTCTCTTTACGTATTATACTTTATCAATTCTAAGATGCATTTTTCATATTTAATACCTCTAAAATCTTGATTCATGATACAATCTTTTACATTTCTGTTGGGCTTTCACTTTTTCTCTTAGTGTGGCCTACGAACAATGACTAATAAATATTTCTTAAAATTGATGGTGACTTAGATTTGATGAAATATGGCAGACATCTATTTGATAAAACATTTTATAGAGGAATTTCTTTTGTGACTTATTTATTATTAAATAAATATTGTGTTATGTATATGAACTTTCAGTGTGGGATGGAGAATACTAAAGACATGGGCATTGTTTATGCCAGAAAGAATCCTCAATAGACTTCTCAAAATAGTTTCTCTGCTAAAAAAAAAATCATTATTCTCTCCTAATCCTTAAGTCTTTCAATGAAGTTATTTAAGAAATAGACACTGGGGGGGTGCGCCTGGGTGGCTCAGTGGGTTAAAGCCTCTGCCTTCAGCTCAGGTCATGATCCCAGGATCCTGGGATCGAGCCCCACATCGGGCTCTCTGCTCAGCAGGGAGCCTGCTTTCTCCTCTCTCTCTCTCTGCCTGCCTCTCTGCCTACTTGTGATCTCTGTCAAATAAATAAATAAAATCTTAAAAAGAAAAAAAGAAATAGACACTGGGGACGATCTATAACTAGATACTTATATATTGTGGGAATGAAGATAACAGTAAAAACCTCATTTTTTAAAAGTCACATTTCTGACAAATGGAAAATCCGTTCTAATAACCATAACTTAAAGCACATTAAGAAGCAATGCAGCTTATTCAAATATAAGATCTGGTCAGGTCCCAAATCATAAATTACATATTGTGTATCTTACAATTTGATTACATAGGCCTAACATGATTTCCACAATCATAAAAATGGGCTCTTTCTATTATTCTTACCAAAAGCATACTTCTCAGATAACAATGAATATATTCATTGCAGGAACTGCATTTAATGCTATTTCTATAACTTACTATTTAACTTTCACAACCATCTTACAAACAGAGAGTTCCCATTACACTCATTTAAAGATGAGGAAACTGAGGTTCAGAAAGTTGAATCTGAGGATCTGAAGGGAGGGAGTCTCAATTCAGAGCTGATGCTCTGATTCTTCATGATACTCTGCATGTAAATATCCTTGCCTACAGCCCTGTGTTCATTAAAACATGCTGTCCTAAAATAGAACTACCCTATGACCCAGCAATTGCACTACTGGGTATTTACCCTAAAGATACAAACATAGTGATCTGAAGGGGCACGTGCACCTGAATGTTTATAGCAGCAATGTCTACAATAGCCAAACTATGGAAAGAACCTAGATGTCCATCAACAGATGAATGGATAAAGAAGATGTGGTATATATACACAATGGAATACTATGCAGCCATAAAAAGAAATGAAATCTTGCCATTTGCGATGACATGGATGGAACTAGAGGGTATCATCCTTAGCGAAGTAAGTCAATCGGAGAAAGACAACTATCATATGATCTCTCTGATATGAGGAAGTGGAGATGCAAAATGGGGGCTTAAGGGGGTAGGAGAAGAATAAATGAAATAAGATGGGATCGGGAGGGAGACAAACCATAAGTGACTCTTAATCTCACAAAACAAACTGAGGGTTGCTGGGGGGAGGGGGGTTGGAAGAGGGGGGTGTTATGGACATGGGGAAGGGTATGTGCTATGGTGAGTGCTGTGAAGTGTGTAAACCTGGCAATTCACAGACCTGTACCCCTGGGAATAAAAATATATGTTTATAAAAAATAAATTAAAAACAAAACAAAGCATGCTGTCCTGGATGGATAAGAAAGATGTGGTCCATATACACTACGGAGTATTATGCCTCCATCAGAAAGGATGAATACCCAACTTTTGTAGCAACATGGACAGGACTGGAAGAGATTATGCTGAGTGAAATAAGTCAAGCGGAGAGAGTCAATTATCGTATGGTTTCACTTATTTGTGGAGCATAACAAATAGCATGGAGGACAAGGGGAGATGGAGAGGAGAAGGGAGTTGAGGGAAATTGGAAGGGGAGGTGAACCATGAGAGACTATGGACTCTGAAAAACAATCTGAGGGTTTTGAAGGGGTGGGGGGGTGGGAGGTTGGGGGAACAGGTGGTGGGTATTGGAGAGGGCACGGACTGCATGGAGCACTGGGTGTGGTACAAAAACAATGAATACTGTTATGCTGAAAAAACAAATAAATAATAAATAAATAAATAAATAAATAAATAAAAACATGCTCTCCTTTTAGTGCTGCACTGTCTAATATGATCACTAATATCTTTAATATTGATCACCTCATGTGGACATTTAAATTAAAACAAATTAAAAGTAGAAATGTGTTTTCTCCAAACTAGCCACATTTCAAGTTCTCAGCAGTCACATTTGGCTACTCAGCTGTGCCACAGAATTGACTATTTCCATCATCACAGAAAGTTCTATAGGGCAACTGATGCTTTTGAAGGTAAAACAGATTAAAATGGAGGCTGTTGACCCCAAGGAGATGCTTGACTATAAATAATATAATAACTGGGAAAAATACTTTCCCAATTCTTTCACATTGTGGTTGGTAGGTAAATATTTGTCAGAAATATAATATTTACTGAGAGAAGACAAGTAGGTAGAGATAATTTAGAATAACTCATATCTCAGCACAGTGTCTTGAATATCCAAGTGGAAAAAAACAAAGCTAACAAATATTTGAATTGACATCACTTTCCAAAAGAATCCTGAACTTTTCACCTGTAAAATTGAGCCTATTAATAAACATGAGTTATGACTAAAAGTTGATTTTTATTCTTATTGCTTAATTTATTTTTTAAAGATTTTATTTATTTATTTGAGAGCGAGAGTGAGAAAGCATGTGAGAGAGAACACAAGCGGGGGGGGGGCAGAGGGAGAAGCAGACTCCCTGCTGAGCAGAGAGCCAGACAAGGGGCTTGATCCCAGGACTCTGGGATCATGACCTCAGCTAAAGGCAGGTGCTTAGCTGCTTAACCTACTGAGCCACCAAAGCACCCCAGTAACCTTGATTTTTAAAAAGCCATAGTTGAATGTCAGTGGCTATAAAATTAGTTAATAGATCTGATACTTTTAAATCAAATCCAGTATATACAATATTTGCCATTTTGTGTGTGTGATTGTATTTTATTGTCATCTTAACACAATTTTTCATAGATACATTCATGATGTATTGAAGTATACAACAATTAAAATCAGAAAATTATTTTTTTAAAATACAACCTTAAGAGCTTCTGTTTAAAGTTTGGATTATTATTCCTATAGCCAATTTAGTATTTCACAGAGTATAGTGTCACCTGGAGAAACAGAGTATAGTCTCACCTGGAGAAACTATCCTAACATTTCTTTTTTTTTTTTTTTTAAGATTTATTTTATTTATTTGACAGACAGAGATCAGAAGTTGGCGAGAGGCAGGCAGAGAGAGAGGAGGAAGCAGGCTTCCCACAGAGCAGAGAGCCCGATGCGGGGCTCGATCCCAGGACCCTGGGATCATGACCCGAGCCGAAGGCAGCGGCTTAATCCACTGAGCCACCCAGGCGCCCCTATCCTAACATTTCTTAAGAATGACACAGGAGGCGGTGCCTGGGTGGCTCATTGGGTTAAGCCTCTGCTTTTGGCTCAGGTCATGATCTCGGAGTCCTGGGATCGAGGACCGCATCAGGCTCTCTACTCCGCAGAGAACCTTCTTCCTCCTCCCTCTCTCTGCCTGCCTCTCTGCCTACTTGTGTCAAATAAATAAATAAAATCCTAAGGGAAAAAAAAAAAAAAAAAAAGAATGACACAAGAGGAAGAGATGGAAAATAGATCTAAATTCTAGAACAACATGCTCTTATTAGCCACAAGACTTTAGGTCTGGTTTCTTAGACATAAAATTACAATAAAGATACTTTCCAGGTCAGCCTGAAGAGGCTATGTGTGAAACAAAGAAAAGGAAGCTGAAAGCACTTATAAAGTATAAAACTCCATAACAGTAGGAGATATTATAATAATCATGCTTTCAGTAACATCTGAAGACAACAATGTGTATCCTCATTTCTACCTCTGAGAGTTTTAGGGTCTGCCAAACTTGGAGCTGTCTCTTCTAGCTTAACTATCTATCTTTATCTCTACCTCTATATGATAAATATATCTCTATCAGAATTAATGTTTTTATTACCTATATTTTATATATCTATATCTATAGGTGGATAGATGATAGATAATTTGCCAACTCTTTACGGATGAATGTCTGCTGCACCAACAAAATAATGTCCTGGGATGAGGGTGAGGAGGCAGATATTTTGATATCTTCACCGCTTTCCTTGAAGTGAAATTATGGACTCTTGGTGATCACTATCAACTTCCCTTATTGCATTTGGGACCCTGACGAGCAAAAATTCTCCTCCACTTTCTAAATTCATAAGCAAACAAGCACATTTTCCCAACAAATGAGGTTTAAAAAGGGAGTTTTTTGACCTTCCATGTTTTCTTTCCTTAGAATATGTATGTTTTCTCTCATCGGAAAGGGAATCTGCAGTTCTTGGACTATCATAGGGACAACAAAGAATGATGACAGAAGTTTGAAGTCTCAAGTAGGGAATTTTCCTGAAAGACTTCCACAATCCCAGCTTTCCCCCAATATTTTTCCTAAAGATCCTATAGGGATTAATAAGAATGTAGTTCAGAGAATGGGATACCTTCGGGATCCCTCAATGGGACAGAAATCAACAACAGGGTTGCTTTTTTATGACTTCAGCAGATTATCCTAGTATTCACAAATAAAAATGTGACAGCTAAAGGGGAAGGAATAATTCCATTCCCTGAAAATCCCACTGTCTCATGCCTTATTTCTCCAGTAACAGAATCCTTTCTAATGAGTGGTACAGCAGGAAAAGAAATTCCCATTTTACGTTCATTCAATTCCATAAATTCACTCATCAGTTCTCCAAAGCTAAGAACGATTCCTAAGAAATATGTTGCAATGGCCATTCTAACTGAGCTCATATTTAAAATATTAACTTTCAAATATATTTCTGTTTTACCTGTACACCAAAACGTATCATTATAATTTCCCTTCTTCTAGTTAATACACACTATCTGACATGGCAGGCAAACAATCTTCTTGAAAACATTGATCAGAGTATCATTTTTAGAAACTGTGGACCTGATCTAAAAATTGATGCCTTCATAAGAATGTGCCACTCTTCACTGATTCCATCTGTCTCACAGTGTTTTCACTATAGGTTAGTTTTGATCAAATCATTTTCCAAGTAATTTATCCTTAAGCTAGGAGTATTCTTGGAATCATTTTTTTTTTTCCTTCAGATATCCATGATACGCTTAGTAGTTCTTCTCATGTAAATATTAGCAGTTACCTTTGGCAAACATTGTATTTAACAACAACTTCTGAACTAGGCTAGTTGAACTCACTCAAACATGACTAAAACCTTTCACAGAACAGTTGAAGAATGCTTAGCAACTCCAGTGTCAGAAAACAAACTCAGAATGAATGTCTCTTGTCTAGGTCAAGGCAAATGTCAGGGCCAATGAAGGGTGAAACATGATGATAGAGATTTGAAATGAAGGGCTGGGGTAACAGGTGCTTGGCATGGGCACTGAAAGACGGGCGAGAAGTGCTATGAAGTACTAAGGACAGCGATCACACTGAGAGGGGACAAAGAAAAGCCTCAGGCTTCTCCCTGCCAGAGAAATAGAGCCTGCACATAAAATAGCTTCAAAGTGGCATCTGAAGAGACATTGAAATTTGGAGCATCTTTTTGTCTAAACAAGTCTCTTTTCAAGGCCCCAGTGAAGCAACAGGAACCTATTTGAATATGCAGAAACAGGTACAATTGTTTTGTCAGTGAGATGGCACAAAGAAAAGCGAGGGACAAAACAATACAAGGAAAGAAGATGAAGGTTTCCTAAGCAAACGCTATGTGAGAGGTGCGTGGTTGACAAGTTCTCTACTTTTATTTTTTTAATGTCTGTAATAACATCCTGAGGTGGGATTTTCTTCTCAATTTTAAAGATGAAGACTAAGTCTCATAAGGACACTCAGACTGTAAGTGGTGATCTGACATTTGAATAGATTTTTGTTTTTTGTTTTTTTTCTGATTCCACACCCAGGGTCTTTGACATACACTGACTTGATTACAGATGGCCTGTCCATTTCAATGTTAGGTCATTTACTTGACTGTCACTGAATAATGCTGAAGGGGTTTGAGAAATTTAAATGTTGTTACATCAGATGTTCTATCTCCTGATCTAAGCATTTTATTTCATTTTTAGTCTACCAGAACTCAGTAAACTTAATATATCCTTCCCTTATTATTGAGGACTCCCAAAAATAACTTTAGCATTTTAATTTTGTTTAAAATGTTTGCTTCTCCACATATCAAATAATAATATAATCAAGATGATCCAGTACACAGTTAGTGAAATAATTAAAAATAGCCGTAAAACATTAAATAAAAGCACTAATACATGAATGTGTTGGTCTGAAAATATGGAGAGTATTTGGTAAAGTTTGGAAAACATAAATTGCATACTGGTATTACCTAAAATTTCACCTATTCAAAAGAGATATTCTAATAATTCATAAAATAGAAATTCAAATATTTAAGGTGAAATTTTATAAGAAAAATGTACATGTTTATGTAGTAAATATATATTCAGGTTATCGTCATTATAAATAGAATATGAATAATAGAATAGATATTCTATTTCTAGGTATTTCTCAAAGATTCCTTCATTTCTACAATATCACATATAGATGAAATTATACAATATTATCCGGATGAGGCAGTTTTATAAATCTAGAAAGGAGAAAATAATAGTGTTTTTTGTTGTTCTTCTCCTTTGATTTTTTTGTTTTTTGAGTTTTTTTGCCCCATATAATGAAACAACTTTTAAGATTTTGGACAGACAGGTAACTAAATAAGTAGAAGCTTGTAGACTTCAAGTTGTAAATATATTAGCTGTTGGTTTGAATTTATAATAGGGTTATTTGGTTAAGAAGGATCTGATAAAAACAAACAAACAAAGAAACAGCAGAACCCCATCATGGGAGTGATTAATAAAACCACAGCCATGTACAAGTGACCTTAACAAAGGAAGTAATGAATTCTGTCCAGTTCTGTAGTCCTATCATTCTCAATGGGCTCAAGATGATTATGTGCCTGAAGGACCCATTGTTGCAAATATGGCTCTCCTCTGACCAGAAAAGGATGACCCAACCTAACACAGCACCTAGGGATTGCCAAGACAAGTTCCTTACTTCCTTTTACATTGTGTGGCATATCCCTGGCCTTGGGACCTGCCTCTTCTCCACTCTGTTCCACCTCACTGACAATGAACCAGGGAAATGTGAGCAGCAGCAGTAAAACAAGTTTTCCAGAATTTATGAGTATGTTTCTTGTCTGGGCACAACAAGAATGAAAGTAGCTAGGTAAGATCTATAGTAATAATTATAGTCCAAGGAATATCTTTTGGTGAGCATCAAGCTAATTAATAAGAATATGTAAGGTTGAAGATAATTTATGTCTGTGTTAAGTGGCATCCAACCATTAGCCCTTCTATATGACAGTCCTCAAGTTAATCAAACCCCTTTAACACAGAGGTAGAGTTTATAGGAGGTAAATGTAATTTTAAAAAAAAGAAGTTATATTATTCTAAAGTCAATGCTGCAAAAAAGATTTTAGGAGAAACAAAAATTTTACATATATATTGAATATATATGTGTGTGTGTGTGTGTGTGTGTGTGTGAAATCCTAATCTCATCATTTGTTACAATCTGCCTACTTCTTACCCCCACAAATAGTACTTGTAATTTACCTTGTTGAAAGTGTTAAAAAATAAAATATTGCTTAAAAGGAAAAATGACCATGATTATTATTGTCCTTTTTGTGGTTTACCATTACGCAAAGTTGGTACCAAACCAAATGGCAATACAGAAGAAAGTTTACTCCCAGCATCTTGCTAATCTCCAAGCTCTTTAATACCCACGTTTCCATCCATGAAACATCCATGAATGGAAACTCATAGTATGCTCTTTTCATTTCCACCCCAACCTAAGGAGTATTTCTCATCATTCAGTCACAAATTCATCTCCTCTCTGTCCCATTCCTTCCCTTTTCTCTAGGAAATGATAAATGAATGAAAATTATTCAGGTCAAGTAAGTGAAGACGTTAACTAGATATCATTTCTTGGTAACATAACTTTAATTAAAAACAGAACAGTGTTTTTCAAACTTTTGTGGCCATGAGAATTATTGAAGGGATCCTTAAAATACATATTGATGGGCCCCACCACAAGAATTGCTGGTCCATTAGGTCACAGGTAAAGCCCCCAAATTTGCATTTCTACCAATACTCAGGTGATAGTGATACAGTTGGTTCTTTAAGAACTGAGTTAATGATTTATTTTATTTTATTATTTTATTTTATTTTACTCTTTTATTTTATTTTATTTATTTTTAAGAATGAAGTTAAACATTTTAATTCACTAGGACAATTAAATAGTGAGGTATCTGACTACTCAGCAGGTTTTCTATTCCCCTTCATATTATATAAGACAGCCCTAAAGTTAGGGCTAACCCTGTAGCCCTACACTTAATATAACCCTAAAACTGTTTTAAATTTTTATCAGCTTGCTTTGTATAGCATATAAACAAACAAGATAAAACAATTACCTTTCCAAAATATGAAAACAATCTTATCTGAAGTGAATTGCAATGTTTGCTGGTTATTTTACCAGGTTACCTAGAACAAATGGCTCTTTAAGATACAACTATCAAGCAAATTTCTTCCCCAATTCCTCTCTCTATGTACAGTGAAGTGTCTCTTACCCTTCCCCATATATTCTAACACACAAATAGAATCATGCTTATTGTGTGACTTCTGATATTCAAAATTGGAGTTAACATTATTGATTTTAATCACCTAGAGTAAGATCAATGATGCTGGGCTGATGTTCAATTGTAATTCTCAGCCACCTGATAAATATGTTAAGATATCTGGACAATTTCTAAGTTGCTTAGATTTTCCACCATATATTTTATTGCACTTTTGTTTATGTTCAAAAATAAATTAATAATAACTCTTGAACAAACGCATTTTTGTTCTGAACAATCAATTCATTCCTTAGCCACTTATTAGTAACTTAGCCACTTATTAGTTAGTTAGTCACTTATTTTACACATACACACACACACACACACACACAAATTATTATAAGATTTTCTTGCAGAATAGGGAATAATGTTCTTGAAATTACAGTGTTGTATTCTGGTATGACACAAGCTGTCATGATCTTAAGCAATAATGGTGTGAGCTCACTCAATAAATAAAGTATGTTTAAATGGGCATAATTTTGATTAAATAACTTAAAAATATTTGAGTAGTACTAATGTTAGATATAAAAATAAACAAGTGAGCTCTTTAAAGATTGATTTTTTGGGGGATGAAAAGATTATTCAAATAGCAAATATTATGGAATAATAACATAACCCAAATATTGTAAAAAGTTTAAAATGTATTCATTTTTTCTTTACTATAAATAGAGGATGACCATTTAATAAACCATAATTATTCCTACGTAAATTTTAACCAGATTATATTATTTTTAGACTCTTCACTTTAATCATTCAATTTTTCTCTATCCATTCCATTTCTAAAATTCTTCCTATCATTATTTCCATGCAAGTAGCAATTTAGTCAAAAACTCTGCTCTTTAGTAAGAAAACTATCTTTGGAAGGAAGAACAAAACAGTAAAATGTTAATGGAGGAATCTACAAATTCTGAACAATTTTCATTTACCATTATGCCATCAATTCTACAGCAATCATATCCAAAATAAATAACATAATCAGCATTTCTTTCTTCATCCAAAATATCCAATTTTAGCCTACATCTCTGGCTAACAATGAAGCTATTTCTATTTCTAACTTAAAATGATGCAATTTCTAACTTGAAATATCTTATACCCACTATAAATTAAAGAAACAAATAATTTTAGTAACCTAACAATATCAATGTTATTTTTACTTAGTATTTTGAGGCAATACCTCTAAAAATTATAGTTTTTTAATGTCAAGAAACATTACCACTGATGCAAAATATAGATGATATTAATTTAGGCTAAATTAATAGTTTAAACTCCTTTATCCCACTGTGAGATGATAATTAATTACTAATTAGCACTACTTGGTTACAGGCACACATAGCTAAACTCTTGATTAGAAACCTTGTACCAAACCTCCTACGATAGGCTATATGACTATGAACTATATGGACTGAAAGGTTATCTGCAAGATTGCCAGGACCAGCTTACAAAACAAATTTCCACAACGTGCTGTGTTTTTTTGTTTTTGTTTTTTTGCAGCAAGTTGGTAAGTTGAGGTTGTCAGCAATTACCTTTTTCCAATCTTAAGGGGGAAAAACCAATAATAATATTGAAACGTTTTAAGAAAGAATTTCTGATGACATTTAGTGAGTTACTGAATAAGATAAATCAAAACTAAATTAGTAAATCAAAGTACATTTTCCAAAAATAAGGGACTGTGCAAAAAACTAGATTAGTTTAACTAGATATAAAGGCTGTGTATTTACTGAGCTCTAACGAAAGTGAAGGTTATGGTGTTATTTATTGCAGAGATTTGATGATACGGTCCACTGTTCACCTGAGACCACCAAACAGAGCATTCTTAAACCTGCTTCCTATCTCAGTTTTCAGTCACTGAGCATTTCCTCAGAGTGTACTTCTGTTCAGCTGAGATACAGTATTACGGTATCTTTCAGACTACACTTAACAGTATCTGTAAATAAAAGCAAGGGCATCACAAGGCATTATTTCCCATGAAATGAATAAAGACTAGATATTTAAATGCTTTATAGTGTTCCTCAGTATAACACACACCACAGTAACCATACACACATATGTGTATGTTTATTGCATTTAAATTGATAATGAGAGCATATTTCCAATTTTGTATGTTTTCCTTACCTGTCAAGTTCTTCAGTCCAAGTTCTTGAAGTCCAAAGTTCCCATCTTTTCTATAGTTTAAAAATACTGCCAAGGCATATCGATCCTCATACAGTTTTGTCCCACGGATAATGCGCAAGTTCTCCAGTGGCAGGTAACGAAACTGATTAAGAGCCACTAACACATAGCCTGTGACTTCTCGAATAGACTGAAAAGACAAAAACAATTGCCTTTGTTAAAAAAAAATAGAGATTATCTGTCAGTACATTAATTTCCCCATTATATTGTAAATAATTACCTTGATAATACAAGAAAACAAAAGGTTACATTCTCATTTGAAGTATGAATTGTACTCTTTAAAAAAGTCATGAATGTGGTTATAGTAAAATAATGGATTTCACTTATAAAACATTCTTCATAACTAGAATCTGAATATAATTAAAGGAATAAATATCTCATTTTCAACAGACTAAAATGAGGTAAGAATACCTAGATACCATCCAAAGTTTTTGTAAGAAGAAGCAAATTCATAAGCTTATCACAAGTAAAACAAAGCTGCATCAGTCTGTAGACCATGGGCCATATTTTAAACTGCTATACTGATGTTTAATGCTATCATTAGCAAAGACAGTTAGCATATATGTCTCAGGGAAACACAAATATAATAAACAATATGCATTAAAGACTGATAATAACCTCTAATTTAATTACAACCAAAAAATTTTAAAAATTTTATTTATTTATTTGAGAGCAGAGAGAGATGGAGAACAGGGGGGCGGGGAGGAGGAGGAAGAAGCAGACTCCCTGCTGAGCAGGGAGCCCCTCTCCTCCCTCCTGATGCTCAGTCCTAGAACCCTGAGATCAGGACCTGAGCTGAAAGCAGACATTTAAGCAGCTGCACAACCCAGCACCCTATCTACAACCACAAGTTTTATTTTTACTATCTATTGTTTAACATAGCATAAATTAATTACTTGAAAGCTTATAGTACCTTTTAAAGAAAATCACCAAAAAAGCCCTTAGGTTTCATTTAAAGTTAGTTTTTCAGTAAAATAACCTACATTGTGACAGCTATGAACAGCATGTATTAAGGTTTTAAAAAATTAAATATAAATAAATATATAATGTATAAATATATAAAAATGAATATATAATATATAAATATATTAAACATAAAAATATACAAATATTTATATATATATAAAATGCAGAGGTGGTAAAATGTTTTATGTTATTTTAATGTCAATTTCATGTCTGTATAGACCTCTTAATTTCGATGTTCCTGTGTTCAATCCTTGGTACTGTCTTTTCTATCTACTCTCATTCCCTTGGTGACCTTATCTAGTTTCAAGGTTGATGATCTCCAAACTCTTACTTCCAACCTGTCCCCTAAACTCCAGATTCCTGTCTAACTGCCTACCCCACATCTTCACCTGAATCCCTACTAGACTTCTCAGATACCCCTACGCATATCTGAATACACATCTTCCTTGCCTCAACCTTCCAACAGCCTTTCTCAACTCAGTTGAGAATCCATCCTTATTATTTTGGCCAAAGTCTTGGGGTCATTCTTGACTCCTCTCTCGCACACCAAATCCAATCCATCCTATTTGTTCTACCTTTAAAATGATCAGCAATTCAATCACCTCTTTTATCAACCACTGCTATCATTTGAGCCATCATCATTCCCTTATCAATATCACTGCTAGAGGTCTCCCTGTTTCTAATTCTTTTGATTCCTTATCATGTATTCTCAGTTAAGGCTGGACCTGATTTTTTTTTTTTTCCTTTAAAGTAGGCTCCATGCACAGCATGGAGCCCAATGTGCAATACTTGAATGGATGACCCTATGACTGAAACCTGAGCTGAGATTAAGAGTTTAAGAGTCTATGCTTAGCCAACTGAGCAACCCAGGTGCCCTTGGACCTGTTTTTATTTTTTTAAAGATTTTATTTATTTGATACAGAGCAAGCGAGAGAGAGACACACAGAGCAAGCATAAGCAGGGGAGAAGCAGTCTCCCTGCTAAGCAAGGAGCCTGATGGGGGTCTCGATCCCAGGATCCTGGGATAATTACATGAATCAAAGGCAGACACTTAACAGACTGAGCCACCCAGGTGTCCCGATTGTTTTTAAACGTAAATCAAACCATGACACTCCAATTCTTAAAACCCTGAAACATCTCCCAAGTCACTTAAAATAATAGACAAAATTCTTTCACGAATGAGTCAAAATCTATCTGTTCTGTCTAATGCTGCAACAACTAGCCATATGTGGCTATTGAGTAATTGCAATGTAAAGTTGTTATGAACTGAAATGCACTATTTTAAAGATTCCATGTTGAAATCATATTTTAGATAAATTGAGCTATATAAAATGCATTATTAAAGTTCATTTTAGGGGCATCTGGGTGTCTTAGTGGGTTAAGCCTCTGCCTTCAACTCAGGTCATGATCTCAGGGTTCTGGGATCGAGCCCCACATCTGGCTCTCTGCTCAGCGGGGAGCCTGCTTCCCCCACCCTCCACCTGCCTTTTTGCCTAGTTGTGATCTTTGTCAAATAAATAAATAACATCTTTAAAAAAATAAAGTTCATTTTAACCTTTCTTTTTACATTTTTGTTATGGCTACATGGAAATTTAAAATTATTTTTTTATGGCTATCACTACATTTCTGTTGCACAGTGCAATACTACATGATCTTGTCATCAATTCTTTTTGTAACTTTTTCTTTAACTCTCTACCTTTCTCACTCTATTCCAATTTTGCTGGTTTCCTTGTTCTTCTAACGTTCCAAGTGCTCAGTATACTCTTAAAGTCCTGAGTTTCTTTCCCTTTTATTACCTTTTTGGTTAATTTCCTCAGAATATAAGCTCTGCAAGGGTAAGCACTTTCATTTGTTCATTTGTGTCTCATGTGACCACAACAATACAGGCACATTGTGAGACACCAATAAATATTTGCTGAGCACTCTTGATTTTCTCTGCCCATACCTTCACCAATTATTGGTAAAGTCCATAGAGTCAAGAGAAGTGCCCATCTGGAACCCGCATTCCTTTTCTCTAGAGAAGACCCATGTTCCAAACCCTTTTGATCCCAGAATTTCACTCCCAAATTGCCCTAATCCCTCATCTAGATCCCATGATATCATCTTTCCAGTTCTCTTCCCCAGTCAGGGGACTGTGCCACCAATAGGCATATACCAAGCAAGGATGGAAGGTCCAGGTACAGATGTGTGAGTGGAAAATACATAGATGCTAAATGTACAGGCCAAGGATCCATTCACTCTGCTCAAAGCTTCCTATAATACTGGTTAAAGAACAGGTTAGAGGAGGGGCTAAAGGCTGGAGTCCATCTCTCTCCATGCCACCATACTCCTGAGGAGTCCAAAAATTTTAACATTTCACCTGGCCATCCAAGTTATTATAAAGATATTTCTGTCATAGTGGGAGGTTATATATTTTAATAATAATTTATTTATTTAAAATAAATAATAATGACACAAAATATATAGACCTTCATTTATACTCTCATCCCAGGTGCCACAATTCTTAGGAATGAACCTGCTAACACTAATCATCTAGAAAAGTAGAAACCTGTGGAGCAAAGGGTCCATTAAATGGATGAAGGGTCAAGGAACCTATGAAACTATTCATGTCTGGCACTGGACTGGGAACTCTAAGCCACTGTAGGCATTCCTGGGACACTGAGTATTTTGGATTAAAGAGATGAATGCTTAGGGAAATACAAAAAAAGAGGTGAAAGGTCAACAGTGGCATGTATTATTTGCATACCACATTTGTTTAAAATTGCATTTCCCTGGAATAATCTACCCTTGGACCCCTACAAATCCTCCTTCAATCACTGTTCTAACGGTTGAACTCAATCCCTTTGTGTTCTTAGAAGAGAGATCAAAAATATTTTCCAATATCATTTGGTCTAAAAAGTAAAATTATTTCAGTCATTATAAAGACAATTTATCTTTTAGCTTGTATACAGTAATTATCAACTGCTCCAAAGTACAGTGATAACACAAAGATAAACACTGGGGATGGAGGCTGTAATCAGTCTTTTGCCTTGAGCATGTCATAGTGTCTATCATTCTTCTTAACACATTCACCATTAGCTCCAACTTCACTTAGAAACTGAGTTTAATTAGACCCTTAGAATAATGGTGAGAAATGTGGGCTCAACTGCCAAGCAAAGCTGAGCTCAAAAGAGTTCACACTTACTAGGCTTCACACTTGCTGGTTATGCAGTCTTGTTAAAATTGTTTACTCTGACTGAGCCTCAGTTTCTTTATCTTGAAATAAAAAATAGCAACAACTCTATTAAAAAGATTTTATAAGGATTAGAAGATATAAGAAAAGTGTTTGGAGGGAGGGGCCTGGATGGCTCAGTCAGTTAAGGCTTCAACTCTTGATTTTGGCTCAGGTCATGATCTCAGGGTCCTAAGACTAAGCCCTACATCAGGCTCCCTGCTCAGCGTGAAGTCTGCTTGTCTCTCTCCCTCTGCTCCTTTCCCTGCTCTCTCTCAAATAAATAAATAAAATCTTAAAAAAAAAAAACTATTTAAAGAAAAGTGTCTGGCAAACAGTAAATGTTCAGTAGATGTATCTATTATAAATGTTATTAGTTCTGATAATAACCCAAACTATCAGTGGACAACGTGATTTGAAAATAATAATAATTATACATATTATTGCATTGCCTTTAATCTTTATTATGTAACCTATATATCTTTTACTTTTTTAAAGATTTTATTTAATTATTTATGAGGAAGAGAGAACATGAGTAGAGGGAGAGGTTCAGAGGGAGAGCAAGAGAGAGGGGCAGACTCCCCACTGAGCAGGGAGCCAGACCTGGGGCTCTATCCCAGGACTCTTGGATTAGGATCTGAGCCAAAGGCAGACACTCAACCGACTAAGTCACCCAGGCGCTCCCCCCTTTATATCTTTTTTTATATCTTGCCTCTTCAACTTGTAATTTTTACTCCTAAATTACAGAACTGGTTCCTTATACAGTTTCTGTGTATGTTATAGCCTTTAGTACAGACTCTGGCACTGAACAGACATTCAGTAACTGCTGTTGAATGCACTAGAATTGAAAAGTGGAAAACAATGCTTATGGCCTTTTTAGGTATTGTTTTCCATTGAAAATGGTTTTATAAAATGTCTGCTAATAAAAAACATTGTTTCAACAACATAATCATGACTTGTGCCCAAGGACCACAGTGGTAAGTAGAAATCATCAGCATACCCCAACAAAAAGAAAATCCTGACTCTAGTTCTGGCTAAGTATGTTTTGTTCCAAGAAACTGCCTATTTTGTCAACTGAAGAGTGAATACCTACCTAAAGACATATCTCTCTCCTTGTGGTGTAAGTTTCTGCTGTCTAAAACTGATGGATTTCCATTGTCAGTGTATGCTTCTATAGCTGCTTTGCTCAAAAAGTGAATATAATTGAAGATCATTAAAGCCTTAAATGTTTCAAAACTTTTCTAACCGAAGGGATGATTTGTTCTGCTTAGGGCATTTGATGATGGAAACCAAAGGAATGAAAAAAAAAAAAAAAGAAAGAAAGAAAGAAAGTTGACCAGCTTCTCATATTAGTACTATATCCATATTAGCAATAAATCCAGAAAAAATGCATGAATAGAAGTTTACAACTGTTCTTCCATAAAATATTTTAAGAAAAAATATGAAATCTGAAATTATAATGTTTCCAGGATTTTCAAAGGATGTCATTCAATCAAGGATAAGAAGAGATTGCACTGCTTCACTGTCCCTTACCTGCAGATCATTCAAGAAAACTCAGTCTTTATTATTTATAAATCTCTATTTCATTTCACAATTCTTACAACTGCTAATTTTTTTGGGGGGGTATTTGACACAATTTCCTTATCTTTTATTTTAGTTGGTTCTCTCTAATTTGTTCCTAGTGAGAATAGTGAGTAGCTCCTTAAATATTCTTTCATCTACTTAAGATTTAAGTGATTGTAAAACCTCACAATTTCTGAGTATATAATCAGTGTTTAGGAACAATGTTATACACATTCAAAGCAATTATATGCTTTTGGTTATGTGTATAAAACTCTGTTTCCTAGATTTTTTGCTACTCAAATTATGCATCAAATCCATGTTTGTAGATGTTTTTCTTTAACCCTCCCTTTGAAAATAAACCCATTCACTCTTGTTAACACCGCCTGTAGCAAGTCAAAACAGTGCTGAATTCTTAGCTTCCTCTCCAGTGTCCTATGACCTCATATCCCATTAGCTATCATCCTCAAATAATACGAACATATTCCATTGGTCAAGACCTCCACAAATAAAACAGTGATTAGTTATGATCAGTAGACTTGAAATTAAAACCGTAGTCTTACAGAGAAGAGTAGGGAACAGAGAACTATGGGGAGGAGGGGAGGAAAGCCTTTCTGCTGGTAACGACTATAGAATTTATGTGTTCTCTGACAGTGACAAATGTAGTAGCAAATCGTAACCTCTCTATCACTAAGGCTTTCCATTAAGTTTCCCTAGGCAATTAATTTTTGTCCCTGCCCCTTACGGCAAGACTGGGAATTTCTAAAGTAGAGAACATTCTTAACTATGACACAATATTAAGAAACTTACTGGGAAATAATTAATAAGCATATAGCAAACATTACATACTCCTGCTGCATGTAGAGATAGGGACTGACTGACTATATACCTCATTCCCATATGATATCTCCAAACGCAGTGGCATATTGGGCTTTGGAATCTTGCTTTCAGTTTTCCCAGGTGCCTTAAAACTCCAGTGGTTATGCTACCCTGGCAAGCAGGAACTCAAGTCTGATCTGATTAGATCTGGGAAAATAGAGCAATGGGAAATGTCATGTACCTGACTGGGGCAGAGTTGAAGTCATGCTCATTTTACATGGCATGAAATAATACTGGGGGTGTGGGCGGAGAATCTAATCCAATTCTTCCCAGCAAAACTGCTAACTCTCAGCCACTACTAGCATCTTTTGGGAGCTAGTACTACTATAATCCTTAGCTTTCTAAGAATCTACAGGCCATTCATTCATCATCACTGGCCGCTTAGCCAGCTTTTAACCCTAATCGTGAAACCTTAGTTCTACTGAAAAGAGGACAACTTAACTCTCCCAGAGTTACCATCTTCTCCTCTGTCCTTCGTTATCTGTCTTGGCTGGCCAGAGAGTTCTTAACAGGCCCGCGTCAGGCCTCCAATCCCAATTGGCCCTTCATCTCCTGACCTTAGCTCAGCGATATCCCTGTATCACAGACTTGCTATATTAGTTAGTTACCACAAGTTAAATAAGGAGTCTTTGTAGATTCATTTACATAATAATATACAAATCTCAATTTTGATTCTTTATATTAAAAAAATCTGTACTGCTAAAAATTTCATTATCTCTTATAATTTAAAAAAATATACGTGGTGTGTGTGTATGTATATAGTTTTTTTCTTTTCCATGTTTTTATACAGATAGGTCTACATTTTTAAACCTGAATTCTAAATTGACATTTTACACTCTTTTATAACTATTTAAAAATATAGTATTGCATTCATTTTTTTCCCCATCAGATATCTACATCAAGCTTCAGTGATTTAGGGAATTGAATTTTAACTGAAATTAGATACACTGCATAAATGCAAAATAGTAAGAGTATCTGGAGACCTTTGAATTAAACTTTGGTTAATTATAGATACAACTTAAATCAAAAAGAAATTATTAGTTGTCAGCATTTTTATACAACTGAGCCTACATATGAATTAAAGTGTTGTGAATTTTATATACATTGTACACATGATGAGCATTTTCCTCCATAGAAAACCAAACTGCTTAGGGCAAAGCAGTCCATTGATTAAATTGGGATGCTCCAGTCTGACAGGTATTAGTCTGACTTTTGTCTCTATTACTTATTGACCTCCACAAGTTATTTAACCTTAATTTCTGTTCTGAAAACTGGGACAAATCCCTCCTAAGGGCTTAAAAGTTGAAGATCTTCAAAAAATGATCCATTTCATCATATTATTATTGTTAGTATAATTATACAAATATTTGCAAATACTTTATATGGTTAGATCATATATGCAAACATATATATATTTGATATTAAAATTGATTAATTAAACCATTGGTGCTATATATTTCATAAAGGTGTGTTCACAAGTCAGATTGCCTGTTATGGACTCAACTACGATCCCTCAAAATTCATGGTGAAATCCTAACTCCTATCTTACAATGTGACCATATTTGGAGTAGGGTCTTTTTTTTTTTTTTTTAAGATTTTATTTATTTATTTGACACAGAGAGCAAGAGAGACAGATCACAAGTAGGCAGAGAAGCAGGCAGAGAGAGAGGGGGAAGCAGGCTCCCTGCTGAGCAGAGAGCCTGATGCAGAGCTCTATCCCAGGACCCCAGGAACATGACCTGAGCCTAAAGCAGAGGCTTTAACCCACTGAGCCATTCAGGTGCCCCTGGAGTAGGGTCTTTAAGAAGGTAATTAAATTAAAATGAGGTCATTAGGATGAACTTAAAAAGAGGAGGAAATTAGAACACAGACATACAAAGAAGACAATGTGTGAAGAGACATAAGAATATTGATGTTCGGGCGCCTGGGTGGCTCAGTGGGTTAACCGCTGCCTTTGGCTCAGGTCATGATCTCAGGGTCCTGGGATTGAGTCCCACATTGGGCTCTCTGCTCAGCAGGGAGCCTGCTTCCTCCTCTCTCTCTCTGCTTGCCTCTCTGCCTACTTGTATCTCTCTAAAAAAAAAAAAAAAAAAAAGAATATTGATGTTCAAGTCTGTGAGAAAGTCCTCAGAAGCAAAAAACCTTGCTGACTTCTTTATCAGAGTTTGAGACTCCAGAATTGTGAGAAAATAAACTTCTGTTTAAGCCACCTGGTCTGCGGTATTTTGCTATGGTAACCCTGGCAAACAAATACACTACCTGGGTTCATAGTCTAGTATTTAGCAGTGTTATATTGGGTGAATTATTTATTCTTCTGTGCCTCAGTCTTTTCATCTGCAATAGGGGGATATTACGATTGTCAATTCCCTAATTATTCTGAGAAGTAAATCCCTACAAGTTACTTAAGATCTGGCTTACAGCAGGCTTTCAGTATTAGTTGTCTCCGGTTTTTTTTTTCTGAATCCAGAATCTTTACTCTTCAATACACTGTCTCTTCTGCATAGCATGTATAAAACCATGTTTCTCTATGTCTAAATGAAGGACTCCTTATCACCAAAGTTTAGATGAGAAAACTGCTTGATACCATTTCAATCTACAATTGAGAGTAACAGTTTTATGTCTGAGAGCTTTCATAAGATTTTTTTCCCTCTCAAAATTTAAAGGAGGAAAATGGGCTTTCATGAAATGATGTATAACAACAGCTGCCTCTTTTGGAAAACATATGGGAAATGGCCTTTGATTATTCAGAAGTTAGAGGTGACCGCTTTTGTGACTAGTCTGTTGTGATTTTTTAAATGAAAAGGGTGAGCAATTTTAGAAATAGGAAAGCCAAAGTATCAAGCTTGGATTTGACAAGACTGCCAAAATACATTTTACTATCTGTCTAAATATTTGGCAGTAAAAACAGAAAGCAAAAGACTTAATTAATTTATAAAGAATACATTCTTGCATGAGTCATGTCATCCAGTGACAACAATGTCTTATGTTACTTATGTGTTCTTAATATTTAATTCAAACAAATACAGCATGGACATCTCTAAGTACAATCAGAACTACAGACAATAGCATAAGTTGAGAACAGGAGTTTGGAGACTAGAAATTAAAATGCTTTCATATTTAAGTATCCTTATGCAAACCACAACTTTCTAAGTGGCTATTTACTATTTGTAATAATTATATGAACTTATTTATATAGTGTTTTCTGTATTGAGGCACTTGTGTCTTAGATTCTGATAGCACCAACTCTTAAAGTACTATTGCATAGATAAATAAAGTTAAATAACTTGCCTAAAACACATAGACAAAAAAGGGAAGAATTATTTTTAATTTTTAAATTATTATTATTTTTTAAATTTTTAGACAGAGGGACAGAG
Source organism: Neogale vison (assembly GCF_020171115.1). Lineage (NCBI taxonomy): Eukaryota > Metazoa > Chordata > Mammalia > Carnivora > Mustelidae > Neogale > Neogale vison. The sequence continues at coordinate 22,751,342 of NC_058093.1, forward strand.
CAGTGTGTGGGGTGGGGTGGAGGAGGGGCAATGGTAGAGGGAGAGAGAATCTTAAGCAGGCTCCACGCCCGGCAAGGAGCCCAGGCAGGGCTCGATCTGACCACTCTAAGATGATGACCTGAGTCAAATCAAGAGTTGGAGGCTTGGGGCGCCTGGGTGGCTCAGTGGGTTAAGCCGCTGCCTTCGGCTCAGGTCATGGTCTCAGGGTCCTGGGATTGAGTCCCGCATCGGGCTCTCTGCTCAGCAGGGAGCCTGCTTCCTCCTCTCTCTCTCTCTGCCTGCCTTGCTGCCTACTTGTGATCTCTCTCTGCCAAATAAATAAATAAAATCTTTTAAAAAAAAAGAGTTGGAGGCTTAACCAACTGAGCCACCCAGGCACTCCAAGAAAAAAATTTTTTAATAAAAATAATATGTCTTATTCCAGGGCTCAAAATCCCAATCACTTTAAGATATTTCTTTCAAAAATTGGTGATTATTATTTCCTATTGAAAGTAATATCCATTGAAACATGGTCAAAAATTATAAATGAAAAATCACGTCCTCCTTTTTATGACAAAAATATTATCTAATCCAGAACACCTCTCAAAAATAACTTCAGCACAATTCTGATATTTCTAAACTCAAAGTATGCTAAAATGTGCCCCTCAAACCTCCTAAAAGTTTAAAATAGCATTCTCATAGATGTCAAGAAACTAGAAGTCTTTTCATAAGGATGTGTAAGATCCACTGAGATTCTCTACATGAATGAACGATTTAAGTATGACAAAACAATCTTAATGTAAAAGGACCAAATACCACTATGGGGCCCACTATGAATGGAGGTGGAAACAAAGTAAATTCTTCAAGGATGTGCAGCTAGCAAACAGCATTGGGAAAAAAATGATAGTTTCTCTCTCGTGGCTGAAGGCAAATTTGCTAGCTAACATTTCCTTTTAGAAGATTAGGGTGTCCTAAACTCTGAGTTTCTCAACTGTGACACAAATCCATTTTGAGTGCAGTATCCACCTGTGCCCACTTCCCAATCACTCCACCCCCAGGAATTGTCCCCAGGGGCAAGAGGAAACAATATAAACATGAAGCTCCTGCTGACTGCTGTACCATGGAGTCTTGGGTCTTCTGCCAACACAACTGGCAGGCTAACTTGTTAGCTTGTAAATAGACTAACATCTCAGACCCTTGACAGTTTTGACAACAACGAGTCCTTTGATGCCTCCGGCTGAGCAAATGCCACCACCTTCTGCAAAGGGATGAAACGTGAGTATGATAGTGTTGGGATCCAGCTGCCCATCTGGAGGAAGTACAGAAGACTGAGAAACCATACTGAACTCTAGGAGGAGGAACAAACTATAACACTCGGGCTCTGGAAAATTCTCAATGTTGAACAGAAAAATTATAAGGGGTGAGGAAGGAGGAGGAACCTGTAATTAAGTCTTAAAAGAGTTTTAAAAATCTTCTAAGGCCAAACTATAGCATCCAGGGATGAATACTTGGCTAATCACCAAAGTATAAAGAAACTACAAAAAAGCAGATTTCTATGAGAGTAAGGATGGTGGTTACCTTTGTAGAAGAAAGGGTTTGAGATGGGGCACAGAGCTGTTTCTTGCGTGGTAAGCATAGTACCATTTCTTAAGTAGATTGGAAGTTACAAGAGGGTAAATCTTTTAAAAACTCCTTTATGCATTTGTTTTGTGATGTTTTCAGTATCTGTGTTATATTTATAATATAAAGGTTATATATATATATAAAGAAGCCATTAGGTAGCAAAAAAAGGAAGCACATAAGAATGTCCCTTTATATGTCTATACCTTATCATTCCATATCTGAAGTTGAAGAATGGAAAAATTTCAGATTGCGTGGTATTCCTTGCTATCAAATTCTCTCTAGTCCAACTGGGGAACCGAATATGTGAGTAAGGCACACTTGTGCAATCTAGGCAGGTAGGGAAACGGGGGTAACGGGAAACTTGGGAAAGAAAGTCTGATGTGTTCACAGGTCTTAAAATCCTGAATGGAAAATCAGGTGAGGAGGACCGGGGACTTAACTGGAACGATATTAATGTAGTATTTCAGAGTTTTCTCTTTCAGCAATGGGGATCTAATGATGCTCTGTACAGGGAAATTAAGCTATGGTTTGTTTTGTAGAAGTATCTGCCTATTTCTAGGAAATTTAGGAAATTCTTGCCAGGTGAGAGAGGATGATGGCAGTGAATTCAAAATAGCCAGAGCAGAGACTGAAGCTATCTTTCTGAGGTGGTATAACAAATATTCTAGTAACTTACTAGATATGGGGATTAAGAAAGAAAAGAAACAGGAAATGCCTGCAGTTTTTAGCTTGGGAGACCTGGTAGGTGGGGTTGTCGTTAACGGGAAAAAGAACAAGTTTGTGGAGAGAATTTTCCCTATTAGTATATGGCATTTGGCTATCTGAAGCAAAATCAACATATTCTTTTTTACAAATTCTTTTAAATAACATTATTATCTGTATGTTTGTTAAATCTGGATGGTAGGCACATGTGTCCGATGCAATTCCCCATGTGTTCAATATGTTCTTAGCTTAAAAATAAATAATGTAGCACCAATGATTTCATATGTATTTATGGGGGTCAGTTCAGATTATTCTTTGCATAGATATAAAACAGTGGTTCTGCACTGGGGGTGTTTGCTACTCAGGGTGCATTGGACATTGTCTGGAGACATTTATGGTTATCACACTTGAAGGGGATGGGTGTTATTGGCTTCTTGTGAGTAGAGATCTGGGATGCTAGTAAACATCATATGTGCACGGGACAGTCCTCCTCTGCTCCCAACAAAGAATTTTCAGGTCCAAAATGTCAATAGTATTGAAATTAAGAAACTCTGCTGTAGACCTAATTAATGTGAGGCAAGCATTAAGTTTTATTGTTTGTAGAGTCGCCTTGGGGGGTTTCTAGAAGTAGTGAAAGTGTCTGCTAGTGTATTATTAACATGATCCATTATATAGATACACATTATGAAGATTTAAATTAATATTATTATATTAATATATATTTTCTTAACCTATATTTATCATACGTGTCCTGAAGTATAAGCAGATACAAAAATAGTCATACAGACAGACTGACAAAGATGGTTGCATGAATGGTGGCTGGATGGAGAAATAAATGTCAATTCACATGGGTAAACTGTACAAAAATATGTGTTCTCGTTTTCCTTTTTTTTTTTTCACTTTTTAACCTTTTGGTAGCAAATCTTTCCACATTGATTTTTTTTTCTTACTCTGTTAAAAAGCTTGCCAAATGAAAATAATACATTACATGTTGATTTAAAAAAAAAAAAACTTGCCAAATGCAACTCGAGGACATTAAGTCTAAGAGGTTACAGTTATAAACAAATTCATAAACAAACAATGCCAGCCATTTCCTAAAGAGGCATAATTCCCCTTCCCCTCTAAAAAGGTATTTTTTACTAGAAAAAAATACCTTTTTAGAGTATCCATGCTGTACTCAGTAACCAAACTAGTTTAAATATAAAAATAACAATGTCTCTGATAGGAACAAATTAAAAAAAAGAATAATCTCCTCCAAACTTTTTGCACATGCAATAGACAATTGCTTGTGATCCACTTTTTAATTATTCTCATTTATGGCATTTCCTTTAAACCAGTCAACAAAGATACATGGTGTTTCTCTCTCCTGACTAAACTTCACTGCCTTCCTCCTGGGGATGGACTTACTAATCACACCAGGCTTTAAGCAGTGTTGACGACACTGGATTACACTTCTAAGAGTGGCTCCAAGGTAGCATTAGAGGCAGAGAAATCTCTTAGAGTATGAATATGGGTACTGACTCAATCCTATTCCAATTCCTAAATCCATCATCTTCATCAACATCATCATAGCACTAGTGTTTTATACATACAGTACAGTTTACAAGGCCTTTTAACGTAACTATCACACTTAATCTTCAGTTGGCAACTTCTGAAATAATTTACTAAATTTCAAGTGACTTTCCAGAATTATGTTTAATTATAAAATGTACAAAGTCTTTATGTTCACGAATTACAAGAATCTTAGAAAGGAACTGATACTAATAAAATAATGACATACGTGACATTTGCTTTAATACTCGTGAATTAGAGCCCTGAAATCATTTCACCTCCTTCTCCTAGATCTTGCTTCTTTAATCCTACATTAATTTCCTTAAGCAGGTCCCAATCCTAATATTCTGATACAATCTTTACTAGCTGACATGTGGATATAAAACTTATGGAATGATTCATGCTAACATCTGTTTAGCTGACACAGTTACCTCAAATCCCTTTTAGAAAGTGCCCATGTATGAAAAGATAGATAAAACAAATTAGGTCATGGGGATTAACTTTTCTGTAGGAGGATGTTTTTCTGCTGCTCAAATTAACTTCTGCTGCTGTTATTCACAACACTACAGCTACTAATGTAACTCTTCCTAACATCACTACCATTCTTATAACTGAGTACCTTTATGAGCCTCTATTAATACATGTAGCACTGTGCCCAATGCTTTTACATAGAGTATCAATTACCATTATAACCATTGTACCTTTTCTTTTAAAGATAGGTCTGATTTGATTCGTTCTATTATCCAGCACTTTCTTCACATAGACTGATATTTATATTGAATGGACATAAGGCCATTGGTGATTACCTAATTTTTATAATTAATTGCTCCTGTATGACCACAAAATAATTTACTGACACTGATGTGTGACAAAAAGGGGAAAGAGGAGAGAGGCAGCATATGAAAACATTTTGGGCATGAAGGATTATATTGAAAATATTGTTACATTTTCTGACATGAGACCAGTATTCTCTGTATTTTACCCAAAAGTCTGCTACATATGTTAGGAGTGATGTTATTATTATCTTTATAATAGAAACAAAATTAATACCTTATTTGAAAAGGAAAAGTGATAGTTTAAATCACTGACAAAAACATTAGTAACTCATAGATGTAAAGTTTCTTTTGATTACCACAAAGCTATAAAAATGCCATCTTCCAAAAAATATTTGTCTGAAATAATCATATTTGAATAAATCCTCTAGTGTTGAAAGATATTTCCTGAAGTAACAGTTCTACTTTTCCATTTTACTTCAGAGACTGGAGTTCAAATAAAACAACTAAAATCAAACAGTACGCAGGTTGGTTTTGTTTTGTTTGTTTTTTAAGTGATAAGGTAATGCAAAGTAGAAAATAAAGTCAATACTATTTTCCAAAAGTAATAAAAAAACACAGAACTAAAAAAAAAACACAGATTTTGACATTCCAAATAATTGATAAAACATTGAAACTTGAAAAAAAATCCCTCACAGAATACATCATATAATTTAAAGACATTAGTTTCTATATGTTTTAATAAACTTAAATATAAATGCATTTGCTTTTATTCATATGTATAAGGCAATGCTTAAGATAGAAATGAAAAATGCCATTATATTTAAATAATTTAAATTTTTAAAAATCTTTCAATATTAAATGTATTTTAAAACACAAAAATAGATAAAATAAAACATTATTCTTAGTGAATGAGACAAATAATATTTTTAAGGTATTTGGAAATATTCTATTTTATATAGGTGCTTAGATACCATTAGATAATTATTTTTAAGTCTGTGTATTTTTAAGTATTATATTAAAATCTTGAAAACGCTACTTGAAAAATACTGTGCATTTCTCAAAGAGAATTATAGGCCTCAGAACATATTTTGCTCAATTTTATCTGAATTTTATCATATTATCATAATGATATAGATACAGATATAGACATAGACAGAGAAAATATTTGTCCATAGAATTAAAATGAATTTTAGGATCATTAGAACAATTTGTATAATTTTATTGGCCTTACAGTCTTCATCATGAGCTTTACGTAGCAGATTATGTATGTTTTGTTTTTGTTTTTATTTTTTAATAGTAATCTCCTGTATAGTACCTAGCATCATACTCAATTTATAATATGGTAATTATTCAATATTTATTACATTGGATTAAGTGAATTGAAGATTCTATTAATAACCCTCAACTTCTGACATAGGATTCTAAGAGGACAAATGCTTGAATGTTTCCTCTGACTATATTTTACACCTAGAGAGACAATTACTCAAAATCTTAACTTTGTTGAATTTGTTCTAAATCATTGATTCATTCCTCATTCCCTCATTCAGTATGTATTTAATGAGTGCTTGCTATGTGCCAGGTCTAGGTTTTGTTTGGGGATTATCTCGATTAGTAAAACTAACAATCTTCTTTCTTAAAGCTTGGCATGAAATAGGGAACTGCAGTGGGAACATAAGTAGTTGCACTTAAGGTAGAAAGTGTTATGTAAGTGTTACAGAGTGATAAAGAATTTTGATAACTTTGAAGTGAGATACATCAGCCAGTTATGATACAATGCAGAGAAAAGCTCAAGTATTTCCATTTTCCAAACTTTTTTAAGTTACTTATTTTGTTTATTTACTTATTTGAGAAAGAAAAGAACAACTGAGAGAGCAGGAGCCGGGGCAGAGGGAGAGGGAGAAGCAGACCCCCCTGCTGAGCAGGGAGCCCGACATGGGTCCTGGGATCATGACCTGAGCCGAAGGCAGACACTTAACTGACTGAGCCACCCAGGTGCCCCTCCATCTTCCAATGTTCTAATTATCATTCACAAACTTGGTAGATAAAATGGAGAATTACTAAAGAAATGGCAACATCTTGAAAATTTATAGGCAAGTGTCCATGGATGATGGGATGATGATCAAATCAGCTTCACTAAGAAAGCAACAGAGGGTGTGCCTGGGTGGCAGAGTTGGTTAAGCCACTGACTCTTGGTTTTCTGCTCAGGTCATGATCTCAGGGTGGTGATCTCAGGGTTGTTAGATTGAGCCCTCGGTAGGGCTCCAGGCTCCATGGAGTTTGCTTAAGACTCTCTTTCCTTCTCCCTCTACCCTTTCTGGGCATTCTCTTTCTCTACGAAAGAAAGAAAGAAAGAAAGAAAGAGAAAGGGGAAGGGAAGGGAAGGGAAGGAAGAGAGGAGAAGAGAAGAGAAGGAAAGAGGAGGAAGGGAGGGAAGGAAAGAAGGGGAAAGGAGGGAGGGAGGAAGGAAGGAAGAAAGGAAAAGAAAGAAAATGGATAGAGAGAAACAGAAAACACACTAGGAAAGGATCAAAAGTACATTTCATTGATAGAGATACCAGGAATATATTCAAAATATGCTCTGAAAATCATAAGCATATAATGCAATGCCATCCAGCATCAAAGTATAATGAAGAGGGAACCAAACTAGCATAATTTGGAATTCAGTTATATTGTTTTCTCATGAAATTAGCATATTTTATCTTAGTAATATATTCATTAGTTAAAAATGCACAGATTATCATCACACATAGCATATATTATTTTACATCTTTGATTCAATAATAGGCTAAAGTTACTTAACCTTTTGGAATATGAACACACTTTTTTTTTCTTTCCCTATACTGATCTTAACTATATAAAACAAGCTAGAGACTGAAAATATCAAACAATTTTTAGGCTGCATTTAGGCTACATAGTTATTACATTAAATTACATTAATTACACATTTAAAAATTCCTATAATCTATGAAGGATATGCATATTTACTTCCACACTAAAGTAATATAATAAAAAATGTCAAATTGCTTTAAAAAGTCATTTTCTTGTACTTTCTCCTTCAAACTGAATATTCTTTGCCTTTTATTTTTTCTTTTTTTCATCTCACAAACTTGTGATTCCAAACTCCTTTAGGCATCATTGGTTTTTCAGATGTACAGCACAAGCTTCAATGAAAACACCCTCAAGTTTTTACCGTAAATGGTTTGGGGGCACAGTTCATGAAAATAGTTTTTCTAGCGCTTGATAGTGAAGCAAATGAAGCATCATTTCAGGAATTGCTTAGCCAGTTCCCCCAAATTCTACAATGACAAATATTAAGAACATAAGCCTTAATAGAGTCTTTAGTCAGAGCCAAAAAAGGGCATGCTTAAGATGAGGGCATTTTTAATGAATTAGCATGGCATATGAAATACACAGAGTAGAGACTACCTCAGAATACTTCATCCCGCCAGTTTCTGATTCCTTTAAACTAGTCTTTAATAAAAATGTTGTCAACATATTTTATTCCTTGTTCTCATAGACATTTGTCATTTGTCCATATGTATTGAACATTTTTAAATCATAAACTGCAAATGACCATTGGATTGGATAAAGTGATAAAACCATAGAGGGTTTTGTAGTTTCCACATCACAATACAAAAAAGAGTAAATAAAATTAGTGACTTCTTAAGTTCTGTATTTACTTCTTTTTTCTTCAAGATTTTTTTTTTTTTTTGGAGGCGGAAGGATAGGGTGACATTTAACTGTCACATAAGTAGTTATCCAATGATACATTGCTCTTTCCATCAAAAAAAGAAATGACTTGTATTTCCCTGATGCCGAGTGATATGGAGCACTTTTTCATGTGTCTGTTGGCCATCTGGATGTCTTCTTTGCAGAAACGTCTGTTCATGTCCTCTGCCCATTTCTTGATTGGATTATTTGTTCTTTGGGTGTTGAGTTTGTTAAGTTCTTTATAGATTTTGGACACTAGTCCTTTATCTGATATGTCGTTTACAAATATCTTCTTCCATTCTGTCAGTTGTCTTTTGGTTTTGTTAACTGTTTCCTTTGCTGTGCAAAAGCTTTTGATTTTGATGAAATCCCAAAAGTTCATTTTTGCCCTTGCTTCCCTTGCCTTTGGCGATGTTCCTAGGAAGATGTTGCTGCGGCTGAGGTCGAAGAGGTTGCTGCCTGTGTTCTCCTCAAGGATTTTGATGGATTCCTTTTTCACATTGAGGTCCTTCATCCATTTTGAGTCTATTTTTGTGTGTGGTGTAAGGAAATGGTCCGATTTCATTTTTCTGCATGTGGCTGTCCAATTTTCCCAACACCATTTATTGAAGAGGCTGTCTTTTTTCCATTGGACATTCTTTCCTGCTTTGTCGAAGATTAGTTGACCATAGAGTTGAGGGTCTATTTCTGGGCTCTCTATTCTGTTCCATTGGTCTATGTGTCTGTTATTGTGCCAGTACCATGCTGTCTTGATGATGACAGCTTTGTAGTAAAGCTTGAAGTCCGGAATTGTGATGCCACCAACTTTGGCTTTGTTTTTCAATATCCCTTTGGCTATTCGAGGTCTTTTCTGGTTCCATATAAATTTTAAAATTATTTGTTCCATTTCTTTGAAAAAGATGGATGGTACTTTGATAGGAATTGCATTAAATGTGTAGATTGCTTTAGGTAGCATAGACATTTTCACAATATTTATTCTTCCAATCCAGGAGCATGGAACATTTTTCCATTTCTTTGTGTCTTCCTCAATTTCTTTCATGAGTACTTTATAGTTTTCTGAGTATAGATTCTTAGCCTCTTTGGTTAGGTTTATTCCTAGGTATCTTATGGTTTGGGGTGCAATTGTAAATGGGATTGACTCCTTAATTTCTCTTTCTTCTGTCTTGTTGTTGGTGTAGAGAAATGCAACTGATTTCTGTGCATTGATCTTATATCCTGACACTTTACTGAATTCCTGTATAAGTTCTAGCAGTTTTGGAGTGGAGTCTTTTGGGTTTTCCACATAGAGTATCATATCATCTGCGAAGAGTGATAATTTGACTTCTTCTTTGCCGATTTGGATGCCTTGAGATATCACCTCACACCAGTCAGAATGGCTAAAATCAACAAGTCAGGAAATGACAGTTGCTGGCGAGGATGCGGAGAAAGGGGAACCCTCCCACACTGTTGGTGGGAATGCAAGCTGGTGCAACCACTCTGGAAAACAGCATGGAGGTTCCTCAAAATGTTGAAAATAGAACTGCCCTATGACCCAGCAATTGCACTACTGGGAATTTACCCTAAAGATACAAACGTAGTGATCCAAAGGGGCACGTGCACCCGAATGTTTATAGCAGCAATGTCCACAATAGTCAAACTATGGAAAGAACCTAGATGTCCATCAACAGATGAATGGATCAAGAAGATGTGGTATATATACACAATGGAATACTATGCAGCCATCAAAAGAAACGAAATCTTGCCATTTGCGACAACATGGATGGAACTAGAGCGTATCATGCTTAGCGAAATAAGTCAAGCGGAGAAAGACAACTATCATATGATCTCCCTGATATGAGGAAGTGGTGATGCAACATGGGGGCTTAAGTGGGTAGGAGAAAAATCCATGAAACACGATGGGATAGGGAGGGAGACAAACCATAAGTGACTCTTAATCTCATGAAACAAACTGTGGGTTGCTGGGGGGAGGGGGGTTGGGAGAAGGGGGGTAGGGTTATGGACATTGGGGAGGGTATGTGCTTTTGGGTAAATTGGAAGGGGAGATGAACCATGAGAGACTATGGACTCTGAAAAACAATCTGAGGGGTTTGAAGTGGCGGGAGGGTGGGAGGTTGGGGTACCAGGTGGTGGGTATTATAGAGGGCACAGCTTGCATGGAGCACTGGGTGTGGTGAAAAAATAATGAATACTGTTTTTCTGAAAATAAATAAATTGGAAAAAAAAAAAAAAAAACAAATGACATTTCTAGCCAGTGATTGAATCATTCAAATTAAAGCCAAACCCAAGTTAATAATGTATATTTTCTTGCAAACAAAATGGCTTAAAGCTTCCATTTTCTTCCTTTTTTTTCTTTTTCTTTCCCCCTTTTTTTTTTTCACTTTAGAGTAGATAATACAAATAGAGAAGCACTTTTAAAATATTGAAACAGAACAGATGCAGGACACAAAGTTCATTTTTCCCCTCCATTCTCCTCACAAAATCCTTGAATCAGAACAGGGATGCACCATACCGTGGAAGGAACTGAGATGCCCTTTAATAGACAAATGTATGAAGAAGATGTGGTTCATATATACAATGGAATATTACTCAGACATCAGAAAGGATGAATATCCACCATTTGCATCAATTTGGATGAAACTGGAGGGGATTATGCTAAGTGAAATAAGTCAAGCAGAGAAAGACAATTATTATGTCATTTCACTTATATGCGGAATATAAGGAATAGAGCAGAGGACTACAGAAGGGTCAGAAAGCTGAATGGGAAGAAATCAGAGAGGGAGAGAACCATGAGAGACTCTGGACTCTGGGAAAAATCTGAGGGTCACAGAAGGGAAGGAGGTGGAGCGATGGGGTAGCCAGCTGATGGGTATTAAGGAGGGCATGTGTTGGGGTGAGCACTGCACAACTAATGAATCATTAAACACTACAACAAAACTTTATGATGCACTATATGCTGGCTAACTGAACATTAAAAAAAAGAGAGAGAGAGAGATGCAGAGAAGCTTGACATCACCTAGTATTTCAAAAGTATATGAAAGCATACTTTCTTTAGCAAAGCAGTGACAAAATTAAGGACAACTGCCAATGATATTAATAACTCCAATAAAAAATTTAAAAGATATCCCATTATAAGCAGAGCTGGATGCCCCCAGGAATCTGAGCAATATTTTATTTTATTTTAAAGATTATTTATTTATTTATTTATCTGACAGAGAGAGAGAGAGAGGGAGAACAAGCAGGAGGAGCGGGAGAGAGAGAGAAGCAGACTCCCTACTGAGCAGGGTGCCCGATGTGGCGCTCAGTCTCTGCCTGGGATCATGACCTGAGCTGAAGGCAGACGCTTAACTGACTGAGCCACCCAGGCATCCCTGAGCAATATTTTAGAGAAGTAGAAATCCTTAGGTTTGAGCAAATAATATGTCTTTACCCAAGAAGTGTTCAATTTCTTTAATGAGAAGAGCCTGAAACCACTGCATTTAATTTATGGTTTATTATGTACAAGAATACTTATACTAATTGTGTACTAAACTCTATACTTTTTTCCTTCTAAATGTGTATTAGGTCTTTCTCAAGACAATTTATGCTTTACTATATTTGCACAATTAGGGTTGCGGAACCCCCCTAGGAGTGATTGAGAATGGAGGTCTGAATTAAATATTAAGGCATTTCTTATCCTATCACCCAGTGGTTCTAGGAATGCTCTTCCTGAGCACTGCTGAACTGGACTACTGCCTGAATTGGTTTCAGATCACGCTTGTGTTTTTATTATCCGTGGTACAATCAGACCGATCTCTATCTTGGTAACACCAATGCCCAAGATAACTTCCATGGATATGGAAAGAAAGGAAGGTAGAAGGAAAAAGGGGGAAAAATAGGAGGGAAGGGAAGTGATGAAATAATTTTAAAAGAGCAGGGTGGAACAAACCTGAGATACTTTTTAAAAACTCTCAGTAGTATTCCAAATTGTGGCAATTAGTTATACAACCATGGATAAATTACCTAAACTTTCTTTCAACTCTGAAAGGAAAGAAGTCTATATCCTATAGGATTTCCAAGATTCTTTGCAGCTTTAATTATACTACAACTAATGACATTTTCTCATTAGCAATTTAATGTTTATTCCTCTAAATATTTTCATCATGCAGAATGTAATCATTCAATCACTATGTTGAAATGTATACATTCATAAGATGCTGATAAGAAACGATTATAATCAATATTTCAAATTCTTACATATTCTTCACAATAGTCATAAAACTCAAATCAATAAATATAATTACCCCACTCTTAAATAACTGACACTGAGGAAAATTATTGTACCATCAAAACCTATTCCAATTTTGTTCAGTCAATCCTGAGTTCAATGATTCCAAGGTATTAAATTTAGTTATAGAGAATACTAAAAAAAAATGTGTATAAAAGGCTGAAATAGAGATCAGTCACACTTTTAATATTCATCGTTCTACCGTCTGAATTTTCGAGCTACCCCTTGTTCTTTTCACAAACCAACCCCATTCGAAAAAGATACACTGTCAAAGGAAGAGTTGGCACCAACTTGGTCAGAACAACAACTTTAAAACTACAAATTCATACTCTGTTTATTAGTTCATATTTTTTGTTTCAAGTTATATCTCCTGAAGGGTAAATTAATTTGTTACTAAAAAGGACTTTGACTAATTATTAATGTTAGGGTGCCTTCCTCAAATGTGGACCTCACTTACCTACATTCCATATACTTCTTGTACTCAATTTTTCAATATATTATTAGTAACCGAACTCATAAAAACACCAATGCATTCATTATCAGTAACCACAATGGTCTCAAAAAAAGTCAGTGCTTCAAACCCCTCAGATTGTTTTTCAGAGTCCATAGTCTCTCATGAAGTGGCGGGGGGGTGGGAGGTTGGGGTACCAGGTGGTGGGTATTATAGAGGGCACTGCTTGCATGGAGCACTGGGTGTGGTGAAAAAAGAATGAATAATGTTTTTCTGAAAATAAATAAATTGAAAAAAAAAAGGTCAGTGCTTGGGATTTATGCATTTTAAAATATTCATTTCTAAACCAAAATTTTCTCTCAAAAGGAAATATTATCTCTCATTAAGTAAAACAGTCTCCTAAAACACCATGGATATACCTCAAAAAATTAAAAATAGAAATACCATATGATCCAGTAATTCCATTAGTGGCTATTTACCCAAAGAAAACAAAAACACTGATTCATAAAGATATAAAAATGCTTATGTGTATTGCAGCATTATTTACAATAGCCAAGATATGGAAACAACACCAATGTCCATCAACAGATGAATGGATAGATAGATAGGTAATGGAATATTAGTCATAAAAAAGGATGAGATCTTGCAATTTGTGACAACATGGATGGAATTAGAGGGTATCATGATAAATAAAATAAGTTAAGACAGAGAAAGACAAATACCATACGATTTCACTTACATGGGATTTATAAAAAAATAAATGAATAAACAAACATAAAGCAGAAATAGACCCATAAATACAGGGAGCAAACTAATGGTTACCATAGGGGTGGAGGTGGGGTATGGACAAAAAGGATGGAGGGGAGTAGGACATATAGACTTCCAGTTGTGGAATGAATAAGTCCTGAGGAGGAAAGTTACAGCATAGGGAATATAGTCAATTGTATTGAATGACATTGTATGGTGGCTCATGGAGGCTATGCTGTGGTGAGTAAAGCATACTGTACAGCCTTCTCCAATCACTACATTATACATCTGAAACTAATGTAATATTGCATATCAACTAAACTTCAATTAAGAAACAATGACAACAACAACAACAAAGAGGTCTCCTTCTAACTGGTCAATTATTCTTTACTAACATTACTCTGTTTAAATTTCACTCTGAAATCTTACCTGTGCCTACCTATGGGTGTTTAAACATATTTTATTTAAGATTCATCTAGCATAAGAAAACATTCTTGATACTACAAACTAATATAATAGTTCATTTAATTTTTACTATTTCTCATTCATTTCTGCAAAACATCAGACAAGTTATGTTTTCATCTTTTGTTGAAATTGAAGATAAGTCATGAGAGTTTATATATTAACATAATATGTCATTTGCATCAGCTATTCCATTGGAGTTTTATAGTGAAAGCTGAATCAATTAAAATAGATAAATCTCTAATAAAGTGTAACTCTAACCCAGAATTTCATCCCTCATTCCCTGGGGAATGAACAAAGATACCTGAGGCCAAATTTATTTAATTGTTGCATGATAAAGCCTTGTGTTTAATCACAGACTTCTTCAAAGGAATTCCCAACAGTTTTAATTAATTAGCTTCATTCCTGTTCATTCACAGAATTGAAAATATTTTACATCCCTTATCTTAGCCTAAAAGCTATCATTTATATATTTATTTACTTATTGTTAAGCTGCAGGATATCACAGAACCTGAGTTTCTACCACTTGGGATGGAAGGTGAATCAAGATTCCCAGTGGTTCTTTGGAGTTGAGTGAACCATTCATAGCTTCACTGTAGAAATTTTATCAGAAGGAAATTAAATTAAATCTGCCTTAATGATATACATGATCATGCCCTGCATTTGCTCTCTTTTAGAATTATATAGAGACACATCCATTTGGCATCCTTCTGGTGGATGATACCAAATATCATCTGCATTTTAAAAATAAGTTTAAAATATCAGTAGCAGCCAGCAAGTCAACTGTAATATCTAAACGGCTGAGCCAAAAAGAAGTTAAATTTCTAAGCAAGTATCAGAAAATCAATTATTACGTATCTACAGCTTACATATCCCAAGAAAAGAAAGTAAAGAGACTGTGAATGTTAAAACAAAAACAAAAAACAATTTATACGTGTGTGATCTCGGGCAAGTTACTTAATTCCACCACAAGATAAAGATGTTTTAAGAGTGCCTATCCATTCCAGGATGACTATAAAGATTAAATGAGTGTCATTAAAATTTTTAACGATATCTTTAAGTCAAGATGATTTAGGGTAATGTTATGACTCTTAAACAGTACAATCAAGGAAGAAAAAAGAGGACATATCCCTTTACAACATTCAGCTGAGGTTAAAATGACTGAAGCATGCCCCTTCCACTCCAGTTAGTAAGTGGTTAACTGCGCTCCCAGGATAGACCCAAGCTGGAAGTTTTTCCCTTAAACTCCCAGCTACAAGAACAAATTAAGTTCCTTTCTGGCTTGAAAAAGAGGGTAAGAATATAAGAGAGAAAGAAGATCCTAAAGTAAGTACATGCATACATATATATAGTAATTTTTGACTTTCCATCAAATTCTTAAAACACACCAATTGTTTGTTTTTGCCTTTTTGGTAACTTTCCCTATTTGTCCTAACTTCTCAGTGTGTCTTTTTTTTTTTTCCCTCTTGGTAACTTTCTGTCCCAGGCATCACTTTATTAAGAGTTTGCTCTAAAGTAACTTGAAAAGAACATCTAGTTAGAAGATGACAAGAGTAAAGACAGAAAAATACATTCATATTTAAATAATTTAAGTTATTCCAAACATTGACCATTCATTCCCACAATCTCTATCCAACTCTCTAGCCCAAAATTTCTAAAAACTATCACAAATGCACCTGGCCGCCTCCCATATTGTAGATAATTATTTTCATCCATTTAATTCAGTAATACAGATGACTCAGATTAGCAGGCATTTTGGGAAATGACATTTAGTCTCTACGGTCCCTGGGCATTGGAACACTTAACTTAAGTTTCCTTCACTGTGATAGAAACTACAGAATCATTTCCTGGGCGTTCCCTAGCGATTCCCGAAATAGGGTGAATATAGAATAACTGAACAGGAGTCTAAATGATTCATGCCCTTCCTATTAGGAATCTTCTATTCCATTTCCTCACCCACCAGCCAAACACAGAGGATTCCAAGGTCTTTAAGGAAGGTGAAGCAGGACTATGGAAGAAACCTAAGATATAAATGGTCCTCTTCTGATCAGGATTACCTGTGTTAGGCTTTATATGCATAAGAAAACCTGTGCTAAGCCATCGAAGTGTTAGTGTTGACCTGTTAGAACGCTTTCTGTCCTCTGATGAGTACTATACTCATCAACTACTCCTCTGGTGACCTGAGGATACATTAACACCCTAAACTGGTGAACATCAAGATTAATTTCACACAAGTCATTTTACCGCCTTGTGCATTCCTGTGGTTGAATATTATAACATTTTAAATATCAATCTGATTTTGAGTAGTATTTTTTTTTCTCTAATTCAACTTCTAAAACCAGAAAATCACCTAACATCTCTCTTGGAATTTTGCTAGACATAGGGAAAACAAAATAGAAAAAGAAACAATGATGTAAGACCCAGGCTTGATTTTCTTTAATACATATCAAATAATTCCTATTGAAATATGGGTAAATAGAATATATGTAAGTCACAAAATGTACCTCTGCAATTAGTTATTTCTCTGATATTAGTATATCTCAGTATGAGTTTTCAATATTTAGAAGATCTATTTATGGCAATATATTTTTCCTTTTCATTGTTTTTGCAATTAACTCTGTCTACACTCAGCAAAAAAATAATATACAAATATATAATATACAAATTGTATATAATGTACAAAATATTGTATATGCAATAAATTGTATATAATATACAAATACATAATATGCAAAAAATAATATACAGCATATATGCTGTCATATTGTATCAGTTTAATTGTTTGAATTCTCTGTTCTGGTGGTAAATGTGCTGGACAATTGTAAATTTCAAAGTGCTTATTCTTTGGAGGCATGTACATGTACATACATGTCTGGAACTATGTAGAAAGTTCTACATAACAAAATTAATTATATTTCAATCCAGGGTCTCCTCAAAAAATTTGAAGAGTTCACAGTAGCGTAAATATACATAATAGTTTGAATACCTAATATAATATTCCTGACCCTTGATTTCTACTGTTGAAAGGTCAGTATTTTAGTAACAAACCATTCAATTCAAAGTAGGCCCACTGAGTACCTATCATACAAAATCTTAGACTACTTGGAGGCTAAAACACAAGCAAACAAAAACACATCCGACCCTCACACCCAAGAAAGCTTATTTTCTAATAAATGAGCTAAAACATGAAGAACAATAAATACAATAAATGCATTGTGAATATTGTGGAAATCTAGACAGAAATGTTTTATCCCCTATGGGGAACAATAGTAAACTAGCAAAAAAAAAAAAAAAAAAAAAAACACAAAAAAACAAAACAAAAAACCACTTCAGTCATGTATCATAAATTTTATCTTTTCTAGTTCAAAAGTTGTCTCATCTTGATAGGATTTGGATGGATATCCAATTTTAGGAGTTACACAATTTGTTCTTTCATTAGCAAATGCTAACTTAAAATAGAAATGCCTCTTCCAATACATTTTAAGCTCATGTTTTCCCATGTGCTAGTGGACTTATTTTAATTTGGCAAGCCTATCTAAATTCCTCTTATATGAATATATCAGCAGAAAAAACTTGAGTCACTGGAATAGCCTGATAAAACAACAGCAGTTGCTCATCAACCACCCATCCCATCTGACTGTATCAATTTATCTCCTTATAAATGAAAGCCTGTTTATAAAATATGTAGTTCATATTTTTTGTCTATTTCATCTCTTTATTAAGTTTGCTTTCAATGAAGAAAGATTTTCTATGAATTTCCTACAGCGATATATTGCTACATAAATAGAGCAAAAGATACAAAGTGGTCTCAACAATGACTTAACGAAAAGCATTCCAAGGAGCTCTCTTCCCTTTGTGCTCTCCCTTAATCCATTTATTAAATAATGTTCAATTATCTAAAATTCACACACCTCTATCATAGTGAAAAGATTCTTGAGCATGTCTCCCTAGTATGTCCATATGTTATTATTTATATGTTTTATAGATGTACTGTTTTACTAATACAATAAGAAACCTCAATAGAAACTTGTAATCATAGTACCATTTATGAAACATTAATTTATTGGTAAATTTATTACCAATTGGTAATTGGTAATTTGTTACCAAGTTTGAAACAGTTCTGGAAAAAACATTCCATATTTGTCTTCATATTATAGATGTTTCCTTTGAAAATGTCATGCCAGTGTTGAAGGCCACATACTATGACTAGCTTATGTCTTAAGACACATTATAAAGTAGGTGAAAGTTCATCACTAAAGATGGTACATGGAAATCCATATTTCATACAGTCTTCTTAATCATATCAATGTCTTACTGCTTTCTTGTCAGATTTGATTAGCTCATTGCTGCTGTTTAACCTTGTAGTATAGCTGGAAAACAGCTTGGAGTAGAAATGCTGTGTCTGCTGCTCCCACCAACCCCCAGGCACACTTCCACCCAAATCTTCTCAAAATCTTTCTCTTCCACCCAAATCTTCTCAAAATAACTTTTTCTTCTGTGGAGCGTTAGTGTAGTTAAAACTTACTAATATTATCTGTAAACACCATTTAACCAGGAACACGATCTGCCATACTTGGTAATTTGCTGAGAGCAAAGTAGTAAGAGAGCACCATTGCTCATTCCTCTACATTGCAGGACCCTCAGAGTACTGGGTGTTAAGTGATTTGCAGGTGATATTTGGCCAACATACTAAGTAAACATACCAGTGTCAGCCAATGTTAGGAAAGCTTACTTGAAAAAAATATTTTAGGATTAAAAAAGATACATAAAGAACAAAATTCCAAAAATCTTGCAGTGAAGAACACTTTGGAAACTACTATCCTACATTCAAATAGAGTGAATTTCCAAAATCCAAACCTATTTAAAGCTCTTTGGTGGTTTGTCTTTGCCTACAGTTTTAATTCCAAAATCTTTTGTGTGGCATTCAAGGCCACTTGAAATCTGCCTCTATCCTCTACCTAAAATGCATACTATGACACTGCACTATTTCATTTTTCCAAAAATGCCATGCCTCCACGGTTTGTCCTTCCTGTTCCCTAGGTATGAAACGGCCTTCTTCATATCCTATTGTACTTGCAACACTCATGTCACTTCCAGTAATTTCTCCCCATGGACACTTTTTGTGAGACACCCAAGCAGAACTAATCGTTCTCTCCCGTGCCATCACTGTGCTCTTTCTGAAGTTGACTATAAATCTTAAAAATATTTGCATTAGCCTCTAAAATCCACATGAGAATGTGCACAAGACTGCTCATTCACCCTCTCTCTCTCCCCCCTCTCTCTTTCTCTGTTTTTTGCCCGTGAATTCCTACTTTCCAACACAGTGAGTATAGTGAGTATCTTGTAACTGCTATAGGTTGACTGGATGAAAAACTAAACAGAAGCTCATTTATCTGCTTATCTGCTTGATAAGAAATGCACCTCACTTTTTAATCTTAGCCACTTAAGTTTATACTCTATTTGTAAATAAATTAGTGTATAAAGTAAAATATATGATTACTATTGATGACATAAGTAAAAAAGACCATTACTTACAAGAAATATGAAAATCCTGAAACAACGTAGGAAATACAAATCTTTAAAAAAGAAAAATGCATAAAACATATTTCTTATTAATACAAATTAATTATAAATGCATATTAAATGACTTCTATATGTTTATATAAAGATGTGAAATAAAAAGAGAAAGTCCCTTCTCTTCTATAATTTTCAGACCAATGGGTAGTACAAGCAGTGATCAGGTAATTACAAGTTAAGTAACGTAGTGTTACTATGTGTTACTATGACACAGTGTCATGGATACTCTAAGAATATACCAAAGGAGACCTATGTGAACAGTTTCATAGAAGCTTCCATGACAAAATGATCTTTCAAAGAAATATCTACAGAAAAATATTTAAGAAAAAAAAAAAAAAGGCAAAGGAAAGAAAGTTCTAAGAAAAGAGGAGACCAAATTTGAGAGCCCTGAGAATAGGGAGAACCAGAACTGTTTGGCAAACATTAAGATGTTTGGAGAACAGAAAATAAGGATACTGTCATATGAGAAGGATGGAAGACATGAGTCCAAAATAGAATGTCTTGAGAGTCATTGTAAGTAAAAACTGTGAAGGACTTTGGACAAACAGAATACAAAAAGACCCTTCAATAGAATGTAGGGTATTTAGAGGAAGCTTCCAAGTTATCTGATTCTACAGAACTCTGTGCCTTAATGTTTGCCTGGGCTATTTTGCCACTTTGTAGCCCAAGTTAACTTATGGAAAGTTGATAGAGGTGCAAGTGATCCTTGTCCATAAAAATCTAAGTGAATTTGTTCAGTAAAGATACCATTGATTTCTGTCCTGTAAAAAAGATAATTCCAAACATTACAATGTTGCTATCCACTATAGTTTTGCATTTATTAAAAGTCTTGTTTCAGCATCCCTTATCATCTATCTATGTCTATCTCTGATTCTCCTTTGAAACAGTTTTCGCATCTTACATTCAATGATATCTTGAATAAATTTTGATTTTATATTTGGAAACATGTTGTAATTTTTTACCATTTGCAAATCCTCCTTTGGACTATATTATGATGTTTGGATTTTATCTCAGGAATAAGAAGTACTTGAAAGGTACTGAACACAAAAATAAAACTATCAATTTTGTAGGGTGAAGAATGGGCTGGAGGTGGAAAGAATTTTTGTGGAAGGAAAGGTTAGGAAACTCCAGTAGGCATCCAAATAAGAAGGCAGTGGTATGGGTGAAAGTGGAGGCAGCAGAGATAGAGCGAGCCAGGAATTGGGTGAGATATTTAAGGAAGAAGGTGCTAGTATTAGTTGTAGATAGGAGAGGGAAGAGTGAAGGAGGTTCACTTCTGGAAAAAATTGAGTGGATGCTCCACTGGCTAAGAGAAAAGCAGGCTTGGGTGAGAAGCAAAATTTGATTTTCAATAGGCTCTTTGCATAGCTATAGAGTTTATACAATCAGTTTTCCAGACACATTTCTTTATTGCTAGCTCATTTTGTCCTGCATGATTAAAATATCTCTAGGCCATATCTAATGCACACTCTGAGAATGAAAGCAGATACTGAAAAGAAACAAAATTAGAGTATTTTGTACTATATGCCAATCTATGAAGTGACTGAGTTTATAACATACTGTATTTAGAAATAATAGGTAAGAAAAGAAGGTAGTGAGTTTGATTCAAAGTATTAGAATTAGAGGTTAATTAAATTTGCAAACCCAAGCACTAGAGATAATAGTCATTTGTAGGCAATTAGCTGTTTCATTTACTTAAGTATATTCCAAAGAACCAAGAATAAGATCTGCTACAAAAAATTTATCCTGTGGAAGTGATCGATAACATTCTTTACATTAATTATAATTTATAAAATGCTGACCATGCATTTCCTACTATGAAGGGGTAGTGATGTTATTTTTCTACAATTCAGAGTATTATAATAATTAAAATAATGGAAAATTAAAAGAAGTATTGTTAAAAATAGTATACCTAGCTGTCCAAAAGTCACAGTTCCTCATGTTTTAGTGAGCCATTTTCAAATGTTCAGTAGAAGTTCTAAGGTTCCCTCATGGTAAGTCACAGAAGTAGTATCAACCTGTAACTTGAGACTGTCATATATGTAGGTACCAGTGTCTTTCACCAGATTATGAATTATTGAAAGCAGAAATTATTCCTTGAATCAACACTGGGTCTTCAATGCTTAGCACTTCAACAGGACAAAGAATCTCTTGAATGTTATTTTCTTAAAAATGAAGACTAATGCAATTACTTCTTTTTTTTCTTCTTTCCAAATTTTTATTGAAATTACTATTAGTTAACATACAGCATGTTACTAATTTCAGGTGTAGAATTCAGTGATTCATCACTTACGTACAATACCGACAGCTCTAATACAGTTATTTCTACCTTACTGGACAAAACAATTATCTAGCCATGTTCAAGACTTACTATATAACACTTAAGGTGTTATTGTTTTCATTATAAATATAATTACATTTCAGAAAATGTAGGAAAAAATTGCATTTGCAACCCAAACATACTAATACACTTATTGATAAACATTTTAATTTTGGCAAAGAAGACTATAAAAAATTGTCAGAAACCAATTATAATGTTAATCCAGAATACATATTTTTTTTAAAAATTACCTAATTTTTGTGTACTGACAATGATAATGAGTTGTCTGGATGTGATAGAGTGAAGAGGAAAACGTAAAAGAAAGTAAGGAAGGAAGGATACAAGGAAGGGAGGGAGGGAGAAAGAGAAGGAAGGAAAGAGAATAAATCATTGCAAAAGGATTATTTTCCTTTATTCTTTTTTCACTGCTAAACAACTAAACTTTCAGTATTTGTAATATTATCTGGTGAGTACAGTGAATTCAAGCATAAAATAGGAATATGTTTAAAATTGCTTTTTAAAACAACTCCAGCAAAACGACATCAAAGTCTACCTCATTGACCAAGTCAGCCAGCAGTAACGGGGTTCACAGATGACAAATATGGAGCTCATGATGGGTGTAAATGGAACAAATTATTAAGTACTAGAAATTTCGAGATGTGAAGTCAGCAAAGTTACTGCTCTAGTCCCATAAACTAGTGCCTTTTACGTATTAGAAGGAAAAGGAGAATTATAATTAAATTAAATAAATATCAAATAATTTACTACATTAGAACCTTTTATAGAAATATCATATTTGTGGTTTAAACATTTCTGGTAGGGGTAAATATTTGCCGGAGAAGTTACCACTTTTTCAAGATATCTAAATCTAAATTAAAATCTCCTAAAAATAATGAAATAATCCCTATACCTAAGGTCAATTTTCATGAAAAATTTACAAATGCTACCTAAACTCTAAAATCAGAAGCTTAAAATGTTATAACTGAAAGGATGTTTGAAATCACCCTGTCTGTATGGGACTGAATAATGCTCCCCCTCCCCCCACAAAAATTCATGTCCACCCAGAAGTTCAGAATGTGGCTTTATTTGGAAATAGGGTTATTGTAGATTTAATCAGTTAAGATGAAGTCCTAATAAAGACTTGTGTCTTTATAAAGAGAAAACAGAAACACAGAGACAGACATGTAGAGAGAATACTATGTGAAGACAGAGGCAGAGATGGGAGCCTTGTGACTACCAGTTAAGGGATGCAAAGGATTCCAGAAACCATCAGAAGCTAGGAGAGAGGCATGGAACAAATTCTTCCTCAGAGCAACCAGAAGAAACCTATCCTGCTGATTCCTCGATTTTGGATTTCTAGTTTCCAGAACCATGACTGAATACGTTTCTGTTGTGTAAAGTTACTCACTTTGTAATACTTTGTTCCAACAGATCTAGGACACTAAGGCCTTTATGGTGTAGAAGAATAAATTGAATCTAGAGAAGATAAATGATTATTTATTCAATATCACATACCTAATTATTGTTAGAACCAGTATTAGAAGCTGTTATCTACCAAATAGTTTTTGCTAAGTTTATGATTTATTAGACTCACTGCAACTGAGATTATATTGAAGAAAGAACAATGTGAGAGGAAGCATTACATCAAAATTGCTTTCACATTCAAGTTAAATAATTTTAATTTCACACTTGAGAGGTAGTATAAACTATTAGTCAAAAGCCAGGACTCTAGGGCCAGATTTCCTGGCTTTGACACCCTCTACCTCAATTTTCTATCAGTAAAGTAGGGATAATAAGCAAACTTACAATATAGGGTTGTTGTTAAGAATAAATGATACATTTGAAAGCACCTAGAATAGTGTTTGGCATATGATAAAGGTTATGTTACTATTTGCACTTTTCTCTCTGAAAATGTTCACTAATTAACTAAACTTTTAAAATAATTGATTCTGGATCAAGGAAACTTTACTTAGTCATCACAGAGACTATGGTGGAATTAAAAGCAAATGATGCTTTTTATTGTGTTTTAACAAAAAAATAGACAAATAATGTCAATCAAATTTTCTGAAATATAAAAATGTAAAAAGCATAAGTACTAATATAAGATACTAGTTCTAGCCATAAATGTGAGTATATCTATCACTCACAACTATTTTCCCTTATTCATCAAGCGATTACATCAATAAATGTTTCAGTGGGTTAGTTAAGATCTTTTAAAAACAAATAGTAATTACAACCAGATTCAGATTAGCTGAATCACTCCTTAATCTCTCCTTTATTAAAATCATCAAAAGTCAATTTAGATGAAGGCTTTCTTTCTCATTTTTATATAAATTTTTCTCTCCTAATTATTCTTAGGCATCTTTATCCTATTAGCCTTCAAAGGATAAGATTGGGACAGACAAAAAAAACACATAATTTTTCTCATTTCTGACACCTTACAATTTATAGTTACAAAATACATTGTCAATCACTTAAACATTTTAAAATCTCAAATGATTTATAATGCATTCAACCAGAATTAACCTTTGACATTTTAGAAAATAATAATTTTAAAAGAAGAGCTTAATATGTTGCACATTTAAATAAGATTTTACTTAAAATAATTTAACCAGGTTAGAATCCACCACTAAAATTCAGAATATTAAGGGTGAATACTCCGTGACTTCATCTTTTTCAAATGAAGCATTACTAGGGCCACTACAGAGTTCTGGCATTTAAAACTTTTTAAATCTGCCTGATATGAAAAAGAATAATGTAATTTTTTTTGTTTTCCTTGCAAATTTTAATTAGGACTTTATAATTATCAGGCTTGAATAAAGAAAAAAATTATCAGATAAGAAAAATATTTTCTAGAATACAAATATTTATACTATTAATTAATACTAGTTACCCATGATCTCACCATAAATTAATTTTGAGAGCTGTTTTTATATTCTTTTCACATATAACTGATTCTTTTTTAATATAATTTAACTTTGATTTTTTTTCAGTGTTCCAAAATTCATTGTTTATGCACCACACCCAGGGCTCTATGCAATACATGCCCTCCATAATACCCACCACCAGGCTCATCCAACCCCCCACACCCCCTCCCCTCCAAAACCCTCAGTTAGTTCCTCAGAGTCCACATTCTCATAGTTTGTCTCCCCCTCCTATCTCCCCCAACTCACTTCTCCTCTCCTTTTCTCAATGTCCTCTGTGTCATTCCTTATGCTCCACAAGGGAGACCATATGATAATTGAATCTCTCTGCTTGACTTTTTTCACTCAGCATAATATCCTTTAATCCCGTCCATGTTGATATAAAAATTGGGTTTTCATCCTTTCTTACAGAAGCATAATACTCCATCATATATATGGACCACATCTTCTTTAACCATTTGTCTGTTGAAGGGCATCTTGGTTCTTTCCACAGTTTGGTGACTGTGGCCACTGTTGCTATGAATAGTGGGGTATAGATGACCCTTTCCTTCACTGTATCTTTAGGGTAAATACCCAATAGTGCAATTGCAGGGTCACAGGGTAGCTCTATTTTTAATTTCTTAAGGAATCTCCACACTGTTTTCCAAAATGGCTGCACCAACTTGCATTCCCACCAACACTGTACGAGGGTTCCCCTTTCCCCACATCCTCTCTAACACTTGCTGTTTACTGTCTTGTTGATTTTGGCCATTCTAACTGGTGTAAGGTGGTATCCCAGTGTGGTTTTGATTTGAATCTCCCTGATGGCTAATGATGATGAACATATTTTCATGTGTCTGTTGAGAGCTGTTTTTATTAAAGGTATAGGATTTAAGTATGAGTTCAAACCACCACCACTTATGCAATCACTACTTGTACTTGCAGCTCACACCACTCAGTAATTTCCTAATCTTAAATTGGATTCTCTCCTTACTGGCAGTAGTGATACAATGCTAGCATGCTACTACTTCAGAGGGCCTCATATAATCTCATGGCAGTGTGATCATGCATAAAATTGATCTGGCCTATTTGAAATCTACTTTTCTAAAATAAATATCCATGCATGAATTTAACCAGTGTTCTCTTCTCTCATCAATGCAAAAGTTGGATTTCCATTTTCCCCAAGGTTCTTTTTTTTTATTTTATTTTATGCCTCTATATTTTTCTTCTTCTTTTTTTTTAATTGAATACAACTATGTCCATAATAGAACTCCCTAAGGATCTTTTTTTTTTTTTTCTGCTTTTTGAATGAAGAAAATCATGGAAAACAAGGCAAAACAAATACTTACTAGATGACTACAGCCCCCCCCCCCACCCTCTCCTTGGAGAAAGAGAGCATGTGCACAGGAAACTGGGGGAAGGAGCAAAGGAAGAGGAAGAGAATGTTTATTTGTTTTTTTCTAAGATTTTTTTTTTTTTTTTATTTCTTTGACAGAGAGAGAGATTGAGATCACAAGTAGGCAGAGAGACAGGCAGAGGGAGAGGGAGAAGTAGGCTCCCCACTAAGCAGAGAGCCCAATGAAGGGCTCAATCCCAGGACCCTGAGATCATGATCTGCACTGAAGGCAGAGGCTTTCACCCACTGAGCCACCCAGGTGCCCTGAGGAAGAGAGTGTCTTAAGCAGACTCCACATCCAGTGGGAAGCCCAACATGGGGCTCCATCTCAAGTCCCTGAGATCATGACCTGAGCTGAAATCAAGAGTCAGACACTTAATGGACTGAGCCACAGTTGTCCCTACATGACCTACTTTTATTAGAATGGGCCTTCAAGTAGATACTTATATGCTTGAAGTCCTTATAAGTTCTTACTATGTTTTCTTGCAAGAAAGGACTAGCAGTCCTCAATTTTACCAAGTAGTATGTAATATGTTTCCCCAGAAAAGCACTTTTGTTTTTTATCTTTTCTTCACCTTACCTGTTATAATTGAAAAATTTCCTAAATCTCAATGTATCATTCATTTTAATTTTATAATTATTAATGTTTTAGAGAACTATTACCCAATGTCATTTTTTTAAGTTTGTCTATGTTCCAATGATTCTATTTGTTCCCTTATAATAGTCCTATAATATATTCTTATATTTGTATAATGTTTCTTCTGTTTATTCAATTTTTAAACAGTAAGGGAATATTTTTTTTCTTAATCCCTCCTTCAATTATACTATGCATTAAAATTCCTTTACCAGGACCACCACCTTATAGTAAGTATCCACCTTTCAACTGTCAGTAGGGACTAAAATTGGAAACACCCAGTAGGTGATTTGCTATGTACATAACCTATTGATTATTCTGGCAGAGGAACTTTTTTTTTCTCCCCAGTAGAACATTTTCAAGACATTCCTTACTTTATGCATAAAAGTCCTCAGTGAAACTGGCCAATGATATCATATTTAAAAAGTACTGCATAAACTTTTCTGATTCCACTGATGTTTTATTTGAATATCTTCCTCAAAAACAGAACTCCCATTCATTTTATTAATATGAATTTAGCATATAAAATTAGGGCAAAATAGAATCATGCATCTCTTAGCTTGTATTTACTACCGTATTTATAACACAAATTAGTAACATCAATAAAAGTAATATCTGCAAGTAAAGATAATCTCTGAAAATAAGTATAATTAATTTTGGAAAGAAATAGATACAATATTAGTATTAATGTTCTTCAAATCCCTTAGGAATTCTTTACAAAATAAAAGAGAGTATTCATCAGATCATTTCCAATCATGAATCTGCCAGCCACTAAACAATTTTTAGGCCTTTGACAAAATGTCTACTCAGGAAATGTGAAAGCAGATTTTTATGTGGGCAGTGAATTATATAACTTTAGAAATTTATATTGCATTATTATAATAAAAAGTCATAAAAATGTCTGTGGGATTAACATAGTTAGGGCTGGAGGAGTTCCTGCAACTTCGATGTACTTGTGTAGAGTGTAGGCATCCTCCTTACTTTTAACAAAGCACTATATGCTATTCCCAGAAGGTTATCTTAATATTCAGGCTATTTTGAAATAACTGCACTTTCCAAAGATTCAACAGGATTTTTCTGAGGGTTTACTACATATGTAACATTTTACTATATTGTAAAGGAATAACCAAAATTGATAATAATGATAACAATAACAATGATAACAATAATAGGCTGTTCTTCCCAATTCAGTACAAAGTTCAGGTTGGGCCATGCAAATGGTACTCTTGAGGATGTCCAGGATTGAAAAACTTAGAAGACAGAAACCTTAGAAGTTACTAATGAGAATAATGTAGCAACTCAATAGGAGTTGCCAGGCTCAAAGTTAGTAAGTCCAGACTGTGTGTGTGACTGGTGATTTTCTTAACATTATACAAAAACTATTTTAAATGACAATATTATCTCAATAATTATATAGAAATATTTCAAATGGGAAAATTCATTTGAAATACAAATTCTAGCCCACAGAATTTTTAAACTGTTTTAGAAATTCAGCATATAGAAAACATATTTTCATGAATACTCAACATTACTTTAAAATAGGTCATTAAAATTCACTTCTAGTAATGGTTATGCTTGACACAGTATAGTTTTTGTTGTGGATTTCATGTCCATTTATTCAACCAATATCCACTGAGTGCCTTTGTTGTGACTGCTCCAGAATTAGAGCTAGAACACTGAATAAAATCTTGTATTAGAGACAAGGCTAGTATCTATGTTGGGGAGGAGTAAAATGGGATGGCAAAGTGAGAATTAAGTTGGTGGGCTGTGTGGAGCTCTAAAAGAAGACTTTCTCAAGATGCAGGAAGTGAGAAGACCCAACAACTTGCAGAGGATTAGCAAATTAAGAGGATAGAGAGAGTATAGCCAGATGAAGAGGGGGTCTAGTGTGCAGGGCGGTATGTTCCTAGGTTGATTCCAAATTGAATGGAAATTCAGCAAGCCACAGTGTGACCATTCTCTATGCTGCCCTGCACACACACAATTCCAAGATTCCAAGGGAATTGCCTGAGCCAAGGGACTAGGTGAGAATGCTGCAGAATCCCAGCAGCGCAGTTTCTGACAGATGAAGAAAGGCCAGGTAAGATAGACATTTTGCTTTCTCAGTTTGATTAACAAGTTAACAAAACAAAAGGCAATCAAAATCTTTTACTTGAGCTAATAATTAATAGCTTGTACCTGAAACCTAGTGGACAGGTGTTCAAGAGAAAGACAGGATCAGTAATAGCCCCAGTAAAGAAAAAGCCCTATATTTTCTCTGCTCAACTGTGCATCAGTGAGTAAATTTCTTAAACCTGAAACAAGTTTGAGTGCTGATGAGCGAACTGCTCAAGAAAGTAGGTTTCTGGGGCACCTGGGTGGCTCAGTGGGTTAAAGCCTCTGCCGTTCAGCTCAGGTCATGATCTCAGGGTTCTGGGATCAAGCCCCACATCGGGATCTCTGCTCAGTGGGGAGCCTGCTTCCTCCTCTCTCTCTGCCTCTCCGCCTACTTGTGATCTGTCTGCCAAATAAAGAAAGTACGTTTCCGGGGAAATGCAGACATCCAATAACCTGATTTTATGAAGAAGAAAGGACAGGAGGGAAGGGAAGGAAAGGAAGGAGGAAAGAAAGAGGAGGAGAAAAGAGGGAGGAAGACAAAGTTATCACCTGTGATGATCTTAATCCCCAAAGCACCATGACATATTTCATCTTAGATATGATTTCCTTTTCTAATGAATTCATGGAAGTACAAAATATGATTAAAATATTAAAATAAGGCTTATTATGGATAATAATATAATCATATATGAATAATATAATTAGTCATATATGAATATGAATAGAATATGAATAATATAATTAGTCATATTTTATAGGAAAATATATACTAGGAAGAGTCAAATTTTATTAATTAAGGTATTTAAGATTATTTCTGTAAAAAATAGCAGTCCCGGTGGCAAATAGATCTACCTGCAAACCAGTGTTTCTTTGAAAAAAAGCAAAAAACAAAAAACAAATTCAGTGTGCTGTGTTATAAAGCAAGAATATCAAACTTTGTTTTTTATACTTATTAGCAGGTGTCTTTTCCAATACATTGTGTTATTTTATTTTTTTTTAAGATTTTATTTATTTATTCGACAGACAGAGATCACAAGTAGGCAGAGAAGTAGGCAGAGAGAGAGAGGAGGGAAGCAGGCTCCCTGCTGAGCAGAGAGCCCGATGCAGGGCTCGATCCCAGGACCCCGGGACCATGACCTGAGCCAAAGGCAGAGACTTTAACCCAATGAGCCACCCAGGCACCCCTCATTGTATTATTTTAATATTTATGTTTTAGGCACACTGCTGCTTTGAATTTTTATACAGTCAAGTATATCAAATTTTTAGTATCTTACACTATTTTCATGTTTAGAAATTCCTTACTATTTTAAAATAGTTAAATATTTATAGGGTCTGATTTTTATATTTAATGCCTAACATCTTTGGAATTCACTTTTCTTTATACTTTTTCATCCAAATAATGGTGGTTTTTTTCTAAAAATTTTTCTGAACAAGTATGTATAATTTGTTAGTCTAGAAGCTGCTGTCTTTTAGACACAAAAATCAAAAGCTGCACCTATAATATCCCCTTTAACTCAAGGCACAGTCCAAAGAGAGCTTCAGATATCACACTAAAAAGAGGAATAGAATCTAGTCTGAGTGTGCCACATCAAAAACAGCACAATTAACAAGGAAGGAATTCCTTGGAAATAGATGGAAGTCATTTCAAAAGAATACTCTGAATTCCTAATGCTTCATGAAGCTATGCACAAAGATATGAATATCCAAAACTGCAGAGCCTAAAATAACTGTATTTTAAGCTATTAAGGCCTTGATATTCAGAGAACTCTCTGAGGCGAATATTAAAAATCCCATGAACCATAGCCATCGTTCTAACAGTGGGCAATATGGGACGCAGAACAGAAACACTGAGAGGAAGATTCAGAGTCATTTCCTTTAGAAACATCTGTCAAAGGGATTCACTAATGTCTTGTTATTTTTTAGGTACTAAATGTCAGGTCAGAACAAAAAATGTTTGTAACTGGTTTTATTTAATAGTGTTTAAGTAAATCAACTACAATTTTTATTCTACTGTTTGATTTCTTAGTCAAATTTTCCACTTTCTCTGGAAAATCCTGAGTTACAGAATTTCTTCAGATTTTTTTTTTAAGAAATATGGGCTGTCTAGGTGGCTCAGTTGGTTAAGCATCTGACTCTTGATTTCAGCTCAGGTCTTGAGCTCAAAGTAATGAGTTCAAGACTTGCGCACAGAGACTACTTTAAAAAAAAATATATATATATAACCTTCATAAACTGTGATGATTATGATAATTCATTAAGTACAAAATTCCTCAAAACTTGCAGGTGGTTTCCCACAACGTACAGAATTGAAATCTTAGTTCTTTGACATGGTTTTTGAGCCCTTTGCCTTTTCCTCCCCATTTCTAAAAACCTTACTCCTTATAATTATGTGGAAATAATGAATTCCTGATAGTCACTGAATATGTTGCCCTTTCCCTAGTCTCCTGCATGACTGCCTGTGTCTCAGATACCACACCTAATCCCCTGGCTCTTCTACATGCTCTGAAGCTCTTCTGTATAAAGTACAATTCCTTCAGGTCTCCATTGTCATGTGACTTCGTCCACAAGGTTTCCTAGCTGCCAAGACTGGACTAAAAGAAACATCTTTGTATAGTGTATTTTCATATTCTATTCACAAGAGCATATATATTAACCACCAAGGATTTAATGACTATTGTTGAATAAATCAGTAATAAGTAAGCTAAAAAGACATTTGATATCCAAATTGGTCAACTAAAGTCAATAGGGCCTAGGGGAATAGTACCATAGGGTATTCTTTTTTGGGTCTATGATATTATATGTATATACCAGATTCCACATGATCTTTGCCTTGTCTTCCTAATAAATATGTTAGTTCCACACAAAGTAGTCATTTTTAATGTTGGAGACTGTTGAGGTAGACACTAATTAGCATCTTTATTTCTTCCTAATAGTCTAAAGATCAGTTAAAATAATCTTATCGTGTAGCCCTTTTTTGTAGAATTTTGTCATTTTTTTATTTATATGCAAGATTCCATATCTTTTATTTTTAAGTTAAAAATATTTTATTGTTGTTTTTTTCCATGTGGTAATATCTCAAATTTAGATATTAAACTCATTTTATTTTCCATTAACCTCTAGTAACTACTGATAATAGAGTAAGTTCCTATATTAGGCGGTATTTAAAATTTAACAAAAAACTTGGATACTCCTTCCCCTTGATTTAAGAATGTAAGCTGGTAGAGTATTTATAACAAAATACTACCTATTGTTGCTTGTATGCCTATCAGAGAGATATTATCATACCATATTGAACCAAAGGAATCCCATGTTCAATTGTCATCGATCGCTATAATAAAATATAAATGCCTTGCTTAAACTAAGATAGACTCTGGATGCCAGAAAAGATTAAAAGGAGGTTTTCACTGTGTTTGCATCAAAAACAGTTTCTCTTGGTTAAGGACCAAGCATCATTATGGGGCTTAAAGTTTGGATACCTTCTTAGACTGCCTATAGTCATGAAGCAAAATACGATGGCAGAAATAGAAATGTAAGGTCTGTAATTTGCAGTTTGACCACCTGAGAAAGCAACATGAAGAGAGTAGGTTCAATGTCTTTAGAATCTTGAATATGAATCCCCTATTTGATGCATTCACTGCAAATGCAGATGAGAGTCTTTGTCCTCTTGTCTACCAAAGAGATGATGGATATTTCCCTCCTGCTCAAGCATTCTAAATTTCAAGCAGCATCAGGGACACTAATTCATTCCATAGCAAACAAACTTCTTCACTTTCTATTATTTCCTTTCTTAAATATGCTCTAAGTCCTCCATAACATTCACTTTTTAAAAAAATTTCTTTTCAGTGTCCCAGTATTCATTGTTTATGCACCACACCCAGTGCTCCATGCAATACATGCCCTCCATAATACCCACCACCAGGCTCACCCAATCCCCCCACTGTTCTCCCCTCCAAAACCCTCAGTTTGTTTCTCAGAGTCCACAGTCTCTCATGGTTTGTCCTCCCCTCCAATTTCCCCCAACTCACTTCTCTCCATCTCCCAATCTCCTCCATGTTATTCCTTATGCTCCACAAGTAAGTTAGATTTGACGTTGGTTACTTCCCTCAGTAAATAATTTAGATATTTATTTTTAAAAGTGAATGTTCCAGAACATTCCACAAGTGGAACATTCACTTTTAAAAATAAATATCTAAATTATTTACTGAGAGAAGTAACCAACCTCACATCTAACATTCTGATTTCTCAAAAAAAAAAAAAAAAATCCAAAACTCAAGTATATTAAAATTAAAAAGTCTGCAAGGTTTACAATTGGAGACCCATGTATCTTGGAAAATACATGGCAAAACTGCTAAATTTTAAAACAAAAGTGAGTTAATTGTACATTGTCAAGCAATCTTCAACCAGTTTGCAAATAAGCACACACTGGAGAGAATTTGTTCTTTAACATTTAGCTGGAAATTATTTCTTAAAAAAAGGTATACTTATATTACTTCTAGGCATAAAAATCTGGAATGTTTCTTGATGGAATAATACACTGTACATGGACTGGACTCTATGTGAAGGACCTAGACTAGTATATTTCCTTAGATTGCCTAAACTTTCCCTTTTCAAATATTCAGGTCAGTGTATTATAGAAAGATGATTCATTAAAGGTTAGATATAAACATTCATATAGTAAGTCAATTAAACATTTCATAATTTCTTGGTTGTCCATAATTTCCATGTGTGTGGTGGTGGCAGCATTGCTGGTGATAGCAATGATGTATGAGTGTGTAGGCAGAGCCACATGAACATATTTGTGCATATGTGAAGTCACTTGTAGGAGATTTCATGCAGAATAAATAATTAAATGTAGTACAATCATTGGACATATCTTTACCAACCTAATCCCTAAAATAAGCAGAATAATTGTAGTAATGCCATCATAATTCACACTTTAATTAATATAAAATATTGTTTTAATGTCAAATACTGTAATAATATTTTGATGTGGTACAATGAGTTAAATGATATCTATATATACATATTAAATGAATAGTTTCATATATCTTAAAAGCTTATGAACATTAATATCAACTCCTCCTTAAAAGATGCTATACAACTGATACAATGTTGATAACTTCAGTCATAATTATATTAATGTTGATTTAATGTGAACCCAGAAGCAGTTTTCCCAACTTCAGCTTCTTCATATACATACATAAATGATTTCTCATAGATTAAACAGATGTCTATTTACTCTCTCACTCGTTCTATCTTTCTCCTATTGAAGACCAAATATAAGTTAATGGATTTATTGAATGTTAGGAACAATCATCCTGGCTGCCTTACCCATATTATTTTGTTTAATCCTTAGTATAACATAAAATGTACACACATTTAATCTATTCATCTCTTCATTCCCACCTTAAAATCTAAACGTTATGGACTGTTTTCATACATTATACTAATCTCTAGATTAATCTATACACACATACACACACACAAATGTCTAAGTTTAGGTAGGATGTGAATATGAACTTCAAAAATACCTAAAAGTTGCAAATATGGTTTCTATTAAAAATCATTCCTGATGTGAAATCAGTGTAGACTTTGTTAGACTTTTTTTTTTTTGTACATAAGAGATTTTGTTTTCTCGTTTAAATTATAAAATGACACTAGTTCTGTGAAGTGAGATCTCTGAAATAAATGTTAATGGTCAATCTAACACTTCAGTATAATAAGCAAATTAGAGTAACTAAATAATGAGTAATTTCTTTAAAACTACACAACCATTATACCTTGGGATTGTTGCAAAGATAAAATGAGATCTAAATATACTACCTTTTATACAGTGATGTACTACATATTTTTTACTAGTAAAAAAGTGTTATAAGTTACCACCATGATTTCCTTTATGTCAATTCTTCGTGACTCAATAGGAAAAAAACAACAAAACATTAAGTATTATTCAAGTTAATATTTAAGCTTCTAACAAAAATTTAAAGGGGAAATGTTTAGTCACATTCCAGGTTTAAAATGTTTTATTTTTCAATTCTCAAGTTTTTTATTTTAATTAAACTAGCTAAAATCTTCAATGGAAACATAATTAGATTTTTTGAGTATTTAATAACTTGTAATTTGTTATTTTCTGACCTACAGCAGACTTTATTACACAGGAAAATTAGCTTTTCTCTTATAACTGCATGCCTTCTGTTTATCCAATTTTATTGACTGCCTTCATTAAATTGACAGAATATATTAGTAATTGATTTTGTGATAAAATAAGTAATTGTAATTAATTACTTTTTAAATCATTTACATAAATTGATTCTCCACTAGATCTCATTTGTGCTTTTTTAGACTTCATGTTCTTGGGTCATGATATACAAAACCCAGTAATACAACTTCCCTTGGCCAGATGGGGACACAAAATACCCTCTTTTGTTTTTTTTCTATTTTCTAATTCAATAGCAGTTTATTAAATAAGTCCTAAATACCTCTGACTAGCTCAAGCTCTTGAACTATATTTAACTCCAATTAGCTGCAGATGCCCTGAATTAAGAGCAACATTGACATTTTATCATAAAGTCAAATAACTGCATGTAGAAGTATCTACATGTATCTAGTATCTATCAAATAACTGCAAGTAGAAGAGTATGGGATCGAATCTGTGTATAGAAACCCCCAACATTTACTGTTCTGCAAAATAAACATGTTCCTTTATACACTTCAATAATTGTAACTATTAATGGATAATTTTGCTTCTATTTCTTTTGCTGCTACCTATAATTTCATTTTGTGTTGCAAATTAACTTTCTTTTTAAAAAGAATTTGCTGATACTTTGGGATGGAACCATCTTACATGCATATTGCAGTATAGAATCTTACGTTAGCAAGATTCAGTTTAATGGTCAGCAACAGATCACTCACTCATTCATTTCTATCTCATTTTAAAGAATTTTTCTTTTAACATTAGACCAGTGGTTATTATGACCCTATGAAAATTAAATATTATATCTTGTTTATAGTTACAGAATAGTAGCAACTGATAGCACATATGAGCAATTTTGTAATGCTTTTCTAAAATACAGTGTTACATCATGTAATCTTATGACATCCTTTGAAAAGGAAGGCTTTATAACCTTACTTTCAAAAATTAATAAATGAACACTACCATTTATCTTTCATATTTCACTACCATTTATCTTTCATATTTTTCATATCAATAAGAAATGGAAAATAATTCAGATAGATATTAATTCTGTCAATGTTATCTTTGACAACATTTGAATGATAAGACTGATTCTCCTATAGCCCAGGAGTTACAACATTGACATTAAATTTCAGTGGCCACATAACATTGACCTTAGAGAAATGAGGGGTTAGAAGTCTCACATTTTTTCCTGTGCTGTAATGATATTCTCAAAGTTCAGGAATGTTTTGGCAATATTAATTGGTTGCTACTTCAGCCAAGTTCTACTACTAATAGTCAAGGAAGCAGGTCTGGTGGTACAAACAATACATGAAGGGTACGTGAGGGCTTGAAAGAAGGAAGGTGGGAAGTTGTATTTTCCCTTCCTTAGGAATCATTTCCTCTCCACATTCTGGCAAATAACAGTCAGAATCACAACAATTCTGAATAGCCCATAACCCAGATAGAGTTATTGTTACAATTTAGCATAGGAGCATAGATAATCCCAAAGATGAATTTTAATGGACTCAAATTCTAACTAAGAACAGTTCATAAAACCATGGCAATTTGGTTAAAAGATCAGAAAGATAAAACAAACAAAGAAAAAAAAACCACTATGAAAACCTACATATAAATAGAATCAAATATTCATAGATATAGTTCATAACACACTTAGTTACATAAAATACAAGGGAGTAAACATTATGCAGTATTACCCTGGACATTACAAAGAACAGAACATTTCTATGTGTCCTAAATGTAAAGAGAAAAAAAAAAAAAAAACCTTATACCCCAAGCACCAATTCACTTTGAAGGCAAAGAGAATATTTGGCATCTCATTTTTATATTATATGTTTCAATGGAAAATAAAAACTACATTAATATATAAACTTTTGAAAATGATTTATTAGTTTTTTATATTAAATGAGTTTCAAACAGATACATTTTGTGTTGAATTGCCCTAGATTATTGAATTCTTTCTAAAATTTGAGTTTCTGAATATTAATTTAAATCTTTATAGGTCCTTTACTAGATTTAAAGAGTTATTAACTTGTTTTTGTAAGCAACATTTGTTTCAGGCTATTATTCTAAATTCTATATATAGGTTGTAGTTGTTGAGAAAGAGTCTTAAGGCCTCCCTTCATACCAATAGGATGTACTACTAAACTTTTGAAGTCCTTTAAGTTCAGTTGTTTATCTTTGCTGTTCGTACATCTAAGATTACTATATATTTCCCAAATATATTAGAATTCTGTATTTTCTGCTTCAATTTGAATTATTTCATAGGTTGTTATATTTGTTCCCTGAATATAATATTTATTTTCTATGGTCATTAATCAATACCACTTGTGCTAAGAGGCTATGTAAGGATTTCTGCCTAATAGTCAAGGAAATTGTATTTATTGGTTGGGAAATCCTTAGCTACAGCTACTAAACTGCTATTAGTGCAATTCTTAACAGCTCATTACCACAGGAAGATATGCTATGAACAGTACAGCTTAAATTAAAACAACATTTAAAAAAAAAAAAAAAAAAAAAGGTTGGGGCACCTGGGTGGCTCAGTCATTAAGTGTCTGCCTTCAGCTCAGGTCATGATCCCAGGGTCTTGGGATCAAGCCCAGCATCAGGCTCCCTGCTCAGTGGGAAGCCTATTTCTCCTTCTCCCACTCACCCTGCTTGTGTTTCCTCTCTTGCTGTCTCTCTCTCTGTCAAATAAATGAATAAAATCTTTAAAAAAAAAAAAAGTTATTTGTTTATCCTGCCCTGACAAATCTCAGCCCAGTAGAATAAACTCCAAATTGGTAAGGGGTGGGGGAAAAAGCTATGACAAGATGAAAGAGCATCTTTTTTTTTGTTATTGTTATAAAAGAAAATTTATGAAGCATTCAAATGAACATGGACAAATTGCTTCATCCAAGAATTATCGATATCTTATGAGGAAACAGATTCTCCATCTCAGGAAAAAAAAAAAAAATGCACCAAAAAAGTTCCAGTAAAAAAAAGCAAATAAAAATTTGGCCTCATGTTAGCAATGAGACTATTACACATTGCACTCTTGGTAGTATCTTGGAATTGGTCATCAATAATTTTGGCAAACTCTTATGTATCAGTTTCTAAAAATTTGTTATACAGGTGCTAGGGAAAGAAAACAAATGTGATCAAAAATAATATAAGATCGTGATGGTAGACTGGATACAATGGTCTCTTTTCTTCCATTTTCAGCCTCTATTATATGACCCCAAAAAAGATGCTAAGATAAATTAGTACATCTAAGACTGGTACTGACAAAGAAAAAATATACCAAAAGTTTCTAGATACTAGAAAACAAATGGAATCAAACTTAATGAAAGATCTGAGAAAGCCATACCCTATAATGAGCCCAGGGTTCCAGAAGTGTAAGCATTATAAAGTTGCTACAAGATGGATCAGTTGATTCAAGAAACAGAGGTTAGTACAGGAGGTTTCCTCAGGGTGACTCACTGTAATCTAATAGGAACAAGTTTAGCCTCACTATTTATCACTCTTTTCTCAGACCCATATACTTGAGATGAGCAGAGGACAACAGCTAAGCTTGTCCCAAAATA
Organism: Neogale vison; assembly: GCF_020171115.1. Lineage (NCBI taxonomy): Eukaryota > Metazoa > Chordata > Mammalia > Carnivora > Mustelidae > Neogale > Neogale vison. The sequence goes on from NC_058093.1 coordinate 22,790,294, forward strand.
AGCTGAAACTCGATGGCAAATATAACAAAAATAAACTCTAAAAATTAAATGAACATACAATACAGCAGACATTTGAGAAAAGGTAACCTTTATAAGACAGATAACCAACAAACAGAACTGACATCAAAAGAAACAGAGATGATAATACAAATAAAAGTTTAAAAAACACAGTAAACAGTTTAGGGGAAAGTCAAGAGAATGCTGCATTTCCATAAAGTAATAAGAGTATGTTGTGAAGAAAAAAATAGAAGTCTTTGAAATTAAACAAAAATATGTACACACACATCAAAAAAATCTCAGTTGGTCAGTTGAATGTGAAAAAATAAGGTACAATCATAAAGCAAATAGTAATTGAGAAGATTGATCTAAAGTAGTCCCTCATAACCCAATATGATGGGATAAGGAAATAAAACAATAGGAACAAAGGAGACATGGAAAATAGACCTGTAAGTATTAATAAACTTCCAAAAGGAGCTAAAAATGTGCTTAGTTTGCAGAGTGAAAGAAATAAAGAGCCAATTAGATTTAACATAATACTAATTATAAAGGAAATAATCATGAGGCCTTAAAGGTCAATCATAACTATAATAAAATATATAACCATAATAACAGGTATAACCACCTAATATTTACAGAGTTTACTGTGTATGCTGCATTAGTCTACATAGTATAATACTTAACCTTTTGTAATGATTATAGTATCATCATACTCTTTTCATTTTATGGTTGAAGAAATGGGAAAAAAAACAATTTTAACAAAGTTATAAGCAAAAATATTGTGGAAATGGAATTTGAACAAAGGCAGATTAATTCTAGAGTCTATATGTTTAGCCACTATTATTCTGTTATTGTTAAAGAAATATGCTTACTATTAGTATCAAATTTCTCTGTGCCTTATGATAAGGAATAGAAGGACAATATTAGAAAAACTTGGAAATGGCTTTGAACTCCAAATACTAAATTTAGAAAAAAATAATATTCAAGTAGGACAGCAAAATAAGGACATTCTTAGACAATTCTATTAAAATAAAGCAATAAAATATTTCTTTCAACATATATAATTTTTAATAGAGAATCAAATGGAAATTTTGATTAAGTCAAAATAAGTGCTAATGCATATGTTAAACAAAATCTAAACTAAAGTCTTAAATGGGAAGGGGAAATGGGACTGACAAAATAAGGAAAAGAAAACATTCAACCTTTCTTCCATGTTCTTATGCATATATAACTTTTAAAACTAGCATGTATTTTTTTGTGATAAAGTAAAAAAAAATAACATAAATTGAACAAATTAAAAAATGCTTCAGGGAGGATAACATCACTGAAGAAAAGTTTTATAATAGGTGATATTCCATAAATAAACCAAGTTTTGGAAAAAATAAATCACTATGTTAGAGAGACAATAAAATACATTTTTTAATTGAAAAAAACTAAATTGATACTCACCGTAAACCTTAACAAACTACTGCCCTTAATAACAATAAGGAAGAAATGAAGGGCTAGTGAGGGAATAAAAATGTTTGTATATTTACTTCACTTCTTATATAAATTGACTGCTGTCATCATTTTTAAAATAAAAATAATCATGATTTAGCAAACCACCAGTGGTTTAGTACTAACATAAGACTGGGAAAATTTTTTAATTTAAAAAAAAAAAAAGGAAGCAAATTCAACCATAATATTTGCAGAACATACTGCTGAAAAATAGGTCTGGTGGCTACTGGGTGGCTCAATTAATTAAACATCTCAATCTTGATTTTGGCTCAGGTCATGATCTCAGAGCCATGGATGCAGTTGGGGAAGTTTCCATGCTTAGCGGAAAGTCTGCATTTCTCCCTCTCCTTCTCCATCTGTCTCCCTCTGCCCTTCCCCTGCTTGCTTTCTTTCTCTTTCTCTCTCCCTCTCTCAAATAAATAAAGAACTCTTAAAAAAAAAAAAAAAGAAGAAGAAAAAAGAAAGAAAAGAAGAGTAGGAAAGTAGGTCTGAAGTGGATTATAGAGGATTTTAATACCATCTGAAAGAAAGTTGGGTATCATCATCATGGTGTTCCTAATGAGTTAGTGCAGGGATGTGAAGGGAGAGATACATGGGACTAAAACAATTTTAGGAACAAATAACTTATGGTTTGCAGAGTATTTTTTAGAACAAGAGAAACAGTTTACAAACCAAAACAGAAATCCAAGCATGAGGCAGATAGACTCAAGATAAAACAAGGATGAGAAGAAGCAAGGAAATATTTAGATGAGATGTTTTAAAGGAAAGTAATTGGATGTGGGATTAGAGGGACAGTGAAAAGGCTGGAAAGAATGCAAAAGATATTGTTAAATTTCTAAGATGACTGGATAGGAGAATAGTAATCCCATTAAAAAAAGAAATTAGAATGAAGCATGGAACAGAGATTTCCAAAATGTATTATATTACATAAATTGTTTAAGGAAGCCAATAAAACTTAGCTGAAGGAATTCAAAATTTAAAGGCTTGAAAAACTCAAGGTACCATTGACATTTTTTTTAACTTTAAAATTCAATCCTAGAATGCATCTTTAATTATCATCTTTCTGTGAAAACCACTAATAACTAAATTCATATCTTATTTCTATCAAATTACTTAAATCTCAGAAAACAGATATTTAAATTCTTGGTTCATTACTGAACAGTAACTGGTTAAGTATTTTATTGTATTTCTATTTTTAATCCAGGCATAATTTTTGATGAATAAGGACATTAGAATCAATGAACCATAATATTTGACAGATTTATGATACTTGATTTTTTCTTCTTACTTTGGTTCTAGGTTTACTAGCCTAGTGAGAGGAGCTAAATGAAGACAAAGACAAGGAAGAGGGAGCTGTTGCTACATTTAGGTCATTTTTTAACAAATGAAGTCAAATTAGCATCAATATAATTTAACTACAAATATAGAAAGAGCAGCAGTAAATTACAAAGATCAGTAATTTAGTTCTATATATTCAAAAAATTGAATGTGAATGACTGAAATTTTAATTTCCTTCCCCCACAGTCCAGCCCAGATTGCTTTCAGGATAAGGCAGAGGGGTCCAACACACAGGATTCTGAGACAAAAAGACAGGATTCTTATTCCAACTGTCCTACTCACTGGCCAGGTTCTCTGTGTAGGTTGTACATTTTCTGAATGAGCCTCAGTCCCTTCTATATAGATGACAATTAAAGTCTCTATACCCTAGGATCATGGTGGAAATTAAATCTATAATTTATGTAGAACAGGTTTGCAATTGTAGGTCTTCTATAAATCCCGGATGTTAACTATGACTACCAAAGGTATCCTATGACTACCAGAGGTAAAATTTTTATAGTATTGTTTAATAATCCAGATAAAAATGGATTGTAGCAGTATTATTATTACAGTAGATAAACTTTGGGAAATGAAAACTAGAAAGAAGAAGAGATGCTTGTACTGCTAAAAAATTATGAGGAAACCATAATATTTTCTATCTCTTAATAGACAGCATATTTTGAATCTTTACCTTTCAGACAGTATCTTGAGTGAATAACCTGACTCCGTTATCCTGCAAACTCATGAGCCTACTTCTAGAAATACATCATCTATCACTAGATAAGACACACATGCAATTTTAGAAAGAAATCTCATTTTGCCTCTCCCAAAGTGAGTAAATATTTTTAGGTTGAACCACTTAGCTGTCCTGTGTATCCTGAATCCTACTGACACTTAGTCCTTTCAAATCTTGAGCCATGAAATTCTCTCATCTCTGAATGAATCTCTGTCCCTGCCAATTTGGTTTTCAATAAGCCTGCCAACTCATTTCTAGGGAACTGTTTCTAAACCAGTCTCCTAATTTTATTTTTATGTTTAAAAAATTAAGTGATTAATCTCAGAACTTTGAGATTTCCATTTAGCTGGCACTGGATTAAAAAGAAAACAATATGAAACTCTTTTTTAAAATTTATTTACTTTTTTTAGAGAGCGAGAATGTACACATGCACACATGAGCAGAGGGTGGGAGGGGGGAAGGACTGGGGGAGGGAGAGAGGGAGAGAATCTCAAGCAGAGTCCGCACTTAGCACAGAGCCCCATGTGGGGGATCTCACAACCCTGAGGTCATGACCCTGAGATCATGACATGAGCTGAAATTAATAGTCCAATGCTCAACCAGCTGAGCTACCCAAGTGCTCCAACACTATGCTACTTTTGAGGTAAATTCCTCACACCTGCCTTAGCCAGACCAAATGAGTAATGAGAAAATAGTTGGAGAAAGACATGTTTCTATCACACCACAGAAAAGTGCTAATCAATTGAAATTTTCTTGAATGTTACCATGTCTCTCAAAGTAGCTATTAAAATTTCACTTGTATTCTAACACCATTCCTTTCTGAGCCCAACTACACACACACACACACACACACACACACACACACAACACACACACATATAATATATAGAAATATATATTTATTTATATTTATATACATATACATACATATATATACTTAGTTTTTTCCTATTGAGATTGAATTATTAAACCAAACTTCATATTTAATTTTTTCAATAAAGTTTAAGTTCAGAACATCTTTTCACTAATTATCCTTTTCCCTACTTCTCATACACACTCACTCCTACTCATACACATTCATCTCCCACTTCTCCTTACTTAATACTTATTTGAAGATTTCCTAATTCTCTGATATAAGCTATCTCAATAATGGCCATGTGATTGGAGATAACATATTAAATTATCAACTATAATCTGCTGCTTTCAACTCCATAAATAAAACCACAGACATTAAACCACAGACATTACGGTTCTTTGGGTTAAATATTAGAAGAAGAATGAGGAGGAGGAGGAGGAGGAGAAGGAGGAGGGGGAAGAGGGGGAGGAGAAGGGGCAGGTGGAGGAGGAGGAGGAGAAAAAGAAGAAGAAGAAAGAAAAAGAAAAAGAATTGCAAAACATGAAATCCTTTTGAAAATCTGAGTCAGTCATGCTCACTACCTGGAGTTTTGAAATAAATAAATAAATAAATAAATAAATAAATAAATAATAAGACCGAATTTGAACCCTTGTAACCATGACCTCCAGAGGGCAGGCCTGGAACACCTAAAGCACCACATTTTAGAGCACAGTAATGAAGAACTGGGTAGTAAATCCATTCATTTCTTGAATCACATATATGTTTATTGCACATATGCAAAGTTTAGTTCATACAATAATAGTAATATTATAGAATATGTACAATAATATAGAATACAATCAATGACCATAAATAAGAAATTACACTAGGATATAATGTTCTGTGATAGTGGATACGGAATACTTAAGAGGTGTCTTGGAAGATTAAAGGCTTCCTAGAGAAGGTGTTAACTAAGCTGAATATAAATTAGTCAAACAAGGGATTTGGGGAGAATATTCCAAATCAAGAGAGCAGCAGATACATAAGGAGGAGAAGATGCTATAGGAATACCAGGTGACATTTAGAACAACCCCTTATAGCAACAATAGCAGATAGATTTAAGTAGCAAGATACATAGATATAGATATAGATATAGATATGGCCTTAAAATAAGCATTAAAGAAAGTTTTGCAGGTTACTAAGCCAACTTTTATTTTATATATATGATCTTTTTTCCCCCAATGTTAAACTAAAAACCACATATTGGGATGGGAAAAAAAAAGGAAGTGCTATTATAAAACTACATTCTGTCTCTAAAAAAAAAAAAAAAAAAAGATGGAAAATATTAATTTAAATCTGTACAAGCATAAACTGACTCAAGTTCTAAAATGAATGATCAAAAATTATCACCTTACTGATGTACCATAGAGAATATTACCTGGGCATGTTGTGATGTTTGGAATTTAGAAGACTGTAAACCCCAGAATCTTTTAAACCATTCTCTATTCTAGGAAGACTAGCCTGAACATTTTAAAAATACATACATGAGAATGTTTTACCTGTCTCAGTAAATTATACCTATAAAGCTTTTTTACAAAGCACTTCTCTATATAATGCTATATATTTTTAAAATCTAAATTAATAAATATCAAATTAAGATTCATCTAGCTCTAAAATATGAGAAAATGTTCAAGTATATAAAATTTTTTCTACTTATGGTCTCTCCTGACAGCACAGAAAGATCCATATACTATGACTCCTATTATACATATACTTGGGAAAAATAATACAACCCCCCCAAAAAAATTGTTAGGGAAATTTATGATCTTTGTACAACATCTTGAAAACTTTTACTAGATACTGCTAAAGGGCATAAGGGTTAACCTGAAAATTGAAAGAAAAAAAATCTTAAAGCTTAAAAGGCAGTCAAATAAATTCATTAATAGAGCACTGGTTAGTCCCTGGCTTGTAGTTTGTGTTTCAGAAACATCAATATGCTCAGTGTACCAAGCATCTCTGAATTGACTGGCAGAGCAAAGTTATCTTGTGATGGTAAGCCTCCAGGCTTCCGTATTTTACCAGTATAAAAGAGCATTCCACTGCCAATGTTGTATTTCATCAACTCTAATCTGCCCCTCTTTTCACATTTTAATTTTGCAGAGACTGGGATGCATTACTAAAACTGGTGATAAGAAACCATTGTGTCACAGTTTAATTAGCAGAGTTTTTCTGTATTACCTGAATTAAAATTCAACTTAAAATGAATGTCTTTAGATTTACTGAAATAGGGTTTTACAAACTACAACTATTAATACTAATAATGTTTACAGTAGTAAGTAGTAAGCCCCCAACATTTACTGATCTCGTTGTACCAGACTCTGCTTGACTATATTATTTGTATTAAATAATTTAACCCTTAAAAACTTCAGTGAAGAAAGATGGTAATGAAAGTGTGTTTGAACTGGCAATAAATCTGTTTGACTACTTCTGCTGGAATTCAGATTACTTTTTCATTTGCAGAAAAAAAATCTTTTTAAATTTGATCAGGGACATATTTGTACTATATACTACTCCATCTTAAAATCATCCAAGATACCAAGAAAAAAAATCAATCTACATGTGTTCTTTAATTTTTATTTTATTGTTCATTACAATATTATATGATGACTGTATACCATCAGTTCTTCTAATGGTAAACTACCTTAGTATTTATATCTGAATATAATTACATATCAAGTGCCAATATATCATATCTAATGTCAGTATATACCTGGATCCTAGAAATTTGTTTTTTATTATGTTATGTTAGTCATCATACATCATTAGATTTTGATGTAGAGTTCTATGATTCATTATTTGCATATAACATTTTAAATATTTTCTTATTTGGCTAAAGATTTTACAATATTGGGCATAAATAGAAATTTGTTATAATCAATATTCTTCATATTCATCATTTATACTTATTTAATCTTTGAACTCTACACAATTCTAATCAAATACCTTTTACACTTACATCTACGATAATTTTAAATCACCTGGTCAAAGGTACTGCTAATGGACACAATTACTATTGATCAATTTATAGGTATCTAACATTAAACAGACATTTCCAAGTTCTCTTTTTAATTTAAGTGTCATTAAAAAAAAAAGACTTTCTTAATCAGGAAAATTGTCATTATTTCTAAACACAAAATATTTCATAACCAGCACTAATGGCAAAAGGCCTTACATTTATTGGATAGGCAGAAAATACTTGATGAATGACTAGCTGGATGAATGAATAAATGGATGAAAAATATATATATTCATGCATATTATTTTCAAAAAAATCTCAATATCCTTTTTCATTTTGAAGGTACCTGTAGTTAATTATTGAACTTATTGTTGCAACTAAGCAGAGAAGAACAACATTAACTTTAATTGCATTCATTTATTTTTGTTCCACCAGTCTATAAGATTTTAAAAGTTATAAAATGTAAATTATAATATCTTAAAATTTATGTTAAAATGAGCACCTTGAGTTTAAGAGAGTGCAATTTTTTAAAAATCCCCCCTGTCACTTTGTCAAGACTTATTTTTTCATTGAAGCAATCACTCATTGACTGATGTGTTCTGATTTCCATTTTGTTAGATTCTGAGAATATGAAGCTGAATAAAATGTGTTTGTTATCCTTTTATCCTTGAGTAGCTCATAGTAGGTGTTTAATATAGGTTTGTTGAATGACTGAATGGATATAAAAATGTAGAAATCACTGGACATTCAGTCACCGCATTTACAAATATATGGAGGTAAAAAAGGCATTTTAACATTTCGTATCACTGGACTCTTCTCATGAAACCATGTATCTAGACTGGCTTATAGATTCTGCTGGCTAAATTAGATTAATTTTATAGCAATCTATTTAGTGTCATCTATACTATTAGCACTTTCATAGGGGATGCACATTACTTCAAATTTGTCAAGATTGTGGATAGAATCATTTCCCAAGAGAAAATCGGGAAACTGACAGTATCCAAAGGTTTGTATTTGCTCTAGAATACATCTGTTTAGTCCTCCAGTCACAGGCACATACACCAGCGTCCGCTCCCACTTAGAGAACAAGCTTCATGTTTGACATGACAATTGTCCTAGACCTTAGGGACAGAGCTTACTTGATTAGGTCTATACTGACCATGGTTCTTTTCAGAGATTTGTAAGGGAGTATCTGTGCAATAAAATCTTACAAATTTCCTGAGTTAAAATTGTAGTTACAGAGGTGCCTGGGTAGCTCAGTGGGTTAAAGCCTCTGCCTTCGGCTCAGGGACCCTGGGATCGAGCCCTGTGTCAGGCTCTGACAGGGGAGCCTGCTTCCCTTCTTCTCTCTATGCCTGTCTCTCTGCCTCTTGTGATCTCTGTCTGTCAAATAAAATCCTTTTTAAAAAACTGTAGTTACATATTCATCAAAATAAAAATAATTGAATTTTTTTTCTTTCTTATTTTAGTTACTATAGTATGTTGAATGGTAAAGGCTATGTTCACCTGGAACCTGTGAATGTGACTTTATTTGGAAATGGTCTTTGCAGAAATAATCAAATTAAATGTGTTGTGATAAGATCATCTTGGATTATTCAGGAAGGCCCAAATTCAGAAACAAGTGTTCTTATAAGAGAAAAGCAGAAGGAGATTTGAAACACATAGAGGAGAAAGCAATGTGGAGATAGAGGTAGAAACTGAATTAATGCAGTGATAAGCCAAAGAATTCTAAGGGAAACAGATGCTAGAGCAGACAAGAAAGGATTCTTTTCCAGAGCCTTTAGAGAGAGCAACACTTGATCATAGACTCCTGACCCCTAGAACTCTAAGAGAATAAATGACTGTTGTTTTTAGCCACCATGTTTGTGGTGCTTTGTTACAAAAGACAAATTAAAACATTTTCAAGAGTCTATTTTTATTGACATAAGGGAGTTGAAAGTTGGTCATCAGAATATTATTTAAGTGATATTTATTGGATTGTATTTAGGATTAGAATAAACTTGGAGATGTAGCAAAGAATGGAGCTCATCATTCCTCCCAGTCTACTGTCCCCTCTACTACATTCCCTGTCCCACTGAGTGGTTTCATCATGAAAATAAGGGATCAAAGCTGAAATATGGGAGTTTTAGTGAGACACTTTCCCATCTCATCTCTTTGGCATCTTCTTGTTTTATATATATAAAGGTATTGAAATGATGATATATATATATATATATATATATATATATGATTTATTCATTTTAGAGAGAGAGTGGGTGGTGGAGGGGCAAAGGGAGAAGGAGAGAAATCTTCAAGCAGACTCCCCACCAAGTGCAGAGTCTGATGTGGATGCTCGATGCCAGGACATTGAGATCATGACCTGAGCCAAAATCAAGAGTCAGGCGTTCAACTGACTGAGCCACCCAGGCACCCCACTCCTAATGCTTTTGAAATCCTAACCCTTCTATTCTTCCCTATTTCTCAAACATACAAAGTCTCCCATCCATTAAATAGTCCCCTCTTTCTTCTGGCCATATCCACATTGTAATTCCTCCATCCTTAACTCACCAGAATAATCATTCTATTGTATCTGTTCACTCCATTGTTTAAAATTGTTTCTCAATTCTTTTTGCATAGAGGATACATTTTAACTGCCTTGGAGTGCTCCTTCAAGATGTAGTCAATATATATCTCTCTGGCTTCCCTTTTGAAGATGCCGGAATTGCCCTGGGCTGTTTAATGCCTCCCATGTAGGCTCAAGCATCCCCAAACTCCTTATTACATTGCTATCTAACCCTCTGCTCCCCGACTAGACTATATCTCTTTTGAGGGTAGGAATTGATGTTATTTACCTTTTAATCCTCAGAAACTAGTGCTGTAGAAGGACAGGAGTCTCAAATCTAACTAGGATTCTACTGGTCTGTGAATATACAGTAGGTGTGTCAATTCACAGGAAAATAAGGTCAGTAGTAGTAGTAGTAGTAGTAGTGGTGGTGGTGGTGGTGGTGGTGTTATAACACAGAAGAGGATTGTATATGTTTGAGAATAGCTGAGAATACAGTGTTGATTGGTCCAGGCCTCAGCACACAGACCTGGAAGATAGCTTGATGGATAAAATGGAAAGATTTAATTATAAGATGCTCTGATGTTAGGGCCCAAGTAAGTGTACTGGTTGTAATTTTAGGGCCTCAGTATAATTTGGGGACTGAATAGTGTTCACCCAAAATTCAAGCTCACAAAAACCTGACATCTGGAAACAGTTTCTGCAGAGGTAATCAAGTTGAGATGAGTGACACTGGATTACCTGGGCCTTAAATTCAGTATGACTTACATCCTTATAAGAGGGAATTTTGCACACACAGTCACATCCATACAGAGAAGACCATGTCAAGATGGGGGCAGGTATTGAAATGATGCACCTATAGTCCAAAAAAGTGCCAAGGACTGCCAGCAACCACCGGAAGCTAGAGATGAAACAAGAAAGGATCCTTCTCTAGAGTCTTTGCAAAGACCACAATATACCAGCACCTTGATTACAGACATCTAGCCTCCAGAACTGTGAGAGAATAAAGTTCTATTATTTTGAGGCACTCAGTTTGTGGTACTTTGTTACAGTGGCCCCAGAAAATGAATCCAGTAACTAAACATGATACAGTGTGGGGAATGGACTTTCTCCTCATTTTTATTTGGAACACAACTTGGATTTAATGCCCATGGACTTAAGGATTTGTAACTTTGGGAACACTAGAGAAAAAGCTCTCTCGACCTAGATTCAGCATTGTCACTGTGGATGCTGGCCAAAATAGCAGTTGTTAGATGGGATTCTCAAGTGGTTTCAAGAACAGCCAACATTAACAAGAGAAGGTCAGAGTGGAAGATTACAAAATAGCATTAACATACACAGCCTACGTGACATATCTCTGGGGGCTGCCCAGAGTAAGTGAGTGAGATTTTGAGGAGGGCTATACATCTTAGTTAAGCAGATCAGAGTGAGAACAAAGAGTTTATCATTGTCAACAACATTCTGTTATTAGTCTTTGTCTAGTAAAAGACAGGCTTAAGTACATTGTTGGCATTCAATAAATGTTTGTGGAATTATTTCTTTCTTCATTCACATGATGAAAGATAATAAGAAACAGTTGCCACAAAAGAAAGAGATTATTTTTAAAGGAAAATTCTCATTTTATAAGTATATTATTAATTAATTCAACAAACATTTTATGAAAATCTTCTGCATGTCACAGGTCAGGGGATGGGGAAGAAATTATGAAATACAAAAAGAAATCAAATATGTTCTTTTGTCAGAGAATTCACTATCTACTTGATGAAGCAGACATGCAAGCAAATAACGTTGATCAAATATAAGAGATATGCACTAAGTGCTTTGGAAATAGAAAAGACTATCTGTAACTATTGAAGAAGAGTTCTGATAAATGATATGTGAACTGCCTTCTGAAAATTTAATATGCAGCAATTTTCTATGAGAGGGTCATTACAGGGTTTGCCATGCCTGCAAATATGAGAAACTATGGGTTATTCGGGGAATATTACACTGTTTTGGTGGTACTAAAGTTTAGGGGTAGTGAAAGTGAGTGACAAAACTTGAAACATCTTCTATGTCATCTTTGGATTTCTGTTTCCTTAAGTTATTTCAGCTGAAGGGTGCTTGGGTGGCTCAGACAGTTAAGTGTCTGACTCTTGGTCTTGGCTCAGGTCATGATATCGCAGTTGTGGGATCAAGCCCGATGTCTGGCTCTGTGCTCAGTGCAGAGTCTGCTTCTGATTCTCTCCCCTTCCATCTTATTCACTCTCTCTCTCAAATAAACAAATAAAATCTTGCAAAAAAAAAAAAGTTATCTCAACTGAAGTATGTGTGACAGACTGGGTTAAAGGCAGAGGGAATTTTATTTTATTTATTTTTTAATTCAGTTTCAATTTTAATTCCAGTAGAGTTAACATGCAGCGTTATATTAGCTTCAGGGTACACTATAGTGATTCAACAATTCTATACATCATAATAAGTGTACTCTTTAATCCCCATCACCTATTTCGCCCATGCCCCCACCCACTTCCCCTAACAAATGGTCTCTATAGTTAAGAGTCTACTTCTTGGTTTGCTTCTCTCTCTGTCACTAATCTTTCCCCTTCTTTCTCTCCTTTGCTCATTTGTTTTGTTTCTTAAATTCTACATATGGTAAAATGATATGGTATTTGTCTTTCTCTGACTGATTAATTTCACTTAGCACCGTGCTCTTCAGTTTTATCTATGTTGTTACAAAAGGCAGAGGGAATTCTAAAAGACTATTTCATTATATCAAGGTAGAACTAATAAAGTTATGTACTCTGTATTCATAACTGAAATTGTTTCATCATTGTAAAATTTCCATGTAACAAATAATTATATCTGTAAATGGATCTATAGTCCTTTCTCATCTACCATCCCTTCTAAATAATACGTGAAAATATCAGGCAGGTTTCATTTAATGTTGTGAATGAGGGAACTAAAGTGATCCCTGTGATGAAGAACCTCTCTAATAAGAGTGAATAGGAAAAGAGGAAAAGCTTGCTCTCCCATTTTTACATCTCTCAAAATAGTAAAAGCTTCACTGAAAACTTCATTAGGCTGTTGTATACACAAAAGATTGAAGACATAGAAGAGGTGACATCACAGGTCTTAACTCTAGGAATAAATATAAAGCAACCTAAGAGACTCTAAATCACAGGAAACAAACTGAGGGTTGCTGGAGGGGTGGTGGGTGGAGGGATGGGGTAACTTGGTGATGGACATTAAGGACAGCATGGGATGTAGTGAGCATTGGGTATTATATGCCACTGATAATCAGAGGCCTATAGCTCTGAAACCAATAATATATTATATGTTAATTAATTGAACTTTATTAAAATGTGTTTTAAACACTAATTACTTAATAAAAAAAAATATAAAGCAACTGGTTCAAGTAATAGAAAGAAAGAAGCCTGATCTTAAAGATAAGAATCACTGAGTCTATGGTTCCTGATACATTTGTCCCCATTCATGAGATGAATTAGTCTTTAAGTAACTGTGGCCAATTGAAAGGGCAGTTGCTAAGGAAAGGAATGGATATACTTAAAGAATGGAAGAATCAGAAATGTTTCATGAAGGAGGCATTATTTCATCTGGGTCTTCGTGGGTTCATTATCCCCAATTTAGAGGAAAAAATCCAAAAGGATAAGGGAAGTTACCAACCACATAATTCAATCCTGATAAATAATTTTCCCTATTAATCTACTGCTAAATACTGAGAATTCACTAGAACAAGAAAAGATTGGATTTCAATTCTTAGTTTAGGAAAATATTAGAATAGGTAGACTTTATGGTTCTAATTCTGAAGCTTTTTAACCCACTATATTAAGAGAAATGTAGGCATTTTTTTTTAGTTGGCTATATTTTACTATTTAACAATATATTTGTGAGCTTGTTTTTTTTTTTAAATAGTAAAGATGATTTTGCTTTCAAAAGAGATGAAACATAAATGATGATGAAAGGCAAGAAAATGTTTCAAAAGCAAACACATTCAATAATAGCAAAGGGCATTTAAAAACTAAAAAAGTACACTTGCTTTTATACAAAACATTATTCTTTTTGAAGTGTTCAACCATATAAAAGCTCCTTTTGTGAAACTAGGTTTTCATCATCTACCACAAGCAAACTAGAATGCCAAGGAAATGTTTAAAACCAGCAAAATACTGTATATGCACCCAGCCATTCCCACTATAATTATTTAATGAGCTTGGGTTTTCATGTAACACATCTTAGAATTATTACTAGAGTGGTGCCCACCACTCTTGTTGCTCAAGTTCAAAGTACAAATCCCCTGCACACTCTCACCTACTTGGAATGCAGTTCAAAAAAACTTGCTTTAAAATAAAACTATTCAGTAAATGGCTGTCTAGAAATAGAAATACGCTATGTAAAAGTGATACAGTGAAATTGGAAAATTAAATCTGCATGATTCAAGAAGCAAGATGAAGATGTGCATATGGAGGCCATGGGGGGGAAATGGTAGGATGTATACTTTTGCTATTGTAAACAGAGGTCAATGGCAAATATTAAGACATATGTTATCTTGAGAGTATGGTTGCATTGATCAAATCTAGGCATCGTGTTTTGATATAACTATATTAAATTAGGAGCTTTGAACGAGAAGGTTTCTCCACCACCTAAACCAGGTCTCCCATCTGAAAGAATATGAAGAATAAAAATGTGGTGGGTAAACTTCAGAACAATACAAAGGTGAAAGAAACTACCTGGGGAAGTGTAACACAGCTTGAAGGTCACAGAAAATCCATTCTATGTTTATTTTTTATTCATTTTCTGATTAAAATTAATCCCTAATTCTTGTAAAACTTGCAAAGCAGACAGATGTAAAGATATACATTTTCCTAATAATAAATATTGAAAATCAGCTATTTTGTCTTTCAAACTCAGGTACAAATTAAACTGATCCTTTTTTTTTCTTTCTACATACCTCTGCAGATTCTATTCCTTAGTGAAAATCCCCTTCATCTCTTCACTTGAATTTACTCTCCTCCCCATGTACTTCTAGACTATACTCAAAACCTCCTCTTTTCCATTGTAGCTTACATTCCTTGTGTATTCCCCTGAAATACTTTTGACGTATTTGTATTGTGAGTTGCTAATAAAACTTTTAATAAAATACTATCAATTATATTAGTAATATCTCATGTGCAAATGTTATGATTTAAGAATACCTACACAGGCATAATACAAATTGTATAGATAATGAACTTATACATCAGTGTATAGATATTTAAATTTCATTTAGTCAGGTTAAAAAACTGATCTCAGCAGTCAAGTAAGTTATCTAAAGTCATATAACTTGTAAGTATTTATTTCTGCATCTTTTTCTCCCTCCTGAAATTGTGGACTCCCAGATGTCAAAAATAGAAGCTTAATCTTTTTAGTCTTCAATAGGTTTTCAATAGATATTTGTTACCTAATATATTTTCTAGAAATGAAAATGGAAACCTATACCATTTAGAAAAATCAACTAATCTGAGAGAATTTTTTTTTCCGAGAGAATTTCTTAATGTTTTGTAGATTTTAAAAATAAAATCTTTTAAAATTCCTCATATAAATAAGAAGTTATTATTTACTTTCTTATATTAAGATTGTAAAATGTGTATAATTAAATGACATTTAATTGTGATAACTTTTTCAGTCACTTCAGAGGCTTATAAAATGTCCTTAGTATATTACATAATCTTTAATATTTTTATATATATAAACATATATAATCTTTAATATTTTTTGATTAATCAAAGAATACAGTTAACTGTTTTGGGAAGTAATCCTTTATTTGTTATAATATGGAACAAATATGAGCGGC
Organism: Neogale vison; assembly: GCF_020171115.1. Lineage (NCBI taxonomy): Eukaryota > Metazoa > Chordata > Mammalia > Carnivora > Mustelidae > Neogale > Neogale vison. The sequence goes on from NC_058093.1 coordinate 22,806,061, forward strand.
GTTTTTAGGGATGCCTGTCTGGCTCTGTTGGTTAAGCATTTAACTCTTGATTTTAGGTCGTGATCTTAGGGTCATGAGATCAAGCCCAGACTTGGGCTCTGCCCTGGGCATGGAGCCTGCTTAAGATTCCCTCTCTCTCTCCATGCACCTTGGTGGCCCAGTTAGCTAAGTCCAACTCTTGGCTGTGATCTCAGGGTCCTGGGATCAAGCCCCACATTGGGCTCCACACTCAGCACTGAGTTCATATGAAATTCTCTTTCTCTTTCTCTCTGCCCCTCTTTTGCATACTCTCACTCTCTCTCAAATAAATAAATAAAAATAAAAAAGACTCCCTCTCTCCTCCTCCCTTTGCTCTCTAAAATGAATAAACTAATCCTTTATTTCTTATAATATGGAACAAATGTGAATGGTATTTTTAAGAGAAAAATTCCTTCTTGCTTGCTCAAAAATAATGACAAACATTTTACAAAGCAATTAATATGGGGGGTGTCATACAATGCGATCATTCAACATATATTAATTCATTTACTTTTTAAAAGAACTATGACATAGGTACGATCATTATCACTATTTGATGAATGGAGAAACTAAAGCAGAGAATGAGAAATTTGCCCAAGGACACATAGCCAGGAAGTTGGGAAGCCAGGATTAACACAAGGCAATCCAGCTTTAAAGTTCATGTTCCTACCACTGCTCTGTACTGCTTCTTACACCCACCTCACACCATCTCATTTGAACATGGAGACCACAGTGTTTTTGTCTCACCAAATAAATCCCACACCCTCCAATTACTCTTACTGTTTTGAAATAATCAACAATAAATAACTGAACTTAACTCTTACACATGTGGCTGGCATTTAATAAATCATCACCTAATGCTGAGTAAATAAATAACCAAAATATTGTTTTCTTTTGCACTCTTTATTGATATCTACTTGTACCTTATAAATTGTTCTCCCCTTTAAATATTTTCCTTCCTCTTCCAAATCACTGTGAAGAGAGACTTTTTTTTTTTTTAATATAAATCTATTTCTTGTCTTCAGTATTTAATCAATGACGGTCTATTATCCTGGGGATAGATTCTGAACCGAGACTATAGGAAATGCCTTACAAGATGAAGGACCAACTTTTATACACATTTTCCACTTACAACTTTGGGGCTGGGGCCCTTGGCCTTAAATTGCCCTTACCTCTGCTCTTTTCCTGGAGTTCCTACTCAAGAATCTTTCTAGCAATGATTTGGCAATGATGCCAACACTTTTCAGATTTCTCTGAAATCATTTTTGTCTGTCTTCCCCATATAACTTGGAGTTCCCTGAATTATTCTCAATCTACCAACTCAACTCAAATGAGGGAAATGCCCACAATTATCAATATTAATATTAAATTCTAGCTCACTCGCGATTTCCACCCCAGTGTCTAACATTTCCAACAGAAGATGATTTCTCTCCCTATATATTAATCTTCAAACGCTATTACATGAGCCCCTTTGACCTTGGCTTCCTGGCTTTGAACAGTTCTGGAATGCAGGGTCTCAGTGCTCTGAGATAACCCTTCTAAGCTCAACATCTAATGACAATACAACCATTTCTAAATAGCCGCTACCTCTGTAAGTTTAGTACTAAAATAGAGCATTCCTTAAAAAAAAACCTGGAGCATCTATGTTTTGATTTTAAAACCTAGAACACCTCTGAACTAGTATTTTCAGCTTCTACTAAAATAATCATAATCATAACAACTCCCAATGAACTGGCTACCAGTAAAAATGCATTAGAGAAAACACAACGTAAGTGCCCATGGTTGTTAAAACAGTTATTTTCTTTCAACAACGGCTTGACATATTTTTTATTCTTTTTTTTTTTTCAATTTGTGTGCCCCCTACTTGGTTTTCATCAAGTTCTCATCAGGGGAACCCTTGGAAAAACATAGCAACCAGGTTCAGCATAGGAGAAACTTAATAACCAGTAGGAAATAGACCCAAATCCATAACCACCAATGAAAAATTAATTAATTTATTAATTCAAAGAACCTTCAAATTGTAGGCAGGGATTGCTCAAATACAGAAAGCAGTCTGTTAAAGATCAGTTTAATAAAAGTATTTATAAAATTAATTTAAGAATTACTAAATAGTCAAAGCAATAAAATGCTAAAAATTAATGTAACTGTCCTTTCATTCTCTATTTTTTCATTCTCTAATTTTAAGTAAACATATTCAAACATAAAGTAAACAAGCATAATTTACTAAAATCAATAATAACATTGTATAATTTCTATTAGCTTCAATTATTCTTTTGAAAGAAAGAAATGAAACACTACTGTCTGATAGGAAGAAGCAATCAATTCCCAGTCACTGGAAAGGATAACGTAAGATTTTTTTTTTTAAGATTTTTTATTTATTTATTCGACAGACATCACAAGTAGGCAGAGAGGCAGGCAGAGAGAGAGAGAGAGAGGGAAGCAGGCTCCCTGGCGAGCAGAGAGCTTGATGTGGGGCTTGATCCCAGGACTCTGAGATCATACCTGAGCCGAAGGCAAAGGCTTAACCCACTGAGCCACCCAGGCACCTGTAAGATTTTAATAATACTTAGGGAACGGCAATTCCAGGATGATACTAAGGGCAAAAATATATATAACAAAAACCGATGCATTAAAAAAAATCTGGCTTTTTAAGGTAAAGCACATGAATAAAAATTATAGGAAGTAATCGAATAAAACAGGTGACTCCCTTTATAGTATGATTAGCTTTTACTCACCTTGTCCCTAAAATTCTAATTAATTTTCACATTCTCTCTCCTCCCTCCTCCTCTCCCCTTGTCTCTCACAAGTACACATACTCCAGACTCAGAATATTTTAGATTTGGGACAATTTAACTCTTCATACCGCATATGAATTATAAGTAGACACAGAATATTTTACTCTTGTTCATGAACATGCCTTAGCCCCAATGACTCTAAACAAAATATCTATAGATTATTTTTGTGGATCTTTCTTCCATGTTCCTTTCCCCCCTTTCAATTCTATTTTTATTTACAAATTAGATTATGGCTTGTCAAAATAAGTTTTTGCTAAGTATACTAAAATAAAAAAGAACACATTTAACTTCATATTGAAAATACTGCCAGTAAAAACATCTACCTTTTTTATGAGACTTACCTCCTCCAGGAAATCAGTCCTAAGAACCAATGAGCACACACACACACACACACACACACAAATCATTCATTTAACTATGACTTACATTCACACACAAGCTCTAAGACAGAAATGGGCTCAAGTTGTGCCTTAGATCTTCATACTTCTTCAAATTCTTTCCTAAATTTCTTGTGTCATTTTGACATTCAAAAGGAGCTAGATCAAAAGGTTCTGTTTCTGACTCCTAAATCATTTCTTCCTTTTCTTTTACCGTTTTTTTTTTTTTTTAAATAGTTAGGGTCAGTCTTTTTCTTTTCTGACAGTCTAACAATGCCTACCACTTCCTACACATCTCTAACTCTGTTCACGAGTTGACCTCCGTATCTGTGGAAAAATTAAGTCACATGTTCAACCGCCTGGAAAGGGAAGAGTCAAGCATTCTGACAGAAAGGGTTTAATGAGCAGCTAGACTAACACCAGTCCTAAGATCTACACTCTAAAGAACGAGATTCTAGTTGGAGTCCACGATAATACAAATACTGAAATGCACAGAATAGTCAAGGTATAGCAGTAACCAAAGAACTTGGGTTCAGAAATATTTAGGTTCCAATTGGTGTGTGACACTAAACAAATTATTAAGCTTCTCTAAATGTTATCATTTTAATAAAAGGTTAGTGATGCCTTCTATTAAGAGTCATTCTAAGGCAAATATGTAACATTATGTAAGAATACAGTAGACGCTTAACACACGGCATTTATTGTTACCACTATGAAAGCTAACAATACATCAAGGGGAGTCACAATAGACATACTGGCATATATAGGTATATGGTAAATCCTTGAAAAATGAATAGGATTTATAGAGAAAAATGAGGAGGGCATTCCTATCAATTGGTATACCTAGGAAATAATAATCATCCATTTATAATATCACTAATTATGAGAAAGCATTTGAAAGGTGCTCTGATAGTCACTTAATTTACAGAACACTTCCTGAGTGCTACCAAAATATATTCTAAAGTGTTATTCTTCGTTTAAGAGCCAAGAAATGAAATTAGAAAATTATTTTGTGATATTAATTTCTCTGTGTTTGTATTTATACAGGATGCATAAAAAAGTAGAAAGACTTATCCAAAGAGAAATTATTTTTAAAAGTGCAGATCCTCAAAGTACACTTGTGAAAAATGCAGATAATTTTCCTCGCCCATTATATCACTAGACAACGTGATAGTTCATTTGAATCAGTAAGATTGTTTTCTTTTCTCACTGACACAAAATCATTCAATTATATTCGTAAGTCGGTAGACTTAATTATATCACATGCCTGAATATATTAACTTATCAAGAAATTCTCAACTTAGGTAATCAAAGTTTCAGTGAGAAAAATATTCATATTGACAACTAGTGAGTATACTAATATTGTTCTCTATTTTCTAGGACAGATCATAAGTCACCTACAAAAGACTCCCTAAGGTGTATCTATGGGTCAAAATTCATAGAAACTCATCTTTTATTCAAAACATAATTAGAGCTACACTATTTTGAAATGCCCTCTAGAAAATAAAGTATGGGCATTGGCTACTGTTTGTGTAACTTGGAGCAAATCCCTGAACCTGTCTGAAACTTAATCCATTCTCTTGTTTATAAGAATGAAATAAGAATAACTGCCTTGACTCCCCCTAAAATTTCAGTGGGGATCAAAATAAATAGCAGATGTGTAAATACCTTGAAAACTATATAGCACTATACAGATAGCATTTTCAATATTGATAATGAATGGATATGTAAGGCAGAGCAAGCAATAGTCCTAAGGTGAAATGTGATGATAGGGGAAAAAATTAGGTCAAGCAAAAAATAGGCCTTTAAAAATAGTACATAACCCACGTTTAATAAATATTTATTGAATGAAAGAATGAGTGAACGTTAGTAAATGAATCACCACAAATATATCTGAATGAAACTATCACAAATGTTTACCAGTCATCTTAATGGACCCTGAAAAGAAAGTTTAGGTTTGAATGCTATCTTGATATTTTTGTATAAAATAATAAAAGGGACATCTGGGTGCCTCAGTCAGTGCAGTCCCTTTTGGTTTTGGCTCAGGTCATGATCTTATGGATCATGGGATCAAGCCCAGCATTGTACTCCACATTGGGCACGAAGCCTGCTTGGAATTCTCTCTCTCCCTATCCCTCTGCTCCCCTCATACCCTACCCCACTCATGCACACTCCCACTCTTTCTCTCTAAAACATAAAAATAATAAAATAATACAGAACACCCATTTTTGAGCTCCACAGTGCAATATTTATACATAGATACCAGACCCTCTGTAACTGTTAATGTAAAGAATATTGGATGAGCTGATGAACAAATCCTCATATTCATAACAATCCTAATGTAGGTTTTAAAAGAGTTTTAACCTTACTAATTTGTTAGTAGCCACATTAATAATAAAATATTATAAAAACAGCATTTATATGTATTGAAAACTTTCTGGGTGGCAGGTATTAAATCCTAGTGAAATGTTGTGTACATGACCTTAAATGGTGAATACAGTCATTCATGACTATTATTCTCCTCTTAGATTATTGAAACATACACTTTCTAATATTATTGTTTGAGTTATGTGTCTGCACTAACTCTTCCTAGGAAAAACGTGCATGCCACTGGCTGAAATTCAGTTCACTTAGGTAATCTCAGGTAGTCATTCAGAAAATGATTTTCAAGTATAACCTATTTCAATGCAGATAAAACTACAAGCAAGTCTTCAAAGTATTTTCCAAGTTATTTTTTCAATAATACCTTACATTAAGAAAACAAAATTGCATTTCCATTGTAAGTAATACATTGAATAATGCTACATATTTAACTGATATGAACGAAAATTAATACTAATTATAATTCCTAACATTCCTACTTGCAAATTGTTATGCCATACATCATCATCGCATTTAAGTCCCACCAACATAAGGTATACAGTGCAGGTATTATGCCCAGTTTATTCATCTATCAACAGAAGGTGGTATCTGCACTAATTAATAATCTGAGCTTCAGTTCATTCAACTATAAATTGAGGTTAATTATGCATAACACTGGATATAGATGCATATAGAAACATTTTACACACTTATTTAACCATGGAGAATGCAATGTTAGTGATGTGGGAAACAGAGACAGAAGAAAAGTTATTAAATTTCCTTACTGTCTAGAGCCCATGGACAAGTCCTTGAAACAGGAAGAGTGACATTACTCTAGGGACTCAACTGCCTCCACCTTAATACTTTGTTAAGGGCAAAAGGCAATCCTAGCCTGACCGCCCCCCACCCCAATCAGGATCCTGTAAGTCTACTTTAACATATAAAAATTCCTTTGGAAACTTCCTTTATCTCTAAACCCTTCGAGATTCCTGCTGGCAATCATCCTCAAGCATATGACCACAGATAGAAATCTGAAGGGTCTCATGACTAAGGTTTAATTAGTTGGTAATAAATGACCTTTTCTTAACAACAGCTAGCCCCTCAAGTCCTGGAAACCTTGCTTCCAAAATTCCTTAGAGAATTACGCCATCCCTGACCCCCTTCCAACTTGCAAGTGTATAGTGGACCACTCCTCACAACCCTAGGGCAGCAGCTCTTTCTACCTAGGGGTCCTGTCCCTGTGCTTTAATAAACCACCATTTTGCACCAAAGATGTCTCAAGAATTCTTTCTTGGGGGGAGCCTGGGTGGCTCAGTGGGTTAAGCCACTGCCTTCGGCTCAGGTCATGATCTCAGGGTCCTGGGATTGAGTCCCGCATCGGGCTCTCTGCTCAGCAGGGAGCCTGCTTCCCTCTCTCTCTCTCTCTCTACTACTGCCTGCCTCTCCATCTACTTGTGATTTCTCTCTGTCAAATAAATAAATAAAATCTTTAAAAAAAAACAAAACAAAACAAAAAAAAAAAGAATTCTTTCTTGGTCATCGACTCCGTGCTCCACCCCGCTGAAACTCACTTACACCCTAAAACTTCATCATTAATGAGAATGCTAGTGTGTGTTAAGGTATATAGCCACTGATAAAATAACAAATTTAGGGATTCTGAGTGGTGTCACAAGATCAGAAATTCAAAGATGCAAAAGTCAAATTAGTTTTGTTTTTTGTTTGTTTTTAATTTCATAGCAGTGGGAGAGTTTAGGCTTTTAGTTACTTAACTATAGATTTTTGCTGTATTGAGTGATCCAAAATACAGGATTTTATGTATGTATATACTTATATACATACATACATACATATGTATAGATCTATATCTATATCTATAGATAGAGATAATCTATGTAATAATATACATACATATATACATACATACATATGTGTATGTATATTATTACATAGATTATCTATATCTATATATCATAGATTATCTTATATATATTACATACATATATACATATGTATGTATATATTTATATATACTATAGATTTTTGCTGTATTGAATGATCCAAAACAAGATTTTATGTATGTATGTATACATACATATACATATATATATCCATATATGGATACATATATGGATATGTATCCCATATGGATACATATATATCCATATATATGTATATGTATGTATGTATACATACATAAAATCTTGTTTTGGATCATTCAATACATATATACACACACATACATACATATACACACAATATATATTATAAACATATAAAATATACACACACACACACAAGAGATACAAGCACAGGGTTGTACATATATATATAATAAAAGATACAAAAACAAGATTTTTTATATATATACATACAAATATACATATACACATACTCACACAATATTTTATATATACATATATAAGATGTATATACACACACACAAGTAAGAGATACAAGCACAGGGTTCATCCCTGATCAATTCTGTAAATCAGTGAGAATGTGGATAATTAAGGAGAAGTTTTAAGAACAAGTGACTTTGATATCTCAATTCAAACTGTTTGGCCTTGGTTTCCATCATTCTGGAGCACGCAGTTTCCATTTAATCAATTGGCTGAAAAGAGAACATACTTTCATGTAATAGTTATAGGTAGACATTTTCCAGAGTTTAGTTGTTTGGCCAGAAAAAATCTGGATAGATCTGGGGTTTACATCATTGTCCTCAGGATGGCAATTATTCCCTGTTTCTTCCTGAACATAGTCAACTTTTCAACTTGGTCTTCTCTCCTTTTTTTTTTTTTTTCCCCTCTCTCTCTCTCTCTCTCCTTCTCAGTTGCTTTCCTTTTAGTTTTTCTTTCCTCTGAGTCACTGGGACTGAGTAGAAACTTCTATACCTGTGGTGCATTCTGTATATTGTGTTCTGAGAGCAGGCAAAGGGACTCTGTGCAGGACTCACAGCTATCAGAATCTAGGAAGGCTCTGCAGGTCAAAATCTGTGAGTGCAAGGAGCCCAGGAAAGGTTTAGCAACAGGAAATCAGAGAAGTTCAACTAGCAGATAACAGCTCAAGGATTTATCTACGAATACCCACATGTCCTTCAGCTAATCAGCAGTGTCCCTGATTTCCTTTTCAGCTTCAAGTTTTGTGTGTTCTGTGATGCCTTGTCACATCAGTAAGAAAGTACAATCTTGTGACACATCAGAGGTCTGACAAGTTTGATTCCTCTGAATTCTTTAATTCCCCAAATCTTTGAACTGAGGAAGTGGCTTAGCCAAAATCTTTACAAATATGTCCACAACTAACCAACTCACTATATTAAAGGAAACTAAATTCACCTTACTGGAAGTACACCTGCTTGGTAATGTTAGTGGCATTAAAACAAAACAAAACAAAACAAAAAAACCCTGTGACTTTTTCCTCCTGTAATTTCGCAAAAAGGACCCTGACTTTTAAACTTCAAGATGCACAACCTTTCTCATAAATAATGCCATGGAAATGACAAAAAGCCTTTTCAGTTGGTTTTAAAATTATGAAAGCAATTTGTTTTATTTTCCATTCTAGGCAGGGAACTCAACTGGCTTTCAGAGCTGGCCATCACTAGTCTAAGAGGTACTTTCTTTTTTTTTTTTTAAAGATTTTATTTATTTATTTGACAGGCAGAGAGGCAGGCAGAGAGAGAAAGGAGGAAGCAGGCTCCCCACAGGGCAGAGAGCCCGATGTGGGGCTCGATCCCAAGACCCTGGGATCATGACCTGAGCTGAAGGCAGAGGCTTTAACCCACTGAGCCACCCAGGTGCCCCAAGAGCTACTTTCTTTTAAAAGGCTCCATGCAGGGGAGGTGAACCACGAGAGACTATGGACTCTGAAAAACAATCTGAGGGGTTTGAAGTGGAGGGGGGGTGGGAGGTTGGGGTACCAGGTGGTGGGTATTATAGAGGGCACGGATTGCATGGAGCACTGGGTGTGGTGAAAAAATAATGAATACTGTTTTTCTGAAAATAAATAAATTGAAAAAAAAAAAAAAAGGCTCCATGCAGGGATGACTTTAGCAAAGTTGTGAAACCATTTACCTTTAGTTTCCTCATTTCCCCAATTTTTGCCCCTTCTTCCCTTCTCCACACTTTAAAATCACAACATACTCAAGTCCTTTTCAACTCTTAAGGAACATTCACTTTTACATGAGCCAAGCCCTCAACCCAAAGAAATGTATATGTGTGAAATTTTATTGCAAAAAGCAAGTGGTGGGGGAGGGACATCCTCAAGTAGGATCATACGGGCAAATTTCTACACTTATATTTAGTAGCAGTTTTGAATAACACACAAACATAACTGACTTCTAATGTTTAAATTACAAAGGGCAAGATTTCCTAGGAGTCACATTCAAAATATGATTTAAGATTGTATTTGGAGCTTAACTTCCTAAGGCAATCAGCATGTACAAAGAGAAGAATTCTGAATATTCATGATATCATGCTTTCTACAATTTGCAAGTCTAGGTTATACATTTTAAAAGACAAGGATGCTGGCTTGATTTAGATGCATTCATCTCTCATAGAGTCTTCCAAAGATTACTTCTATTTTTTAATTTTATTTGTATTCGTATTTCCAAGGTTTCATTAATGTGTCTAAACACATTTTTAAGTTCACCTATATACTTAATACTCCGCATAATATAGTGTTTAATCTATATCATGTAAGAAATGATGTGACAATATTTTAAACCGAATTCCACAATTTCCCCTCCAACAAGGCTTCTCATTTGCCTCCTATATTCCCTACTTTAATCTGCATTTCTCTGTCACCCAGGATTCTGTAAATTGTGCACTGTACTATCAGGGAATGCCACTCGTGTATACCAGGCTGTGAATATTTCATAAAAATAGCAGTTGTTGGCCTTGTGCGGAGAACAATCGGCATCACGGCTATTGGTAGTGGTATCCCAGGATGCTATAGACTCAGACTGCCAAACTCAAAAATTTGACTTACTATTTTGCATAAATCATTTCCCTCTTCACTCTGTAGTCAGTCTCTTGATCCTATCAAATCTACTTCAAAAGCTGCTTCCTCTTTCTCCCTTTCTTACTTCACTGTCCGCCCTTCTAACATCGTCTCACAACTGCCTTCTAACTAGCTTGTCAACTTACCACCTTTCTCCCTGTCTAGTTTTTCCCCACTGCTGCAAGTTATCTTAATCTCCAGGTTAAAAATGTCTTTAGGGGCCCTGCCTTCTTTAGTAAGCAACTAGATAAAACAGAAATGATTATGTTGTCTTAGTGTGGGTTCCTCCAGAAGCCGACAATGAATCGAATATTCAAACACAGACAATTTTTTGGTGAAGGGATTCCAGGAAGGAAGGGTAGGGGAACAGAAAAATGAAAGAGAGACGAAAATGCAGTGACCAAGGGTGTCTTAGCTGTCAAGTTACTTGTGCTGAATCCTGTCTTATAGGATTCTAATAGATGTCAAGTAGAAGGTGTTATTTGGCACAGTGAATGGAAGAACTAGGATATTAGTCCACCAAATTTGGTAACTGGCTGTGGGTTATTCCTTAAGGGATGTTAGTTCTTCAGTATTTCTGGCTGTCCCAATTGTAGGCAGAGCAGGTTCGGTGGGGGGGCGGGAGGGGGGGCAGGGAGAGACACCATCAGGCAAGAATCACAGGAGGAGGCATTTTAAAAAATCAGGACAGCAGCCACAAAATTCACTGAGGAGATATGGAAGGCAAATAGAAGCACATATCTGATGAGGGAACAAAATGCTAGTTGAAGACAAAGCTTAAGCTGACACCCCACAACCCCTCCCACCCCAGAAGGGATATATGTGACATTCCTCAGGCACTCCTGGTTGCCCTAAAGCTAAGGAAAGGAAAAACAAATAGTTAACTTACAGAGTTCACAATCCTGCAAGACATAATTATCCCTCAGTTTACAAATGTCTTAGCAATCTACAAGAACAAAGCATTTCTATCAATATCCTGGCTTCCAGAAGGAAATGTAGATACAAATAAATGTCCTTATAATCTGCAGCCCATTGACAGATACTTGAAGCAGGTGGAGTGTAAGGTTCCTCCAGGAAGCTCCCAACTATCTTCAAGTTAATACCTTGCTAGAGGGAAAAACAACCTTAACTTGACAATGGAAAGGCCTCAGGTACCTTCTGAGTCTTTTTTTTTTTTTTAGCATATGAAAGTTCTTTTGAAACCTCCCTTTTCCTTTCTTCCCCCAACTCCCAAGTACATAATCAGCTACCCCTCACAACCCCAGTGCAGCAGGTCTTTCCGCCCAAGCGTACTGTCCCTGGGCTTTGGGCTTTAATAAGCTGACGTTTTGCAACAAAGATGTCCCCAAAATTCTTTCTTGGCCATAGGCTCCAATGCTCACCCCACTGAACCTCACCTGTATTCCCAAAAGCCATCATATCCAACAACATCTGTAATCCTTTCATGTTTAACACCAGGCAAGCTTTCTGGACTAATCACTTTTCACACTTCAACCAGCCACCCCAAGGTCCTGTCATATGTAGCTTCCCACTTTTCTCAGAAATGATAGATATTTTCATAATTGCATCACTAGGTCCTATTCTTTCCAACCTATTCCTCTGGCCTCATTCTTTGCCCAACAAAGACTTCAAGAATCGGCTGAAATGTTGCTTCTTCACAAAGGCCTTTTCTCTCAAGTTTTTAATTCCTTTCCAAGATTGTAGATTATCAGATTTTAGCTGTGTCCTTCAAGGTGTCAAGAAATCTATATAGATACAAATCATTCATCAATTATCCAAGTATTTCCAAGTAACCACATTTCTGAGAAATGTGTCCTTTCATTTTTATTTATTTTTTAAAAAATCTTATTTATTTATTTGAGAGAGAGACACAGTGAGAGAGAGCATGAGAGGGGAGAAGGTCAGAGGGAGAAGCAGACTCCCCATGGAGGAGGGAGCCCAATGAGGGACTCGATCCTGGGACTCCGGGATCATGACCTGAGCTGAAGGCAATTGCTTAACCAACTGAGCCACGCAGGCGCCCAAATGTGTCCTTTTATACTTGAATGACTCATATATCATTCTATCTTTCAGTGGTAGTGATTGTGATAATTTAAGGAATGAAACATACTGACATTAGGAGAGTACCCTGTATATGGTAACCATAGTGTGTTTATTACTGTTTATTTGTTACATTTACAAACCACCTGCAAAGCTTGCTAAAAATGCAGATCCCCAGACTATGAACCCAGAGATCCTGAGTTAGCAGTTGGGGTCCAAGAATTTAGAATTATGAACAATCACATATAATTATTTTCTTTAGGGCAGTCCATGTTAGGATGACCAAACTCTGGATATGATGGGATGGTCTCAATTCACACCTGTTGTCATGATGTACTCATCACTAATGGTTTCTTTCACTTTTGAAAGTGTCTCCTTTTGAAAAAAAAAAAAAAAAAAAGCATAAGATGAAGTTCTAGAGCCTAGAAGTTCTAGGTGTGAGGTTCGGTGGGGTGAGGTCCAGAGCCGATGACCAAGAAAGAATTCTTGAGACATCTTTGGTGCAAAATGGTGGTTTATTAAAACATGAGGACAGGGCACATGGGCAGGAAGAGCTGCTTCCCCGGGGATGTGAGGAGTGGTCTATTATGTAAGTCTCTAAGGAATTTTGGAATCAAGTTTTCTAGGATCTTGAGGGGCTAGCTATTGTCTGGGGAAAAGGTTATTCATTACTAGTAATAAAACCTTCTTGTGAAACCCTTTGGATGTATATCAGTGGGCTATACTTCTTGGAGGTTTAGAGATAAAGTTTCCTAAAGGAATTGTTAAAGTAGACTTACAGGATCCTGGTTGGGGGTAGGGGGTCAGTCAGGCTGGGATTGTCCTTTGCCCTTAGCAAAGCCTCAAGGTGAGGGTAGTTGAGTCCCTAGAGGAGAGTCACTCTGCCTGTTTCAAGGGCTTGTCAGTAAGTAAGGAAATTTAATAATTTTTCTTCTGCCTCTGTTCCCCTCATCATATGGACCATATTTTGAGATAGCCATCCTTTAGTAAAGATGATGGCTGAATGTATCTATCACAGAATATTTAGCATAGTTATTCTATGACACTGTATATTAAATCATATAGCAGAGAAGACTCAGAGAAGGACACAGAAGTGATGGTGAAGATTATTATGCAATTTCCCTATTTGCTAACCTGTTTCCTGTTGCACCAATGCCTGGTGAATGTAGAGTAGGAATGAAGAGAGATTCTGGAAAGGGGGAAAAAAAAAAAAAAAACCTCCTCGCCTTCTTTTGGTCCTTCCTTTGAGCCTGAACAAAAATGGCACTGCTAAGTATGTTTTAATTGCCAAATTTCATTTTAGAAAATAGACACTGCATGTCAAGATTCAGACCATTAGTAAAAGTTTGGAATTTTCGAACATGCTATTTCATCGGCAGTGTTGCTGCCTGCCTTCTCAGATAAAACCAAGAAGATAATGAATCGTGGCTAGCTTTTCAGTGAGTTACAGCTATTAACAGTAATGCGGTAATTGGAAGTGACACTGTAGATCTGTGTGTTTATTCTGGGTTGCCATGTTGTGGCTATAGTGTAAAACTGAGAAATACTAAAAAAACATCAAATATATGTGTCAAGTTAATTTCGCACTTCTTTTGCCTCAGGCTGATTAGCACAAATTAAATTTCCCACTAATAAACTCAAGATGTTAGAAAGCATTATGGAAATGCTATATATGGATTCTGCTGATTATGATTTTTAAAACCCAAGCTCTTTGAACAATTTGTTAATTGTACAAAAATTATTTTATTCCACCCTTACTGTAAGTTTGAAAAGAGGAGATAACTGAGTATTGCAAGGAAGTGATTTCCCACCCCCCAACTTTAGCACCAGAACTGTTTTTTTGGTATACTGTTATAAAAGTTGGAAATATCAATATGTATACTCCGTAGTGGCATAATTTTAAGAGAACATTTTAATAAGCTATTTTAATAAGAATTGACAATAGACTAACATATGTTTGAAATCAGCATTAGACGCTATAAGAAATACCTAGTTTCATAGCTTTAAATTCAAACAAATATAAACAGAGACCAGTTTACTAAAGCACCTTCACCACATTTTATAAGTATGTGGCGAAGCATCAGTTTTCTACCAGATGGGATATTTTAGACATAGACATAATTTTCAGAAAATTGTCTTTAGAGAAAATCCCATTTTTCTTTATTCACAATAAACTATAGATAGAAAAGAAAGTACTTGTTTAGGAGCATTTGACTTGGGGAAGTGGGTGGAGGAAAGAATACTGTGACTCTCTCTTCCTACCAGTTTCCAAAGAGAACTGATTCTTGATGAGTGTAGAGATAAGGAAGTAGATGGGCTAGAAAGTGTTTTCTGGAATAAGAAATGTCAGGAAGAAATATGTATATGAGACGGAAGTTCTAATAAGAGAGGAAGAAATTCCACTTCGTTTTATTTTTCTCAGAAAAAGAAAGTAAGGAAGAAGAAATAGAGGAAGGATGGACTGAAAACAACAAAACCTCAGAGCAAGAGTGAATAATTTCACTTCCATTCAGAGACTGGGACGAATATTGGAGGGATGAATAACACTGGGTCTGTTCACTTGGTGCCCCTATCGATAACAGTTTAAAACTAAATAAATGGGAGGGGGAAGCATGAGCTCCTAAAAATAGAAAACTATTCCATTTTAGTCTATTTGGAAACGTGTGATAATGTTAGGGGACTGGTTTCTACTTTCAAATCTTTTATTTATCCTTTCTACCTTTCTAGATGGATAATTAAAACAAATAAATTAGTGATCTCAAGATATCTTCTCTAATGAGGTAATAGAGGACCCCAAGTGTCCTCTCCTTGGAGGAGCTGGGTATGCAGCCAATCATCTGTATTATTAAATAATGTATTATTAAATTTAGTACTGCAGCTCAAGGCGACCAAAACAATATGATGTCAGAATATTAAAACTTATGATAAATAATTAAGAAAAAACTTCTTATTCATTTGTAGAGTCTAGATATTAAAATATTAAAACTATAAACCTTATCTAAGATTTATATTTAAATGCACAAGAAAATTATGTAACCCTCACAAGATGGTTCTTAAAATTTACAAATTAACTATATTTAAAAATACATTTTGTCATAATAATTTTGATCCAAGGAATGTTAAAAATTGTGCATAACAAGGGGTGATATTTACAATATGGGTGCTATAAGCAGTGATAAAACAGTAACACAGAAGACTTACAGAATCTAAGGTCATGGAAACTTAAGTTTAATATCATCTCTGCCACTTATTTGCTATTTAATCTTTGGTAAATTATTTAACATCTCTGGCCTTGAGTTTACTCATGTGTAAAATGGGGATATTAATACCAAATGAGGTTTGTGAGGATTCTTTAATGATTGATATAAGAAAAGTACTCAATGCCACAAAGACTGTAAAACAGAAATCTCAATAAATCATAATGAATAATGAATCAGTGTGTAACCTCATTTAATGACAGATGAAAAATTCCTCAAACAATTGCAGAATAAAATGTTTAAAAAAAGTCTTATTTTTGTGTCTCTTAAAATCATCAGGGGTTATGAGCAAATAAGCTCCTGCCTTACTCTGAAGATAGCATGCTTCCCACTGGTTATATCCATAATAAAGATAATTACCCACATATTAAAGAAACTACTTGTGTCAGGCTACAAATCTCTCTTTCCCCTCGCTTTTACATGCCTATCCAGAGAGACTTCTCAGTAGAAAATATCAATTATACCTTTTTTTTACTGTTACCTACATTTGCTTTTGTTTTGTTTTCTACTTTATGATGGCTAAAGATAAGACAAATGATTAATTTTCTTTTGACTACTCAGCTATTTTTATAGACAAAATATAAAGAAAAGATATTTATTTCTATTCTATTTATTTGATAGATAAATATCTATCAAATAAAATGGCTTCATTAGCTGACATTGTGTGATGTTTTCCCTGGTTCCTTATCCTACAAGGGATCAAGAAGGGATCCTACCCTTATCCTACAAGGGATAAGGAAGGCTATGATTCTTAGCTAACTGACCAACTGAAAGCTGTCCTTTAGAGATAATGATTGTTAGGGAAACGGAATCAAAGTGATCAGTACAATGTACTTGACTTATATCCTACTTCAGAAAGAAGTTGCTAAGAAAGTAAACCTATAGGCAAATATTTATTTATGGTAGTAGATCATGGGACTATATAAACTTAAAAGTAGGTAGAATTAAATTAGGTGAGAGTTTTTTTAAAAAAGATTTTATTTATCTATTTGACTGACAGAGATCACAAGCAGGCAGAGAGAGAAGGGGAAGTAGGCTTCCTGCTGATCAGGGGCTCGATCCCTGGACCCTGATATCAATACCTGAGCCAAAGGCAGAGGCTTAAGCCACTGAGCTACCCAGGCACCCCTAGATGTAAAAATTAATAAATGAAAACATTTTGGAAAATTACTTTCTCAAATGTTAAACGTTTTATCAACATGGTCAAAATGTTATTTTTTTCTTATTTCCCAATCATGACCAAAATGATATGAACATAAAACTTAGGAAGGATTCATTTAAAGATACAGATACAAATCAGATACAGATCCGATACAAATCTGATGCAAAATGCTTGGGCAAAGAGATGATTTTACTAGGACAAAGTAAATTTGTACCTTTTTTCAAAATTGAGTTTTGTGTTTAAGTTTTTTGGAAATGACTTGTTAAAAACTAAGTTATTTTAGATTTTTCCCATCTAATGATCTCCCACCATTCAGCAATAAGAAAAATATCCTAGAAACTAGCTTAGATAAAGGCATTATCTTAATGTTAATTCAAATGCTACTAATTTAATAACAGAGAATATAAAAACTAGCTTAATTCTCCTCTTTGAGCAACTCGACTAGAAGAGTGATCTTTCTAAGATTCAAACCTGGCCATGTTAGTCGTTGCTTAAAACCAAGAATGGCTTCTCAGTTCTAACAGAATAAAGCCGGTACTTCTTAGAACAATTTGATTCCACCTATGTAAAGGTTCTTACCTGCTTCTACTGTCCCACTCAATCCCCACTAAATGTGCATTAATGTCAACCAGCTTGTCATTGCTTTCACCTTCCACACTGCTTTATGAGGCTGTGCTTTGTATCTATTGGGCCTTGTCCCGAAGATGTTTCCTCACAACTAGCCCTCCACCTATAAAATATCCACCCCTCAGGACCCACATAAAGGTCCTCACCTTACAAAGCCACTTCTGATGTCTCCAAATGGGATCAACCTTCTCTCCCAGCCCTGTACTAAGGTCATTACATAAATACACATCTCTCATTTCTCATCACATGCTGGCATGTCTCCTTGTAAATCTGGCAGTCTCTTCAAGGACAGGAATGGACTGTTGTACTTTCCACTCACAAGAATGTGATCTACTTAAGGGCAAAAATGTCGTTTTATTGAATACTGTCTCTTCAGCGTCTAATAGTCCTTGGCATGTAGTATGCACTCAGTAAATAAAATAAATACATCACTGGATAAGTAAATGAATAACTTAATCTCATTCCAATGTCCTGGCAGTGTACCTGATGTAAATAAGTCTATAATAAAAAGTGGCCAAACTGAAGTGATCCCAAAGGGGACACTGGTTATTACTACACTTTTGATTTCTCCATGACCATGTATCTACACCCTATCTGGGCCACATATGGGTAAACATTTTACGAATATGTTCCCAATTCCTCATTTATAATGTAAGCAAAGTTTCTACATATTTTGCATCAACAATTAATTAATAAGCTAAATCTTCCTATCAGTCACAAATCAGACAAAACTAATATGAAGAGTCCCTTTTAACAACCTCATCACTGTCCACTTGTACATACTGAAGAGAATGTTAGCCTACAGTCCCTGGTAGTTCCTTTTCAAAGGCCTCCCCTGAATTGTGTGAATGTCCCCACTCACAGTTTAACTTAAGAAAACAAAATAAAACAAAACAAAAACAAACAAAACAAAACTCTATTAAATCCTCGTCTGAGTTCTTGGGTAATTATGGACAACATGAAAGCTATAGTTGTCCCTGAAGTGAAAGGACAGAGCACATTTTTTTTTTTTAAGATTTTATTTATTTATTTGAGAGAGAGAGTAGGCACAAGTGGGTGGGGGAGCTCAGGGGCAAGCAAACTCCCTGCTGAGCACAGGACACCCACCACCACACCATCACCCACCCCCCCTCCCACCAAGACAGGGCTCAATCCCAGGACCCTGAGCCAATACTAAGAGTTGGATGCTTAACCAACTGAGCCACCGAGGCGCCCCAGTACAGAGTATATGTTTAATCTCACTTTATTTTGGAAATATATTGGTCAAAGCTTAGATACACAGCATTAAACTACATTCTGTGAACATTAGAAAAGTAATACAAATCATGGGTAAGTAAATTTTCCTATGTTGTACACCATATAAGTTTATATCCCTTTAAAAATTCAAGTTGCTACGTCTTGATTGAAGGTTATTATTCTCTAAAAGTCTAGGGGTAAGAGACAAAGCACTGAACTTCTAAACTCCTCTGAATTGAAGAATAAATATCAGAGATAAGAAAGATCTGGCTAGATTACAGCTACCTGTAGCAAGGATCAAGAACACTCTGGGGCTATTTCCAGGAAGAAGAAAAAGAGGCTACAGTAGAGAACTTTATTTAGCTACTATGTCTTCTCTTTTTTATTTTTACAAACAATTAGCTCTTGACCAGAGTCAATTATGAAGGGTTTTCTTAGTTGTTTTCATTTGTTTGTTGTGGTTATTTAAGGTTTAGTTTCATTTTATTTTTTTTTAAAGATTTTATTTATTTATTTGACAGAGAGAGATGACAAGCAAGCAGAGAGGCAGGCAGAGAGAGAGAAGGGAGCAGGCTCCCTGCTGAGCAGAGAGCCTGATGTGGGGCTCGATCCCAGGACCCTGAGATCATGACCTGAGCTGAAGGCAGTGGCTTTAACCCACTGAGCCACCCAGGCACCCCTCATTTTATTTTGTTTTTAATAAAAGGTCCCATTTCATTTTGGGAAAGATTAGCAGGATGGAGAGGTGGAAACTGGCACCCAGCTTGACATTTTCTGTTTTCAAGTTTCCCAGTCCTAAGGACAACATGGAGCCCTGCTACATCAGAAAGTGAACATATCTGGGAGAGGGAGATGAGCATATCTGAGAGACTACAGATAGGAAAGGAGACTCAACCTAAAAAAGGCAGCAAATGGGTAAGAGTTAGCAGGAAAAAATCATTATAGCCTCTTAAAACCACCACCAAAACTTTTATTTTTAACAACTTATAAATGCATTATACATTCCAAACTATATACAAAGTACTTAGTTGATGCAAAATCAAGATGTCACTAATTCCACTGCTACCATTTGCATTGATATGGATGGAACTAGAGGGGAGTATGCTGAGTGATATAAGCAGAGAAAGACAATTAACATATGGTTTCACTCGTATGTGGAACATAAGGAATAACATGCAGGACCATAGGGGAAGGGAGGGAAAACTGAACGGGAGGAACTCGGAGAGGGAGACAAACCATGAGAGACTCTGGGAACCAAAACTGAGTCTGGGAACCAAACTGAGGGATACAGAAAGGAGGGGGTAGGGCGATGGGGTAACCAGGTGATAAGTATTAAGGAGGTCACTTGTGGTGATGAGCACTTGATGTTATACACAAGGAATGGATCATTGAACACTACCTCAAAAACTAATGATGGGGACGCCTGGGTGGCTCAGTGAGTTAAGCCGCTGCCTTTGGCTCAGGTCATGATCTCAGGGTTTTGGGATCGAGTCCCGCATCGGGCTCTCTGCTCAGCAGGGAGCCTGCTTCCCTCTCTCTCTCTCTGTCTGCCTCTCCGTCTACTTGTGATTTCTCTCTGTCAAATAAATAAATAAATAAATAAAACTAATGATGTACTATATGCTGGCTAACAGAAAATACTAATAATAAAAAATTCTAATCTGGATAAAAAACATCTAGCTCAAATAAGAAAGTTTAGATAGACCCAAGAAAATTAGATCAAATCTTTTCCTTCCTTCTTCCCTTCCTTCCTTCCTGCTTTCCATATCAAGAACTATGATGTTCAACTTACAGATGAGAAGGTTAATTTTGTTATATTTGTGGGTAATATTGCTCATTTAAGTGCTGGACGTTGATTTTTAAAAAATGAGACCCACAAAATACATTGTGTTCTCAATTATTTAAAAAGTGACTAAATGTTCTCTCAATTGTTTTATCTTTATCTCACTGGACACAAACATTTCCTCTAGAAAATGGTCAGAAAGAGAAAAGAAAAGTAAAATTAAATATAATATAAATGGATGTGTATGTGTGTTTATTGTTACCACTGTGGTACATATTTTGTTTGAGAAAAAACAAATCTTTTGGCTAATTAGTGGTTTGTGAATTGTGGTGAACTTAAATAGTCATGATCTTTATTAGCTCTGACTCTATCTCCAAACAAAAAGTTCAATTATTTGCTTATTTATTTAGTAAGTGAGTACTAAGTGTTTATTATGTTCCAAGTGCTATGCTAGTTTTTGGAGGATATAAAAATGAAAGAAAGAAATTTTGCCTTCATGACATTCACATTCTAGCAGAGGATATACCTAACACAGGAAAACGGCAAATGTTCAGTATATGTTTGTGTGATAAATACATGAGTAATTATAATGTGTTATGTTCTAGAAGTAATTTGTATATTTGTATGCACATGTGTGTATGTTTTATAGGGACTGTAACCATGCTGTGAAGAATGCCGACTGTATATATTCACAACATGTTTACAGACTGCATACCTTACATTCCTTTTCTTGGAATTATTACAAACAAAACCTTTCATAAAGAGGTAGAAATAGCAGTAGTTTCCTTCTTTTTAATTAAACTAACCTCTGACAATTGTAATACTTCAACTTTTGTGAAGGGTCCTGAAGACAGGATATTTTATATGGCTACATTTTGCTTTTTTAACACTTAGTACCTCTTTCATTACAGATTGAGCACAACTATAATTAATACTTTAAAAGAAAGTCACAACATAATTTCATGGATTTGTTTTAAACTTTTAAGAACTTCTTATTAAAGAGTGCTTAGCATTGTTCAGTAACTCTCTTATGCTGAATAGCGATAATCATAGCCAGTTTTAACTGAACAATTAGCATGTGCCAGCTTCTATGATAATCATTTTATATGCATTTTTAATTTCCCAACAATCCTGCAAGATAGAAATTATTATTACCTCTCTCACAATAGACAAAATACGGTTCAGAGAGGTTAATTGAATCAGTTCCTAAGATCATTCTGCCTCCAAAGCCTGGGCTCCTTCTACCATAAAGGCGCCACCCCACAAATACCCTAAAAGAAAGAATCCATGTCCTTCTGACCATAGCCTCCAAATTGTGTTTTTAGCTTCATGTCTAATAAAAAAAAAGCATGTCCAGGGCACCTGGGTGGGTCAGTGGGTTGGGCCTCTGCCTTGGGCTTGGGTCATGATCTCAGGGTCCTGAGATCAAGTCCTACATCAGGCTCTCTGCTCAGTGGGGAGCCTGCTTCCTCCTCTCTCTCTTTGCCTGCCTCTCTGCCTACTTGTGATTTCTGTCTGTCCAATAAATAAATAAAATCTTTAAAAAAAAAAAGTGTCCAACCATCTTCCACCTTTGATTGAATTATGTTGTCCAAACTGGTAAGTATGCAGTTTATTAAAGTTAGTGAACTAATTTGTTTTGCTTTGTTTTTAATTTAGAAGCTAAATAGGATATAGAAATTAGAAAGTAGACACCTTCAAAATGCATACCAGTTATAGAAACAAATGCTTTAATTTGAGAATCCCATATTTAAAATACTTTTTTAAGTTCCGACTATCCTAGATCATGAGTGTTTTGCTCTAAGTTTGCTTATTTTAAAACGTGCATTGCTTCTTTAATAGTTTATATTAAAGTTTAATTTTTGCTGATGGAAAATAACATACCATCATTTGGTAAGTTGAAACATTATAGTGGCATTTTTCTTTTCTCCTCCTACTGATTTTATTTTATTATTTTTTTAAAAGATTTTATTTATTTATTTGACAGACAGAAATCACAAGCAGGCAGAGGCAGGCAAGAAAGAGGAGGAAGCAGGCTCCCGGCTGAGCAGAGAGCCCGAAGCGGGGAGTGATCCCAAAACCTTGAGATCATGACCTGAGCCGGCAGAGGCCTTAACCCACTGAGCCACCCAGGTGCCCCCCTCCTACTGATTTTAAAAAGAAATTGTTTTTGCATTTTTCTCAGTCATGTGGTTTATTTACCTCATAACACAATTTGATCTGAACATTAGCAAGAACAGAATTAAAAATATATACTACTTTTTAAGAAATATATGAAAGTATTAATATTGATTGGCTGTGCAGCCTATCTCAAAATAATACAATTTCAGCAGGGATTATAATCTCAAAAATTTAACAAATTTTTTGTTCATCTGAAAACAACTTTAAAACAGTAGTGCATCACTATTTCGAATTCTTCTGCTAACTATCCTGCATTCACCTCCATAACTAGCATGGTAGTTCTTACATGCGTTGATCATGGGTATTTGGGGAATCAATCTTATTGAGTAATAGAAGTTAATGAGCTCTCTGTGTATTTCACATTTTGGCCTTCAGGCTGTTTGTGATTGGGCTCTAATCTAAGTTTCTAGTCTATTCTCCTGGGGCTCCTCTTCATGGACTTTCCATTGCAACCAGACTTGTGTTTTTGCCAACGTCAGATGGTGCATATCCAATTGCTGTCTTCCTCTCCTTTACCACACCAGACTCTATTTATCCTTCACTATCAGCTTTTTAAATCTTGCTTACCTACCCTACTCTAATTGAAATACAGAAACCTTTCACAACGTCTTCTAACAAACTTCTGAATCAACAACCAAGAGTGGTAGAGGATTCGCAGAATCTGATGCCAGACCACTTGGGTTCAAATCCCAGCTATATCACTAGGAGGTATGTGATTTTGACCGAGTTATTAAACCTCTGATCTGGGAGGCATCGCTTCTGTAGAATATATGATATAGATAACAATAGAAACAAAATGGAAGTTGATATGTTAATACCCATAACATGTTCAGAGCAGTGTGGTCTATTGGTGGTCACTGAGCTAGTATTAAAAAAAAAAAAAAAAAAAAAATCGGATGGGTGACAAAACTGTAGCTGCCTACCACTTGTTGCTGGTATTTACTTGTTGCTTTTTTTTCTTTACATTCCATTCAAAGGACTTTACAGTAAATGGATAGTTCTGAGCTAATGAATTTGGAAAAAAGAAAAAAAATCAGGTTACTCATTGATGTTAAAGGAAAAGGGACCAGACAAACCTCCCTCAAAAGGAACTGCTCAGGTATATTAAGGAATCATTATCATCCTCTTCAGTGTATAGAATTGTTCACATTATTTTATTTTAAGCTAGTATAATTTTAAAGTTTTTAGCTTATTTAATGACACAGCAAATACAAAATGAGACAAAAATGAAAAAGAAATAGCAGCAACATGAATCATATTATATAAAAAAATTAACCACCAGTAGCATCTCACACTCAAATTACTATGTCCTTCCATAGCATATGTGACTGAAGAAAAATAAATTATGGAAAAGGAAACCAGGAAACAACTGTATCAACAATAGAATATCCTATTTTCTGCAAAGGCTCAAAGACATCTCTGGAGTGTCAAAGGCATGTCCTTCAATATTTAACTTTTTCACTCTTTGTTCCCCATCTCAAGTTGAACAATACGTTAATTATCCGATGAAGCGTTATAATTACTCTAACAGTTCCACTCTTACTTATAATTACTGCATCAACACTTTCTTTTTCATATGCTTCAATCTATACCTATTACATTGTCATGATGAAGACACATTAACATTATAATACCGTATAATTAGCTGATGAGCAATTAAATTATTCCACTGCTCTTGTTCCTCTTTGCCAAGAGGTTGCTTCCAAGCTCTATTATCTCCTCTTTCTCTACAGTTTGCTTTAGTGGTTTTTCCCCCCACCCAAAAACAAAGAGGCTCATAAGCTGTATTCAAAGCATTTGATTTCAAATTCAGAATGGATAAGTGCTTGAGTCGGTGTTGGTCGAAGAACTAAATTGGCATTACAGACAAGTTTAAAATTATTTTCATTTTCTTTCTATGATAGAAAGAATTGCAAATCTGTGCAATACAATAAAACACTGCAGGGTCATTCTTTCTAAATACTCTTTTTTTTTTCTTGTTTATTTAAAAAAATAAAATTCTCCGTAATTTATAAGAAAATTGTTTAAATACATTAAATTCAATCCGAAATATAGCCCTCACGAATTATCTTATAAGTACTTCAATTTGAGCTTTGAAGCTTTGAAGATGTGAACATATAATAAAATCATGAATCATATAATAAAGCCATAGATAACTAACTATATCAGCATGCTGTCCAGTGAAAGCAAACAAGTGCTTGCTTCACTGATTCCTTTTTCTTTTAGTTTTTCTTTATGCTGTATATCAGTTTTTGAAAAAAAAAAAAAATATATATATATCCTTCTGACTTGTCCAGTGGGCATTAAATAAGTTTTCCATTACGTGCTCATGATCTGTCTTTGTGATTTTTAGTTTCTGGTCTTAGGAAGTTTGCTATGAGCGAACGGATCTCTCTCCCCTTGGTTGAGGCCTTACTTTAGTCCAAATAAGCTTTAGAACTAATTGGAATACAATTTTAATGCCTCCAAAACACGTGGCGTCCACATGGTTTATCACTGTGATAACTCGCTGCATCTATATTACAAACTAGCTCCGTGGTTTCGTCCATATTTTATATGAGAACTAAATCTTTCTTAGATAATTACTTTGGAGTAACATTATGAGCTATGAAAGAAAAGTGGAATTCATTTTACAAGGCAAGGCCCATTTCAATAAAATGACTTTTGTTGTCTCAGCTTAGTTTCCTTAGCTATGAGGCAGAGGAAAATCTATTGAGTACAACAGTCTTATATGCAGCAACTTGCCTCTTCACCAAGAAAAGCCTGATGGGTCTTGCCAACTTCAGAAAGCTTTTTTAAGATTATTAGTATCAATATACTTGGAAAGTTATGATCAGGAAGTTACCTCTGACTTGATACAGGAAAATGATTAAGTTCTTGCTAAAGTGACAACTGCTTCTGCAATAATCCTGTGACTTTCAAAGTCCTTAAGCATAATTTGGTATTTTTAAACTGAAAAGGACTCCTGCTTTTACAGGGGTGCATAGTTTATTTTGCCTCCAGTCAAAAATAATCTCTCAACCTCCGACAAACTGTATTAGTATGGTCAATTCGTTTTTGAATTCTGTTATAGAAAAAAAAATTATCTAAACATTAATGAAGGAGAATCTCTATGTAGGACAAAGAGGTAGGCTATACTTTATATCGAATATAACTTGATCTACTGACAGATATTAAAGTTCAAAGGGTATCAAAAAGCAATCAAGATTAACACATGTAAGAATTTTAGATAGAATGTTAGCTGGAATAACTCAAGATGCTCACTCCAAATTATTAATATCTTGTAGATAAGACTCTTACATTGATTTTAATAATTTATACACAGTAAAAATGCCTAATATTTTCAGCTTTCACAAATAGGGTTCAGTGTATATACATTAAAAGCAGAAGTTGGGGCACCTGGGTGGCTCAGTTGTTAAGTGTCTACCTTCGGGTCAGGTCATGATCACAGGGTCCTGGGATCGAGACCCGCATTGGGCTCCCTGCTCAGTGGGAAGCCCTCTTCTCCCTCTCTCAGTCCTCCTGTTTGTGTTCCCTCTCTCACTGCATCTCTCTCTGTCAAATAAATAAATAAAATCTTAAAAAAAAAAAAAAAAGTATAGGGAATAAGAACCTGATCTTTGAATCAGGCCCTGCTGCAATACTTCCCACCTATATGACCTCGAAAAAGTTATTTAATCTTCCTGAGCCTATTTTTGCAGTTATAAAATAACAGTCAACGCCTACCTTGTGAGACTACTAGAAGGATACAATGAGAAATTTAATGTAAAGCACTTAGCATAGTGCCTAGCATAATGTAATCACTCAATAAATATTAAATAGTATCATTATTCGCTATTATCAGCTTAAAGATTATTTTTCTTTCTGTTCTTTGGAAAACACCTCATACAAAGTTTATAATCAGCAGGTGCTATGATGTCTCATAAAATATTTGATATGGAAAAGATTTATTTTTTTTAGTCCAACTGCTTTATGTGCATTTTCTAGGGACATAAATTTAATTAGTGCCCAAGTTAGTACTCCATGCAGTGCCCTCACTCCCAGTAGGAGGCCTTTCCATTATATCATTTTATTTAAGAGACCTGTGAAATATGCATAATTGGATTATAGTTTTTAAAAAATATGACACTTTAATCATATACACAAATTACAACCTGAAGCAACATTTGAATTTTATAATCAGTTGTAGCCCATTGGGGCTCTTGTCATTATTCAATATATAATACCAACAAGTTAATTTTTTCTACATAAAAATAAATTCTATTTTCTTTTCTTGGAGAGGGAGAGAAAGAGTGAGAAGAGGGTCATGGGGAGGAGCAGAGGGAGAGAGAGAATGTCAAGCAGGCTCCACAAAAATAGTTTCATCCAGTGAGAAGCCTGACATGGGGCTGTATCTTATGACCCTACCATTACGACCCAAGCTGAAATCAAGAGTTGGATGCATAACTGACTGAGCCACCCAGACCCACCGCCCAATTTCTATTCTCAATGTCGATTTTTCTGCCACCTTTCATTAAAGTACTGAGTTTTTGCTAGTCTACTCAACCATCCTCATTTTAAACACAGTGCCATTGTTACTATATTTCTTTCACAATGAAGTAATCTAATTTCTTCTGAATTTTTTTTTCTTCCATATTCAGGACTGCTATTCTCATATCATAATAAACTTTAACATCTACTGGCTTTGAAAATTCTTTTTCACATTCTCTTGAAAACTAAAATTTCAACCCCTAATTGTAAAACTTTTGATGGTAGTATTTAATACTTCAAAAAACATAATACTTATGATTTGTTACTGCTTTCTGGAGGATCTTATTTCTGTATCTCCTAAAACCGATGCCCTTATGGTTAAGAAAAACTCTCATATCTGCAAATCTTAGTAATAGAAACAGGAAACACAGATGACCCCAAATGAAGCTGGTAACACTAGCCTTTATTTATTTATCTATCTATTTATTTATTTATTTCCTTTTTCCCAGTACAAATGGCTACTTGTTTGGATTGGAAACTACAAAGATTGACAAGACTTTCTGAGGTAGGTAGTAATTCAGAACAGTATCTGGCACCAATGTGGTCAAAGATCTAATCATGGGCCTTCTGCACTTTGTTACCAATCACGTAATAATAGTAATATAATAGTCCTCAAAAGCTTTATCCTCACTGTAATTTGCTTTTGTAATTCATTATGTTACGTGAATCTCACCTAAAATTATTGATAATTAAGTATGTTTTCTCAGCTTGTCCTCTGGGACTTGGATTCCCACTGAATGGTTGAACATATTATATGAAAATAAAACTATTTTTTTGGTATCCTATGGTAATATGACTCTCATTTAGTTTCCAAATCACATTCCAAGAAGCATCTTTAGAAGATCCAAGCTACTACTGAAGATCTGGGCTCAGGCAGGGTTAAGGAAGAGTGGAGAGTATCTGGAAATATGACTTAAAGGCACCAGCATGAAAGGTAGATAAGAGTTAGGGCTGACAGATGAACATTAAAGGTTTCTATCTCTGTTCTTAAAGATGAGCCACCGCTGTGTCCAAGAATAGCTTTTACAATCAAAGGAGTCTGCTGAAATAACCAAGAGTGACAATCAGCTCTTAACTTCAAAAGGGAACTTCGCATTCCCTGAGGCTTCATTTACAAATGTCCAGGAGTTTATTTCGGACAGAGATGAGCACTCCTGGCTACCTTCCTAACCACAAGGACAGAGATACCAAGCTCATCTACTCTGTGTCATCAGTCTACTCTAGGGAATGAATCATTATAGACTTAACTGGTTTCAGGGATGCTCTGATCTCAGCTATTACATCTCACCATCTACAGTTTGCCTCTGAAGAGGAGGATTTGGATAAATGACTAAAGGTGGAATGGCCAATGCACATTCACATTTCCAGACATGTGAGATGGCAGAGAGAACATAAGAAGAGTAGTTTTGAATAGAGATATGGAAAGTCCAATGATGGAGATACCTACTTTTATAATGAAAACAAAGCAAAACAAAAGGAATTAGAATCACAGTAGGTTAATACTGCAAGAGACCTAACAGAACAAATTCACCCCTTCCTTTTACAGAGGAACGGATTGAGGCCCAGGGAGGTTTATAATGAAATGTGTGCAGTTTTGAAAAACAAAAACAAAACGTGCCATTAACCACATTTGCCACAAAGTAAGTGGTGGAACAGCTGATAGTTCAGTTTTCTGACCCTAGAGCCTGGCAATAACAAAACCAGTGAGGGAGTATTTTGCTGTTTATAATTAAATGTGTGCAGTTTGGGGGGAAAAAAAAAACCACTAAGGAAAAGTACAAGATGCTCTAGATCTGACACTTAATAACTCCTACATACATTTTATACATTTAATATCACCTACCAATGCTGTTGATTTATTTATCATTTATCATCATATTTATCAATTAATATGATTTTACCATAAAGAAGAATTTTGTGTTACAGGCCAGTGATTGTTACCTGATTCAAATTACCTGTTGGCCATTGTATAGCAATGGGAAATTCAACAGACAGGAAATTTGGGAATCATGGCACAAATTTGTAAGGTCTAATGGAGAAATTTCTTTAAAGAGTGATATTTCATCTTAAAAGAGTCATGTAACATTTTCTATTTGCTTATTTTTATGGGAAAATAATGTTTCTTTCCAAAAGTTCTAGGTAAATTAATGTTGCAAACATGTACAAGTTTTGTTCTGCCTAACATTGTGGAATTCTGTGTATTTTCAGGAGTTCATATACCTTGCATAGACTAATTATAAGCTATCTCCCTTTCCCTATTTATAAATCTATCATAGAAATAGGCACAAAGAACTGAGTGAAAAATAATCCATTATATAAAGTCTTTTTTTCTGGTTGTCTGTTCCTTGTAATAGCAATTCCTCTTGAAACAAAACAAACCACATACTTTTAGGGAAAGAGAATATTTTCATTTAAATTTTAACTGTATATTTTAGTGTTATCCTAAAGCAAAGTAGAAAATATGTTTAATTGCATACCTCCAACATCCCTTACACCTAAACAAAATCCACCTGTATTTCTAAATTACCCAGCATTGTTAAAACTCAGTATTTATCTATTTTGAATAACTTACGACTATCAATTGACTAATCAGATTAAAAGTACTAAATATTCACTTTAGTCTCAATAGTTCATCTAAAATGGATATGCATAAGATAAAAATATAAATTGCATTTCACAAAAATCATAGGATTTTTCAAGAATGGAAAGAACCTTAATCTTCTCATTCTCCCATCAGCCCATGCTTGAAGAGTCTCTACATAATAATTTTTTTAAACAAATATTTATAGGATGCTTGGTATGTGATAGTGCTAAGACAGTGTCCTTCTTTTCCTGAGTTTAAAGTATAGTGATCAGATAGTAAAGAAACATAAATAAGTAAAAAATAAATTGTGATGGGTTCTCTGCAGAAAATTGAAACAAAGTGACATAATTCGATTGATGTGTGGAGAGGGCTTAATCTTTATTTTGTGTTCATGAGAGTCCTGTCTGAGAGATGAAATTTAAACTTAGTCCTAGCCTGACAGGAAAGATGTGATACACGTAAAGTCAAAAATGAAAAATCTCAGGAAGATGAAACAACTTACAAAGTCCCTAAGACAGGAACAGAAAGAATGTCATGTAGCTAGAGCAAAGTGGTTCAGGAAGGGGAGGTGGTGACAGAAAGCTAGCCACAATGAAATCCTGTAGGAGTTCATGGTTTTACAAAAGGGCACAGAGTTTGGATTTTACTTTAAGTACAATGGGAACAGTGAGTGTTAAAGTTATAGAGTGATGGCATTATGTATTTTATTTCTCTGTTTAAATCATCACAACAATTGCGTAAAGTACAGATTGCAAGGTTTGTGGCTGGAAATAGTAAGGAAACTAGGGTGGTAGCTCCTGCAGTTTGGACCAGAAGAGCGCTGGGAACAAGTACATGCATTTCGGGAATGTCTGGAGGAAAAAAAATCAGTGGCATTGGTTGATGGTTTCTATAGGGTGAGGGAGGGGAAGTTTAGAAATCAAAGATAATCCCTAGATATTTGGCTTAAGCAACTGAGCAGGCAAAAATGCCATGGTTTGAGGTGGAGAAGATTGGGGAATAATTAGTTGCCACTGGGAAGAGGGAAGTTAAGAATTCTCATTTGCTTATGTAAATTTTGAAATCTATAATTTATATCAAAATGAAGATGTCATAGGCAGTAACATACTTAAATCCAGATTTGAAGGGAGGTGACGGAGCTGAAGAAGTCTATTTGAGAATCATGGCAGATACATAAACCACAGGACTGAGTGACGTCATCTAAGGTAAGTATGTTGATAAGAAAAAAATACTTCTGAAACACTTCAACATTCAGAAAACAAGCAGAGGAAAAGGTTCCAGTAAAGGAAAATGAAACTATTTAGTAAGTTTACTTGGAAAAAAACAAATTAATGATACAGTTAAATGTAGGCAAAGCAGTATGTATCTATCTCATGTATATTTAAATACATCACATATACTTAATGCATATAATAAGTGCTCAATCCATATGTGTAAAAATGTGTATGTATAAACATATATGTCATAAGTATTCACATACCAAATGAATTTTGGGCAAAATGAACCCCCACACCTATGTAAAATACAAAGGACACATACCTTCATACTGACTACTCCTTGTGTTTCTTAAGGCTTAAGGCTATTTGCAAACCTTTCCACCAGAGATATTTTTTCCCTTCGCTACTTTATACTGAGTACCTCTACTGTCTCCAACCTGCAGAGCTGGAGCTTCATCAGTTCCCCTTCTATCGCTTCATCCCCACCATCTTTCAAGTTTGTCCTCTCCACCCAACCCCCATCTCTCCATCCCCTGAGCATTACACCCTTCTCACTCAACTGTCTATAAACACAGTATTCAAGTTCACCCTCATGCCCACTGATGTGTGACCAAATCCATCAGTGTGCCTAAAGGGATGAAGGCCTTTTATTTTATTAGGAGCACTGCTCTAGGTATTAAAGAATAAAAAGTGGGCCAAGTCATTGTAGGCTTATCTAGTACAGTTGGGTCAGTCTTTGTACATTCAGAGATGCTTCCAGGGAGTCCCACAAAAAGGTAATTACCTGGAGAATTGTGTTTTTCCATTAACTAGAATTTCTGTTGGTCTATTAATACGATAACTATTCAGGTACTCCATTCTGATTATTTAAATGTGAACACTGATGGCACCAATGATATTGCTTTATCTTTTAAGACATGAAAAGTCTGAAACAGCAACCCTCCTTTTAAAACTGTGCTGAATTAAATACATTTTTGTTAGATGACATCGTTGTTATTTTATGCAATTAACTTTTGGTAATGAAATATGTATTGCTTCCTCAAATTTTAACAATTTTAAGTGTGAGAAGAAACATGAAAATAGTTTCAAGAAAATATATCAACTATAGCTCTTAAATAACATTGTTAAAATACAAATTCGACACCTTTCTTCTTAACCTCCATAATCCTCTGAACAAAAAGGATTTTTATACAGGATTTTTAATGGGCCTATATTTTCCCAAATCAGACAAAACAATAAATAAATATAAATCTCTTAATGGGTATGTATATCACATGGGTCACCTATAAATTAGTGCAATGTGTATGAAATCTTTTGTGTTGATACTTTTGATGGAAATATGGAATATATTTTGACATCATACTTTATTACATACAAAATAAGAGAAATCCATGTAGGATGATGAGACAACACAATAAAATTAATTAATTCATTGAAGTGGGGGAATCAGACTATAATGATAGAGCTCCCAAGAGGAATAAAATCCAAGAGAGAATTTTGCAATTTCATAAAAAATTAAGAAAAATCATAAATGATTAACAAAGAAAGAATCCATTAGAAAGGAAATTTTTGTAAAGGTTGTGAGATAATTAGCCAGATTGCCCTCTATATCACATACCCTTTAGAAATACAAAATAAAACCAGCATCAAATTTTTACCTAATTGGAAAAAGTTTAGCAAGTATGTAATAAAATGGAGATTTTCTCAGTCCTAGCAAAAATTTCAGCAACTCTCTGAAAAACAAATTAGTTTCAAGGATCTAAGACCTTACAAATGGCCATATCTCTTGCTTCGGTAATTATACTTTCTGAAATCTATCCTAGAAAACATTTACCATTAGGTATAAACAATTTTATGTGCAAGGACATTTTCCCAACATTATCTGTAATTGTGGAAGTTTGAAATATTCTTAATTTAATAAAATGTTAGAATTAGGTATATCCATAAACTAGAATATTATATAGTCATTATAGATGTTCTGTTTGAAGAATATTTAATGACATGAGGAAATATTTATAACATAAAGCTTAATTAATAAAATTAGTAAGTTTCTCTAAATATACATTATGATTTGATTTTGTGTTCATGAGAGAGAGAGAGAAATAGAACTGTATCAATGAATTTTTTTCTGGGTAGTAAAATTGCAGGTGTTTTTATAAGCTTCTTTATTGATATCTGGATATTACTGAATTTTTAACTCAAGAAAGTATGTCTTACATAGTATGAATTTTTTAAAAAAACCTAAAAATAAACAATGTAAATTTCCATAATGGACATCATATAAGATAATGCCCAAAGCTATTCCCAGTAGTTTTGGCAAGAGTGAAACAAATGGTTCCCGAAAAATGACATTTCAGGTGATGCAATCAAAGCAGAAGTTAGAGTTAGTGAGTTGGAGAGTAAATGCAGAGTTAGGAAAGGGAGGCACTTAGTGGGACTGACATTTATAAAACTTGGCCATGAAGAGCAGAGCAGATTACAGGACAGAAAAGTCACACTGATGGCCTACTTACTACACAGGGAACTCTGGGATCCGACCTCAAGAAATATATAACATTTTATACGGTTTCCCTCTTATAGTCACATCTTCTAACAAAGAAACTATGGAGTGTGACCTAGTAGTTACCTTTTAACCCCATACATCTTGCCTCCATTGCTAAGACTTGATACAAACAACCTTGCTTTAACAGTTTTTCTAAGGATTCCCCATCATCAAATCTCTCTCCACCTTTGACTCCAAATTATATGATTAAAAAAAAAAAATCTTGAGCACATTTCAACACATATTCCTATTAAGGCAACTAGTGGGCATGCATTTAAAAAATAAACTTCTTAAAAAATTTGTTATATTACTTAAGTTGAAAAAAAAAAAAGGAAAATTAAATGTGAAAAAAATACCAGAAAAAAGAAACTAGTTACATAGAAAAAAAGCGGTAAGCTTCATGATGATGATTTTGACTTGACACCAAAGCAAAGGCAACAAGAGCAAAAAATAAACAAGGGGGGCCACAACAAACTAAAAAGCTTCTGAAGAGCAAAGGACAGCATTAACACAATGAAAAGGCAATGTACTGAATGGGAATGGTTTCACAAATCATATATCTGATAAAGAAGTTAATATACAATATATATAAAGAATTCATACAACTCAATATTTTAAAAAGATTCTATTAAAGCATAAACAGAGATCTGAACTGAATTTTTTCCAGAGAAGACATAGAGATGGCCAGAAGGCACATGGAAAAGTGTTCAAAGTCATTATCATTAGGGAAATGCAAATAAAAACCACAATAAGATATCACCTCACACCTGTCAGAATAGCTATTATCAAAAAGACAAGAAATAACAAATGTTAGTGAGGATGTGAAGAAAGGGAAACCCTGTGAACTGTTGGTGAGAATGTACATGGTGTAGCTACCATGGAAAACAATATAGAAATTCCTCCACAGTGTCTATCAATGGATGAAGGGATAAAGAATATGGATATATATGCAATGGAAATTTTTAAAATAATAAAACAGAAAGAAATCTTGCCATTTGCACCAACTTGGATGGGCTTTGAGGGCATTATGTTAAGTGAAACAAATAGAGGAACACAAATACCATATGATCTGAACATATATGTGGAATTTAAAACAGCAAAAATAGCAACAAACAGGCTCATGTATACTGAGAATAGACTGGTGGTTGCCAGACATGGGAGGAAGGGGAAGGAAGATGGACAAAATAGTTGTGAAGTGGGTTAAAAAATCCAACACCCAGTTATAAAATAAATAAGTCAGGTAATATACAGAACAGCAACCAGAGTTAATAATACTGTATTTTATATTTGAGAGTTGCTAAGGGAGTAAATCTTAAAAGTTCTCATCACAAGAAAAAGAAAATTATAACTGTGTATGGTAATGGATGTAAATTAGACTTATTATGGTGATTGTTTCACAATAGATAAACATCCAAGTGTGCTGTATACATCAAATTAATGTTATATGTCAGTTATCTCTAAATAAAAATTTTAAAAAAGGACAAAAGAAAAAAAACACAATATATATTACCACACAGTTTTTCGAGTTGAACAATCTCAGAATTTACCAAAAAGTTTCTATCTATAGAAAAATCTACATTTAAAAGGTGCCTGGGTGGCTCAGTGGGTTAGGCCTCTGCCTTTGGCTCAGGTCATGATCTTAGGGTCCTGGGATCAAGCCCCATATTGGGCTCTCTCCTCAGGAGGAAGCCTGCTTCCCCTCCTCCCCGCCTGCTTCTCTGACTATTTGTGATCTCTCTCTCTCTCTGACAAACAAATAAAATCTTTAAAATAATAAAAAAAAATTAAGAAAAAAGAAAATATATATTTGAAAAACCTCATTAAATCACTTAAGATCCTTGACTCTGAATTGTCCTGGTTGACAAATCAAGATATTGCATAATCTATTCTAATTACACTGTATTTACAAATAAGCAGCATTATTTCTAGTTTCTTCTGACCTAAATATACTAGCTTTTGCTATTAATTTAAAAACCAAGTAAATCAAACATGTGAATCCTTATAATCACATCATTTTAGTATAAGAAATGAGCATTTATCACATATGCTTCCAAAATGTGGGTTAGGGTTGAGGATTATGGGAAGCAGGCAGTATCATAAGAGAAATTCTCATGGATGAACAGAATAAATGATTTGAAATTACAGGACAGTTGTAGAATAGAGTGGTCAGTCTATGAATCTTTGGATAAATTGATTTCAAATATCAACTTATCAGATAGAGTTTATAGATTCTTCTCATACTCAGTACGCTGTAGATTTCACAATTCAATTTTTATGCATTATATTCTTTATAAAATAACAAAATCAGTTTCCTTAGGATTTACAAGCACTTGTTGACACCTCGATTTTTAAAGATGTTATAAAAAATAAGAATAATATTAAGTATTTGCTCACCAACCACATTCCCTCATTTTGTGCATAAGTGTTGATAGAGTAGATACACAACATATCAAATATGTAAAGTTCATGTTAAATTTAAAAGATTCTCTGGAAATATGCCTATTTAAAACACAGATGTGAATCAATTTAGCTATCAGCACACTTGCCAGAAAGTTATAATAGGAACAGAGGAGAAAGTAAATTATACAAATTTTGTATTAAATTGGATACCACAATTGAGAGAGTGGGGTGGAGTGGGGGAAATAACTCATTAAAGCAAGAACAAGGTATCTATTGATGAGAAGACCTTCCACTTCCAACACAATCAAACTTCCAGTGTCACTATCTGGCCACAGAAGCAAGACCAGATAGATTTTTCATAGAAATAAATGAAGCATAAGCTTCAGGGCTCCTCACTTGCACAGATGCCATGCAAGTTTCTGAACCTACTTTTTTATTATAATTTTATACTTTTATTAATAAAGTAACTCCCACCTCCATACTCCACAGACTTCAAGTCTCTTATAACCTTTATCTCTCCCTAGGAGCAAATGAAAGAAAGAGCTGCCAGATCTGTATTTAAGTTTAATTTGCCAATGAGTTTAGGCAGAATGTAGATTATGTGGTGGCCTTCATCTGTTCAAGTTATGAATACTCATTTCTTAAATAACTCAGCATATATTTTACTTATATCAAAGGAGAAACTGGAAAGCATAGCCAGGCATTTTGAAGTTTCAATACAGTTGGAGCTAGCTGCTCAGCAAGTAAAACATTACCAGGACTGTGCCTTCATATGGAAAATTCTGGGACTATAGTTAAGAAGTAAAGCCGAGACTAGGGGGAAGTAAAATGATGGAGGAGTAGCAGACTGAAATGACACCAGGTCCCAGGAGTTCAGTTAGATAGTTATCAAACCATTCCAAACCCCTACAAACTCAACAGGAGATAGAAGAGAAGAGCAGCAATTCTAGGAACAGAAAATCAACCACTTTCTGGAAGATAGGACATGCAGAGAAGTGAATCCAAAATGATGGGGAAAAAAAAAAAAAATGATGGGAAGACAGACTGCATGGGGAGGGGCCAGCTCCCAGAAAGCAGTGAAACAGTGGAGCACAAAATCAGAACTTTTAGAAGTCTTCTCCACTGAGGGACATCACTCCAGAGGCTAAGTGGGGACAGTGTGGTCTCAGGACCCACAGGGTTACAGAAAGACAAGGGGTGTCTGAGTGTAGCAGAGCTGCCAGGTATTGGAGCAGGGAAGCTGACTACAGAGACAGAGCTGAGGAGTGAGCTCTCAGATAGGGGTAACCTTAAACCGTGATCCAAGGCACAGTCGGGCCAATTCTCTTCAAGCACGGACCCTGCAAGTGGCAGACCCAGAGAGACCCCTTCCTTCCTCCTTCAGGAGGAGTGGCACGGGAGCCAGCAGCTAGAGTCTGCTGAGTTTGAGACTCCAAACAGGGTGTGCACCAGAGACAGAAACACTCAGTCACAAGATGGGTGAGCTCAGAGTGTAGCCAGAGACCAGGAAGATGACAGTGATTGACTGCTTTTCTCTGAGGGTGCACTGAGGAGTGGGGTCCCAAGCTCTTGGTTCCTCTGGGCCAGAGACCGGGAGGCCACCATCTTCATTCCTGACCTCCTAAGCTGTACAGAAAGCGTTCAGGGAACAAAAGCTACTGAGAGCAAACCCAAGCAGATTACTTAGCCTGGCAACAAAAGCTACTGAGAGCAAACCCAAACAGATTACTTAGCCTGGCCACTGGCAAGGACAGTGCAATTCTACCTTGGGCAAAAACATTTGAGAATCACTGCAACAGGCCCCTCCCTGAGAAGATAAGCAAGAACATCCAGGCAAGACCAAATTCACCAATAGACAAGAAAAGCGAAACTCCAGAGCTAGAGGACAGCAACACACAGAATTCATGGCTCTGCCACTATGATCCTGTAGTTTGCAAAGTAAATTGTTTTTTAAATTTTAATTTTTTACTTTTTATTTTTTTCTTATTCTATTTTTTAAACTATTCCTCTTTCCTCTTCTAACACTTTTGAACTACTTTATCTTAACAATACCTTTTTAAAAAAACTTTCAAAACCTTCGTTGTTACAGTCATAGTTCATCCCTTCATTGTATTTAACCTTGCTTTTTGTATACATATAGGTTTTTCTCTTTAAAATTTTGGGATAAAATTTCTTTTAATAGATCAAAATATACCCTAAATCTAGCACATGGCCTTGTTCTAGTCTCCAGCCTGATTACATTCTCTCCTCTTTTTTTTTTCTTTTTCCAACCAACTTATCTTATCAATTCTTTTTTTTAGAATATTTTAAAAATTTTCATCTTTACAGTCATATTCCATCCCTTCATTGTGTTTACCCTTATTTTTGTATATATATGTATTTCTTTCCTTAAAATTTTCAGAGGTAGTTTCTTCTAAGAGACCAGAATACACCCAGAATCAAGGGGGTGGCTCTGTTCTATTCACCAGTCATATATATATTTATATATATTCATATTCATATTCTTTTTTACCCCTGATTTGGTCAGCATACATTTTTCTGGGGTCTTTGCCACCCTTTTAGTGTTTTATTCCCTTGTTCATATATTCTTATCTGGATAATATGACAAGGCAGAAAAACTTACCACAAACAAACAAACAAACAAACAAAAAAACGAACAAATGGCAGTACCGACAGCTAGGGACCTAATCCCTACGGACATTGGTAGTATGTCAGAACTAGAGCTCAGAATGACGATTATCAAGGTGCTAGCTGGCCTTTAAAAAAACATGAAGGATATTAGAGAAATCCTTTCTGGAGAAATAAAATCCCGTTCTGGAGAATTGAAAGAGCTAAAATCTAACCAAGTTGAAATTTAAAAAGCTGTTAATGAGGTGCAATAAAAAATGGAGACACTTACTGCCAGGATAAATAAGGCAGAAGAGAGAATTAGTGATATAGAAGACCAAATGATGTAGAATAAAGAAGCTAAGCAAAAGAGAGACAAACAACTACTGGGCCATGAGGGGAGAATTTGAGAGATAAGTGATACTAAGATGAAACAACATTAGAATAATTGGGATCCCAGAAGAAGAAGAGAGTGAGGGTCAGAAGGTGTATTGGAGCAAATTATAGCAGAGAATCTCCCTAATATGGCAAAAGGAACAAACATCAAAATCCAGGAGGCACGGAGAACCCCCCTGAAAATCAATAAAAATAGGTCCACACCCTATCATCTAATAGTAAAACTTACAAGTGTTAATGACAAAGAGAAAATCCTGAAAGCAGCTCAGGACAAGAAGTCTGTAACATACAATGGTAGAAATATTAGGTTGGAAGAAGACCTATCCACAGAATCCTGGCAGGCCAAAAAGGACTGGCCTGATATATTCAGAGCTCTAAACGAAAAAATATTCAGCCAAGAACACTATATACAGCTAGGCTGTCATTGAAAATGGAGAGATATAAAGCTTCCAGGACAAACACAAATTAAAAGAATTTGCAAACACCCAACCAGTCCTACAGGAAATACTGAAAGGGGTCCTCTATGCAAAGAGAGAAACTAAAAGTAACAGACCAGAAAGGAACAGAGACAATATATAGTAACGTCACCTTGCAGGCAAATCAATGGCACTAAATTCATATCTTTCAATAGATACCCGGAATGTAAGGGAACTAAATGCTCTAATCAAAAGAACAGGGTATCAGAATGGATAAAAAAACAAGACCCATCAATACGATGTCTACAAGAAACTCATTTTAGACCAAAAGACACCTCCAGATTTAAAGTGAACGGCTGGAAAACAATTTACCATGCTCATGGAAATCAAAGCAAAGCTGGGGCGGCAATCCTTACATCACATAACTTAGATTTTAAGCTTAAGACTATAATAAGAGATGAGGAAGGACACTATATCATGCTTAAAGGGTCTGTCCAACCAGAAGATCTAATAATTGTAATTATCTATGCCCCTAACATGGGAGCAGCCAATTATATAAACCAATTAATAACAAAATCAAAGAAACACATTGATAATAATACAATAATAGTAGGGGACTTTAACAGCCCTCTCCCTGAAATGGACAGATCATCTAAGCAGAAGATCAACAAGGAAATAAAGACTTTAAATGATACACTGGACCAGATGGACATCACAGATATATTCAGAACATTTCATCCCAAAGCAACAGAATTTACATTATTTTCTAGTGCACATGCAACATTGTTCATAATAGATAACAAGCTGGTCACAAATCAGGTCTCAACTGGTACCAAAAGATTGGGATCATTCCCTGTATATTTTCAGACCACAATACTCTGAAGCTAGAAAATCAATCACAAGAAGAGGAAAGTTGGAAAGAACTCAAATAGATGGAGGCTAGAGAGCATCCTATTAAAGAATGAGTGGGTCAACCAGGAAATTAAAGAAGAATTGAAAAAATTCATGGAAATAAAGGAAAATGAAAACACAACTGTTCAGAATCTTTGGAACACAGCAAAGGTGGCACAAGAGGAAAGTAAATAGCAATACAAGGCTTTCTCAAGAAAGAAAAAAAGGTCTCAAGTACACAACCTAACCCTACACCTAAAGGATCTGGAGAAAGAACAGCAAAGAAAGCCTAAACCAAGCAGGAGAAGAGAAATAATAGATCAGAGCATAAATCAATGAAATAGAAACCAAAAGAATAGTAGAAAAAATCAGAGAAACTAGGAGCTGGTTCTTTGAAAGAATTAATAAGATAATTTATCAATTAATAATTGATAAATCCCTGGCCAGCCTTATCAAAAAGAAAAGAGAAAGGATCCATATTAATAAAATCATGAATGAAAGAGGAAAGATCACAACCAACACCAAAAAAAATACAAACAATTATAAGAACATATTCTAAGCAACTATACACCAGAAAATTTGACAATCTGGAAGAAGTGGATGCATTCCTAGAGACATATAAACTACCACAACTGAACCAGGAAGAAATAGAAAACCTGAACAGACCCATAACCAGCAAGGAGATTGAAGGAACCATTAAAAATCTCCCAAAGAAACAAGAGCCCAGGGCCAGAGCTTCCCAAGAGAATTCTACCAAACATTTAAAGAAGAATTAATTCCAATTCTCCTGAAACTGTTCCAAAAAACAGAAATGGAAGGAAAACTTCTAAACTCATTCTATGAGGCCATCATTACCTTGATTCCAAAACCAGACAAAGATCCCATCAAAAAAGAGAATTAAAGACCAAGATCCTTGATGAACACAGATGCAAAAATTCTCACCAAAATACTAGTCAGTAGGATCCAACAGTATATTAAAAGGATTATTCACCACGACCAAGTGGGATTTATTTCTGGGCTGCAAGGTTGGTTCAAATCAATCAATGTGATACAATACATTAATAAAAGAAAGAATAAGAACCATATGATAACTCTCAATAGATGCTGAAAAAGCACTTGACAAATTACAGCATCCTTTCTTAATCAAACTCTTGAAAGTGCAGGTATAGAGGGTACATACCTCAATACCATCAAAGCCATCTATGAAAAACCCACAGCGAATATCATTCTCAATGGAAAAAAAAAAAAAACAGAGCTTTTCTGATAAGGTCAGGAACATGGCAGGCATGTCCATTATCATCACTGCTATTCAACATAGTACTAGAAGTCCTAGCCTTAGCAATCAGACAACAAAAAGAAATCAAATGGATCAGAATCAGCAAATAAGTCAAACTCTCACTCTTTGCAGATAATATGATATTTTATGTGGAAAACCCAAAAGACTCCACTCCAAAACTGCTAGAACTCAAACAGGAATTCAGTTAAGTGTCAGGATATAAAATCAATGCACAGAAATCAGTTGCATTTCTATACACCAACAGCAAAACAGAAGAAAGTGAATTTAAGCAGTCAATCCCATTTATAATTGCACCAAAAACCATGAGATACCTAGGCATAAACCTAACCAAAGAAGTAAAAAATTTGTACCCAGAAAACTATCAAGTACTCATGAAAGAAATTGAGGAAGACACAAAGAAATGGAAAACATTCCATGCTCATTGATTGGAAGAACAAATATTGTGAAAATGTCTATAGTACTTAAAGCAATCTACACGTTTAATGCAAACCCTATCAAAATACCAACCATTTTTTCAAAGAAATGGAACAAATAATCTTAAAATGTATATGGAACCAGAAAGACCCTGAATAGCCAGAGGAATGCTGAAAAAGAAAGCCAAAGTTGGTCGCATCCCAATTCCAGACTTTAAGCTCTATTAAAAAGCTGTAATCATGAAGACAGTATGGTACTGGCACAAAAACAGACACATAGATCAATAGAACGAAACAGAGAGCCCAGAAATAGACCCTCACCTCTATGATCAACTAATCTTTGACAAAGCAGGAAAGAATGTCCTATGGAAAAAAGACAGCCTCTTCAACAAATGGTGTTGGGAAAATTGGACAGCCACAAGTGGAAAAATGAAGCTGGACCATTTCCTTACACCACACACAAAAATAGACTCAAAATGGATGAAAGACCTCAGTGTGAGGAAGGAATCCATCTAAATCCTTGAGGAGAACAGAGGCAGCAACCTCTTCAGCCTCAGCTGCAGCAACTTCTTCCTAGAAACATCGCCAAAGGTAGGAGAAGCAAGGGCAAAAATGAACTATTGGGACTTCATTAAAGCAAAAAGCAAAAGCTTTTGCACAGCAAAGGAAACAGTCAACAAAACCAAAAGACAACTGACAGAATGGGAGAAGATATTCACAAATGACATCTTAGATAAAGGGCTAGTACTCGAAATCTATAAGGAACTTATCAAGTCAACATCCAAAGAACAAATAATCCAATCAAGAAATGGGCAGAGGACATGAACAGACATTTCTGCAAAGAAGAAAACCAGATGGCCAACAGACACATG
Source organism: Neogale vison (assembly GCF_020171115.1). Classification (NCBI taxonomy): domain Eukaryota; kingdom Metazoa; phylum Chordata; class Mammalia; order Carnivora; family Mustelidae; genus Neogale; species Neogale vison. The sequence goes on from NC_058093.1 coordinate 22,849,058, forward strand.
AAAAAGTGCTCCACATTACTCGGCATCAGGGAAGTACAAATCAAAACCACAATGAGATATCACCTCACACCAGACGAATCACTAAAATTGACAAGTCAGGAAATGACAGATGCTGGTGAGAATGCAGAAAAAGGGGAACTCTCCTACACTGTTGGTGGGGGAATGCAAGCTGGTACAGCCACTCTGGAACAGCATGGAGGTTCCTCAAAAAGTTGAAAATAGAGCTACCCTACAACCCAACAATTTTCCTACTGGGTATTTAACCTAAAGATACAAATGTAGTGATCTGAAAGGGACGTACACCTGAATGTTTAAAGCAGCAATGTCCACAATAGCCAAACTATGGAAAGAAACTAGATGTCCATCAACAGATGAATGCATAAAGAAGAGGTGGTATGTATATACAATGGAATACTATGCAGTCATCAAAAGAAATGAAATTTTGCCATTTGCAATGATGTGGAAGGAAGGAGAGGGTATTGTGTTGAGTGAAAAAAGTCAATGAGAGAAAGACAATTATCATATGATCTCTGATACGAGGAATTTGAGGGGCAGGATGGAGGGTTGTAGGCGCTAGGGAAGGAAAAAGTGAAACAAGATGAGATCAGGAGGGAGACAAACCATAAGAGATTCTTATTCTCACAAAACAAACTGAGGGTTGCTGGGGGGCTAGGGAGAGGGTAGTTGGGTTATGGACATTGGGGAGGGTATGTGATATGGTGAGCGCTGTGAGACGTGTAAGCTGATGATTCACAGACCTATACCCCTGGGGCAAATAATATATTATATGTTAATAAAAATAATTAAGAAAAAAAGAATTAAAGGCTTAACCCCTGTTGAGTAACTCAAAACAGAGTTGACTCAATGGATGAGTGAAAACAATGCAAAGAAGTTGAAGTTCTTATTTGTTTGTTTGTTTCTTTAGGAGGGGGAGTGGCAAAGGGAGAGGGAGAGAGAAAATCTTAAGTAGGCTCCATGCCCAGCACAGAGCCACCACCCTGAAATCATGACCCAAGCCTCAGATGTTGAACCAGCTGAGCCCCTCAGAAGCCCAAGAAGTTGAAGTATCTTTAAATACCTACAAAGATACCTCCCTGAAATTTTGGAGATCTCATTTGTTTGTTTGTTTGTTTCTAACAATATTATGTATACTCTTTTAATAAAGATTGTTTTGCATCATAAGTTCCATTAAAAGTGTTCTGTATTGAATGTCAGTTTCAGTTAGAATTACTTGTAAAGAATTGTGAAAGATTACACTGCCTAGCAAGAATTTAGCACTGTATTTTGCTGTCTATCTTAGTTACAGATGCAAAGTTTTACAGATGTAATTTTCAGGAGAGATCACTTACATTCCTCAGCATAATACTTTTTCTAAACAATCACTATGTGCAAGGCACTGAGGTATGTCTTAGAGAAAGAGACAAAGATAAATTAAGACACGTTCTTTGCCTTAGCTTCAATAAGACAGATTATTCAGTATCAGTAATTGATTCTTTAGTGCAACTTGAATAAAAATAACTGCTTTGTATGTTGTATGTGATAGGAAAACATTTTATTAGGAAAACAAATAATTTTGAATCTATTAACCAAACATTCTGCTGTCACATTCCATTTCCTCCAGGAATGTATAACCCAAGGCCAGGGCTCCTAGGCAGCAGTATCATGGAATACATTGTAGTATTTCAATACTTCCTCAAAAACTGTAGACTAAAATCCATTTCCTTTAATTTAGCATTTAAAAACATTTTACAAGCTCACCTTAACTCTCTTTAAAAATACCCACTTTCCTAAAAAAATAACAAAAATAAAATAAATAATAAAAAAATATGATGTGCTACTTTTAGCACATCATATAGTTGGATGACATGGTATTTATGTTTTTATGACTGGCTTATTTCACTTAGTGCAATGTACTCAAGATTCATCTATGTTGTAGCATGGGTCAGAATTCTCTTCCTTTTTAAGGCTGAATAATATTTCTGTGTATGTTTTCTTTAGCAATGGGTCAATGGACACCTATGTTGCTGCCACTTTTTGGCTATTGTGAGGAATGCTAATTAATAAAACATACTCTAAAACCTAGTGTAGTAAGCAAAATTTTTAAATGGACCCAAGATTCCCACCCCACCATGTATAAACTGCATAATCCCCTTGCCTTGAGTATAAAGGACTTTGAATATCACTCCATAATTATGTCACTTTATATAAGGGAATGGATAAATCTAGTTTTGAATTTAGGGTTGAAAGTTTTCTTCATTTCCATTATTGCTTAAGCACAGACCACAAATCATAATTATGTCATCCGTTAAAGTCACTTCTGGGAACATCAAATGTACAATATATAATATATTTAAGGACTATTAATGTTTGTTCAACTTTTTGCTGACATAAAGATAATTGACCCTATATAGAGGTACTTTTGATTGTCAAATCAATTTTTTATAGTTTTGTTGCCCTTATTATTTCTTGTTATTGTTGGTTTATTTTGTTTTTTTTTTTTTTTTTGCATGTCTGATACTGGTATCCAGTTGTATATCTGTGTGTCCTAGTATGTTATGAATCAGGAGAGTAGAGAATCAAGCTTGTTTGTATTGTGTCTACATAGTGAGAATAGCGATTTTTTAGAATTTTTTTTCTGCATACGTCTCAGTATTTGAAATTAAAAAGATACGTGTTTAAGTGAGGAGATAATATTATAAGATCACCAACTGTTGATTTTTAGCTTATTTTTAAAAGTTCTCTTCATTGTAAGATCTTACTCGGCAAAACTGCTCTATAGGAGGTAGTGCCTTCATCCTCAAATAGTCTTTGCCCTCCAGTGACTTTAGTGAGTCAGAGAAACATGTGTAACCTTCATATAAAATTATTGTACCTCAGTTTGCAAATCAGAACCATTGGACATGTTATCCACTACTTTCTAAGTCTACACTTCACATATCATTTACAGACCTGTTAGCAAACAGTATGTATTTTGATTCTTTTATTCCAGTAGTGGCAACTGAGTTAACGTTTGAGAAAACTTACAGATAAGAACAGTGAAAAATACAATATCAGAAGGGAATGGTGGGCAATATAAACCAGGGTCACCTTTTAAGAAAAAAAGGAAGAATTCTGATAACAGGTTATTACAAATATCAAGTTTCAAGTATTTAAATTTTTAAGATAATGTCTCATGTTTTTAAGCGTCTTCCCCTACCCCTCCTTTTTGTGCTGTGTGTTCTACTATATTTTCCGAATCAAGGCAGGATATTATTATCTGAATAACTCTATGACCAAGTCAAATTCTTATATCTGAAAACTACTGGGCACAAAGTTTAGATTTAGGGCATTTAAAGAGATTTTTTTAAATACATTCTCACTTTCTAAATGCATATATCTAAATGTATGTATTGAATACAATCATGTTATTATTTTAAATTTCTTTATGAATAAGACAATTTTCATTTCTCCTCATGTTTGCAGACACACAGTGATAAAAGTGGTGGAATGCTTTGTTAACATTCTCCTCCACAAACAATACTCCTTCTGATTTGACTCTGCTTTTCTTCTTAGGACTTTAGTGATCTTTTCGGTACAGTACAGGGTAGAATAGAATTTTAAAAATAAAACAAAGGTAGAATATTTAAGATGCCATTGATGAATCACTAAATTCTATGCCTGAAAGTAATATTCCACTCTATGTTAACTATCTGGAATTTAAATAAAAACTTGGAAAGAAAATAAAGAAGGAAAAGAACATTAATGCTGCTCTGTTGATACTACTTCTAGAGTAAACCACCAAATTTCACTGTAAAATTAAGTATCACTGTCTTATTTATCAGAGCTATTGTGGAAAACAAATGGACTGCAGTTGTGATGAGGGTGATTCCTCATTCACTTTTGGCCTTTTATTTTTTCTTTTGGTCTGATAACTAAGAAGCCCATATTTATTTTCTGTTGCGTTAACTATTAGGTCCTTAAGTAAAATAGGCAAAAATAACCACTACTACCACTCCCAACCCACCAAAATAATGGGAATTTCTGACTTATTTACAACAAGAGAAGGTACATCTGCAAGCTTCCATAATAGACAACCGGGAAGAAAAAATAACAGCAGCCTTTTTGTAGCAAACCAATACTGTAACTGGAATAGCAATCTGTCTTCCAGAGAACAAAGGCACTGCCACAAGGAGTCCAAGTGTTTGCTCTTTGCCAACATCCCCCCCAAGTCTACAGACATTTTTAGAAAGAATGCCTACACCTCCTATTCAGAAATTAAAAGGGAGATCGTCTAAGCTTTGAAAGGTAATATTTGGGTTGTGTCAGAGCCTAGCATTTTATTTCTTTATTCTGCTTCTGAATTCACATTGACATACAAATCATTTAATTTCTTTAAGTATCTTAAAGTAATTTCTTTAAATTACTCTTTAAGTAATTTATTTAAGTGCTCTAGGTATTAAATGTATAAAATAGCTTTAGATCTAAGGATTAAAAGTGAGGCATGAGGGCAAATTGTTACCAACCAAGAGATTTTATTTAAATAGTGTGAATCACATAGTATTCATTAATGCTTTTATTTTTTTAAGGCACCTAAGTATATATTTGAAGAATATTTTCAACAACTTTTGTAACATACTTAAAACTGATGTTTGCATGATATAATTTCACTGTTTGCATGATATAATTTCTTATAGCAGTTCAAATGAGAAAGCTACCAAATTCCTACATTGACAACAAAAATACCTTCTTTCAATAATCATGGACATGTGAGGATTTAGTATATCATACTGAACCTAAAGAAAATTTAAATATAAAAATCTTCATCTTAAATTAGAACATGGTCACCTTCCCTTTACTTTTTCCCTATTCCTTCTCCAATGACCTTTTATCTCTTTTACTGCCTTCGGCTCAGGTCATGATCCCAGCGTCCTGGGATGGAGTCCCACCCACATCCGGCTCCTTGCTCAGCAGGGAGCCTGCTTCTCCTTCTGCCTCTGCCTGCCATTATTTCCTATTTATTTGCAAGGTTAAGTTTTATAGTAGTCTAAATTTTAAGGCATTTTAAATATTTTTACCTATTATGGTTATTATTACAATATCCTTGTTATATATGTTTAACAATTACTCAAATACCAAAATATTTGAGTACTACAAAACAACACACAGATGTAATTCTTTGGGCTCAAGAATCAGATTTAGGTTCAGATCCTAACCTTAGCATTTACAAATTTGTGGTCTCTGTCTTCTTACATGTAAAATAGGGAGGGATAGTGCCTCACAGGACTGTGATAAATGTTTAAATGTTCCCTCCAACTTAGCTGTTCTGAAACTGTACATATCATTTCCCTCTCCAAACCTATTCCTCCCCCCAAGATGTCTAGTGTTAGCGAGGGGCAAAATTATCTACATAGTTTTCCAAATAAGACTAAATTATGATCATTTCCCAAGGGCTCAATTTAAACATTCAATCACCCAAGTCTGGTAATGTTCATCCTGATAATATCATAAAAGATACTCTCTTAGGGTGCCTGTCTGGCTCAGCTGGTTAAGCATCCAACTCTTGGTTTTTGGCTCAGGTCATGGTCTAATGGTTCCTGGGATTGACCCTGAGTTGGGTGCACAATTAGTGGGGAGTCTGCTTGAAGATTCTCTCCCTCTGCCCCTCCCCAAACCGGTGCATAAGAACCGGATAACTGCTTTTGTGGCAGGAATAGCCTGCCTTCCTCACAATGGGTCTGAGCAAAGGATGCAACAATTATTATTTTTTCATTCATTCAAAAATATTTTTTTATTTTGGGATAATGTCGATTCACATGCAGTTGTAAGAAAACAGGAAACTTTATTCAAGTATAAATGACAATTAGAAATTGCATATTTTTAAGACATACAACTTGATGATTTGATATGCATATGCATTGTGAAATAATCACTAAATCAAGCTAATTAATATATCCATCATCATAGTTACTCTGTGTGTGTGTGTGTGTGTGTGTGTGTATGTGTCTGTGTGTGTGTGTTGAGGATACAGGCATACTCTTTCGTTTTAAGTTGCATGTTAGATCTCCTATTGTCTGTTGGATGCATAACTCAAACTTGTATGCCATGACCAACAACTCTTCATTTCTTCCTCCTTCCAGCTCCTGGAAACCACCATTCTACTCTCTGCTTCTATGGGAACTGTTTCCCTGGATTAAATATGGGGTATATGGGATAGAAAGAAGAGGTCCAGAGTCATTTAAAGTCCTGTTTCAGAGGAAAATTTGGGAGGGAGAAGGATTCTCATAAGCAGGAGACTGGTGGAGTGGGCTGTCATCAAAACAGATAGGAAGGACTGAATAGCCCAGGGACTGGAAAATATCCTGAGCATCAAGAGAGTTTCCATCAGAAAGGAATCTATGATATGAATATTAAAGAATTAAGGATAGAGGGCTTCTACTGGAAGGCGTCAGGCCATCCCCCAAGAAGAAATGTGAGTGCTTCCACTTTTCCTTCTTCCATCTCAAATGACAGTTCTAGAGGGGCAAAGCTGTAGCAAGCAAGCTGTTGAGGCAGAGTAGTGAGAAAAGAAGTTACTGTACTCTCTTTCTGGAAGACAGTGGATGCCAAATGGTGCCCTTAAATGGCAGAAATAGAGAGGAAGTTTGACCTCTGAATGAAGATTAAAGTATTAATGAATATTTTGGAATAGATGCTCTCAATTTGAGACAGTCACTTACTGGTGACTGTGGAATGGCATAGGATCTCAGAGTGAGCAGAAAAGTCATGGGCACTCGGACCAAGGCCCCATCCAGGGCCAGGACACAATGCTACCAAATAAATGTTAAATAGACAACAAGAAACATTTTTTATACTTAACACTCATTAAAAAAAAAAAAAGATTTTATTTATTCGTGAGAGAGAGAACGAGCAGTGGGAAAGGGCAGAGAAAGGGAGAGAGAAAGAGAAGCAGACTGCTGAACAGGGAGCCTGACGCAGAACTTGATCCCAGGACCCCGAGATCATGATTTGAAACGAAGGCAGATGCTTAATCAATTGAGCCACACAGGTGCCCCTACCACTCATTTTAATGTCCATCACAACATCCTTAAAATTAGTCATCATGGAAGCAGTTTTGTGAGGCGTGGGGGTCGGTGTGGGTGGAAACCATAAGGTGGGCCTGCAAAATGGGTCGTAGATACCACATGAGATTATTTTCTTCATACTGTTAAAAAGAATCCCATCTGTTGAAGTTATGAATTCATATTCTTTGTTTTAGCTGTGTTCATGATAAGGAGCAATCAGAATTCATTCTAAGTGTTTTTTTTTTTTACATTACAAATGTTTATTTTTTTAAGATTTTATTTATTTATTTGACAGAGAGAAATCACAAATAAGCAGAGAGGCAGGCAGAGAGAGGAGGAAGCAGGCTCCCCGCGGAGCAGAGAGCCTGATGCGAGGCTCGATCCCAGGACCCTGGGATCATGACCTGAGCCGAAGGCAGAGGGTTTAATCCACTGAGCCACCCAGGCACCCCACAAATTTTTATTTTTCTTATATGCATGATATAAAAGACATAATCTGCCTTTTCTCAAACACCTATGTGTACATTGAGTACGATGGAGAAAGGACTGTTTTTCTATGCATCCATGCTTACATGTCAATAAATTTAAAAGTGAGATTACAGATGCTAGTTTAAATGAAATCTTCAATCTGCTGATAGGATTCTCCCTCTACCTTTTGCCTTCCTTACCTGTGATTTTCTCAGTGTTTTTAAGAAAGAAAATTTCGGATGGTGTCAACCACCCAGTATAACCATAGGAGTTCTAAATCAGGTTGATAAAAAAGATATAATGAAAATGTTTTAAGGAGACATTAACTTTGGAACAGACTGGACTGTGTATGATATGATCTCCACCATTTACCAGCACCACAGGCAAATTAAGTAACTATTATACATGTCAATGTTGTCATACGTAAAATAGGCTTATAGCACCTATCTCATAGAATTAGTGTGAGAATTAAAGGATTAAAGTATATAAATTTTTTAACACATTGCCTAACAGAATGGAAGTGATCACATACATACACAGATCTACTTAACAACAGGATTAAATTAATAATGTGCCCCTGGCACACTATTTTAAGCAAATATGGAATTCTGTTTATTTTTCTTCCATCCGAACCAGGAGGCTTGTTACCAAACATAATAATTTAGTCCCACTTAACTTTAAAAAGAGTAAAAAGCTATTGTAGGAATGAAGTGTTCCACAAGAACCAAAATAGACAATTTAGAACACAATAAATTTATAGAAATTATTATTAACATGAGAATAAACAAACCCTTGAATTTAAAAGTGTGTGTGTGTGTGTGTGTGTTAGGTTTCATGTTATGTGAAATGGGATATTCAATAAATAATTCTGGGACAATTGGCTAGCCATTTGAGGAAAAGTCAGGATTCATACTTTACTAGTTAAACATAAATACATTTCAGATGTTACAATGTGGTATATAAAAAGAGAAAACACTTAAATACAAGGAAGAAAAATAAATGCATATTTTTACAGTCCAGAGATTTTATCACCATTTAAAGCATGATATTAAACCCACAACCATAGAGGGAAAAATTATATAATCAAGAGTATAGTAATTAAAAATTCATAATGGCAAAACAAAATTAAAACAAAACCCTACTAAAATCAACCAACTAAAAATTTTTAAAGCCATAAATAGGCTAAATGCAGAAACCAAAAGGGAAAAAATTAGGCACATGACTTGTGCACAATCATAGGAGCTAGGGATTAATTCGGAAAGCAATGGCAGTGGTGTCTCAGTCACGACGTGGCAGAGGATTCCATCTCTTGGTGCCACTGCTCTGAATAGCACTTGACCGGCCTTCCTCAGGAGCTGTGGCTGTTAAGGAACATTAAAGTCAGAGGTGACTTTAGAGATTATTCTGGTTTACTGCCTGCACTTTACAGATAAGATAACTAAGACTTGGTGAAGTTAGATCACTAACTGTTTACAGAGATAAGTACAAGATGCAGTAAGAGCTAAAAGAAACAAACAAAAAACAAGAAAATCTCCTTGTAACAAGGAAGACAAAGAAATCTTTGCTGAGGTGGGGCCACTTCGGTCTGAACCTGACGAGTGAATAATAATTGCTCCAAATAACAGGGATTCCAGACTAAAAAAAAAAAAAAAAAAAAAAAATCAAAAACAAAAATATTCTATACAAAATCCTGAGGCTCAATACAGAAAGATAGTCTAGCACATTGTATACCACTGCGTATAACTGAAGTTTATAGAGTATCAACGGTATTAAATGAAGTTTAAAAATATGGGTCATGTGTTAAATATGTGTGCCATGTTAAATAATTTTAACCTTGTCCTACAGTTGATGGGAAATGGAGAAAACTTTTACAGTAAAGGACTAACATCATGAGATTGGTGTTTCAGAAAGGAACCTTACCAGCTACTTACAGGATGGAGAAGACAAAGGAATTTAGAAATTTAAAACAACAACAACAACAACAACAAAAACTCTTCTTCAAGATTCTGCTGAAATATTCTGCTAGCCTTTTTGAGTTCAGTGTTGGTAGAATGAGTCTTCCTTCCTTTTTTCTTCTTTGCACTTTGTGTAGGATTTATTTATTTAGTTAGTTATTTGGTAAGTGATGGATTTTTTTTAAAGATTTATTTATTTATTTGAGAAAAAGAGAGAGAATGAGTAGGGGGAGGGGCAGAGGGAGACAGACAGAATCCTCAAGCTGATGCCTGAGGCAGGTCTTGATCCCAGGACCCTGAGATCATGACCTGAGCTGACACTGAGTATGAGATTAACTGACTGAGTCACGCAGGCGCCCCCATATGTTTATTATTTTCATTGTGATGATAGTTTCACAGAAGCATACATGTGTTAAAACTTACCAAATTGTGTACCTTAAATATGTATAGTTTATTGCATGAGAATTACAAAATAAAATTTAAAATTTATACATTTGCAAAATAAATACAAGGCAATGATATATGAAACTTTCAAGAAGCTTCAAGGGAAGAAAGGTAAGTACACGATAATTATTCTCATAGGCATCTATTCACCATAATGACCCAAAGAAAGAAACTATGGTGATGATGGGTTTACTGGGCTACTAATGACAAGTCAAAGAAGTCAGAATAGCATTTATAATACTGACATATATGATTTACCAACTCTCTAACTAAATTAAGATTTCCCAGAGGGGATATACTTATAACTCTAACAAAACAAACAAAAAATCTCTACATATCCAGTGCTAAAATGTTCAGTCAGACAATACATGAGACTAGGGTCTCTGAATTTCAAAAAGGAGTAATACCCACATCCTATACCAGTGAGCTTCTTGTACGTAACATATAGAACATAAAGGAGTAAGTATAATCTAAAACTTCATGAGTGTGTGTGTATGTGAGAGAGAGAGAGAGAGAGAGAGACATGCATATGTAACTTCAGTATAAGATAGAGGTGTAGACAGATAAATGAGTGAGGATTCAGTGCTGACTTCCACAAACTGGAGAACAAAAGAACGCATTGCAGAGAATATGCTATTTGAATACACTTAATACGTTTGACATATAGAATTGGGTGCAAAGTGATTGGGTAGAGAAAGGGAAGAGAAAAAGAAGGAATACCACAAAGGCATTGAGATCAAAGAAGAACAAAAAGGAGGAGGAGGAGAAAACAAAAAGAAAAGACTCTATAATTCCTTAGCACCAGATATCCTCTTACTATTGAAATTTCTCTGATTTTTGTTGCTTTTGTAATTGTTGTTAACAGCTTGTTTGAATCTCGATCCGAAGAAGTTATATAAACATTGTGATCGTCTCATGTGTCTAATTCTTTTTTTAAAGTATAATTCCTTTTTTAAAGGTGTCACCTACATAGTATCATCCTTTTTTTCTATTCATTCTATGTTCTTTCATTGACATGGTGGAAGACAGTGAACTCAATCAACCACATGACATTACTAATCCCGCTTCTAGACAAACCCCTATAAAGTGCCTCATCAAGACTTTCGAGACAAGTACTTATTTCCTTAGTATATCCAAAGAGCTACGTCAAGACAGACCCTCTCTGGAAAGTACTGTGCAGTAGTGACTATTTATTATTAATAGAAAACTATGTAAAGTTGATAAATAAATATCTTAAATACCTAGTGGCCAAGCAGTGTGGGGTTAATTCATTACTAACAGTTTCCTTTGTAAGCTAAGGAATTTCAGCTTATGTATATAAATCTTTTAATGTATTAGAGTAAACCACAGAAAAAAGGTTACAAAAAGAGCAATATTTCCCTTGATAAACCTAACAGAAATGAAAGTTATTTTATTTCCTCATAATTTAGTAAAACCAATATTATTTATAATTATATAGCACATCTGATATGACATATTCCCATGCATTAATCAAGCAGATTTATAAACATCTAGATTTAACATCCAGATTATTTTTCAAAGACAGATTACTATTTTAGTTTCTATATAATTCTCTGATTCAGTGTCAAATTTGTGCTTAAAAAAGGCAACTGGAAATATTTGGCAAGATGTGAGGAAGGGAGAGGAAGTGGAAACTGTGTGAAAATGTCTATAATGACTTAAACAGATTATATATCATTAGGATCCCTCTGGGATGTCAAGGTCAAAATAAGTGAAGGTATTCACTGCTCATCAGTGAAAGTCAGAGAGCAGAGTGTAGTCACTTTCTAAGAACTATTATCCAACCCCATAGAACCAGGATTAATTTACAGAATTTAATGCTTAGTTGAAATAAAAATGTGCTTGTTCGCAGTGAATTGAGGATGAAGGTACATATAACAATCGTAGGTCTGAACTAGAATTATTTAATAAGCAGTCTAGTTGGAAGCAATTGGTCTCCAAGGAATGTTAGGCAATTTTCCCTCAATTTGAGTTTAACATCATGCCAGAAAAAGAACTCTAATGACTAGTTACAAAGTGACTGCTGAACAGACTTCTCTCTACCTTAACAAAAGCCAGAAAAGAATATTCGAGTTGAAAGTAGCCACCATTACTCATTTGATTAGGTCTTAAAAGGCTCTTACTTTGGATGTGGAGCAACAGGAATAAATTTGAAGCCTTTCGGTTGGTTCTGACTTAGGCCCTAAAATCCTCCAAAAAGAATATTATAGATGCAGAGGGTATTTGAGGAAGTAGAATAACTTGGTGGCTTTCCACAGCCACTTAACAGCCTCACAGCCTTACCTAGGAAAAACAAAAATGCTCTTGCTTTAATAGGAGGAACAACTGGTAAATATGGGGGGAAGAATACCCACAGGTTATTCTCTAGAACATTAAACATGAATATATGGGTCCCAGATTTCTAGCTAAAACTACAACTTCAGCAATGTGATATATTCTTAACGTGCAGTCTTAATGTATGCACTAGGAGGAAGCTAGTGCCCCTGAGAGTTATTCAGGAAGGAAGTTACTTCAGTGAAGAAACAATGTTCCTTAAATATTGTCTGATTTTGATCACCATACCCTTCTTGTTATTACAGTAATTACTAAACAAAAATCAGAATACGTGAATACACAGATGCGTTAAAAAATTTTTTTGAGAAGCATATTTGATCTGTTCCCAGCATCATCGGCTTCTGGTATATTCAGCTTCATTTCTAAGAAGGTACCCAGGTAAAATATAGCAATGTAAACAAACAAACAAACAAACACCAAAAGGGGAAAAAAAAAACAAACACCCATTGGTCTTGTATTCAGAAACTAATGTCGTAATTCCATTTCTGATTTTTTTCTGTGACTACTGAAAAGTCATTGACACTCTCCATGACTCAGTTTCAAGAAATAGAGTAGATCAATATTAGCAAAAGCTACACAAATGCCAAGAAATCATGCAATTCTTTTGAATTGTGAACTCACATTGGAGAGATTAGCAACAAGAGGATACAAAGGAATGAAGTTAAATGTATGGAATTAAGAATGTAGGCAGTTGGGGCGCCTGGGTGGCTCAGTGGGTTAAAGCCTCTGCATTCAGCTCAGGTAATGTTCCCAGGGTCCTGGGATAGAGCCCCACACCAGGTTCTCTGCTCAGCAGGGAGCCTGCTTCCTCCTCTCTCTCTGCCTGACTCTCTGCCTACCTGTGATCTCTTGTCTGTCAGACAAATAAATAAAATCTTAAAAAAAAAAAAAAAAAAGAATGTAGGCAGTGAAAAAATAGAACTGTCAAAGATGACCATTCAAATCTTAGAATCAGCACAGAACTGAATGGAGCCTTAGGATCATATCATTGAACTACTGAATTTTACAAATAAATTAAAGATACCAAAGTGAAATGACTTTTCCAGGGTCAAAAGTTCATGAGATGCAGAGCTGGGATTAATCTCAGCTTTCCTAATTCCTAACAAAAAGTTTTACCACTATACTATAATGTATAATTAGAAGTGGGGGGTGGGGATAATTGCAAAAGAATGAATTAAAGTTTCATTAATTTTCTAAAAGTTCTAAAATTTCATTTTCTAAAAATTCTTTATACTCTTGGAATATCAACAATAAGAAAAGGTTCTGAGATGCTGCAGTCTGCTACAGAATCTGTAACGTCTGCCCAGCAGGAGCTACCGTTAAGTATATGATTCTTCACTAAAATGAATGAATGATTTGCAGCTAGATGGTGAAACAAAAGTTGTTCATTTACTATTCCATGCATTGGCAAGCAAAAAAAACAATTTTTGAATGAAAAATAAAATGTTAAAAAAATTATTCCACCATCCTCTAGGGGGTGAGGCTTTAAGAATGATGGAGGAAGGGGCTCTGCAGACCTTCTCCCCCAGCAAAACAACAATATAACTGTGAAAATCATTAAAACACAGAATCATTTAAAATATCTGGATATTGTCCTATGGGCACAGAGCACATGGAGAGACATTTCTTTAAGAAAAACTACCATATCTCTATAAGTACAGAAAGTGTCTGTGGAATTTGAGCCATGTCAAGCTTCATTACCTATACCCCAGCTCTGTGTTATGGAAGCTTTGCCAAAAGCATGTTCAGCTCCTTATTCTCCCAGCTGTCAGTCTAGGGTTACAATTTTACTGTAGGAAGGACAGGCTGCTCACATTATCAACTTCTCAGCCCCCCGCCCCCATCCCAAGTTGGAGAAACTGTTTCATACAGTTAACAGCCAAGAGGATCAAGTCTCTCTCCCACACCCAGACCCTCAATGATAGTGCATGAATACTGGAGCCATCCTCACTCCTACAACAGAGGTTTCATGCCAGGGAGGGCAAGTTGAAACCAGGATTTGGCAGTTTCCTTTCATTGTCCATTCAAGGTAGAGTGTCACTCCTGGAAAAGCAGATCCCCATTCCTACCTCCCATGTCATGGCACAGGGATTCTGCAAAAAGGAAAGGCAGGCCTTTAGGATAAAGAGCTCTGCAAGTCAACCTTTGGAAGGAGAGTAGAGAACTCCATGCCTAAGAGAGGTTGGCAGATCTGATAGAGCAAAACAGAAGAACACCAGAAGTTTAGAAGACTATAGGAGAAGGTATAGCCAAGAAGAGCCCTCTCAGGGTCACAGAGAAGAAACAAAACAAAACAAAACAAAACAAAAAAAAACATAATTCAACAATAACAGTTGGAAATGTTAATTCTCCACTTACAACAGTAGATAAAACAGCTAGACAAAAGATCAACAATAGAGAACGTGAACAACACTTTAAACAACTAAATTTAGACAACTACGAAACAATCCTCACAACAGCAGAATACACCTTCTTCTCAAGTGCAAATAGGACATTCTCTAGGATAGACAACAATAAATTTGACAGGATTAAAATCATGCAAAGCTGTTCTCTCACCAGAATGGAATGAATTTAGAAATCAATGATAGAAAGAAATAAGAGTAAATTAATTATATACTCAACCAGTGGCTCAAAAAGAAGAAACCACAAAGGAAATTTGAAAGTATCTTAATATGAATAAAAACAATAACAAAAAATACCAAAACAAGAGATTCAAGTAAAGCAGGGCTCAGAGAAATTTATAGTCATGACCACCTGTTGTTAAAAAAAGAAAGATTTTAAATCAATAGTCCAACCTTCCACTTTAAACAGCTAGAAAAAGAAAACCACACTAAACCCACAGCAAGCAGAAGGAAGGAAAGACTAGAGTAGAAATAAATGATGTAAAGAAGAGAAAAACATTAAAGAAATCAAGAAAATCATAAGTTGATCATTTGATGAAATCAGCAGAACTGATTAACCTTTAGCTAGATGGGCCAAGACTAAAAAAGAGACTCAAATTACTAAAATCCAAAATGAAAGAATGGATATCATCACTAATCCATAGGAATAAAAATTAGCTAAGGGAATTCTATTAAAAAAATAACACTATGCTCACAGATGACTTAGATGCAAATGACAAAGCCCCAGGAAGACTGATATTACTAAAACTGACTCATGAAAATATAAAAATTCTGAATAGACCTATTACAAATGATTAAGTAATTTAAAAATTTCCCACAAAGAAAAGTCCAGACCCAGATGGCTTCACTGGAAAATTTTACCAAATATTCACCAAAGAACTAGTACCAATTCTTCACAAAACCTCCCAAAAGATAAATAAGGAAGAAACACTTCCCAGCTACACTTTGTGGCTAAGATTAACCAAACAAGATATCACAAGAAAAAACATATGTATAGTACAATATCCCTTACAAATATAGATGCAAAAGTCCTTAACAAAATATTAGCAAGACATACCCAACAATCTATAAATAGGATTATTCACCGTGAACAGATATGATTGGTCTCAGAAATATAAGGTTGGTATCAAATAATGTAATAAATCATATTAATAGAATAAAGGATGAAGAACATATAATGAACTTGGTTGATGCAGAAAAAGCATCTGACAAAATCTAATACTCTGTTATGATAAAATGCAAAATAAACTAGAATTACAATGGAGCTAACTCAAACTGAAAAGGAAATCTCTGAAAAATCCACACCAAATATACTTAATAATGAAAAACTGGTTGATTTCCCTTTATAACCAGGAATAAGTCAAATATGTCCATTCTTGTCCGTTCAATTAAATACTGTACAAAAGGTTCTGGTCAGTATAGTTGTTTTTTTTTTTAAGCTTTCATAGTGGAAATGAAGAAGAAAATTATCTCCATTTGCAGATGATATCATCTTACATGTAAATAATCCTATCCAACATGCGCACATGCACATATACAGCTATCAGAACTAAATAAGTTAGCAAGATTGAAAGATACAAGGCAATATAGCAAAACAATTATATTTGTTTCTCAGGGAATCAAAATCCCAAAATGAAAATAAGAAAATAATTTCATTTATAATAACATAAAAAAGATTTACTTAGGAAAACATTTTTAAAAAGAAGTTCAAGATTTCTACACTAAAAATTAAAGTATAATACATTATTGAAAAAAATTAAAGAACATCTAAATAAATGGAGAAAAAATATCATGCTCTTGAATTGGAGGACTTACTGCTAAGAAGGCAATACTTCTCAAATTGATCTACAAACTCAATACAATCCCTATCAAAATCCCAGGTTACTTTATTGTAGAAATTGACAAGCTGACATTAAGACTCATTGAGAAATGCAAGGGACCAAGAAGAGTCAGAACAATCTTTAAAAAGAACAAAGTTGGAAGACTCATACATAAGATGCACAGCTTGTCAAAAGCTATAGCAATTAAGACAGTGTGGTACTAAAATAATATAATAGACATTTAAATCAACAGGATAAATTAAGAATCCAGAAATAAACTAGTGCAATTGTGGTTAACTGGGTTTTGGTGAGGATGCTAAGACAGTTCAATGGGGAAAGAATAGTCTTTCTAACAAATGATGTAAGGGGCGATATGAGTATCTACATGTAAAAGAATGAAGCTAGACCCTATCTTATAATATACAAAAACAAACCTCAAAATGAATCAAAGACATATAGGTAAGACCTCAAACTGTAAAACACTTAGAAGAAAACATAAGAAAAAAGAAAAGAAGAAAACATTGGAGTAAATTAATAAACTGTGGGCCTTGGCCATGTAATTTACCTTAACTTCTCTAATATCATTGATGAGATGTCAACCAAGACCCACTACATACAGTTTCTTTGGGAATGACAATGACTTTATAACGTTGACCAATTTCTTGGCACGTAAAAGGTACTTGATATAAAAAAATATTTGTTGAATAAAGATCTCTATGAATTGATCCATACCTGTATTGCTAAGCTACCACTAACCTTTGGATGGATGTGAAACAACTTCAATTAAAGCAAGCAGAATAACTTAAAAATAAAAAGTCTGAAACACAGTTTAAATCAATATTCATTGATTCCTGGGACACTAAATTCAAAGATCAATAAGCAGAGACGTCTCTAAAAGAGGTGGCCACATAGACACTGATCAAATAGATAACACATTTACAAGGTAATGCAGTCTCAGGTTCTCAGGAACATTTGCATAATCAGGTAGTAGAAGCTTCATGAATGCAATGTTTGAATACAAAAGACAATAATTTTCCATCACTGTTGAAATCATTAAAAGCTATAAACTGCTGCATTAAAGTATGTAGTTTTAGATAATGTTCACTCAAAATATTTATTCATGAAAAAGAATACCTTAACAATAGACTCACAAAGTATGTCATTTGTCTTTTTTGGTTTTTTGTCATTGAAGCAATTTGCTGTTGTTATAAGGTTATTATGATGAAACATATGACATTTGAAGTAATTATGACATTGGCTAAATACTCTTTTCCCAAATGATTCATAGTTGAAAAGCCACATCCACTTTTCTAGTGTGGGAAAGTCATTTCACTTGGTGGGAGTATTTTTATGAAGACCATAGACAGCTATTTAACGCTAACTATGTACCATCCATGACAGTTGCTCTTTGTCAACTGTACATGTAATCGTCCCAACAATGTTATGAAGTTGTAATGATATTCCAATTTTTACAGGAGCCGAAACTGAGAAGTGAGGGAATTCAATACCCTGCCCATGTCACACAGCTAGCAGAACGGAAGGCTTAGATAGAAATTAGTTCTGACTCCAACTTTCACTCTGTTCATAGTATTTTTCTAGATAGTAACTTCCAAAGATTTGCATTCAAGCCAAAGGACAATGAGTGAATGACTGAGGAAGTTGGCGCTCCAATCTACTTCTGCTGAACTTGACAGAGAGCCTTGTCCTCAACTGAGAGTAGAGGTAAGGATTTTTTTTTTAATTAACATATGATGTATTATTTGTTTCAGGGGTACAGGTAAGGTTTCTCTTTAAGGGAATATTATTATACATACTTTATTATGCTTGTCTTAGGTGAATATTGTGTTATTTCACTGAAGCAGTCCTAGTCACCCTATCCAGATATCACGGCATCAAGACAAGTGATAGGAAGTATAGCTGAATGATGATAATTCTCCCCATCCAAATGTCTAATTCACAAAATCTCAGAACTTAATCTTTCTGAATCCATAGTGTATTCTCCTTCTGACAGCTCCATCTGTCATGATATAAAGTAGACCTCTGAGTGTAGAAGGGACATACCAGACAGCTTCAGACTGAGTTCCCTGGAGAAGGATGAATGCTTGCCAAAGCAAGCAAGAAAGCTTGGCAGTAAGAATCCATTCCCATTATTAGAATATTACAGAATTGTTTTTGATCTGCCAGTCAAATCTCATTATAACAGAATGCAGGGCTTTTCATAAACTCACACTACTACTTAGTTTTAGCCCCCATTCTTAGCTTTTGCTGTTCTGCCTAGTTCACCAACTCAGCCACTCAAGTGAAGACAAGTTTAAGTGCTTACTAAGTGTCCAGCCTGAGTTAGGCACCTGAGATCCAAAGGTGAGGAAAAAGAAAGCCTCCATTTTTATAGAGCCTGAGTTTATTAGGGGAAATAGGACCTAAGCACATAATGAAGCAAACAGTATTTATTTAGACACTGAATTAATGCTAAGAAGATGTATACCTATGCCTATATAGTGCTTAACAAATAGCTAGCTACTTTGTCAAATACCATTTTAGTGAACATTCCCAACAGCTTAGGGAGGTAGCAATTACCTCTTTTACAAGATGATTAATACCCATAGATTCCAAGGGCATTAGATTTGCAAGAGATGTTTTAGGATCTATTTGGTGTTAACATTTTTCACATTCATATTCTCTCACAATTAGACACTGATTTAGTGGTTCTGTGGAGGAATTTGTCTTTTTAAGAAGCTTATCAGCAATTCTAAAGAGCTGCCAGATTCAAGAAATTTTGGTACTAGCCCAACCATCCACCTAGTGCTCTTGACTCCTCTCCTTTTACCAAACAATCCTCTAAACCTTATTTAAAATTTACTGGTCACAGAGAACTGCCAATTTCTACAAGCACTCCAGGACATCTTAGGATGACATTAACTCAGCCAAGTTCATAACTAAATCATAGAACTAACATTTCCTTCAAACCCAAGTCTTAGTTTTCATTAAAACACTCTTTCTGCCATTATACATCTATTCATCTCTTTACAAATGAGCATAAAACAAGGTTTTTTTCCTAAAGATGAAAGCACATAGAATAATAAAGTACTATGTCTTAGAAAATTCTTCTTTAGGATTTTTTTAAGAAATACTAATTAATGGTTTTAGTTAATCCAATTTTCATTCACAAGACAAGCTATATTTATTTTGTAAAAATGCTTTAATTGGTATAGGCTATTGAGGGCATCATGCATTAACTGTCTTGAGACACTAGAATACAATATTTAATATATGTATTCTAATGGTACAGTATAACTTGGATAAAAAACAATAAAATTTGGGTAAATTGGAAGGGGAGGTGAACCATGAGAGACTATGGACTCTGAAAAACAGTCTGAGGGGTTTGAAGTGGCGGGGGGGTGGGAGGTTGGGGTACCAGGTGGTGGGTATTATAGAGGGCACGGCTTGCATGGAGCACTGGGTGTGGTGAAAAAAATAATGAATACTGTTTTTCTGAAAATAAATTGGAAAAAAAAAAACAAAAAAACCAATAAAATTAAATAATCATTGAATTAATTTTATATTAGGCATTCTTATTAAATAGCCTTAAGTATTTCTCAGAATTTAGGTGAGCCACCTAAAAGGAACTGTACACTAGACTTATCTCTGTGGATGGCATATATCATTTTGGGTTGTATTTCTCAGAGCCACTAAGTCAGGAAAAAAATCAAAGCAATTAATCCTATATAATTTTAAGTATGAATAAAAAAGACAAGAAATTGAGTTCCCTAATCTTTAAAAAATTATATAGTTTATAAATTTCTTGATGTAGAGAAACATATTACTTTTTGTTTATATATTATTCACCATAGTTAATTGAATTGAAGGACAAAATATTTATATCGCAGTCATGGGGCATACTAAGAAGACGTTTTCAATGTGATTTCCTATTCTTTTAAATTTTAATGCCAAGATTATATATGAAATGTTCTCTTCACTTCAAAATGGAAAAGAATACAAATAAATCTGTTATGGCTAAAAGCTAATGTTTCAGGCATTCTGATTTCCTCTACTATTACATTTATGATAATACTATATAGTTAGAATCTACTGGCTAGAAATATGTCTTCATTTTCTTAGAATTTTAACCAGAGAATTTCAATTTATTCTATTAATATATTTAAGCAAAATCAAAATTTAGATAGAATAAGTAAACAACTAAGAAAACAAACACCAAAAGAACAAAAAATTTTATATGCACTTCAATTATTTTATTAATGATGACTCTATTATCTAATTTCATTAGAGCATTTAAAAATATTTCTGAAGGGTTATATCTAATTATTTCATATAAACCTAATTTAATTAAATCATAGTTTATATTTGAAATAACAAAATACCAATTATTCTAAAATGTTCTGTATTTCAGACTTTAACTTCTTCAACTTTTTAGATAATTCATTAATTATTTAGTTGACAAGTATCTTCCATGTAAAAAGGAAACTGTTAGATCATAAGAGAGATAAAAATGAATAAGACAGATGCTTTGCCAGATTTGATTTTACCATATGATAAAGGAGATTGAATCAATTCAATTTGACCCAACAGTATTATTAAGTGCTTATTTTAAGCAGTAACTAAACTATATTAGACATTACAAAAGAAATAGAATTTCTTGGCCACATTATACTTTGTGATTTAATAAGGGAGACAGAAAGGTTAACAAATAATTTGAATACAGTACGATAAATGACCTAGGTGAAAAAAATATATACTTATATCTTTTTTGAAATATATATATATATATTTTTTTTAAAGAGAGAGAGAGAGACAGTGAGAGAGAAAACACAGAACACAAGCAGAGGGAGTAGAAGAGGGAGAAGCAGGCTTCCCACTGGGCAGAGAGCCAGATGTGGGGCTTGATCCCAGGACCTCAGGATCATGACCTGATCCAAAGGCAAACACTTTATGACTGAGCCATCCAGGTGCCCCATGAAATATATATATATTTTAAATGAAATCAAATGGAAGGAGAAACTAAATGCCTTGAGAGAATTATGATAGTTCTCAGACTGGTGAAATACAAGGAAGTAGTGAAGTTAAGAAAGAAATTATTTTCGGTAAAAGGGATCTCTATATACAAAGTCACAGAATACAAATTGCTCGTTGAAGAATGGCTTGTGGAAAATAATTTGCTTCTAAGAAATAAAATTAACATGCACACTTTCAAAATGTTCATTCATCAAGAGACAGCTTAAGAGGGTTAAAATGCAAGCCACAGAAAGGGAACATACAGTTGTCACACATGTAATCTAAAAGGGCTTGTAGGCAAAGTATTTAAATTAGTTTTACATTTAATAAGGAAAGAGAATCAATCCAATTAAAAATGAACAAGAGGGTGCCTGGGTGGCTCAGTGGGTTAAAGCCTCTGCCTTCGGCTCAGGTCATGATCTCAGGGTCCTGGGATCGAGTCCCGCATCGGGCTCTCTGCTCAGCTGGGAGCCTGCTTCCTCCTCTCTCTCTGCCTGCCTCTCTGCCTACTTGTGATCTGTCTGTCAATTAAATAAATAAATAAATAAATAAATAAAAATGAACAAGAGACTTAAATGAACATATCACAAAATAGGATATCCAAATGGCAATTAAATATATGGAAATGTGTGCAACCTAATTAAAAATCAAAGAAATAAAAAATCAGAGAAATGAAAAATAAAATCACAATGAGATATGTACCTACTATTGTCTAAAATTTAAATGATCTATAAGTTAACAAAGATATGCTTATGTTTATAAGTATGTACCATTATAACTAAATTGGAGAAAACTATCACTGTCTACCAGAGTTTAACTTATGTATACTCTAGGACCCAGTAATCCAACTCTTAGATATATACCTCACAAGACATAAAAATCACAAGACATAGACAAAAATGGTTATAGCACTATTAGTCATAATACACAACATTTGGAAACAATGCAAATGTTCATAAAGAGTAAAAATATGTATAACAGAATATAATACAGCACTAAAAATTAATGAGTTAAGTTTACATAAAACACCTGAATAGAAATCACAAAAAGCTGAGCAAATAAGGCTAACATAAAGAATACATACAATAGGGACGCCTGGGTGGCTCAGTGGGTTAAGCCTCAGCCTTCGGCTCAGGTCATGATCTCAGGGTCCTGGGATCAAGCCCCACATCAGGCTTTCTGCTCTGCAGGGAACCTGCTTCCCCCTCTCTCTCTCTCTGCCTGCCTCTCTGTCTACTTGTGATCTCTGTCTGTCAAATAAATAAATAAAATCTTTAAAAAATACAAAATGTGATTGCATTTATATATAAATTTCAACAACAGACAAAAATTATATCACCATAATAGAAATCAATAGTGGGGTGCCTGGGTGGCTCAGTGGGTTAAGCCTCTGGCTTAGGCTCAGGTCATTATCTCAGAGTCCTGGGATTGAGCACAGGGCGGGGTCTCTGCTCAGCGGGGAGCCTGCTTCCCCCTCTCTCTCAGCCTGACTCTCCGCCTACTTGTGATCTCTCTCTCTCTGTCAAATAAATCAATCAAATCTTTAAAAAAAAAAAAAAAGAAAAGAAATCAAGATAGTAGTTATTTTGGAAAGGAAATAGGACAGTAATTGGGAATGACATGCAGGAGACATAGAGAAAGCAGTGTTAAATTTCTTGACACATGTTCAGGGGCTAAGAGAGTGTCCGCTTTGTTAAAACTCATAAATGGTACATTTTTACTTGGTATGTGTTTCCGTATGTTTCTTATATTTCATAGCTATTCAAACAAGGAAAAGTAACACTTCAGACTTGTCGTTCCCATACAAATTCTCATCTTTCAATAATGACATTGCTTTCTTATGTTTGAAAATATTAAAGTGCTAGGTATTTTCTGCTTTTTGACTTAGAATGAGCCTGGTTGGCACTCAGCAATTACCAAATCATAAAATTAAAATGTCAATAATTATGGCAATAATTCAATCATTGCACTCTTGACTTAAGGATAATGTAAGACATGGTCTACCAAGAAAGAAAGTGCTATAATTCCAAGAGAAGTTAAAGATTCTTTTGATAATTAGGCAGAATCCTATTACAGGCAAATAGCATTATCAATTATTTAAGTTAATTACTTGAAAATGTATTGCAAATATACTACAATTTTCATCTCGGATATAGACCTGGGACACTTCATTTTGATGAAGTGAATTTCATTTCTTTTTGTCTCAGCAGCTCTTCAACTCACTTTTTGTTGTGATGCTGTACTTCCTTTTTTAGTTTCAGAAATTTTACATGAACAGGGGCTTAGTGACATATGACTGACAAAATCAGCCCCGAATTTAGTTCTTTTTAACTTTATATGTTGTTTACTTGAAAATAATGCAATACACATTTCAATATAATTAAGCTATCCTTGATTTTAAATGTAGTGTTTAAACCTACTGACAGTTCCACATTTCTTCATTACTGCAGCACTATAAGCAAATGTGTAATAACATGATATTGCTAAAGATCTCCCTAAATATGAGAACACTACAGTATTTCACAAGCCACAGATTCCTGGGTTTGTACTTTTAGTTGCTTCCTGTCACGGGTTCTGATATCACTGTTCCCCATATATTTTTCCCGGCTAACTTCTTATACCTCTCTTAATAAACTATTTCTTTCCTTTGATTGTTTCATTCTCCCTGATGATTCGGGGAACTTCATGATCCCATACAAAGAGAGTTTTTCCTCTCTTTTTGACTTTTATTCTGCTTACTGGGCATTTAGGTGGTGGTGTTCTTTATCCTAGGTCTTATATAATATTTTCCCACATCTCTTAATAAGTAATAGCAATAACAATATTTCAACGAGTCATTAATATTTATTGAGAGTTTCTATATACAAGGTACTATTCTATTCTACAGAATATTTGATATATATTATGTTATATATTATACATGTATGTTATGTATAAACATATATGTTACACATATAATTTTATGCAGCTGTAATAATTAAATTTACTGAATGTTTCCTAAATGCCAGCCAGAATTCTGAGTTTTTGCATGTATTAAAATTTTAACATTTATACAATCTCAATAATCTCAATAATAATTTCTACTTAAGAAATTCTCACTGTCATTTTTTCAGGTGAGGAGCTCAAAGGCCTGGAGAGGTTAAATAATTCATAGAAACCCCCACAACTTGCAGGTTACCAAAGATAGTTTCAAATCCACATGGGTTGACTCTAAACCCCAAGTTCCTAGGTAATGTCCTTTGTCCTTTTTAGTTGTAGATATAAATTTATTCATTCTAAGGACATCCTATAATTTAGTTAAAAAGAGCTAGATTTCCTGACACTTCTATAAGGGGAAATAAATCCTCCATTGGCGTTGGTTCCACTGCCATAAACGATATCTAGTCCCAACCAGGTTTGTGTATGTGTGGGTGGGGTGTGGGTATGTTGTGTACTATCTTTCAAAACAAAGACAGCTGCAAGTATCTCAAATGAAACATCATAGATAATTCTCTATTATTCTCTAAAAAAAATGAATGTTTTACAACGATTAATCATAAAAGAGAAAAATCTTTTGAACTAAAATGTCCCTGTGAAGAAGAAAGGCCAGAAAGCATGTTAAAGCACAGCCATGCCTATATTTAATTTATTTGGTGATCTTTTTTTCTTAGAACAATAATATTAGTTCATTGTACGCATTTCAATTATATTGAAATGCAGAACATGAAACATACAAGCTCACTAAGAGCTCTATCATATCTCCCTTTTTTTTCTTTTTCAAGACTTTCATTTATTTATTTGACAGACAGATCACAAGTAGGCAGAGAGGCAGGCAGAGAGAGAGAGGAGGAAGCAGGCTCCCCACTGAGCAGAGAGCCCGATGCGAGGCTCGATCCCAGGACTCTGGGATCATGACCCGAGCCGAAGGCAGAGGCTTTAACGCACTGAACCATCCAGGTGCCCCTAGCTCTATCATCTCTAAAGACAACCACCATTTGCAGTTAGGTACATACTATTCCAAATGTATATTTGATGTATTTATAAACACTTGTAGATTTATAAATATGAATATACTAAAACTAATATATTTTAAATATATTATATATTATACATATATATTATATGTATTATATGTTGTATTATTACTGTTAATTTAATAGAAATGGAATCATAATATGCATATTGTTTCATAACATGTAATTTTTTTCACTTAATATAGAATTATCTGTTTAGGTATCTATAGACAATCATTCCATACCTTTTCACTATTTCATCCCCCCCATATATGTAAAGTATAATTTATTTAACTATCTTTTATTGATCAAACATTGCTGTCTTTTCTTTTATTAAATATGATGCTATCATAAATATTTCATTTATTAATTTTCATTAAATATGACACTATCATAAATATTTGTGTGTGTGTATATGTGTGTGAGTGTGTTTGGGGCATAAAGGGAATGTTGAAATATTAGGTCAAGAATTTGAAGATCTCATTACTAAGAGATATTGTCAAATACCAACCCCCAAATTATATTTATTTTCATTCCCTTTATGCTTGCTAGCAATAGCCACTATTCTTTTCATCCTTAATAGTTCTCTCTATACATATTTCTAAAAGCCTGTGGCCTCACTAATACAATTAATAAATCTAAAGAAATTAACTAGCTGAGACAAAAGAGCAAAGATGCATCCTCTCAAAACTAAGCTGTGTTGCTAAGAAAGCAACTTGAGGTGTTTATGCTTTTAATAATTAAGGCCTCTGCTGTACAAAATTTACTGAATGTTCAACCTTTTATTTTATTTCTCTGTATAACAAACTCCCATAGTCATCTAATAACCTCCATTGTAGAAAGTTAATTGTAAGGCAACAAACTTACATGTCACTATTATAAATCATAAAGTAAATACACATCATCATAGAAACTTCAGGTTAGGTAATACATCTTTGCACTTGCAAAGTACATAAACTGTTAAAACGTTTATAAATCAGAGTAAATCTGAGAACTATAGAGTGGATTTTTCATTGACTATTGTTCTAAATCCTGTACACTTGTAAAACTATCATCACCTTCTATTCAGCTCATCAATCATCGAGTACTAGTTCCTCACATAATGGGAATTTAACACAGATCTAGCATCCTTTAATTTAAAGAAAATAGGCAAGAAAGTATAATACATTTGAGGAGGTGGCTTAATATATTTTTTAAGGTTAAGTTCTACAGTAAGTTTATATTTGGGGGCAGCTGGGTGGCTCAGTTGTTTAAGCTTCTGCCTATGGCTCAGGTCAGGATATCAGGGTTCTGGGGTTGAGCCTTTGCCGGGCTCCCTGCCGAGCAGGGAGCCTCCTTCTCCTTCTCCCTCTGCCTCTCTCCTCACTCGTGTACTCTCTCTTTCTCTCAAATAAATAAAATCATTTAAAAAAGTTTTTTTTCAAGTAATGGTCATTCAGTCTTAGGTTTGCCATAAATTATGAATGTATTTCTTTTGAAGATCATATTTTTAATGTAAATTTGCATGTTTTGCTTTTTGAAAGCACCTCTTGCCTTCAGAGTCCCTCCAAGTGAATCTACTAGGAATACTCCATGGGCCAAAATTTAGCAAATGAGCTCTCAATAGGGTTTTATTTCATTGTATGATACATGGTAAACAATAAAAAGTAATCATTGACATTCAAAAGTTTTCTAAAGGTTTATTTTACATTTTTAGGAATTGCTTCTGCTGAACATTTCCTTTTAATTTTTGAAACTATTCATAGTCTCTCTGGTTACCTTCCTATTACCTCTGAAATGAAAAAATGGTGAAATACACTGTATGGAAAACAACTTCACGTGCTTTGAAGCACCCCCTTAAATTGAATATTATTTCTAGATGTTTCATCATCATTTGATAGGTCACTTAAAAGTGTTTCTAAAATTATTCTTTGAAACACTCTTTATAGCCTGTCTTTCTGAGTTTAGAGCAAATGGATGAACTGGCAGTCTAGTGTCAGTGTGGACATTATATGTCTATTCTAACTTTTCTTTTTATTCCTGTCAATAAGACAGATGCCCTCACACAAAGTTATAAAATATTTATGATACTCATGGCTCACACAACAACAAGGGTTTCAAAGACCTGCAGAAGACAATGTTGACCAAACAGAAACATTTTCTATTAGTTGATTGCTGAAGCAAATAACAAGGGAGATGGTGATGAAAGTAGGAGTAGTTTCCTCCTGCATTCAACATGCAGGTTATGGGGATGAAATGCAACTGAACATTTGGGGATGTAATGCTTTTCTAGAATGTTCTAGAATCTTCTGAAATATTTGCATGCCATACAAAAAAGGGGCTATATCCATCTGAGCATTAGAAAACAAATAAGCAAGGAAAGGGAAAATGATATTTTTTAAAAAAGCTTTTTCTTTATGGCAGTACAGAATTGATCATGTAATGCCATCACACTATATCAAAGGTATAAATCATACTGCATCCAGCACCATCACAAGGCTTCTTTCGAGATCTGACTGGGGTTAATGTTGAACACATCAATGACCGCTCCCTCTCTGTTTGAATCTCAACAAATTCATTGATTAAAATGATGCAAGTCCTTATGGAAAAGCACATCCAAAAGCCACACCCATACCCTCATTTTCCTGCTTCTAATATCCTAACACAACAGGATGTAGCATTTTGGATAATTCTTTTCAAATGGTCATTGATTGAAGTTACATCTATAAATATTTGCATGCCTTGTATGCTTGAAACTAAACACAACATTACATTTCCAGTGAAAAATTAAGAATATATGTATGTATTTAAGGAGCTGCTAGTCTGAGTTTTTCCTATTTGACAATAATTCTCACAGGCACCACCATCAGACAATTATGAAGCAATACACTTTGCAAATTTCAGCCTTCATTAAACTTAAAAAGATATTTTGTTTTCTACTTTTGAGACTTAATCTATGGCCAAAAATTGGCTGTATAATTGCCTTATAAAGGTTCCAAAAAACAATTATTATATTAAAGAATGAATACCTAGAAGATAAAAAACAAGGTAATTTTTCTTATTTATGAAATAATATTTATTAAGTGATATTCTACTGAATGAGCTACTGTAAGTTCAATGATGTCTTTTTTTTTTTTTTTTTGAAGATTTTATTTATTTATTTGACAGAGAGAGAGAGATCACAAGTAGGCAGAAAGGCAGGCGGGGGGTGGGGGAGCGCGGTGTAGGGAAGCAGGCTCCTCCCTGAGCAGAGAGCCAGATGCAGGGCTCAATCCCAGGACCCTGAGACCATGATCTGAGCCGAAGGCAGAGGCTTAACCCACTGAGCCACCCAGGTGCCCTCCAATGATCTCTTGAAAGGGAGAATTTAATCGTATAAGGAGACCATATTCAATTTTTGCAGAAAAGCAGATGTTTACAACTTTTGGCTCTAGACTTAAATTATATATGTAGTAATTAATTCACTTAATTATAAACTGTTAAATATTTATAGTCATATAAAATACTTTCTTAAAATATCATGCATGTTTAATTTTTAAGAAACAAGGAGAAAATTCAAGGAGATTTTTATTTGCTTGTTAAATGTGGCAATATTGTTCAAATGATATTGAAATTAAAGTAATAAATGCAGATTCTGAGCAAAGAAACTGAGAAATAAAGATGACTATAAAATAATATTTTATGACAGCATTTGTATATTTTGGGAGAGTAAAATGGCATATGAGTATTAGTACAGAGGTTTCTTTTTTTTTAATTAAAAACTATCATTATAAAAGAAAAGAGCTGCTGTTTTTCAAAGTATTTCTGACTTTCTACAAGAATAGGTATTTTTTACAAATTGGATTCAGACAACATTAAGTTTTAAAAACCTGAAAGGGACACCTTTCTTGATGGTGATTTCAGGAAAACTAAGAAAAATTATGGTGTCTTAAAGTGTTAGAGAAATATTTATGAAGCAGTATCTCAGGAAAAAGTAGTAACATAACAAAAAAGTGAAAAATAATTAATAATATACATGTACATGCAGTTATAAGCATATTGGGGCTAGAATCATATAGTAGAATAAAGGAGACTATGTTATCAAAAATCCCTTTCTCTGGTCTTTACGAACTAAATACGTGTCAGTCAGTTTGAAGTACGCTCATTCATCACATGAAGAGTTCCATTAGGACATAAAGTAAGACCTCAACATCTACTGATGAAAAAATGAATGAGTTAAACACCTCTATGAATGATCATACAAGAAGTAACCTAGTGTCATTTGTTTTTTACTAATAGAAGCCATTAAGATAAAGTATCTGTACATGGAAAAAGATAAGGGAAGGCCCATGAGTAATAAATGAACAGGATGGTTATATAAGGAACAAATCATGACAGACAAACTCGATTGCTTTTTGTGATAGAAGTACAAAATTAATGAATAAAGGAGTGCAGAACAAGTAATATATTTGGGTTTTCATAGAGTATTTAATTCCATGTTTCATAAGCTCTGACTTACAAAATTAATTCAAATTGGCTTGGAGATGATTATTCTCAGATGGTTTGAAAACCATTTAGAGAGCTGTAAGCAAGGGGCAATGATAAATGAAACAGACAGAGCTAGGGGGAGGAGTGAACTGCCACTACGGTTGATTTAGGTCTTGGGTTTTAGTATCTTCATTACTAACATGTAAAATAGAATAAACACCACACAAATGAAATTTGAAAATGACAGTAAATTGGAAAGCACCATAAACATAGGAACAGTATAACAGTCAAGAAGATGTAAGCTAGAGCATAAAAAGGGACTATACAAAAGACTGCCCATACTAAAAAAAAAACAAGTGTATGTTTAGAGAGAGTTTGGATTTATTATAAGCAAACAAAGCCAGATAAGCCTGGCAAAACAGGTTGACAGAATAGGTTAGCACAATCCCATAAGTAACGCATTACAGAAACTCCTTTAAATAAGTATGTGCAGATTTTGATGCTCTGTCTCAGTATTGACAGATTAATAGAAAGGAGTCTCAGGATTATAGTTTATCCCAAATTCTGATTTTCGATATGATACTCCAAATAGGATATTCTATATACTTATAGAGGGACTTTACATATTCAAGTCTCTATTTTTTCTCTATGTACATTATTTGCACATTTAAAAGAGTACTATAATTTGGCTGTTCTTTGACATTGAACACACTTATAGGTCTTCTCTTCCCTCATGAGTGCAGCTGATGTGTATGGAGGGACTATCACCTACACAAAAGATAATCACAAAGGTAAATCTTCTGTAAATGACTTTTGAATTATCCATGGCACAGTGCTCGCTCTTCAGCTATGCAAATAATTGAGAGTCCATTGTACACACATATAAGGAAAGATAAATAGGAAGAAGGATGACTTCCATGAGGAGATTATTACTTTACTCCACTTCATCCCCTTCTATTGGACAACTCAACAAATTAGAGGGAATTCAGAGCAATGAAACAAAAATGATAAAGGCAATAAAATTATCCATTTATGAGAACAAATTAAATGAGCTAACCCATGGAGTGTGTCTGACAGCCATGAGCAAGCTATAATAGCCAACACCTAGTTATAGGCTGAAAATCTGCAAAAGGAGAAAAATGCTTTTCATGGAATAAGGACAATTTCTCTCCTACTCTAATCCTCCAATAAAGAAAATTATAATTTAGAGAAAACATTATTGCCTAAAGAATTAACAAATTTGATTTAGACTTTTACTGCAGAACTATTTCTGAAGGACTTAAGAACCAACTCTTGATTACCCATCAGTAAAAAAAAAAGAAAAAAGAAAAGAAAAATTGAATTTAGAAGATATCAGTGAAAATCACAGTGATTTTGGAATTAGATAGACCTAGGTTTGAATATTGGCACCGCTACCTATATAATGTAAATGGGGGTGGTCAAAAGTCCTCATCTGAAAAACAGATGATAAACTTAATTACAGATGTGTTAAATGAGAAAATGGTTACCTACTGAATGTTAAAATAATAATGAAAAAGGTCACATTGTCTTTGGAATATGTACAAAAATGCCTGTATTTTTCCATATTGCAAAAGATGGAATTGGAAAGAAAGATGGTAGAAAGAGCATGATATTTTTTTTAAAAAAGATGTTTATCTATTTATCTGAGAGCAAGAACACTGAGGGATAAGGAGAAGCAGACTGGCAGGCAGCCCTCAAGGGCTGGATCCCAGGACCTTGGGATCATGACCTGAGCTGGAGGCTGCCATTTAACCAACTGAGCCACTCAGGCACCCTAAAAGAGGATGCTATTTGAGACCATAAAATCTTAAGAGTGACTACTGCTTTCCTACCTAAAAAGTATATAACTAATTGATTTAAAATCTAAATCTTGCAGTTTCAATTTATAAAATTGTAGTGCTGTGCAGGTCAGTAGATTACAAGGTGCAGGAAAGGACAGACCATGGATAGAGAACAAATATTTATGTCCCCTCATACCTATCTTTGTCTTTTCCCACCTAATACCTACTTTTACTACCTGTTTGTTTTATTTTCTTTAATGCACATCCCTTCTTGGGGCATATTCAACATCATCAGTTTCAACATCTAAACTAAAATTCATGAAGGGAAGACATCCTGTATATTCTTTCTTTTTTTACCTTCCAACAGTTAAAAAATTAACAAATAATATATTGGAAATTACTCTAGTTCAGACTGTTACATTAATGAAAGAGTATATTATTAGCCTAAGTACACCTATATGAGTTGTCTTTGTTTTTCATGCAATCTCAGAAATACAAGGCTATACTTACATCGCTCATTCTTTTAACACTGAATACAAATGGGTGACGAATAAAAGCTTTCTGATAATAGATGACAATTAGGCATATACTCAACCTCTTTCTGCTCACCCCTGACCCTTTCAGTTTGGCACTAGTATCTGGAGCCTGACATCTGACTGAAGAGTGAGAAAATGGACAGCTGGGCTTAGGTCATCATCTTTACATATTTATTTTTGACCGTTGTAGGTCATCTTCACAGGAAAGACTATAAAGCAATATAAATATGTTAAAAATAAAACTGGGAACTTTAAGAGCTGACATTCCCTCTTCTCTGGCAATTTATTTTATTGATGTCCTTTAAAGACAGTACCATGCTCTCACCATTATCTTAGCAAATTCCTCCTTCATAAAGAAAGATGCATCCTCTCTCTGTCCTCCCAAACTCAATGCTTTCCTCACTGTTCTGTTCTACAGAGGTAAAACATTTCTTAAACAGGAAACACTTCAATTCCCTGGAAATAGAACGTTTCCAGTAAGTCCAGGTGAGCAATTGTAGAGTGGGGCATCTCTGAGAACTGTGGGGCTTCTACCTCCATGAGTATGTAAGTCATATTGTTAAAAGAATGGAATGAATGTTGAGGAATAGAGTTATTCTGGGTGAGAGTGAATCAATTCCAAGGAGTTTCCACCACTAGGGATCTCAGAGGAGAAAGAGGGACCTTCTCTCTAGTTCTTGAACATTTCTGAATGGAAATGATTATTGAGTACTTTTTATGTTCCAGGTGTTGTATCAGATATGGGAATACAAGTGTAACCAAAGCATGGTTTCTGTCCTTCAAAATAATCTGAACTACTGAAAAAAAAAAAAATGCAGGGAGAGTATAATACGATGTGATAAGGATGGTGGTGAGACAGATAATGTATTCGGGGCTATGGTAGGATAAGGAGGTGGCACTTAGCTCAATGGGACAAACAGAGGGCTCTTATTTCCAATCTTTCATAACCCAGAGGTCATATGTTTAGGTGTAAGAGTTTTTAACACCTTCTACTTCATCAACTCGCTATTTTGATAGTTACTAAGACAGTCCTAAAGAGACTAAAGGAAATGAAGCCATTGCTCATTATGAAATACAAAGAATTTTAGTTTTCTAATAATAAAAACATACACACTCATTGCACAAAATTGGCAAATAAAGAAGATATGGTAAAAAGAAAACAATAACTACTATTAACATTTTTGTGGTATTTTTATTCCAGTCTTTCTCTTTTCTTTCTCTACACATAGGCAAATAGATAATTATAATATATGTATTATTATAAATATGTATTAATGTAGGATGTACATGTATAACCATGGGCACATATATGTTACACCTATAGTAACACAAATAATTTTATAGTCTAAAAAGTCATTTTAATAATTTGATAAATATCAAATCAATACCAGTCATTTTACCCAATTATCTAATACTTACATTAGATAATTTTATATATTACTTTTATCTGATATGTTAAATATCTAATATTTATAAAGCATTTATCATTTGAAAAATAATACTTCTACCTTGTTTATAAACTTGTGATAATTAAAGGAGCTTATACATGTAAAAAAGTTAAAACAAGATCTGAGATACAATATGATGCCAATAAGCATAGCTGTTATTAGCATTATTGTATTTATTTCAATATACTTATGTCAGGATCATCTGTTTCCAGAGATAAGGGATATAACACTATTTTTATCAAAAAATATTTAAAAATATTAAAGATGATAAAATAGTTATATCTGTCCAGAGCTCCCTTCTGGTAATTTCTCCAGTCCTCTCTTTCCCATATACTAATTTACTGACATGATTATGTTGGAAGTTGCTCTCATCTGGCCTCTGTTAACAAGGCCAGGAGTCAGTCCTCCTTCCCTAAAATTAACTGTGGAAAGGAAACAAATAAAAAGTCGTTCTTACTTTGGGTATCTTAATTGAGAGCTATAAGCACAGGAGAAATTGCAGCCACGTTTTCAGCTATGTGGGTGAGAGAAGCAGATGACATCAGTATATGAAGAAAGGAAATGAAGCCAATTTTTAGGGAGAAATAGAGATGAGAGTTGGCTACAGTATTCAAATGGTCTTTATATTTAGGATTTCCATTTTTCCTGAAATGCTACTGTCCCTCCAAAAAAGAGAAAAAAAAATTGTCCTTGGGTTTTGTGAAATAATTTTATATTATCATAAAATCCCCTTTTGCTTAAGATACTTTAGGTCTAACCACTTCATTTTACATAAGGTAACAAAGCTCCAGAATAGCTAAATTACTTGCCCAATATCATGCAGCTTTTAAGTTGCAGATGTGGAACTGCAAATAAGATAAATTAGAGTCAATAATCAGGTTTTAATTCTACAGAATTTCTAATAAAGCAGCTGCCTTTTGTATCAGGCAGGTAGAGAAAGGGAAAGGAGACAAGGTTAACACATTAAAACAACAACTTGTTCTCCTATTCCAAATCTAGAAATATTGAGAAGAGAGATTATGGCCAGATGACATCTGGAAATCATATGAGAAGGTTTTTTAAAAGTAATATTATTTTATTTATTTATTTATTTATTTCATTAAAAATTTTTTTTTAGTTTCAACTTTTTATTTCAATTCCAGTTAGTTAACATATAATGTAATATTAGTTTCAGGAGTAGAATTTAGTGATTCATCACCTTCATCAGTGCTCATCACAAGTGCCCTCCTTAATACCCATCCCCCATTTAACCCATCCCCCCTGCCCACCTCCCGCTCCAGCAACCTTCAGTTTGTCTAAGAGTATGTTTTATGGTTTGCCTCTTTCTATTCCCTCCACCCATGTTCATCTATTTCATTTCTTAAATCATATGAGAAAATTCTTTAAACCTGATGCAAAGTACATGGATAGAGAATACTTTTTCCAAGGATAAAAGTTCTTGAGTTCCAAGAGCCAAACTGTTCCCATTCTAGATAAGACTACGAGCAGGCTTTCCAACAGTCTCCAGTGCAGCCTGCCGGGGACATTACTCCTACCCCAATACTTGTTGCACCTAATCAAGTCAACGTGTATCCTCTAAGAAAGCCACGTATCTACCAGTGAGTGTGCATCAGTGATACGGAGCAACAGTGCCTTGAAAAGATCATCTGTCACTTTCTACCTACATAGACTTCTATATGGGAAATGTATCTATAAACCAGATACTGATCTATTAAGGCTATAACACATACACAAAATCTCTTCTAAAAGCCAGTGATGCAATACACTTCATTAAATAATAAGTATACAACATTGGCTTTTTGCTTCTATTTCTTAGAGACTAAATAAAGAGCATTTCCCCAAAGCAAATAAAAACAGAAATACAAATAATGTTACTGTCATAAATAGACTATATGTATAAAATTATATAGGCCAATGAATACAATTTATAATAACATTACTAATGTCACCAAATTTTAAACTACATTCTATAGTGATAATTTTGTCATCAGTCTTTGTTTCCATACCACATCATCATGGTTCCTGGCACGTAGTAAGTGTTTAACAAATGTTTGGTGAATTAATAAAATCTATTAGCAATCCTCACCCTGCTGGGTTTCTCTGTGACACTTCCAGCAGCTCAGCACTCTACACAGCCCAAACAGCTTGAGAGGTGAAAATCTGCACTTTAGTGAAGAGCCTTCTAAACAGGAGGCCAGGAGAAGAGTTCATAGATGGACTTAGATCCATCTAGACGCTAGCATTAAATTTTCTCATCTATAAAGCATGTTTGCTGCTCTAAATATCTCTAAGAGCTAAATTCTAGTAACATTCTACATTTTTAAAAGTAAATATATTTGTTTTTATTTTTTATTTTTCAAAAATTTTATTTATTTATTTGACAGACAGAGATCACATGTAGGCAGAGAGGCAGGCAGAGAGAGAGAGGGGAGGCAGGCTTCCTGCTGAGCAGAGAGCCCGATGTGGGGCTCTATCCCAGGACCCTGAAGGCAGAGGCTTTAATGCACTGAGCCACCCAGGTGCCCCCATTCTACATTTTTTTAGTGACAAGAAAGATGTCATAGGTACATTTTCAAAGCAGAAGAGGGTGAGAATCCCAGCTTTACCATTTGTTTGTGACCTTGGACAATTTACTTAACCTCTTGAAATTTCAGTTTCTCCTTCTACTAAATAATAATAATATTTGCTTTATAGAACTGCTACGGGAAACTGAAACAATGCGTGTAAAGCACTAGGCACAGTGCTCGACACGAAGATCTCCAACGCCATTACTTGGTATTATTGGTCTTCCTAGTATTCTTTATCTGTTCTTGTTGTTATTTATCTGCTCTTCTCTGAGCCAGGAACAAGTGAAGATTTCTTCATCTAATTAGAATTTAGTGGGAAAAGGTCATCAAGGAGACTAAACCCTGAAGCTTTAATATATAAAGGACAAATCAAGTAACAGCATCAAAATGTTATTGAACTCTGTGGCCTTTGAACACTTCAATAAATAGAAGCTTCCTATCGCAGGTATCATCTTATTTTATAGTAGGCTGCAAGTGAAAGTCTAAATCAGATTAAAGGAGGCTGGAATGATTATGTTTATCAAAGAAAGACATGGATTTCAAAAATTAAACATCAGTCCTGGAAGCACTTTGCAGAAGAAGGGTTGCATAAAGGATAAATTCCTCTATCCCAGCCCAGGTACAACCCATCATAACAAATCTGATAATCACACGAGATCACCCTATGAAAGAGTTAAGACTCCAATGTGCAGCCAACTTACAAATGATATAGAACAAGTGAATGGCAAAAACTAGACTCAAACCCTGGCTGGCACGTCCCTAAGGAATGGCGAAGAGTATCGGTGTCCAATCACCTGTTCTCTCCAGCTGGTACAGTTCTACCTCAAGAAACACTATTGTTTCAAAGAAGCAACCAACACTGTGGTTATGATCAGGAACTTTGGCATCTAACATATGAAAAGGCATTTAGTTAATAGAAATTACACAAACACCTAGCCAAAAAAAAAAAAAAAAAGTCCTTAAATATCTGCATTGTTAGCAAATTCATTTCAAAATAGTTCATCATGGTCCTTTCCTTTTAAGTAAGAATATTTGTTTGAAAACATATTGACTTTTCTCATAGTCTTAGAACATCTTCCAGGAAATAATTACAATTGCCAAAAAAGCTTCTGAAGGAAATAATCCACTACTGTCCCCTACTTTTTAGAGCCCCACCTTTCCTACAGAATCTCTTTTCAGGTAAGCATATCTGTTTAAGAATATTTAAATATTGTTTTTAAAACAAAAAGTACTTGTTAATTGTTAAGAATAATTATAAAATATTTTCCACTTAAGTTTAGTGAATTTGTACCACATATTTTAAAAATCATTCAAATATGTCTATTTTGTGTGATACTTGCCATGTTAAAAGAAAGACTGAAACTACATTTCCAATTTAAACTTTTTACCGGTAAAATAACAGATAGGTCATTGCTATTAAGGTGAACATACAGCATAAGAACAAATAATGAAACTCTAAAAATAACAGCTTCACTGAAAGGAATGCAAGGAATTAATAAATAATAATAGTAAATAATAAATAAATAATAAATCCATATTAATGCATGTCAAATAAGGACTAATGATGAGAACATAGGGAAAATATTTAGGTCCTAGAAAACAGTGTGATAGAAAAAAAATAGAATTTCTCAATATGTAAGTTTGGAAAATGATGTAGTTAATGAAGCAAATGTAAAATTATTCAACTTTTAAAACATTTGTAGATTGGGGTGCCTGGGTGGCTCAGTGGGTTAAAGCCTCTGCCTTCAGCTCGGGTCATGATCCCAGGGTCCTGGGATCGAGCCCCACATAGGGCTCTCTGCTTGGCAGAGAGCCTGCTTCCTCCTCTCTCTCTGCCTGCCTCTCTGCCTACTTGTGATCTCTGTCAAATAAATAAATAAAATCTTTGAAAAAAAAAATTGTAGATGATCTTTCAGAAAGAATGTGTTTTGTAGGCTCTTGAAGAGTTTTGGGGCATACAGTCAGTTCATGTGTTTTACATACAATGAACTTCTTAAGAAGAGCTGAATAATCCCCTTCTATGAATTTCTGAGCAAGCAAACTGTCCCACACTTTAAAACCAATTCCTTTAGCTCTCAGCCATGCCAGAATTTGAATTTGATTTTAAATGATTCTCTCTTCCATAGCAAACATGTTATGTTGTTTTCAAATGAGGCATTCATTCTCCTAAAATTAATGAATGCATGCATTCTCTAGACAAAAATAAATAATTCAGATCTAAATAACTTAAACAATATAATAAATCAATTAAAAAGTCCAATGAGAAGGTCAAGATGACGGAATTTTTCTCTTTTTCTTGATGGGGTTTGCCAAAATTGGGTAATAGGAAGAGGGGATAAAGGTTTATTTTCTGTACTTTGAAATGTTTGTAAGAATTCAACAAGTTTTCGGTTATGAAACAAGGTCTAATTAAGTCTCTCTCTCTCTCTTTTTTTTTTTTTTTTTTAGAAGGTCTTCTGTGACTCCTCTATGCTGTATTGATTTTTCTTTCTCATCTTTAAACTTTTATTGCATTTGTCTGTATGGAGAGCAGATGACCTTGGAGGTCATCTAATAATGTAAGACCCTCATTTTACATATTAGTAGGCTGAAATGAATAGTATTTTTTTAAAAAACTTGCCTAAAATTCCCATTTTTTTTGGTTTCTATTTATACATTCACTGAGTTATTCATTTGACCCAAGCCCTAGATATGTAAGAGAGAAAATGACAAATGTGGTTGGTGTCGGCCAAGTACCAGGGGGAATTTCATAGAGCATTCTACAAATGTGCTCCTGTTGTTCTACACGTTTGACCAGATTTCTCGTATAACTATAATTTTAGGCATCTGAGCCATCACATCTCTCTTTTCAACTCTTGCAGTATTCCTGTTCCACCCCTGCTCCTCCTCAATCCATTCACAGCAGCCAGAATTATCATTTTAGAACATAAATTCAATTATTTCCATTTCCTCCTGTAATATCCGAAGGTTTTCTGTTATTCATGTTACAAATTTCACACTCAAGTCAGCTGTCTTCATCTGCATCTCCAGCCACAAACCAAGCTTATCCAGGTTCAGGGCGTTTATAGGAGCGGTTACTGTAAATGACATCCCTCTGTGTGCAATGTTTTCCAGACATTTAGACAACTGGCTTCTTGTCATTTAGATTGCATCTTAAATTTCACCTTTTTTTTTTTTAAAGATTTTATTTATTTATTTGAGAGAGAGTGAGAGAGAGAGAGAAAGCACGAGATGGGGAAGGCTCAGGGGGAGAAGCAGTCTCCACAATGAAAGGGAGCCCAACATGGGACTTGATCCTAGGACTCCAGGATCCTGACCTGAGCTGAAGGCAAATACTTAACTAAATTTAAGCCCAAATTCAGCCCAAATTTCATGTTCTTGAGAGCCCTTATTTGAGCCCTCAATCTAATTATCTAGGCCCATTAAATATCTATTACTTCCATTTTAATTATTTGCGTAACAACTGTGGCTCTAAAACTTTTTCCTGTTTGTATATTTGGTTTTGTTTCTGTATTTTCTGGCCCCTCTTTCCTTACCCTTTGAGCTTGCCTCCTTTGAGCTTCTGTGAGTGGGTATCTAGCCATGTTGGGTTACTGCTATAATCTCTGTGCCTAGTAGCATACCTTATAGATAGGGAGTACTTAACAAATACCTTGTGCATGAACCAATGAATAAAACATATTCATTTTTTAATACATGATACACACCTGAATATAAAATAGGAAGAAAATGTATGTTAGTACACTATGTTAGTAACAGGATGCCAACTATATTTATGATTATCAAGTTAACTCATACTTATGGAGACCATAGGAAAAAAACAATATAACTCAATATTAAACGTAAATGTGTGATTCATTAGAACGCTCTTGCAAGTTTTCATTATATTTTTTTAAAAACATCAAAAGTGAGTATTTCCTTCAGTAAAACTGTACACTGCCACCACTTACTTACATGAAGAGACTGCATAGGACTAGTGTATATTCCAAACGACACTGTACAATCAGGAGGGAGACAAACCATAAGAAAGAGACTCTCAATCTCAAAAAACAAACTGAGGGTTGCTGGGGGTGGGGGGGGAGTGATAGGGTGGCTGGGTTATGGACATTGGGAAGGGTATGTGCTGTGGTGGGTGCTGTGAAATGTGTAAGCCTGATGATTCACAGACCTGTATCCCTGGGGCAGATAATATATATTAATAAAAATGATTTAAAAACATTTTCTATGCTCTAATGATAGTATATTATTGTTTTAAATAAACAAGTCAGACAAAAATCATCTTTTTTTGGTCTTTTATAATAGTTTTTATCTAACTTTTATAATAACAATGAGCAATCAGATCAGTTGATAGGTACAACTAGTGATTAAGTTCAAAAAAATAAAGCAAAAAGAAAAAATAAAACTCAATTGTCTTTCAAGTCCTGAATCTGTTCAGTTGAAGATAGAATTATAAAATAATAATAAGACTGGTTACTACTTCTGCTATTATTATATGTGAATATTATTTTTGTGAATTACCAGCAAAGAAAAATAAATAGAAAAATAAATTACAAGCTAATATAAGACTATATACAAATATCTTGTCAATTATCACTCCATAAAGCTGAAAACAAGACTGCAAATATCAACCTGATTTCAGTTTTTACATTTTTAAAAATACATCTATTTTCCTGAGTGGCTTCGTAAAAAATTATTAATTTAAAATTATAAAGTAAAATAACATCCATCCTAAAATGGATGTTAGGAGATTTCACTTTACATTTTAGGGAAGAAAAGTTCCAACAAACATTTAAGCAACTTTTAGAATGATGTTTAGTATTAGAGTTAGTCTTCTTGGGTTAACTGAACATTTTTAACTCTGGGAATATTTTCTTTACTTATTTGTTTGTTTCATCTATATTATGTAAGAGATGAATCTTACACAGCTTGTGCCTACTGAGTATTTAATTATTGTGAAATCTCTTTCTTTTTGAGAAAAACACGTTGGTTAGAGAAACCTAGTACAAGGTCTGCTTGTAAACTTCTATAAAAGCTTTAACTATTAAACGTCAGTGTACATCACAATATGGTGCAATCACTTCCTGGTCAGATGTCTTTCCTAGTCAGATATGTCACCTCTATTTGAGCCTGTCATTCTTTCAGAAACTGGCATCTGATGAATGATGCCATCAAAACACATGGCTAGTCAGCAGACACTCAACCCAGCAGTTTTGGCATCTTGATTTATTCTTCTGAAAATAAACTCTATGAAATCTTCTCTAAGGAATAGTAAACAGGGGCATCTGGGTGGCTCAGTGGGTTGAGCCTCTGCCTTTGGCTCAGGTCATGATCCCAGGGTCCTGGGATGGAGCCCCACACTGGGCTCTCTGCTCAGCTGGAAGCCTGCTTCCCCCACTCCTCTCTCTGCCTGCTTCTCTGCCTACTTGTGATCTCTGTCTGTCAAATAAATAACTAATCTTAAAAAAAAAAAAAGAATAGTAAACATAACACCCTTCAATAAACGTAAACAAAATGTGATGTAATTTAGAAGCAATATTATTAAAATATTAAGCCCACTATTTGTAATCACTGTTATTACATCCGCTATTCAATGCATATTTCTTGAAATCTCTTTGACTTGCAAAAATTTTAACAATCCCGCTTTACACCCAATTTAGAAACCTCCAAAGCTCTATGTCTCCCTCCTGCTACAGTGTTAAATATCCTGAAGTTTGGGTAGCAGTGAGCTCAAGCTGTTCTAGCCTGTAGTAACAGCTATTCTTGGAAGGTGGTCTCTGTTCCCTGGACTCCTGAAAACAGACTTTCTTGTTCTGTCCTTGAAGTACTGTAACTGGCTTTTCATCCACATGTTTGTTCCACAGTTTTCAATCTTAGATGCACATTATAATCATATTCAGAGCTTAAAAACAAAACAAAACACTGATATACAGGCCATACCTTCCAGGAATTCTGAATTAAATCTTCTGGTGTTTGTCCACTACATATATTCTGTAAAAAATGTTCCACAAAGGTAACAATATCTTTGCCAACATCTCAAGAGATTGGTAATTATGATGTTTCTATTAGGTCACACTGACTCTAGGGGTCTTGTTTGTTTTCTCTGTCCTTTCTCTCTACAATCTTCGATGACTTCCTTCAGCTGTTAAAATTAAACTAATGCTTCTTTTCTCTGACAACATACACCCCATTCAATTCTATATCTATCTTATGTTGTCTTGGTCAATCACCCTTTGGATGTGATTATTTAATTTAGCTTTAAAAACTGCCACTTGGTTCCCAGTATCAGTTTATAACTAACATTTCCCCCAAAATTAACATGCTTATCAAAAATGTCACGAATGTCTAAAACTAAGAAAAATGGAATATGAAGAATAATTGTATTTCTTTTGTAGTAAGAGAGAGGGAGAGGGAAGTGGATGAGCAGGAAAAAGATAAGGTATAGAAAGAGAGATTAAGGCAGATACAAATTCATCCCAAAATTTGAGTATGGAAAACATATAAATTCATTGTTCTAAAGATTTATATATTTTATAGAGGGAGAGAGAGAGAGAAAGCATGGGGGAGGGGTAAAGGGAAAGCGAGAGAATCTCAAGGAGACTCCCCACTAAGCACATATAATGATTATTTTATATACATAATTTTCAAGTATCTTGTAAAAAACATATTAAAAGATTCCATTTAAATGCCATGAGAGAGTTTTACTTAGTTATCAAGTTGTAGAACAAAGACAGACTTTTCATATAAAATTAAAGCCTTATTTTTACATTAGCAATCACACTGATTTAATATTCTTCTTGCTCAGTATTCAGAATTTAAAAATACAGAAATTAAAATTTAGACACTTAAAAAAAAAAAAAAACAGTTTCCACTTCCTGGAGATTGGAAGTATACTGGTGTTTACACCTTTACTGTGTTACGACCAAGTTCATATTAACAAAGGCAGGTGAGGCACCAAGTTGAAAAAAAGGTAAGAGCCACTCCAATTTTCCTGACCTTTATGTCTCTTTCTAGATCAGAAAATAAAGATTCATGAGCCTGAGGGAACGATGTTGCAGCATAAAATTAAATATA
Source organism: Neogale vison (assembly GCF_020171115.1). Lineage (NCBI taxonomy): Eukaryota > Metazoa > Chordata > Mammalia > Carnivora > Mustelidae > Neogale > Neogale vison. The sequence goes on from NC_058093.1 coordinate 22,892,414, forward strand.
TAGATATTTGAATAACACCAATCTGGTCTGCCTACTATTGTATCCCTCTATGACTAACATAATAGGTTATAGATGTGATTAAATTATTGGACAGGTTATATACATTGAAGGAAATAGAATTAATTAGTGAAAAAGATTTTAGGATATTGGTACAGAATAAAAGTAGTCATTAGAGAAACAAAGGTCAACTCTATTAAGATAAATTCTAACTTAGTATGTTTGGTCTGCTCAGTTGCTCAACTGCCAACTTCATCCATATGGAAAACCTTTCACTTCATCCATATGGAAAAATCTCTCCAAACTTCCTCTGTTCCAGAGTGGGTGCCATAACTTTAGAACAGACTCACTGAGAGGATATATGATGGTACAACCTAATGGGAAACTATGTCCAGAAAAGGGACCATGTAATAATAAAATAAAAATATAACGCTGCTGATTTCACTTATCAAGTATTTATCATTGTGCTAAGTGGTTAAATACAATAGGTCATTGGAATTTCATGAAAGGTCTATGAAGTGGATTTTATTACTATCCTTTTATACATGGACAAAATGAGAGAATAATTGTTCTTCGAGCTTGTAGAGAAAAGAAACAAGAAATGAAACCTAGAATATTCTAACCAGATTTTTGGTCCCACCCGGCATCTATAACTCAGTGGTGTGAGAGAAGTATATCTCAAAAAAACTATATTGCAGAGAATAACAACAAAGAAATTAAGAGTAAAAACAATGGAGTCAGTCTGCCTGAGTTTGAATCTTGGCCCTGTCATTAATAAATTGAAATCTCAGTCAATTTACATAACCTTTTCAGTCTTCTCTTCTGTAAAATGGGGACATTGATAATTCTATCTGTTATGATGATAATGTGAGTTAACATATATAAAGTTCTTAGAACTATGTCATATAATCAGTGGTCATTATACCATTATAAACATGTACACAAATTTACTCTTATTATTATGGCATTTGATTATTTTTATGTTGGAAATGAGTTACTATTAATGATTATTGACAAAAAGAAATGCACACTCCAGAGGTGCCTGGGTGGCTTAGCTCAGTCAGTTAGGCAATTGCCTTCAGCTCAGGTTATGATCTCAGGGTCCTAGGATCCAGCCCTGCACTGGGGCCCCTGCTCAGAGGAGATATGCTTCTGCCTCTCCTCTCCCCCTCTCTCTGATGCTCATGCTCTCTCTTTCTCTATCTCTCAAATGGATGAATAAAATCTTTGAGGAAAAAAAATAAACAATTTAGTTATCTGGCACATCAGAAAAAAATGTATGTGTGTATATATATATATATATATATTTCCAGAGAAGGAAACTATGTAAGTTTTTGTGCTGTTATACACAGTGAGATAACTTGATCCAGTTACAAATTAGCAGTTGAAAAACTAGATACTTTATTTCATAAATAAAACTGTGTTAGTGAGATTATAGGCATACATATGTCACAAAGGCTAATCATTAAATTTAAATGTTTATGATTTAAGTGCATCATATGTATTTTTCTTTTATTAAAACAGATCAGAAAATAGGGCTTAAAGCTATATATGGAAATTCTTCAGCGCAATTACCAAGATACTGAGAATACGTTGTTTTATTTTTTTTTCAACAAAAACACCAGAAGTACTGTTATTGAGAAAGAAAGACTACCTTTGCCCCAGAGCACTCCCCGCACCTTACTGCCTATGTTCCCTTAAATGCTGCAGTATAAGAATTTGCCTGAGAAAAAACAGTTGTGAGGCATTTCCTGAGTTCTAATTTAAGACATGTTTTAAGGTACTGAAAGCAATTGGCATTTGGCTTTGTGTTACTCTGTGCACAGAGGCATGTAGTTATCAAAACAACTCTTGTGTTTCCCCTACTTATTAAATTGATTTTATTAAACTTGTTCCTGGTTGATTTGCTATATGCCAAGCTTCCTCCTGGGATCCATTTCTAAAGAATTCATAATGGAGGTGATAACTTTTGATGGGTACATTTCAGAAAGTTCCCAGATCCTAATAAAATCCCCAAAGTTTGCATAAAACCCCAGAGAAAACATCCAAGTTACACGAATGTTTTGGAATTAAGTACTAGGAAGGTATAAAAAGCAACAGAATATTAATTGTTTTGTGATACAAATCAAAGAAAGGAGGGTAAGTCTTGTGACTTATTAATGCAGTTTTAATTTGAACCAGTGTGTCAGAATGCAGAGAATTTATGACTAAATTTCTCAAAAGGAGGGAAGTTTGATGTACAATAGGCAGAATTTCACAAGACACCAGAGTTATTTTCTACATGTCCTAATATGATGAAATTAAAAATACAGAGAAAGAAAAAAAGATGACTCTGACTGTAAATGATGTTGTGGTTTGAAAAAAAATATATAATAATTTAGGAAAGGAAAATAAGAATTGTGCTTCAGCGAGAGAAGTTCAGGTTTGGGCATGAATAGAAGGAAAGGGGCTTAGAAGTTCAGTTAACAAATTAGTACAGAGAAGACAAAATCTGAGACACTAGTGATAAGAAAATCCTAGATTTTAAAACGTTCATAGACTGATAACAGTGTAGCCTTTATACAAGTCAAGTTATAAGTTGAAAGTTGAAATAGGAAAGAACAAAAAGAGAGAGAGCAAGAAAACAAAAGAAACACCACAGTAACTACAGGATATTCTCCAAAAATTTGGTGAAGATGTTAAATAACATATTTCATGTGTTATTTATTTGGACATATCTGTTGTGTTCATCTCAGTAATGAAAACAAAGCTAAAGACCATTTTGTTCCTCCAAGTAAAATAAAATTCGTGGATTACTTAAAGTTTCAGATTTCCTAAAGTTTGTTTCAATGAGTAAGTCACTGAAACATTGTACACATTTCATTCATTTTCTAAAATACCCTGACCTTTTCACACTAAACATTTCATTGTTGCTAGTTGCCGACTTATATAATTTTAGCATAGTGTTAAATAAATCTCTGGTTTGAATTACCTGCTTAGTCCATGTAAACCCAGGACAACCCACAGGCCAGAGATAGATAAGAACATGTGGAATAAAGATGCTTTAATTGAAGAAAATGGACATTCATTGGAACCTTGACTATTTTACTATTCAAAAGCAACATTCATTTGCCTACTTCTCTTCTAAATTGATCCTATTGTCATTTCTCTATTATTATTATTATTATGTCCAATATCTACTTGCTTTCCTACTAAATTAATGTTTAAGCAAAGAAAATATGTATGTGCACATACATCTAAATGGATATCCAAGAAGATATTCTGGTTGAGGTTTACACAGTTGCATCCCACTTAGACACAGCCCAATGAAGTAATTTCACAAATATTTATTCAGTGCCCACTTAACACACTAACGCACTGTGCTAAGTTCTGGGGATATAGAGATAAAAGACAAATGCTGTTCTCAAGAGAAAATCAACTTTTGAGGATGAGGTTGGGGTATAGAGACAAGGGAAGAAATCAACAATCATAATTGATTATCGTTATAATTGTACACACAGGATGCTCCAGAAAAAAAATAGGAAAAGTGTGCCACTTAATTTAAGAAGGCATGCAATATCTCTATGAAGAGGTGACCCCTGTGGTTAGTCAATGACCTTGCATCTAAAGGGAGATTTTTCTTCCAGCTCTAAGAAGAAATAGTTTGGATACGGACAATTTGAGGGAGGAAGGCAGCGAGGCCAGACTTGAGAAAAACTCTGCTTTATGTCCTCTAGTTTTGTTAAGAAACATCAATGCTAAACTCAATACTTTCCTAGAGTTTATCAATGTGCTGGGATATAAAAGTACACCGCTGAATTGTTGGCAGACTTTGATGAAAAGAAACCTCCACTTTGATGAGAATTGATTGTTTAACAGGCAATTGGAAATAGAGTGCAGCTTTTTAAAGACCTTGTCAACCCCTTGAAGGATTTTTCTTTTCTCTTCCAGTCTCTTAGGGACACTATGAAACATTGTTTTTAAATGTGATTTACAGGTATACTTAAAAGACATGGGCGCCTGGGTGGCTCAGTGGGTTAAGCCGCTGCCTTCGGCTCAGGTCATGATCTCGGGGTCCTGGGATCGAGGCCCACATCGGGCTCTCTGCTCAGCAGGGAGCCTGCTTCCTCCTCTCTCTCTGCCTGCCTCTCTGCCTGCTTGTGATCTCGTTCTGTCAAATAAATAAATAAAATCTTTAAAAAAAAAAAAAAAAGACATGCAGTAAAATATGCTGGATATTAATATTTATATAAGAAAATTTGCCTTTGAATTTAAGTAAAACTCTTCTACAGTTGGTATCCTATGAATGGTTCAAATGCACCCTTAATGACTCAGGTTTATCCAGATTCATGAAATAAAGGCAAACTGGGGTGGGCAAAGCACTACCTTCTAACATCGATTCACCGTACTACTCATATAACTGCCTGCATGTACTTAGAAACATTTGGCTCTGCATATTAAGAAGCTACTGATCAAATAAATTCTGTAATAAAATTCTTCTTGAAATATATGGATATAATTTGTAGTTTATGGTATGAAATACTAAGTCACATACTATCTAATTATAGGAAATCTTGTAAGAATAAAACAGTATCTGTCAAGACCCCGTTAGTAAACTAACAGCCATCCTTCTCTATTGACAGTAGCTACAGTGCCCTGTGATGAATGTGTTTTTTGAGCTATCAAAAGTCCATGTATTCCTTGCTGTAGTCTTACTCTGGATGGCCTTGGCAGCAAGGCACAATTAATGACACATCTCTAATTCACATGTAACAGGCATAGATACGAAATGATCTCTCTTGAGGTATAAAAACACATTGTCCTTGCTTTCTTACAAACTCTATCTTATCTCACAGCTTTAGCCTGGCTCTTGGACAGTGTCAGTTTATAAATTCTACTTGTCTACTTAAGAAGTCAGTACTACAGAGTTTTATTTAGGGATTATTGTTTTTTCTGGATGATTTTATTTAATTACATTCTTTAAATTCCTTCTCTTCTTTCCTCTGCCATAAAGTTATCAGTATTGGGGATTGTGGGGATTAGAAGGGCTATCTACAGTTAGTGAGCTACCTAAAGCCTGCTGATTCTGTTCTAAAGATAACACTGATCATCACACAACCACCTCTATCCATTCCATGCATGCAGGTGAAAAGATGAAAGATAGATAGACTGTAGCTGTTAAACAGCTTTTCATTGAGACTGAATGATCATTTCCATATTAAAGTGAACCACTGGCATGGGATTGTATATCAATGGTCTTATGGTCATTACTGAGTAGAAGAATGCTGTTTTGTATTGTTTTGTTTTAACCCCAGGGTAAATCGACAGTCTGTAATAGATCTAATTGACAGGATGGCTGTTTTCAGCTAATGGTTTGTTACATCAATGGACCTTATCCTGGCCTCAATTATAGGCATCAACATTTATCGCAAAAGAAAGCCACATCTAAAAGTGGAAAGCAAGGTAATGAAGAGGGGGTTGGGGGAGGGAGGAAGAAACCTTAGCAGATTTCCATCCAGAGTACTGAGCCCAAGATGCTGCTACAAATTGTGAAGCCAAACTTCTCTCCCTTATTACCGTACCTGTTAAAAAACAAGTATTATTTTAAAAAATCATTATTTTCCATTGGTCTTACAAATTGATGGGGCGGTTCAGCCTTAATTATGTCATTCTTACTAATAGTTTACCTTCCTATAAGTGTGCACATATAAATATTTATAGGGGTGCCCTTTTTACAAATTACAGTAAATCAACTTCACAAACCATGAAACTATGAAACTACGTGCAAGGCACAATGCTAAGGTGTAAGATACAAAAACAAATAAATCTCAATTTACAATACGTAACCTCAAGGAGTGGCCAACTAAATATGTAATTGCAATACTGTATGATAAATTAAGGAAGTGGATACTGGGAGCAGAGGGAGCATTAGGAAGAAGTAACCATTCTTCCTGAGTCGGGGAGGGGAAGATTTTATGGAAAAGCAAAGTCCTGATCAAATGCAAAGAACCTTTTAAGCATTTCCATAACTAGGTCTTCAGTCCTTTAGAGTCATTAAAGCAGAGTTCTGGAGGGCTGCTGTTCTCCAGAGATTTAGGTTTTTGTTTATTCTGCTTATTGCAAGCCACAGGTAAGTAGATAAATTTGCATTGCTAATCATCTTATTTCAAAATCTGCTGACATTTTAGTGTTGTTGTGTATGAGATGTGTGGGTTAGTCAATTTTTAATGACTATTTGTTTATCTAGATTTGGGTAGAGCCAAGGGACCAGTCCTTGATTGCAGAGCCTGTTAAGGAAATCAGCGTTTTCCACACATGAAACTTAACTATGAAGAGCTAACTTATAACCTTGTGTTAATAATATTAATAGACAGATGTGCAATGTACAAAAATGAATTAAAAAAGGAACAGTTCCAGGTATGGCACATAGTAGGCATTCAAAATACAATTATGGAATGAATTACTTTTAAGAATAACATTCTATAATGGCTACTCTGAAACGTCTTTTGTGTTTGGATCAAGATAAAAACATATCAATATTCAAATCACTTTTAACATAAAAAAGACAAAACTTTCTTTAAAGTATTTCTTTACTACTTTTTTTTTTCCTTGTTTCCTTTTTGGGTCAAAGATTTCCAAGACTCTTGAGAGACAAAGTATTAGGCTATGTGAAATTAGTGATGAAACAGGCGCACTGCAAAAATAACCAATGTACATCTAGAAAACAGTACCTTAATGATCCCAGAGCTATAAGAATTAAAAATGAAAAAAAAAAAAAAAAGTAAGTTGAAAACATTCCTATCACCTGAAACTGAAAATAATATATGGTGTAGGAAGGTTAGTCAAGTCAGAAATTTGTTTTAACAGATCCTCAAACACTTTTCTATTATCTATCATTTACATTTATTCCACTCTTTTAAAAAATTGTTCCTAACTGGTCTTTCATAAATATGTTTACAACAATCACAAGAAGGCTGTAAAGAGCTTCTTGAAGCTTATTCAGTTAGCTTATTACCCTGCATCCTTACCACAACCCCCATGGTGACACTCTTGCTTGCCGGATAGATTTACCTTTTGGGGGTCATCAATTTCTCTGTGTGGCCACAGCCTCAGTTCCACTACAGTTTTTCCAAATTACAATAATTTCCTTTTCAAATTAATTATACGTATAGAATTCTGCACTTTGAACTTGCCCCTATTTCTTGCCTTCCTGGAGAAACTAGAGCAGATTTTGGAAGTAGAAAAATCTCAGGTTAGATCAACTTGTTTTATTAATTGTCTTCCTCTAAAATATATATCTTTGCTGTCCACTACTGGTTGTTTTCATAAATTTATTTTATATGTAACTGATGTTCACAACTGTTTTACTTTCTGACACCTCATTCAACTATTGATTTTTCATTTTCTTATTTGTGCTGATAAAAAATTCAATTTGCTTCTTAAATTAAGTCATTCTGATTTTCATAAATTCAGTCAACACTTAGCCACTTTATTTCATTCATCTCTTTGATATAAGGTGTTAATAGCTTAAACACAACTTTGGTATTTGTTTCAATTTCTTGGGTCATTTTCATCTCCAACAATAATTTGGTTTGTAACAACAACAAAAAGTTTTATTTAAAAGGAGAATTTTCCTCTTGTTTCTGTTATGTTTATATATACTCCTTCTAAAATACTATATGGTTGCTTAGATAATTAATAAACACTTCCTGATAACCCTGTGCATACGGCTCATGATAAGGACATAATTTAAACACAGGTGATAATGCCAAAAAGCAATTTGACATATTAATATCACTTCAAAATTTTCACTGAAATCAAATATAACATTTTCTAAGTTGAACTATAGATATTTCCCATCAATTTCAATTCAGTGTCATTGGAACCTTTTCTACCAGCTTACTCTTCTACCTTATTCTTCATCCTCAATATCCACACTCAACACCAAACATTATTAACTCTCTCTCCCAATCATGTTTCAACACATTCACTCCTTTCCAACAACTTTAATTATCCAAACCACTATTATCTCTTACTCAGATTTCTGCAATAAACTAACCAGTATTTCCACTTCACCTTTTGTTCCTCTCTACTTCTATACACATCATCCTCAACTTACAATGGGATTACATCTTGATAAACCCAATGCAAATTGAAAATATCATAAGTCAAGTGCTTTTAGTATACCTAACCTACTGAACATCTTACTTTAGCCTCATCTACCTTAAATGTGCTCAGAACACTTAAATTACCTTACAGCTGGGCAAAATCAGCAAACACAATAGCTATTTTATAATAAAGCACTGACTCTATTATGTAATTGGTTGAATATGTACCAAAAGTAAGGAATGGGAAGGCTGTATGGGTTCAAGATGGTTGTAAGTTTATTGGTTGTTCATTCTCACGATGACATGACTGACCAGGAGCTGTGGCTTTCTTTCACTGCCCAGCATCATCAGACAGTATTACATTGCATACGGCCAGCCAGTGGCTCAGTGGGTTAAAGCCTCTGCCTTCAGCTCAGGTCATGATCCCAGGGTCTTGGGATCGAGCCCCGCATTGGGCTCTCTACTCTGCTCGGTAGGGAACCTGCTTCCCTTCCTCTCTCTCTGCCTGCCTCTCTGCCGACTTGTGATCTCTGTCTGTCAAATAAATAAATAAAAATCTTTAAAAAAACAATTGAAAAAAATTTGAAGTACGGTTTCTACTGAATGTGTATGGCTTTCACACTATCATAAAGTCAAAAAATTATATATTGAATCATCATAAGTTGGGGACTATCTGTACTCTGATCTCATATAGCAATGTTATACCTGTTTCTCTCAACCTATCTATCCATTCATGAGGTCACCCGTGCACCTCCTCATCCACATATCCATTCACCCATCTATTTCAATATATGATAAATAGAGCCTGCTGGTCCTCTTTCTCTTCCAGAAGCTCTAGCCACACCAAATACTCAATTCCTTTTAGTTATCTGAAATTGTCTGGCTTCTTCCTGCCTTGAGGTTTTACGTATTCAGTTACTTCTGGTTACTTCTTACTTTTCAGGTAAGCTGAAAGGACACTCAAGTTTTTCTCAACCTTCTAGTCCAGCACTAATGTGAGTGAAAACTACAAGCTGCATATGAAATTTAAGATTTTCTTACACCTACATTTAAGGACTACGAGGGAAGGGAAGAAAAACTGAATGTGAAGAAATCAGAGAGGGAAACAAACCATGAGAGATTCTGGACCCCGGGAACCAAACTGAGGGTTATAGAAGAGGGGAGGGTGAGGGATGGGGTGACCGGGTGATGGGTATTAAGGAGGGCACGTGTTTGGTGATAAGCACTGCGTATTAGGCACAACTCGTGAACCACTGAACACTATATCAACAACTAATGATGTACTGTATGTTGGCTAATTGAACATAATAAAAAAAAGAAAGAAGGAACGAAAAAAGAGATGGGTAAAATTAGGGGTACTTGGGTGGTTCAGTTCGTTAAGTGTCCGACTCTTGATTTCAGTTCAGGTCATGATCTCAGGGTTGTGAAACTGAGCCCCACGTTGGACTGCATTGGGTGTGGGGCCTGCTTAAGATTCTCTCTGTGGCTCAGTGGGTTAAGCATCTGCCTTCAGCTCAGGTCATGATCTCAGGGTCCTGGGATCAAGCCCCACGTCAGGCTCTCTGTGAGGAGCCTGCTTACCCCCTCTCTATGTTTGCTTCTCTGCCTACTTGTGATCTCTCTGTCAAATAAATAAATAAAACCTTTTAAAGAAAATCCTTTCTGCCCCCCCATAAAAAAGCAGGCAAAATTAATTTTAATAACATATATAATTTTGACACAATCTATCAAAATTATCTTTATAGATGACTGAAATAAAGACTATTGATGAGATTTTTTTTTTACTCTTTTGTTTAAGTCTTCAAAATCCTCTGCATAGTTTATAATTATGGCATATCTGACTTTTGAAAGACAGACTTCTCTCTTTGCAATAAAAAGAAATAAAATTAATTCTAACTGGATATAGAACAAATTTTAAAGGTATTTTTGTGTTCCATAACAAGTAGAATGGCTGTTAGAAAAATGGGAGACAACCTTTCTTATGTTACAACACTACACACACACAAGTCAGTGTTTAATTTTTTTTAACAATGCATCTCTTCTATGTCCTAAGTTAAAAAGACATTTCCATTTTGAAAACAATAATTAAACATGATTTAAAAGGGAAGCTTTCTAAAAGTTAAAAAAAAACTATGAATTTTTGTAGATTCAATATCATTTGTGAATTTATCTTACATTTTGAAAGAGTACACATGTTGCTTTTCCTGTACAACACAAAACAGAGCTGGAAAATTATACTTAAAGGCAAGTCATCATTCATATTCCAGCACTGAGTAGTTCTTATGAGTTGGGAAGGGACTGGTCAATCAAAACAATTTATAAGTATTTCCTTTGAACAAGAAATATAATACCATCACTTAATAAACATGTTCAGATTTGTGGATCTTTCTTAGTCCTATTTCATGCTTCCCAGGTATTTTGCTCACAAATCTATATGATTAGTGTTCTATCTCATTATAACGATTTGTTTCTCTTGTTGCATTGAGAGCGCTCAAGTTCAAAGAACTGGTCCTGTTCATCTTGGTACCCTTAGCACATGACACACTGTCTAGCACCTAAAATAATATATTGTTCAAGGTAACTAATTTGGTGTATGTGCCCATGTGATGTATTTTTACTGACTTTTAAAATAAGCAATAAATTTTTTCAGTTCTGTCCTATACCTGTTCAATTATTTAAATTAAGCAACTATCCTTCACAGTTCACTTGGAATTTTCTGTATCTGTTATAAAAATATAAAACGTGTACATGGAACATATATGGAGAATAATTGTTTAGCATGGTAGATACATGATGATTTATCTACATTTGAGATTAAGGTTAAAATGGAAAAATGCGGGCGCCTGGGTGGCTCAGTGGGTTAAAGCCTCTGCCTTCGGCTCAGGTCATGATCTCAGGGTCCTGGGATCGAGCCCCACATCGGGCTCTCTGCTCAGCAGGGAGCCTGCTTCCTCCTCTCTCTCTCTGCCTGCCTCTCTGCCTACTTGTGATCTCTGTCTGTCAAATAAATAAACAAAATCTTTAAAATGGAAAAATGCCATTTCTTTTAATAAACGGAGAAAACAGTAAAAAGTAGAAATTTTTTTTGATTTTTGTATGGTTTGGTTTTGGTTTTATTTGATGTAAACTTCAAGTTATATTTTCCCTTTTTTTTTTTTTTTTTTTTTTTTTTTTTACTTTTCACATTACGGAGACTCTCAGTGTTGTGTAGTTTAAAATGAAGATTCTTCTGCAGAAGAACCGGCCCTTTCTCAGGTTTCCATATAGCCACATTCCATCCCTTAACAATGACAGAATCATATACTGGATGAAATATGTCCTCTGCCAAAATGTTAACAATTTTCATTTATTAAACATGTTTAAATTAGAGATGAAGATTTATATACTTTCTTCCCTATTATTCAATGATATTCTTAAAACCAGGAAACATACTTAAAGTAAGACCTGGTCACAGTTTTAGGTTTTAGTAGAATGAAATTATCAAGCTATTAATCTTAATTAAAGGTACAGAGTGATTTGCCAGAGCTTAGATCTAACCAGCAACCTACAAATTTATGTGATCCTGCTTTGATCCTGCTTTGGTCAGGAAAATATTCAAGATGTTGGTGTCTAGTCTCTTCCAATATTCTCTCCCCCTCAGGCCCTTCTCCAGGAAGGAGAGATTCAAGATGATTTGTTATGTAGACTATTTGGTCCACAGCCCCTGGAGTTTTCAATCAAAGAGAGTTTCCGTGTTCTTTAACACTCATTGCTGAGGAACAGCATGGGCTGACAGGGTCCCTAGGTTCTAACTGCCCAAGGTAACAACTAGACCTGTTGTTTAGGAGATGACAACATCTCCTTTGACTCTGGTAGATGCTGTAGTGTATTGCTGAAGAGTCTCCCCACCATTATCCAGAAGTTACTAAGACAGATAAAAGCAGAGACATTCTGGATATAGAACAGCATGGCATAGCTTGCTGGATTACAATTGCTTCCTATTACCCTCCTGCCTGTCAAGATCAGCATGAAAAAATCCTATGGGGTCCTCTACTTACCATCAGCCTTCTTGTTCACGTCCCTCCCTGTGTTTATTCCCCTTTCTCTTTTCTTTCCCCCTCCTTCTCTCCCTCTTTCACTCCTTTTATTTTCTTATTTCTTTTATCTGTCTTTTTATCTTTTCTCTAATATCAAAAAAAATATGCTTATTAAATGGAAGTGTTAGAGACTCAAACTACCAAAAACCCTGCACATTGGCTATGCTTTTTGGTTATTTTACATTAAAAATGTAAGAGAAATGAAATATCTCAAGGTCACTATGCTGAGAACTACCTATAAGCAGTCATATTCTGGAATTCTTTACAAAGTGACATGAGTAAATGAGAATTTACCAAATAGTTTTCTGATTTCTTGCTAGTATAGAAATACATCTTTAAGTTTATGCTACTTGGTGAATACATGTTAATTAGAGGACTTTTCTAGTTCTATCACTCCCTTGAGGGAGCACAGGGAATAAGAATGTATGAAGCATGCTAAATGCAAATTTCATTTGGAGAACAACCATTTCTACTTAAAAATGTAAACAAATTTAAGCAAAATACTGATCATACCTGTATCTTATTTGATACAACCCAAAAGATTAATGGGTCTAAATGAGTCACTAGTCTTATATAACTATATACACAGAACTTAGGAGAGTGGTGAATCGATGTTTTTGTATTTTTTTAATAATTAATTAATTAATTTGACAGAGAAAGACAGCAAGAAGGAAAACAAGCATGTGGAGTGGGAGAGGGAGAAGCAGGCTTCCTACTAGGCAGGGATCATGGACCTTTGGATCATGATCTGAGCCAAGGGCAGATGCTTAATGACTGAGCCACCCAGGTGCCCCCAATTTTTTTTAAAAGATTATTTATTTATTTGTTTGAGAGAGAGAAAGTGAGAGAGAGCATGAGCGAGGAGAAGGTCAGAGAGAGAAGCAGACTCCCTGTGGAGCTGGGAGCCTGATGTGGGACTCGAGCCCGGGACTCCAGGATCATGACCTGAGCTGAAGACAGTCATCCAACCAACTGAGCCACCCAGGCGTCCCACAATTTTTTTTTTTTTTAATATTAACAAAAATAGCAACTGAGGGATGCCTGGGTGGCTCAGTCAGTTAAGCATTTGACTTGATTTCAGCTTAGGTCATGATCTTGGGGTCATGATACTGAGTCCCACATCAGACTTCACGTTAGTAGGGAGTCTGCTTGAGATTCTCCCTCTCCCTCTGTTCCTCCCCTCCACTTGCTCTCTCTCTTTCTCTCTCTCTCTAAAATACATAAATAAATATTTAAAAAAAGAAAATAGCAACTGAAAACATAAATATTAAAACTTCTTTTTTTATTTGTTTTAAAGATTTTGTTTATTTATTTGACAGACAGAGATCACAGGTAGGCAGAGAGGCAGGCAGAGAGAGAGAGGAGAAAGCAGGTTCCCTGCTGAGCAGAAAGCCCGATGTGGGGCTTGATCCCCAATTTTAAAACTTTTTATATTCAATGCTGTATGTCAAATGTTGATATGCAGTGTTTTCAGTAAAGAGTTTGTTTAAGGATTTTATTATATTGTATTGTGTTATATTGTGCATTTCAATGTCCTAAGATTTTAAATTTACAGCAACTTTTATTGTCCTCTAGAAAGATAATAATTCGGGGCGCCTGGGTGGCTCAGTGGGTTAAAGCCTCTGCCTTCGGCTCAGGTCATGATCCCAGGGTCGTGGGATCGAGCCCCACGTCGGGCTCTCTGCTCAGCAGGGAGCCTGCTTCCCTCTCTCTCTCTGCCTGCCTCTCTGCCTACTTGTGATCTCTGTCTCTCAAATAAATAAATAAAATCTTAAAAAAAAAAAAAAGAAAGATAATAATTCAATAAAATGTTTCTTAGAAATATTTTTCTCTGAAAATTATTTCACTTTTTAAAACACCATTAGAGGTCTGAATCATTAAGCATTGATGGAATGTCCAGTATATGACAGCTAACATCCTTAGCACTTTACTTACATTAACTAATTCAGAAGTTATTACAACCCAAAAGGTGCTATTAATAATCCCATTTTTCATATAAGATTAAATACTTTGTCCAAGTTCATTCAGCTCATAAAAGAGAATTCAAACCATACAACCGACTCTGGAGTACATGGTCCTAACCACAACACTCTAATGCATATCTGAAGTCACACAAACTCAATTTGACATTCTTTATGATAACAAGATATTTAGAAAGCAGTAATCAAATGGAGTTGCACTTTGCTAGAATATTTTGATTTCGAAGTTGGGTAAAGAAGTATATTTTTGAACTGTTAGTGTCAGTTGTCATGGTAAATACTCTATGGTTTACCATTGCATTTGGACCCTCTGTGGATGTTGGCACTCTAATTACAAAGAAGAAATTAAGGCTGAAAAAGGTTCAGGAATTTGTTCAAGGTCCTATAAGTAGAATTTATCAGACACCAAAATCCTTTATCTTTCAGAGAGATACTACTATCTCTCAAAGTAATTGGGGCCTAGAGAACTCCATTAGGAAATTACCTAAGAAATAAGATTAAATGACTTCTGGAAATGCCACCAGCCCCAAATATCTCCTTCAGTAGAATTCCCTAAAGCTTAACATTCATGGGAAAACTCTAATCTGAAAAAAATCCACTGAGTCTCCAACTGTTGAAACTATATTATAAATTAGTTTGCCAGATCAGGGTCTCTAAGTTTAGAGACCATATCTAGGTCATTGCAGATATTTGAGTCCAGTGTTTTCCAAGGGTGATAAACAAGATAATTTCAGGTGTATAGATAACATTAAATAGCACTGAATCACATTGTATGAAACTTCTTGCCTCTGATTATACCAAAGAGAAAGTCTTAGTGTGGTGTCTCTATTCCTTAACAACGCAAACTCTTGGCATTCTTTTTTCCTAAAGAAGAGAAAAAGAAAGTTTCAGGCTCTAAGTCTTTGGCAGTCATGCTTTTTCCTTAGCGTTAATGTTTTATTATTTTATATTTATGTTGGAGGTATTAGAGTTTCTTTTTCTTTTTGGCATAATTTTGAATTTAACTTTAAAATATATTTAGTTATGTAGAAAATTATTAAATGAAAATATGAATACAGCTTTTGGAGCACCTGGGTGGCTCAGTGGGTTAAGCCGCTGCCTTCAGCTCGGGTCATGATCTTGGGGTCCTGGGATCGAGTCCCGCATCGGGCTCTCTGCTCAGCAGGGAGCCTGCTTCCTCCTCTCTCTCTCTCTCTGCCTGCCTCTATGCCTACTTGTGATCTCTGTCAAATAAATAAATAAAATCTTAAAAAAAAAAAAAGAATACAGCGTTTATAGGTAGGAAGAATTATGAAGATATTTTAATATTGACTAAAGCTATAAAATACCATCCTAATCTAATATTTTCATTTTATGAAAGAGAAACAGGAAATTCAGAGGGTTAAATAATTTGTACTGTATCACATAATCAGAGAGTTTAAAATTTTGGTTTTCTGGTTTTTTATTACCTATTTGAAATTAGCACTGTGTAAGTTTGAAGCAGGAAAGTATAAAGACACAGTAAAAGCAAGAGTGATATGAGACTTATATGGAGGATACCCAAAAAGTAGCTCAGGGTATAGATAGAGATGCTTTCTGAGACATCATTCAACAAGCAAAACTGTCAATCAAGAAAGATGATGAAATGTCAACTAATTCCAGGCAAGATGAAATCTAATAAGACGTTGGTTAGTAAGTTTTAAACCTCCTAAGACAAACCACCCAAGTATCTTATCATTTGAATCAAAGACTGAAAAGTGGAAAGTATTCAATAGTAAAAGAATGAAGTTTTGAAGAAAGATAAGAAGTATGTTCATAGGACATGCTAGTGTTTTCTATGTTATACTTTAATACTCTGCAAGTTCCTGTTGGATATAGCCTAGGTAAGAAATGCTATAAATGAATAAAATTATAACGGAAAATCAGGGGGAGAGTGAGTGATTTCAAAAATGCATCACCTACTTCTATACACCTTGTTAAATATATTATTAAAAGGTTAGCAATGTTATTATCTGCCTTTTGAGAAGCCAACCTATAACCCAACAACACAGAGTGTTTGCCAGGGAAATAGTGTAGCTCTTCAGGAAAATGAAGTGTCAAAAAATTACAAAGACCAGAAATTTTCACCAACTTTGTACCAGATGCACAACATTCTGTCCCTCCTTTCTTGATCTCTCTCAACTGAGTACCCACCATAGAAAGAGAACAGAATTTTATGGTAGAGACAGCAATGCCCAGTAGAATGGATACATAGAGAGACCTGAATTCAAGTCCTAGCTACACCCTCCTTCTTGCTGTTTGACTTTGGCAAATTCTATCTTCTCTGAACAATGTTGTCACTGGATTACTGTGAATATATAAAAGAAATGCTCAGGGACAGGAAGAGAGTTAAGTGGGAACCTATAATGTGCCAGGCTCTTTAAATTCATCTTTTCTTTGCTGCTTTATGGTGCCAATGGCCCAGTGCCTGGAAAATACAAGGTGTTCAATTAAGAGTTCCTGTCCATTTGCCTATCTAACAAGGCACCCCATTATATTGTTAGAATGCTCTAATTGTTAGCAAAATTTTTATTTTAAGCCAAAATCGGCCTCCTTTCAACTTCTGCCTAATTCTGTCTTCTGGAACAACTCAAAACTAGGCCACTCCCTTTTCTATGAGAGCCCCTTAAAGGTCTGAAAACAATTACCATGTTTCCCTTTAGTACTCTCCGCACAAGGGTCAACACACCCACTTCTTTCAAACTGTTACTTTTGAGACTGCTGTCTGGAAACATACTGTCCCAATTGCCTATTATAAACACAATCTAAGTCAATTCTATCTTTAAATGCAAGGTCTTTATCTGAACATAATAGTCCAAATGTAGTCTGAAAAAAGCTGTGGACTCTGCTGAGCAGCTTACTGACCAATGAATTAGACTAATGTTTTGCAGCATTCATGGTAGCAGGATATGTGACTTGTTCCCATGTATTTGAGGATGGGGCAGGGGGGGTGGGTCAGGTCTGTTACACAAGACAGGATTAAACAATTAAAAAGCAATAAAGACTAGATCTATTTCTGTGGGAAAACATATTGTAACAATTTGCTGTGAGGTTTCCCCTGTAGTTAAACTACAGATATGGTATGAATTCTATAATGAAGATGTAGAAGGCATTAATTGGGCTTAATTACCTGTAAAGTTAAACTATGCTATGAGTTCTCAAGTAAGTCTCTTCAGAATGTTCTGGGTTTAGGTTCTGCCAGCCACTGATGCATGACCCTGGGCAAGTCAGTTAACCTTTCTGGGCCTCAATGCCCTCATCAGCAAAATGAAATTGTCCCACTACTTCACAGGGACGGTGAGAATCGCTCAATTAAAAAGACAAATTGTGCATAAACACAAAGATACCGGGGCAAAAGATGCCTTATAAATCTTGAATAGAGAAGTCAACGGTTTTTAAGGTGAAGCTCGCTCGCTCGAAAGATTAAAAATCTAAGCAATTTGGAAAGCGGTGTGGAGTACATTTTAACATGCTGTATTTATTAGCATATTTCTGCACTCTTGGCTTCCCTCAGCTTACCCAAACCCATCCTGTCCACAGACTTTCATGTATTATTTGCTTCTCTTTTCTTCTAAACTTTTTCACCTGGCCTATCCCTTCTGAGAGGACTCAACTTCTTTCCTTTTGTCATATTCCTCTTTATTTGTGTCACAGGTCAGTTAAATCATAATTTTTGCTTCCTTAGGAAGGATATTAGATGGCCAGTTCCAGGAGTGCTGATACGTTCCCAGCAACCTTCACGGGGATTAACAAAGCAGATGCTGTTGGTACTGCCTCACAGAAACAAAATGGAAACTGGAGACAAAAAGCCCAGCTAAGTCACACTCCAGTGCCAGCTGATAAATCCTTTAACTGATAAGGAGGAAAACCCAAAAGGGACTTTCCCAGAGCAGAGTCATCTGTGAATTCCGTTACCAGAACGGCTCTCAAGCTAGTCCCAGCAATAAAATGGCAGCTCCCCGTCTTTGTACATACGTTAGAACTACATGCAGCAAAGAGCCAAGCTTTTTTAGACTACATCTCTTAGAAAAAAAAAAAAAAAAAAAAAAAAAAACTAGGTTATTGCCCCAAAATGTTTAAGCACGGCCAATCTTTTGCTGAGCTTAACCTTGCCTGATGAACCTCTATCAGAGTTCGGAAAAAAAAAAAAAAAAAAAAGTAGCAGCCCTCTCGTTTTTGCAAGCAGAAATTATACTGCTAAATGCTTTACTAACTCCATTCTCTGGCTACCCTCCCTACCCAACATTCTCCTATGCCCTGATGGGCAGGCCTTAGTTAGGTACAAAGCACATTTCTATTAAGAGAATCTTTCTGAAAAACTGAAACTCAAGAAATGCCCCTACATATCTTTGGAAACAAGTAGCTCTCCTCCATCTGTTATGATTTTAAGCAGGAAAATGTATGTATCCAAGTGCACAGTTGTGAGATCTTTTTGGTCTACTTCTTGACCCACGGCCTCTACATACAGTTAGTCATGGAAGCCTTGTTAAATCTTTGCTTACAAGGATCACTGAATGGATCTCATGCCTTCAACTATCACTGCAACTGGTTCCAGGCTCTGATGTCCTGGTGTCCTGGTTATTAAAACAAGTCCATAGTCCCATCAGATTTAATTCTGCAAAAAGTACTTTCACGTGTCAGATCTTAAAAGCTCACCACAGTTTGACTCTGACCTCTGTTTTCTACCTGAAGGTCCCAGCATTTCCCAGTTTTTCTTGCATCTCAATTCCACCCCCAATACCACAAATTAATCCTTCCTTTTTTGTCTTTTCTTGCCTCCAAATTTGTGTAGTGCATGAAAAATGGAGATTTTCCAAGTGAAAGTACACCAAGTATTCTTTCCCCATTTTCTCTATTCTTTAATAACCCTCATTCTTTTTTTTCACAACCAACATAAGCTATATGTTTTCTGTGGAGGTTTTTTTTTTTTTTTTTTAAGATTTTATTTATTTATTTGACAGAGAGAGAAATCACAAGTAGGCAGAGAAGAGGCAGGCAGAGAGAAGAAAGGGAGCAGGCTGAGCCGACAGCCCAATGCGGGGCCTGATCCCAGGACTCTGAGATCATGACCTGAGCCTAAGGCAGAGGCTTAACCCACTGAGCCACCCAGGTGCCCCTCTGTGGAGTTTTAAAAAAGACTTCATTTGTTTATTTGAGTTTAGGTTTACAACAGAATGGAGAGGAAGAGAGAGATTTCTCATAGACCCCTTACCACTACAATTACATAGCCTTCCCCATTATCAACATCACTCACCAAAATGCTACTTTTTTTCTCTTTTCTTTATTTTACATATTTTTCAAAGATTTTATTTATTTATTTGAGAGAGAGATAATGAGAAAGAGCATGAGTGGGGAGGAGAGGGAGAAGCAGGCACAACATCAACAGGCAGCTCAACACGGGGCTTGATCCTAGGACCCTGGGATCATGATCTGAGACCATGGCATACTTTCAACCAACCGAGCCACCTAGGTGCCCCTCCCCTTTTTTTAAACCTAGGATGAGTCTGCATTGACACTTCAAAATCTTCCAAAGTCTATAGTTTACCTTAGGGTTCACTCTTGGTGATGTATATCCTATAGGTTTGGAAAAAATTATAATGACATGATTTTTATTATTCTATTTTCACTGCCCTAAAAATCCTCTGTGATCTGCCTATTCATCTCTCTCTCTGCCTCTCCATCCGACCCTCCAAGAAACAACTCTTAACATCTCCATAGTTTTGCGTTTTCCAGAATGTCATGTATTTGGAATCATATATTATGCAGCTTTCATTTTTACTTCTTAGCATTTAAGTATCCTCCAAGTCTTACTTTCAAGGCTTGATACCTCATTGCTTTTAAGCACTCTAATATATTCCATTATCTGCATGTACCACAGTTTATTCATCCATTCACCTACTGAAAGATATCTTTGTTGCTTTCAAGCTTTGGTAATTAAAAATTAAACTGTTATAAATATCCATGTGCTGGTTTTCTGTGGACATAAGTTTTCAACTCCTTTGAATAAATATTAAGGAACAGAACTGTTGAATCATAGAATAAGAGTGTATATAGTCTTGTACAGATTTACCAAACTGTCTTTAAGAGTGACTTGCCTTGTACTTGACCCCAATGGAAGAGCTTCAAGTTTCTTTCCATTAAGTATGATGTCAGCCATAGGTTTTTTGGTAGATGGTGTCTATCAAGCTGAGAACGTTCTTCTCTATTCCTAATTTTCATAATGAATGGGTAAATTTTTATCATGAATAGATGTTGGATTTTGTCAAATGCTTTTTTTGCACCTATTGATATGATCACATGATTTTTTTTTTGTCTGTTGATATGATGGATTACATTAATTGATTTTCAAATGTTGAACCAGATTTGCATTGGTAAATTCCACTTGGTCATGATATACAACTCTTTTTGTACTTCTTTGGAGTTAACTTGCAAATATACTGTCGAGGATTTTTATACCTATGTTCACGAGAGATACTGGTCTGTAGTTTCTTTCCTTGTAATACCTTTCTCTGGTTTTAGTATTAGGATAATACAGGCCTCAGAATAAGTTAGGAAGTATTCCCTCTGCTTCCATCCTCCAAAAGAGATTGTACAGAATTGGTATATATATATATATATATATATTTTTTTTTTTTTTCTTAAATGTTTGGTAGAATGCACCAGTGAATTCATCTGGGCCTGATACTTTCTGTTTTAAAAGCTATTTATTGATTCAACTTATTCAGTAAAATAACCCTATTCAGGTCACCAGTTTGTTCCTATGTGTAGACTGTGTTTTTCAAGGAAATGTTCCATTTCATTTAGGTTGTCAAATTTGTGGGCATAGAATTATTCACAGTACTCCTTTATTGTCCTTTTATTTTCCATGGTAACTGTTGTGCTGTTCCCATTTTCATTTCTGATATTACTAATTTGTATCCTCTTTTTTTTTCCTTAATTATCCTGAATAGACGCTTATTGATTTTATGGATTTTTTTTCAAGGAACCAGCTTGTGTATTTGTTTATTATCTCTATTGATTTACTGTTTTCAATTTCATTGATTTCACACCTAATTCTCATTATTTCTTTTCTACTGCTCACTTTGGATTTCATTTGCTATATTTTTCTAGTTTCCTAAGGTAGAAACTTAGATTATTGATTTTATTTTTTTAAGATTATATTTTAAAATAATCTTTATACCCAACATGAAGCTCAAACTTACAAACCCAAGATCAAGAATCACATGCTCTACCAACTGATCCACCCAGGCATGCCAGATTATTTTTAGATCTTCCCTCCTTTTTAATACATGTATTTCTGCTTTAAAATACCCACCAAGCATACTTTTGCCACAGCCTATAAATTCTGCTGCTATGTTTTCATTTTCATTTAGTTCAAACTATTTTTTAATTTCTCCTGAGATTTCTTTTTTGATTCATTTGTTATTTAGAAATGTATTATTTAATCACCACATATTTCGGGATTTTTCCAGCTGTCTTTCTATTATTGATTTCTACTTTAATTCCTCTGAGGTCTGAGGACAGACATTGCATGATTTCTATTCTTTTAAATTTGTTAGGGTCTGTTTTATTGCCCAGAATGTGATCTATCTCGGTAAGTGTCCCATGTGAGCCTGAGAAAAATGTGAAGTCTGCTGCCATTATATGAAGTAGTAGACAGATGTCAATGATAGCCACCTGATTGATGGTGTTGTTGAGTTCAATTATGTCCTTACTGATTTTCTATTGCTGAATCTGTTCATTTCTGTGAGATGTGTGTTAAAGTCTCCAACTATGATAGGAGACTCATCTGTTTTTCCTTGAAGTTCTATCCATTTTTGACTCATGCAGTTTGATGCTATATTGTTAGATGCTGTATACAGGTTGAAACTTATTATGTCTTCTTGGAGAATTCATATTTTAACATTATGTAATGCCTTTCTTTATCCCTGGTAACCTGCCTTATTTCAAAGTCTGCTCTGTCTGATCAATATTGCAATTTCTGTTTTCTTTTGATTAGTGTTAGCATGGTATATTTTTCCTCCATATATTTACTTTTAATCTATATGTGTCTTTATATTTAAAGTGGGTTTCTGGTAGACCATGTATACTTGGGTTATACTTTTTTTGTTTATTCTGGCAATCTCTTTTAATTGGTGTATTTGGATCATTTACATTCACAGTGATTATTGATATCGTTGGGTTAATATTCTACCACATTCATTAGTCTTAAAGAATTGTAGCTCTTGCCATTTGTTCCTACTTTTTTCTTCTACTGTTTTTCTGCTTTTTGTGGTTTTGAGAGTTTATATGATTTCATTCTCTCTCTTTTCTTAAATATTAGTTTTAGTTTTGTGGGGTTGTTTTTTTTTTTTTTTTTTTTTTAGTGGTTGTCCTAAAGCTTGCAATATAAATTTACAATTAATCCAAGTCCACTTTCAAATAACATGTCACTTCATGGTCAGTGTACCATATAATAAAAAATAATCCAATCCTTCCTCTCGTTCCTTGTATTATTGTTATCATTCATTTTATTACATGTAAGTGTATATATGTATGTAAATATAATAAATATGTTAAGCATATATAATTGAATATATTATTGCTATTTTTATTTTGAATGAACTGTTATCTGTTAAATCAATTAAGAATATGAAAATAAATTTTTTACTTTACCTTCATTTGTCCCTTCTTCAGTACTCTTCTTTTCTTTATGTAAATCTGACCTAATTTAGTTTCTTTAAAGATCTTCTTTTAACATTTCTTACAAAGTAAGTCTACTGTCAACAAATTACCTCAAATTTTATTTGAGAAATTCTTTATTTCTCTTTCACTTTTGAAGAATAATTTATCAGGGTGCAGAATTCTAGATTGGCATTTTGTTTTTTTCTCTCAACAGTTAAATACTTTATTCATGCTCTTCTTGGAGCACTTCTCTGGTTTCTGAGAGGTCAGATGTAATTATCTTTGTTCCTCAGTAGGTAAGGCATTTTTTTTCCTCCTGCTTTCAGGATTTCTTTCTTCATCTTCAATTTTCTATGGTTTGGAAATGACATGTCTAGGTAGAGTTTTTCTAGCATTTATTCCTACTTGGTGTTATCTGAACTTCCTAGTTTTGTAGTTGGGTATGTGACATTAATTTGGGGAAATTCTCGGTCATTATTGTATCAAATATTTTTTCTATTGCTCTCTTCTCCTTCTGGTATTTCCATTATGTGTATGTGACAACTTCTCTTGCTGCCCCACAGGTATTATTTATTCTATTCTATTTTTGTTTGTTTTTTTTTTCAGTCTAGGTTCTCTTTGCTTTTCAGTTTTCAAAAATCCCATTGAGATATCCCCTAATTCAGAGATTCTTTCCTGGGTCATGTCAGTTTGTTAATAAGCACATCAAAAGCATTCTTGAATTCTGTTCCAGCGGGGTTTTTGTTTGTTTCTTTTGCTTTGTTTTTATCCCTAGCATTTCTTTTTGGTTCTTTCTTAGGATTTCCATCTTACATTGCCCATCTGTTCTTGCATACTATCTACCTAATCAATTAATGCTCTGAGCATATTAATCATAGTGGTGTTAAATTCTCAGTTCAATAATTCCAACAACCCTGCTATGTCTGGTTATGATGTTTTCTCTGTCTCTTCAAATTGTGTTTTTTTTTGCTTTGGGCATGCCTTGTTATTTATTTATTTATTTATTTTTAAATAGTCAGACAAGATGGGGAAAGGATTTGTTGTAAATAAGTTATGGGGTAGCAAGGTGTAGGGGAAGGGGAAGCATTCTATTGTCCTGTAATTAGATCTCGGGCTTCTAGTGAGCCTATGCCTCTGGACTGTGAACATCGTGAGTGTTTCTTAAGGGTTTTTTTTGCTTTGTTTTTCTGTTTTACTTTTTTGTTTTGTTTTATTTTTTGTTTTCCTCCCCTATTAGGTGGAACAGGGTGGCTAGATTAGGCTGGAGTTGGATATTTTCCTTCCACATGTCAGTTAAACTCTGATATCATTCCAGTAGATTAAGCTCTGGTTAACTAATTTCCACCAAGGGCAGGCCTTGTTAAGGAGAATGCATTTCAAAATGGTTCCTTTTCTCCTCCTTGTGTAGAAGCTTGAGGGGACTTTTCTCAGGATATTTACTATGGGAACTGCTCAAACTCCTGGAATAAATAAATCTCATATTGTGGAGATCCCTGACTGGGCCCTCCTGAAGTTCTTAACTTTCATATTTGTCTGCCCTAATCCTCCAGCAACCTGCCAATTACAGTTCAGTTTTTGCTATGCCAGCAGTGGTTCACACAGTGGTCTTAGCGCTGAGTCTCTTGCTCTAGTTAAAACTTAGTCCTCCGTATTTGCTTGTCAGTCTCTACCATCTTGGCGGCAGTAATTTGCCCTATGTACTCTCCTTTCTTACGGATCCAAGAAAAGTTGTGGATTTTTCAGTCTGTTTAGACTTTTACTTACTGTTAAGTAAAGTGAAGTGATGACTTCCAAGTTCCCTATACATAGGACAGGGAACCATTCCATGACCCCTTTTTATGCTACCCCCAACACACACACATCTAAATATATACCATTCAATCATCCATCATTTATCTCACACTTTGTGTGTGTGTGTGTGTGTGTGTACACACAGACAGTGTGAAGGGGCTGGAAATATAAAGATAGATAAAATATAGTCCTTGCTCTCAAAAGGATTAGAATTTATTCTGGGTATGTCTATGGTATTTACCACCTATACCACTTTTTCAGTATTTACAAGGTTTAAGATAAGGACTGCTAACTTACAGCTCTCTACTTACTTCTTTGTAAAGCACAGCACAAAAAATTACAGACCTGGCAATCAATAAACACCTGTTTTTTGATAAATAAAAATAAGTAAATAAAATAAATATAAATATATGTAGGAGTTGCCTTATATCAATTTCCCTCAAAACATGTTCTAAGTAACAGACGGGTCATTGACAAACAGTGGACAGGAGCAAGGCAACATGAAAGTGTCTGAACTATAAAGTGAAAGAACTGGGTTAAAGTGCTTGTTTTTTCCATCAGCAGTACACTCCTAAGAAAGTGACTCAAATTTTTGAAGCCTAAGTGTCATCACCTATAAATAAGCATAATAACACTTAGACATAAGGTTGCAATAAGAAGCGGAGGATAGAATCAGCATAGCACTTTATATCTCCCTCAACAAATCATAAGTATCAAGTATTAGTCCATGACAACCTAAAGGTAATTCTGAAAGTGCCTATACATACTGTGCTTCTTATTACAGAGAATAAAGTTTCAGTACAACAAAATTCACTGAGAGAAAACCATTTAACCCAGTTTATGTGCTCAAATAACAAAAGTTGATTGGACATTTATTCTCATTGGCTCGACACAATATCTACATAAATTGATGAAAATGCAAAGTGCATCCCACAGTCCAACACATTCCTACACAAAGTCATATATGCTGTCATACAGATATACACTAACTATTAAAACATTAATTTTGGGGCACCTGGGTGGCTCAGTGGGTTAAGCCTCTGCCTTCGGCTCAGGTCATGATCTCGGGGCCCTGGGATTGAGCCCCGCATCAGGCTCTCTGTTCAGCGGGGAGCCTGCTTCCCCCTCTCTCTGCCTGACTCTCTGCCTACTTTTTATTCTCTCTCTCTCTCAAGTAAATAAATAAAATCCTTTAAAAAATTGAAAAAAAAAACCACTAGTTTTGCTTGGATTGGGGTTGGGGGCAGGGATGGCAATACAGATTGAACTTGGGTACATGTTAATGTTTGAGGATTTTCTAAAATGAGAAGTGTGGAAAGGCATTCCAGAGAGGAAGAAAATTACATGCAAAAGCATAGAGACCTTAGTTTGTAAAGAGTAACTGGATATAGGGGATCATAATATAATGGAGATATAATATAATAGAAAGAATCTCAGATATTCAAGGCAGTCCAGAGAAGAAGATACTTAGAGTTGTAAAGGTTATATGGCTTTGATCTTCACACAACTGAGTCCACAACCAGACTACTTAGGTTTTTAATGTATCAGTGTTAAGTACCTAAGTTAAGTTTCCCATGTTTCCACTATAGGTAGATATTATTTATTATAAACCAAATCATTTCATGGAATATAAATAAAAGACACCATTGTTTCTACTTGACATTAGGGAGAGGAGAGTCAATTAGAAAAGTAAATAATGTAAAGAAAAAAAGATGCCAGTGCAATCTTTTTCTTTTCTTGACTATAAAAGTTATGAAGAGTACAAGAATTCATTCTCATTGTTATTCAATTTACTTATTTATTCATTCCACAAATATTTGCTGAGCAGCCACTATATGAAAGAAACTATTATGTGCTAGAATTCTACAGTGAACTAGACATGGCCGTTGCCCTCAAGGTATTTACTATTTAGAAGAGTAGCAAAAATTAAACAAATGCTTAAAAAATTAAACAAATGCTATAAAGGAAGTGCTACAAAGAATCATAGAGTGCTATGAATGTAATGATGGGATGAACTCAGTAACATATGGGAGTTAGTAAAGCTTCCCTCAAGAAATGACCTTTAAAAAGAGTGGAATTTAAACAGAACTTATCCCAGGCAGGAATAAGAATATGTATTTATATTTTTTGGTGGGGGAGAAGGTCCTAGAATGAAAGGAAGGGCAATCAAGCTAGCGAGAGCCTAATATAGAAAGGAAGTTGGCTAAGACTGAACGATAGCCCTGAGTTTTAATGTTATCAGCAATAGTGGAGGACAAAGCAGGGGCCAATATATAGGGGCCAATAATATAGGAACTCAATACGAATTTTGGCCATTGTTCTCAGAGGATGGGAATTTTAAGAA
This sequence comes from Neogale vison, assembly GCF_020171115.1. NCBI lineage: Eukaryota > Metazoa > Chordata > Mammalia > Carnivora > Mustelidae > Neogale > Neogale vison. Next base: position 22,919,370 of record NC_058093.1, read on the forward strand.
AATAAGTAATATAATTCAGCATATAGCCAAATTTGCTTATACTCTGACCTCTTTTTCTTTCATGAACTCTTCCCAATGCTTCACTGATGCCTTATTAAATTCTTTCATGAATGCTTCCCAATGATTTCATGAGATGATGTCTTATAGACTGTTGAAACAACTCTCACTCACTATGAAAAGAGTTTGTACATTTTTAGCTGTTGATTAATTCTTAAAAATAGCCAAGAGTTTGACTTGTGATTTCACCTCTCTGAAAATAAAAAATCACTACCATGCAAAACAGAACCTCTAAAAAAGCTTTATAAAAATTTACTGTCAAGTACTGAGAACATAGCTCAGTAGAGGCTACCTAAGGATTGGGATAAGAAAGAAAGAAACCCAATAGCGTTAGATACAGTCTACATGTACTAGGTGCCAGGTACCCCAATAGGTACTTTTTTTTTTTTTTTTAAATCTGTGGGATAACAAATTGCTTATGGGGATTTATTTCAACATTCAATTACATATTCCAATTTCCATGTAGAAATTGAATAGAAATGATTTCAAAGAGGCCTATAGTTAACTAAAACAAATACCTCAAATTTATCACTTTCATTATATATTTTAATATAATATTTCACAGCTAAATGGGTTCAAATTAGGGATTAGGAGAAATAATTGCAGTGTCTCTAAATGCAGCAGTCTTCAATTTTATTTTTTACACTTTTGAACTTTAAATTATACTCTACGTGATTGAAGAGAGACCTTTAAAATTGGTTTGGTCTCCTACAATATGGTTCATCTTTTCTTTTTTGAAAGAAACAGTGTTCCATTTTAAGAGTCAGAAAAATAAAGCTGATTAAGAGGTTCATAGTTATGAATTTTTAAAGGCCTTTATTTGATTATTATCTACCATTTGGATTTTGGATTCAAATGGTAGCCCATTGCCTAAATGTTTCTAGTTAATCTTAAAAACTCACATAAATATTTGTTTAATGATATTTTTCATATTTTATTCAAAGACCTCTCTCTTTGTATCAAGGTCTTTGCTACTTACAAATAAAAGAAAGAAACTTTTTACATTAATTCCCCTGAGCAAAGAGTACCTAAGAATCATAGAATGAAATGGGTTTGTTACTTGCATATTACACTAATTAAGGTTAAGATAAGCCTATAAAGTCATTATACTCACCGTTTAAGCCAAATTTAAATACCACAACCTCCAGAGATACAAAGGAACACATGGCATCTGCTCAGCATTCTAATAAATTCATTTTTAATTTAAGCACATTTGCAACAAGGGCATTTTTTTTTCTGGAAAACGCATTACAATTTAGGGACTTAAAAACTTATTTTAAGGAGTTTTCAGTAATATTCTCTTAGAAACATTATATAGGTTTAATACTTTATAATAATTTGACTCAATCTTAGAAAATGGTTACTAATTAATACTTAATGTATCAGTATAAATGGCCAATAATTTACATTTATTATACATATATTTATATATATTAGAATTATAAATTATATAGGTATATTTTTTATTTCTTCCCTTCTTTCCAAAACTCCTTCAAATATTTATTCTACTAAATGTACATCTTTTTATAGGTAGTACTAAATTTATCTTGTTTTTAATATTTAGAGAAAACTGTTAAATATTTTCATTTAATATTTCATGTAAAGGATTAAGAAGAAAGTTTGAAAAATATGCTTATATAACTGCTGAAGCAAAAATATAGACATTTTCTTCTTTTATCATGTAAGAGAACTGAAGAGCAGCAGGATTTGAGTCATGTATATTTTCAGATTAAATGGTATTTAACCTTTGAGGAAATTTTGTTTTTTCCCTAGGCCAAGTATAAATTGCATAGCTTTTTAAAATGCAATACAACTTCTATGATTAGATTTAGTACAAAATCAAATTTCAATTTAAAAGCCAGCTGTAAATACATAACACAAAACTGCATATGTATTATATTTAAGTCTTAAAACAGCTTTCAGAAACTATCAAAGCTTTGAAAATTCCATTTAACCCAGAATGTCTGCTTTGACCCAACAGACATATTTAAACATTATTCTACTTCCTTTTTGGTATTCTCCATCTCAGTCAGCTAAGATTTCTTCATCAAAATACCAAACATACTTTATGTTTTACCATAAGTGTAGTTATGTGTGAAATTCAGTTAGAAAGAGAAATTAAGTAAAGATTTGAAACAGTCTATCTTAGTCTAATGTCTGTTTAGACATATTTCTTGAAGGTGCAGTTTCTTCAAACTTAATGATGATTCATTCTAAGTATTTTGGATATTGAACTTCACAGTCTTTTCTTGCCACCTGTCCCAATTAGAGGCATGGAAGAAAAACTTTTACTACTGTGCTCAATGAGTAAATAGTTAAGGAATATAAATACTTGATATAAGAATCTTATTTAGTTGTCTACCATTTAATAGAGTTACAAATACATCATTTATGTTACAAAGTAAATCAGGAAAATATAGATTCAGGCTTGTTCTCCCTTACTATGCAGTATAAAATGTGTGTACAGCTTTGAAATAGATATGCTGTATTGGAAAACAGTGTACTTACATCATCTTTCAGGTAATGTGAAAATATAATACATAAGGATCTACCTTATTATCTCATAGATGTTTCATCTAACTGGTGTTTTCCTCTTCAATTTTTTTACGATTCTAAAATAAGACTACTTACTCATCCTGATTCTAATAAATCTCCCCAACACAATCCTTGTCACACAAGTCATTCTATCCAGTATTTAATGAGCTAAAACCAGACAGAGTCAATGGTCACCACTGTTTAAAAAATCTATTCAATAAATTATTTTCTAACCCAAAGGAAAAAAGTATTTTGTAAATTACCTTTTTTATTTTTAAATATGAATTCTTCAGTGTAGCATTTTGATAAATCACGCTATGCAGCAGACGCTTAACCAAGGCACAGTTAGAGTTAAATGAGGATGAGAAGGATATGCGAAACAAATACAATTATAAAAACCACTCCCTATACTGTTGGATTTAATTCTGGTCATCTGCTTTGAATTGACAAAGGACAAAAGTAGACCCTGAAGTTAGAAGTAGGTTGAAATGTAAATATTTCAGAATTTTATATTAAGCCTGACTGGTTACAGAAGCTAAGCTGAGGAATAGGTGAAAGCAGAGTTACTTGTTACAACATGAAAGTCATTACTGCCAGCATCATCCCTGATTATATTGTAACAGAACTATGCTAATGAAGCCAAGGTCTTAGGTTCCCGTGAGCCAGCCAGCATCTTGCAGTCTCTGAGTTACAGCTCTATCTGCCTTTCTGCAAACATGTGTCCTTACTCAGAAGAGGAACTATGTGTGAGTATAAAATAAAATATCATAAGTTCATTCCCAGCACTGGAAAAGCAATGTAAATTTCATGTCCAATGGACAGTGGATGTAAAGCAACATCCTCAGACATGAAGGATCCCATATATAATCCTAATAAAGGAGAATGATAGCTCCATGACATTATATGATACTAATTATTAACTAAAAGACAAAGAAAATACTTGAAATTAAAAATAAACATTTCCTTTGGTAGAGATAAATGAACTATTTATATGATTTCTAATAAGAAATAATACTGGAATTTTATTTTTTTAAAAATAAAGTTCAAAATGGCATTATTTCTTACATATACAAAAAATTCCCTATATCTCTGTGCCAAATATCCAATAAAAACAGCTAATTTTTTTCAAAAAAGATGTTTTCTTATAAAACTTATTTTCCCATAATAAAACATGTTATTCATCACCTGAGGGAAGATATATTTAAGGTATATTTTCATTTTAAAAATCTATACTTTCTGGTCTTTTTCAAAGACATCACCTTTTGCTATCAATACCAAAATATTAATGCTGCTACTTGGAGCAATATCATAATGTATTAACTTATTTTGGATTCATTTTTCAGTAATAAAGACATCTATAACCATTAAGATTCAAAACTTCAATTTTACACAATAGCATAGAGATGTTCAATGAATTATCAATATTTTTAATATTAGGTCAAAGGATCAACTGTTAAAATAAATTTATCTCTTCACAATCCTAACAAACACTATTTCCAAAGCAATTTTCACACAACTAAATTCAAGCTACAGATTACAAATTATTACTTATTATAGTAATGGTTAAGGATAGGTATTCATACACCTCATATGTATGCTACATTATGTATTGCTTTCCCTTTAGTTGGCACCTAATACTTATTTGCTTAAAGTGAATATATAAAATAGAGAAAATAAATGTAAAGTATACATGCTGGTAGGTCTAAAAAAGTACCTTTTTAGAAGTATGGAGTTATTGAATGTCAGCATTAGCAAAGAGGACCAATGGAATGACAAAAGAGAGAAAACTCTCAAGAATTCCAATGAGGGTATAAGGTCTAAAAGTTTATTCCCATTATTTGCTACATTTCACCTTGTTTGAGAGAGTTCACGAAGAGTAAGACAATAACACAAAATCTGTGATTTTTATACCTGTTGTTTTCTATTATGTCTTAACCTTGGGACTGTGATAAAGTACATAGTAAGTAAGTTTCAGGGCCTTTTTCTAGCCAACTCGGTGATGTCTCAGGGGTCTAATGTTAAATATCGTCAAGTAGATCTTTTTTTCCCCAAGAAGAAATGCAAAAGCTTGGAGGTTATAAGAAAGCTGGGTGAAAAGGTGCTTATAGAGATAAGCACCAAGGCTAATATAATAACAGTGTCTTAAAAATAATGCATTTCAAAGTATTTCAATAAAATACATCAACAAAGATTGAGGAAGTATCTCCAAAATGTTACAGGGTGGTTTTTTGTTTGTTGGTTGGTTGGTTGGTTGGTTGGTTGGTTTGGTTTGTTTTTTTTAATTTATAATATAGAAATACATCTTCCACTTCAAAAGCATACTTTTTTCTGTGTTCTTGAGGTCTTGAGAGAGGTACTAGATGGGATATTTTGGTTTTAATAAAAGAAAACAAACCTATCTAGTTTAAGGAAAAGGGATAAAATCATTACAGAGTTACTCTCAAGTTCCAGGAGTATCTCATGGATTACTAGCTGTAATATAATCAGTCATCAGAAGCAGACTGGAAACTGGAAATTCCCTCACCAATAAATTGGGGTGAATGGTCATTCTCTCTTTCTCTGCTCACTGTTTAAGTGTGTTTGCTTCATTCTGCTGTCTGCACAGCTCTCTCTGACATCCAAATGACAAGAAAAAAACATTAACTATATTCTGGTACCAAAAGGATCAAGAAATTAACTGACACAGAATGTGTCTTATACCCACACACCTGATCTGTGATGCTGTCATACTGAGATTATATGAGGAGAGGTAGACATATTCATCTAGAGAACATATAATACATGAAATAGTGATCTATAAAGTATCATCAAATTTTATGAAAAATATTCATTTATTTGTCTTTTAGGTGGATACTTAATGGAAGCTTATGATATTTTAGGCACTGTTCTAGAGACTGACTATTCAGATAGCAAAAGAGGTAAACAGGGTACCAAAGTAAGCTGCTCTCATGAATTATAGAAATTAGAGCAGTTTCATACAAAAAAATAATAAAACAAAATACTATGAACTTGCTAATTAGAGAAGAAAATAAGGATGGAAGATCTTTTAAAAATAAAGGTAATTTCCTATGTTCTTAAAGACAGAAGTTAATTCCAGAAATAAATTTAAGATCCCTATCTATGATGTCTCTCTGAACACATTATAGGTTTGAGTCATTCTGAGAGGAAGGGAAATTGCACACCTCTTTAAGCAGTTGCTCAGTAAATTACAGTTATACAAATATATCTGAAGGTTATGTAATAGAAGAATAGGTTAATGCAAGATTACTATTCACTAATATAATTCAAAACTTATTGGAAATATTAGCATAATGTAAAATAAATAGTTTTCCTTTACATGCACTCTACTTATTATAATGTGCCAATATTGGACAGATTACGTACTTTGGAGGGAAGCCACTAAGAACACAAATGAACCATAATGCAGTTATCTGGAGTGGAATTTTTATATTACAGTTTTTCCCTGCTATCTGAAAGTAGGGTTCCTATTAAACCCTCCCTACTCCAAAATGGTACAAAGCAAAGAAGCAATTATCATTTCGTAAAAGTGAAAATCCTCTTCAGATTTCTTCTGGTTAGTGAAAACAGAAAGTCAGGTAGGTCTTACATAAAAGTGAAGAGACATAAAGTGAGTTTTGACTAGTGGAGAAAGCCAGTAAATGGAGAACTTTTAGCATATTCTAAGGTACACTTAGAATACAGTAGCATAATAATACAGTAGCTAATTGTGCCTGCTTTTAAGGCTCATTCAGAAAAGTAGTTAGAACACTGACAGAACCCAAAAACAAAGAATGGGGTATCTAGAGAGGTCTGTCCTTGGCCCACTCCGGTCTAAGTATTTTCAATCCCTCTTGATGATTTTATCTAAGCCCCAAAGGTTAACTTATTTGGATGCTGATGTCCCCTAAATACCTGTCTATAATATAAGGCTTTCCACCTCCCCAATTTCATATTTTATTCCATCCCCAAATTTATCATCAACCATATTACAGTATGGGTTCCGTGAAGGTGAGAATGATGTGTAATTTATTTGCATGCATATGTCTCATCTCTAAAGCAGTAAACATTAAGTATGCACTTAATACCTCTGACTCTGGACCTTCTTTCTAAGCCTGCACTTATATTACTCCCATTGGAATGCCTTTCTCTTCTATCTACCCACTTTGTAAGCCCCTATTCATTTTTTCATGATTCAACTCAAGCACGTCTTTGATGAAATCTTTCCTGAGTCTTTCAGAATTAGCCATTCCTTTTTTCGCCCAGCACTCACATCTATAATTAACCCAAGACCATACCTTCATTCAGATTCTGGCTTCTCATTTCTGTTTTAGCAACTATAATTTTTATATATGTATATATAATCATATTATACACTTTATATATATACATATATACACACATAAATGCAATACTTACATATTACTCATCTGTAACCCTCTACATGACCGCAAGGTTGTTGAAGTCAAGGACAATAGATTACTTACTATTGTATTCTTGGGCTAAGACTATCTTTGAATGAATACTTATATATCATGACTAGAAATGGCTATTTTCCAAAGGAACAATAGATAAGTAAAACAACAAAAAAGGTGTTATTAGTAAGGGAAAATAAAAACCCATTAGAGCTATCTCTAAATCAGTAGATGACAATAAAGATATGTTTATGGGGTAGTACCAAGTTTACATGAAATTTTGGAGATGGTACTTAGGTACGAACAATTATTTTTTTAAAGAAACAACTTAACTTTTGTTCCACATAGAAACCTTGATCATCCTTATTTTATTCTTTCCCAAATTTGTTTATTCTATTATCTTACTTTTTACTCAAGATGACTCTTAAAAAGGTAGAATATTCAACAATATTAACCATGCTGCTCAAAGATCTGTAGATTACTTTCACATTTCTAAATATTAAAAATTGACTTGAATCTATTTTTTTAAAGATTGCCATTTATAATATCCATGACTATATTTTGTTAAGCCAGTGGAATCTCATTCCATGTACAGCAAACAAAGTCAAGAAAACACAAGAAGAAAAACAAAGATCTTAGATTGCCTTTTAAAATTTTCTCATATTATTCTGATTGAATAAACTATTTAACTTATTTCTTTTCTCTGATTCAGAATTCAGATCTCAATTTTCCTTTTCTGTAACATCATTGAACTTCTTGGCATTTCTAACCAAATCAGCTCATATACCATCAAAATCTTATTTTGATGTTGAAGAATAAAATCTATCTGAAAATAATCAACATGGGTTAGAAGCTTGTAAACCAATTTTAATAACTAATGATGCATTCCTTTGAAGTGGCTATTCTAGGATAGCTTACAAGTATTCTCTTCTTGAAACAATAGTCCAAAAAAGAAAAAAAACAAAAATGTTAAGCTCTTCTAAGGCTCTCTTATTCTAGAACTTTGATAAGTTTTACTATTTACTTTTGATAAACAAAAATGCCGTAACTAAATATCATAATTATTAAAATTTTTGACATATAACCCACAGAACCAGAGCTCTGATAATCAGGCAACAGAATATGGACACACCTTCCGTCCCTCTACTGATCCTATAAACAGTCACTGGAAGCTTCATAGTGTTACTTAAGTTTTGAGGTGGTTTATTTTCTGAGGTTGTTGCTCTTCTGTATATATTTGTTACATAAATTTAAAGCATTTAAAAATCATTGCCTTTTTTTTTCTACTTATCCAAGTACAGAATTATTTAAATTATTATAATTCTTTAAATAATTCACTATATCCCAAACAGCTTACTGTATCAGTATTTGAAACACTTTTGTCTTGATTTACACAAGACGGTACTCCTAAGAAATGTGTAAATACTACTGAAAAGATCAAATATATTATAGGGATGCTGTTATTTAAAATATATCTTGTTAGTTCTTACATAAAGAATAAATTCATAGGTATGCAGAAGACCATACCTCTTTGAAGTTCAGATTTTTCTCTTGCCTACTCTGGTAAAGCAAAACACAAGAAACTGAAGGCACAAAGCACTGATAGTCTGTTTAACAGACTGAGGATGTAAATGAGAGCCAAAACAAGTTTGCAAAAGGACTGGTTGTCTCTGAGTAACTTTATATACACACATATGCATTTATATGCAAGCATATATCAACCTACCTAAGTACTTGTAATTTCCTGTGTCTAATTTAACTAATTTGTAGGTTTTCAAAAACAGATGTCATTTTTCTTCTACAGATAACAGTTCTAATCTTATTATGGTAATATGGAGTAGTCTGAAATTTCCAAAGTGACAGAAAAAGGACAGGAAGTGAGATTACTAAAGTTACCAATTCTTATCTGATTGGTCCTCTGACTCTCCTAGTCCCCAGCTTTAACAGTTTCCCTCTTGACTGCAATTCAGAAAAAAACAGACTTGCTAGATATCATGCACCGTAGGCTGACAAAACCTTTCATCAATCTTAGAGTAACAGTAACTGCTCTGAACCTGGGGTGTCAGTCATGATGGTACTGTTACTCTTGTTATTTTCCTGGGCGTGCCTCGGTATCTCTTATCTTTTGCCCACAGTCATGGTCCCTGCCAGGCAGAAGACTATCACCATCAAATACAAGCAAGCTGGTCTGTCTTCATGCATTGTGACACCACAGTCCACTCACAGAGAAGAGAAGAGAAGAGAAAGGAAGAGACAGCTTTACCCGCAGAAAGGAGAGGTCCCGGTTGTGCTCGATGCTGGTTATCTCCAGGTTGCCCATGACCACCTCACAGTTCTCATAGTACTTGCGCAAGGCTCGATACTGCTGCTCCAGGTCCGAGAGAGAGCTCAGCTTGTTCTCTGTTCCTGCACACACTGCCAAGAAAAGAAGATACAGAGGAAGTTATATAACCTCTCCATGACATGCACAATGACAATGTCTCTCTCAACACTCTATCCCCCACACTGTATTCTGTTTCCCCAAATTAAAGTATTTTTCATGCCATTATACCCATAAACCACACAGATAGAATATCTTCCCTTTTATTTCCCCCCCATATCATATGAGACATAACAGTGCATAAATTCAAGGAATACGATGTATATGATACACTTATATATTTTAAAAGGATTAAAACCATAATAGCATTAGCTAACATCTTCATCATGTCCCACAATCCCTATTTCTTTTCTGTAATGACATTTAAGATACTATGTTAGCAACTTTCAGGTATATAATATAGTGTTGTTAATTACAGTCACCATGCTGTAAGTTAGATCCTTGGAAATTATTCATCTTATAACTGGAAGTCTGTCTTGGTCAGCATCTCCCCATTTTTCTCACCCCTGAGCTCTGGTAGCCACCACTTTACTCTCTGTTTCTATGAGTTTGGCTTCTTTAGATAAGACATATAAATGATATCATGGTTTTATATTCCTAAGTTGCATGGATGAAACACAGAGACTAAGGCGGCACAGATTCAAAAGAAACAGAGCAGAGTAAAAATTAAAGCGATCACATTTGTAGCCCATACATTTCAAACATATACTAGAAACAGAACATGTTACAAAATATGAGCTCTGATTGATATCAACTGGATCTTCCCTTTGTATACTCATTAGTATTCTAAGGTATAATGGACTGATAGTAAAGGATTTCAGCGGGCCTTCTTTGATAGCATGGATCTTGAGTCTGTTCACACCCAAGCACCAAGTGTACACACATGTGTTCTTTATTTTCTGTCTGTGTTGATATTTGTCTTCCAGAAGTTAGTGTTTTGGTTATTACTTCTTATGGTTTCTGTATCTGCCTGTACAAGATCTTGATCATTTAATGCACCAACTCTAATCTTTAGTAGACTGAAAAAAAAAACTACATTATGAATCTTATAATAATACTATGGAAAGTTGAAAAGGAAATGAATGTGAAATAATCTTCTTAGCAACTTACTTCTGAGTAAGTTATATAATATAGCCAAATTAAGGCAAGATATAAAGTGTAAACTTTGAAGAACAGAGCCATGTAATAAAGCCATGAACAGTTATATGTCAGGCACACAGAAAGGACAAGTCATAATGCATTGGCTGTATTAAAGGGAATGGGTTTCAAGCAAACGAGTTTCCATACACAAAGGAAAAAATATATATAGATGGATACTTTCCAATAATTAAGCCCATTTTTTAAAAAGATTTTATTTATTTATCCTACAGAGAGAGAGCACAAGCAAGGGGAGTGGGAGGCAGAGGGAGATCTAGACTCCCTGCGGAGCAGGGTGCCTGATGTGGGACTCGATCATAGGACCCCATGATCATGACCCAAGCCGAAGGCAAAGGCTTAACCTACTAAGCCACCCAGATTCCCAATTAAGACCATCTTGACAACTATTGTTGCCTCCTGGCACATCAAAAATAACAAAAACCTAAATCTAGAAGCCTTGAAGAATAATGTAGACCTTTGACCACAGTGCTAAGGCAAACAAACAAACGAAAAAACCATAATCTTTCCATGTCTGGATGTCTAGTTCATCAAACAGTATATTTTCTAGAAATATTCTTTTAGAGGTGGAATTGTGTCTTTTTCTGAAAGATGTATTGAAGGTGAGACCCCTGGTATCTATGACTAGGACCTTGTTTGGAAACAGGGTCTTTAAGTTAAGATGAAGACATTAGGGTAAGTCTTAAATCCAAGAGAGGAAAATAGCGTGTGGATACAAAGACATATGGTGGGGGTCGGGGGGGGGGGGACTCACAAGCAACGTGTAACTGTAGAGGAAAAGATGGGAATGAGATGCGGCTGCACATCATGGAATGTCAAGAATTGACGGCATCGCTAGAGCTAGGAAGATGCTGCCCGTCTCAGAGGCCCTGCTGATACCTTGATATTGAACGTTTAGCTTCCAGAACTATGAAAGAATAAATTACTGTTGCTTTATGGTTTGTGGTACTTTGTTAATAGCAGTTCTAGAAAACCAATTCATAATCTTTAGACTGTTTCTGAAATCTAACATATAAAGAAATGTTAAAAATCATTTCCTCTCAGGGGCGCCTGGGTGGTTCAGTCAGTTAAGTATCTGCTTTTAGCTCAGGTCGTGATCTCAGAGGCCTGGGATCGAGCCCCCCATCAGACTCCCTTTTCAATGGGAGGCACATTTCTGTGTGCCTAACATATAACTCTTTATGACTTTATTATAATTTCTCCCTTTTCTCCTTCTCCCTCTCCCTTTGTCCCTGCTTGTGTGTTCTCCTTCTCTCTCATTCCCTCTCAAATAAATAAATAAAATCTTAAAAAAAAAATCATTTCCTCTCTCCAGGGTCCTGTCAGCTTATCGCTTCCAAGCTACTTCCCCACCTTCTGAGTGCCAACTCTCTCACACACCATGCTGAAGCTCATTTGTTGCCACTGAGAATGCAGTTTTGTAGAGTGCGAGGGATGGAGGTAAAGACTTCTGGAATCCTCCATATCCGTCTCTTCTTCCTTCAGAGTAATAAACTACTCAACCTTTAGCTGGGCATGTGGCCACCCCAAATAAAGATTTCTAGAACTTTGCTAGAACTTCATTTAAAACATGGTTGGAGCCGACTTTGCCTCTTTTCTTTATATCTTCCTCCAATATGCTGCCTGGAATGGGGATGGGATGGCTAAACCTTGAACCACCATCTTAGATCATAAGACCTAGGGACACACCCCAGATATTTACTGAAAAACGAGCTAAAAGGAGCCAGAGTTTTCAAACAATTAAGGTTTTATATTGATTTATTATCATTAACATGAAGATAATGGTGAATTTTGATTATAGCTGCTAACATATTATACATAGGAAGGATTAAATTCTAGTTAAGTTACATGCTTTTGACCTTAAGTAATTTTTACTGTTTTATCTGGTTTCTTGACTAACTTCAGTTTGGAATGAAATTACAAAATTATTTTCTTCTTCTTCTTCTTCTTTTTTTTTTTTTTTTGTTTTTAGTTTTTATTTACATTTCATTTAGTTAACATACAGTGTACCATTAGTTTCAGGTGTAGAATTTAGTGATTCAACACTTACATACAACAACCAGTGCTCATCCCAAGATGTGCCCACCTGTTTTGTTTTTTTCTTTTTTCTTTTTTTTTAGAGACACTCGCCCCTGTCTAAGTGTTGTGGAGGGCAGAGGAAAAGGGAGAGAGGGAGTGAGAAAGAGAGAATCTTAAGTAGGCTCTTCGCCCATCACAGAGCTTAATGCAGGGCTGGATCTCACAACCCTGAGATCATGATCTGAGCCGAAATCAAGAGTCAGGTGCCTAACAAACTGAGCTACCCAAGTGCCTCTACAAGGGCCCTAAAACCCATCACCTACTTCACCCATGCCCCTCACACGCCTCCCCTCTGGTAGCCATCAGTTTGTTCTCTAGAGTTAAAAGAGTCTGTTTCTGAAGGAACTACAAAATAATTCTTGATCTTTGAACATTTTGCTGATTCTGTGAGAGGTTCACTTCCTGAAATGAATAAACATTAAGAAAAAATAAATCTCTATTGATAAGTGCAATATTATTCAACAGACACAGGAAAATAAGATGTGACTGACTCATGTACATGATCCTTATTGGCCAATATCAAAGTCCAGCTTTTCCTTTTTCTCCAATATACTGTAGAGGCTCTCTAGGAAACACTCATAATCCACAATCTGTATTTTATTCCTCCTAGCAAAATTATAACAAAATCTTTACAAATTTGTAAAATGTCTGTTGAGAAAAGGAATTATGATATGGGTTTATGAAATATAGATTTCAATTATTTTATATTCCAATGAGAACGAGCTTATATTTTAATACAACTACTCATGGGGAAATTATAGATTAATAAACTATTTCTAAAATATATAGAAATGCCAAATTGAAATTTATATACAATTTATGTTGTACAAGTTTCTTTCAACTGGAAATAAAACCTTTACTTTAATATCAATATGTAAAAATCAATATGCAAACATCCAAATGGAAAGTTTTCTAAAATATTTAGGTATTCTGACCTTTTCTATAGAAACTTACACAGATTTTGGAAGAAACATTTATTCATATAACAGTAATAACTAAATTTTTTCCATGTTTCTGCTCCTGCATATATGAAAAAAGTACATACTATGAAATTTTATTATTAATTATTATTATAATTAATTATTAATTATTAACTACTATTATAATAATCTCTGTGCAAAATCTACAAAATCTCTGTGCAAAAAATCCACAAAGGCTATAAACTCTCTTTAGAGAAATACAATTTATTAGTTGTTTTTTGTATTTGCTGAGTTATATAACACAGGGGTTTGCAATAAATTATCATTTACTAATATGCATTCACTTGTTATAAAAACAATTATAACTAGTATTTGGAAAATGACTCTCAATTCAGAAAAGTTCCCATTTTTGATAAGTGATCAGCTGTGTTTTGTACATACTGTATGAAAACATAAAATTGAAATGAGTATGTTTAGAAATATTTTTCAACAACAAAAAATCCTCCAATAAACAGAAAGTCTGATTAATTAGAAAACTCTATTCTCCAAACATCTTGGTCTTTGGAGTTTTTACTACACATAGTTCTATTTAAGAAAATTTTTGTCTCAGGAAGGCTTTTCTATATATTTATTTTTGATTCAAACTGCTATTTATAATGACTAGTATGCTCTTCATAACTTTCATCTTGAAAGACAGACTTGATTTTAAGAGAACTAGTTTGGATAGATGCATAAAAATCATTTGTATTTCTCGTCATGAAGCCTTCACTGAACGAAACCTCACAACTTCTATTTGCCAATCGATTTTATCATCAGGCAATGCATACAAGACAATCCTTAAACCATCAAGTTTCATTGATTTCACAAAGTTGTTTATCAAATAGAATTGAAAAAATCTTCCTTACCAGCCAAAACAAGTTTAACAAAATTCAGTCCTCTCTGCCAACGCTGTTATGAAGTCCTTAAACTATAAACCTATAATACTTCAAGCTTCAGAAATCCTGAATTTACATGGGCTTCCTGGAGTTTTTATTCCAACAGAAACTCCAGCAGTAAAGCTGTATGTGAGGCCTTAATGAAATCACCAATTATTCTATTTGGTATTGATTCTGCTACAAATGTAGCTAGAGTTGCAAACATGGACTTTTTATTCCTCTTGACTTAAGATTTATTTCTCACAGTGAGTGAACTACATAATCCTCCTTCAGTAAAAAATTAGGAACATAATTAGGATCTTGTAAAACACACAAAGGCAGGTTCACATAATTATCTGTTTGATTCATGGGGAAAATACATTAGAAGCAAAATGACAAAATAATAACAATATCCATATTAATACTAAAAATGGATTACTGCCTCCAGGCTTGTTACGCCTGTGGAAACTGGCCCTCTATTTTCTACATAAGATAGGCAGGGGGGTAAAAGCAATCAATCAATGAATCAATTGTTTGCATAACTTTCTAATCAAATGCCTATATGAGATATGAATTAAGAAAGTAATTACTTATTCAGCATCTACTATTGACCTAGTATCATGGAAAAATATATATATTGATTAAACGAGGCTATATAATGTACATAGTAAAAAAAAAATCAATGAACAATATACATATGCCATACATTGTGTGGGCATGATCGAGGGACTGTCTGCATTAAAAAAATACATATGTGGTGACCAATAAATTTTCTAATTTGTCTATCTGATTTAATGATAAGAAGTACTTTCCTTTTCAGAAGCATTAACATAATAAATACATTTTAGATTAATGCACGTTGTTGGGAATTTAAAAATCTGGAGCTATAGTAAATCTCAAAAAATAAAATATTTTAAAAGCATGAAAGAAGTAGCCAACATTTTTGGAGACTATTATTGAGTGCTATTAAAGTTACATAGTGATTGCAAGTTTTGGCAGTCCTATGTTCAAAATATACCTACAAATGAAGCCAAATTTGCCACTTCCATTATTATAGTCATTTAATACAAGTCACTCTCATCTCTCCCCTGGACTTTGACAGTAGGCTCTTTTCTGATTTCCTACATTCCCTACATGTCCTGATTAATTTATTCTCCACACAGGGTCCAGAATGATCTTTTTAAAAACATAAATCATTCACATCAGTCTCCTACTGAAAACACTCATTGGCTTCTAGTCATACTTATTATAAAATCCAAACTTTCAACATGGCCTGTAAGAACCTGTATTCAGGTCTTTGCTCAGATGTCACTCCTACAACATAGCCTGGTCTGACCACCATATCTAAAATAAGTACCCCGTTCTCATACATCATGCTCTGTCTTCTTTGCCTTCTCCAATTTTATTTTACTGCTATCTGAAATTGCATTATATATTTTGCGTGTTTACTTGTATATTGTATGTCTCTACATTACAACGCAAGCTGTGAAGAAGGCAATCCCCTTTCTGCTCGACACACAAAAGAGCAGGCACATAGGGTACTTTCAGTCAATATTTGTTGAGTAAATGGATGCACTTCAGAGTCACTAAGCACTGTAACTGAGCCAGGATCAAATATGTTGGTTTTTCCATTTTTTAAACATTGAATGTTGAACTTGGGCAAGTAGCTTTCCAGAGTCTCTGTTTCTTTACCTACAAAGTAGGATTTGTACTAAGTATTTTTTTAAAATATTTTATTGATTTATTTAACAGAGAGAGACAGAGAGATCATAAGCAGACAGACAGGCAGGCGGGGGGGAGGTGAGCAGGCTCCCCGCTGAGCAGAGAGACCGAAGTGGGGCTCGATCCCAGGACCCTGAGATCATGACCTGAGCTGAAAGCAGAGGTTTAACCCACTGAGCCACCCAGATGCCCCTGTACTAAGTATTTTTAATGATAAACCCAGATTTAGAGGTTAAGAACACAGGGCCAGATACCCAGCATAAAATCTAGCTCAATCACTGGCCTGCAATGTAATCTATTTCCTCTTCCGTAAAGTGGACATAATAACAATGACTGCTTAATAGGCAGTAGTGTGAGGATTAAATCAGTCTCTACGTGTAACTTGTTTGGCACAATTTTGGACTCATGACAGAGCTCAATGTTAGCTACTGCCATTTATTCCAATATTCAGTATATTATATGTGTGCATTATGCAATATATTAAAGTAAATTAAAATATAAGTCTTGCATGGTGATGTACTCAACCAGCCTCATCTAAAGAAATGAACACTGGACAAAGAAAGTAGAGGTTGGGACTCCAGTGCTCCAGCACTTTCTAGCCATGAACAAACTTGAATAATTACTCTGTATTCATCATTTCCAATTTTCTCTCAAAGAAGATATCTTTATGTGTTCTCCCAGCTCAAAAATTCTGTGATTGAATTTATTTCTAAAATACTTACTTAAAATCTACTCTATACTATGTAAAGGGTTGAATTCATTGGATGCTCTTGAGGAGGTCACATTGTGGCGACATTTTACAAACTTAGAAATTAAACATACACTTATCAAATGACCCAGCAATTCCACTTGTAGGTCCCTAGATAAATGAACAATTATGTCCACATAAAAATTATGTTCACATACATGGGGGGATTTACACATAGTTTTGCAGCAACCTGCTTGTCCTGGATTGCAATTCTCAGCTATTCCCAAATAAATCCAATTTTGCTAGTAAAATAACTGGCAGTTTTATTTTGAAGGTTAACAGTGAACATGTATTGATGCTCCAGGAGAACTTGGATGCCCCCAGGCTTCCCCCATACCTTGCCCTGCACATCTCTTCTATCTGGTTATTCCTGACTTATAACCTTTTATAACAAACTGCTAACCTAGTAAGTAAAATGTTTCTCTGACTTTTGTGAGATGCTCTAGCAAGTTAATGGCCCCTGAGGAGGAAATCTTTTTAATTTATAGCAGTTGATAAGAGTATTGTGGAGCCTGAAAAATGTGGGCACTGACTCCTCATGCAGTCAAAAATCCTCTTATAACTTTTGTCTCCCCCAAAACTTAACTAAGAAATAGCCTAGAGTTGACTGGAAGCCTTACTGATAACATCAACAGTCGATTAACACAGATTTTGTGTGTTACATGGATTATATGCTGTGATCTTAAAGTCGGGTAGAGAAAAGAATGCTAGTAATACAAGGAAAGAAAAATATGTATGTGAATATTTATAGGCACTCTACTCAAATTCACAAAAAAGTGGAAACAACTCAAAAGTCTTCCAATGGGTGAAATGAAAATATACATTCCATGAATATCTATTCAGCAACAAAATGGACAGATGATTGATACACCAATATGGAAAATTTTTCAAGGCATTATACTGACTGAAAGAAGCAAGACTCAAAAGGCTACATAGAATCTAAAAGGCTACATATGTTTCTATTGAAACGTCATTTTGTAAAAAAGACTAAACTACAAGGAAGGAGAACAGATCAGTGGTTGCTGGGGAATGAGGAGGAGGGATAGTGAAGGTCTGACAAAAGATCATTAGGGAAATTTGGGAGATGGCAGAACAATTCTGCACACTGACCATGGTGGTGATTACCTAGATCTCTACAGTTAAAACTTAAATTTTATTGAGTATAAAGTAAAACACACACACACACACACACACACACACACTCAAGTTGGCTTAAATATGTTCCTGTAAAATGTAAAACATTTTTATTAGATTGTTTTCCAGGTATTTTATGCTTTCTCCTTTTATGAATAATTATGCCCCCAAATAATCAAGGAAATGGGTTTATATTTCTGAAATTTTGTATTCCTTATAATTAACTTTAAAGGTATGGAAAAATTATTGCCAAAATAGGAAATGTGATTTGTAACTTACATTATATAAGCTGGAAATAAAATATTTTTCAAAGTAAAAATGTGGTACCTTAAAAAAAAATATTCCTATCATGTATTCTCTGAATCCGTTTTCTACCAGTATTTTACTGACTCCCAAAGTAACAAAACAGAGAAGCTGCTGAATTTAATGAAAATATTTTCTAAATGATACTTGAGCCAAATGAAAAGGCATTTGGCATTGTAGACCTCCACTAATAGAGTTGTAGCAAGGAAAGACAGGCATTCTATAGCACAGACTGATGAAAGCAAGTCTGTAGACTACATATACTGCTATGTGTTGATTCATCTAAAATTTAACTGATATACTTTTACCTCATTTGTTTACCTACAGTAGTCTTCAAATGCCCTCAAAGATGTTTAAACTACTAAATTATATTGCAGAAGGAACCACCTCATTGGTGATAATGAAAAAGTGATAGATATAAAAATTTTACATGATTGTCTCTCCTGTTATGAATATGTCTTGTATGTAAGTCTACTCTAATTCAGTTTTCCCAATAGGTTATTCTTATAATATGTCCCATTTTTTTTCCAATTTATATTTCAAAAATTAGCCTAGTAAAATTAAAATAATTACAAATTATTTTAAATGCATTATATGCATCATCAAAAGCTGACTTGTAACTACTTGTATATAATTCTTAGTATCTGTTCTTCATTGTTTTCCTGTCTTTAAATATTTTATTGTATTTTTTCTTAAATTACATCTCATAAAATTCCTACATTGAGAGCTGAAAAAAATAATAGAAAGACTTTATAGATTTAGAAATTGCATTCATGTCATTTATTCTTGGATAAAATATTCCCCTTACCACTGTCTTGCCACAAATCTCTCCCAGCATTTTTTAATCATTCTTCCCACCCCTTCTCAGTCCCCTACACAGAATCCTTCTTATTTACTTTGTAGTATTTCATTTTCTGTGGAAGTGCTGGGTCCTTAACTTTAATGTAGGTGCTGGACTTGACAAGCAATTAAAGCAAACAATTTCCACTCATCAAGCCTTGCCAAATTAGTCATCCGCCATCTGCCCCATCATCTGGCTCTCCTTGAAGTCTTGCTGTGAATCTGGATGCACTCTCTCAGATTAAGAGGGACAGTGCAAACCTCCAAGCTGGTGAAATGCCAGTGGGAGCTAAGTATGTAAACATTAGCAACCATCTTTCTTTCCTAGATTATCATGCCTTCGACCATCCCCTTGTGTGTAATAAAAACCAGCCCGTTTGTGATGCCTTATCACTGTGAGACCTTTGCCATTCATTGCAATTAAAGTGGAGTTTGCGGGACTTTCTTTCCTGTTAGAAATATTTAAAAGAAGGAACTAGACTAGTTCCTAAGCTATGCTCACATACTAAGTCTGGTTTCTTAAGTACTGATAAAGATGTACATTAAGAAATGCCCTATGGCCTTTCTACGGCACTCTGCACAGTGAAACTTTGTTTTTTGTTCTCTGCATCAGCAAATGTTTATTTGGCTGTGTAAGTGTTCTTAAAGACATTCAATCAAGCTAAATCAGTGGTTGGCAAAATTGAAAAATAGCAAGAGTAAAACATGTGGGTAACAATGTTACCCACATGCTCCCTTTTAAGGGTCTTCTTCCTTCAAGGCATTCCCCAAATGAGAGCTGATGTCTTTGTGCAAATGCAGAAAAATGCCTCTCCACCGGGTGGAATAAACTCCATGCCACTCTCCTGTGAGAGTCATCCATACAAACCTGCTTATTCAAGGTAATGGTGTGTCTAAGAAAGAAACAATGACTTAAAAAAAAAAAAAAAAAAGTGTGCTAATGTTAAACTTGTGAGAGGTAGGGGTGCAGCAATTTTTGACTATATCTTCCAGATATTCTACATGGAAAGTCTAATGTAAGATCACCTCTAACAAAACGTTTGAAAGTTTTAGAAGCCAGTTCTTAATCACATAACCTTCCTGCATGAGAAAACAAAAGCAAACAAACAACACAACATCTGACATGGATATAGACTACATATTAAAATAGGTCATCTTACAATTTATTTTCTAATAGCCCCAAATCTGTTTTTCTAGAAACCAGATTCTATAATCTCCAGGAGATTGTTCTCTCTAAAACAGACTCAGACGAGCACTGTGTGGTTATTTTTACAATGTAATCAACTTCAAACACTAATTGTAATTAGGTGTTTGATAAGGAGATAGTCATCATTAAGACAATACCTGCTATTCATCCATTTCTTCTGCCATGCAATTATTCAACAAATGTTAATTGGGGAGCCATAATAAATGGGGCTTTGGGCTAAGTGTCAAGGGATAAAGAAATGAGATCTGTGTCTCAAATTTGTAACATTTTACACTGTAATAGAGATCCTCTATAAAAGTTTTAGAAAATTATATTAGTATGCAAATTTAGTTAAACAGCAATTAAATATAATTTTTTTCCTGATTTTGAATCACTGCTAGTACATAAGAGTCACAAAATCAAAACTCATCTTATCTACAACCAAATATGAAGCAGCAAAATATATATGTATCTATATACACATATCCACATACTATTTTGTGTTACAAAAGGTGAACATCACTTGTGAGAAATTTTCTGGGAGATCTTTCCCCGTAACAGTTGTTACCAAAATATTCAGTAGCATCTGTATCTGAAGAAATACCACAACTTACAAACATTCTATTCACCTATTCAGGTTCTTTTCTATTTCCTCCTACATCCTCATTCACTTGTCAAAGAGGACGAAGAGAAACTACTCTCTGACACAGAGAGGCTAGGCATATTTTTCTCACTATATATTATACTGAAGGCTTTTTTTCAATCCAGCCCCCATTCTAGATGACTTTAAAACTCTACAAACATGTCATATTTTTTTCTTTCATTTTAATTCAGAAATTTGATGTTATAGTTTTGAGATATTAACGAAGACATTCCCCTACTAGTGTCACTAGTAACTTCCCTACTTATTCACCATCTCATGGATTAGTTAAAGAGGCATGACACACTACACGGACAGTCACTTAATTTGGAATATTTTCCCATTAAAGTCTTACTCGTCTTTGGATTTAAAGATACATCGTTCAAGATCCTGTTTTATTTCCTTTGGATATATTTAGATCCAGATGTGGAATTGCTAGAGTATATGATAATTCTAGCTTTAAATTTTGGAAAAAGTTCCATTCTATTTTCTGCAGCAGAGAGTCTAGTGGGGTTACTAGGGGGAAGGTGGGAGAAGTGGGGAGATGTTGATCAAAGTGCTCAGGGACAAGATGGATAAGTTTTGGGGAACTCATGTAGAGCGTGAGTGATCGAAGCAAATAATATTGTATAATATACTTCAAGTTGCTAAATGTTCTCTCCAAAAAAAGAAATGGTAATTATGTGACATGATGGAGGTGTTTTCTAAACCTATGATGGTAATTATTTTGCAATATGTAATTGTAACAAATCAATACATTGTACATCTTAAACTTATACGATATGTCAATTATATCTAAATAATGCTGGAAAGATTAAATTAAATGAATTTTTAAAAATTTGATTTCTACAGAAGGCTTTATAATAATGTAGCAAGTAACAAAATCTATAAGATTTGAAGTAAATGTTCAACTTTTTAATGGAATCTCATCATTCAATATGACTCATAAAGAGCTAATGGGACATTTAACAAATCCTTTTTATTATTGGACATGACCTCAGAAATGTCTTTTACATTTAAGTGAATACTTTATAGATATAAATATAGATATAGATATATTTGTGTGTATGTGTGTGTGTGCACGTGTGTGTATCATATTTGCTATATAGTGACAACACACTTGAACTCTTTTTCCCTTGCTGTGATTTTGTTAGAAGTGTTCAGGCAATGATAATAAAAGAATAAATGCTGAGGTGTGTTATAAATCCCTTAAATTATTTTATCTGAGGCAATTTGCTAATACAAGTACCAAAAATATCACATTTAAAACTAGGACATAGAAGTTTTGTAGCATCAGATGCAATTTTAAAAGTAGAGAATGAACTATGATTTTCTTTCTTTATATAAAATGGAGCTAGGAAAAAGGAAGAAAAGAACTGAATGATAGATTGAAAATCACTTAATATTTGCATTGTCAGGTTTAGTTTAATATGACTCTTTGGGAGCCTGTGCAGATAAGCACAGCATCTCTGTTTTTGTATTTTTATCACATAGATGGCAAAGTTCATATGTACAAAAATATTTTCTAGAAGGTAAATAAAAAATTTGAACTAAATCACTATTTACCTAGATAGATGTGGGACGCAAATATATATTCACTTCTATTTTTAATCTTATTATAGCACAGCACAAATCTGGTTAATTTTTTTTAAAGTTGAGGTAGCCTTTTCTGAATAGGATTCATTTTTACTTCCTGACATAAATAACATGCATTTTAGGATACATTATATAAATAAGTACCTTTTTATTACAGAATTCAAGTTTCTACGGACATTTTCTGCCAAGAATAAATTCTCTGTTGAAGTTCTTTGCAAATGTTTAGTTTTCAGCTGTATTTATCATCTTATTATAACTTATAAAGAAAAAATACAAATCAAATAATGAGTACAGAATTTGCTTTAAAATGGATTACTTTTGGGGGGAGACACGTTTCATGTAATTTTATCATTTTTTATTGTTATGATTTCAAAAAGTAAAGTAATACCACTTAAAACATTTTCTTCTTCAGAGATACTTTTTTTTTTAAGATTTTATTTATTTATTTGACAGACGGAGATCACAAGTGGGCAGAGTGACAGGCAGAGAGAGAGGAGGAAGCAGGCTCCCCATTGAGCAGAGAGCCCGATGCAAGGCTCGATCCCAGGACCCCGGGATCATGACCTGAGCCGAAAGCAGAGGCTTTAACCCACTGAGCCACCCAGGCACCCCCCAACTAATATTTTTACACGTGCACATATACATGTGTGCATATATTCTTAAAAAGTGTCTCTGAAGGGCCTCCTGGGTGGCTCAGTGGGTTAAAGCCTCTGCTTTCGGCTCAGGTCATGATCCCGGGGTCCTGGGATCGAGCCTTGCATCGGGCTCTCTGCTCAATGGGGAGCCTGCTTCCTCCTCTCTCTCTGCCTGTCACTCTGCCCACTTGTGATCTCCGTCTGTCAAATAAATAAATAAAATCTTTAAAAATATATATATTAGTTGGGAGGGAAATACAATGATTTGTTGAAGATGGTGTTTCTCTGATCGGAAGTTTCCTGGGCAACATTTATTTTCTTTTTTATTTATCTGTCATTTGTAAATTTAGAAAGTTATAAGCATTTTTGTAAGTTTAAGAAAAGCATTTTGTAAGTAAAAAAAAAATTTTCATAGAACTTTTTTTTAAAATCTGAGAAAGGCAAGATATCCATTTTATGCTATGCCATTTCTTTTATAGGAATGTGTTTGCTAATTAAAAGTCGATACTTTTGGGGGCGCCTAGGTGGCTCAGTGGGTTAAGCCGCTGCCTTCGGCTCAGGTCATGATCTCAGGGGAAAAAAAAAAAAAAAAGTCAATACTTTTGGGGCACCTGGGTGGCTCAGTGGGTTAAAGCCTCTGCCTTCGGCTCAGGTCATGATCCCAGGGTCCTAGGATCGAGCCCTGCGTCGGGTCTCTGCTCAGGAGGGAGCCTGCTCTCTCTGCCTGCTTCTCTCCTTACTTGTGATCTCTGTCTGTCAAATAAATAAATAAATAAATAAATAAAAATCTTTAAAAAATATTTAAAAAAATCAATACTTTTGATAATCTTGTAATTTTATAAAACACTGGCACTTCATGGAAAAACATGGTTAATCTTCATTTTTAGTGTACTCTTGAAAATTTTTGTTTAAATCATCCAAAAGTAGTAAAATACATTATTCTAAAACTGGAATGTTTATCTAACCATCTACAAAGGAAAGTTCAGTGAAAAACCAATAATTTCCACCTGAATTGATAGAAAACATGATTGTATATGTAAGTTTATGCATGTTTATATGGCTATATCTATATATGTATGTATAGATGTGTGTAGAGAGATATAGCCATGCACACATCTATACATAGAAATATTTGTTCTAGTTTCTCTATATGCTCTAGGTTTCTCCCTAGTTCGTGCTGTTTGTTATTATATAAACTGTGCAATATTATAAATTTATCTCTTCTAACTTTATTTTTTAATTATATTATGTTAAAATATTAATATGAAATTATATTATAATTATTAGTAGGAGTCCTTTCCATCTGTATACTAGCAATGCCAGAAATTCTTCTAAATGCATTGTATACACATTATCATTGAATCCACAGAGCAATCATATTAAGCAGTTATTAACATCACCACCACCAACATCATCATCATCTTTGTTTTACAAATTAAAAAAACTGAGACTCAGAAAGTTAAACAATGCAACCAGAAAATTAATTAGTGGAAGAGCCAGTGGTCAAAATCAATTCTGATTTCATCAGTAGTTCTTATTCAATAGCATAGTACTAGTTAGCTGATGCATACAATTGTTCTCAATTATTTGTGTGTATTTCAGTCAAATAAAAATGCCCACACAAATTGGAATGTTTATATGTTGAAGATATATTATCTTTTAAAAATGTAAAGCTACAGAGTTAAACTGTTGTAAGTTATATATCATACTAGGTTTTAAAAACCATAAAGGAATTTTAGAGGAGTATGATCTGGGGAAATACAAGTCAATTTTATAATTGAAAAATCTGGCTTGCTGAGGCTCTCCTCTTGCGGCTCACTTTCTTATCTTCTATTCCACACTGGATAGAGAAAATATTGGCAAAGAGAGCTATGCTTCTAGGAATAATAATTTTTACCTACAAATGGGCCTCAATCAAGTGAGCTAATATAGAATAAATACCTTAACAATTTAACTTTAAAGATAACCCCCCCCCACTTTAACACTAGAAAAATGTTTCTAGCTTCTCTACAACCATCCTCTAACTTCCTTCAATTTCCAATCTCCTTATCACAATATATGGTAGCTCTTTCACCCAGTTCCTGAGGTAAAAATCTAGGCAGCCAACTCCTATCTTTTCCCATACTGCTAATTAAGCCACACATGGGTCCTGTCAACCCTCCCTTCCCAATGCCTTTGGGCTCCACCTGACTCTCTCAGCCCCACTGACTGACTATTCCTACTTCAAATCACCACATCGCATCTGAATATTGTAATAGTCTCCCACCTGATGTTCCTACTTTTCTGTGGGTCTCCTTAGAGTCTACTGTAGGTCAGATGTAAACTATTTTATATCTTTTAAGTCTTAAATCTGATCTTTTAACTCCTTTGCTCAAATATCTTCAAGTGTTTCTCATGTCAAACAGAGTAAAATAAAAGTCCTAATCTTGTTCCCTGAGGTCCTGATCCAATAGGAATCTCTGTGACTTTTCTGATACTATCTCCCATAATGGTCTACTTCCTAATGTCTGACACAGGACTATCTTGCTTGTCTTTGAACATATCTATAGAAATGTCTAAATGCTTATTATCAGTTTATAAATTTATCTTGTAGGGCAGAAACAGACCAACATTGGCCAGTACATGGCACTTCAAACAGCACTACTTAAAAATGTTATATTTCATAACACTCATGTATGTCTTTATTTAGAATGTAAACTCTATGAAGTCAGGAATTCTATTCATTCACTGCCACATGTATCATATTTGCAAGGGCTTTACCCATAATAGGCACCTATTAAATATTTAATGAGCGGATGAATGGATGGATGGGTAGGTGGTTGTCGAAGTGTTGGGATTCTGTCTAGAATTCCCAGCTCACATATAACCTAAGTGTTATTTTTGATTCTGAGAATCTTGGAACCACAAATATATTTAGAGATTGTCAAGTCCATTTCATACGTATAGATAAAAAAAAGACCAATGTTAAAAAAAAAAAAAAAAGGTTCAACAAAGGTCAAACAGGGCAACAAAGGTCAAACGAGGGCAGAAATGAAACAGAACTCAATTCAGAGCTATATCCACATGGCACAATGTCTCATGTTAAAAAGAAGACCTCATGAAGAAGCCTTCATGAAACTGTCCAGTTTTATGGGAAAAATTCCCCAGAATCATGCTTTGCTGCCAGTATGGAAACTATATCATGAAATTAAGCATTGGTGCTTAAGCACATTTGGCCAAATAGCACTGGACAGTTATATAATCGGAATATAGACCTCTAGCAATATCTTTTTTTATTTTTTCTCCAAATCCCTGATAAATGAAATAAAGTCTAGGTTGTTAAAAGTTAAGTGCTTTTTTAAAAAAAAAAATTATTTATTTATTTGACAGAGAGAGATCACAAGTAGGCAGAGAGGCAGGCAGAGAGAGAGAAGGAGGAAGAAGGCTCCCCGCTGAGCAGAGAGCCTGATGTGGGGCTGGATCCCAGGATCCTGAGATCATGACCCGAGCCGAAGGCAGAGGCTTAACCCACTGAGCCACCCAGGCACCCCAAAAGTTAAGTGTTTTTTTAAAAAGTCTGTTTAACAGAAGTATGCATCATATGAATGTTGAAAATAACCAGTATTACATCATAAACATAATCTTCAAAAATTTTTAATCAAATTATGTATTTCAAGTCATACTTTAAATATACTACTGAAATTTACCTTTAAAAGAACTTCACAAAGATCACTTTGTAAACAAACAATCTTTTTGTAATAAAAATAATCACTTCTTAATTGGACTGTTTTGTAAATTGGGATTTCAAAGATCATGTTTGCTTAAATTTATGCACACCTGCAGTTGTACCAAACAATTGTATGACAGTTTAATGTCAGTGGATTAGAATATTAAATTATTATTATAGCTATTATTATGCTTAATAACATTTATAAAGTATTGCACAATTTTCAAAGCAGTTTTATTCATATTAACTTTTCTGACCCTAAACTATTTAAGACATGTTTATGAGAGTGAAAATTATTAGATTAATTGCCAGGAATTCAAATTTGGGGTATCCTGGAAAGAGTAACTTCTAAGAGATAGTCTGAGGTTTGGTTTTGTTTCGTTTTTTCAGTGTATAAATGAACCAATGAAAATTTCTATGAAACTAGATATTTTTACCTTGGTATTATGAGTTATTCAAAAAAGAAAGAACAGAAGAAATTGGTTAAGCAAAAATGAATTGGTTATAGTTTTTTCTCTGTCTATGGAAAAAGTGAGAGTGAATAGTAAGATCTTCAACTGACTCTATTATGAGCCTATTTCCTCCTCTGCACTTTGTCAAATAGAAGTTAATTAGATGTAGGAAAATTAACTAGAAATAGATTAGTGATAGAAGGTGGGTTGGAGGACCATTGCAACTCTGGGTTTTAAGAAGCTTGCTTGAGGATTTTGATAGATACACACCTTCCCCTCACCCACCACTGTCATTTACTTTGAACATGAATTCTCTAATATGTTGTATTACCCTTTGTACATATGTGGTTTTCTTCTTTGGAAATTATGTTAAATATTGCTAATTCTTCATTACCTGCAAAACCAAATTCTAGTCACCTGCTTGGCTTTCAAGACTTTTCATGAACTGAAATCCTGCTACAATATCTCTTTAGATTTGGACAATTTTAATCCAAAGCTGTCTTTTCCAAGTAACTTTCTAAAATAATCAAAAGATGGTTTATTGCTATCCATCATTCAATTAACTCACAACTGGCTGTTTAATTTTTTTTTTATCTCATTCCTTTCAGTTTACCATGGAAACTCCCAAAGTCCTTGACAAAATTCATACCTATAATTATCTCTAAAATTTGCCTAGAGAATGTTCTTCTTGCAGAAAACATTTAAACCATTCACTGAATTTACATTTCCTTAAAATTTATATAGAAAGGCCCTCTATTTTCAAATGCATGGTTATATTATTCTTGTTTTCAGTATGTGTGCCTCAATTTCCCCGTGGATAATGAGCTAGCTTACAGAGATCTTAAATTTTGTGTTCTATAATTTCTAGTTTGGGAGATCAGATACAGTACATCTATTACACTTCTAAAGGCCTTTAGATTTAAACTTAGACCAACTTAACTATGACAGAGGCAAAGCCAATAGTAATAAAAATATTAAAAATATTTAAAAGCAAATAAAATAAAATAAAATAAAAATATTAAAGCAAAATACAAAGACATTGCCCTTAATATACCTTAAATCCAGTGTACTTTTTTCTCATTTCTAATTTTAGTATTTATCTTGAATTATTTAGCAATCAATAGCTCACACTCATATACCACTTTGGCAGAGTTAAATACAAACAAACAAATTTGTCATCTAAATGAATGTTTACTCAGCAGCCTTCTATAAATTTAAGGACCTTTGGTTTTGTGAGCATATACCAAAACTTTTAAATATTTCTCAAAAATATATGAGTTCAAACATAAATATGTTTTCCACATCCATGTGTACTAAGTTTAAAAACTGTGGTAATAGCAAACAAAAACCCATTTGGAATACCAGCTACTAAAGGAAGTATTACAGAAAGGTTTTCTCAAGCCACAGTCCTCTGACTCATACAGTCTGAATGGTATTTTTATTTCTCAGACATAGCCAGACTAGTGATTGCATAACTACTGTTCATTCATCTGCTATTACAGTCTCCTTTTACCTCATGATAATATACCAGCATATTCCTTAATGAATACTATTTTGGTATCAATTGTTGTAAATATCAGGGTTAGCCAGTATAAAAATAATCTTCTTTAGTCTGAAAAGTATTTCACATACCATACTAGAATTGTCTTACCTTTGCAAGGAATAAAGATAAGTGGGGAGAGATTATTTACAAATGACTCCAAAGGCTTTTCTACACATTGCTATGCAGGCTTCCTATGATAAAACAAAAAAACTGCTACAGATCAGTTAACACTATAATTACCCAGTCCTTGCTACCTAATGAAGTCAACACCTGAAACTCAACAGCTAGGTGTACAAACTAGACTCTGCCCACCTTGCCCTCTGCAAGCAGAGGAGGAAAAGCCCCCAGAGCTCTTTCTATGATACTTTCTGATCTGTTATTTCTTATTTCTTCACTTTGGCAACCTTCACTCTGGCTTCTGACCATCTCACCCTCCCATTCATCCTTGAAAATTGCTCCCCTCATATGAATCTGGTTCCCTTTCTCAGCACTGCTTTGGAAAACTCTGCTTGAATTGGCCCTACCTGCTTTGAGGCCTGATGAACTTGCTCCCAGTCGACATCCCCTGACCCTCCAAGGGCCCAAGGGACATAGCCTGTATATGCTTCCCAGTTTGTGTCCACTAGGTGTCCAGGATACTGCTATCCTTCTCAAAAGGAGGTCTGGTGGAAGTCAGTAGTTTCATTTTGCATTACATTATCCTGGCATCCTAGTAGTATTGCTTAAGTTTGCCCTGACCAGTACCTCAAGCTTTCAGACTAAAAATTTATCTGAGCTAAAGAATTAATTATTCATTCTAGTGCCAGTTACATTTTTAGATGAGGCTCTGTAATAACACTAATTCACATCATGTCTCCGATCCTGAATAGTCACAGACTGGGAACAGCCTTGCTGTCCTGGTTTTCATTCATTTCTCTGCCTTGTGTTGCTATCACCCTGTTTTCAACATCAACATTTAATAAAGAGCTGAACACAAGAGTGCCAAAGAAATCATTGACAAAGGACTCTAGAAGCATATGGTACTAAGTTAGTAGAGAAAACAATTCTTAGCTAAGTAATGACTCTTCATTTGAAAATGTACTATTCCTTCTTCTTTGAAAAGTCAGCATGCTTGAGGGCCAAGTGTCGCCTGGGGACTTTAACTTGCATAAAGCATTGTGCTGGCTCCAAGCAGTGAAATTCCATAGCAACGCCAGCAATACTTAAACTTCTCTAGGACTCCTACATTATTTATCTGTGAACAGCTAGGGGGCTTTTTGCAGAGAGGTCCCTAACTACTGCAAGCATTCACTCTATTTAATGTTTTTTAATTAACATTGCACAAACACTAATTCTGTGTGTGCAGTGAAGTCTGTGCACTTCCCCAGATTTGCTTTTTCAATAGATTTGGAAATGCAGTGGCAGAATACTGCCAGACTTCCCTTCTCCACTCCAATTCTCCCTTGTAACCTGAGGATCTCTGTTCAAGAAGACACTGGTTAAAATAGTACAAATGGATATGAGGACAGGATCAAGGATAGGCGTTTCAGGGGGAAAATACCCTAGTTGGTACAGAAAAGCCTTGTTTGCAATGGTTTGAACAGTTTTAAGATAAGAATTCTAATATAATTGTGAAATAACTAGATTTCCCCATAATAAAACACATGGACTTAAACACCTAGAGTCATTTAAGAGTTAGATAAGATGATCTCTAAGGTCACTGCCAGTCCTAAATTTTAATTCGAAATTATCTAGAGAGCCTGTAAGTAGCACTCAGGAAGAAGACATCCACTGAGGATTATTATTCCTAAAACACAGAGGATACAAATCTCAAAGAATGCAACTCAGAGATTAAAATGAAGTACCCGCAAATTACTCTCTATAGGCCATGATATACAACCCTAAAAATCTCGGCAAACACCTGAGAAAGAAAGAAAAGATGCATATTCTCAACCAGAATTAAATAAATTGCGGATGTATGTATTCAGAATCTCCCTCAGGGTGAAGACTTCTCAAATAAAATCAAATCTACTGAAATAAAATCCTGCTAGTTGGAGAAACATGGTAAAGTTTTGTTTTGCTGTCATCTTCTTTTTGAAGTTCACCAGTAATCCTCCCTTGAAGGACTTCCTAAAGTCGGGTAACACTAAGTTTCTTCCCAGCTGCCATGGTAAGGAGGTGGCATCCTTAATGTTTTCTGGACAACTGTCAATGTTCTGTGATTTATCCTCCTCTTCCCATCTTTCCATTTCTAGGTTATGCTAAAAATCATCGTAGTATCAAAGGATTAAGTTATAGGATGCATAGTTTATCCTTAATTACTTTTTTTTTTTTTTGGAGATTTTGTGTTGGAATTTACACTGATTGCTGAATAATACATGTTGCTAAACAGTGTCAATTCTATTACTCCATTCATCACCAGGGGGCAGCACCATTCCCAAAAAACATGATTTTCATTCAGGGACAGAGAAAAGTTACAATGGCATAATTGGTACCAGATTCTGTCACAGCTTTAGGTATACAGAGTACTATTCCACTTTTTCCTGCAATGAATGTAAACTAAAAAATAGCTGGATTCAGAGAATTATATCTACAGAAAAGAATACGCATGTTGATAGATACCTCCAGCATGACCAGCAAAATCCCAAAGGGGAGGAGGAGTGTGTGTGTGTGTGTGTGTGTGTGTGTGTGTGTGTGTATTACGTCTGTGAAATAAAGGATGAAGTTATTATTGGGGTGCCTGGGTGGCTCAGTGGGTTAAAGCCTCTGCCTTCAGCTCTGGTCATGATCTCAGGGTCCTGGGATCAAGCCATGCATGGGGCTCTCTGCTCAGCAGGGAGCCTGCTTCCCTTCCTCTCTCTCTGCCTGCCTCTCTGCCTTCTTGTGATCTCTGTCTGTCAAATAAATAAATAAAATCTTAAAAAAAAAAAAGAATGAAGTTATTATCATTTTCAGGATTCCCTTGCAATTTGAAAGGAAATATGCAGAAACACATACCAAATAGCACCATTTTCCCTTGCCATCAGGAGAAGGAAACAAAGGAAATACAATGTAGTAGGTACTTTGCAAAGTATTGGGAATGAAGGAAGGATAGAGAGCTTAAGAAAAAGGGAAACTTCCAAGATAAGAAGAACAAGCTTGATTTCCTTAAAAAAGGGATAAATAGAACATAATGTAATTTGAAAAATAGTAAATAAATATATCTTATCTTTATTTTTGCTTTAATAAATTAATGTGAATAATTCATGGACAGTGTAGTTTATCATAAATTTGTCCTTTCATGCCTTACCTGTTTGTAAATCCTTTCACTGTTGCCTGAAGTATCTTTAAACGTTCAACATACATTCACACAGGACTTCTAAACTATCAGGCTCAGTACATGAATTCATTTTCTTAAAAAACTTATTATTTTTATGCATTCATAAAATGAAATGGTCATAAAAAGTTAAAAGGTATTGTAAATTTTACATGAAAATAAACAACTTATAAAATCCAATAATACTTGAAGGCAACAAAGTCAGCAATATCAACAAAGGGAAAAAACACTTTGTTAACTTATAGGAAGACAGAAATAGCAGCACAGCAGTATATGCAACTGAAAATGTTTCATATGACCTTATTCTTAATGTACAAAGACACCAACATAATCATATGCTTAAAAAAATAAAACATACACACTCATACATTATCCTTGCTCCTTCATTAAACAATAAAATCTTTTCACCCCCCAAAAGAATTCACTCATTCATTCATTTTCTTAATTCATGAAACATTCATTTTTATCATTTATTATTCCCCTGTCCCTAAGCTTTCATTATTTTGGGAGCCTGGGTGGCTCAGTGGGTTAAGTGTCTGCCTTTAGCTCAGGTCATGATCCCAGGGTTCTGGGATGGAGTTCTGCATTGGGCTCCTTGCTCAGCGGGGAGTCTGTTTCTCCCTCTCCCTTTGACCTTCCCCCTTGCTTGTTTTCTCTCTCTATATATAAGTAAATAATAAAATATTTTAAAAAGATTTCATTATTTTGCTGAGGAGACAAACACGACAACAGATTATTCCAATACAATTTGATGGTTGTTTCAGTACAACACAAATACTATACAGACAGGAACACAGACCTCACAGACAATAAGCCCCTTCAGGGCAGGGACTGTGTTTCTCTTGCTCAGCAATGTTTAATTTCAGTACCTAAAGAAATACTAGAGAAGCAGAAGGCACTCAACAAATACTTGTTCATTAAATATCCAAATTTGCCCCAAATCTGCAAAAGTAGTACATTGGTTTCCTAGGGCTGCCGCAATAAAGTACCACAAGCTTGAGTGCCATATATTTATCCTCCCAGTTCTGGAAGCTAAAATTTCAAAATCAAGGTGATAGAAGCCCCAGAGTGCCCTCAAGGACTCCAGGGAAGGATCCTTCTTTGACTCCCCCAGCATCTCACAGTCCCAGGCATTCCCTGGCCTGTGGCAGCGTAACTCCACTTCCTATTTCCACCTCCCTGTGGTGTTCTCCCTATGTCACTGTCCTGCCATGACCATCTTCTTAGAAGGACATCACTCATATTGGAGTCGAAGCCTACTTACTCAGGAATAACCTCATTTTAACTAACTATCTTTGCAGTGATCTATTCCCAAATAAGGTCACATTCCGAGGTACTGGGAGTTAGACCTTCAACATATCTTTTTCGGGGACACAATTCAACCCACTACAAGTAGTAACAGTAATTTTCTTCTCTTCTGATCTTTCACTTTTCCCCTCCGCCCTCCTTTGCCTCCGTTGCCTCCTCTAAAAAGATCGTTTTTTGTTTGTTTGTTTGTTTGTTTTTTCCTTTTTTTTCCAATTTATTTATTTTCAGAAAAACAGTATTCATTATTTTTTCACCACACCCAGTGCTCCATACAAGCCGTGCCCTCTATAATTAAAAAAAGATCGTTTCGAGACTCTACTGAGGAACACAAACTCCCCTCAGACCTCTCACCTCCTGAGATTACCCACTATTTTGCTACCCTCGTTCCACGTGTGCTTGCTTTTTGGCTGTGCTGCAGTCATACAAATTACCATCATTTATAAGAGCTGCTTACATTCATGCCTAATTATCATGCAGTAGAATAACAATTATGCATATCATTAAATTCGTGTGAGATAACCTTCAATGTACGTTTTATTTGATTATGGCACTAAACTCTGTTCACGCATGCTTGGTCTTCATAGCGGGTTGCTCAGGAAGAATGGCTGTCTCTGCCCCTGAAAAATAATGACAGTAAGATTGGCCATAACCCTAACCTTCTCCAACAGATATATTGGTTCCACAACTTGGTACCCACCTTTTGAAAGGTTATTGCCATCGAGTCTGGATTAAATAAATTCAATATTTCATCTATTAAGTATGAATGAAAATGGACTACTTTGTTCAACATTGTGAGCTTTCTAATTTGCATGTGTTCCTCTCACTGGAAAGATATATGGGTTTAGAGTATAAAGCATATTATATTGTTGTTTGCCAGTTACATTTCAGTCTACTGATCAAGTTTTTTAGGTTAAACAAAAGGTATTACTGCCATATAGCAATACATAATTTATGTTCCACTTTCCTATGTTTTTTGGAATTCATTTTATCCATTTTTAAAGCATGCAAAATGGCAAAGTGATATAAAATCAGCAATGTCACTGTATCCAACAACTAACAAGTGGATAATACTTTGGCATCACTCCATGTACACCACCTCATTTAATTCTCCTAAGAGTTTAACAATGTGGGCATTTTAAAATTATATTTTTATTATGAAAGTGACATATATTAATTTTAGAAAAACCAGGAATTATAAAGTGGTACAAATAGGAATGACCCATAATCACACCCTCCAGAAATAGTTATTACAGTTTTGTGAAGACTACCAGTGTTACTAATTTTGCAAGTCTGAAGATCCATTCCTCTTCTAGGCAATCTTAGTCATTTCATTCACATATATCTGACTGGCAATCTGATTTTACAAACTTTACTAGCATGAATTTTTAATTAAAAGCATATTAATTTTTCATATTAATAAGACTTTTAAATAATAAATCACATGGCTATATTGGTTTTTGAACATTTAGGTCTATTTGGAATTGTCATTGTTTTTATAGAACATAGTCAAGAGCTCTGGCTCCTGGATAGACTTCCTGTAGTCCAATTTTGTTCCATTACCTACTGCTTTTATGACCTTGGGATAATTACTTTATTCTGACCCAGTTTCCTCTATAAAACAGAGCTAATAATAAAACCTTCTTGAGTTCCTCTGATGACTAAATAAAATAGCCCACGTAAAGTAGTTAGCCATACATACTGCCCAGGACATCCTTGGGCTCCAATAAATGGTAGTGGTCAATAATCAAGTTTACTGAATGACTTCCTATGGCACTCATTTTTTGACTCTCCTGGTTTCCTCCTTCTCTTTGGACTTGCCTTTCTCTCTTCTTTGAAGGTGGCTCTCCATCGCCTTCCTCTTAAATATCTGTCTGCAGAACTGAAGCCCTCTTCTCTTATTCCTCAGTCTCTCTGTTCTCTCCTTGAATAGTCTCTTCTCCTTAGTGGCTTACATTAGTACCTATGTATACACTGATGGTACCCATATTCCTACCCAACACATATTGCTCTGAGTTTTTCATCCATACATTTAGCTGCCTATAGCACATCTCCACTCACGCTTAAAGGCACTTCAAAATGAACTGGTGTGAAACTGAACTTGTCCTTTTTTTCAAAATGAGTTTCTCCCCCTCCTGTGTGGCCCTGTTTGGTGAATGACCACCTAACAGCACTTCACCACTCCTGCCTGGATGCTGAGTTTCTTCCACTCAGCTCTCTCCCTGGCACCACAGCAAATACATCACCAAGTCACTGTGATTCCATTTCTAAAATATCTTTTACTGTCTTTATTTCCCTGTAACCCCACCATTCCTACCCCAGTCTATACAACTAGCATCTTTTATCCGGATTGCTGTAGCATCCATCTAAACAGAATTCGCCCAAACCATTTCACATACTGTTGAAAGTTTCTTTTTTAACATGAATCTGATCATGTAGTACCTCCTACTTAAATCTGTCAATAGTTTCCTTGAACTTCTCTGATGAAAGACTAAAAAGGTCATGCATCAACTAGCCTCTCCTTTGTCTGTCTAGGCTGTCACTCAGCATCACCTACCCTGAACCCACCTTGCTCAGTGAGCCCTCCTCATTCCAGCCAAACCAATCTTTCTCACAGTTTTCCCCACCACCTGGCCTTACACTGTTCTCACCATAAGATCCTATTATTTTTACCCCTTCTTCCCTCACTTCTCACTTCTAACCCAATCTTTGTGTCTCAGCTGACGGTTGAAATATTTTAAAAAAGCATAATCTAGGGGCACCTGGGTGGCTCAGTGGGTTAAGCTGCTGCCTTTGGCTCAGGTCATGATCTCAGGGTCCTGGGATCGAGTCCCACATCGGGCTTTCTGCTCAGCAGGGAGCCTGCTTCCCTCTATCTCTCTCTCTGCCTGCCTCTCTGTCTACTTGTGATCTCTCTATGTCAAATAAATAAATAAAATCTTAAAAAAAAAATCTTTAAAAAAAAAAAAAAGCATAATCTATTGTTATAGCTCCTGAGATCCACTGAGTTTCACTGTTGAGTGTGATCAGTTATACAGAAAAACGTTTTATAAGAACAATGATACAGGGGCGCCTGAGTGGTACAGTTGGTCGAGCATCCAACTCTTGGTTTCATCTCAGGTCATGATCTCAGGGTCTTGAGATCAAGCCCCACATCAGGCTTTGTGCTTGGTACAGAATCTACTTGAGACTCCCCTTCCTTCTCCCTCTGCCCCTCAGGCTTATGTGCTCCCTTTCTGACTCTAAAATACAGAAAGAATAAAGATAGATTTTAAATTCAAAGGAATGTTTTCCATTGTCTAAATTCCACATGAAATACATATTGTGTGTTTGTGTGTGTATGTGCGTGTGTGTGTGTGTGTGTGTGTGTGTGTGTATTATACATCTGTATGTGTATATAATCAAACTCAGAGTTACCTGGCAAGTTCGAGTTTGTAGAAGGAAGTACCAGGTGTGAAAAGAAGGCACATATTGATTTGAAAGAGGGGAGGCATGATGACATGTTTCAGCACATTCCACCAGTTTGTGAAAATGTATCCAGCATAAGCTGATGAATGTTTTTAGTCCCCACCACAGCAAGAACTACAAAAAAACAGCTATCTCTGTACCAGATGCACTCTTTAGGGGGATGTCCTTAATGACTGAGTTTCTATCTGACATCAGATAGGTTCTTAATTATATTCCCCCCCAAATCAAGAAGACTCTTAAATTAATTTTTCTCCACTCCTGGAACATTTAAAGACATGCTATATTTGACAATTTCATGTTCTGACAATAAAAAAATATATAGATCATTAGCAAGGTTTTATTTGTTTCTTTGTTTAAACTCACTTGAAAATCCACTGGCAAAAACAAACTTTAAAAGAGAGATATCAGCATTCTAACCTTGATATGAAGCACCTTCTTTTCTTTAGGTTTTTGGACCCAAAGAAATACTAGAACAAATGGAGTCTTTGTAGTTTCTAACCTTCCTGCACTCACCCCGTGGGTTTTTACAGTCACAACACTCTGTGTTGCTTTCTAGGAGATAAATAAAGCAGAGCTCAACCAAATATATTCCACACTTCCCACTCCCAGATTCCTGCCTCCTCTTGTTCTGGCTAATTAGGCTATTAGCTATTGCGGATTGCATTTTTGTCCCTCATTCTTCCCTCCAGACTGCCAACTGCCTCCTGTCCCCTTCCCCCAGAGGACGCATGCCCTTTGCCCCATGACTTTGTATTTCCTCTCACCAAAAGTAGAGGATATTTAATGACCCAAGGGATCCTGGGTTTGGTCTTGTGACGTGATGTGGCCAACGAAATATGTGCAGAGGTGAGACTGTTCTAGTTCTAAACCCAGGCATTCAGAGGCATCACATGTTCCAATGTCCCCATATTTTGTTTCTACCATCCCCAAGCAAAGAACAGGTAGTTCCCAAGGAGGATGGCAGACAACTGGGGAAAACCTACAACTTGAAACCAAGCCAAACTAGATCAGCTAATCCACAAACATATGATAAAGAATAAAAGAGTGTTTTCAAGTTTTGGGATTGTTATGCAGCATTACTGTGGAAAGTGTTAGCTAATAGAATAGCCTATCAAAATGACAAGATTCACCTATCTCTCTACTAAAAATTAAAGCCACCATTTCCCTTCCCTTCCCTTTCTTTTCCCTTCTTCCTCTCTTCTGGGCTTCTCATACATGAAGCTCATAGCCAGAACATCCTCTGCCCAGAGCTGAAGGCACATGCTTCCAAAAGTAAGAGAGCACACAGACTGCCATGAACAAAGGCCTTCTACAAGCCTGGCTTGGAGAATGGAACCCCTGGAGATATCCCTCAGTAGCTACCCAATGACCTCCAATAAAGTCCCTGCTGCTTGAAAGGTACAGAGTCTATGAAGAAGCAGGAGTCTAACAACTTTTGATCTAGAGTATCCTAAATCCTATCAAAGGAAAATATAATGTACTATGACCAGCACCATGTTATATTTGCTATTTCTTATTCCTTTTAAAGTCAACCATTATATAAGCTTTCCACATGAATATGGTAAAACTCTACATCTCCTTTTACTAATACCATATATTTTCATGGCACTTTCCAGTTCATAAAGCATGATTACTCCCATTGTTGTGTATGAAAACTTGTAAGTTTCCTACAAGGTAGGAAAAATAGATATTAATCCACACATTCTACTGATAAAGAAAATAAAAGTCAAAATAACTTTTAAAGTGGTAACAATAGCTAACATTTATTGAGCTCTGTGTGCCCAGCTCTTTACTGAACACTTCAAAAGAAACGATGTCATTGAATCACTACAACCCAAAGTAGAAAAGTACTACTATGATTCCCATTTTCAGATGAGGAAACTGAGCTTAGGTAATGTGTTTATGCCACATTACTAGTAAACACTGTAGGCATGTTTTGTGTCATTCATACATTGGCATACATTTATGCAATAAATGTTTAATAAATCCTTATAATGTGAAAACTAGGGAGACCCCCCCACTAAGCCCGAATTCTTAAAAATCAAACTGTATTACTAAATAAAGAAAGCGAAGATTTTTGTGTAACTTCTGAAGTGGTTCTCAAAACCAGTACCCCAAAATATCACCTGGAATGTGTATTAAGAAGACAATAATTATTGATCTTGAAGGAACCCAGGGAATTGTGTTTTAATACCATCTAAGTTATTTGGATGGATACAGGCAACTGAGACCACAGTGTCTCTCATATGTGTCCCCCCGATAGTACGGAAAAATAAAGGCAATATAATTAGTTTGTATAAAGCTATATATCTATATATATAGATATATAGATATATGTGGCTTTCCGCATATATATTTTTTCATTTGTATGTATACATATACATTGAGATATATATATATATATATATACGTATATATAGTGTTTGTGTGTGTGTGTATTGCAAAAAAATGTGAAAGATCCTATATTAGTTACACAACATAGGGATAGAGAGATTGGTCAAGGAAATCCCTGAATCTGGGAATTTTTGGTTTGGGATTTCTTTCAATATACCATTCTTTAAGGAAATAACTAGAAATTAAATAAGAGACACTCACATTCTGCACCCTTTTTTAGTCTTTTCATGTAGGGGTTATTAGATGAAAGAACACTGTCATACACTGAAACTCGCAGAATCACCATAAAAATAAAAACAAAATGATTGGGAAAAGAAAAATTTTAAAAAATTCCATATCCTAGAACAGGGAGCATATCAAAGGTTATCTGTCCTCCAAGTGGACATAGTAATGGGATTATAAAATGGAGGAAAGCTACAGTGGAACAGGTGATACTATGCCAACAAAATTACGCAGATTATAAAACTGTAGCTATGAACCCTAATTCGAGATGCACATGCAGAGAATATTCATTTCTAAACACAGTCATTTAATATTTTAAAAATGTTAATGTCCTATCATTGTAAACATCAAGCATAATATCTAATATACGCCCCTTCCCCTATACAATAGCCAGGAAGGATCTTTTTAGCCCATATTTCTAGAGCAATTGCTGGCATTTATTAGTCTCAGAAAAATATCTGATGAGTGAATGAATGGATGAATGAATGAATTCCTTCAGAACTGGCAATCTTATCAAGGTTGTTTTCCTCTGTCTTAACACTGAGTTAAAAGGCAAATAATTATTTCCGGGGCGTAAAGGATTTTTTTTTAACTGAGCCAGAAACTTTGACCACAACAGTCCTTCTTTAATGTATGTGGAAGCTAATGATTTCCTCTATAAAATGAGCTGGGGATTTCATGTATGAGTGCTGATTTTGTGTGTGTGCACGTGTGTGTGTGTGCACGTGTGTGTGTGTGTGTGTGTTTGGGGTTGCCCTCAGAATAAAATACATTTCAAAAATAGAAACTTATGTGCCTAGATTTCTGTATACATTATCCCCTTAAACCTATGTATTATAGTGTTTAATATGTTACAAGTTAAAAAGCCAAGATGTTAAAATAGCATAAAGGTATGTCTAGGCTAGTTACAGTTGAGTGGCACTTAGTGTGGATTTACTCACTGCCAACCGTCCTTGATATGCTACTTGTCTCCTCCTGGTAAATGGCAGTGAAGGTCAGTGAATCTAATTTGACAATAATGAGCCTGCTTTGCAACGTGTTATAATACTGTGCCCCCACTTTTTTTTTTAAAGGTATCAGCCAATCAAAAGGGCTGTTCAATGACACCAGGGAAACCCCAGGAGAGATGCGGAGAGTCAAAGAACAGTACTCTCTTATTTTCTTTTCCAATAATGGATACAGCAGAGGTTATGAACATGTTCAATATGCATTAAAACAAAACACAGCCTGATAGGAATGTTTTAATTAATAACAATTATCTTCTGCAGCATTGTGATTCAAGCCAGGTCTCCGAGCATGAAGGAGAAACTTGACACTTGTGCTTCTTTGTGGACAGAGAGATTTTAAGCAAAGTTAATGGAAACTCAGCGGATGAATGGTGCCGCAATTCAAATGTACTGTAAAATTACTGAAATGATTTCAATGTCACAGGACTACACTGCATTGCATTTATGATTATTACCCCTTGCTATGCTTTAGTGATATTTTGTTAGGTATCTTAAAGCTTGTCGTTTAAAAAAATTGTATCTTTCGGGGAAAAATGATGCAACAAATAACGACCATTATTTCTACCAGGATCTCTATCTATAACACATTCTACACATAGCCTAAACATTCTATATATAAAATTTTTATAATAACATAATTATATCATCATTATATAGAAAAATACACAAAAAGAGGAATGTTGACACAGGGTAATGACCTACCAATAGCTACATCTCATCCCAATGTCTTAATGAATATTCTTGTATACCCTAAGCTTTTAGTTCTCAAAAGATAATTTCAGAACTTGATATGTGAAAATCACATTGGATACATGTTTAAAACAAATATTCCTGGGCCCCATCCCCTGAGTCAGCACTCTTGGGAGGAGTCTGTTTTAACAAGACCTCCAGATAATTCTCACGCACACTACAACTTAAGAAGTGCTGTGTTATATCAGAGGATCTGAAACTGGCAGCCACAGAATTCAGGGATGCGTGAACTTGAGATAGGAAAAAAGGGTCCTTAATTTTCACTAAATCCTAACTGAAATTTAGGGTTCCTTCCAATTACAAATATATGAAGTATTATTATCACCGATGAAAATCAGAGATATTTTCCTATTGCATTATAGTTGTAAAGATATCTCAAAATGTTATTGATATGTATTACTACTTTGAAATTATGTTAATTATTAGGCTTATGCTAGAGTTCTTAATTGAATGAATTATGAAATGAGCACATATATTACAATAAAAGAATATTTGAAGTCATATTTTGATTACAGAATTTCAATATAATTGATTTCATTTGTAATTCTATATATTTTATCTGATGTATTTAGATATGTATTTCTGAGTGGTGCCTACAGGCTTTACAAGACCAGCATAAGCGTCTATGACAAACACCAAGGTCAAGAACCTCTGTCCCCAGTCCCCCTGGGCCTTGCATTTCTGCAGAGAAAGGAGGAAAGCTTGAAGAGAGCTAAATGTAAGCTGTGTTCTGATTCCAACAAACCCTCCCTGGCATTTCCTCTGAACGGACATAGATGTGGGAGCGTAAAGGAAGGTGGTTTATAAAATTCCAGTGTGTTTAAGAGTGGGGGGAGAAAAGCAAAGGAAAGCAGGAACACCTGTCAGTCACGAATGGCTTATTGGCTGAGTTCATCAGCAGGGGAGCTGAATTTGATCATTTCTGCCATGATTAGTGTCACTACAGTCAAGTGTAATTTCTGTATAAATAGAAATGGTGGATAGGAAAATAATTCAGTCCATCCCTCTAAATTGTCTCAGTCAGCACAGACATCAAAACTGTCAGACTGAGGTGGGGAAAGCACACATACCCAACCAAGCCTATAATTGTATTCAGTATTCAAATATTTCAAACGACAGAATATTATTTTCAACATAAGACCAAAGAAAAATCAGTGTTGACTGTGCATCTTATCTAATTGGAAAAATAGTGTTTGTTTATTTTTTGTTGTCTTTTTTGGTAGAAGTAAGCCAATAGTTTTTGTGTTTTATCACTTCTCAGTAGTGGGATATTTTCATCTCTAAATATGCCTCTCCTCTAATTCCTTAGCTTAATGAGTGATGCCTCCTTCCAATCAGTTGTCCAAAACAGAAATTTGAAGGCATCCTTTCCCTCCGTTATCAAATAGATCACAAAATCCCATCAACTGTATCTCCCTAATATCCCTGAAAATAATCCACTTCCTTGGGGCCCATTGTTAACTAGGTTAGTTCAGACCATCATTATCTTCGCTAGAATGATAGGAATGGACTCCTAACTGGTCTCCCAGGCTTTAATCTGGCTTGTTTCTAATCTTTTCTCCATATGGTCCATCAGAATAACGCCCTTTTAAATGCAAGTCTTAACATCACTCTCCTGCAAAAGCACATCCATGAAACCTGTCTGTCCTCAGGGTATATGCCATAGTTCTTAACATGGCATATGAGGGCCTTCATTATCTGATCCTAGACTTATATTTGCAGCTTGAGGATGTCCCCCTCACATTGTAGACCTGACATATTCATGTAAAGGAAAGCAACAGATCAGGACTAGATCACTGTTTGCTCATGTGATGATAAACACTCTATTCCTAATGAAGACCATATGATGAGTGAATTATTGGTAAATTATGGTCTATCCAGTATTTTTGTGGACCAAGGAAAAGTCCATTCTACATCTAGAACCAATTTTGTCATTTAAGAGTGTCAGTTATTCAGAAAATTAAGTATTCTTTGATGATTTTTAGATAAGCGAGGTCTTGCAAATATGCACAGAGACATGCACTTTTCAAAAAGCAGGTAGTTGGGAGACATGGGCTCTCTATCTCATGTATGCACGGGTCTTTGTGCAAGTCAGTTCCACTTGAGTATCTCATCTTGGAAAACATGTGGGGGTAATTAGTGTCCATGTTTAAAATTCCAAGTCCATGTGGTAATTGAAACAATATATCTGCAAATTCTTGAATACTCACTTAAAAAAAAAAAAGATATATTTATTTGAGAGAGAGAGAGAGTGAAAGAGCAAGAGAGTATGGGGTGGGGGGGGTGGTAGGCAGAGGGAGAGAGAATCTCAAGCAGACCCCATGCTGAGTGTTAAAGTCCAAGGTGGGTCTGATCACAGGACCCTGAGATCACAACTTGAGCCAAAACCAAGAGTTGGATGCTTAACTGACTGTGCCATCCAGGTGCCCCTTGCATATTTCTTAAAAGATGTAGCTCCATCTTCATCCACTTGAGTGTGGGCTAGACTTCGTAACTTGCTTCTAACACACAGAATATAATAGAAATAATGACATAAATTTTGTGATTCAGATCTAAAGACTGTGGCATTAAGGCTCCCATTTCTGGTGCACTCTTGGTATTCACATAGGCTTTCCTTCTCTTTCCCTTTCTCTTTCAGACTCACTCTGAAGGTCATGAAGACACTCAGGTAAGCCTATGGAGACATTCAAATGATAAGGGATGAAGTTCTCTACCCAACAAGAAACGGGCCTGCCAACAATGGGACTCAGCTTGGAAGTGCATTCTCCAGCCCTGGTCAAGCCTGGAAGGGCTGGAAGGGACCCCAGGCCAACAGCAATCTCTGCAGAGAAGTCAGTTAAAATGACTGTTAGACCACTCTGAGAATCTGACCCTCACAATCTTTGAGATAACAAGGTATTTGCTATTTTGAGGTGCTAAATTTGGGGGTAATTTTTTTTTTAATTTTTTTGACAGGCAGAGATCACAAGTAGGCAGAGAGGCAGAGAGAGAGGGGGAAGCGCTCCCCGCTGAGCAGAGAGCCCGATGCGGGGCTCGATCCCAGGACCCTGGGACCATGACCTGAGCCGAAAGCAGAGGCTTTAACCCACTGAGCCACCCAGGTGCCCCCATTTTTTTTTGAACACAGAAACAGATAAATAACTACTACAGACCAGCACCCTATATTTTATATAATTCTATGACCTCATAATCTTCCAAGTAAGTATTTCTTATTCTTGGTGTACACTTTTCTCAATGTCTAAAATGGCAAATTAATCACAACTGTAGATTTACTTCTTAACTAAATTACTGAGGTTAGAAAACAGATTTTACATTTGTACAATGTAGATTTACACATGTATTACTTATACTTTTAAATGGATTAGTTAATATATTTTCAATGAAAAG
This sequence comes from Neogale vison, assembly GCF_020171115.1. NCBI lineage: Eukaryota > Metazoa > Chordata > Mammalia > Carnivora > Mustelidae > Neogale > Neogale vison. The sequence continues at coordinate 22,964,155 of NC_058093.1, forward strand.
GAACTCATCAGAATGCCAGCCCAGTTGCATAATGTGGACCCCATGCTGTGGGATTTGCTGCTTTCCCAAGTTGTATATGACAGGCTAGTTGCAATTACATCAATGAATTGTTTTCTATCATCCTCACCGGTGCATTAATGAAAGGCTGCACAATTAAAGAAAAGATTATACTGCTTGAAGAAGGCAAGGCAACCAGTTTAAACAAGTAGATGAAATTAAAATCATTTTGCTGCACTAGTTTCCAATTGCTGAAACTGCTCCAAAATTCTGTGTACATCCATATTCAAGAATCTTAACATACTCAGAGCCAAATTTATCATTAAAATTGTAGTGAATGGTTAATATGCTCTATCTAAATGGGCAAACTGCAAATTTACAAAATAATGAAAACGGGAAGATGTTATTTTTAGGGTTACTCTATATCCAAAGCCTTAAGCTCAACACTTTCCTTTACAAGAGGATTCCCAAAGACAAATGGTAGGCCCAAATACATTACCTTCATACTTCTCTCTTTCTCCTGTTTTCCTTAATCAGTCTCTTTTCCAGCTGAACCCCTCTTCTCAATTTTAGCCTCACCCTTTCCTCAACAGGGTAGATACTTCTCAAGTACTTTGGGTCCAATGAATTCAAATAAGAAAGAACCAGCTCGTGTCATGCCAATCACAAGGCCCCCTGGGCTGCGAGCTCCAGGCTCATCCCCATTGCTTTCAGGAGCGTCTATGACGCTATAAAGTTAGAGAGGAAGCGACCGAGGAAGATGGAGACGGCCAACTCCTATTCAGGATTAATAATACAAATACTGATTTACAATAAAGTGGCTTATAATTGTACCCCTCTCCCACTCACTTTTTTTATTCCCTAAGAAAGAGGCTGGATTCCTCATCCGTATGAGTTCTCTATTATACAATGAAACTTTTTTTTTTTTTAATCTGTACTTACCACACACACAAAAAGTCTTATAAATGTCTATGAATGTGGATGAAAATTGAAAAATATAGTAACTTTGCACAGTGCACAGTGTCATTACATTATAAGCATGGTGTGGCTTACGTATCAGCAATCCATACCATCCTCATAAGAGAAGACAGGTATGCAACCTATCCTGAATTCTACCGGAAATTCATGAGTCTACGTCTAAGGGCTTATCTTTCTTCAGAGACTTGCAAAAATCCTTCTTGAATTTTCTTAATCAAGTTACTCATCTATTTCCTATGGAGGCCCAAGACTTTCTGACATGCTGATGACCTCTTTCTAATTGGCATCTCAATCGATATGAGACATCAACTCAAACTTAGCCTTAACTGGAAGTACGTCGGGGAGGAGAAAGCACTTGATTTCAAAAGCCAAGACTACTGTTTGTATGTTTGAAAATACAAACTCAAAAGATAAGTAACAAAATTCCAAAGAGGCACTGCAAATACTGAAAAGCCAAGAGTGAAATAAAATGAGAAAGAGGAAAAACATACATTATAGAAAAGTAATGTGTTTTGTATCTCCTAGTTATTCATACATGTCACATCCAAAAGATTGTAATACCAGAATAACAGCATTCGGAGATTGAAGTATGCCTAAAGTAGAAACCAAAATAACAATAATAACCAAAAGTGTCTTTAATTTCCACCTGTTGCCTAATTAAGATCTCATCAAACTGTATCTGTAGAATCTCCTTCACTTGGTTATCTTTATATTTAATATTCACTGAGTATAAAGGGATATTTTTGATGATATTTTATTTATTAATACTTCTTTTGGAAGGATCTGTGAACTAACATAATTACTAGAAATTACTACCACACCCATCAGTCTGAACTATCATTTATCTTTGCCTCTTTATACCTCTCTAACAGGATAATTCCCCTATATTCATGCCTTCTTTTCTCTCACAGTTTAACACAGATATTAATACTACTAATAATAGAAAGATTAAGAAAAGCATTCTGTTAAATTTAAACTCTTTCGTATTAGGAGTTTTCGCCTTAATTTGAGCATTTCTACCTTTAAGGTTTCATGTTGGTAAAAATCTGAAGTTTTTAAAGGGTCACCCTCTTAATCTTTTTTTCATCAATGCCTTTTGGATATAGTGTATAATACAAATTCAGATGAAATTCTGGAAGAGGCAAGATTGATTTGTGTTTAAAGAAGTAAGAACAACGTTTAGCTCTGGGGTGGGGGAGGGATACAGTGGGAAGGGACATAAGGGAACTTTTTAGAGTGATAGAGATGTCTACAACCTAAAAAGGGTTTGCCTTGCACAAATGTATACATTGGATAAACACAGTGAATGTACACTTAAGATATGTACAAGTAATTGCATATAAATCTTATATTAAGAGAAAAAGTACTGTAAGCCAATATTGAACTCTATTTAATAGTACACACGCTAATATACTTGGGGGATGCCTACTGATTTCTACAATTCATTTTAAAATGCAGTAGATAGAATGTGATAATGCAAGAGTACTAAAAATGTTGATGGCAATATTTAGGTCGTGGATATATTCTTTCAAATATGCTCTGCTTGATGATTTTCATAATAAATGCTATAGAAAATAGCAATGTCTTCTTATTCTAGTCATACAAATGAAGGAATTAATACTTTTAAATTTCAGGTAAAACAATTCTAGAGTAATAACAACACAATAACTCTTTGGTAGTCCCCTTGATGTTCACAAAAATTTCTTTTATTTCCTTTTGGGACAGTGGAGGGCAGAAATGTCAAACCTTTTTACTAACAGCAGGATTCTGCTGAAAAAAAATTGCAAAATAGGCAATAATTCATTTTATCTCCTTCTATTGGAATCTGAGAACAAGAATATCTTATCTATAAGAAAGAACCAAAATGAATTTTATAGAACATTTTCTGGCTTTGTTTATTCTTTTCCCACAAATTGAACATCAGCATGTTGAGAAATAAATTTAGCCTTAAATACTCTACATATACTTCTATTTCATGTTAATTTTTTTCTCTTTTAATTACTCCATCACACAATAATTGGGTTTTCCCTTTCTTTTTATAATTATAATTTAAAAAAGCAAATGATATAAAGGCACTGTTCTTTAAAAATGAGGAACACTAAAGAAAATACTGTTTTCCTTTCATTTAACTTAGTAACTTTTGCAAAGTCCATGGTATCTTGGTGTTCTCAAGGTCTAGAACTCAATTCTTAATCTAACATATGGATAAGAGATTAATCATTATGTGTGTATTTATTTGAGAGAGAGAGAGAGTATATGGGGAGAGGCAGAGGGAGAGAGAATCCTCAAGCAGATTCAATGCTGAGAGTGGAACCCAACATGGGGTTCAGTCCCAGGATCCTGAGGTCATGACCTGACCCGAAATTAAGAGTCAGCTGCTCAACTCACTGAACCACCCAAGTATTCCAACTTTTATTTTTTAAAAAATGAAAAGAAGTGATAAAGATTGACATTCTTGTGATTAGAATACTACTGGTTAGTCAACAAAAAACTTATGATGCCCCAAAGAATAACAGAGTTTCAAATGAATTATGTAGGCTGATAAAATTTGAGGTGGCTTGCAGAAAAATCCACAACAATTTAGCATTGTGCCTATTTTGTCACTGGAGTTCTACCATGTATGGAAAGCCATCCATACAAATGACATGAGGGTCTTTTATATAATTCGTGGCTCTCTGGCTCAGTATTAATGCCATATTTTTAGAAAAGACCTTTGGTACATGACAAACTGAGTGATTTTTAAGATCAAATACGCTAATATTAGATATAAATCAAAGGTAAAACCTGGATACATTGAGACCTGTCCTGTCCAATACAGTAGCTACTACCCACTATTGAGCATTTGGTATATGGCCAGTCTGATTTGATATGTGCTGTTCAGTGTATTTTACATTGAGATTTTGAAGCTATAGCATGTTAAAAAAAGTAAAATATCTCATTAATTACTTTGATTGCATGTTGAAATGATAATATTTGGGGTATATGTAATTAAAGTATATTATTACATTAATTTCATCTCTGTATTACTTATTTTTTAATGAAGATACCAGAAAATTTGAAATTATATGTGTGGCTCTCATAATTTTAATAGAATTGCTTATGTAGAGATCAGGCACAAGGCAGAAATTATTTTCATTTAAACATATGACAACTTTTTGATTCTGAAGTACTGTACAAGAACAAAAAGGAAGAAAAGGAAATAAGATTTGACAAAATCTTATTATTAGCGTGATTCGCTAATGCACCAAAAAGTTTGGCCTTGATTTGTATTTATCAATATTTTTTGAGCCTTGTCTTCTAACTCTTAGTAAAAAGCATTTTTTTTCCTTAGAGTAAAATCAATCAATCCTATTTCTTCCTACTTTTAAGCTTCTACCCATCTGTCTGATATCTCTAATACGATTATGGCCCTTTTTTTGGTTTTTAGATAAATAATCCCTTCTATCATGCTAATTGTGAGACTGGCCATAATAGTTTTCTGCCTATTACAAATCTCTTATAATTTATTAAAGGAGATTAGGACCCTTTCCTCATTGAAAAATTTCATATTTTGCTAATTAGGTATTTATTTTGAATCAATTTTTTTAATTGGTGCATTAAAATATTATCTATCTTGGCTACTGGTTTTTTTGCATCCCCATAAATTCAGAAGTGAATATATCACTAACCTCACCATAATCCTAGCTCAGCAATAGTAATAAAAAGAAATAATCTCTAATTATAAGAAGAAAATAATAGAAAGGTAATAAAAAAATAAATAGGTAATAAAAAGAATAAAAATAAATAATAAAAATAAATAAATAAATAATAAATAATAAAAAATAAAAAAATAATAAATAAAAAGAATAAATCTCTATAAAATAGAGATAATAAAAAGAAAAAATCTCTTGTTTGCAGGAAGAATAAATCCTTTTATGTGCCACAATGAACAAATAATGACTGGTCTTAACAAATCAGACCAGCATCATTTCTTTGGCCAATGAAATAGAAAAACTGGACTGATCATTATAGCTTCTGAGAAAGCTTTTTTATTTGCCCTTCCTTCTTCCTGATAAAATGTACAGAATTGGCTGGCATAGCCTTTAACTCTATTTCATCCTTCTTTACCTTCAGACCCTTAGTATGGATATCATAGTGAATATACAACAACCATTTCTCAGCCACAAGGGGAAAATCTCAATGAGCTAAAAATGGAGAAAGAGAAATAGTAAAAGGAAATTTCCTATAGTCATCTATGAGCAACAGGACCACCACTAGACTACATACTTGTTAGTGAAAAACATAAATTGCTTTTAGTTCAAACTTCTGCAGGTGGGTTTCCCTGTATTTAAAGCCAAACACAATACCAATTAATATATATAGTCAAATTAAATCCTGAGTTTTTTAAACCATTTTTGTTCATAAAATTTTAATTTCTACTTTAATCATAAGCTGTGTCTGCAAAATGGGCATTATCTCACAACTTTATATATGAACGTATGCATGTATGTATACAAACATAAATCTATTATTTCACTTCTTGACTACATTGTTCTTATTTAAATTTTGGGAAACTCTTCTTGGATAAGATCACTTTTACTTTCTTAGCTCCTAATTCTGTTCAGATCTTTCCATAATTTAATTCAGTTCGACAAATATTGACTGAACCACTCTGTTGGGGACTAAATTAACCATTTTAAAGAAAACACAGTCTCTGCCCTTTGGCATCTTATAGATCACATCGGGTCACTCCTTGATATTAAGCTCAAAGCTATATTACAAGGCATCTTTCTTTAGCCATCTGGAAATTCTTGAGGACATTCTTCTCATCATTACATAAGTAAATGAGAGCATCTCAAACTATTGTGGTTGGTAGACTGTGGGTAGAGAGAATACTAATAAAATTTTGTTTGTTTGGAACTTTACACTTGAGAAACACTTCCACGAAGATTGTCTCATTTGTCTTTTAAATCTCTACTGCTGATGAAAATCAAATCTTTACGATTACTCCTACCTAAGCAGCAGACACTTAGTTTTCTTTTTTTATAAATGAACTCTTTCATTTCTGGGGAAAAAAAAGATCTAAAAATCCTGAGGAATGCACTGGAATAATTTTAGGCATGACTCTTGCAAGAATGAAGGGCAAAATTCTTTCTCTTTGCAGATTTAAATGAGTTTAGCATGCAGTATATTATATAAAATGCACACCAATTTGTTTTCATTAGAATTATTCTCCTGGCATGGTGTCTCTTTCTCTCAGTGATGCTTATTTATGCACTGAGCAGTGTTAGACACGCATGCATGCATTCATTCTTCCAACAGACAGTTTCTAATGGAAGGCACCATGCTAAGAGCTGTGGGAGAGAAAGACACACATTTCATAATTTCAGATTCTGGATGGTCTCAAAATATGGCAAGAAAAATTAGGTATGTAGGCAAATCAGGATACAAGAACCATATGGAGGGACAATAAATGAATATAAGAAGTATTATCAGAGAAGGTCTAATGCACTTGAGATTTCAAGAGAGGGAAAAGGAAGAATAAACTGTATTCCAGGGAGAGAAAACTGGAGAAAAGTCATAAAAAGGACCTGTACTGTTAACTAGGCCCACACCTGAAACAGAATCTATGTAAAGAATGGCAGAGGTGAGGCTAGAATTACTCCAAAGTAACTTAGATGTCAGACTAATTATTTTGTGTTTTATTCAAACAAAATAACTAAATGGTTTAGCTTTCCGCTACTATCATATTTTTTAAAAATGAAAATGAGATATGCAATTTCACCTATGAGATAGGTAAAAGTTTGAAAACTTGATAATATTCGGTGATTGTAAAAATGTGAGAAAACAGGTATACTCTTTCATGCTTGGATAATATGCAAATCATCGCTTCCACTTTAGAGGAAAATTTGTCAGTATCTATAAGATTTTAAATTCCTACATGCTTTAACTCAGTCCTTCCAATTTTTGGAATTTGTTCTACAGAAATACGGGCATGAGTATATTAAGATGTGTGTACAAATACTTATTCTGACAAAGATTTATTTAAGGAAAAGAAGGGAAACCTTGCCTACCCATCAATAGAGAATTCAATTAATAAATTATGGTATGGCCATACAATAATATTCACATATTTTTTTAAAAGGTCTACACTTACTAATACACAAAACTGGCATATTTTATTACATGGCAAAGACCGGATAAAGAACAGTATTTGTGGTATGGATGTATTTATAATTTTTTAAAATCGGTCTCTCTAAACTGTATATATATCTAACTAATATTTATTTCCTTAAAAAACTTAATTGAACTGTTGTTATATAACAGACATAGTTCTAGATGCTGGTGAGGCCACAGAGAACAAAACAGAAAAATCCCTGTGTTCTTGGAATTTATATTCTAGACAGGAAAGTAAATAAATAAACAAGATAACTACAAATTAGAATTAATCATGATGACAGAGACAACAGGGTAAGGAGATAATGGGTACTATGTTAAATAAAGTGTACAGGGAGGCTATTCTGAAAAAGTAACATTTAGCAGAGACCAGAATGGAATGAGCTCTGGAGCTGTGAGAATATCTTTGGGGAGGATATTCCAAATTGAGGGAATAACAAGGGCAAAAGGCCTGAGTCACTAGCCAGGAAAAGAGAAAGGTCAGCGTGAAGGGACAGTAAACCAGAGGAAAGGTGACAGGAAGTCACAGTCCATTATTGCCCCCAAATGTACATCAATTGTGGCTTTAGCTGCCTAAAACAATAGACGGTATCTTGTCTTGTAACAACGGCTGCCGTGTTAACAGAGGCTTCCGCAAAACGTGCACCCAGTGAAGTATCTTGCTTCATTGTCAGAAAATGAATCTGTAAACCACTTGACCTTCAGTAGTGTTGGTTTTATTTTGACTGACATAAAGGCAAATCACCAGAAGAGATTCAGAGTTTCCCTGGACTGGTTGAAAGAAGGTGGGAGGGGGCACAGGGAGAGAACAACGCCGTTTGCGCATGGACAAGCCTGTTTGAAATCTCATCCAGTCAGTCAGAGATAAAAGAAAAGGACTACAAAGTATTGAGCCAGTACAGTGAAGGTTAAATATGAGCTCCTACTGCCATGATTTATCCACCGAAACAGCTGGGATACTTCCGAAGTAGTTCATATATCACAGGAGTAGAGGAAGTGAGTCTGACTGTATAAACACACCTCAGGGCTGCTACCGTTGCCATTAACTGTCTGTCTCAGTAAAGGTCTGCAAGTAGACAGATTCCTGCTGTAGCTGAACTGAGAGAAAACGGCAGGTACGGATAAAAATTAGAGAGACATGTACGTTCAAGAACACTCATGAGAAATTTTTCAGAGGAGAGGAGAAAAAGGACTTAGAAGATTTGACTATTTTAAAATTTGACAGTTGCATTTTCATGCACACTTAATATTTGGCTGTTTAATGCTAAATTCGTGGTTTCAGCCAATTATGGAAGATGCTTATTGTTTAAGTGTGTGCAGTCTCCAAATGCTGTAATAAAGCCGACTCTGGAACAACACAGGTTTGAACTTGAGGGTCCACTTACATGCAAATTTTTTGATAAATACAGTACAGTACTGTAAATGTATTTTCTCAAGAATTTTTTTTTTTTAAGATTTTATTTATTTCAGACAGAGAGCAAGAGAGAGTGAGTGAGAGAGAGAAAACACGAGGGGTGGGAAGGGGCAGAGGGAGAAGTAGACTCTCCCCTGAGCAGGAAGCCCAAAGAGGATACTGGGCTTGATCCCGGGATCCTGAGATCATGACCTGAGCTAAAGGCAGATGCTGAACAAACTGAGCCACCCAGCTGCCCCTCCTTATAATTTTCTTAATAACATTTTCTTTTCTCTAGCTTACTATATTGTAAGAATACAGTATATAACATATAAGATACATGTTAATCAATAGTTTTTGTTATTGGTAAGGCTTCTGGTCCACAGTAGGCTATTAGGTGAAATTTTAGGGATTATATGCTGATTTTTTAGTTTGTTGGGGAGGAGGTCAATACTCCTAACCCCTGCTTTGTTCAGAGGTCAGCTGTATATTTGATGAGTGTTTTGAGAACTTCCGTTAAATTGTTCTTATAATCCATAGCCATGATTATAACTGACACATACAAGTTAAAATAAATTAATAAAGATTTCAGAACAAGGTCATAATTCCAAGGACTAACTTCATAAGAAATGGCACCAATCAACTGACACACTCCTTCTAACTTGTCACAAATGCTCTTTCGGTTCTTTTTTCAAAGCTCCTTTGTATACATTTCTTCCTCTCTATCCTGACCACCTTGCTCTTAATTCAAGGTTTTCTCTTTCTGATCCATTGCACTGGTTTTTCCTTTTCTTTCTTTCCCTTTTATTTCTCTTTCTCCTTCCTCCTTTCCACCCTCCCTCCCTCCCCTTTTTCCTTCCTCTCTCTCTCTCTTCCTTTGTCTGTTTCTGGCATCCATTCCATAAATGTGATAGCATTATTTTCTCAGAGAGGACACCTAACTCCCTGGCCTCATGTTTCCATGTGGAGGCCTCCAAGCAAGAGTTAAATTCTTGTTTCCTTTAGAAAGGGTAATTTATTGATTAGGAGTTTGGAAGGAAAAAAGAAAGAAAACTCATACTGATCTCTTCCTCTGTCTCTCTGAAGTTGCCCTTTATTCTGTATTTGAAGTTTCTCCATATAGTATCTGAGGTTTATTTCTGAAAGAAGAGACCTGATCTTTTTAGCGAGAGAGTAAGACCAGTTCTGGGGTGAAGTGTTCAGAAGTCAGCCTTTCTACGTACTAACTCAAGTTATAGTTCTGATCTCCATCCTGTGTACATCTTTTACTTGGTTCTGAACTTGGGGAAAAAGGAATATTATGAACAGGACCTCCAAATTCCCACCATTACTCTCTCGTTGAAAATCTTTAAATTGTTCCTATTGACTACGTTAAAAAATCTTTAGTATGGCACACAAAATCCTTCCTAATTTGGTCCAAATCTGCTTCTTCTAGGTTCATCTTTTGCCATTCTACTCAAATCATCCAAAGCTACTGTTACAGCAAATCGGTCTAACATTTCCAAAGACAAATGCATTTGTCGTGTCTCCGCCAGGAATGCCAATTCCATTTTCTCCATCTGGATGGTTCTCCCTCTTTCTTCAAGGGCCAGGGTAAATGTCACCATATTGTGCACAAAGCCTTTCTCTAATGCCATAGAATTACCCACTCTCTCTCTTTCAATTTAAAAACAATGTCTTTTCACTTTAATATTAACTTATCACCAGTAGTGAGGGTAGTACCTGGCAAATAATAAGAAGGCAATAAATGTAAAATGAATGAAGCTCACTTCTTCCACTAATGAAAAAATTGACACATAGCCTAGGTCTATGCAATACCAAAGAGCTTACTGGTACAGCTAAAATCTTCTCTCTTTCTCTCTCTCTTTCTGTATATGTGTGTATGTATGTGTATGCATGTGAATGGGCATGTATGTGTCTTGAGGGTAGTTATGGTTATAAAAAATCATCTGACTTATTACCATGAACTGTATTTTCTGTATGAACTGTATGAAGGGAAAAAAAAAAAAATAGAGAGAGAATCCAAGCTGCCTGGGTAGTTCAGTTAGTTAAATACGTCTTCAGCTCAGGTCATGATTCCCAAGTCCTGGATCCAGCCTTGCATGGGCTGCAGGCTCAGTGGGGAGTCTGCTTCCCCTTTTCGCTTTGCCACTCCCCCTGCTTGTGTTCTCTCACTTACTCTTTCTCTCTCTCAAACAAATAAATAAAATCAAAAAAGAAAAAGAAAAAAAAAAAAAGAGGGGCGCCTGGGTGGCTCAGTGGGTTAAAGCCTCTGCCTTCGGCTCCGGTCATGAACCCAGTATCCTCGGTTCGAGCCCTATATCGGGCTTTCTGCTCACCAGGAAGCCTGCTTCCTCCTCTCTCTCTGCCTGCCTCTCTGCCTACTTGTGATCTCTGTCTGTCAAATAAATAAATAAATAAAATCCTTTAAAGAAAGAAAGAAAGAGAAAAAAAAAAAGAATAGAGAATCCAAATAACTTTCAAGATGTGGGGGTCCTAACACAGATAACTTCAGCATTACGTTCAATATAATATTACCTCAACTGCCTGGAACATAAGCAGACTCTTCATTTCTGTTTTTTAGTAGAAACGGTGAATAAACAAAACATGAAATTATGGATTTACTTTTATTAAGCTTCTAAGATTTGGTCTCAGTTTGAGGAATCTGCAACAAAATCTTTTTACCTTCTTTAAGTACACGATGGCATAGATATACAGAACTGAGCTCACAAGAAACATTCTGAACATGTTTCGTTCTTTAGGCCTTTTAATAGTTCCAGAGTACTTTGAGATCATATAAAAATAAGTGTCCTTCCTCATTTCTCTTGTCAGATGCTGACCCCCCCGCCCCAGGGAAGTAGTGATTTGTCTAAGCCCACCCAGTACCTAAGACCAATATCAGGTCTGGAGACACCTGTCTAGAGTGCTTATAAAACTGTCTCTACCAATAGTCGATTGCTTTTGTTCTCTTCAGAACACTTCAGTTCCCTACTTAAAACTAGGCAGTATCTTCTAGTTATACTCAACTTGAAGTCCAAATTCTTGTGTAAGGTTTCAGACCATGTTCAAAATCTAGTCCCTGATCAGGGCTCTAACCCCATGCAAGTTCTTCTCTTTGCACGTCATGTTTCAGATTCTAAAAAATGACCCCTCATCTCATATCTATGCCTTCTGAAAACAGAAGCTCAACACTTCCTCTCCTTTTGTCACTCTCCTACTTCCTATCCATCCTTAAGTTTTTACCTTAGACATCACTTGTTCTAGAAAACCTTTAATAAAACCAACTCCATAAAAGTACAACTCCATCTGTTTTGTTCAGCCTTCTATTCTGTGCATTATCAGAGACCCTGGCATATGTCAGGGACTCACAAAATAATGAATAGATCACTGAGATAAGAATTTTTTAATGAAAACAATTCATTTTTCTTTATAGATAAAATAGAATAGAGATTCGCTGACTCAATATTACTTTATGAAGCAACATCTTAAATTTAATATAAATACTCTAAAGCAGTATATTAATATGACTAATATTTTACCTGTAAAAATTATGTAGTAAAATACTCAGAATTTTATATTTGTATCATCAGTCTATTTGCGAACACCGTTTAATAACTGTAGCCCTTTTTTTTGGTAAGATGAAAAATTTTTAAGTAAGGAACTTCTAATGGAACATTACTTATACTGTATGTAAATTCCCAACAAGTTCTCACCAGTCCAGCCTATTGTTCTGTACCCCTGCTGTGAACTATGAATCAAACTAAAATAATTAAATCAAAAACTACAATGTTTAGTACAATGGTAATGATTTTGAAATAGCCTGAACTTTTCATAGTGTATGAGGATTTTCATTCTATACCCAATGCTATTTGAGTACCAAATTTAGGTAATGTATCATATCAAGATTTCAGCCATCCCCTTACTTAGGAGTAGTGTCTTCCCTCAACACAAGTTCATGCCAAAGTTTCAGTCTGATTTCAATGTTTTAAGAAGTTTATCAATCAACTGGACCTCACAACACACTAGATGTTTATTCACTCATTCTTTTACTCATTCACGAATGTGACAGACGCAGAGGGAGGCATAAAGGATACAGTGTGAGCAAATCAGGTACTCTCAGACTTATAGTTTATAAGGATAGATATATATTAACCATACTAAAAGTGTTTAATAGCACTTGAGATAAGAATATAAGCACATTTATCAAAGAAAGCTTTGCATGATAAGGTTAGAAGACAGGGTTTGAAGCTCAAACTTGAACTATGTTCTAAAGGATAAAATACATTCAAAAAGTCAAAGTTTGCATGTGTTGGGAAGGGGGTTGTGCATGGAGTGTTCCAAGCAGAGGAAATCACAGTGCAAATGTCTTGTGACTTAAAAGAGAATGACAGAATCTGAAAGAAGGGCAAAAGGCTAAACACAGCTGAGTACATATTAATATCCAGGTGCTAATATATTATGTTAAGGAATTGACCTTACCTTAAAAACAGTGGTGAGGCATTGAAGGTTTTTAAACAGTGGTGTGGAAAATGATAAAGTCATAGGTGCATTTTGGAAAGATTACTGTAACTCACACTGGAATTTGGGTTTAAAGCCAGTAAGGAGGTTACTAGAGGATTCCAGTCAAGAGATGATAGTACAAGATGATGCTACCCTAAAGTGAGAGCCACAGAGGAGAGGAAAGTGAAAGGACAAGATCTTTAAAAGGAAAGTGGACAAGACTTGGCAATGGGTTGAATATATATGGGCCATCAGCGTAGGGGTTGTCAATTGTAACTAACAGGTTTCTGGTTTAAGTAACCTTGATTATTTATTCCCCTCTCTAAAGATTTATATGTACAAGGTAGGTATTAACCACCATATGATAGGAAAGAGATTATTTAGTTCCCAAATGATAGGAATATTTTCTAAAAAATAGAATATATCCAAAGGAAACAAAATCACTACCTGCAGTCCCATGCTTATTGCAGAATTATTTACAATAGCCAAGACATGGAAATAATCTAAGTGTCCATCAATAGAGATAAAGAAGACATGAGATCTGCACACACACACATGTACACACACACTGAAATACTATTCAGCCACAAAAAGGAAGGCAATCCTGGCACCTGGAACAACATGAAAGGATCTTGGGAGCATATATGAAGTGAAATAAATTAGAGGAAGACAAATACTATACGACTTCACTTAAATATGGAACTAGGAAAAAAAAGAAAAAACTTAAAGAGACAGAGAACAGATTGGTGGTTGCCAGAAGTAGGGAGTGGGAATGAGGGCAATGGATGAAGGTAGTCAAAGTTACAAACTTCCAATTATAAGATAAATAAATTCTGGCTAGGTAATACACAGTAGGTGACAACAGTTAGCAATAGTATATTTTATACTGGAAATTTACTAAGAGAGTAAATCTTAAAAGGTCTCATCACATGAAAAAATAAATAAATTTGAATTGATGGAGATTCATTAAACTTACTATGGTGATATTCACAATGCACACATATATCAAATCATTATGTTGTACATCTTAAATGAAAACAACATTTTATGTCAATTTATATCTCAATGACACTAGAAAAAAATTAAAGAGGTAGGTATTAAAAACCCTGGGCTCAAATAGTCCTGCACAATTAGATGAAAAGAAAATGTACATCATGAAATTCATCTTGAAGATAAAGTAGGAGGGGTTCCTGGATGGCTCAGTAGGTTAGGAAACTGACTCCTGATTTCAGCTCAGGTCATGATCTCAGGGTTGTGAGACTGAGACTGGCTTGGGGCTCTGTACTGGGCATGGAGCCTCCTTAAGATTCTCTCTCTCCCTCTCAAAAAAAAAAAAAAAAAAAAAAGATAAAGTGGGATGTAACACTCCAGCATGATCAAATAACTACTGAACTTTAACCTTTCATTTTGGTCACTATTACTCATTGTTATTGCTGGAGATTGGTAACTGGAGATTTGAATATAGGAACAGGTGTTTGTTAGTTTTATGCTGCAATGCCTCCTTCCCTGCTAAAACAAGCAACTAAAAAAAAATAATGTAATCAATCCTTTCAATTAGGACAAATTACACTATAGATAATGGAATGGTAAACTCAATCCAACTTTTCCAAAGAAATCCTACTGTAAGAAAGTTAGGTTTCTTGCTTTCTTTTTCTTTTTCTTTTCTTTCTTTCTTTCTTTCTTTTTTTTTTTTTTTTAAGGTTTATATATTTTAAAGAGAGAGAGCAAGGAGAGGAGCAGAGGAAGAGAGAGAAAGAGAGAGAATCCTCTAGCAGATTCCCCACTGAGCACAGAGCCAGATGCAGGGCTGGATCCCAGGGTCCTAGGATCATGAGCTGAGCCGGAATCAAAAGCTCCCTGCTTTTTAAATGACTGAGCTACCCAGGTGTCCCAGAAAGTTAACTTTCTGAACCAAGATTTGAGGCTCACCTTTTTATAAAAGTGATCAGAAATACCACAATAAATCAAATACAAAATAATGATCTTTTATAGTATAGTACTTCTTAAACATCATTCAAATTAATGAAAAATTAACTGAAAATATATTTGGTAAGACATAAAACCCTTTTGTTACAGTATGTAAAATTCCCACATTGTTTGAAACAAATGAAAACTAAAGACGGGAAAATCTCAGAGCTGTAGAACGCAGAAACCTGCTTTACCATCACTGAGGAGACTTTGAGTGAAATACAGGACTACTTGATGACTTTTTCAGGAGTAAAATTTTTATTCTTATTTTCTTTTCTCCTTTACACGTCCCTGGGGCATACATAGCCCAATTCAAGGAACATTGAGAGCTTTTCTGGATGTTTTGTATGTAATGTGCTAAGCATTGAGAGTGCTCAAACAAACAAAAGAGCAAAGAGTAGGGGACAGTTCTTAGATTGAAAAACAGCATGTTCTAAAATTAGTAAGAGAGGGGAAAAAAAAACAAAACAAGGACAGAAAAAAGGGACAGGGTAGACAGATTCTAGAAGAAAAGAATAACAATGAAATATACTCACATAGAAGTGGAAAAGATTACCGAGGGCTGATGGGACTGGGAATTAGAGATCAAGTTGCTGGCCCTTGGGCTGCATTTGTGCCCAGACTCATTTCCTCAAAAGTGAATGATGACTTATGTTAATTTGTGAGCTGCCATTTACAAGTGCTAATATGGCCGTAAGTGAAAATTATTTTAAGTCAAGTTGTTATAAATCAAAGATGATAGATGTCTGAGCTAGAAAGCTCCTCTCCATGGAAAAAGCACCAATTACAAACAAACATCCCGATGAAATATTTCATTAGGTCGATCCAGTTGCATTATAGAGAACGGTCTCCTAAATCTTCATGCATTTCTCAAAATATTTGTTTTTCATGAATTGAGAAAACACTTTATAATGTGATGCTATTGGCATAATGTGATAGGAAAGCAAATGACAGGTAATGAGGAATAAATCTCACTGCATAGTACCTAGAAGACTGGCCCGTTGGGGTAAAACTTATTTTATGTATACGCTTGTAAAATTTTATATCTAAAAAATGGCAGTATAAAACCACGCAGCTTCTTTTGAAAGAGAATGGTGGTGATCATTGCCAGTGCACACCAAAAGTATTGGTTTTGCTGATCAAAAAATTCCCTCTTAGTTTCCAAATGGTAACATCTGCCTCTGATAAAATGGACCAATAACTGAAGCATATAGTGTATCCTCACCGGGGCTACGCTGCTGTTTTATTTATTCTTGCCCAACTGTGAAGATAAACTTCACTAAATACATGTGATATTCTGTCAGTTCAGGAGAAGCATATTTTTCCTTGGACAGATGGCTGCTAGTGAAACACCTGGATCATCTCAGGTCTGCAAGATTATAATCGTAGTGGATATAGAATCTCAGAAACAAGTCCACTTAGACTGAAAACATTCTCCTCAAGAATTTTCAGGGGCAATAACACCTTTCCCATTCCAGCTCAGCTGTAATCTAACTACTATCTCATTTGCCTCTAAAACCATTATATTCCACATGACAGGATTATATTCACAGATCATTCCATCACAGATTTCTTACTCTCTGTCTAAAACCTTATTAGTCCAAAACAAAACATTATGCTGTATATGATACTTGCAATGGGAGATTCCTCTTAAAACACAGGATGAACTTCTATCCTCTAGAACATTTTCTCTAATGTCACCAATTCTTTTTTTTTTTTTTTTAAGATTTTATTTATTTATTTGACAGAGAGAGATCACAAGCAGGCAGAGAGGCAGGCAGAGAGAGAGAGAGGAGGAAGCTGGCTCCCCGCTGAGCAGAGAGCCCGAGTCACCAATTCTTTAACTCATGATGAGCATACTTCCAACTTATCATTTCCTAATACCACACTATTCATTTAAAACACATAGGTCTAATTACATCATCTTCTGCCGTATTTGAAAATTCAGCTGAATATTGCCCAAGATTCTTTGACTGTACTCCTAGGGGCATTTAATGCAAACTTGCTAGCAAGTTTTTATGCCAGCAGAATAATCATACCCTCTGTAGGAGCACTGTCTCTAATAATTTTATTATGTTATTAATATTTATTGAGTGTATTTATTTTATGATCTAGACTCTGTTCTAGGTGCCTAATATATAATAAATCATCTAAGTCTCACAATAAACACTATCAGGTCAGAATTGCTCTCTTAACTCTACAATTACACTAAGACCCAGAGTGATCTCAACTAACTTGTTCTTAACTAACTTGCCCAAGGTCATGTAGAGGTGAGAGAATGGAGTCAGAATTAGAAAACAGAGAGGCTTTCTCCGGACCATCTGGTTTTGACCATACTTCTAAACTGCTCTTCTATAACTTGATACGATTTATATTTATGTTTAAATCTTAATTTTATATAAATTTGCCTTTCTAGTTTTCAAATATTTAGCTCTGTCCACGTCAAATAGCTGTTATGAATATATTCTTTTCTGTCAAGCTGCTGGTAGATATTAAATATTAGATATATGATATACATACTATATATTTATGTATATACATATATTACATATTTATTTCTAATAGGTTGATACATGACACAAAAGATAAAATCAGTCGCTTTTGGAAACCTGTAAGTAATCTCTTTTTTAAGTAAAACCTTATTGATTGTGAATAATAATATATATTGTTACTACTAATCATACACATATGATTACCAACCAGAATTTCAACTTATCCTACACAGTTCTGCATTCATTCAGCAGAAATCTGCTTTTGCTCCAACGTGCAGCAGTTATGCTTCATGACTGACAATTATCTCATAATGAAAAACAAGTCACAATTAATAAAAATCAAAACTAATACCTGCTACATTCATTTAATGATTTAATGAACTAGGAGAGAGTTTTATGAAAAGACCTATAAAAGCAGGAGACTCAATTTCCAATTAGGATCTACATTCACGAGTCTTCAGATTCCTAAGGGAAAGGAGAAATCTATTCAGCTCCCCCTCCCCCGGCCTTCAAATTTCCCTCTACCTGTAAAGGGGCATTAACTTTCAAAGAAAATCACTGTTAGCACATCTGTTCCCTCTATGTGGGTTAGACATATTTTTGTGAGACAACTATAATGCTATGAAAAACACTTTAAGTATAAGATCAACTATTACTTATATGGTATCCCTATTACATTTTTATATTTGGCCTGTAATTACAGATTCACATGGAAAACTAAATTAACTTGTTAACCAAAACAGTGTTTAAATGAATAGATATACAATAATAACAATAATAGTTAACATTCCCCAGGCACTCACCACATGCCAGAAATATTCTATATCCCCAACACCTATTAGCTCATTTAATTCCTATAATAACACTATTAAATCAGCACTATTACTTTTCCCATTTTAATGATAAGCACAGAGTAAATTAAAGAACATGGCCAAAGTCACACAGTAATTGCTGAGGATGATATTTGAATACAAGTCATATAGCCCCACAGCTTTCATTCTTGGCCACTATTCTAGACTGTCTTTTCTGTCCATCCTATTTATAAATATTTAGTTTATTTCCAACTTTGCACCATCACAAATAATGTTATAAAGAACTCCACACTTTTTTGAACTTGACCTATTATTTTCTTAGAATAAACTTCCTAGAGGTATAAACACTGGAAGAAATGGCAAATACATTCATTTTTGTCTGGCTTGTAGGTGAAAGATGATGTTATAAACTATTGTTTTCATTTACATTTTTTATTAGTGAGGTTGAGCATGTTTTAATTAGTGTGCTAGAGCCAGCTTGCACAGTTTTGGAGTAACTCTTCCATCTCCACTTTCAGTGACATCAAGTTGGTAGCTGGGAACTGACCATGGGTAGGAGTGTTGACACACTGGAAAACAGCATGTGATAGAAATGAGGCCTGTTTGATTTTGTTCTGTCTTGGAGAGCCTCTTAAAAAACCCTCTTTCCTCCCTCCTTCCTTCCTCCTTTTCTTTCTTTCTTTCTTTCCTCCTTTCCTTCATTCCTCCCTTTCTTTCTTTCCTTTCTTCCTTCCTTCCATTGTGGCTTTATTTTTACTTTTTTTTTAAACTGACATATAAGGTATTATTTGTTTCAGGGGTGCAGGTCTGTAAATCATCAGCCTTACACACATTTCACTGCACTTACCATAGCACATCCCTTCCCCTAGGTCCATAACCCATCCACCCTATTCCTCTCCCCTCCTCCCCCCAGAAACTCTCAGTTTGTTTCCTGAGATTAAGAGTCTCTTACGGGGGCATCTGGGTGGCTCAGTGGGTTAAGGCCTCTGCCTTCTGCTCAGGTCATGATCCCAGGGTTCTGGGATCGAGCCCCACATCGGGCTCTCTGCTCAGCGGGAGCCTGCTTCCTCCTCTCTCTCTCTCTGCCTGCCTCTCTGCCCACTTGTGATGTCTGTCTATCAAATAAATACATAAAATCTAAAAAAAAAAAAAAAAAGTCTCTTATGGTTTCTCTCCCTCCCTGGTCCATTTCTATGTATAATGGCCATGGACTATTCATATTCCTTGCCCAGGTAGAAGTTCTGCTGTAGCTTTGTTTTTTATTAGTTTGTAAAATGAATGTTTTTATCTAATGAATTATAAAAAAGGGGAGAAAAAGTATAGCATAACCCTAGTAACCATAATTGGAAACAATGGCCATACAACTTAGTCATTTGCTCAGAAATGATCCAGCTAAAATCTAAAGAATGAAACATTATCAGTTTCAATTCAGAATATGCAAAATTCAAATAAATTATTAGACATATTCGTTTTAAAATAATAGGATTGTTTTAAGATATTTTGTAATAAAATCCTGTATAACATACACCCTTTAGAAATACTATGGTATTAGGAGATGGTTAAAAAAAACAAGCTCTAAGGTTTAAAAAAAGAAAAAAAAGAAACCCTAAGATTTTGTGGTTCTGTTCTACCACAGAGAACTGAGTTTGTAATTAGAAAAAAGAAATAGAACATTTAGTTCTTCTTAACATTAAAAGAAAACATTTTCAGTTCTTCCTTTAAATACATGCATATTCAAGATATGAAAGACAAAAGATTGCAATTTTTTGTCATAACACTTTAATGTTCATTAGGTTTTATATCTTAATGCTAATGTTGCTGTATTAGGAATAGCAGATTGATCCATGGGTAATCTAGGTAACTTGCTAGGTAACTTTAACTAGCAGGTAACATTGTAGTTATGTAGGCTTTCAAACAAGAATGTTATTCTTAAAGATACAGATATCTAGCAAAAGCTATTCCAGTTATAAAATAAAAAATGAGATATGACTAAATCAGTTGACATAAAAATATCAAACTTGAACTTTATTCTTCAAATAAAACTAATCTGGAGTTTTTAAAAGAATTTAATTATTCTCCTCTCTTTTATATAGCTGTGCTTTCTTTTCAAGTACACTGAAATACTGTACCAGCAGAGAATTTTTTTTTGCTGGATTTTTAGCTAATTTATAAAAATACACTATACAAGATCTGAAATTCCATCATATAAAAAATGAAAAGACATTCTTTGAGGACAAAGAAATTAAAATTCTTTCAACAGGAAAATTCTCAAAACCAAATGACCATGAAATTCGTTTATGATAATTTTACTACTACTGGTCAAGAACAATCAGAAAATAGGCTACTTTTCTATTTTTCCAAAGATATTTTTACAGATTAACCATAGGAGAAAGGTCTGTTCTTTTTCATTTTGGATTTATGATTTAAAAACCTGACACTTTTGAAAAATGCCTTATTACTGCTTTCAGCATGCTCTGTTTCTATTCGGTCTGTTTTCAAAGTCATTAAATCATATTTATGAAGTGACCATACACATCACTAGCAATTTTGATAACTGCTTTTCTCCTGCCTTAGGTCATTAGTGGACTGAACATTTTAAAATGAAATAAAACATTTTATGCATCACAGAGTAAGAAATGGACTGAATCAAGGGGCACGGTTCTTGGTTTACTCAGCTATTGCCTGGGGCTAAATCCCATTTCCAGAACTTTGCTTAAATCTTGATCCTTTCCTGAAATGACCTGGTCCTCTTTTCCCCATCAAACTTTTAGCTTCTAAAACCCAACAAAAGACCTCATCTTCCTGACTATTTCAATCATCATTAACTAACCCCTTCTTACCCCTCACTCCAAATATTCAGAGCTCTACCACATACTAATACTTATTCATATAGGGTTTTAAATTGGTGGACTGTGTTTTAGTCATGCTGGTGTCATCTAACTAATAAATTGTAAATTCCAGTATGTCTTATATAACTTCCAAAATTCTTTACTCCTGACAGTGTCAAGCACACACACTTAACATCCATTTTATCAGTTTGGAGTGCCTAGTAAATATTCACTAACAGCTTAACAGAACAAGTACCAATGAACCAGATATTTGTTTGTCTTTGTCTATTTGGTTTACCAGTCAAGCAATCTTACTGCAGTGAAACATTTTCACATTTTCAGTTAGGTTTGGAAGGAACAGTAAAAACATAGCTTTGCAATTTTGAAAAGCGATACTCAAATTCCAGAACATTTTCACAAATGCCTCCAAATTAATTCTGTCTTAATTCAATGCCAGGTCCAAGAATGAGCTTCATTTGGCTCTTTATATTTTATTTATTTTTTAAAGATTTTGTTTATTTGAGAGAGAGAGTGAAGAGAGAGTATGAGAGGGGAGAGGGTCAGAGGGAGAAGCAGACTTCCTGCTGAGCAGGGAACCCAATGTGGGGCTTGATCCCTGGACTCCACGATCATGACCTAAGCCAAAGGCAGAAGCTTAACCAACAGAGCCATCCAGATACACTATTCATTTGATTTTCTTAAAGACATATTCACAGAGAAGGATGGACCTCCCTTCTTTCCCTCCTTCCTTCCTTCTCTCCCTCTCTCTCTCTTTCTTTCTTTCTTCCTTTCTTCCTCTCCTTCTTAGCAGCTAGGCTCCTGGCTTCACAAGCTAACAAAATGTAAGGTTTACAAAGACCAATGCAGTACTAACTTTGCCCCCATGGTATGCTGTCTTACACCCCACCCATGAAATCAATTACTTGTTCTTCAAGAATGTATTTGGTCGGCCTCAGATAAAAAATAAACACGTCCACTTGAAACCGATTGAAGACTACCATTTTATCTGACTACCATTTTATCTTCAATTTTTGGCTATTTAGAAATCATGTTCAATTAAAATATAAATACCCCTCATATAAATTTTTTTCATTATTTTTATTTGTTTCATTTTGTTTTGTTTGTTTTTTGTTCTAATCTGCTAACACATAAATACGTCAGATCTTCCACAGAGTGACAGCCAGCTCAGCGTAACTCATGATGGCCATGGTCACAAAGGTGGGATGCTTAGGAAGAATAACTCTTAAGATGGATCCATAGTCTAAATTACTGGGGAAATGGGACCATTCTGGCTCCTGAGCGGATGGAGGAAAAATAAGCAATGACATAATTGAGAAATTTGGCTAAAAGGGGACATAAGGAAAACTGAAAATCTGATTAATTTTTTTCTCAGCCACTGAATAGTTATGGGGACAGAGGAGAAGAAGGAAGCTTAATTTACAAATTATAAGCATATTTTGGGAAAGTTTTATCTCTTTTTGTGCATATAAAGTACATATTTCAATATTTTATAAATATGTTTCATTGTTCTAAAAATGCAAATAAATACATAAAAAATTTCAGGCAGTTGTCTAATGAATGTTTAAACAGTAAAGTTAATTATCCTACAACTTAAAGTAATTGGTGTTTGATCAAAACAGCTATGTTAGCATTGAATTCAAATGTTTGCTTATAGAAATACATTCCTTTGTATTGTTTGTCACCTAACTAAACTCAAGGCATTTTGAAATAAAATACATTTGTATCCTCCATATAGGTTTAAAAATTACAATTAGTTAAATGAGAAACATAGGACTGGAAAGTGCCTCCAGAGGTCATTTAGTCCATTTCTGCTTCTGGCATGTTTCAGTTAAATCCTTTCAAACATATGGCTAACTACCTTGTGCCATCTTTGTTAAGCAATTCCAGTTCTTGGCTGCCCACGTTAATGATGTGTCTGCCTAAACGCTGGTTTAACCGTTCTGTCTGATTTAGCTAGTCAAGAGTGTCAGATAATCCATCCACTGAGTAAGATATCTCCCTGTTAAATCAGTCAAACTGTGGAGGTATCCTTCTGACTTAGCTAATTTTTGGTTTTACTTCACTTGTAAAGACAAAGCACTAAAACCAGTATAGGTGTGAAAAGACAACCTATAAATCAGGTTCTTCCCTAATTTCACTAAACTGTTCAGACCCGATTTTAATCAAATTTTACTCAACCTTCCCACCCAGGAGCAAGAGACTGTCTCACTATATTCCTATCGCTAAAGGTCTTAAATAATCTTCCTTTCTCTCTGCTGCTTCTTTAGGCAAAGCAAACTAAAGAGTCAAAGACTAAAACAGGGATTTTATGAACCAACATAAATTTATAAGGAAATCCAAGGAGAGATTTTTTTTTTGCCCCCAAAGTCAATATACTCAGCATTATGTTCAAAAGAATACTGAATAATGGAAGTGTGCAACTAAATAACACATGTCAAAATGTTTGCTACTTCTTTTTTTTTTTTTAAGATTTTATTTATTTATTCGACAGAAATCACAAGTAGGCAGAGAGGCAGGCAGGGGGCAGGGTGGGCCCTGGGGGAGGGTATGCCCCCTGCTGAGCAGAGAACCCAATGTGGGGCATGATCCCAGGGATCCCAGGACCCTGGGATCATGACCTGACCTAAGGCAAAGGCTTAACCCACTGAGCCACCCAGGTACCCCCAAATGTTTGCTACTTCTTTATATTATAGTGGTCCCTTCAAGAAGTAAGAAATTCAGTCTTGTCTCTGCTCTATTTTCTTTTCACATTCCTGTGTAAAAGCAATGAAAAGGTTTTAAATTTGTGTATTCTTTGTTTAAATAGCATTTCTCCTTAAAATCAAATTTAAGTATATAACTCTAAGATTTGCATTATTCTCTCTTCTTCAGACTAAAATCAGATTTTAGATATTGCTCAGAGACTGAACCCTAAGATCATAAACACCTGGAGCTTACTGACTGTATATTAAAAGGGGATGCCCAGGAATACCATCAAAAATGATACCACCCAGACAATAAACAGAGAATCACAACAGTGCTATGCTTTCATATTGCATAAAACATCTGATGATTATTGATAATAGTGAAGTGTTCTATATAAAATACTATATTGTAATTACTAGTATGAGTGGGTAATTTCTCCAATTAAAAATTTAAACCAAAAAAAAGAGATTATTCTTTCTGTATGCATTGTCAATAAATACTCCACAATATGGAATCATTAAAATAGCGTATGTTCAAAGATACCAAAATAAATTTGACAGCCAGAATATCTATCTTAGACCTGTTAAAAATTTTAAAAGAGTATTTTAAAATATGCAATCCTCAGTCTGTTACTATTTTGTAAAATTAAGGGCATGCAACTCCAAAAGAGAAGAGATATTTGACTTCAACTTGAGATGATATCATAAATTCCTTTCAGAGGCTTAGCCATTGTTGTAAAGGAGAGCAAATAATAATGCAAAGGCAGATACAAATTATTCTCAGAGGCATGAATGATCTTCAAGGTGAAATATTAGAAGTGACATTATGAAATACAAATAATGTGACCGAGAGCTCCTAATGTTCTGATCTATGGCAACATGTTCTCGCCCATTAAAGTCTAATTTTAGTGCATTGACAGTTAACAACCTCTAGAAATAAGACATCTAATTTTGATTTTATTCTTCAGTGATATACTCTTAGAATATCTCACAAGAAAAATATTCAAACAGGAATTCACTACTTGTCCCCATACCTCTAGAAGTCCCTATCTTGGTAGATATTGGCCCAATCAACTCAGTTGCTCAGGTCAGAGATGAGTAGCTATTCATCGCAAACCCCAAATCCTGTCAATTCTCCTTCGCAAATATCTTTCATCCCTTTCTGTTCTTGGCTCCTCTTCCTACTTCTTCACCTCCTCCCATGGGTTCAACTCTATTCTCAATTTTTGCCTTTGTCACAAAGACAACTCAGTCTCTTACCTACCTGTTCAGTTTCATCTATTACCACTTTTTTCCAGACTCTATAGGATTTGAATTGCATTTTCTTTATTTCTGTTTATTTTACCCAGAAAAAGATTTTTCCCTCTCCTTACCTAGATCCTTCAGATCTCAGTTTAAGTATTAAGCTTAATCTTCCCTGACTAGGTGAATGTTACCCAATATAGTCTCCTACTCACTCATATTTGTCATGTATCCATTGTTTGGCTTCCCTATTAGAACACAATCTACATGGGGATAGAGATAATACCTGTCACTGTGCCTGACATACAGATTCTTATTAAATGTATGTTGAACATATGACAGCTGAAGAGATACATAAATGAGTTATTTTTCTATGTATGTTTCCCAGCTCTTGCAATTGTGAATATTCTGATTATTTTATCATTACTTGAAACTATTAGTGACTTTTATCTAATCCACCATTCCTAGAATTAGCTGAGAAAACATGGTTCTCTTCCCTCTCCCAATATCCAGACATCTACTCCTGTCATGTCTTCTGCTTACCTCCCTACCCTTAACTGTTATGTCATTTTATTTCAAGACTTCTGTCAAACTATTTTTTCATTATTGCAGATTAAAAATTTTAAATCCTCCTGGGGCGCCTGGGTGGCTCAGTGGGTTAAGCCGCTGCCTTCGGCTTGGGTCATGGTCTCAGGGTCCTGGGATCAAGTCCCGCATCAGTCTCTCTGCTCAGCAGGCAGCCTGCTTCCTCCTCTCTCTCTCTGCCTGCCTCTCTGCCTCCTTGTGATCTCTCTCTGTCAAATAAATAAATGAAATCTTTAAAAAAAATTTTTTTAAATCCTCCAAAAATCCTTGTGTATCTTCGAGTTATTTTTTTTCTTTTTATTCTTAAAATATTTGTGAGTTTCTTTATTGAGAATAACATAACAAAGACTTGTCACAACAATCTCCAATGCCCCAATTTACAAACAAGTTTAAATTCCACAAAGTGCCTACTGTAGCACACTAAATATGTTAGCCTCTACCTACCTCTTCAAAATACTACAAAAATAATAAGCACATGTTGTGATGAGCAGTAGGTATTATACACAACTAATGAATCATTGAACAGTACCTCAAAAACTAATGATATATGTTGGCTAACTGAACATAAAAAGAAAATAATAATCAAAATAAGTGTATCCTACTATAATCCAATTTAAAGAAAAAGTTTCTTCTCTCACTGTAGATCTTTCACCTTAAATATGTGAGCACAGTTTATTAAGGTGCAAAAGATTCACACTGGTTTATAACACACTTGAATACTTAGATCAGATGCAATTTCTAACCCTCATAATGTACCTGCTAACACTTTAAAAATCCCACTTTAACTGGTTGAAGTCATTATCTTGACAGGAACCAAAAGATGTAAGCCTATTATATCATAAGATTTACTGCCAGTGAAACTATTTTAGATATAATATTACTTAGATACTGGAACATGTCTTTGTAAGGTTAATGAAAGCATTTGTTTTTGATAGCAAAGACTATATGGACACAATATAATAAAACCTTAAAAAAGGAACTACTTTCTAAGTGACAATTCTTAAAAGCTGTCCTCTTCTAGTCATTGATAGCTTTGCATTCTAAAAAGTCTTATTTACTTAACTAGAAAGATTTTAACACTTCAAGTATGTGATTATTACCTAGAATCAGAATTTTAATTGAGGATTCATTTAAATGGCTCAGCCTCTTTGGATAGGTTCTACCCTTTAAGAATCTGGGGTCTAGGGGCGCCTGGGTGGCTCAGTGGGTTAAAGCCTCTGCCTTCTGCTCAGGTCATGATCCCAGAGTCCTGGGATTGAACCCCCGCATTGCATCAGGCTCTCTGCTCAGCAGGGAGCCTGCTTCCCTTCCTCTCTCTCTGCCTCCTTCTCTACCTACATGTGATCTGTCAAATAAATATTTATTTATTTATTTATTTATTTATTATCTGTCTTAATAAATATTTATTTATTATCTGTCAAATAAATAAATAAAATCTTTAAAAAAAAAAAAAGAACCTGGGGTCTAGAGTATTTCAATTCATTTAAGTCAAGTGAAATTTTGGCCATTACTAATACAGCCATCTGTCCTTTTATAACGAATGTTACAGCCCTTAAGGTCAATGTCAACTAAATAAAACCTAGACACCCAAATCTGAGAAACAAAAAAATCTACTCAATTTCGTATCTTAATGATGAAAACCTTTATCTTAAACAAAAGTAGTTTGGCTAATTAAAGAATATCATATTTTTATCAAATATGGTATGACTCTTTTGTAACTGGATATTGTTTTAAAAAATTAAGAAACCAAACCTGATTCTCATTCATTCTGAAAAGACTGCATTTCAGAACACAACTTCAGAATTGCATTAAACACGTGAATATAGACACTATAGCATGTAAAATATCCAAACAAATCTGAATTAGGCTGATTTAGCTAACTACATGTTTCCCTAAATTTCACTGCCTCTCCTCAAGGATCAAAATACTGATCAATATGGGACTATGGACATTTAAAAATTAAGTTAAAATATACTTTTGTATAACTACCAATTTTATCAGTAAGCATATAATTTCGCCAGTTAAGTGCAGCTCCATAAAGTAAAGGCCTGAGGAAGTAATTCTCAAACTTCAGACTGCATAAAAGTCATGTCAAGGTCTTTTAACATAGATTGCTGAATCTTTTCCCCATTTTCTGATTCTGTAGTTCTGCTAAAAAATTTGCATTTCTAATAATTCTCTAGATCATGCTGATGCTGATAGTCTGAGGACCACATTTAAAATTCACTGGTTTAAGGAATCGTCCTATTTTTCTGTCACTGCAAATGAGTTTGACTTTATTTATTTTAATACAAAGTATATTAAGATATAGGAAAAATTATAGTCTACTTGTAGGTATAGGTATTGTTAGCTGAGTGAGACACTATTCCAAACTGAAATAGAAGTTTCCTTATTCTTCATCTTGACTTGAACATTGTGGGCAATAAATCTTAGATTTTTATAATTATTTATTTCAATTTTCTTTCTTCCAAATATTGTAATCCCACTACCATCCCATATATGTGAAGATTATATTTTAATCTGTTTTACTTAATATGGTTTTCCATATATATTTTTCCATTTCTCCCTTACATTTTTTTCAGAAAAATTATTGATTAAAAAAAAATTCTTGATAAAAGCCAAAATACAGCTGAAGAGAACAAAGAGGAAAAAAAATAGAACAATGATGTCTTTGGTCTTAGACCTTTTCTTATCTTCCATGGTCTTATCATAGACAGAGGCCACATCTTTTATAGAACGATTCATACTGGGACACTCAGGAGGTCTCTCAGGAGCCATACACTATACTTGCTAGTAGACTGGCTTTATTTATATTCCTAGCTAGTCCACCTGATATCTGAAAGTTTTTCACTGTTGCACTGTAGACCGATCAATAGTGTGATTTGATATCCATGGGGAGGAGGGGGACACCCTCTGATACTTCCTATTTTTAAACAACTAAAGTTGTTTTGTATTCCCTAAACCATATTGATCCATGAAGCTAATGATAGTTTTACTAAAGCTCCCTTTTGTAAACTCTGTCACAGAGGAAACCTTGGAAAATTACAATTAACGGCAGGGAAAATGTTGGAAATCTATTTTACCATGTAACTTTACTGCCAGCTCCCGCTATGTACAAAATAAAGCTAGATCCACATTTTTTCCCCCTGGGTTTGGCTATGACTACACTGATACAGTGGAAGTGAAGATGCCTTATATTTATACCTCCAGGGTGCTTTAACTCCCTCCCAACTAATTTGCCATCATGTCCATTATGAGAATGAGCTGTAACGGCTGAATTGGCTTTGTCCCCACTTTTCCATTTCAGTAGAAATTTTAAAAGGAGGCTGTCACTATATAGGCTCAAGTGATGCCATCTGCTTTTTGGGGAAATGCACATAAAAATGGTGGGGAGAGTTAGGTATTTAATTAGAGATGGACTATCTGTTTCCCCAATCTTCTCTAACTTGACACCTGCTGGGTCACACACGGAATACAAATAAGAAGGCAGAAAATGGTCCTGACACTCTGGTAGGAGAAATGCTAAAATTAGGTTGGCCACTGAATATCACAAATGCACGTTTTCCTATTACATGAAAATAAACACAAAAGTTTTCATTCATGGGCAATGCATGAGAACTCTTAGTACAGTACAGTTGTAGTTATCAAGAAAATCATCTTATTCATATATGAATCTAGATTTCTAGGAATATACATTTTGGAAACTATATAATAAAAATTCATATTTAAAATGGAATTTAAGGAGCGCCTCGGTGGCTCAGTGGGTTAAGCTGCTGCCTTCGGCTCAGGTCATGATCTCGGGGTCCTGGGATCGAGTCCCGCATCGGGCTCTCTGCTCAGCAGGGAGCCTGCTTCCCTCTCTCTCTCTCTGCCTGCCTCTCCGTCTACTTGTGATTTCTGTCAAATAAATAAATAAAATCTTAAAAAATAAAATAAAATAAAATAAAATGGAATTTAAGAATTGTCATCAATAATAGATGTCTTACTTTACCTACCAGTAAAAATGTCCTACCTATGGGTGTATGAATATGAGGAACACTTTATTTATAATACTAAAAGATATGTCATTACTGTTACACCTTCAATGAGCCAGTAATGTTTATGGCAGGCTTTCAAGACTGTTGAGTGCATACTTTATCCAACTACTAGAGATATTTTTTCTTTACAATCTAGATCCATACCACTGTTTTGACTATGGCACAAATGCAATGCACATTTCAATAAAACAGTACAGCTTAACAGGCTAATAAAAAGGACTGTAAAGGTGCATTAAATTAGAATTTAAGATGTCTCCTATATTTGCAGCATAAATGCTAATAAAAATATAAATCTGTTATTAACTTTTTATAACAATGCAAAGTAATAAAAGTTAAAAAATGTTGAAGATTTATCAGCACATATCTATAAGATGAACAGAAAAGAACGAAGTTAAGCTGTGAAACGAAAATGTTAGGGAAGAAGGAAGGAAGAAATTTTTAGGGTAGAAGTGAAGGGTAATTATATACATATGTATACTGTTTCCTATCATTATTATTTCCAAAAATAATTAGTTTGATTTTGGTCTATAAGACTATTACTATAATCTATAAGGGATTGATCTTTTATAACTGTTAAGGCCAAGATAATATTTTATCTTAAGTGACTGAAACATTAGGCTAGGAGATTCTGTTTTAGGTGTAGTACTATGTAACATGTTACTGTTTCCCCAAAGTAACAATATTCCATTTGTGTCAAATAGGTGCTGACAATACAATAAGGTTTGTTCATTAGGATCATACCACCTGTTGGTCGTTGTTTTTTTAATATACTAACCTATTGGAAGTATTATTGTTTAAGTTGCACTTGCACAGACCTAATTATTACATGTGACTTGGAAATTAAAATTGTGATCTGTCCAGAGAGCTCTGCTTCAAAATTAATATAACAATATTTGAAGGCTTTCAAAGATTTTATATTCAGATTTTAGAAAGAAAACCAACTGTTCTCAAAAGGAATATCAAGTGGTATACTTCCACCCACTAAGCCATATGAAAAAAGTTTTAGTAGTATAAAGACTAAATTATTAATAAGAAAAAGTAAGCCAAAATTGCTTATTTTTCACCTATATAAGTCATAATTACTTGAGATATATACTAAAATAAAAAATACATAAAAATCAAATACAGGAAGTTCAGGAACTGCCCACACACTACTTTGAGAAGCTGAAAAATTATGGTATGTGAAATTACAGTAAAATCCAAACAAGATTTAAAAATTATATATAGTGTATAAAATGTTTGGATAAACTTATCATTAAATACAACAAGTATTATATCATTGTAGTTATTACTAGAGTCCTCATTTGTCAGAATAGATTATAAATTCAGTAGTGTAACTATTTCTCCTCCCTTCAAAATATCAGTTTACCAATGTTTGGAAAGATTCTGAATAGTAATAGTTATCACTTGTGTATTGCCTTGGGCCTTGGACAGTTGACAGTTACTCAAGGTAACACTTTCAAAGAAAATCAAATAAACAAATATTCTAAAATTCAGGGGGAAAAATGTCTTAAGCATTTCTAGTTTTGCATTAATAGTCTGTCACATAACAACTCAGCTGGTCAAAGTTCCATTTTTCTTTTAAATTTTAAAATAAGTTTATTTTATGTTAAATTAAATATGCAGCTCTTAAAAAGATTAATTTGGGTTCTCATATAATATGTAAACCATTTTGAGATTCATAATTTAGAAAAAAATAGAAGTGGTTATAGTAGATAATAAAAATTCACTGGGGCATAATTTTCTCTATGACACAAGCATAATTCATGAGTTCATTATGGTTTTCATGAACATTGTCCTTATAAAGTAAAGACAAACAACATATAGATGGCTTAACCTACTCCATACATCACGTGCATAAATCAAATTTTAAAAGTGTATTTCAAAAAAAATAAATAAATAAATAAAAATAAAAGTGTATTTCAAGAATTTTTCAGAAATGCTTATGTCCCATGTTGTAAGTAACCAAGGAAATATTAAACTAACCCAAACTAAGGGTATCCACGATTGAATATCCTCTCTAGCCAGGGTTCTTTATTCCACAACTGAGATGGAAGGGAAAGTATTTTTGTTTTGTTTTGTTTATAGTAACGTGGTCCATCATGCATGACCAAAAATGTGCATTCAAAAATAAATTTACTTTGAAAGAGGTCAGTATCCAGTGAGAATGATACAAACAATTTTAATGTAGTAAATTACAATAATTTGGCCTGAAAATTTTAAGTCATGCAATACAATTTTACACCATGTGAAAGAGAAGGGAAGAAGCAGTGATTTCATAAAAGTAAATTCTAATCCTTATATAATAACACTTGTTTACTGACCTGGAAAAAAATTTACATCAAGTGACTCTTTTGATTATAACTTAAATGAAATAGCGTAGTTTCTTTTTAACTTCAAGTTCTCACACGTGCCCAAATTAATAATTATAATAGCTAAATTAAGAGATGAATATGTGTGAAGTATTTTAAATGCTTTCTATATATAGCTTCACAATCCCTTATGCAAAATCCTTGGATCCCGGTATGTTCAGAATCTTAGGTAATTCAGTTCATGTACCATATATCATGTTATGCTCCACCCTTAGCTGAGCAACTTTAATAATTCTCAGTAAAACCTTATAAAACAAGTCACACTAACTAGGATCAATGCAGACTAAAATGAGTCTCAGATCCATTTATGTAAGGTTTTTGCTAAGTGAATTTTGGATCTAACTTAAGGAAAAAATGTTAGCTTTTACAACACTTTAGGTTTGGCGATTGTGGATAAGTGATCGTGGAACTGGGTTTTTGTTTTGTTTGTTTGTTTGTTTTTTAGGATTTTATTTATTCATTTGTCAGAGAGAGAGAGAGAGAGAGAGAGAGAGAGAGCGCACAAGCAGGGGAAGCAGCAAGCAGAGGGAGAAGCAGGCCCCAAACTGAGCAGGAAGCCTGATGTGGGACTCTATCCTAGGATCATGACCTGAGCTGAAAACAGACACTTAACTGACTAAGCCACCCCAACACCCTAGAACTGGGTTTTCTAATTTAATCCTAAGCACAGACCTATTAGAAAGGTAATGCCATTATTATTTTATATACAAGGAAACCGAAGGTTAACACTGATAGATATCCCACCAAAATTATAAGGCTAATAGCATAAATGAAAATTATTCACTTCAACCTGAACATTTGGTCTATAGGGCCTAGAATTACTTAGAGAATTGCCCATGATAGGCCCAATTATCTAGCAGATGCCACTGTACATTTACTCCAAATTTTGCACTGTCTTTTTTGTTTGAAGCCATTTCTCATTTTGAAAGGTTGAGTCATAAGTTTATGTTACGAAAAGCCCTGGAACTAAAGCTAACTACTCAAGTTTCCTATGGGTCTATAGAAAAATGAGTTAGGGAGCATACTTTAAAATTCATGTTCATTTCTTAAATTCTAACTTGAAATTGTGGATTAAACTTACTACTATAACAAGGAATTTTTTTTTTTTTTTAAGATTCATTTATTTGAGAGGGAGACTGAGAGTGAGTTGGTGGGGAGGCACAAAGGGAGAAGAAGGAGAGAAGCAGATTCCCTGATGAGCAGGAGCCCAACTAGGTGCTTCATCCCAGGACCATGAGATCATGACCTGAGCTGAAATCAAGAGTCAGATAATTAACAAAGAGACACCCAGGTGCCCCCACGATAAAAAAACTTTAGGTAAAGTGGGAATATGTAAAGTTAATGCATAAACTTTAAATTTTTTTATTCCCACATATTTAAGATAGCTGCCCTCAGAATCAAAACTATGAAGTTACTTAATAGATAAGACATTTAATAAAAGGATTCTTGTTAACAGAGCAAATAGAACCAAGTCATCATAATATATCATAATTTATAGAAAAGGGGGGTATAGCTTAGTGGTAGAGCATTTGACTGCATAATTTATAGAAAAGAATGCTCATACAAGAATGCTTAAGTTATAGAAAAAAAATTCCCTTATTAAAAGGAAAAACACAAACCATAAGGACTCTTATCTCAGGAAACAAACTGAGGACACCAGGAACACAGGGTGGGGAGGGGAGGGATAGGGTGGCTGGGTTATGGACATTGGAGAAAGTATGTGCTATGGTGAGTGCTATGAATTGTGTAAGACAGATTATTCACAGACCTGTACCCCTGAAGCAAGTAATACATTATATGTTAATAAAAAAACTATAAAATTAAATTATTTTTTAGCATTTAATTAATTAATTTATTTGACAGAAAGAAATCACAAGTAGGCAAAAAGGCAGGCAGGGTGGGGGGAACACTGAGCAGAGAGCCCGATGTGGGGCTTGATCCCAGGACCCTGAGACCATGACCTGAGCTGAAGACAGCAGCTTAACTCACTGAACGACCCAGAAACCCCAAAATTAAATTAAATTTGAAAAAAGGAAAAGCTATTACTAACATTTCTTGAAAGATAGTAACTACTACTTTTGGGGGAAAATTAAGGTTTTTTTGTTGTGGTTAAATATTCATAATATAAATTTTACCATTTTAACCATTTTTTGGTCTTCAGGTCAGTGGTGTTAAGTGCATTCACATCGCCATACAACCATGGCCACTGTCCATCTCAGACCTTTCCCACCTCCCCACACTGAAACCTCTATGAAACAAATGCTCATATCCCCTCCCTCTTAGCCCCTGACAACCACCAATCTGTGCTCTGTATGTGTAAACCTGTAATATTTGTCATTTTGTGATTGGCTTATTTCACTTAGGTGTAATCTCTTCAAGGTCTTGTGCCAAATTTTCTTCAGCTGATTTCATTGTATTTATACACTATGTTTATCAATTCACCCATCTGGGCCACTTGGGATGTTTCTATCTTTTGACTACTGTGAATAATGCTGCTATGAACACTAATATACAAATATCTGTTCAAGTCCCTGTTTTTAATTAATTCTGGTATCTATATCCAGGAGTGAAAAATGGTAGATCATATGGTAATTCTATATGATTTAATTTGCTGAGGACCCACCAAACTGTTTTCCACAGTGGCGATATCATTTTAAATTCCCACTAGAACACACAAGGGTTCTAAATTCTCCACATCCACACCACGATGTGTTTGAAAATGTTCAATTTTTATAATTTCACTTTATCCAGAAACCTCAAACTATTTACAACTACCAACTCACTACTGATAATAGATAAGTATTTTAATTTTCCTTTTATTTTCTTACACACTATTCATTTTTTTCTTCTAGAAAAGAAGAAATATCATGTCTATAGATAATATGTCTATATCATGCCTATTACATCAGAATAGTGGTTATAGCTCCTTAAATTTTGAATAAATAAATATATCTAATTAGAGACCTTATATATTATATACACAGACCTAAGTAACTTACTCCTATTCCTAGAACATAATTACTTAATGGGATTTGAAGTGGATACATAATAAACTTTGGAGTCTCTAGTGCTTAAGAGCCTCATGTGTACTGTTACAGAGGAGGAAAGAATAAACTGAAATTGTTCAGACTAGATGGTTTTCTTAAGCTATCTGCAAATATATACATGACCCTTAAGGACATAAAGCATTATAAAAAGCATGACCTACCTTCTTTAGTCCAGTCTTATATCTCAGACTTGCAGGCTTCCTCAATACTGCTTATGGATAATTAGAAAGTGTTAAATAGGGTTTGCACCACAGTGATTTTATAAACCTGGCCTGAGGAATCAATCAGTCAGTAGGGTGGTATTTGTTTCTGAGTTTGAAAGCCATACTTGTCAAATGTTTCCACGAAGAATGTGCAAAAATGCCAACTCCTTTGAATTCAAGTAGGAAGGAAAACCAACAGAAATTCAGATGCATACACATTACATTTCTCTTTTCTCAGAATTCGTCAGTTAGATACTGCTTACTCAACCAGAAACTTTACATTTTCAATTAGGGATGGACAATTAGGACTCCCCAATTCAGATTTTCTTATACAAAGAAACACAGATTATTTACTGATTTTCTGGCTCAGATTCCAGGGACAGCCAACAAACCAATCAGAATTCATGTTAGGATAGTCTGATCTATGTCCCTAGCATAGAGTCAAGGCCAGTGAAATTAAAAAAAAAAAAAAAAAAAGACATTAGTAGACACCAGGAACACAGGCAAATAGTAATTTGTGTGATTAAGTTATCTGCAGATATGTTAAGGTAATAGGTGATTGGAGCCGAAGTATTTTTAACAAAACAAAAAAATTATTGAAGGTTTTGGCTTTCTGGACTCTCCTTATCTAAAATTTTGTAAAAGATCATAGCAGCTGGTTATTATAGAACATTAATTTCACCTAACACCGTGGTGATGATCTCAGTTTAACTAAGTACCCCTTCTTTCAGACAACATAAAATAAGAAAGATCTATGCAATTTTATTCTACTTTGGGGAGATTAATGTACATAGAACACTCAGCGGCAAATCAACCGATCATATTAAAGAACATAAGGGAAAAGGAAAGTGTAGACAAATAGAAAAAGTAATATTTAATGTAAATTTCTATCTCAATAATAAAGTCTATTATAGATAACGAAGTCTATATTATAGTCATTCCTAGCATTTGGTTTTAAATATATCTTACATAAAAGCTTCATCTGAATGTTTTCATCTGAAAATTTCCAGAAAAGTTTAAATGGAAAAACTGTCAAGTCTATTGTTTGCTTTTATTTACAGTATAAGTTTCAGTATTATTTAATAAGAAATTAGCATTTATTAAAGTTAGTAATAGTACCTACATTGTAGAGTTATTATGAGACTTTGATAAGCTAATATTTGTAAATGCTTTGGAACATCATCTAGCTTAAAAGTGACCAAATAAATAAAATAATACTAACGAGATCAAATGGCTAGCAACTTTGCAAGTTGTTGGTCAAAAAGAGTTTGGAGGTGTTAGAAGCAAATCAAATTGAAAACTATTTTTGAGTTGCTAATACCCTCTTCCAAAAAGAGAACACCACATTTCCTCTGTAGGAAGCTCCAAAAGAAGTATTTTTACTTAAAATTGAGGGGTGCTAACTAATTAGATCACATGACTAATTAATTAGTATTCCACACACCTATAATTAGAAAGTGTTAAATAGGGTTTGCACCACAGTGATTTTATAAACCTGGCCTGAGGAATCAATCAGTCAGTAGGGTGGTATTTGTTTCTGAGTTTGAAAGCCATACTTGTCAAATGTTTCCAGGAAGAATGTGCAAAAATGCCAACTCCTTTGAATTCAAGTGGGAAGGAAAGCCAACAGAAATTCAGATGCATACACATTACATTTCTCTTTTCTCAGAATTCGTCAATTAGATACTGAGGAAGTTCATTTAAAATTTAATTCTCCAAGTTTTCCTTCTTTTATAACTTACCCTGGTGTTTAATTACCCTATATTTGTTGATTATTTTCTCCCCTTTCTATGAGCATATTAGCATGCAACCATAACTATGTTAAATTACCTTTAAAAACTCATAAAAATCAGTGGAGCATGCTGTTTTCCTCTTTACACTACATGAAATCCACTTTAAATATATTAGAATATTTTAACAGATTTTGGGAGTGTTTATTTTAGCCCCAACTCTAACACAGCTCAGGCTGATTGAACCTGTTGAGTGGTGCACTGTGGTTCTCTGTATGGCATTCTGGACTGTTATCCTACGGTGTATTCCGGATGGATTTAATTTTTCCCGTGTTGATTAATCAATAGATATTTTCAGAAGTGATGAGAAAAATACAAGACTCTTAACTGGCTAAACCTAGATTTTTGTCCCTAATATTCTTACAATAATATTGCTTCATTTAGAAGACAACTCTGTCAAAATACTTCTAATAAAAAAGAAAATCAGAATTACTGAAGCCCATTCCATATCTTAAAATTCATCTAAAGGGAGCTGTTTTCCTTACACATCCTTTATTTTGTTCTCTGGGACACCAAGCTAGATCAGCCTATGGAGTCTTCTGTAGGCTCAGCTTGCTGTCCAGAAAGCAATGGTTTATCTGAGTGAGGAGGCCCTTTATGGAATTGCCACATGTACCAATGTTTATAAGCATATATCCTTACTCTACCCCTATTACTTCTGTTCTGTATCACTGGCATGTATCATGTGTGGACATGTGTGCAAATGTGTGTTTCTATGTCTATATGGGAGAGAGAGAAGGTAAAGAATTGAAAGGAAATACATGAAGGAAAGACTCTACCTTCTTCAGCCTACACTCTGTACTCAAAAAATGTTTGCCAAATGGTTATTAATTTGGTTACAAAGCTAGAATCATAGTATAATGTATAAATTGCATTTGAAATGCAATAAACCCATTTAAGCAAATAATCCATTCTACCTCCCTTCATTTAAATGAGAATTTAATTTTATTTAAAATGGTGCTTTTACTCGTGATGCTAGGTTTCATTGGATTTTGTAAAGGTCTATATTAACAATTTCTACATTAATTCAGTCATTCTTTCAATAAATATTTGAAGGCCCACTATATCTCACACACACAGGAACCAAGGATATGTTGTGATGCTGAAATGTTTAAATACATGCATTAAGTTCCTCTTAACAGTACCATGCAGATCAATGTAATGAGGCAATATCAAGAAGGCTGCCTTCACGACAGGCAAGATCTCTGTTGGAAATCTGATTCTGAAACCATGGAACAGGCATATGTTTTTAACCAAAATGAATAATAAGTGAAATACCAGTTAGAACTATTGGCTTTATGTAAAAAAATTTCTGGTAATTTTTATCTATCAGCGAATTATAGTAATAGTATTACTATATAGTATTATATATAATTCTGTACAAGTTATTTGACATAAAGTATTCCATTTTGTCATTTATATAAATACTCTTACATAAATTAATTGAACATCTACAATATGCACAGGCACAGAGGACACAAAAAACAGTGAAAGAATCAGAAATCCCCAATCTTAAGGAGCTTACATTTAGGGAGATAGATTGAAAATAAAGATAAGTGCACACTTTATGTAGCGACAGTAGTATATACTAAAGACAAAAAAATGAGAGAAGAGGAAAATGGGTTGAAATTTTAGATAGGGGGCACATAGAAGCCTTCACTGGAAAAGCAGCTTTGAGTAAAATCCTATAGCAATTAGCGTTACAAGTGTGAGAGGAAAGCATAATCTGGCAGAGGGAATAAAATAGCAGGCAAAAAGACTTTTAGGCAGTAACATAGTTGACTCCTTCAAGAACCAATGATAAGGCTGCCATGGCTGGAACTTTTTGAAGGAGGAGGAGAGTAATAGGAGATGAGTTCAAAGACATAATGAAGACTGGGTCAAGTAAAATTTTTGTGATGACTGAAAAAGATCTTGGTTTTTAGTGTGCATGAGATGGAAGGCAGTGGGAAAGTTTTGAAAAGAGAAAGAACAAAATTTGGGGTATCTGGATGCCTCAGTCAGTTAAGGGTCTGCCTTTTACTCAGGTCATGACCTCAGGGTTCTGGGATGGAGCCCCACATGGGGCTCCATGTTCAGTGGGGAGACTGCTTCTCCCGGTCACTCTCCCTCTGTGCTTTCCCTCTTTCTCTCTTTCAGATAAACAAATAAAATCTTTACTTTTTAATTTTTTAAATTATTATTTTTAATTTTTTAAAAGATTTTATTTATTTATTTATTTATTTATTTATTTGGCAGAGAAAGCAAGAGAGCACAAGCAGGGGCAACAGAAGAGGGAGGGAAGCAGGCTCCCCACTGAGCAGAGAGCCTGATGTGGGACTCAGTCCTAGAACCCTGGCATCATGACCTGAACCAAAAGCAGATGCTTAACCTTCTGAGCCACCCAGGTGCCCCAATAAATAAAATCTTTAAAAAAGAGGAAAATGACATAATCTGAACAACTTCTAAAGAAATCACTCTGTTACTTCAGAAAATATGATAATATTATGCATATTTTGACATGATGGACTATATCAGTACTCAGGAAAACAACAAACAGCAAACTAGTAACCCAAATCCTTCCTCAAGTCTCTGGGCCCAAGCAATGTTGCGAAGTCAATTCAATCCCTGGACACTTCATGTTTGGAGTAAGGTAATAAATTGCTAATCAAGGACTTAGATATTTCTTAACTTTGTATGTGACTCAGGTCACAGGAAGAAATCATTATTTTCATTTCTGATTCTGACTCAGCAGATGGAGAAGTGAGTTGGGGAAAAGAAATCCTTTTAAAATAAATGATCGGTGATGTTCACAAGAGATGTCAGATTTATTTTTCCTATTTTTATAAAATAAGTTAACTGATTTAAGATGGGTAGGTGATAGAAAGAAAATATAGATATGTAAGGATATATAATATATAACTTACATTTGGAGCATTTTGTCCTCTAATTACTAAGAATTCTATTACTACAAGGGCAAATTATTTTTCACATAAGTAATTGAAAATTGGCCTTTTAATTAGGCAAAAACTCTGCATTTATCTTCTTGTCCTTTTAAACATTTTTCACAAAATGATCATTTTTGTTTCTAAACAAAATATATACTTTTCCCATTATGTTTGGCTCTGCATGGATGAGGAATCATGGACTTTAACCAATGGCTCCCTTGAAGCTAGTATCTGTGACAGGCTTTCAGAGATGACATCAGCCTCCAAGGGGAACACAATTCTAAACCTATCTGTCTCTCCAAGGATGCCACTTAATTGTAAATTTTAAACAGATCGGATTGCTCAGTGTCTGTATCTTTTTTTTTTTTTTTTTTGGTAAGATTTTACTTATTTATTTGACAGAGAGAGATCACAAGTAGGCAGAGAGGCAGGCAGAAAGACAGAGGTGGAAGCAGGCTCCCCGCTGAGCAGAGAGCCTGATGCAGGGCTCCATCCCATGACCCTGGGATCAGGACCGGAGCCAAAGGCAGAGGCTTTAACCCACTGAGCCACCCAGGCATCCCAGTGTCCGTATTTTTATTCCTACCTTTATTTCAAGCCAAAGTAGGGGGGAAAAAAACTTTTTAAAGATTTTTTTAAACTTTCTGTATTTTTCTCAGTCAACAGAAAATAATGATAACAGAATATAATGCAAGATAATGTATTTTATCCTGCTAGTGAAAACTGTACCATGTACTTTCTGAATTCAACAAATCTTCAATTATTGCAATTTAATTTGATGCCTGCAAACTAACTCCTTTCAATTACCAAATATCTTAGCCTTATTTATCATAAACATTGTTACTTGTCAATAATAACAATTAAGAGTGTCTTCTCCCTGTGTTTGGGGCTTTTAGATAGAAGCAATTTGACAATGACATGAATCAGAGAGAAGAAATAGGAATAGACAATTATAGATAAGATATCCATAATCACTTTTAAAGGTAAAATATGTGGTTAAAGTTTTTTATTTTTTTTAACTGATTTGGTTACTTAATATTTTAATCCGAAGTCAGATGCCTTTGTAGTACTTAGTGGTGCTCCTAAAGCCCAGGAAGGCTTTACTGTTCTGGTTTCTTCAAGCACCTAAATGTATGGGAGAGAATTTCCTCTTGCAAGTTCTTCTCAGACCCAACATAATTTTATTCCTATTTTTACCATCAGTTGTTCTGACTTCTCATAATTTTGTTTATAGCACTGAACTAATAAAAAATTGCAAGTTCATCCAGTTTTCATATGGCCCTACTGACCTATGTTAAGGTAACAGGACTGTCAGGATAACTCTGGCCAGCTTTCTCACAGCTCTCACGTAGCCGCTGTAACTTGAGCACCTAGCACAGGCCTGACGCAGGCCAGGGAGGGGA
This sequence comes from Neogale vison, assembly GCF_020171115.1. NCBI lineage: Eukaryota > Metazoa > Chordata > Mammalia > Carnivora > Mustelidae > Neogale > Neogale vison. The sequence goes on from NC_058093.1 coordinate 23,005,590, forward strand.
ACACTCAGAGGCAGTTGTAATGCTGAAGAGAAGGAAATCACTAGAATCAGACTGTCTGGGTTTGGATCCTAGGATTGCCCTTCTCACTCCGTGACCTTAAGCAAATTACTTAGATATATTTACAGCATTTAAGAAATATTTAATATTTGGAATGATAGCAAAGGGATTAAATGAAATAATACATCTATTTAGCAGTGAGCTCTGTATGTCAAACTTTATTATTAGTACACATTAAATTTTAAAAAGGAAACAATGTGTTATGGCTTAGATCTAATGACACCTACTTTTACCCACATGCAGGGTGAACTGTCTCAGCCTGTTCTAGTCATAAAAGTTCTCCTTTATCCCAGTTTTAAGGAATCATATGCAGCATGATCATGAATTCTGTGGTTTGCAATTCACCATGTTTTTTTTTCTGACAAGTATTATGAAAGATATTCTTTTAAAAAGGTTTTCATAAATACAGTTAAACAGAGTGATGTTTATAAATGTCTGTTCTGCATGAATTCCTAAACTGGAATTGGATATGAACATATTCTAAAAAAAAAAAAAAAAAAAAAAAACTTCTCAAATTCTTTAATTTTGTTCCTATTAAAATGATCAACGATGGTACAATAAAACTTTTTGTCAAGAATATAAAACTGTCATAAAAATCCTTGTGATAACAAGGATCACCTCGTGGCCCAGTCGGTTGAGCATCCAGCTCTTGGTTTCAGCTCAGGTCCTGATCTCAGGGTCCTAATTTCAAGGTTGTGAGACAGGCCAGTGACAGGCTCCATGCTCCTGCTCAGCACAAAGTCTAAAGTCTAAAGTTTCTCCCTGTCCCTCTACTCCTCCCCTCACTCGCTTGCTCTCTCTCTCCAATATAAATAAACCTTTAAAAAAAAATCCTTGTGATAACAGCTTGAGTAAGAGAAATGAGGTCAGCGCACTCACATTAAAGAGAGAAATGAAAGTGAAGTCAACATAAGTAATGACAATAGAACATTATATTAAAAAGACTATTCAACTAATGGAATTCTCTATTTGTTTTCCTGTGAATAATCCTATGTATTTGGAAGCAGTGTCATCTGTTCTTCTATGATAATATACTAAAAAAGGGGAATTAATTTGTCTTCAACCATTTGCTATAAAATATATTAATTGTGAACTCAGAAAATAATGAAATGTTATTTCAACTGAAGTGAAATCAGATCTGAATTTGTTAATGCTCCCAATGCTACATTAAATATAGGCTATCAAGAACAAGTATAAGCACTGACACATTTCTTAGGGATCATTTGGGATAAGACTGCTTATACATAAAGCCATAAACAAATTACATACTTATAAAATAGCACAAGCTTTGTAAGTGATAGAGTCAGGCTTGCAATTTTTGACTTTACTGATCTTGGATAAGTTACCAGAACCCTCTGCATCAAACCTCCTATAAAATGTGTAGAATTTTACCTACTTTAGAAGAGACAGAATTTTACCTAACAGAGATCATCTACTTCAACAATTTAGACTAGGATTTAACTTTGTGTTACATAGTCAAGTTCCTTTTTTCACCCTGCCATTTTATTCTAAAAGGTATATGAGTTTATGACTAGTTTTACTTTTTAATTTTATTTAAAAAATTTTTAAATTCAATTTAGTTAACATATAGTGTATTATTAAATTAATAATAGTTTTACTATTTAAATGAAATTTAAATAATTAGATGTAAAATTAAATCATACTGTACTCATTAGAATCATACACTTCTTTAAAATTGACCTTCAGAAGTTAATACATATTATTGTAAACAACATTTCATAAAAAGGCAACTACTTGATCAAAGGATTTTTTATTTGCTTATTTTATTTTACATGTATATATAAAATATATTCTTAGGATTTATATCCCCTTTATTTTAGGAATATTGATGAAGACTGAAAATAGGGGGAAAATAACTGATTAATGATCAGTCCCTTGTATATACCTGGCTTATTTCTGTCCTAGAGTTTATATTTGCTGTCCCTCTGCCTAGATTGTGATTCCCTCTCATACCTGCAAGGCTAATTTCTACTCTTGCTTTAGGTTTTTACTCTACTTTTCTAGTGAACACTTCCACGTATCACCTTATCTAAAATTTCAGCCCATATCCTCTCTCATTGGTTTTCTCCTTAGTACATAATAGTATAATATGTTATATAAAATGCTCATGTATCTTGGAGGAAGATTACATAGAAAGAAAGAAACATAGATAAAGGAAATATAAACTATGAAATACATAAAAATGACTATGGCAAGAACTTATATTGGAGTAGGACATGATTAAAATTTAGAACAAGAGGAAGAGAACTACAATGATAAGAAAGAAACATCATTAGGCTTGAAATGCAACATAAGAAAGATGGATTTAATATGAAGATTTTGAGGATGTTAATAGATGCTTGAAGGCAGTGAGAATTAAAAACACTAAGAAGACAAGCTTTACTGCTTTCTGAATTTATAAGGGAGGGAAACAGACACCTTGCAGGAGAAACTGGCAAAATATGCCAATAGCGGTTGCATTACTTTGAACAATACTGTAACATTTCCAGTATTAAATGGATAATTACTCATCTAAAGAGAAAAAAATTATGAGATGTCCTCCGTATCTCATAATTTCGTAATTAGATGAAAAATACCCTTATTTAAGTCATTAAATACATAATTATTCCTGGGTGGCTCAGTTGGTTGGGTGATGCGGATGCCTTCGGTTCAGATCATGATTCCAGGGTCCCAGGATCAAGTCCCACATGAGGTTCCCTGATCAGCCAAGAGCCTGCATCTCTCTCTGCCCGCCACTCTCCCTGCTTGTGCTCTCTCTCTCTCTGACAAATAAATAAATAAAATCTTTTTTAAAAAGTAATTCAATACATAGTTTAAAGATCTTTATTCTTGTTCATTCTATTATACTTAAGAAAACTACACAAAGAGAGTTTCAAAATAATTCTGAACTCAGAAAAAATACTCTCTCGATGTAACTTCTATGTATTTTATTGGGTTAATTTTAAATCCACATATATATCAGAATATACAAGAAACATGTCAGATCTTTTCATTTTCTCAAGTGTGATAGCATCTGTGCTATACTGGAGATTTCCTGACCCCACAATTTCTTTACATAAAAATTCATAATCCTATCTATGGAAATAAAATTGTTGTCACAGACATTTGAAATATCCAACTCAGACGAACTCTTTATAGCTGAATTTTCTGTATACATTTTTCTTATTTAATGGCAATACAGAATACATACCAAGACATCAATCACAACCATTTTTAAATCCATATTTTTTTATCTTAGTGTATACATGCTATTTATTTGATATCAAAAGAAACTAAGTTACAGAGTCATTATGAAAACGGCCACTTTGAATATATTTTCCCCAAAATTTTAATATAACTTTTGTTTGTTCTGCTACTGTAGAGAAAACAGTATCATAAGACATTTCTCCAAATAATAAGTACATTTGCTCATTTATTTTTAGGGATACAAAATAGAGACTAGAGTTTCAGACAGTATGTGCTAGTAATATAAGTACTTGTGACTTTCTCACTTATTAGTGGTGTTGTAGACTGAATTCTGTCTCCGACCTCTAAATTCATATGAATTAAAGCCCTAACTCTCCAGGTGACTTTATTTAGGGTTAGAGCCTATCAGGAGTATAAGAAAGTAACAAAGATTAAATGAGGTCATAAGGGTGGGGCTTTAATTCCATAGGGTTTGTATCCTTATAGGAAGAGACATTAGAGAGCTCTCTCTCTCTCTCTCTCTTTCTCTCTGCCAATCTCTCTCACACACACACACAGGCCCTTGAGCGCTCTCTTTCTCATCAAGTCCAAACCAAAGTCAGTCACTTACATCTTCCTTTGAACTCATTTTTTTCCCTCCTCATGTGATCTTTATCTCAGTGAATGGCATCTCCACCCACTCAGTTTTCCAAGCCAACAAAGTAGTGGTCAGCCTTGACTCCCCACTCCTCCCCAAACCTCATTACTCACAATGTGCTATAAATTCTACATCTTAAACTTATCTTTTACTTCTTTATTCTGCTGTCACTACGTCACTCCAGGCCACCAAAACAAATGCTTGCACTATTGTAGCTTCCATGAGTATCTCTCCTTCTCAATCTTTACTTAACTTCCACTCAATCTTCAAGTATCCATTTAAGCACTACTTCTGCAAAAAGCTTTCCCTGGAGAGGAGACACACACACACACACACACACACACACACTCAAGGGCAGATGTTCCTGTTAATAATATTTTACCTAGCCCCTTGTGCTCCAGAACACTTAACATATTCTATGGCAATGAATACCAGCCTTCCCTGAAAGATGCTGAATGCACCTTCCTGATAACTGTGACCTCAGTGATTAACTCAGAGCCAGGCATATAGTTGAAATTTTAAAACATAACATAGAATAGGGAATTAACAAAACCTGCTTGTGGAGGAGAGTTGGGGCATAAATAGTAACAGTTCCATGTTTTATTTAGGAAGGTTTAGTGGTAAATTGTTGTCTTAGAAATTGGAAGACATTTAATCGGAACTTGTCTTAATTGCATGCTTGTAAAGAAAGCAGTTTTTAAAGTAGATTTTATTTCTTTATAGGAGCAGCTGAAAGATATTAGAATAATGGCAAAGCCCTCTTGTATCATCCCACAGACCTATGTCATAGGACCTACATCATTGAAAATGTTTATATTTTCTTATGCAACCGATAGAATTAAAAGGCTAGAATAATTATGTGAAATCTAGGAATATAAATGTATCCATTCAATTTCTGAAGTAAATATAAGTTTGCTGAGCAAATAGTAAGATTTACTTAAGGTAGGATGATGGACATAATCACTAGAAGCCAAGCTGCTGATACGGTAACTCTGTTACTACACTTAGTAAAGTATATAGGCTATTTAATTGCTTTCCATTTTAGGTTTTAGCTATATTCCTCAGGATTTCAAATAAGGTTTCTAGCCAAAAGGCCATGAGAGTAAACCAACAACAAACAGAGAATTCAGTTTGTTGAGAGTTTTTAAATTATGAATGGAGGTTAAACTTTGTCAAAGGCTTTTTCCGTATCTATTGAGATGAACATATGGCTTTTATCCTTCATTCCGTGAATGCGGTATATAGCACGTTAATTTTCAGGTGTTGGACCATCACTGCTTCCCTTGAATAAATCCCACTTGATCATAGTACATTCAATTTAAAGGATCACGATTCTTTTCATGTATTGTTGAATATGGTTTGTTAGTATCTTGTTGAAGATTTTTGTGACTGTTCACAGGCATATTGACCTGTAATTTTCTTTTCTTGTAGTATCCTTGTCTGGTTTTGGTAACAGAGTGATACTGACCTTGTAAAATGAGTGTGGATTTCTATTTTCTGGAAGAATTTGGGAAGGATCTGTATGAATTTAAACATATGCAGAGTTTCTATGTTATAGCCTTGAGGTAGATTTATTTTATTATGTTGAGGTCTGTTCCCTCTGCACCCAGTTAGGCACTGCCCTGCACTGATACCACACAGTTAGGATCTGCAACAAGCAAGGGATCCAGCTACGGGGCATCATCGTGCCCTTAGGGAGAAGGGGATTTTGGGGAGACTTGTGAATTGGAAGACAGCAACTACAGCTGCCACCAAAGCAGACATAATCCTTTGTTTAGGTTTCACTTCAAGGGTTCTAAAAACTTACCCCTGCTTCTGGTGTGTGACCAAGTCCCCTAGCTGGAGGACTGCCTGCTAACTTTTGAATTTTCAGTGGCTCCTGAAGGATGACTGGGCTGCCCTACATCCCCATGGGAAGTGTGATAAATACAGCTCCTCATGGGTAAGCTGGGCCTGGACATCCCCAACAGGCAGAAGGGCTCCAGCTTCTCCCTGGCAGCTCTCCTGTGTGTGAGTGAATGTGGCAGCCACCACTGCCTTGCAGATGCCGGCAGGGAACACTTAACTCATTTTACAACTTCCACTTAACTCAGCCCCTATCCCTGGGGGCTGGTTTGGCAGAGCCTTTACCAAATGCATGAAAACAAAGACAGTAACATAATCTTATCTGATGACCAACAACAATTAGCAATTTGCAGAGAGCCAGAACACTTATTCAGCAGCAAGTGACACCTTGATCAACAGCAAGTTGCCCTCCCAAGGTCTACTGAGAATTCTTCACGGTGACATTTCTATTGTGATATTTTTAACTCCACCCCCCACCCCCCCACCCCCCAACCCCAGCTTTGTGAAAAGTCCTCCTTCACTGCTGTGGTTGTCTTCCCAGTATGGTCTTGACCCTTGAAGACACAACTCACCTACCTAGCATCTACATAAAGAGGCAAAGGTGACACCTTTTTGTGAGAAGAGAACTCAGGTTATTTTAGACCTGACCAGACAAGAGGAAGCACATGGCATCATCACTAATCATCATGGAAATGCAAATCAAAACTGCCATAAGATATCACTTCACATTCTTAGAATAACTATCATAAAAAGGGAAAGAGATAACAGGTATTGCTGAAGATGTAGAGAAAAGGGATCCTTTGTGGACTATTGGTGAGAACATAAATTGGTGTAGCCTGAATGAAAAACAGTAAGATTCCTCAAAATATTAAAAATAGAACTGCCATATGATCCAACAATCCACTTCTGACTATATCTCTTAAGGAAATGAAAATGGGTCATTCGAAAGCTACCCACACACCCATGTTCATTGCAGCACCATTCCCAATGGCCAAATATGAAAACAACCTAAGAGTCTGTCAATGGATGAATGAATAAAGGAATCATGATATATATATGTGTGTGTGTGTGTGTGTGTGTGTATGAATATTATTTGGCCACGAGAAAGAAGAAGATCCTAGATCCTGTCATTTGCAACAACATGAATGGAATGTGAAGGTAGTATGCTAAGTGAAATAAGCCAGACAGAGAAGACAAAATTCACAGTATCACCTCTATGCGGAATCTAAATCAATCAATCAGACTCTAAGAAATAGCATAGGAAAGTCATTGCAAGAGACTGGGTGATGGGAAAAATAGAAGTTGTTAAAAGATAAATAAAAGCACAGACTTCCTACAAACCTTAAGGTTTGAGGACCTAATATAAAACATGGTAATTATAGTTGATAAGACTATATGATATAACTGAAATTTGTCAAGAGAGTAGAACTTAAATGTTCTCACATACCCAAAAAAGTGAAAAATATATGAGCTGATGGATGTGTTAAGCAGATAGGGAGAATCTTTTCACAATATATATGTATATCAAATCACTATGAATGTATATTTAAGTATCTAACTATTTTATGTATTAATTATACCACAATAAGACTGACCAGAAAAAGAAAAAGAGAGAGCCTGAATATGACAGAATGACTTATCATTACTCAAAGCTTTTGTTTCCACGTCATTTTGAGCAATGTTGTCAGTAAGTCAGCAAAATAAAAATTTATGTCATTAAAGAGCTTCAGTTCAATTAAGACATGAGATATCTTAAACCACTGTTTTCCTTATTTTTAAATCTCAGAACAATTATCTTTAACATGAATACAATTGAATATGGAGAGAAAATATTTTTTGTTGAAATGTGTAGAGTTTAAAGAATGGAGTTGGGTTGAAATAAACCCTTTCACATTTCTTAATATCTTTGTCAGGCATTCTTTTTTTTTTTTTTTTTTAAAGATTTTATTTATTTTTTTGCCAGACAAAGATCAAGTAGGCAGAGAGGCAGGCAGCGAGGGAGGAGGAAGCAGGCTCTCTGCCAAGCAGAGAGCCCGGTGTAAGGCTTCATCCCAGGACCCTGGGACCATGACCTGAGCTGAAGGCAGAGGCTTTAACCTGCTGAGCCACCCAAGCACCCCAGGCATTCTTAAATGGGTAGAAATGTAATACCTGATAGAAGTGACTAATATTTCAACAGTGTTGCTTTAGCATGAAGAAGAATGTCTCTTTCTCCTAAGAACCCTGTTGTTATCTTTAAGACTTGATGGACTCTGTTTTTTTTCTATTGAATCCACCAGAATCCCTTAAATCATCTTTATGCTGTCATTAACTTAAATGTGAGGTTATGATAAAAGAAATTCAGAGAATTCAAATTTCCTTTGGAGTTTGTAAATTAATGCATTTGCTACACAAAAGGTAAAACTAAAGCTGATCGACAAGGGATTTTCCTTAAATCACAGAGTCAATGTAAAGACAGGGCTAAGACTAAAACAGGTTTTCTGATCTAAGAACAATTTTTCAATCATAGAAATCTTTTAATTCTTAATCCTTACAATTAGATATATGCTAAATTTTATCTAGTACCAACAGATAATATCTTGTTACAAATTAAATATTCTGATTAACACAGCATTTTTGTACGTTATGAGACATAATATTCTGTAAAACATTAGAATAATTTTATTCAATAGATCTTTATTTGGTAATCTAAATGTTTTATATATGTGCTGCCCAATATAGTAACCAAACTTACCTCTGGCTATTGAGCAACTGAATTATGTCTAGTGCAACTAAGAAACTAAAGTTTTAGTTTTATTTAAGTTTAACTAATTAAACTTAAATAACTACATATGGTTAGTTGCTACTGTATTGGACACCACAGTTTTAGGATATAATTAGAGACACAAACTAAATTATCTTGTACAGTTGCTGTATCTTATGGACATTATTACAAGATTGTTAATAGATACTTATAGTAATAAGATGATAGCTAAGAATATAGTATTTGTGCTTCTGTAAGTCCAAATGCTCATATCTCTATGACTGTATAGAGGTCTACATAACTATGAACATCAAACCTAATGCAAATAATGGTTTTGCATTTATATGTAAGGATACTAAGAGAATTAATTAAATGAACTTGCTACTTTACTTCTTTCAGGAATGTTATTAAGAATGCGTTTTTTTTTTTTTATAGTTTCACCTTTATAAAAATCCATGAAATAAATTTTTCATAGGACTTGGTGCCAAGAAAAGCCATGAAATGAATAATTTATTGTATAGCTGTCCTTTTTTTCTGGCTGCTGGGAAGCTTAATCCGAATTTGCAACCCATCTTTTAAAATTGAGAAGTCACTGTTAACATATTTCTAGGTAATAAATTTGCCATTGGCTTTGGTTTTGTTGTTGTTGTTGTTGTTGTTTAAAGATTTTATTTATTTGAGAGAGAGAGAGAGAGACCACAAGAGCACAAGAGAAGGGAGAGTCAGAGGGAGAAGCAGACTTCCTACTGAGAGGAGTCTGAAGCAGGGCTCCATCATAGGACTCCAGGATTCTGACCTGAGCCAAACAGATGCTTAACCAGCCAAGCCACCTAGGGGCCTCCGCCATTGGCTTTGACTTGCATGATCTTATTCTTATTTTCACCTGGCTTACCTTTATCTATTTATTCCTCATTTTATGTACACATGTGTATACATATGTGTGTGTGTATGTGTGTGTTTGTGTGTGTGTGTGTGTGTGTGTGTATAGGATACACGAAAGGCCAATAAGTATATAGAAATTTCTAAATTTCATTAATAATTAGGGAAACACATTTTAAACCCACAATAATTTTAAACTGCATATCCATAAAATGGTGAATATGAAATGAACATAACCCCCAAAGAACAACAACAACAACAAAAACCTGCTGATATCAATCGTTGGCCAAAAAGGAGAATAAGGACAATTGGAATTTCCATATCCTGCTGGGAGAAGTATAAATTTACACAATTACTTTGGAAAAGTCTTCAACAAAGAGATTTTGCTAAACTAAAGATGAGCAAACTTAACAACTCACTAGAATCCCAACAGAAATGCCATATAGGTGCACCAAAAGGCATACAAAAATGTCCATTGCTCTACTAGTAATTGCAATGGTTACCAACTAGTAACCATTCTATGTTCAATAATAATGCAAGCAATAAATAAATTATGGTATATTCACACAAATGATGCTGGCTACACAGCAAGGGAAATTACTGAAATAAGTGGTACTGAATCTCACATACATAATTGTTGGGTAAATAAAACCAGAAACAAAAGAACACATATTTTATGAAGCCTTTTTTTTTTTTTTTTTTTTTTTTTACCAAAACAGGAAAAATTAACAAGTGTTAAAAAATTAAGTGGTGTTAAAGTCAGGTTATAGTTAACTTGGGGGAAAAAGAGGAGTAGCGGTGGGTGCAAGCAAGAGAGACTTTGGAGTACTTGTATATTTTGTTACCTGATTTGGGAGGTAATTACATAGTATGTCTAATTTGTGGAAGTTCACAGAGATGTATGCTTAGGATTTGAACAATCTTCTCTTTGTATGTGATATATGAGATCAATAATCAAATTTACCCTAAACATTCTACTAAACCAGATATACTTACATGTCACACTCCAAGTATCCTTAGGAGAAAGTCAATAAATACATACATATATTGAAAAAATTACTGAGAAAAGATAAAGGCTGAAAAGGAATTACTTTAGCTTTTAGCAAGGACTAAAATTGCCATTTTTCATCATATAAACTCACTGTCGTGTATGGTGCACATTTTACAAAATGTATAAAGTGAGTTATGATTTCTTAATATTTTTAACAAAGTTTGATATATTCTATATAGTGTGGAATAGGAATAAGAACATAAGGAGTAATAATTTCAGAAATCCAGTTCCACAAAACATTGTTTTTTGTTTTTGTTTTTTACCTTGAAGGTTACAAGGTAAAACAAATCTTAGAAATATTACCCATCAAGCTAAGCAGGGTCGGGCCTGGTTAGTACTTGAATGGGAGAAATATTACCCATCTTCATGCTATGAAGTCACTAATAAGTATAATACTTTGTTAAAAACATTTTTTAAAGGAAATCTTCATTAGCAATTTTATATGGCCATAGTTTGCATATATTATAATTACCCAACACTTAAAACCTCTATCCTGAATTTTTACTTTTCCTTTGGCTATTTGCCTACTTTTCTTAAATTGATTTATTAATGTCCAAGGTTGCTTTGCAGTTTTATCCTTTTAGCAATAATAGATGCAATATATCACAAAAACAAATTTTTAAGAGAACATCATTAGAGTGATGTAGCACTAGTAATAAACCCCTTCACACTTGGATGAACTTAAATCAGTTTCTCTTTATTGATTTTTGGTCATAACATAATTTTAAAGTTCAACTCAGTTAATAAAAAAAGATTTTCTCTGGTGTTATGGGCAAAATAACTTGTGTTGTAAGTTTCCACTTCATTTGTGGAAGACTGTTACAGTTGTATCATATATAGATCTTGAATAGATAAAGCAATGAGGATATTATTTTATGATAATCTTTATGTATAATATCTTTTCCTCCCTTTTATTGATGTGAATTCTTCAACTCATCCTTTTCACAAGAGAATCCAATGACTCCATAATTAAAGGTTTATTTCCAATTACTTCTGGTTTTTGGTATATGTGTGTGTGTTTGTACGTAAGATGTAAAATTTCAGTATTTGCCAAATGTACAAATAGTGAATCTGTTTAAATGATATATCATGAGAACATTTTCATTATTTTTACTAATAATATGGTAATTTTCTTTAGAATGCTGCATGTTACTTCATCATGTAGGACAGTCAGCCCTATATGGAGAGTGGATTGATTTTTTATCTTGTCATTTATTCATTAAGCTAGTCTTAAAAATCAACTAATCTAATTGTTTTTAACATTATGAGTCAACAATGCAAGGATTTATCCCCTCAGGAGAATTAGTATTGCCATTCAGATAGAAGTATTTGAACAAATGTAAAAAGGTAAAATCGAAGTTGTATATGGACTCAAATAAGGCTGTTAAACTTCTCTTTATTGCTATTCCTTCTATGAAGCCATGTCTACCATAATGGTTCTCATTTTTTCTCACTGCAACATAACAGATTATGTGTACTAAATGATTTCCTGGGCTCACTCAAGTATAATCTGCAAAATTTATAAAAATCTCAGGTATCAAAAGGTCCTGTCATTTAATTTCTTACGCAAGGAAACCAATCAAAATACAAAAGAGGAAGAGTTCTCACTATTATAACTGTAGATCTACTCTATATTTTAAAAAGAAAGTATGAACAAATTTCTCTGCCTTATTTTTAAAAATGTCCTAAAACATTCCATACTTGTATATATTAAGACTCTGCAGATCAAAGCATCTGGTCCATAGCACAATAAGTACATGTTAAAGACACAGGTAACATCAAATAATTAGCAATCAGCATATAGAAATTAGATATATTATTAGCTTAGATCACAGAATATGATTTTCATTAACTCTTGATTTTGACAGAAAAAAAGGCAATGGATTCTTGCTCTATTGTACAGCAGCCTAAAAAAGACAAGATCTATATTTTAATATTTCTAGAGATAAAGTAGACCTCTATGGAGTTGAAAGAGCCAAACCCAAAATATACATCTCCAACATCTGTCCCCACTCATCAAAGCTTCCTGACATCTTTGCAAGGCCAATTGTTATCTAATGTTTAAAACTCAGCTTAAATGCATTTGCTCATTCAACAAATATTTATTGAGCCAGGCATCCTGTATTAGGAATATAGGGGAAAAATAAGACAGAGAGCTCCCTCTTCCAATAAAAGTACAGGCAATTTACTTTGAATCAGAAATGAGGATAATCTATTACCATTGTAAAATGTGTCTGCAGAGTATGTCCAGCATAAGGCTAAGCAGACAACACATACCTCATTATGAATTTCCAAAGGAAAAAGAAGCAAACTACTTTACTGCTCATAATGACAACAATATTGCTATCAGAACAGATCAAGTAGGTTAGAGAGTAGTTTAACTGAGCTATTAAAACATAGCCTTCAGAATCATAAAGAACTAGTTTCAAATTTAAAGACATTTGCTATGTTTTTGAGCCTAGATAATTTTCTTAATATATGTACACTTCCATACCTTAATCTATAAATTGACACTATGAGTATTTTTGTGACGATTGAATGATATAATACATGTAAAGAACTTAGGTCCTAAAACATAGTAAATGCTCAATAAAAAGTAGACTTCATCTGCAGTACTTATAACCTAAGATAGAAGTTTGAGCCAGTAGGGGCGCCTGGGTGGCTCAATGGGTTAAGCCGCTGCCTTCGGCTCAGGTCATGATCTCAGGGTCCTGGGATCGAGTCCTGCATTGGGCTCTCTGCTCAGCAGGGAGCCTGCTTCCCTCTCTCTCTCTGCCTGCCTCTCCATCTACTTGTGATTTCTGTCAAATAAATACATAAAATCTTTAAAAAAAAAAAAAAAGAAGTTTGAGCCAGTATATATCATGACCACACATCAAAGAAGATTTAATATTTATTTGTAAATGAGCTAAGAAAAAATTTTAGAAGTCTATTTACTGAATGCCTAATACTAGCAGCTTGCCTTTGTGACACCATATGATATGATTATTTTCAAAATTAACATTAGAGAAATCAAATAGTTATTTGCCAAAATTTCAAAGTGCATTGCTGATAAGGGCTGCTTTACAAGTACCAGCATAAAACCTTTTTTTTTTTTTAAGTTGTATATAATTACAGGAACCAGTTTGAGTTTCAATTGATAAGTATTCCAGGAGGCTTATTCCAAAAATTTGAGGCAGTCCAATCCTTCTATAACACATAGAATTTTTTTTAAACAAAATCCTAACTCTGGTCTTCAAAGAGTAAAACATTCTGGCTATAACATCCTTTTGTTTTGTCTGTTTTCTTATTCATTTATAAGGACACTGAGATAGTAAGCCAATAAGAAAATAGAGGGCAAAGTCAGGTCATCTTCTTAAGAGATTTAAGTCTGTGAGAGAACATCTAGAATTAATAACGTGTGAACCTGGAACTAGTCAACCAGCTAATTGCCTTCAACAATGTTCATCTTTATTCCACATATTGCCATTCCATTTTAGTTAAATATGGAATTTCACATTGTCAAGACAGAATATACAGTACTCATATCTCACTAAAGATTGACTGCCATTTCTCACAGTATGCCAATGGCTCATGCTGGCATGTGTTAGTATTATGGTATTTATACTGGTAATCTAGGTTCATATGCCTCAAAGAGATGAAAGTGTCACACAAATCTCTCAATTTATACTTTATACGTAGAATGAGATTTTCAAAACTCACAAATAGAGCCATGCTTATCATTTAAAAAATACCAACACATTTTTTTTAAGTTCATCATATTTCCTTGGGCTTTTATTCTGCAATGCTGTGTATCAATTTTTTAAACTATTAAGTAATAGTTTTAAATTATTAAAGGAATAATTTAAAAAAGACACATACATGTACTTCCCACAGACTACAAGAAGCACACAGTGTGATTCCTGCTAGAATCCATTCTTTTGTAATATCAAAGCTATTATAAAATAGTATTATTTTCTGATTATAAGGAAGGGAGACTTTGTAGAATGACAAAATCATGAAGTGAGAGAGTTGACAGACTATAGCCCAACTCTTTAAGGTTAAAAACAAAAAAAAATGAGACTCAAAGAAATTAGGACTTTAAACAATTGGTCAGCGGTAAGGCTAAGACTATTTCTTTTTTGTCCTCTAATCATTACTGTATTTCTGAGAAGTATACACATATCAACTACAACTGGTAGACTAGGGTTTTCATGAAGCCTTACCATAGCAATCAATAAAGAGGTGAAAGTCATCTTCATATTGTAATTCTGTTGCACACATATTCACATAACACTTTAAAACTGCCATGTCTCAACTGATACCAAAAGACTGGGATCATTCCCTGCATATCTTAAGACCACAATGCTCTGAGGCTAGAATTCAATCACAATAGGAAATTTGGAAAGAACCCAAATACATGGAAGCTAAAGAGCATCCTACTAAAGAATGAATGGGTCAACAATAAAATTAAATAAGAATTTTTAAAAAATCATAGAAACAAATGATAATGAAAACACAACAGTTCAAAATCTGTGGGACACAACAAAGGAAGTTGTGAGAGGAAATGATATAGTGATACAAGCCTTTCTCAAGAAACAAGAAAGTCCCAAATAAACAACCTAACCCTACACCTAAAGGATCTGGAGAAAGAACAGCAAAGAAAGCCTAAACCCAGCAGGAGAAGAGAAAAAATAAAAATCAGAGCAGAAATCAATGAAATAGGAACCAAAAAACCAATAGAACAAATCAATGAAACTAGGAGCTTGTTCTTTGAAAGTATTAATAAGATTGATAATCCCCTGGCCAGACTTATCAAAAAGAAAAGAGAAAGGATCCATATTAATAAAATCATGAATGAAAGAGGAGAGATCACAACCAACACCAAAGAAATACCAACAATTATAAGAACATATCCTGAGCAACTATACACCAGCAAATCTGACACACTGGAAGAAATGGATGCATTTCTAAGACATAGAAACCAGGAAAACTGAACCAGGAAGAAATAGAAAACCTGAACAGACCCATAACCAGTAAGGAGATTGAAGCAGTCATCAAAAATCTCCCAACAAACAAGAGCCCAGGGCCAGATGGCTTCCCAAGGCAATTCTACCAAACATTTAAAGAAGAGTTAATTCCTATTCTCCTGAAACTGTTCCAAAAAATAGAAATGGAAGGAAAACTCCCAAACTCATTTTATGAGGCCAGCATTACCTTGATCCCAAAACCACACAAAGACCCCATCAAAAAAGAGAATTACACACCAATATCCTTGATGAACACAGAGGTAAAAATTCTCATCAAAGTACTAGCCAATAGGATCCAATGGTACATTAAAAGGATTATTCACCATGACCAAGTGGGTTTATTCCTAGGCGCAAGGTCAGTTCAACATCCACAAATCAATCAATATGATACAATACATTAATAAAAAAGAAGAACAAGAACCATATGATACTCTCAATAGATGCTGAAAAAGCATTTGACAAAGTAGAGCATCCTTTCTTGATCAAAACTCTTCAAAGTGTAGGGATAGAAGGTACATACCTCAATATCATCAAAGCCACCTATAAAAAAACCCACTGCAAATATCATTCCCAATGGGAAAAACTGTGAGCTTTTCCACTAAAGCAAGGAACATGGCAGGGCTGTCCATTATCACCACTGCTATTCATCACAGTACTAGAAAGTCCTAGCCTCAGAAATGAGATAACAAAAAGAAACTAAAGACAACCAAATCGGCAAAGAAGAAGTCAAACTAACACTCTTTGCAGATGATATGATACTTTATGTGGAAAACCCAAAAGACTCCACTCCAAATCTGCTAGAACTTGTACAAGAATTCAGTAAAGTGTCAGAATATAAAATCGATGCACAGAAATCAGTTGCATTTCTATACACCAACAACAACACGGAAGAAAGAGAAATTATAGAGTCGATAACATTTACAATTGCACCCAAAACCATAAGAAACCTAGAAATAAACCTAACCAAAGAGGCAAAGAATCTGTACTCAGAGAACTATAAAGTATTCATGAAAGAAATTGAGGAGACACAGAAATGGAAAAATGCTCCATGCTCATGGATTGGAAGAACAAATACTGTGAAAATGTCTATGGTATTTAAAGCAATCTACACATTTAATGCAATCCCTATCAAAATGCCAACCATTTTTTCAAAGAAATGGAAAAAATAATCCTAAAATTTATATGGAACCAGAAAAGACCTTCAATAGCCAGAGAAATGTTGAAAAAGAAAGCCAAGGTTGGTGGCATCACAATTCCAGACTTCAAGCTCTATTACAAAGCTGTCAAAATCAAGACAGTATGTATGGTACTGGCACAAAAACAGACACAGAGATCAATGGAGCAGAATAGAGAGCCCAGAAATAGACCCTCAACTCTACGGTCAACTAATCTTTGACAAAGCAGGAAAGAATGTCCAATGGAAAAAAGATAGCCTCTTCACCAAATGGTGTTGGGAAAATTGGACAGCCATATGCAGAAAAATGAAATTGGACCATTTCCTTACACCACACATGAAAATAGACTCAAAATGGATGAAAGACCTCACTGTGAGACAGGAGTCCATCAAAATCCTTGAGGAGAAAACAGGCAGCAACCTCTTTGACCTTAGTCCCAGCAATTTCTACCTAGATACATCGTCAAAGACAAGGGCAAAAATGAACTATTGGGACTTCATCAAGATCAAAATATTCTGCACAGCCAAGGAAACAGTCAACAAAACCAAAAGACAATGGACAGAATGGGAGAAGTTATCTGCAAATGACATATCAGATAAAGGGCTAGTGTCCAAAATCTGTAAAGAACTTATCAAACTCAGCACCCAAAGAGCAAATAATTCAATCAGGAAATAGGCAGAGGACATGAATAGACATTTCTGCAAAGATGACATACAGATGGCCAACAGACACATGAAAAAGTGCTCCACATCACTTGGGATCAGGGAAATACAAATAAAAACCACAATGAGATACCACCTCACACCAGTCAGAATGGCTAAAATTAACAAGTCAGGAAATGACAGATGCTGGCGAGGATGCGGAGAAAGGGGAACCCTCCTACACTACTGGTGGGAATGCAAGCTGGTGCAACCACTCTGGAAAACAGCATGGAGGAATTCCTCAAAAAGTTGAAAATAGAGCTACCCTACGACCCAGCAATTACACTACTGGGTATTTACCCTAAAGATACAAATGTAGGAATCATAAGGGACACATGCACCTAAATGTTTATAGCAGCAATGTCCACAATAGCCCAACTATGGAAAGAACCTAGATGTCTATAAACAGATGAATGGATAAAGAAGAGATGGTATATACATATACAATGTAATACTATGCAGCCATCAAAAGAAATGAAATCTTGCCTTTTGCAAGGATGTGGATGGAACTAGAGGGTATTATGCTGAGTGAAATAAGTCAATCAGAGAAAGACAATTATCATAGGATCTCCCTGATGTTTTGAATTTGAGAGGCAATGTGGGGTGTAGGGGTGTAGGGAAGGAGAAAAATGAAACAACATGGCATCGGAAGGGAGACAAACCTTAAGAGATTCTTATTCTCACAAAACAAACTGAGGGTTTGCTGGGGGGTGTGGGGAGAGGGTGGTTGGGTTATGGACATTGGGGAGGGTATGTGCTATGGTGAGAGCTGTGTAGTGTGTAAACCTGGCGATTCACAGACCTGTACCCCTGGGGCTAATAATACATTATTATAATAAAAAATTAAAAATTAAAACAAACCTGCTTAACAAGCACTTCAAAAAGATCTAAATTATAACATTCTTCAATACTCCTCAATAGATACTCTTCAATAAAATCAAGATTATCTCTTAAACAAGTCCTTCTGCTTGAGATTGTCACGATACATCATGATTCTAAACAGTCTACTTTTAATCACCTTTTTTCAGTTGTATGGTTTAAATTTGTAACAGCTATGCTTGAGAGAAAAGTTAATTTAATTAAATTATTCATACTAGCCCTGCCTGCAGCCTCCCTAGAAGCCATAAAAAGTCAATGGGCTACTATATCACATATTTCCCATATCCTGATCATCCATACCTGAAATTAAGGTATAGACCTTATAAACAGTAGTGTAAATTGGGCATGTATCTAAACTGATAATATGGAACAATCTTAGGAATCAAATAGAAGCAGAAAGCCTCTAGTTTTGTCAATGAGAATAGGCTTTTATTATAAAGTGATAGTTCTATAGCTTCAAAAACCTTTTTTGTACAATATTTAATTCAGAAATGAAAATATATTTTTTTAATTTAAAAAAGGGGATTTTTTTCAACAGCATTGCCAGAGGTAAAGGAACCTTCCATAATAAAAGACGTAGAAAACCTATTTCAACTATTGTACTACCATAAGGATAAAGAAAATAGTGTTAATTTTGGATAATAAATCACTTTTGTAGCATTTCAAAGATCAAGAAACTTGCTTATCAATATCAAATTTAGTCATCACAACATAAGGTCCTCAGGCAATGAGAACTAGAGCAAAGTATTTTTCTCCTTTTTAAACTGGATCAATATTTTTGAGTACAAGATATATGTATTCATTGAGTCCTTTTTGCCTACTGTATTTCATATTTGCTACAAATTCTTCAATGTCACAGGAGGTTGAAAGACCTAAATTAAATCTAAATAATAAACAGATACAAACAGATACAAAAAGTAGATAAAAACATACATAAAGAAAAACATTTTCTTTTTTTTTTTTTTTTTTTTTTAAGAAAAAAGTTTTTAATCACCATTCTGAATATCTAAGCAATGGTTTGCCCTGGTTAGAAAACCTAGAGATTTGATTTTGTTTCCCAGCCTAAAAGTTAATCCACAGGTATTTTAGCAGAAATTCATAAATAGGGATACACTCTTCCCTAGATCTTTTTTCCTGGGATAATACATACTAAGTGCCATCTGAATTCCCTAGTGTCTCTCTTGCTCCTACCTTGTTCGAGGGAGCAAGGAATGTGTTGACAATGATCAACGTCTTCTGCCAAAATGTCTTTGCAGGTACTTTTCCTTCTGGCTGAAAGGTTCTTCCCTCCGTTCCCTCCCCCTGCTGCAAATTCAGTTAGTGCTTTCTTATCCTTCAGTGTGCAAATAGTAACTTGTGGGGGAAAGTCTCTCTGATCTCCTTCATCAGGGCAGATCCCCCAATTATGTATCTACCTCTACACTCACCCCATTGCTTTTGTTTTGTTTTGTTTTCCTCTCTCTCTCTCTTTTTTTCCATTTTATTTTCTTTTCAGTTCCAAAATTCAGTTTATGCACCACATCCAGTGCTCCATGCAATACGTGCCCTCCATAATACCCATCACCAGGCTCAAACAAACCCCACCCCCAATCCCCTCCGCTCCAAAACCCTCAGTTTGTTTCTCAGAGTCTACCATCTCTCATGATTTGTCTCCCCCTCCGATTTCCCCCAACTCCCTTCTCTCCATCTTGCAATGTCCTCTGTGTTCTTCCTTATGCTCCACAAGTAAGTGAAACCATATGACACTTACCCTGTTGTTATTGGTTTGACTGATCAATAAATATCTCACTCTGCACTATGATATAAGCTCCATGAAAACAAAGACCCAGTTTATTTTTGCCAATATTGTGTCTCTGGTTTCTAGCAAAGGATATGATACTAAAAGTATTCCACATAATTGTTTTGAAAAAATATTAATAAACTAACCCCAGAATTTGTTGTCTGAAACCAGTTTATAGTAGACATCAAAACTACATTTTTACTTTCTAATAACAAAGGAAAAATTATATCTTGTAATCTGATTGAACCATGGATCAGGAAATAGGAGATATTTTTGAGTGGCAGTCTCTATATTGCTAATATGTACAACTGAGCATAAAAATGAAGCTGCTTTGAATTGATGGGGTCAGAGGGCCATAGGTCTGTAACAGCAATTCCAATGTCAGCTGTTTGAATTAATATAAAAGAGCATATGCTCAAGAGACTCAGTTAGCTACTAAACATTAAACAAATATGTAACTTCAGTCGATATGTAAGTCATTCTTTTTTAACAAGAATATCCTTGGTTAAAATTTACCAAAAAAAAAAAAAAAAAGTTTATGTTTGCCTTTTGGCAAATCTATATAAACAATACAAAATTACAGAGAAGGAGTAGACATCAGTTTCTTAATAATGTGGCAGCAGCCAGGTTTTGGAATACAGACATCACCATGTGATGTCCAAAAATGGACAAATACTCTTGCACTAGCTTCATTTATACCAAAGTCACAGACACGGATACTCTTATCATTTAACATATGCATTTAATGGTGCTTTCCCAACTTCCATTCATATTTGTTGAACAAAGAGGGAAAAATCATCTGTAGCTATCAAAACACAAAAAGAACAATTAAAAATATTTCTGAAAAAATAATTTATTATTAAATTTTCTCATAAAATTCCCTACATCCTTAATTTTCCTTTTCTAAAAGAGAGACCTGTACTGCTACTGTTCTTAAGCCATCTGTGACCCTCCTCCCAGCATCAACATTTAATTATGGCCCACCTATGCTTGATCTATTTCCTTGACTTTGTTAAAAAAAAAAATCACTGTTTCTTAAGATCTCTAAATAATACTTATCTGACATATAAATTGTGAAGGTAAGGATAGCTTAACTCCCTTATCACATCAATGGTATCCCTATCCACTGTCTAGAACAAATAGGCTTTAGGTAAGTATTTGTTAGTGAATTAAGTTAAAAAAAAAAAGGGATAATAAACTTAAAAAAATTCCTATATAAAAGAATGTGTGTTTAGTGCTTACGTGGATGGTTTTGTGGAATATTATCATGTATGCAGTGGTTTCACTATCTTTATATTCCAGCAGTTCTGAATGACTATCCTATCCTTTTGTTGCTATTAACATTAATTCCGTATTATCAGGGACATTCACGACCAGGAATGGGAGGTATGAGTTAATGGTCAAAATTACTAGAAAACATTTTCAACATTTCTAAATAATTACCACCACACAGTCTGCTTTGGTACCCCTTCCATTCACAATTTAAAAAAATTACAAGGTATACGAATTTTAATTTAAAATTACTTAACATGAATTGGAAAAAAATGAGAAGTCAAGTCATTCCAGTCTGGTTTTAGCTCTAAAAGTTCTCTTGCTCAAAACATCAATGATTTCTTCAATGTCAAATTCACTGGATACTTTCAACTATTACCGTACTTAACTATGTTTAGTACTATTTAATATAAACGCATTCTTCTTCTTGATATGCTATAGTCTCCTGGCTTTTATGACACCATATTCTGTAGGGTTTTTTCCTACCCTCATAGTTTTACTTTTCCCCCTTTTGGTCCCAGCTTAAATGTCACTTCTAAGTCTTGTCTGATCTCCCTACCCTAATTTGCATTTTCCTCTTTAGTAAAATTCTTCAGTTCACTCTCATAGTTTCATCTAGTATTTTCTAACATTATATATTATCTAGAGTGGTTGTGTGGTTGATATTCCTTATTTCACTCCCACTGGACTATAATCTCTAGCAGGGGAGATAATATGTCTCTTTTGTTCAGAAGTCTATTACGTTCTTGCACATAACTCAAGAATATTTGTTCAATGACTGTTGGATAAATAAATGGTCAGATTTCTTTTACAATTTTCACAATATCCAAAGCAAAGATGTTTTTGTGTTTTGTGTTTATTTTTAAGTACATTTTTTCAAAGAGCAATTTTAGGTAGGTTCACAGCAAAACTGAGCAGAATACACAAGAGATTTCCCATGTACCTCATCCCCCTAACTTATACATAGTCTTCTTCACTGTCAACATGCCCACCGAGTGGCACATTTGTTACAACTGATGGATCTACATTGACACATCACCATCACCTAAAGTCCATAGTTTACATTAAGGTTAAGGTTCACTCCTGGTGTTATCTATTCCTCTGGTATGCTTTCTACCACTTCTGTCCTCAGGACCTAAAGCCTATTCCAGTTTAAAATCACTCTTAAAGGGCTAGGGTTACAATAATTGGGACACACTTATACTAAATAAACACACACAAATATCTATGAGAAACAAATATATATATGTGTGTGTGTATATAATTTTTAGTTATTTAAATATAAATTTATATATTTAAAACAATTCAAGAATCATATCCAATCTATCTCCTCTTTCATCTATATGAACTTCCCTGTTCAAAGATGTGTAAAGTTGAAGTTACATGTCTCAAGTCAAGCCAAATCAATGTGCCATGACTTTATATTTGCTATCCTATAGTTATCAAATAAAGGAATTTTCAAAAGAACCATGAGTTTGACATCTAGAAATAACTTAGGTAGGGGCAACAGAGCTATGTTATGTTTATTTCAGGTGGGAGGTGGAAATAATAAAGCCAAGTTTGCTGGTATAGATAAAAATGAAACCAAATTAACTTCTGTTTTCAGCTGAGCAAAAATAGGAAAAGAGAAACCTATTACTCTTCTGCTTACTCATTTACCTTTCACACACACACACACACACACACAAAACAAACAAATAAACAAAAATGAAACAAACAATTGGGGTTATTAAATACCTCCTGACAACATCCTGACAACAGCTTTACGTAAACAATTAACCTCCCCTCACACACACACTGAATGACAGCGGCAAGCCCAATGGCAGTCAAGCAACATACAGTTTAATAAGGTATAAAAAAAGGAAGAAGGAATGGATTTAGTGTTACTACCCTATTTTAATGGGAACTTGGATGAGATGCAAAAAATAGGGTAGCAAAATGATGTAACTGAGTTTACCAGAAGAATAAGCCTTTTGATTTTTGAAGTGATAGTTTGAATTTGCTTTTTAAATTATAAAAATTTGGGTTGTTGCGCCCTTGTTCTTTGTAATGTTGAAAAAAAGCCCACATTAATCACACTAATCAATGTCAATCAAAATTCAATTTTTTGTGAATCATTTTTATTAAATTCTAAATTTATTATATGTCATCTCACTTATTGTAGGCCTCTTTCAGAAGTCATGCAAAACATTTTTTCCTTCTTCCCTCAAAGGACTTTAACATGTTTTACTATATAAAGACTTATAACTTCCAACAATTTTTACAGTTTTCATTTTTGGAAAAAAATGTAATAGTTCTATTATTAACTCTAACACATCAAGTGACAAATTTAAGTAATTGAAATAATTTTTGTTACTAGTTATTTTAAGAATATTTTAACTTTTAAGTCTATAAAACTAAGTACATTATATTTTAAAAAATAGAATACTTTCTTATCATTTGGAGATATAATTTCTTCACTGCTAACATTTATATGGGGTTGAAATAGATTATTTGGGTAAAATCTGAAAAGATTCCTTCTATTATCACTATGCATGATTTGTTGAAATATGGAATAATGCATTGTCAGTCAAAACTAAGTTTGAACATTCTCAATGTGACAACAAAAGCAAACAAAAGTCACTATAATATTTTGTTGCATGATATAAAAAATAGTTATATGGGGCACCTGGGTGGCTCAGTTGATTGTTAGACTCTTGATTTTAGCTCAGGTCATGACCTCAAGGTTGTGAGATAGAGTACTGCATGGCTCTGTGCTCACTGCAGAGGCTGCTTGAGATTCTCTTCCTCCCTCTCTCTCCACCCTCTCCACTGTGCTCTCTCTCTTTTTCTCTCTTCCTCTCTCAAATAAATAAATGTATCTTAAATAATTTTTAAAAAATAGCTATCCTATATAAGTAGTCAGGACTTACTTAAAGCAATGTATTTAATGTATAGCTCTATAAAGAAGACCAAATGAATAAATCTATATGCATTTCACAATAATGGGAACGTTACACTCAATATATTCCTATAAGACACTTTTTTCTCTCTTTCCTTCTCTTACTCCCTCCTATTTCTCTGTTTTTAGTTTCAAACTATCCCCAAAGTTATGTTAGGCAGAATTCTAAGATGGCCCCAAGAATCCTGCCCCATGGTATAACTCCTTGAATGTGATGAGTCATATGAATATAATTTCACTCTCATAACTATGTTATTTTTTTCTGCTCATAAAGAGATTTTGCAGATGTAATCATTAGCCCCAGTCAGTTGACTCTGAATTAATAAGAAAGGGAGATTATTTTAGGTGGGCCTCATTTAATCAGGTGAGCCCTTTACAAGTTAGATCAATTCAAAGTTGGCCTGGAACAAAGTGAAGAGCCATGCTATAAACTGCCTACGGAGCAAGCTACATGGTTAGAACCTGAGTGTAGCCTACAAGTTCTGAAAGCAACGCCAGGCAGAGGGCTCTAAGAAAACAGGGACCAGGGTCCTGCAGCTGCAAGAAGCTGAATTCTTCCAACAACCTTAATGAGTTTGGAAGAGGATCTCAAGCTCCAGATGAGAACTCATCATTGGCTGATATCTCCATTTCTGCCTTATGAGACTCTGAGCAGAGAGCCTGGGACATGCTGTGCCTGTACTTCAAACCCACAGGAACTGACATAATAAATGTATGTTGTTTTGAGCCATTAAGCTTGTGGTAATTTGTTACACAGCAATAGAAAACTAATACAGTCCAAGAACTTTTTCTGAGTTGTAGGTAAAATTGTTTCCTACCGAAGAAAACATAATTAAGTCATTTTAAGGAAATTTACTAATTTTAACTTATTCCAATCCAATGAAAAACATAATCACTGATAAACATATTTGTTGAATGGAAGCTGTATATTAGATGGGTATTTTATATCAGTCTAACTACCCTTGGCAATATGCCACATTAATCTATATTCTGCAGAACACAAAATTATTTTCTTTGTATACTTTATTTCTTGTTACTGGATTACTATCATGTGAAAAAAGTAAATGGAATACCAAAAAAATCTAATTCAAAAAAATCAAGCTTGTAAGATCAGACAGGTTGGAATTGGTATCAGGACTCAGACACTTGCAGCAATGACAGGAATCTCACATACTTCAAGTCACTTCGGGATCTCCCTAAGTATGAGAGAAACTGGTTCCCACATGGAAACTGGAAACAGCTTCTAAGAACATAGTTTCATATAGTAAACTGGAGAATGGAGATTACAAGCAGCAAGTAGTAACAATATGAACTTGAAAAGTTGGCTCAAAACTTGAGAAAGTAGTAACCCCTTTTTTTGTTGAGAAAAGGGAGTATGTGGTGATTCCTTCTATATCATGAGAGGTTTATCTCCCTTGAACAAAGTTTTGCTAAATACTTATCTGTCACGGTATTTCTCTCAGCTTACAGACAATGATTAATTTGAATAGTTACTTGACATATTATGAACCATTTCCTTCAAAATAATAGTTTTATCTTATTCTTTTTTTTTCCTTTTCATAACTAATGACCAATAATTGAGCATCCAGAAGCTGCAGAATACCATAAAATGGAAATAAAGAAATACATTACACATCACAAGTAATCAAGTCTTTGAATAGTGCTATGCAAGGAAAATGATTTCTGTACCCTTAGCTAAAAAAAAGTGTTGTTTTTTTTTTTAATCAACTTGAATTCTTCTATGATTAAAGCCTGTGGACAAAAGGGAGAGTTTAAATAAAACCAGTGGATTCCTATCCAGAATTTTAAAAAAAAGTCTTATGGGAATTTACTCTGAATGAAAATCAATGCACACTCACAAAGCATAAATAATAATGAGATCTGTAGTGATGAGACAGTATGCTTGGCATTGTGCTGTCAGAGACAAGGAGAATTTGTGGCTTTCTGCCAATCAAGCTGAGCTTAAAGGGCATGTCACAATGTTTGGATCATGTAACATAAATGAAAAGATTATACAAAAGTGAAACAGATATCCCTAATTTGTTTTAATATCCTATCAAACAATAAAAACATTCCTTCTCACATTCACCTCTTTGATTAATGTGAAGCTCCTTCTGTTGACTTCTTAAACACAAAACCAGAAATTCCTATATTTTAAAATAGTCAGTGTTATAAAATCCTGTTTATTTAAAATACAAGAAGCATAGACAGTTATCTTAAAAACAAAACAAAACAAAGCAACAACAACAAAAATACTTGTGACATGCAGTTTTGGAAGAAGACAACAAAACCAGTGTAAATATCTGTGGCTGATTTCCAAACACTAAACCTGCTCTTAGGAGATCTGAGCATTATAAAGTGTTGAAGCCTCCTCAGAAAACTTCATCTGTGTATGCACCTTTACTTATGATGTACAAGTACATACTTGAACAAGTACAATATAATAGCGGAGAGGAAATAATTTATAATTAAAATCACATATTTCCAATGGACTAATGAGCCGTCAAGATCTTCAATGGATAGTTTAATTCACACATTCATTCAGCAAGAACATTTTTATGAGGCTATCGAATTCATAGCACTGCCCAGAATTACAATACTGGAAGGAGGAAGAAATAGAAAATGGAATTTCATTCTTCAGAGTCTATCATGTGTGTGAGTTGGTAGCTAAGGAGACTATCAAGCATGGACCCCAACAAACTCCACCACCTAGGTGTTACAGTGCAGTGGCAAGTAAATGGGGAATGAATCTTTCTATATAGTACCAGACATTTGGACAAATAAATAAAAATTCAGACAACCAACCAGATGGTGATATATGCAATGGCAAACTGTCATATGCATGAAAGCTTTCAATAGTTCATTTTTTTTCTGTGACGTTTAGAACTGTCTAGACAATACATTTCAACTAATTGCATCAACTAAGTCAAAATGTATATATAAGTGAGGGTTGCTGGCAAGTTTGTAATGCCTATCTTAAAAGACTTAGAATCTCCAGAACTGAACAGTATTGACAAAATGCCCAAGGAGAAAAGGGTTGAATAAGACCCTTGTGTTGGTTTGGAACTGGAGATATCGTATGAATTCATGCAAAGGTGGAGAGGGATTGAAAGGAAGAGAGGGTGTGTGTGAAACAAAGGTGAATAAGTTACATTCTTACACATAATCTTTGTGTAATATATAATGAGGAAGACCTCACTAATAATGATAGAGGATGATCAAGTAAGGAGAGAGGGAAGCAGAAATTTCTATAGAAACAACTATTAGAGCATCTAACTCAAACAAAGGTGAAAGAGAGACTCAGGGATCTCTTCTTCAAACAAAAAAATATGATGTCTCAATGGAGTGTGGGTGGATTAAATTTAGAGCTGAGAAAGGACTGGGGATAGTAAGCTAACGACCAGCAAGGTGCTCTGGGTGCAAGGAACCACATACATAGGTAAAGCACACAGTAAATGAAACCTTGGCCTGTTCCATTTAGGACACTGAAGAAAGGTATGAGAGTGTGGAAAGAAAAGTGAACAGAGAGATAGGAAAGGGCCAGTAAATCGAGCTCAGCCCCAGGTTTTACAGTGAAGGCAAAGGACATAATAAGAACTCTGCAGCAGGAACTATCAACTCAAGTGACATTCTGAAATGAAAAGACCTCTCTTTGGCTCTGTGTTAGAGTTAAGACTAAAAAACAAGTAAGTATATTTAGGATTATTACAATTATCACAGGTGATAAATAATGAGACTCTCAGGAATAATGAATGCTTCTGGAATGAAAAGGAGAGGAGAACTCTGTTAAACGTATTAAGTAAATTAACGGGATTCAGTGTTTGATTTCATGTGGGGTAAAAGAAAAAGAGTACCATGTGCCTGGCTGAAGCCATTGGTCAGACAGTAGCTCATTTATATGATATGGAGTGTAGAGATAGAAGTCAGGGTTATGAATGGAGGAAGATTATGATGCTTGGTCAAAGCCCAAACATAAGGTGATAGAAATGCACAGAATGAATAGATACCAATATGGGTTATAACATAAAAAGTAGTCTTCGAGAAGATAGGCAACAAAAAATACTTTATCCAAAATAAAACATGCAGCCTTCACTAACTTTCTTAATTGACTTCCAATGGATTTTACGTCCTAAGATAAGCAAAATTTAAATTCAAAATCCAGCTTATTGTCTTTCAGAGACAATTGAGGTACAATATATTTTTTGTTTAAATTGTTAAGCTCTTTATCGAACACCATCACACAAATCATTAAACACATATTATCTTCAGAATAATGACTGTTTTAAAATATTTAAGCAGATAGTATATAACATACAAGTGCATGTAGGTTTTAAACAAGCTCCCTTAGCTATGTAGAGTACATGTGGTTTGCTGAGCACATTTTGCAAACCTTGTGTCCAAATAATATAAATTATACATACTCAGGTTATCATTTATCTATCTATTTACCTATTTATCTAGACTGAGGAATCATTATATAAAAATTTGTCACTAAAGATGAGAATGATAAAGATTCTAGAGTCTCAAAATCCCGTAAATAGCAACATCTCAGCAATCACAGGGGAATAATGAATTTACCATAGGAACTTTAAATGAGATTATGCATAAAATTGATACCATTAACTAATATGATACCATTAACAAATATATCATTAACTAGTATGATAATGATAACATAAATTAATCACTGGGGTTTATTTTAATTCACTAACACATAAAGAATTCCAAGAAAGATTGTAAATTTTACCCAAATCTAAGAAACTGATTTATTTTTTGTCATCTACTCTAGAAATACAATTAGGATGTGGATATCAACAAAACTGGGGAAGTTTACCAAAATTGTCTTATTTCAATGATTAAATTTTCCAAAAGTAACTTCATTTTTCTGTTCCAATTTTTTCACCTTATTTTACAGAAAATCAAAGATAATTGAACATTAGATTATGGATAGTTTTTTTTTTTTAAAGATTTTATTCATTTATTTGACAGACAGAGATCACAAGGAGACAGAGAGGCAGGCAGAGAGAGAGAGAGGAGGAAGCAGGCTCCCCACTGAGCAGAGAGCCCGATGCGGGGCTCGATCCCAGAACCCTGGGATCATGACCTGAGCCAAAGGCAGAGGCTTTAACCCACTGAGCCACCCAGGTGCCCCAGATTATGGATAGATTTTGAAGGAATGATTTCATGCTAAGAATCAAGAAAAATATTCACTCATTCTAAATAGACAAAATCTTATGGTGTCCCAGCAAAAAAGAAAAAAAAAAGTTGCAAACCTTTTCACTTTGATCTTCAACCAGTTATAAATCATTTGTCTGGACTCCTGATGGGCTTATACCTACAGAGTCCTGGAACTTAAAAAAGAAGAGGATCTTTTCCTTACATCTTTCATTATTTCAGATTGAAATGGCAAGGTGCCTAGATATCATAGGTGAGTGCCAGAAGCAGCATTAAAAACTTGGCTCTTGTTAAATGTCTTCGAAGAAACCTCTGTTTTCATCAGGAGATGGCAATCACATGGATAATATGACCTGCCAAGGTTTACTGTGGAAAAGGGATATGGTCTGTACTAAGGATATTTTCCTTATGTTTATTCACACTTCATACATATTAGTTCTCATAAAAGCATATGATAAAAACTAATTACCTATAATCCAGCACAATATATTACACTGCTGTTTATTCTCCTTATAGTTTTTATCCCTTCTGTACAAATACAACTAATCCTGGCATATAATTATTTATTTGAACAAAATCTTGCAATCAACAAGGATAAAATTAATTTATTTCATTCTACTTTTCTCTTTATTTTTCTTTTAAAATTTGGTAAATTCTTCAATCTTCCCTTTAAGAAAATTTTAAGTAAGATTTTAATAGTTTTAATGGTAAATCATACAACTATATGTAAGACTATTATGTTTGTGGTATTTCCCTCTGCCCCGTGTTCCCATAATTCATGTGAAACATAATGATTTAAAGGAGCCAAAATGTAATTTTTCAGTCTTGTATAGAGTGCTAAGTACAATCACCCCAAAAAATCTTCACAAGAAGAATAATGGAAAGAAAACTGAATTTGGGGTCTGGGTTTCAAGTGCTTTATCAGTTAAAACACTTATTAATTAATGGTCTTTATTAAATTACTTAACTTCTTAGAGATTTAATTTCTTCATATGTAAACAGGAATATTACACAAAAGCCCTACCTTTCTGACACGGTTATGAGAGAGGTACATGTTTCAATTGCTCTGTAGGGGGTAAAGCACCATCCAAAATATTATCAAGAAAGTTATTTCCACTGCAATCAAGGTCCCGAGACTACTGAAGGCGATTTTCATCAACTTCACTTTAACTAGTTAGATATGAAGTCTCTTCCTGTCCTTCTGCTACTCACTATTTTCAAGCTATTTGGTTGAGTTCCATTCAAAGTATTTGCTAAGGAGGCTTGCTATATTCATAACCTCAGGTTTTCTCTTCACTTTAAAACACAAATCAACTTTATCAGGAGGTTTTTATAATGATAATGTGGCACATTCCTTCAAACATAAAGAGAAGAAATAGAAAATTATGCTAATATACAAATACAAAAAACAAGTGAAAGACAAAAATGTTTTTATCTGCCAGAAATCTAATCCTAAAGGGACTGAATGGAGGAAAATCAGGTTAAATGGAAAACATTGTTACATATTAGGAGTCAAAGTAATGCACAAAGAAATGAAATGGGGAAGCAGCAAAATCTTCTACGTAGAGGTTCTCAAATCCAAATTTTAGATAAAAATGTTCATCTTGTTGGCTCTGTGGCCATGGTCAGATACCTTATTCTTTCTGAACTGTTTATGATGGAATCTTGAATTGAGGCTCTCAGCAAATTAAACAAGTTTTGTTTGTTCTTCCATGGAGATGGAATAAGAGTAAACAAGAGTAGGACATGAATGTTTCCTTTAAACTCTCACCTAACCATTAAGAAAATTGGCAATGAGGATTTGAATTTTTTTTAATAATATACAAAAATGTAATTTTATTTCCAGGAAGTTACTAGCAATTACATTTATTTCCAGATAATAGTGAAATTGAAGTATTCAAATAATAGGGGACAGAAAACCTTGGGATTTCACAATGCTATCAGGGATAGCAATGCGTGAGCAAAATCTAAAAATCTTCCTATATCTTTCTTTGTTTATGACAAATACACATAGGGTCTTAACATTTTTAGGAGAACAGACTCCTGGTTTGGCAGGAGAAATCACTCACCTAAACCACAGCTTCCCTAACAAAAGGCCATCTCACGTTTTTACAACTGTCTTCAGTGAGGAGGAATTTATCACTTTTCACAGGAGGTCATTTTATATTCAATCAGCTGTAATTAATACTATGACCTATTACTAGCAAAACTCTTTTTCTCCACAACTTCCTTGCCACCATTAAATTATCAAAGAAATTCCCTTTCTCTATTGCATATGATAGTCTTTATATTTTTGAAGATACTTTCATCTTCCCAGATATTCTCTAAGCTAAATATTTCATTTTTTAAAAAATTATCCCTCTGATGACCTGGTATCAGATTCATATGCCATCCCACATCTCTCTTTAGCCAAATTCCAGTGTCAAAATCGCTCTTAAAATGTGTCAGTAGAACACATCAGGAATATAAGATCTGAAACCATAAAACTCCTAGAAGAAAACATAGGAAAAAAAGCTTCTGTACATTGGTGTTGACAATGATTTCTTGGATAATAACACTCAAAGAAGAGGCAGTGAAAGAAAACTACATTAATAACCACAAATGAGACATCAAATTAAAGAGCTTCTGCACAGTGAAAAGACATAAATAAGTAAATAAAAGAATCAAGAAAATAAAAAGATGAATTATGAAATGAAAGAAAATGTTTATAAACTATATATCTGATAAGGGTTTAATATCCAAAATATGTAGGAAACCCATATAATTTAACAACAACAATAAGAACATCAACAAAAACAAACAAACATCCCAATTTAAAAATGGGCAAAGGAACTGAATAGATATTCTACAAAGAAGGCATAGAAATCATCAACAGGTGTTCAACATCACTGGTCATCAAGAAAATGTAAATCAAAAACTACAATGAAATATCTCACACCTGTTAGGATAGCTGTTAATCAAAGTAACAAAAGAACAAGGAATCTTTACAAGGATATGGAGAAAAGGCAGCCCCTGTATCCATTGGTAGGAACATAAACTGGTACAGCCTCTATGGCAAACAGTATAGAGGTTCCTCAATAAGAAAAAGAACTACCACGTGATTCAGCAATCCCACTTCCAGGCATATATTCAAAGGAATTGAAATCAGGATCCCATAGAAGTTTCTACATTCCCATATTTATTGTAGCATTATTCACAATAGTCAAGACATTGTGGTTGCCAGGAGTTACAGCAATAGAGAAACAAGGTGGTGTTACTCAAAGGGTATAAAGTTCTAATTACACAAGATGAAAAACTCCTAGAGATCTACTGTGTAGCATAGAGCTTATAATAAAAAATACTGTATTGTACACTTGAAAATCTGCTAAAAGGATAGATCTATGTGAAGTGTTCTTATCACAACATATTATTATTATTATTATTATTATTGAGGAAGAAGAATAATAAAGAAGGAAATTTGTGGAGGTGATGGTTATATTTATGGCAAAGACTGTAATGATAGTTTCACCAGTATACAGTGATTTCCAAACTCATCCATTGTATATATTAAATATGTACTCCTCCTTGTATGTCAATCATGTCTCAATAAAGTGATTTTTTTAAAAGAGAGGGACTGAGAAAGAGAGAGGGGCAGAGGAGTGGGACAAAGGGAGAGACTCTTAAGCAGGCTTCACACCCAGTGCAGAGCCAGATGCTTGGCTCAATCTCACAACCTGAGATCATGAACTGAGCTAAAATCAAGAAGTCAGATTCTTAACAGACTGAGCCAGCTAGGTGACCATCAGTAAAGTGATTTAAAAACAAAAAGAATAAGTTGACCGATTCAGAGTAGATTTGAAGAATCACTTTTTTTTTTTTTTTTTAAGACTTTACTTATTTATTTGCAAGAGAGAGAGAGCACAAGCAGGGGAAGAGGCAGAGGGGAGAGGGAGAAGCAGAATCCCCACTGAGCAGGGAGTCCCATGTGGAGCTCTATCTCAGGGCCCTGAGACCATGACCTAAGCCAAAGGCCGATGCTAAGTCACCCACAATCCCCAAGAGTCACTTTTTTTTTTTTTTTTAAAGATTTTATTTATTTATTCGAGAGAGAGAGACAGTGAGAGAGAGCATGAGCGAGGAGAAGGTCAGAGAGCGAAGCAGACTCCCCATGGAGCTGGGAGCCCGATGTGGGACTCGATCCTGGGACTCCAGGATCACGCCCTGAGCCGAAGGCAGTCGTCCAACCAACTGAGCCACCCAGGCGTCCCTAGAGTCACTTTTTTAAACACCAAATTTTCAAGTCTTTGTATTACACTGGTGATATTTCATTATAGGGTAACTTTAAAAATTCCAAGCTTTCATGATATATGCTCACCAACTATAGATAGGTTTTATGTTTCTCTATCTTGTCACCCAGTTATGTATAAATGGATAACATCATCAGCAAAATTACCTTAAGTTGTATAGGATATGTATTTGAGCAGTTCTAAGATTTTACTAACCTACCCACAATTTATTAAGTAATAATTTTTATGGGAGAGGGGAGGAAGCAAGATGGTGGAGGAGTAGGAGACTGAAATATCATCAGGTCCAGGAGTTCAGCTAGATAGTTATCAAACCATTATGAATACCTCAACAGGAGATAGAAGAGAAGAAAAACAGCAATTCTAGGAAAAGAAAAGTGACCACTTTCCAGAAGGTAGGACATGCGGAGAAGTGAATCCGAAGTGACAGGAAAATAGACCACAGGAGGAGGGACCAGCTCCTGGGAAGTGAGAGAGCAGCAAAGAACAAAATTGGAACTTTTAGAAGTCTGCTCCATTGAGGGATGTCATTCCAGAGACTAAGAGGGGGCTAGAGCCCTTGTGGGGACACTGTGGTCTCAGGACCCACAGAAAGGTCACAGAAAGACTGGGGGTGTCTGAGTGTGGCAGAGCTCCCAGGTATCAGAGCAAGGAAATTGGCTACAGAGACGGAGCCAAGGGGTGTGCTCTCAGTTTGGGGTTACCTTAAACCATGATCTGAGGCACAGTTGGACCACTGCTCTTCGAGCAGGGACCCCACAAGTGGCAGATCTGGAAAAAAAACCCTTCTCCCTCCCCCAGGAGAAGTACCATGGGAGTGTGCAATAGGAATCTGCTGGGATTCCAAACAGGGCCGTGCACCAGAGAGAGAAATGTTCAGTCACAGGCTTGGTGAGCTTGGAGTGTAGCTGGAGACCAGAGACATGGGAGGGATTGACTGGTCTTCTCTGAGGGCTCACTGAGGAGTGGGGCCCTGAGATCTCGGCTACTATGGGCTGGAGACTTGGAGGACACCATCCTCATTCCCTTCCTTAAAAGTTGTAGTTAAAGTGTTAAGGGAACAAAAGCTATGGAGAACAAAACTGAGCAGATTACTTAGCCCGGCCCCTGGCAAGGATGGTGCAATTCTGCCTCAGGCAAAGACATTTGAAAATCACTGCAACAGGTCCCTCCCCAAGAAGATCAGCAAGAATGTCCAGCCAAGACCAAGGTCACCAATCAATGAGGACTGTGGAACTCCAGAGCTAAGGGAAAGCAACACAAAGAATTCATGTCTTTTCCCCAATGATCCTTTAGTCTCTTAAAGGTAAATTTTTTAAAAGTTTACTTTTTCCTTATTCTATTTCTTTAACTTTCCTCTTTCCTGTTTTAACATTTGTAAACAATTTTATCTTATGAATACCTTTTTTAAAAATCTTTTTAAATTTTCACTGTTATAGTTATATTTTCTCCCTTCATTGTATTTAATCTTATTTTTTGTATACATATAGGATGATTTTGTTTTAAAATTTTGGGATACAATTTCTTCTAATAGATCAGAATATATCCTAAATCTAATACATGGCTTTGTTCTAGTCTCCAGCCTGAATACAGTCTCTCCTCCTTTTTTTTTTTTTTTTTTTTTTCTTTTTCCAACCAACTTCTTATCTAATCAATTCCTTATTTGGAATCTTTTAAAATTTTCATCTTTATAGTCATATTCCATCCATCTTGTTTATTCTTATTTTCTCATCTGTCTTTCTTTCTTTCTTTCTTTCTTTCTTTCTTTCTTTCTTTAAAATTTTGGGATGTAGTTTCTTCTAAGATACCAGACTACACCCAAAATCAACTGGGTGGCTCTGGTCCATTCACCAGTCTAATATAATTTTTTATTCTTTTATTTCTCCCCCTTTCTTCTCCCCCTGGTTTCAGGTCTCTTCTGATTTGGTTACTGCATATTTTCTGGAGTCTTTGTCACCCTTTTAGTATTTTGTTCTCTCATTCATCTAGTTTTATCTGGATAAAATGACAAGGCAAAAAAACACCACAAAAAAAAAACACAAAAAACCCAAAAAACCAAAACAACAACAACAAAAAAACACACAGCACAAGAGACAGTACCAATGGCTAGGGACCTAATTAATTCAGACATTAATAATATGTCAGGACTACAGTTCAGAATGATGATTATCAAGGAGCTAGCTGGGCTTGAGAAAAGCATGGAAGATATTAGAGAATCCCTTTCTGGAGAAATAAAATCCCTTTCTAGAGAGAGAAAAGAACTAAAATCTAACCAAGTTGAAATTAAAAAAAAAAAAAGCTACTAATGAGGAGCAGTAAAAAACAGAGGCTCTTACTGCTAGGAAAAATGAGGCAGAAGAGAGAATTAGTGATATAGAACACCAAATGACAGGGAATAAAGAAGCTGAGGAAAAGAGAGACAAACAACTACTGGACCATGAGGTGAGAATTCGAGAGATAAGTGATACCATAAGACAAAACAATATTAGAATAATTGGGATCCCAGAAGAAGAAGAAAGAGAGAGGGGGCAGAAGATATATTGGAACAAATTATAGCAGAGAATTTCTCTAATGTGGCAAAGGGAACAAGCATCAAAATCCAGGAGGCACAGAGAACCCCCCCTCAAAATCAATAAAAATAGGTCCATACACCCTCATCTAATCGTAAAACTTGCAAGTCTTAGTTACAAAGAGAAAATCCTGAAAGCTCCTCAGGGGAAGAGGTCTATAACATACAATGGTAGAAATATTAGATTGGAAGAAGACCTATCCACAGACCTATCTGGCAGGCCACAAAGGACTGACATGATATATATGAAGCTCTAAAAAAGAAATATGAAGCCAAGAATACTATATACAGCTAGGCTCCTATTGAAAATAGAAGAAGAGATAAAAGGATTCCAGGACAAATAAAAATTAAAAGAATTTGCAAATACCAAACTGGCCCCACAGGAAGTAATGAAAGGGGTCCTCTAAGCAAAGAGAGAGCCTAAAAGTGACAGACCAATAAGGAACAGAGACAATATACAGTAACAATCACCTTATAGGCAATACAATGGCACTAAAATTCATATCTTTCAATAGTTACCCTTAATGTAAATGGGCTAAATGCCCCAATCAAAAGACACAGGGTATCAGAATGGATAAAAAAACAAGACCATTGATATATTGTCCACAAGAAACTCATTTTAGACCCAAAGACACCTCCAGATTTAAAGTGAGGGGATAGAAAACAATTTACAATGCTCATGGAAAACAAAGGAAAGCAGAATCCTTATATCACATAAAATAGATTCTAAGCTAAAGACTAGAATAAGAGATGAGGATGGACACTATATCATACTTAAAGGATCTGACCAACAAGAAGATCTAACAATTTTAAATCTCTATGCCCTTAACATGGAAGCAGCCAATTATTTAAACCAATCACTAACAAGATCAAAGAAACACATCACAATAATATAACAATAATAAGGGAATTTAACACCTCTCTCACTGAAATGGACAGATCATCTAAGCAGAAGATCAACAAGGAAATAAAGGCCATAAATTACACACTGGACCAGATGGACATCACAGATATATTCAAAACATTCCATTCCAAAGCAACAGAATACATGTTCTTATCTAGTGTACATGGAACATTCTCCAGAATAGATAACATCCTGGATCTCAAATCAGGTCTCAACCAGTACCAAAAGATTGGGCTCATTCCCTGTATATTGTCAGACCACAATGTTGGTCATGAGAAAAAAGCATATAGCAAGACGGCTTTCTCAAGAAAGAAAAAAGTTATCAAGTACACAACCTAAACCATACACCTAAATGAGCTGGAGAAAGAACAGCAAAGGAAGCCTAAACCCAGCAGGAGAAGAGAAACAATAAAGATCAGAGCAGAAATCAATGAAATAGAAGCTGGTTCTTTGAAAGAATTAATAAGATTGATAAACCCCTGGCCAGACTTATCAAAAGGAAAAGAGAAACGATCCATATTAATAAAATCATGAATGAAAGAGGAGAGATCACAACCAACACCAAAGAAATACAACAATTATAAGAACATATACTGAGCAACTATATGCCAGCAAATTTGACAATGTAGAAGAAGTGGATGCATTCCTAGAGACATATAAACGACCACAACTGAACCAGGAAGACAGAGAAAACCCAAACAGACCCATAACTAGTAAGGAGAGTGAAACAGTC
Source organism: Neogale vison (assembly GCF_020171115.1). Lineage (NCBI taxonomy): Eukaryota > Metazoa > Chordata > Mammalia > Carnivora > Mustelidae > Neogale > Neogale vison. The sequence goes on from NC_058093.1 coordinate 23,043,430, forward strand.
ATCAAAATCTCCCAACAAACAAGAGCCCAGAGCCAGACAGCTTCCTGGGGCAATTCTACCAAACATTTAAAGAATTTATTCCTATTCTCCTGAAACTGTTCCAAAAAATAGAAATGGAAGGGAAACTTCCAGACTCATTTTATGAAGCCACTATTACCTTGATTCCAAAACCAGAAAAAGATCCTATCAAAAAGAATTGCAGACCAATCAATATCCTTGATGAACACAGAGATGAAAATTCTCACCAAAATCGTAGCCACTAGGATCCAAGAGTACATTAAAAGGATTATTCACCACGACCAAGTGGGATTTAGTCCTGAGCTAAAAGGTTGGTTCAACATTCACCAATCAATCAATGTGATACAATACATCAATAAAAGGAAGAACAATAAACATATGATACTCTCAATAGATGCCGGAAAAGCATTTGACAAAGTATAGCATCCTTCCATGATCAAAACTCTTCAAAGTGTAGGGATAGAGGGTACATACCTCAATATCATCAAAGTCATCTATAAAAAAAACCCACTGCGAATATCATTCCCAATGGGAAAAACTGTGAGCTTTTCCACTAAAGCAAGGAACATGGCAGGGCTATCCACTATCACCACTGCTATTCAAAATAGTACTAGAAATCCTAGCCTCAGCAATCAGAAAACAAAAAGAAATTAAAGGTATATAATCAGCAAAGAAGTCAAACTCTCACTTTTTGCAGAGGATATAATATCTTATGTGGAAAACCCAAAAGACCCCACTCCAAAACTGCTAGAACTCATACCAGAATTTATTAAAGTGTCAGGATATAAAAGCAAAGCACAGAAATCAGTTGCATTTCTATACATCAGCAGGAAGACCAAAGAAAGAGAAATTAAGGAGTTGATCCATTTACAATTGCACCCAAAACAATAAGATACCTAGGAATAAACCTAAGCAAAGAGGCAAAGAATATGTACTCAGAAAACTATAAAGTATTCATGAAAAAAATTGAGGAAGACACAAAGAAATGGAAAAATATTCCATGCTCATGGATTGGAAGAACAAATATTGTGAAAATCTCTATGGTATCTAAAACAATCTACACATTTAATGCAATCCCTATCAAAATACCATCTTTTTTTTTTCTAAGAGATGGAACAAATAATCCTAAAATTTATATGGAACCAGAAAAGACCTTGAATAGCCAGAGGAATGTTGAAAAAGAAAGCCAAAGTTGGTGGCATCACAATTCCAGACTTCAAGCTCTATTACAAAGCTGTCAAAATCAAGACAGTATGGTACTGGCACAAAAACAGACACAGAGATCAATGGAACAGAATAGAGAGCCCAGAAATAGACCCTCAACTCTGTGGTCAACTAATCTTTGACAAAGCAGGAAAGAATGTCCAATGGAAAAAAGACAGCCTCTTCACCAAATGGTGTTGGGAAAATTGGACAGCCATATGCAGAAAAATGAAATTGGACCATTTCCTTAAACCACACACGAAAATAGACTCAAAATGGATGAAAGACCTCACTGTGAGACAGGAGTCCATCAAAATCCTTGAGGAGAAAACAGGCAGCAACCTCTTTGACCTTAGTCCCAGCAATTTCTACCTAGAAACATCACCAAAGACAAGGGCAAAAATGAACTATTGGGACTTCATCAAGATCAAAATATTCTGCACAGCCAAGGAAACAGTCAACAAAATCAAAAGACAATGGACGGAATGGGAGAAGATATTTGCAAATGACATATCAGATAAAGGGCTATATCCAAAATCTGTAAAGAACTTATCAAACTCAGCACCCAAAGAACAAATAATCCAATCAAGAAATGAGTAGAAGATATGAACAGGCATTTCTGCAAAGAAGACATCCAGGCCAACAGACATATGAAAAAGTGCTCAATATCACTCAGTATCAGGGAAACACAAAGAAAACCATAGTGAGATACTACCCCACAATAGTCAGAATAGCTAAAATTAAGTCAGGAAAAGAAAGATGTTGGAGAAGATGCAGAGAGAGGGAAACCTCCTCTATTGTGTGTGGGAGTGCAAGATGATGCAGCCACTCTGGAAAATAGTATGGAGGTTCCTCAAAAAGTTGAAAATAGAGCTACCCTATGACCCAGTAATCGCACTACTGTGGAACTAGAGGGTATTATGCTGAGTGAAATAAGTCAATCAGAGAAAGACAATTACATGATCTCTCTGATATGAGGAATTTGAGAGGCAGGATGAAGGGTTGTGTGGGAAGGAAAAAAATGAAACAAGATGGGATCAGGAGGGAGACAAACCATAAGAGACTCTTAATTCACAAAATAAACTGAGGGTTGCTGGGGGGTGGAAGGGTTGGGATAGGGTGGCTGGGTTATGGACATTGGGGAGGGTATGTGCTATGTTGAGTGCTGTGAAATGTGTAAGCCTGATGATTCACAGACCTCTAGTCCTGGGGCAAACAATACATTATATGTTAATAAAAATAAAGAAGAAAATTAGTATGGATAATATCCACATTGTCTAATTTTATCTGGTTATCAGTTTCTATGATAATAGCTGATATTAATAACCAGATAAAATTAGATAAAACTGTTTCTATTGACAGAGAACTATAATAAACTGCAGTATAAATTCTGTTGTTTTCCCCACCATCTGCTTTGTTGTTCGCTGTCTCCCCTTGATAAATTTTTTACTAGACTATTTTCAACCTTGGCAATCATACCTTTTAGGTATTTGACATATAGTCTAAAATAAATCAGTAGAATAATTGCATTGCATGAGTGAATATGTCAATTATTTCTATTTTCCATTTAGATCTCCACAAAGAAAATGACTGCAGAGTCTACAGCAAAGTCATTTTATCATGTTTTAATTTAATACATACGTGTACTTTCATGTGTAGTGTGTCAAAAGACTAAACACACTAGTTTAAATAAGATAACCTAAAAATACTGTATAAACAGTAAAGGTTAAAAGTTGATCAGTATTAATGAGTCTACCAGAAAAGAGGTCAAAATTCTATGAAGTGAAAAATTATGTAAATATGATTATCAAGCTATAAATATTTTTATGGCAAGAAATCCTATATGCTATAGATTAAAATATAAATTGTCATATTGATTTTAAATTTCCAAGTAACAAACTTTGATCCCAAATTCATAAGATGTTTGGCCCAAAACATTAATATTTTGCATACCTTATTTGGATTAGATTCAAAGTAGACAAATTTCTCCAGTTACATTAAGTAAAACATTTGTTAAAGAATAGAAAGCACTAGTAAAGAGAAAATCTATAGTATTTTATTGATCTGATCAAACTGTCATTAGTTCCATCTGTAAATCTCTCATCTCAAGAAAGTAGTTTCCTCATAAATAAATCAAGACAATTAGCTCATAAACTTGTGCTTATTAGTAGGAATTTCTAGTGGGAAGACAGATTAATATTAAGTGGGATAAAATAAATTATCATATATTTATTTATAAGTCTTATGAATTCAAAATAACAGATAATCCCCATCCAGATAAAGAGTGTTGTTATAATTTAAAAAAAGAAAAAAAAAAAAACTTGAGTGTTTCACTTTGAACTTTCAAACTATTATTAAATATGGCATAGCAGGTTGTAAATTTTAGCAGAAGATGGTATTGCAGGCTTTGTTGTTGTTTTCTTTTTTATCATTTAAATTGTGCCACTACAATTTGGAAGCTGTGCAGCTTGTTACTCTAAGACAAATCTCACCTAAGAGGATATGGCAGCCTTCCACATTGTGGTCTGATTGCATTAGACTGAGTACGGCTAAAGAAAGAAATATTTTGACAGGGGAGATTGCACTTGAACATATCAAAGTGTCAGTTCAGATATGTGGCATCTGAAAAGCACCCTCCCCTTTTCCCCATTGCATGCAATTTGCCACCTCTCATTGTCTCTTCCAGATGGTATGCTGAGTTCACTTCAGCTTTATTCCTAGAGAGCTTGAGTTGACATCAATCTGTTATGCCATTTTTCTTGTAATACTAAAGTGGCTTATTTATCAATGCCAATTAATCAATGGCACAGAACGGGGTCCTCCTTAGCAGCTAATGTAGTTTCATTCTTTTTTTAACTATTAGAAAAAAATTTTTTTAAAGCGCAGTGACCAGATTGGCAAGCCATACATCTGGCAGACTGTGGCCACTTAGGAGGCATTCGACTGATGTAAAGGTGAAAGTGTTTATTTCAAAAGATGATTAAGAACCATATTTGGATGTTATGATTTCTAGCAGGAGAGTGAGGGAAATTCTGTGAAATAAGAGGAGATTTAATTTTTCTTTTTTTGGTCATACCAAACTCATATCTTTCTTAATAGTCTTATATCCCCAAGGAAGAAGAAGCCCTTATTATTTTTTTGAATTTTTACATTTCTACTAGTCTTAGTGACATTAACATTAATATACAAAAGATCTATGAAAGCAACCAATTCTAAGACAGTTCTACTTTATGACTGGGTGATCTGTTGTAGAGTAAATATACCATAGAATAGGGCTTGCATGTTGAAGTAACAACCTTGAGGTCATGATATTGGCAACAAATAAATACTCATACACATATAAAGAAGCACATTTTCAAATAGTATTTCAAAAATGAAAAGAAAAATAAAGTGATGATTATAATGCAACTTGAAAGTCAGAACTAGATTGATTAAGTGACATCCGTGTGAGTCAAGTCACAGGATGAACTAGAGAGACTTCACATCTCTTTAAATCCCACCATAATGAATATATTTCTAAGATCATTATTTTTCCATTATAGAGTATTGTAGTTTTCAGGTAATCTGGGATTACTGTAGTAGTCACACTGAATTTTGGTTCTGGCAAGTAGTCATACACAAAGCAATTACCTCTGCACCTTGGAGTTAAGGTAAAAATACTATAAATATCAAATGATGTCACTACTAATGGAATTATACAATGTTTATAGAGCCAGATACCCCAGATTCAAGCAAGAAAAAGAAGGAAAGGGCAGGGGGAGGAGCCCAGGACTTGTCATTAGTAATTGGAATTCAATAAGCAATTTTAAAAATGAACTTAATGATCTCTAGTTCTTTCAAATGGCTTCTTTATCAACCTCATTACAGTAAGCAAAAGCCATGTATGTATAATGAAAGGTGAGCTTTGGAAATATTAGAATAGAATGTGTAATTCAAGCTAATTTTATGTAAGTGTTCTAAAATCAGCATTTTGCACTATCTACTTAATACTTATGTATACAATCTTCGGAGGAGTACTAGTAATGTAAAAAGCTTGTGGTTTAATAAAATGAAAAAAGAAATATAGGAAGAGGAAAGGACAAAAGGTGTAATGTAATTCATGAATGATAAGCATGTTAATAAAAATAATTTCACAATATATAATTTTATAAAGTATATGGAAAAAATAATTAAATTATAAAATACTTGTTCCCCCCTCACTGTTTAGCAACATCACATAGCCATCCCTTTTTCACTAGTTTCTGAAGGCAATATTCAAGAGATCTCTGCCAGGGGTGCCTGGGTGGTTCAGTCGTGAAGCATCTGCCTTCAGCTCAGGTCATGATCCCGGGGTCCTGGGATAGAGCCCTGAACTGGGCTTCCTGCTTGGTGGGAAGCCTGCTTCTCCCTCTCCTACTCCCCCTGCTGTGTCTCTCTCACTGTGTCTCTCTATATCAAATACAAAATAAAATCTTTTTTAAAAAAGAGAGAGAGAGATCAGCCAAAAGACTGTTTTACTTGAGAATTTAACATAGAATGAAATCCAGAGGTTATGTGTGAAGCATTCCAATAAGACGTACAACTGTGATCTTGCCCTTGAAAACTACACAAGGCAGAATCTGAGATCAAAACAGACTAATAAGATAAAAATTGAGAGAGGGGAATATTGAGAAAATAACTTCCACTTAATTTCTGCTTTATGGCAACCACGCTCATCTGAACCTATTTCCACTTTCAAGCTCTAACCGAAGAGAGGACCAGGAGAAAAGGTGTTTCCCAAAGAATCATAGTTCACCTTAATGTCTTTTATTCAACCCTGGTAATTTCCCTTTCTCAAACTATACATTTCCCTCAGGTGTGAACACTCTCTCACTTTGAGTCAGTCAGAAAAAATCCCTTTTCAAATGTACCTCTCTTTCACAGTCCTGTTCAAGCTCCCACTCTTTGAAAACCTTTCTTGAGAATCTCAATAACCTCTCTCCATTTGACTTCCAATGCCAATATGGCTGTTCATTGGTACTGCTTAACCATGCGTAAGCTTGCATTGTTATATGAGTGCTTCAGATATCTGTGCCTGGGCTCTCTCCTCTGTATTTTAACAATTATGTTATAGCCAAAATTAATTAAGCACATACTACATACCAGGCACTCACTGTCACCAGTGATTTACATATTTTCCTCACATAATCCCCACAAAAACCCAAAATAGTCCGGTTGTTACTATCTTTTCTTTATAGATGTTAAGGGACTTGCCCAAGGTTATACAATGAGTGTTGGAGCCAAGAATTAAACTGAGATCATCTAACTCCAGAGTCATCACAAAATACATACTAACTATACTGCAAGAAAAGTCCCACAAAAATGCTATCTTTTACATGTTTAAAATAACCTAAACAGTCCAAAGACAAACTACGAGCTCAGTTAAAGTCTTTGGAATTCAATTCTAAATCTTAGTCAAGATAGCTTCCATTCCTGTCAGCCACAGAATTGCCGATTTGAGGATTTAAGCTGCATTAATAAAAATGCTTTATCTTATGAAAGAAAATTCACAGCATGGCACAAAGGAAGGTCATGACTTTCATATATTCAACTTCCATACAATGGGTGCTTTTGTGCCTGTGACACAAACAATCTTTTCCCCTTTATACTCCAAAATTATACTCTCTTACACCAGCTGCAAACCAGCATTTGGAATTTCCATATGAAATCACTGCCTGCCTGCCAACAATTCGGCACTGGGAATTAAAAGATATTTATCTATACAGTACTGGTTCTATGATTTGAACATTATAATTTTCTATCTTACCAACATAGAAAATCTGATACAGGTAATTAAGACTTATACACCTAAAGTTTACAAGGGTAGACAAAGTTGAAAATAACTAGGTGGCTAAAGGCAGCAAAATCGTAACATCAACCAAATAGTCAGTCTTCTTGAGCTTAAAACAGAAGGGATAAAAGTAAATTAAAAGAGAATGAATAAATTCTTGAAAGATATCAAAATGCTATCTAAAATTTTAAATGTAATCAAAGATTTTAAGTTATTTATTAGATCTGGAGGAATCAAGTAAAGTTTATTTGTAACCCCAAAGTTCAACTTTTGTGCTTGGGTTCAAGGAAATATTGCTGTATATGGAAAAGTTATCAGGCTTACTTGTTTGCATCTCTTGCTTACTACAGAATTTGCCAAGTGACCTAACTTCTCAATCTACTTCCTTTTCTTTTTTTAAATTTATTTTATTTTATTTTTTAAAAATATTTTATTTATTAATTGATAGAGAGACACACAGCGAGAGAGGAACACAAGCAGGGGTAGTGGGAGAGGGAGAAGCAGGCTTCCCACCGAGCAGGGAGCCCAATGCTGGGCTCGATCCCAGGACCCCGGGATCATGACCTGAGGCTGAAGACAGACACTTAATGACTGAGCCACCCAGGTGCCCCTATTTCCCTTTCTTGAAGTGTGATAAGATTCGTGTGAAGACAAAAGGTGAAAGACATATAAATTATAAAATATTCTGCAACTGCATGTGTATGTGATTATTAAACATATTATAAATGACTCCAATTGCTCATTGAGACTTCTAACTTCATGATATGTAAAATTGTCCACTGAGAACTTAGAAGTTTAAGTTACTTCATTACAATTTTTTTTTAATTTTCTTTTTAGATTTTATTTATTTATTTGACAGAGAGAGATCACAAGTAGGCAGAGAGGCAGTGAGAGAGAGAGAGAGAGTGGGAAGCCGACTCCCTGCTGAGCAGAGAGCCCGATACCGGACTCGATCCCAGGACCCTAAGATCACGACCCAAGCCAAAGACAGAGGCTTACCCCACTGAGCCACCCAGGCGCGCCAAGTACAGATACTTTTAAAAAGTTATCATGTTATTGTTTAAAACATTTTCATCTTATAAAAGAAATACATTCTTATTACAGGAAAATTTTTAAAGTATACAAAAAGTTTTTTTAAAAAAGTAAAGTTATTATAAGTCCTTTTATCAGTCCTTTAACCAGTGTAAAAGGACTGGGTGTGTTTTTGCTGTGTATATGTATGTGCCAAGCTTGGTAAAATGTCAAATGTATTCTGCATTTCTTCTTAATATTATATCGTTAATAATATCTTGCTTTTCAATAGTTTTGAAATATATTTTTTGCCAATCACATAGACATTATCCTACTATCACAGTAAATGAACAATAAAAAGGACTTGTAAGAAGTCCTCTACAATTTCATCTCAGTGTTACTGAAAAACGTTTTGGAAAATTATTTTGGAATGTTGACAATATCCATAATAATGAAGCTCCTATCTGGTATAACCTCCTATAATTTCTAATCTATGACAACAGCAGAAAGAAAATAGTTTGTGCCTGAGCCTTAGGGGAAAAAAAAAAGAAAGAAAGACTCTTTTAGATAACTATACCTGTTATCATTTCCATTTCTTTTATGATTTTTACCTTAGAATTAATTCCACTGTAAAAAGTGAAACATTATTGTAGAGACACTTCCTATTCCACAAAGCATCCCAAGAATGGTATCAAATCTGACACTGATTATTGTTTCCCAGAGATTAAGAAAACAACCACTAGTGCTCCTATCGAGTAACAAATCTAGATGAGTGCTGCCAATCTCATAACCAGACCCTTAATTTACACCCTCACCTCAACTTAATAATAGTAGCTTATCAAGGAAAGAGAAACAACCCAGAAAGCCTTCTCCTGTTCTCTCTGAGATGCTGTCGCTTCCTTGTGACTATCTATAAAAGGGAGGTGAAAAAAAAATTCAGAAGCAGATAATATATGACGTGTTTTCCATGGCTGAGCTAAATGTTGTATGGCTGTGATTTCTATAGGATACAGGCATCCGGAGTCAACAGGCTTTGCATCTGTCAGTGTTCCTTTGCAAACCTCGGGAGAGTCTTTAAGATTGGATAGATGATCCTCTAACGGAGCTGTTTTAGATGTGTACTGTCTCAAAGAGCTCTGCAAATGTAGATTAACTGACCTCTCTAGGTTCTTCTCTGAATTCCAAGCTCTGAATATGGAAATGCCAGTTCACATGTATCTGCAATACACTATTCAAAGAAGTCTAACATAAAGAACTAATTTATGTTAATAAGATCATTTTAGCTAAGAAGAGCCCTGCAAATTGCTTTGTTTTAAAAGCTCAAATTAACTGGATTAGTATTTCATTTTAAGCAGCTTGAATGTGGCTACATGACTAATAAATGTGCATGAGGTGAAATATATTCATTGAGTGTACTATGCCTCCTTAGGAAAAAAAAATTAACGGAGATGTTATCTACATTTTAATAACAGAAATCAATGCTCCATCTCATTCATTTATTCAACAAGATGCATTGAACACAATACACAGTGTATTGAACACAAGACAATTACATGACTCAGTAAAGTCTGTAGGAGATGAAAAGATGAATGAGATATAACCACTGTCTTCAAGTAGCTTAAAGTTAGTGTGAAAATACAAGACAAAAAGGGATGTCATAGGAGATGTAGCTAAAAAGTTACTGGTTTTGCAGAGGATGAGAAATAATTGACAGCTCTAGAATCAGAAAAGGTCTTGTGAAGAAAGTGATACTTGAGCTGGGTCTCGAACAGAATTAGAAAGACGAGAAAGAAGAGCACAGGAAAATAAAGTAATAGGAAGACAGTCACCAAGAAAGGAAATCTTCAGTGTAGATACAGACAGTAGAACATTTCTCTGCTTTCTATGTGACTAGATTTCCGCAGGTGCTCTGTCAGTTTTCACAGGATTTACATCTAAATTCCTGAGGCCTCAGGTTCCTTAACGTAAGGAAACCAATAGAATGAGATGATTTATAAAGTTCTTCTGGCTCAAACTCTAAAAACCTAAGTCACTTAAAGATCACTTTGATAATTTAATTTCTAGAAAATACTTATTTAAAAATGTTTACATATCAATAAATTCCTGGAAATCAAATTATTCATTGTTTGAGAAAAGAAAAAGGTAAAGAGATAATTATCATGCCACTACTAATTTAAATTCTGAGGAGTTACGATCGCTCATATCTTCCAGTGACTATCTGACATTCTCCACAACCAATGACAAACTTCACAATGATTGGCGTACTAAAGAATTCTGCTATAGAAAAGATTTGGAATTTCAACCACATGCCATGGCTGTTACATCTAATGGAATGTTGTTTGTGTTTCTTTTGTCAAAAATTAGTATTTTAGGGGGCATCTGGCTGGCTCAGTGCGTTAAGCCTCTGCCTTCGGCTCGGGTCATGATCTCAGGGTCCTGGGATCGAGCCCCACATCCGGCTCTCTGCTCAGCAGGGAGCCTGCTTCCTCCTTTCTCTCTCTCTCTCTCTCTGCCTGCCTCTCTGCCTACTTGTGATCTCTGTCTGTCAAATAAATAAATAAAATCTTTTAAAAAAATTAGTATTTTAGGATTAAACTATTAACATTTCAAAAGATTTCCCCCCATCCTGGGGTTTAAGAGGACTGCATTGAAAGTTTCTAATTAATATTGTCATCATTTCTAGCATATTTTTAAAGAAATAGAAAGTAGTGTGATAAAATTATGTTCTGTTGTTTCCCTTAAAGCTAGAAAATTGGAACTGAGTCTCCAAAATTTTGTGAAGAAAATACAATAATGAAAACAAATACACATATGACTATACAAACAGTGTGTCATTGAAAGGAGTGAGGTAAATAACTGTCATGCACTCTTTTCAAATTCTAAATATAAGGCCAAGAACAAAATCTGTGTATATCTACCTGGCATATTTACTGAGCACCTGCTGTGAAAAGTATGGTACTCCTGTAATAAAGAGAAGATTCTGTTCTAATGAGACTTTCATTCAATTTGAGAGATGGATAAAGATAATAAATGTAAGAAAAAATATCAGGTAATGATGAGAACTAATTTGTACTGAGGGAGGGGCATTTGGGAGCCAAATAATAAGACAGATCCAGCCTTGGGATGATCAGGAGGAAAAACTGTCTCAGACAGAAAGTACAACTAGTGTTGGTAGGCCAAGACAGGAGGAGCCTCAGGTTTTCAGCCTGAATACCAGGTGAATAGTGGTAACATTTGTTGAGATGGGAAAACCTCAGAAATGACCAGATCTGGGAAGAATGCTCATAGCTTTATTTATAATAGCCCCAGCTGGAAACAATCCAAATGCCCATGAGCTGGTGAAAAATAAAAAAGAACAATCTAAAAATATAGAAACCATTAAATGGGTAAACCTCAAAAACAATATGCTAAATTAAAAAAAAAAAAAGCTAGACACTAAACATAAATGCATTTAGTGCATTTGCGCTAAAAAAACACACTAATGATTGAACTAACATGATATTTCTGGAAGAGGTAAAATCTTAAGCGATAGAAGGCAGATCACTGCTGATCTAGGGCTGGATATGGGATACAGACTGATCATAATCAAGCATAAACAAAATTTTAAGATGATGGGAATGTTCCAAAACAAGGTAATGGGGATGGTTGCTTAGCTCTACGAATTTACTAAAAGTAATTAAACTGTACACTTAAAATAGGTTTATTTCATCATATGTAAATTATACCTTAACAAAGTTGTTAAAAATATAGGACTGCCCCACTTAAGAAAGTGTAACGTAAGAATTTCTTTAAATATTAAGCCTGCCAAATACAATTACATTTATTTCAAATTATTAGAATTGGTTAGAAAATTTGGGTGAGCCTCCTCACAGGGGCCTTCAATATATGTTCTAAAATTTCCTTGTCTAGAAAGCAATAAAAAGTAAACCATCATAAATTAGTCCGTTTTGTCTCAACATGTAATCATAGCATTTCAGAAATTAAAGGTGTATTAAAGAAAATTCTCTACAGTGGCTATTGCTAGAGTTGGAGATCTAAGTAACATCGGAGGTACTATTTTGAAATTTTTACATTTCTGCATGATTTGAATTTTGTTTTTATTTTTGTGATTAAAATATGTATTTAAAATATTTTGAAAGTGTAAGTCAACATTATTCAATAAAAGAAATAGTTTAGTGTCTAACTTATGATCAAAATCAGAGAACTGACAGTGGAACTTCGAGCCAATGTTCAAATTTTGCATTCTGTACAACCATTTCAAAGACTCCCCCATAATACAGCTTTATAAGAATTTATACAACTTTTTGTTAAGTTGGGCTTTACCAAAAAAATAATTTTTGTCCTCTGACAATAGTTAGTTTCTCTCTTCCAGGAAGAGTATATACTTAGTATATACTTGGTTTGTGACGTGGCTGTTATAAATAGAAGGGATTTTATACCATCAATTAAAAAACCTGGTCTCACCACATTGTTGTAGTGGTTATACCATATGGGATTCCTGGTTGCGATTTACTTAAAGAAAAGGTATCCACCTGTGCTTCTTCAATGTCAATTTCCCTCAAGTCTACATTACATAGGGTTACACACCAATTCTTTACTTCTCTGTCATATCCCATCCGGTCACCACAAATTCAATCAGCCCTGTTTTTTTTGGGGGGGGGATTTAGTTTTTTGTTTGTTTGTTTGTTTTTTAGATTTTTATTTATTTGAGAGAGAGAGAGACCACGAGCAAGGGGGCCTGATAGAGGCAGAACCAGGCTCCCAGCTGAGTAGGAAATCGAATGTGAAACTCGATCCCAGGACCCTGGGATCATGACCTGAGCCAAAGACACTTAACTGACTGAGCCACCAACCAGTCACTTTAGAGAGAAAATTTAAGATGTGAGGAAAAGAAGCAAGATCCATATATGAAAGTTATAGGTACTCAGCATAGTCATGACATCACAAGTAGTCAGAAGCAGGTGGTGGGTGGGGTGGGGGGGAAGCAGGCTCCTTGCTGAACAGAGAGCCTGATGCAGGGCTCTGTCCCAGGACCCTGAGATCATGACCTGAGCCGAAGGCAGAGGCTTACCCCACTGAACCATGCATATGCCCCAGTAAGCATATTTAAATAACGGAGTTTGTTTTTGTTTGTTTGTTTTAAAGATTTATTCATTAATTTATTTGAGAAAGCGAGAGAGAAAACACAAGCTGTGGGGAGGAACAGAGAAGAGGAAAGAATCCCCGAGAAGACTTGTCACTGAGTGCGGAGCCCTAGCAGGGCTTGATCCCAGGACTCTGAGATCATGACCTAAGCTTAAACCAGCTGAGCCACATAGGTGCCCCAAACTGAGTTCCTTCTTGCCAACCTACAGGGGCTGTGGTCTCTGCTGTCACCTATTAAATACTTTTATATTTTCTCCAGAATCTTTTGGATACATTTATCTTTTTCTTCAAATTGAAATGAGCTGTGCATATAATCTGGGAGTAGGACATTCTATTACATAGTAAAACACCTGATTTCTGCAATGTGAATAAACAAAAACTAATTGTATGAGATGCTATTTTTACAGGGACTAAACCAGCAACTAAACTTCATTTACTCTTTGTTAACACTCATTAACCTAGCTTATTGTTTATAAAAAAGCAAATTAAGTAAATCAACTTCACTGCTAATAACCATAAGAATTTAGTGTATGTTGATCTCAGAAAAGCAAGGCAAGTACCAATCTATCACATATAACTAAGAGGATTCTGTAAAATAGATTATATATAAATACATTTGTGCATCATACATACCTACATAGGCTGTGTGTATTCATGTAATAATGGAGACTGGAGAGAGATTAAGAACTCAGAAGACTCCCCATGATTAAACTTGTATTTTGGAAGAGATCCTGACCAAAAAAAGGGAAATCATCACTCATGACATGAAGAAGAAGGTTGAGATACACACTTAGCTAGAGTGGGAAAACAGGCTGTTTTGGTTTCTTTTTAGCTTTGTGTCACTTTAGGGTGAGAACAATAAAGCAACAGATGGAATTGAGGACTTCCGTAAGGAGAAAACTCCACTAAATCAAAATAGAAACTTTGGTGCCACAGGAATGTTTTCATCAGGGAAAACTTAGTGAGCTATTGAAAGCTGCTGTGACCACCTGGGAATCAAACAACTGAAAGCTAACAATTCAGAGCTTTCTCTATATTTATAAAATTCAAGAGTCTCAGAACCCATTAATCAGTTAATTCACAAACTAAAAAACACTAAATATTTTACTGTGCTTGCCAACCAACCACAAGCATCACTGCATATAAAAGGGAATTGATTTGCTAAGAGGTATTTTTTATTTACAATAAACTGAATACTGATTAATGCATTTGTATATAGCAAAGAAGTCTGACAATTTTGAAGAGCTTACATGCAATTAACAGGCAACCAAAATCAGCTGCACAACATGAAAGTGCATCTCATGTACACTCAACTAAAACGGAGTTGTGTAGCTCAAAATAATAAGCACATAACTATCTGCTTGATCATTGCACCTAAACTTTGTTCAATAATTACATATAATAATATATTTAATTGATAAGGGTTTAATTATTTCAACACCACACTTTTTAAAAAAAACTATATGGGGTATTTCCCTGCCTTCTTAAACACAATGTATTGAACACAATCCAATCTATCCTTGATAGCTTGACATCTGAAGATGACCATAAAGAACAGCAATAATTAAAATGTACAGTAACACAATGATGTTTTTTGAGCTCCTGAGTATATGAAGTCATTTTTCCCATACAAATGACTCTAAGCTATTAGTTTTCTCTTCTTTTCTTTTCATTCATACAAGTGTATTTGTTAGGGGTTTTCTATTTCATTATTAGCTGCCAGCTGATACTTGTCTCAGCTATCAGTGTTTCTATCTATAGAAGGCAATTCTTTACACATCTATTAATTTACACTTCCAAATAGTAATGTACACTTCCAATGAAGTTGAAACCTTATGTAATTGCTTAAAAAAATGTGTAAATTAGCTCCAAGGGAACTGCTGGAACTATACAGTGCTTGAAATTTCTCTCAGTGACTTTTTATATTAATTTTGGCTGCTTAGGACCTTCCTTATTTACTTCCTTATTTCTATTCTGATCTAGATGGATAAGATTGCCAGATATTTAAATGACAGTCTATTGTGTAATAAAATAATATATTGAGTTTGGGACACCATAATTAGTTTCAGGAAACATTAGACAGATGTAAAAATGATACAATCTAAACTGATAATATTCAAATAATATTTGATCTAAATTCATGCATTCGTTTATTCTTTGTTATTACACAATCAATATCTGAATGAATGAATATCTTCACTTCATTTTCTAGACAAGCACATATAAGCAGCCCTGGCTTTTGGGGTGTTTTGTTGTTTTTGTGTTTTGTTTTTGTTTGTTTTTATTCAAAAGAATAATAAGATTATGGTGTTAAAAATTATCAGTTCAGAAATGTTTGAAGTAAAAGAGAAAAAGTCCCACCCCTCTGCTTTCTCATTTCCATTTCCCAAAATTAAATACTACTAACACAAACACAAACTTTAAAAAGATGTTGATAAGTAAATAGTTGTGTAACTTTCAGATTTTGCAAAATTCTGAAACAGAAAAAAAAACAACCAGAAAGAAGTTTTAAGACTCTGGGCTAAGTTATGGAATTAATTTATCAAAGGTAGTCTATTCTTGGCAATAGCAGTAAGGTTTCAAGTCAGTGGGTATAAAGTCCCTCCAAATATTATAAATTCAAAAGTTGTTATTATGTAAAGAGTATATGTGACTCAATTTTAAATCTCTTTATATTTTGAATTCCAGCAAGAAAATTAATTTCTATTTAGAAGTAACTACATATACATTTAGCTGTTTTATTTTCAAAAGTGGTTTTAGTAGAAGTTTACTGAAAACTAGCATACTAGCATTTGATATATATTTATTGTGTACTTATTTGCACCAGACATTATTCTAGGCACATGGAAAACAACCACAGACAAAGGAAAGAAAAACAAAACAAAACAAAAACAAAATAAAAAACCCTGTCCTCAAATACCTCATATTCTAGTGAGAGAAAACAGAAGATAAGCAAATAAAGTATATACTGTTTGGCATTGGTAAGGAATTGGAGAAAAATGCAAGGAAGATAGGTAGTATAAAAGAAGTTACAATTTTGGGGGCTCCTGGGTGGCTCAATCATTGCCTGTCTTCAGCTAAGGTCATGATCCCTGGGGTTGTGGGATCCAGGCCCACATCCGGCTGCTCAGCGGGAAGCCTATTTCTCCTTCTCCCACTCCCCCTGCCTGGTGTTCCTGCTCTGGCTATCTCTCTGTCAAATAAATAAATAAAATCTTAAACAACAACAAAAAAAAGTTATGATTTTTGCCTGGATCGTCACAACAAGAACCTGTCTGGATTTTGAGAAATTGTATGAAGAAAATGAGACAGGGAACCATTCATATATAGAGGAGAAACCTATACAGGCAGAAGAAACAGCAAATGCAAAAGTTCTGATGCAGGCATATGCCTGATATGTTCTAGGTATGTTGATATATTGATGTGATTCAGATGCCTGACATGATCTAATTATAAAAACATCAGTGTAGGGGCGCCGAGGTGGCTCAGTGGGTTAAAGTTTCTGCCTTTGGTTCAGGTTGTGGTCCCGGGGTCCTGGGATGGAGCCCCGCATCAGGGTCTCTACTCAGCAGGGAGCCTGCTTCCCCCAACCCCCGCCTGCCTCTCTGCCTATTTGTGATCTCTGTCTGTCAAATTAATTAATTAATTAATTAATTTTAAAAATTTAAAGAATTAAAAGAAAATGTCAGTGTAGCAGATGAGACGCAAGTGAGAGAGAATTGGTAGGAGATATAGGTAGAAAACTGATAGTTAAGTGGGCCGTGTAGTTCCTTGTAGATTCAGCGTTGGCTTTTAGTCAAAGAGATATAGGAAGCCATGGGAAGTTTGGGAACCAAGTGTCATGGTCTGATTTACATTTTAATACTCTGGTGTAAATATTAAGAGCAGACTGATGAAGAGGCAAGGGCAGAAGAAAGAAGACCAATAGAAACCCATTACAAAAATCCAAGAAAGAGAAAGGAAGGCTCTTTCAAGTGGGCAATTGGTGCAGGTGTTAATATGTCGGATTCTAGATACTGTTTCAGAATTTTTGGCATTTGGATGTACATTCTAACAGAAAGAAGTCAAATATTTAGCCTGAGAAACTGGAAGCCTAATTGCCATTTACTGAGATAAGGTATAAATTTGAGAATCATCCATATACTGCATTAAAAAAATCATGAAAATGGGTATGATTATAGATAGACAAAAAGATGTCTTAAAACCCAGCCCTAAGATACACTCCAACATTTGGAGGTATAGGAAGGGGAGGACAAATGAATAAAAGAAAATGAGAAAACCAGAAAGGTAGGAGGAATTGTGGTGTCATGAAATCCAAGTTAAGAAAAGGTTTCAAGGAAAAGAAAATGACCTTCTTTGTGAAATATTGCTGATAGATTAAATAAGATGAAAACTGAAACTTTGAGCACACAACATGAGAGTTATTTTTGACCTTTATAAGGACTGTTTTTGGAAGACAGCAAGTTCAAATGCCTGACCAGAACTGTCTCAAGAAAAGATGAAGGAGAAAAATTATAGATAGCAAAATGTAGCCATACATCTAAGAAGTATTTCCTTGTAAAGGATAGAGAAATCACAGTGGTAGCCAGAGGAAAAAATGAGGTCCAAACAAAATTTTTAAAGATAGGAGAAAGAACAATATCCTTGTTTTCTGATGACACATCAAAGAAGAGAGAATTGTGAGGCTAATGTCTTTGAGAAAATGAGAGTACATGGCATTAGACTGCTAGTCCAAAAGCATGGAAAGTCCATGCTTTCACACATAGGGGCATGGATGACAGAAAGTGTGTAAGTGTAGTGGTGGGGACATCTATTCCAACACAAGATAAGTGCATTGTAAAAACCGAAAATTCGAAAAGCGTCACACTTTTTTAGGGTATTATCCAATGACACTACATGCTCAGATATGTAATCAAAAAATACATTAGCACAAGTGAGCATCTTGTAAGATGATTTGTATAATATCACTTACATTTTTTTCTAATAAATATCCATGACAGTTTGACATCTACATACTATGTTTTCATCCAAAAAGTCTTCAGTTATATATTACATGCTTCGTTAGTTTACTTTTCTTAGAAGCAAGTTGTCTGCAGATTTATTCTATTTAATGTGAATAAACATCATGTGACAGGAGTTGCCAAAACAATACCACGTAATCTGTAAAGTTCTAGGGCCCACTTACTAACGTGTTTAATTAAAACTAGATACAAGCTTTCTATTAATCCTATTCTGGGTATAGATCCAAGAAAACAATAAAAGTGAGGCAGGACTAGAGCTGTAATTTTAAAGAAAAAATAAATATTTAAAATTGCTGAAGTAAATAAAAATTGAATGAACATCTCTAAATTCTACTCAGTAGTTATTTGTGATAGAAGGTGAAAAACCATAACTGAATTCTAATTCATTCTTCCTCATCAGTTCTTCCATTATATACATTTATTTATTTTTATATTTATTTTTTAAGAGATTTTATTTATTTGAAAGGGAGACAGAGAGTGCCCAAGCAGGGAGAGGAGCAGGAGAGGGAGAAGCAGACTCCCCGCTGAGCAGGGAGCCCAACTGGGGGCGGGGGTTCCATCCTGGGATTATGCACAACCCCCAACCCCCAGCCATCATGACCTAAGTCAAAGACAAATGCTTAATCAACTGAGCCACCCAGGTGCACCTATATACATTTTTTTTTTTAAATCAAGAATTAGTAAATTTGTTTCTCCATTGAAATCAATGTTTTTCACATGATTATGTACATAGTAATTACCTAGGATCTTATTAAAATTCAGTTTATTATTCAATATGTCTGGAGTGTGGTTTATCATTCTGAATTTCTACAAAGTCTCAAGTTATGCCCATTGCTGCAAGTCAGCAGAACACACTTGGAGTAACAAGGCTGTAAAGCACTATGTCTTTTGGCATTTGCATAGAAGTCGAGATAATAAATAAGCTATTTCCTGCCTGGTTATTTGGATTTCCTTTTAAAAAACAGAGTTAAACCAACTTGAAAAAAATATTTTATTTAGTTGATAATAGATAGATATGTATATCGCTGGAAAAGTATATCAATTTAGACGTACAATTCCAAAGCCTCCTGAAAATGTTATAACCTCTAATTAAAAACAAACAGAATTCACAACAATCCCTCAATGCAAAAAACTTACTCTTTATTTTATTTACCAGATTATTGCCTACAGCACAGAGCCTAATTTTACACCAATCCACTCATTAAATAACAAAATCAAAGGAAGAGAGATTAAGTTAAAATGAAGACATCTATGTTGGATGTGACACACTGAATCACACTGCAAAGGGAACAAACAAAACAAATAGCATTATTTAAAATTGCAATCCTGTAAGTGGCAATAAACTCTTTGTTATGACTCTGCTGTGCTGTTTTTCCCACACCTGCTCCCACTTGCCAGGTTAGACTGGCTCAATCTGCTCTACTGTGGGATCACAATCATTTGAACAAACCCCCTCAGGGCAGCAATATCCAGGCAGCCAGCTCTGTCTCAAAAGAGCTCCTAACGTGATTCCCCATGAATTTGTAATTTTGTTTATGTATATTAAAAGCACAGCATAGGAAAAATACAGCATACGCTGATGGTAAAAATTTCTATCCTGTTTTCATAAAGCAATAAGATTTCTCTGAAATGTCAAAATTCAGGACTCACAGTGTTTATGTATTAAAAGAGGATAAGGAACAGGTCATAAAGGTCCAATTTCAGAAGAACTGCCATTCCAGAGGGCTAGTTCGTACAAATCACCCTCACAATCTAAGACTCAAGCAACAGATTATACAGTAAATATTTTGCCATAGGTTGTTAGTGAAAGAGGTACTCTCTAAGAAAGTCTAATTTTATTAGAACATTTGGTTGCTATTTAAGAGCCCAACAAAGAGTAATCCATTCTACCTTAGATCATGTAATAGTTATAGGGCTACTCTTAATCCATCTTTACCTGCACATGCACACACACATACACACACACACACACAATATACATAACAAGCATATATATATATATATATATATATATATATAATTTATTTATGGCATTAAATGAGGTAAAATAAAGAGTTCAATATTTTATAATATTTTACATCAATGACACCTCACTGTTTTACATTATGTGCACTCATGAAAATAATCATATCACTAATTACTATCATTAAGAGAAATAAAAATAAAAGTAATGGTTTACCACAATGACCAAAAAGGCCACTCTCCAAAAGATTATATTTATATACATACATAATACAAAAAAATCAATCATTCTGCTGGGGGTAAAGAGTTATTCACCTTTTTAAAAAGTAGCTAATTCAGCAAATTTTCATTTTTTAACTAATGCAACTCCATTCTCCATCCCCCCCAACATATTTTGCTACAAAGGTCAAAGTTTACTCAATCTGCCAAGTATTTCTAATGTACAATGTAGAAACAAATATATGATGCAAATATATGAACAAGTACTTTTGTAGTATTTAGCAAAAATACACTATCAGCTCTAGGTACAAGAGTATTTAAGAATATATTAACACTTCCACATCACTGGCTATGTATATAGGATATTTTGTGGCATTTAATATAGATTGTGTTTATTTATTTGGCTAAAGAGAGCACTGACTTCTTTCCCACACATAATCTTATTTGTCAAAACTGCCTCATAAAATAATGCATAAAAATTGCTTTGGTAACTAGCAATTTCTGTTAACATTTGGTTTATTGACTCAAAAAATTTGTGTTATCACCTCCATCATCATCATCATCATCATCATCATCATCTCCATCTTATTATTTAAGGAATGATATCAGTTGCTTTTTTTGTTGGGTAGGTTAAGTTAAGAGAAAATTAGTTTGATGGTCAGAAACAAAGAAGGATCGTAGGTAAGAGTGCCAATGTAGGAAGAAAATAAAGAAGAGAGGTATGTGTATTCCTTGGGAAATCTCTTCCAGAGTTGGAAGGGCAGTGAGTTATTATTGAACATTTAGTGAGGGCCTACATGTATTAAGCATGTATTAAGCACTATACCATAGGTTTCATTTAGTTTACCTAAGAAGACCCTATGATAGCTATTGTTCTCCTCACATTATCAATGAAAACACAGAAGGTAAAGTCAGCCTTGTATCTACGGGTTAGTGAATGGCAGAACCAGGATTCCAAGGGGATTCACACATGACTTTAAAACTAATACATTTCCCACAAATGGATGAAATGAGTGATCAAATTTGACAGACAAAATTTTGCAATAGTCTCTACAAATACCAAAAAATATTACATTTGTGTGTAGACCATGGGGATCTGTGGCAACCTGTATTCTAACAATTTAAATCAAAAGTTTGTGGATGACAGAAAGACTAAAAGAGAACAATTTTGTTTCCGGTTAGCTAACGGTCTGGATTGCTTTTTTTTTTTTATCCTTCATATGATATGGAGTCTTAGATAAGTTTGGACTTCATAGTCATTTGGCTCCCAATATTGCATAATTCTGAAGTAATTAGTGTTCACTTTTTCCCAGTTGAGCAAGATTTTTCAGCAGTTGATAGAATTCTAATGATCAGTTCTTAATAGTTAAAAACCCAGATCTTCTATTATTTAGTACTCTTCTTGTTTAGGACTTAGTTTCTATAATTTAGAAATCAAACTTCAACTTTAATTTTCAGATTCTTCATAAGGATGTATTTCTTTACATCACTTAAAGGAGGTTTTATTCAAGAAATAAAATTTTCTAAAACTTCAGTACCATAAACACAAAGACCCAGAAAATTTAACTACCTTGGCTCAAAGTTGCATAAACAATCAGTGAATTATTAGGAATTCACTTTAAATGCAATGTCATGCTTCAAACATAAAATTCAGTTCTCTTAATGAAGCATACAAACTTCTGTGCACTTTGTAATATGTATATATTATCTAAAGTGGTAATCTAAACAGAATCTCATTAGATGCATGAATATGTAGAAGATATGTGAAAAAAATATGGCCTGGTAATTAAGGGACTGGATTGTCAGTCAATAAAAGTGGCCCCAGTTTGTCACTAACTCAAGTATTCGTCCTTGAGAAAATATCCTCACTATTCCATAAACCCTCAACTCCTCCTGCTAAAAACCAACCAAACAAAAAACAAATAATTCTGGTGTTCAGAATGTGCTTGAAAATATTTCAAAATCCTAGTGTATGAATTCTTACTTATGTACAAAATTTTTATAGGAATGTTAATATAAATAAAAAATAAGTGTACAGTTATGGTTTATTTCCTATTCTAAGTAAATAAAAACGGTTAGAATTTTAAGGGTTTTGAATATCATAAGCCTTGGGTAACTTCAAGTACAATTTGCAAAGTAGTATTTTTTTTTAATTTTTTAAAAGCTTCCTCATTGAAAATTCTTCTTTAGTTACATCAGCAAAAGCCAAAGAAAAGAATTTTAATCTATAAAAACCAATTAACAAATTCAAAATTCATTTACCTAAAAAATTAAATCATAAAAACTTTAACAATAATGAAAACTACCACCCACCATCGCAGGAAGAATTGAGTATTGACAAATAGCTTACATTTTAAAGGAGTAAAAATAAATATTTATTTGTATCTGATTATAATTTCTAAAAATCTTTACTTTGCTTATATCTGTATATTACTTAATAATTAAAAAACTATGGCTCCTAATTCCCTGATTTTTTTTTTAAAGATTTATATGTTTATTTTAGAGAGGTAGAGAATGAGTAGAGCGAGGGGCAGAGGGAGAGGGAGACTCCTCAAGCAGACTCCCCTGCTGAACACAGCCTGGGAATGATATCATGACCTGCCACAACCAAGAGCCAGATGCTTAACCCAAGGAGCCACCCAGGCACCCCACCCCGAATGATTTCCGCATTTACCAGTGAATCATATTTCTTTTTCAAAAATGTCAAAATAGGAAAAAAAATGAATAAATATACTACAAACAATATATAACATCAAATTGCAGCCCCAAAGTACCTAATGCTAAAATACTGTCTTTAAATATATGTCGGTAATAAAAGGTAAATTTTAAAAAATTCATTACAATAAACCAGAAAAAAATTCACCATTTTCCTCTTTAAAAGTAATTAAGTTTGAATAGAACATTGAAACTACCTAGTAAAAATGCCTAAGTAGTATAATCTAATTCAAAATAAGTGTTTTTGGAAATTATTTAGTTGATACATAAATAGTGCTAGAACCCACATTTCTAGCATTTTTTTTTCCAGGTCATGTAAAACTCATGAATCGGGGGCACCTGGGTGGCTCAGTGGGTTAAAGCCTCTGCCTTAGGCTCAGGTCATGATCCCAGGGTCCTGGGATCGAGCCCTACATCGGGCTCTCACAACTAGCCTGCTCACAACTAGGCAGAGAGGCAGGCAGAGAGAAAGAGAGAGAGAGGAGGAAGCAGGCTTCCTGCAGAGCAGAGAGCCCGATGTAGGGCTCCATCCCAGGACCCTGGGATCATGACCTGAGCCTAAGGCAGAGGCTTTAACCCACTGAGCCACCCAGGTGCCCCCGATTCATGAGTTTTACATGACCTGGAAAAAAAGGTGCTAGCTCTCTTTCTCTCTGCCTGCCTCTCTGCCTAGTTGTGATCTCTGTCTGTCAAATAAAGAAATAAAATCTTAAAAAAAAAATACCTCATGAATTGGTATATACAATTTTGACAAATACTAAAAGTATTTATATCTTCCATTTAATTTATTACACATCTCGCCTATGCCTCAATGATTATTGAAGAAGAAAGTTATGAGGACACTTAAGAAAAATAAGAAAAAAAGTCAGTCTTGGCAGTCTACTGACATTTTCACCTTACCATGAAACACATTAAAAAAACAAAAGATGGGTTTATAGATTGATAGTAAAATGCTAATTATAGCAATTAGAAAGTGGGTATATAGGGTCTACTACAAAATTCTTTCAACTTTCACATATATTTGGAAACTTTCATAATAAGATGTTAGAAAAATAGAACCCAATTAATGTTCTTTATCAGATCCTTAAACTCTGTAACATATGAATGTCAATATTATCTTTAATGTTTGTCACCGTCTTTCAACATGACATATTAAAATAGAAAACTAAAAAAAAAGACTTTAAAAATCTATTAAACAACACTTCCTCTCACCCATATTATAAGTTATACTTTAAAATCTATTCTGTGACAAGTACTTGGAAAACCAATGGGCCCCCTCCCAACATACACTTAAGTTGAGAAATTCCAGGTACAGCCCATTAAATGCTCTGACCCAAACCTAAGAAAGCAACCCTTGTTTAAACAATGACTTTTGTTCCTCTTACTGCAAATTAATGAGTCAACCATGTGAATATAGCTATTGGAAAAAAGAAATAAAGACACATATAGAACTATGTTGCTTTAAAAAATAAAATATATCTTATATAACAGAACCAACAGAAACTCATATAAAATGTCTTTACTAGTTAACAATGTAAATATTTAATGAGTTCCAGTTTATAGAAACTACCAAAAAAAATAATAAAGACAGTATTCCAGGTTTTTAATTTAAGGTTTTTAATTTAAGCACCTCTTATTTAATTGTGGAAAATTACTAGTACTATTCTTCTAAGTCCTATATTTAAGTGGTATAATTTAAAGGCACCTGGGCGGCTCAGTCAGTTAAGCCTCTGACTTCAGCTCAAGTCATGATCTCAGGGTCCTGGGATCCAGCCCTGTATCCACCTCCCACTCAGCAGGGAGTCTACTTGTCCCTCTTCCTCAGTCCTTCCCCTGCTCATGGTCTGTGTCTCTCTCAAATACATAAATAAAATCTTGGTGGGGAGGAGTCAAGATGGCGGAGAAGTAGCAGGCTGTGACTACTTCAGCTAGCAGGAGATCAGCTAGATAGCTTATCTAAAGATTGCAAACACCTGCAAATCCATCAGCAGATCGAAGAGAAGAAGAACAGCAATTCTGGAAACAGAAAAACAACCACTTTCTGAAAGGTAGGACTGGTGGAGAAGTGAATCCAAAGCGACGGGAAGATAGACCCCGGGGGGAGGGGCCGGCTCCCGGCAAGCGGCGGAGGGGAGCAACAGAGCACAAAATCAGGACTTTTAAAAGTCTGTTTGGGGCGCCTGGGTGGCTCAGTGGGTTAAGCCGCTGCCTTCAGCTCAGGTCATGATCTCAGAGTCCTGGGATCGAGTCCCGCATCAGGCTCTCTGCTCAACAGGGAGCCTGCTTCCCTCTCTCTCTCTGCCTGCCTCTCCATCTACTTGTGATTTCTCTCTGTCAAATAAATAAATAAAATCTTAAAAAAAAAAAAAAAAAGTCTGTTCCGCTGAGGGACATCGCTCCAGAGGCTAAACCGGGGCGAAGCCCACGCGGGTTCAGCGTGGCCTCAGGTCCCGCAGGGTCACAGAAGGATTGGGGGTGTCTGAGTGTCGCGGAGCTTGCGGGTATTGGAGCGAGAAAGCCGGCTGCAGAGACAGAGCCGACAGTAAGCTCGCAGTTCGGGGTTACCTTGAACCGGTCGCAGGCTCGGTGAGCTCGGAGCCCGGCTGGAGGTCAGGGAGACGGGAGTTACTAGGAGCTGTTCGCTGAGGGCGCACTGGGGAGCGGGGCTCCGGGCTCTCGGCTCCTCCAGGCCGGAGACCAGGAGGCCGCCACTTGTATTCCTGTCCTCCAGAACTCTACAGAAAGCGCTCAGGGAACAAAAGCTCCTGAAAGCAAACCCCAGCAGATTACTCAGCCCGGGCCCCTGGTAAGGGCGGTGCAATTCCGCCTGGGGCAAGGACACTTGAGAATCACTACACCAGGCCCCTCCCCCAGAAGATCAGCAAGAAATCCAGCCAAGACCAAGTTCACCTACCAAGGAGTGCAGTTTCAATACCAAGGAGAGCAGCAAAATTCCAGAGCAGAAGGCAAAGCACGGAACTCATGGCTTTCTCCCTGTGATTTTTTTAGTCTTGCAGTTAATTTAATTTTTTTCTTTTTCATTTTTTTTCTCTTCTTCTGCTGAAATTTTTTTTTATTTTAATTTTTTTTTAACTTTTACCATTTTCTTTTTTAATGTTTATTAACTAGTTTATCTAATATATACACTTTTTCTTTTTTATATTTTTCTTTATTTGTTTTCTTCTTTTAATTTATTTATTCTTCTTTTTTTTCTTTCTTTCTTTTTGAACCTCTTTTTATCCCCTTTCTCCCCCCTCACGATTTGGGATCTCTTCTGATTTGGTTAAAGCATATTTTCCTGGGGTTGTTGCCACCCTTTTAGTATTTTACTTGCTCCTTCATATACTCTTATCTGGACAAAATGACAAGGTGGAAAAATTCACCACAAAAAAAGAACAAGAGGCAGTACCGAAGGCTAGGGACCTAATCAATACGGACATTGGTAATATGTCAGATCTAGAATTCAGAATGACAATTCTCAAGGTTCTAGCCGGGCTTGAAAAAGGCATGGAAGACATTAGAGAAACCCTCTCGGGAGATATAAAAGCCCTCTCTGGAGAAATAAAAGAACTAAAATCTAACCAAGTTGAAATAAAAAACGCTATTAATGAGGTACAATCAAAAAATAGAGGCTCTCACTGCTAGGATAAATGAAGCAAAAGAAAGAATTAGCGATATAGAAAACCAAATGACAGAGAATAAAGAAGCTGAGCAAAAGAGGGACAAATAGCTACTGGGCCACGAGGGGAGAATTCGAGAAATAAGTGACACCATAAGACGAAACAACATTAGAATAATTGGGATTCCAGAAGAAGAAGAAAGAGAGAGGGGAGCAGAAGGTATACTGGAGAGAATTATTGGGGAGAATTTCCCCAATATGGCAAAGGGAACGAGCATCAAAATTCAGGAGGTTCAGAGAACGCCCCTCAAAATCAATAAGAATAGGCCCACACCCCGTCACCTAATTGTAAAATTTACAAGTCTTAGTGACAAAGAGAAAATCCTGAAAGCAGCCCGGGAAAAGAAGTCTGTAACATACAATAGTAAAAATATTAAATTGGCAGCTGACTTATCCACAGAGACCTGGCAGGCCAGAAAGAGCTGGCAAGATATTTTCAGAGCCCTAAACGAGAAAAACATGCAGCCAAGAATACTATATCCAGCTAGGTTATCATTGAAAATAGAAGGAGAGATTAAAAGCTTCCGGGACAAACAAAAAGTGAAAGAATTTGCAAACACCAAACCAGCTCTACAGGAAATATTGAAAGGGGTCCTCTAAGCAAAGAGAGAGCCTACAAGTGGTAGATCAATAAGGAACAGAGACAATATACAGTAACAGTCACCTTACAGGCAATACAATGGCACTAAATTCATATCTCTCAATAGTTACCCTGAATGTTAATGGGCTAAATGCCCCAATCAAAAGACACAGGGTATCAGAATGGATAAAAAAAAAAAACCCATCTATATGTTGCCTCCAAGAAACTCATTTAAGCCCGAAGACACCTCCAGATTTAAAGTGAGGGGGTGGAAAAGAATTTACCATGCTAATGGACATCAGAAGAAAGCAGGAGTGTCAATCCTTATATCAGATCAATTAGATTTTAAGCCAAAGACTATATAATAAGAGATGAGGAAGGACACTATATCATACTCAAAGGGTCTGTCCAACAAGAAGATCTAACAATTTTAAATATCTATGCCCCCAACGTGGGAGCAGCCAACTATATAAACCCTAATTAATAACAAAATCAAAGAAACACATCAACAATAATACAATAATAGTAGGGGACTTTAACACTCCCCTCACTGAAATGGACAGATCATCCAAGCAAAAGATCAGCAAGGAAATAATGGCCTTAAACGACACACTGGACCAGATGGACATCACAGATATATTTAAAACATTTCATCCCAAAGCAACAGAATACACATTCTTCTCTAGTGCACATGGAACATTCTCCAGAATAGATCACATCCTCGGTCCTAAATCAGGACTCAACCGGTATCAAAAGATTGGGATCATTCCCTACATATTTTCAGACCACAATGCTCTGAAGCTAGAACTCAACCACAAGATGAAGTTTGGAAAGAACCCAAATACATGGAGACTAAACAGCATCCTTCTAAGGAATGAATGGGTCAACTGGGAAATTAAAGAAGAATTGAAAAAAATCATGGAATCAAATGATAATGAAAATACAACGGTTCAAAGTCTGTGGGACACAACAAATGCAGTCCTGAGAGGAAAATATATAGCGGTACAAGCCTTTCTCAAGAAACAAGAACGGTCTCAGGTACACAACCTAACCCCACACCTAAAGGAGCTGGAGAAAGAACAAGAAAGAAACCCTAAGCCCAGCAGGAGAAGAGAAATCATAAAGATTAGGGAAGAAATCAATGAACTAGAAACCAAAAAAACAATAGAACAAATCAACAAAACTAGGAGCTGGTTCTTTGAAAGAATTAATAAAATTGATAAACCCCTGGCCAGACTTATCAAAAAGAAAAGAAAAAGGACCCAAATAAATAAAATCATGAATGAAAGAGGAGAGATCACAACTAACACCAAAGAAATACAAACTATTATAAGAACATACTATGAGCAAATCTACGCCAACAAATTTGACAATCTGGAATAAATGGATGCATTCCTAGAAACATATAAACTACCACAACTGAAACAGGAAGAAATAGAAAGCCTGAACAGACCCATAACCAGTAAGGAGATTGAAACAGTCATTAAAAATCTCCAAACAAACAAAAGCCCAGGGCCAGATGGCTTCCCAGGGGAATTCTACCAAACATTTAAAGAAGAACTAATTCCTATTCTCCTGAAACTGTTCCAAAAAATAGAAATGGAAGGAAAACTTCCAAACTCATTTTATGAGGCCAGCATCACCCTGATCCCAAAACCAGACAAGGATCCTATCAAAAAAGAGAGCTATAGACCAATATCCTTGATGAACACAGATGTGAAAATTCTCACCAAAATACTAGCCAATAGGATTCAACAGTTCATTAAAAGGATTATTCACCATGACCAAGTGGGATTTATTCCAGGGTTCCACGGTTGGTTCAACATCCACAAATCAGTCAATGTGATACAACACATCAATAAAAGAAAGAACAAGAACCATATGATAAGCATCCCTTCCTGGTCAAAACTCTTTAAAGTGTAGGGATAGAGGGTACATACCTCAATATCATCAAAGCCATCTATGAAAAACCCACCACAAATATCATTCTCAATGGAGAAAAACTGAAAGCTTTTCCGCTAAGGTCAGGAACACGGCAGGGATGTCCATTATCACCACTGCTATTCAACATAGTACTAGAAGTCCTAGCCTCAGCAATCAGACAACAAAAGGAAATTAAAGGCATCCCAATAGGCAAAGAAGAAGTCAAATTATCACTCTTCGCAGATGATATGATACTATATGTGGAAAACCCAAAAGACTCCACTCCAAAACTGCTAGAACTTGTACAGAAATTCAGTAAAGTGTCAGGATATAAAATCAATGCACAGAAATCAGTTGCATTTCTCTACACCAACAACAAGACAGAAGAAAGAGAAATTAAGGAGTCAATCCCATTTACAATTGCACCCCAAACCATAAGATACCTAGGAATAAACCTAACCAAAGAGGCTAAGAATCTATACTCAGAAAACTATAAAGTACTCATGAAGGAAATTGAGGAAGACACAAAGAAATGGAAAAATGTTTCATGCTCCTGGATTAGAAGAATAAATATTGTGAAAATGTCTATGCTACCTAAAGCAATCTACACATTTAATGCAATTGCTATCAAAGTACCATCTCTCTTTTTCAAAGAAATGGAACAAATAATTCTAAAATTTATATGGAACCAGAAAAGACCTCGAATAGCCAAAGGGATATTGAAAAACAAAGCCAAAGTTGGCGGCATCACAATTCCGGACTTCAAGCTCTATTACAAAGCTGTCATCATCAAGACAGCATGGTACTGGCACAAAAACAGACAAAGAGATCAATGGAACAGAATAGAGAGCCCAGAAATAGACCCTCAACTCTATGGTCAACTAATCTTCGACAAAGCAGGAAAGAATGTCCAATGGAAAAAAGACAGCCTCTTCAATAAATGGTGTTGGGAAAATTGGACAGCCACGTGCAGAAAAATGAAATCGGACCATTTCCTTACACCACACACAAAAATAGACTCAAAATGGATGAAGGACCTCAATGTGAAAAAGGAATCCATCAAAATCCTTGAGGAGAACACAGGCAGCAACCTCTTCGACCTCAGCCGCAGCAACATCTTCCTAGGAACATCGCCAAAGGCAAGGGAAGCAAGGGCAAAAATGAACTATTGGGATTTCATCAAGATCAAAAGCTTTTGCACAGCAAAGGAAACAGTTAACAAAATCAAAAGACAACTGACAGAATGGGAGAAGATATTTGCAAACGACATATCAGATAAAGGTCTAGTGTCCAAAATCTATAAAGAACTTAGCAAACTCAACACCCAAAGAACAAACAATCCAATCAAGAAATGGGCAGAGGACATGAACAGACATTTCTGCAAAGAAGACATCCAGATGGCCAACAGACACATGAAAAAATGCTCCCATATCACTCGGCATCAGGGAAATACAAATCAAAACCACAATGAGATATCACCTCACACCAGTCAGAATGGCTAAAATCAACAAGTCAGGAAATGACAGATGCTGGCGAGGATGCGGAGAAAGGGGAACCCTCCTACACTGTTGGTGGGAATGCAAGCTGGTGCAACCATTCTGGAAAACAGCATGGAGGTTCCTCAAAATGTTGAAAATAGAACTGCCCTATGACCCAGCAATTGCACTACTGGGTATTTACCCTAAAGATACAATCGTAGTGATCCAAAGGGGCACGTGCACCCGAATGTTTATAGCAGCAATGTCCACAATAGCCAAACTATGGAAAGAACCTAGATGTCCATCAACAGATGAATGGATCAAGAAGATGTGGTATATATACACAACGGAATACTATGCAGCCATCAAAAGAAATGAAATCTTGCCATTTACGACAACATGGATGGAACTAGAGCGTATCATGCTTAGCGAAATAAGTCAAGCAGAGAAAGACAACTACCATATGATCTCCCTGATATGAGGAAGTGGTGATGCAACATGGGGGCTTAAGAGGGTAGGAGAAGAATCAATGAAACAAGATGGGACTGGGAGGGAGACAAACCATAAGTGACTCTTAATCTCACAGAACAAACTGTGGGTTGCTGGGGGGAGGGGGGTTGTGAGAAGGGAGGTGGGGTTATGGACATTGGGGAGGGTATGTGCTTTGGTGAGTGCTGTGAAGTGTGTAAACCTGGCGATTCACAGACCTGTACCCCTGGGGATAAAAATATATGTTTATAAAAAAAATACATAAATAAAATCTTTAAAATTATTTAAAAAATAAACGGCATATATTAATTAATGGGAAGAAAGAGTAATAAATCCACTTCTTACAGAGATAAATGGGGGGAAATGTACCTTATAGTGTGTCTACCTTAAAAGAGATAAGTGAAAATTAAAATTTTATTTGGTTTTAAATGAAAATATATGGAAAGTGGAGTGGGGGAATATGGTATGCATGAGAGAATTAGAAAATTAGGAGACCAAAGGATATTTGTGGAGCAGGAACAAGAAACAAAAGAGCAGAGCATTGGATAGAATTGGAAAAAATGAAAGGCTTAATTTGGTATTGTTATTTGAAGTTAGCAGGGTTTTATACCTGAATGGCTATAGATTATTAGAATTAGGAAAAATATTAAATCAAAGTTTAATCAAAGTTTTATACAAATTCATAGTGGGCAAAAAAATGAGTCTATATCATTAGTTTACTTTAATGTGTTCAATAGTGCCATCGACAGTTTGTTAAGTAATGACATGGATTAAGAAAGTAGGGTTTCTTTTTAAATGTTTATGCAGTTGACTTCAAGTGGCTATTTGAAGAAAAGGATGAGAGAAAATTGGGAAATTATTATTTTGGAAAAACCACAAATTGCAAAGTAAGGCCAAGATATGGATATGAGTAAATTCCAAGTATATGTAGTAAAAATTAAAGTGGACTAAATTTGGACCCAGAATGAGAAAACCTAAGATTCTAATCCTGACTTGGCTTGGATAAAGCACATATCCTCTGTCAAGCTACTTTCATCTCTACAAAATGAGTTGTCCTATCTGAATGTTCTCAACAAGGCTTTTCTGCATGTATAAAACTTCAGGTTTCTATGTACCAGAATTATGATAGACTTTTATGTGTGACTAAGATGATGCTTGCTTATACACAGAGACCATATCTTTCCCTTCCCCACATATATCTATATATCTATACCTAAATCCATATCTATATGATTATATGTAGAGATAATGGGAAAAAATAAAGGATAGGAATCAAATAGAAAAAAAATGAGATATTCTTCATGGGTTAAGATCCAGATGGTAATAAGCAATTTATGAAAGTCATTCTTAGGTAAAATTAAGTAAAGGAAGTTTAAACATAGAGATAAGGAACAAAAAATTAATATCTTTGTCATCTCTATATACAAAATATATATATATATATATATATATATATATATATATATATATATATATATATATAAGTTTCTGGATTCGGGAAGTAAGTACATATTACCTTTGAGAAAAGAAATGCCCAATAGAATCCAAACTAGTATTTTCTTTTTATGAAAGAAATTAAACTACTATACAATAATTTTAATCAAAGACTATCCAAGGAAAAAGAGAAGTAAGAGAAGCAAAAACAATCCACATAGTGATGACTTGGTTTATGAGGAATCAAAAGCTGTTCAACATTCAGATTTTTTAATGCTTTAGCAAACGTTAAGAAGGGTAGTAATAAAGGCACAACTTTTGGGGGTTTAAACCTTGTAAAATATAGAAGGGGTTCTTTAAGACTATAAAACTAAATTTACAAAATGAGGTATGAATGTAAATATTTATTTGCAATGACAATGTAAATCACAATAAATCACTTATTTTATAAATCTGACAAATGACAAAATCATATATTCCATACATACACAAAAATGGCATATCTTTAATTATTGATGGATACTACTCTATAATATTTTTTTCTTTTTTTTTTTGGTTGTGTATGTGGATCACTGCTTTATATGATAAAGATTTTACAAAATCATTTTCTATAGAAAATCTAAAGGGATAATTCAAATTTTCCTTTCTCCTGTAGATAGTTTTTACAAGTTTCTTTTAACTTCACAACCTGTTACTGGTAATGCGATGTAAATTGTTAGAACTGCTGTCAACCTTGGGAAATCTTTACTAAGATTTTTTCCATATGAGCTATATGATTCAGAATTTTCCACAGAATAGCTTCTGCTCCACACATTTCAAGTCTTGTTTCTCCTCCACTTCCCACATATATCCATAGCCAGCCTCCATCATGCATATGAATGTCTCTACCACCTTTGGCCCTGTACTTTTCTAGTATGAAGGGAAGTGTTTTGGAGTAAAAATCAGAATAGAAAGGGAGATCAATGTTACCTAATTGTGGTTAAAATATCTTTCTATTGCAAATTAAAACAAACAAACAAAGAAATAAACCCAACTCATGATTTTGTGAACCATTGCTAGCCTCCCCCCACAAACCCAAACAGTTTAGTGCCACAATCAGCTTGCCTCTGAATACAGATAGCTTTAGGTAGGCTAAGAAATAGAAGGAGTAATGAACTGATTTCATTTCAAAACCATATAAAGATAGTGTGAAGTGCAGTGTAAAGGTGGATAAATAAGTCTTATAATTTGGCCTCAATTTTCTCTATATAACTCTATGGAACAAAAAAGCAAGGAAAATATGTTGGTTATTACTTATATCTAAAAGTACATCAGAAACCTTATATTCTCATCAAACAAGAAATTAGTTAATATTTCAGAAAAATCCTGGTTAAAAATACCTATTCACAATTACTACTTACAATGGGTTGAATACTGTCCCCTCCAAATTCATGTGACATTATTTAAAGTTCTGTATGTTGGCTAAGTGAGCATAACAATAAAAAATAAGGGGGTTTTTTTGCAGATTTTTTTAAGGTAAGGATTGAGATGATACCCTAGTAGGTTAGGGTGGGCCCTAAGTCCAGGACAAGTGTCTTTATAAGAAAGGAAAAAGAAGACACAGAGATGTAGACAAGAAGGCAACATGAAGATGGAGGCAGGGACTGCAGTGATGCATCTACAAGTCAAATAGTGCCAAACACTGCCAACAACCAAGGAACTGGGACAGAAGTATGGGGCCATATCTACCTGAGAGCTTCCAGAGGAACCAGTTCTACTGATGCCTTGTATTGGGACCTCTGGCTTCCAAAACGGAAAGAATAAATTTCTGTTGTTTCAAGCCACTCAGTAGGTGATCATTTTATGGCATCACCAGGAAACCAATATAGAACTAATATGGAACTAATATGGAAATATCTCCCAAATGGTTACCATGACAATAGATTTATGAATTGTATGTTTAAATTCATGCCTAAAGACCCATGGAATAAAGAGGCTTCTGGGTAGTTCAGTCTGTTTTGCAGATGACTCTTGATTTTGGCTCAGGTCATGATCTCAGGGTCATGAGATCAAGCCCTGCATCCCACTCTGCACTGGGCATGGAGCCTTCTTGGGATTCTCTCTCTCTCTCTCTCCCTCTGCCCTTGCCCCTGACCCCATTCTCTCTCATACTCTTTCTTTTCCAAAAAACCAAACCAAACCAAACAAACAAAAAAACATGAAATAAAGAGGTTTCTCTCAGGATACAGCAAAAAAATATTTCACAAAGCACTACCATGCTCTAAATTGTGTTTCTGCAGGCCTCCCTAAAGCTGAGTGTGTTAAATGTTGAAGCAACTTGAGATATCAAATAGGAAAAGGACTGATGTGTTGATTCTGGGGAAAGTTTACAACTCTTTAAAGTAAATCTCTTTTCTATGACCAATATATTAAAACATTACAATGAAATCTTACATTTAATTTGATACCATTCTCTAACTTTCAAAATATTTTAATGTGCGATAATAAATGTCAAATACATGTTAACTGCCTATCCTGGGGAGAGAAAACCATAAAAATAATATTTGATCACTGGACTTACCTACCTTTTTTTCCCTGATAAGTCTATTCTATTCTATTCTATTTTACTTTGCATTTCAAGATTTTAACAGGATCTTAATAATCATTTCTGAGATGCCACTGTAATTGTTAGACCTTTTATTGGTTAATAAGTATCCATGGCTTGTCCACCCTGCTGAATATTAAAGTCATAGAGTCCAGTGGTCCTGTCCTGTGCAAATTTTTCTTCACTCACAATGCCTATCATAGTGTTGGCTATGTCTTAGATACATTATAGATGCTTAATACCTTGAGGTGAATTTATTACAACAGCAATAATGTCGGTGTCTCCACAGAAGGGCACTCATTTTCAGAATTCCTGAACTGTAAAGAACTACAGAGCAATCCATTTGAGAATATTTGCATTCATGTTAGTTCAAAATTAAATCTGAATGCAATTTGTTTATATAAAGTACTACAGCTATGCAAGTGGCTACCCTTTCATCAAGGAAAAGCTCTAGTTGGTCATATTTAACTGTGCTGGTGGAAGGCCAAGGAAAAGCTCTTCATTAACATATATTCAGTAATTACCAAAGGCACATAGACACATCTCATTTCTACCCTGCCATTATGCTCACTGGCCTGGAAAATGGGATTGGGCCAAGTGGAACTGTCCCAAACACATGCACTGTATATTCCTGGAAGGAGAATCACACACTGTGCTATATGGACTAGGAGTCTATGTACCTTAGAAACTTGCCCATGGCCAGTTTTCACAGAGTCCCTAGTCAAAATTACCAAGATAGTCTTACCACTGTACATTTCCTTCTGCTTTAAAATATCACTACATCAAAAACTAATGATATACTATATGTTGGCTAATTGAACATAATAAAAATAAGATATCATGACTATATTAAAGATGGTATTTTATAAAAGAATGTTTTAAAATTATTAAATCCATAAATATTATGAAATAGGAATTAACCCTCTTTTTCTCATGCTATACTTTATGCATCAATCTGAGATGAATAAAAGAACTCAAAATATTATGGATAGAAACTTCTCACACAGAAATCTTTAGTTCATTAAATAAAAACCGATAGGCAACAGAAAATCAGCCTCAATAAATATCACTATTGAATAAACAATAAAAAAGTATCTATGGGCTCATTATAAACTCTTTGCCTCAAACTCTGGGGGCTGCTGGTGGTAATGTTCCCTCCATCATGTTTCTACTTAGTAATGAAAGTGGAACTGGACTATTGTTGTCTATCTCCTGTTAGTTCTAGGCTTCCCCTAAGTACCCCGCGCCATGGGGTTGATTCTGCAGAAGAGGCAATAAGAGTAAATATGTGTTATCACTGGTTCATTCTGTCAACACGTATTCTGTGTTCAAGTCAGTCCATTTAGACCAGGAAAACAAATATAAAAAATATCAAGCCCCTACACTTAAGAAGCTCACAGTCTAGATAGAGGACAACACCCAATATAGCTCATATGTATTTTTATAGAGCACAAAATAGATAATCACAGAAAAGAGGCTATGATTTTATACTGTCGGAAAGGTCAAAGAAGCTGTCATCAAGGAGCTGAATTATTACACAGACAGAGATATCTCATGTGATTTGCCTGCTTCACATTTTCAAAACGTTGCTTTCTAAAATACTCAAATTAACAGGCACAAACTTGTTGGTTATATCATTTAAAAAAATTACTAGAAAAATGCTGTCACAGAATAGTGTAACATATTCACATATATTTCGGCACATAGAGTTAGGAAGGACTTTTATCACATTTCAGAGTATACGTCTATGCAGTGAAGAATGGCTTGCTGCTGCTCTCCCATTCTAAACACCAGGATGGCACAAGACCCAAAGAGTTGGTTTCAGCAAGTTCATAGTTAGTAGGCCTTAGTGTCTCTTGAACTAGCCTGGATGGTCAAACAGGGGATTTCCTACTACCTGTGTTAGCTGAAAGAGCTGTATGTTGAAAGTTCAACCCAATATTCTTGTATGATGGAAATGTTTCTGATGCTGTCCCAAGTAGAGGATTTCATCACAAGAGCTACCCAAAGCATTTTCCCCTCTCATAAAGCTTCTGTATTAAAAAATAATATGACTGATAAATTTTTTGCTTTATCTTTTATCAGTTTAATAATTCACTTCTTCTCAGTTTAAAATCTTTTATGTATCAATTGTGAATAGAGATCTATAATTATAGTCACTTTCTAGTAGGAAGACTACTACCAGGTGATACATTAATAAATTAATCAATAAAAGGCTTTAGACTAGGATACTAAAGAAAGTAATCTGAGTAGATATCAGGATATCATCATTTTTTTCTAGATAAAATTTAAGAATAGTAAAACAGGAAATATGTCTTAAGAAATATATTTATGGGTCCTATCTTAAGTAGCTTACTTACCACACAAAAAATGGAGTCTATCTCATTGGCTATTTCCTTAAAAACAAAACAAAACAAAACAAACAAACAAACAAAATATATATAATCTTTATGCTGAATGAGATTTAGAGGATGGTGTCATCTTTGAGCAGTGAAGAGAGGAATATATATTATTATATATATAATATAATATAATAACCATTATATATATATATTATATATATTATATTATATATATAATAATATATATTCCTCTCTTCACTGCTCAAAGATGACACCATCTTTGACACACACATATATACATATATATGTATATATATACAAACAAACAAAAAATATATATATTTTGTTTGTATATATATACATATATTTACATATATATATTTATATATATGTATATATATGTATATATATATGTATTATATGTATATATATGTATATATGTATGTGTGTATATATATATATTCTTCTCTTCACTGCTCAAAGATGACACCATCCTCTAAATCTCATTCAGCATAAAGATTATGAGTAGATCCCAAAACTTATAAGTTAAAAGACAGGAAAAGGAGACAGAAAACGGAAATTGCAAAATACACTCCATGATGCAAGAAATCTCTTCTCTTAAACTGTAAACCAACAGACTGTAACTAATCCATCAATTACTTTGTCTTTGTGGATTAGTTTAAAAGTAGGTGGTAAATGATCAAACACATTTTAAATATAAAGCCAGCAGAGAATCACATGGGGTTCTTTTATGAATCAAAGTTTTCACTTCTCCATGTCACACGTGTTATTGTAACCACTGAAGCGGCATATAGTATATAGGACACAGAGAGCCACTCTGCTAATCGGTCCCCACAGACCTGATGGTGCACTTTGCTGCAAAAGCAATTTTCATTTTGAACTCCAGTACCTTTTAAGAGAACACCAGTGCTTTAAAAATAATCATATCATGGTTTGAGTGACTTAGAGCCTCCATTTCAATTGCAGGCCATCCCCTCTCCTCCTATTTCCCTCCTTCCTCCTTCCTATGCCCTTGACTTTGTGCCTAGAGATGAAATTCCTTTCATTTTTCTTTTCCCTGTGAACTAATACTAGAAGGAGGGATATTGTTATTGGAAACATGAAGGAATATTTCTTTCCTCAATTCCTTTTCTTTAAAATTAAGATATAACCATCCAAAAGAAATGACTTTTAATTAGATATTTCTGTCCTGAGGCAGAACTTTTCCCTTGATTGGCAACCTGTTCTATAAGGAAAGACCCCACCAAAAATCAAATAAGAACTGTTGTTACAAAAGGGAAAACTGGAACTAGTCTCAGTGTAACTTGCTGGTCCTTTCTCAGGCCTTGCTCAGTGGGTTCTAAAGAGACTTTTCGATTTTTTAAAGTGAGATCTCAGAGCAGTTACCTATTGAAACTACTAATCGTTCACTACTGCTGCTGAGAAGAATACTTCCAAATGGAACTGCATGGCTCCCACGCTAGGAGACCGTCCTAGAGATGAATGAAGTGCTGAAAAAGAGAAAGCCTTGTTCTCCAACTAAGGAGTAAAATTGGTGACAGGATTATTAGTAGTAGGAGTAGAATATTTTCAGAATACTTCTTCAGGCTAACAAAGGAGATTTTAAAATGAAGAGAATAACTGCCAACTAAGTTTGAAATTAAAACCATAGCTAAAGTAGATATAATTAGAAATCGGGCTTTTAAATTGAAAAAAAGGTTAAAAAAAAGATGAAAAATGAACGAGAGATTATATTCAATTTTGGCCACATAGCGTCAAATATTATTCCCATAAGGTTTTGAATTTTGGTTTATTTCTGTCAAATAGAATGAACAGAACCTACACTAACATGGAGTTTTGTACCTAGTATATACCTGAAGTTTGGAGACTTTGAAATCTCGATTTAGCAGATAAACAAATACCTAAATATTCAGTGAGGTTGATTAAATGCTAGTCAGAGCTGGTCTAAATTACAGTTGTGCACACACTGAGTATAAAAATGCCAAAATATTACACACCACCAAATGTGGTTGCCTCTTGCTCAACAAACCTTAATCAAATGGGAAAAGCTAAATTGAAGAGCTGCTTTGTGAACATGCATTTCGATAAATCATAATGTTTGTGAAATCAGAACACGGAAAAAGAAGATATCAATATAAAGAAAATATTTCCCCATGAAAATTACCCATTTATCATATTTCAAATACAAATTCAGTAAATATTACTACATACTATTGCATAATAATAAAAGCAAGCTGATAGGTAAAAAAAGATGCCAGATTATATGTAGAAGCTAAAAACAAAAAAAAAATAAAATAAAACTTTTGTAACCCATATTTGAATAAGCCTAGTTTGCCAGTTTACCTTAGCTTATTTCCATGTACAAATTGCAGGTGATTGTTTTAGTAGAGAAACTCAGAATTTGAATAACATGCTTTCATTGATATAATTCAATGCAATGGCCACTACCCCCCAACAAGAAAACCCAAAGCATAACATTCTCATTTCTATACCTGGCACCATTAGATCTGGCACAGCAAAATAATTACATAGCCCAACAGCAATTTAATTATCATTTAGAGAATTGTTAGTAGGTCAGGGATATATTTTGTGATTAACCATGTCAAAATATAGGGTAATTATTATTTACAATGATTTGAATCTCAACAGCATGCTATGACCAATGTAAAATTGGTCTTTCCAGCAGAAATGGCTTAAACATCACCACCATATCAACTCAAATGCAATTCTAGTTAGCACGCTATAGGAGAGGGTGGGAAGCATAGAAGTTATTTCACAGAAACTGGTTTCAAGAGTGGGTAGAAAAGTGTGCCTAACGTTATCAGATAGCCAAGGAATTTCACCATAATTCTTAGTAAAATAATCTGAAATTGGTGAGAAAGGAAACTGCTTTGATTACACTTTCAACTTTGATACTCTAATTTAATGAGTTGAAAAAGACATATTCAGAACAATGGATAAAATTTAATATCACAAAATCAGGATTTCATAGGAAACAAAGTCATGTAAAACTCTTCATACCTCTTGGAAACATTCATTTACTTATATGATATACCCACCTTGGTAGAGTACAGTCTATTATATATATGTAAGTATCTATGTATTTTGTCATATCTACCAAAATATGTAGGGACATTTCTGCATTTTTGAAATAATAGGATACTACTACTATTATTTGAGTTAATTCACATGTGCACTTAATTCTCCAATATTGGGGCCAACTAACTTTTCTGAGAGAGGTCATATAGTAAATCAAATATTTTAAGATTTTCAGGCCACATGACTCTGACACACTTACACAATCCTGTGTTATAGCTTGAAAGCAGTTACTGATAATACATAATCAAATGAGTGTGACCATGTTCCAATCAAACTTTCACTTACAGAAGCTGAACAACCAGTCAATGAAGAAATCAAAAGCAAAATAAAAAAAATATATTGAAACAAATGAAAATGGAAGTAAAACATACCAATATTTATGGGAGGCAGCAAAAGCAGTTCTAAGAAGGAAGTTAATAGCAATAAATGCCTACCTCAAGAAATAAAAATCTCAAACAACCTTAATTTTCACCTCAGGAGCTAGGGAAAAAAAAAAATTAAGCCCATGGTTAGTAGAAGGAAGAAAATAACAAATATCAAAGCAGAAATTAATAAAATAGAGACTAAAGAAACAATAGAAATTATCAATGTAACCAAGAGCTGGCTCTTTGGAAATATAAACAAAATTGAGAAATCTTAAGCTAGAGTCACCGAGAAAAAAAGATAGAGGACTTTTAAATAGTTTCAAATAAAGTTAGAAATGAAAAAGTCTTTACAACTGGTACCACAAGTATACAAAGGATCATAGGAGACTACTTATGAACAATTATATACTAACACATTGAACAACCTAGAAAAAGTGGATGAATTCTGAGAAGCATACAACCTTCCCAGACTAAATCATGAACAAACAGAAAATCTGCACAGATCAATTATTAGTTTAAAAAAAAAAAGGCTTAAATCAGGAATTTGAAAACACCTTATAAACCAAAGTCTAGGAATAATGTCTTCAGTGGTGAATTCCACCAATTGTTCAAAGATTAATACCAATCCTTGCCAAACTCTTCTAAACAATAAAAGTGGGAACATTTCAAAACCTATTTTATAAGGTCAGTATTACTGTGGTACCAAAACCATATGAGGACACCACAACACAATAAATAAATAAATAAATAAATAAAAAATAAAAGACTGCAGGACAATATCTTTGGTGAACATAGATGCAAAAATCCTTCCCAAATATTAGCAAACTCAACACAGCAGTACATTATAAGGATCATACACTATGACCAAGTGGGATTTATTCCAGGGATGCAAGAATGGTTCAGCATCCACAAATCAATCAATGTGATACACCATATTACCAAAATGTATAAAAATATGATGATCACATCAATAAATGAAAAAAGCACTTGACAACATTCAATATCCATTCATGATAAAGAAAAAAAAACTTTCAACAAGGTGTATATAGAGGGATTGTATCTCAACATAATAAAAGCCATATAGGACAAGACCCCAGCTAACATCATACTCAATGGTAATAAACTGAAAGCTTCTCCTCTAACATCATGAACAAGAAAAGGATGCCCATTCTTACCCCCTATGTACAGCATAGTATTTATTGTACATCCTAGCCAGAGAACTTAGGCAAGAAAAATAAAAATTACCCAAATTGGAAAGGAAGAAGTAAAACTGTTATTATTTGGAAATGACATGATACTATACACAGAAAACCCTGAAGACTCCATCAAAAAACTGTTAGAGCTAATAAATAAATTTAGTAAAGCTACAGGATATAAAAAATCAATACATAGAAATGCGTTGCCTTTCTATACACTTATAATGAATTATTAAAGAGAGGAATTTAAAAAATAATCTCTTTTATAAGTTTATCAAAAGGAATAAAATAACTAGGAATAAATTTAATGAAGGAGTGAAAGACTTGTACACTGAAAAGTGTAAGATACTGATGAAAGAAACTGAAGAAGACACAAATAAATGGAAAGATATGCATGTTCATGAATTGGAAGAATTAACATTGTTAAAATGCCCATACTACCCAAAAGCATCTATAGATTTAATGTAATCCCTATCAAAATTCCAATAGCATTCTTCACAGAAATAGAATAAACAATTTTAAAAATTAGTAGGGAGCCACAAAAGATCTCAAATAGCCAATCTTGAGAATAAAGAACAAAGCTAGAGGCATTGTGTTTTCTGATTCCAAACTGTATTAGAAAGCTATAGTAATCAAAACGTTATGGTATTGATGGCAGGCCTGGGCATCCACCTCTTGATTTCAGCTCAGGTCATGATCTTGGGGTCCTGAGATCAAGTCTTGCATAAATCCCCACATTAGGCTATATGCTGGGCATGGAGCCTGCTTGAGATTCTTTCTTTCCCTCTCTCTCTGCTCCTCCCCCACCTTGCTCTTGTGTTGTCTCTCTAAAACAAAGAAACAAAAACCATTATAGTATTGGCATAAAACCAAACATATAGATCAAATAAACAGAACAGAGAGCCCAGAAATAAACCTATGTATACATGGGCAATTAACTTATGACCAAAGATCCAAGAATATACAATGGGGCAAAGACAGCTCTTCAGTAAAAGGCACTGGGAAAACTGAACAGCAACATTCAAAAGAATGAAACTCAACTACTATTTTATACCATATGTAAAACTTAACTCAGATTAAAAACTTAAATGTGAGACATGAAACCATAAAGCTACTGGAAGAAAACATAAGGGGTAAACTCATTGACATTGATCTCAGCAATATGTTGTTGGACTTGATACCAAAAACAAAGTCAACAAGAGCAAAAATAAACAAGGGGGGGTTACATCAAACCAAAAAGCTTCTGCATGGCAAAGAAAACCATAAACAAAATGAAAAAGAAATCTATTAACTGAAAGAAATATTTTCAAATTATGTATCTGATAAGAGGTTAATATCCAAAATATATAAAGAATTCATACAATTCATTCATTAGAAAAATCATCATCATCATCATCATCATTGTAGTAAAAATGAGTAGAGAATCTGAAAAGGTATTTCTCCAAAGAAGACATACAGATGAGCAAGTACATGAGAGGGCATTCAACATCAAAATCACAATAAGATATCACCTTCACATTTGTTAAAATGGCTACTATCAAAAAGACAAGCAATAACAAACACTGGAGAAGATGTGGAGAAAAGGAAACCCTTGTGTACTATTGGTGGAATGTAAGTTGGTATAGGTGCTATGGCAAATGTTATGGAGACTCCTCAAAATTTAAATGTAGAACTACCATATGATGCCCAATTCCAGTTGTGGGTATTTATCTGAAGAATAAACAACACAAAGGATATATGCACCCCCATGTTCCCGGCAACATTACTTACAATAGCCAAGACATGGAAGGAACCAAAATGTCCACCAATGAATGAATAGACTAAAAATGAATGGACAGATAATTTTATATTTTTATATATGCATACATATATATTATATTGTATTGTATAATATGTAATACAATAGATACAGTGGAATGTTATTCAGCCATAAAAAAAAGAAAGCAATCTTGCCATTTGCAACCATACAGATGGACTTTGAGGGCACTAAGTGAAGTGAAGTAAGACAAAAAAAGACAAATACTATATGATCTCACATGCGAAATCTTAAAACAAACAAAACAAAAACACAACAAATGAAATAAAGAGAACAGATTAGTGGTTGCTAGAGGCAAGAATGAGGGCTGGGTGAAATGGGTGAGGAGAGTCAATTGTTACAAAATTCCAGCTATAAAATAAGTCTAGGATATCTAATATACAGCATGACAACTGCAGTTAGTAACAACGTATTATATATTTGAAGGTTGTTTAAGAGAGAAATCTTAGAAATTGTTAAGACAGAAATTAAGAGAAAATCTTAAATGTTCTCCTCACAAGAAAAATTAA
The DNA here is from genome assembly GCF_020171115.1 of Neogale vison. Classification (NCBI taxonomy): domain Eukaryota; kingdom Metazoa; phylum Chordata; class Mammalia; order Carnivora; family Mustelidae; genus Neogale; species Neogale vison. Next base: position 23,088,048 of record NC_058093.1, read on the forward strand.
TTCTGTAGCTGTATATGGTGGCAGATGTTAACTAGACTTATGTTATGCTGATCATTTTGCAACATACCAAATCATTATGTTGTACACCTGAAACTAACATAGTATGTGTCAATTATACCTTAACTTTTTAAAAATAATTTAATTTTTTTAAAAAGTAACTAAAATTTTAGGATGGAACTAGAGGGTATTATGCTTAGTGAAATAAGTCAATCAGAGAAAGATAACTATCATATGATCTCCCTGATTTGAGGAAGTGGAAATGCAACACGGGTGGTTTGGGGGGTAGAAAAAGAATAAATGAAACAAGAAGGGATTGGGAGGGAGACAAACCATAAGAGACTCTTAATTTCACAAAACAAACTGAGGGTTGCGGCGGGGGGGTGCGGGAGAGGGTGGTTGGGTTATGGACGTTGGGGAGGGCATGTGCTGTGGTGAGAGCTGTGAAGTGTGTAAACCTGGCAATTCACAGACCTGTACCCCTGGGGCTAATAATACATTATATGTTTATAAAAAAATAAAAACATAAAAGTAACTAAAATTTTAAAAATAAACCCTTTATTTACAAAAACAGGTGGCAAGCCAGATTTGATCCCTGGACCATAGCTTGCCCAGCCCTGTCCTGTTCCCATAGCTAAAAGGGATGCTTAGTTGAAAAAATGTCCTATACAATTGTAAATTATTCACATGATATTTTGATCTTTCTTTTATTGAGCTAGCATTTCTTTTTTTTTTTTTTAAGATTTTATTTATTTATTTGATAGACAGAGATCACAAGCAGGCAGAGAGGAAGGCAGAGAGAGAGGAGGAAGCAGGCTCCCTGCTGAGCAGAGAGCCCAATGTGGGGCTCAATCCCAGGACCCTGGGACCATGACCTGAGCCCAAAGCAGAGGCTTTAACTCACTGAGCCACCCAGGCGCCCCTGAGCAAGCATTTCTGAAAGAAACATTAGAGGCCAATTTAAATAATCCTAAAAAGATGGAGGATGGTAGGTAGGAGGGGGATGAGCTGAATAAGTATTAATTATTAAGTATTAAGGGTATTAAGGAAGGTACTTGTGATGAGTACTGGGTGTTATATGCCAAGTGATAAGTCACCAAATTCTACTCCTGGGACCAATATTTATTATATGTCAACTGACTAGAATTTAAATAAAAACTTGAAGAAAAAAAAAAAAAAAGAATCCTAAGAGCTTAATTTCTTGTCTTATATCTTTCACTCAGAGAAGAAATTACTTCAATTTATCTAATTTATATTGACCTTTCTGTTTTTGACGGTCTTATAAAAGATTTAAACACTGATTCAACAAGTCATTAGCACTTCTGCTTTTGCAATAATAAAAGTATTTAAAATGTGGGCAAAAAAGAAAAATGTATGTGGTTTAAAAAGCCTTCCTGTTACATAATGTATATGATTAACACTGGAAAATCAAAATAAACAAGCAGCCAAAAGAGAGAGCAAAAATGCCAGAAAACTATGGGGATCTGTCACCATATCACTGCATGAATTCTATAGTTCAAAAAAGTCACTTGCCTTTTTATTGTTACTGCAATTTAGCTGTGCAGTAAAAAATTGGATTGACTACTTACCCACCTAAATTCCATTTACCTTTATCCCCAGAAAACAGGATGCCAGGGAGAAATCAGAGGCTGAAATAGGACAGTAGAACAATGAACACACTCTATGACAGGTATGCTCAGTTCACACCTTCAGAATGTAAAAAGCAGGAATGTAGCTCTAGCCATGATGTTCACACACATTTATGTGAGGTAAGTCAGCTGATCTGCATGATCTATAATCCATTAAGAGAACAGAGATACACCATTAACTGATATTTGAGTCTTGTAATACATATAGTTTAGATATTTTTGCCATCAGAAATTATTTTTCATTTAATTATATGTACTCAATTTAATTCAACGTGATGATTAGATTAAGTACTTGGGGATAGCTATGGAAATACAAGTAAACATGGGCCCAGAAATTTCAAGGTTTTGTCCTGTTAACATAATGAGATTCAAAGATTCAATGAGATCCAGAGTCACAGATTCTAATGTCCAAGACCAGTTTCTCTCTGACTCATGGAAGCTTTTTGGAAGTAATGTCAAATTTTAAATACACTCAACCAAATTCCAGTGATGGGTCACTAATTCATCACTTACTCCTTGCTTTCTTTCCACTTCTGTGGCAGGGGGAATGATTTCTTTATCCCTAACTGGGTATCATAACACCAAAGGCCTCGAAGGAGCACATCAAACAAAATGCAATATTTATTTTCTGTTTCCTCTTCAGGTTGTTTTGTTTGTTGTTGTTGTTTGGTTGGTTGGTTGGTTGGTTGGTTTTTTAGTTTAGTGACGATAGCATAGAGCTAAGGCATATTCTTTATCAGAAATTCCCTAAAGTGACTGAGGAGCTGGTTCATTTGCTCCTCCCACTGAGAAGTATGGAAGGAGCCTTCCCTTTGAATCTGGGCTTTACTGTGACCACTTGTACTAATAGTGGATAGCCAGAAATGATACTATGTCAGTCCTGGCCTTTTAAAAATTTCCACTTTTCTTTCTCATGAAATATTTGCGTTTGGAACCCTAAATAACAGGAAAGAAGTTTGATATCCCTGAGCCTCTCATGTTTGGAGGAAGCTCAAGTTAGCCATTTGGACAGGCTATGGGAAAGAAGGAAAGAAGAAAGGCAGGAAGGAAGGAGAGGGAAAAGGGAAACTCCAGCTGAGACTCTAGGCATTGTAGAGCATTGTAGAGCAGAGACAAGCCATCCACACAATATCTTGCCCCAGATATTTAATAAAATTTTTTCTATTATTATAAACCATTTTAAGCCAATGAGTTTTGCAGCAGTTTGCTAGGCGATTGATAACCAGAATTCTCTCTATATTCCAGTTTTCTATTTATTTCTGTGAGCAGTTATTAGAATATGTAATTAATATTTTAAAATCTGTTCATGTATTTATCTAGTGCCTATTTGTTCACAGAATGGGGAAAGCTATGAAGGCAGAAGCACTGCCTGATTTGGACTTTCAGCACTTCATTTCAGCACTGTTACGATGCCTGACAACAAGTTAATACCTGTTAAAGGAAGCAACAGTGGTAGGTGATTTGTCTGTTAAGAATTCCAGGGGCGCCTGGGTGGCTCAGTGGGTTAAGCCGCTGCCTTCGGCTCAGGTCATGATCTCAGGGTCCTGGGATCGAGTCCCGCATCGGGCTCTCTGCTCAGCGGGGAGCCTGCTTCCCTCTCTCTCTCTCTGCCTGCCTCTCCATCTACTTGTGATTTCTCTCTGTCAAATAAATAAATAAAATCTTTAAAAAAAAAAAAAAAAAAGAATTCCAGCTCTTTCTCATTAATCCACCATTTTACCACACTTGTTACACAAGGGACATTCAGGTTGATAGAAAGTAGGTTAGAAAACATTTTTTTTTTAAATATTTGATCTTTTTCTAAATTATGTTGGGGGTGCCTGGGTGGCTCAGTGGGTTAAGGCTCTGCCTTCGGCCATGATCTCATGGTGCTGGGATCCAGCCCCACATGGGGCTCTCTGCTCAGCAGGGAGCCTGCTTCCCCATCTCAGTCTGCTTCTCTGCCTACTTGTGATCTCTCTCTGTGTCAAATAAATAAATAAAATCTTTAAATTAGGTTGATAGCATTTTCATCTGCAACTTTCAGAATATCTTTCTGAAAGTAATTCCAAAAATTATCATAATTTTATCTTATGGTTACAAATTCAAAGATTTCTCACAATATCTGTAATATGTTCTTACTTCTTAAAATTAATTTTCCCAAATCACAAGGCAATATCATAGTCTCGATGATTGAAAATCATCACTACGAGTTATGCATTCCTTCTAAAATGGTATTTTAACAATTGTCAATGCACCTTCCTTTTCTTTAGTGCTCTCTCTTGTTCTAATAATTGGGAATCAGTATCACTTCCCAATAGACTTTTTCTGATAAAAGCCTATTCCTTTTATCTCACAAATACGAGTTCCACATTTAGATTTGGAATTCCTCCAGGTATACTTTAGGAATAATACTATGAAATGTTTAAGGAGAGTGCTGCCAGGTTGATAAGTATCTACATTCTGTTTTAGAAGGAGCAGAAGCCAAGTCAAGAGAAGCAGAGGCCAGATGCTCTAAAAATTTTGCTCAGAAAAAACTCCTCCTGAGGTTATATAGCAAACTTAAGAGTCCAATTCTTTTATAAGAATTGAGATCAACTAATTCCCCATTACCATTTTTTTTTAAAGACCTGTGCTTGAGGCAGAAACTTTAGAAGGGGAAAAACAGAGCTTCACCCAGGTTTTATCCGATTCAACCTCAGCATTCTCCAAAACCCTTGATTTATGTACCTGTTCATAAGGCAAATCTAAGATGATGGTAATTAATAATGTCAAAAAAAAGTATCAGTGGCCCAACACCTAACCATTTGTAAACTTTGGCTCAACATTCAACAAACATTTTCATAACTGGTCACAACCACATTTTGTGACCTACATCTTTCATCACCATATTCCTATATCCCATTATTTAAGAAGCTGAAAATATGCAACTATTCCTAAGACACTGGGAATATTAGTATGCCTTTAACCCTGGTATTCCTTTATTTAGAAATGCTATATATGTCAAATGATAAATATTTAAGTGTATTATATTTTATATAAATATTCCAACTCATTTGACATCCCACTCATATGTTTCCTTCCCCATGAAGCCTTATCTTAATGAGAAGTATTTTGTCCTTTCTCAGAATTCTGGCTCTATTTTTTTCTATGTTATTGTTATTCTTTTCAAGAATAACAAATTTTCTATTTGTTTCTTATTGTAATTTCTATTTCTTTTGTATTTTCTATCATATTTACTTTTCTATTTTAATTTTTGTTTCTATTATAATTAATTATTTCTATTGTTTTATTGTAATTTTTCTATTTCTATTGTAATTAATTGAAATTGCCTTATTTCCTTATTTTGCAAGTAAATCATAAACTCCTTGAGCAAAAGGTCCTTTTTCCTCCTTTCACATTTATGTTCCACATAATACACAGCACATGCTATGCAGTAAGATACACCCAGTAGAGGCTTGGTATGTAAGTAGATGGATCTGCTAAGATTTTTCATACTGTACAAGGCACTAGGCTACATATGTTTTGTCAGACACTGAAATGAATTTACTATCACAGTATTTAAAATAAATCAGATTATTAGATTGGTTTAAATCACCCAATAAGGAGCTAAAATAATGAAACACAGGTCAGATATATTCTCATGGGAATCAAAGGAATCAAGCATGGCCAAAAGAGTAGGAAACAGATCTCAATCAAGGTGGTAGGCATTAATGAGACATACAATAGAAGACACTGAAACATTTTTTTTTAAAGTAATATAACATCTCCACTTTTCCTGGGTAAATTTTTTCAAAGGCAAGAAGAGGCTCCCAAGAAAAAATTCCTAAAGCAAGATTGCATTTGATAAACTTATGAGAACACTGCATGGGTACATCACAGGAATTAAATTTTCTCAATGTATATTTTTCAATTTTTTTTTAAAGATTTTATTTATTTATTTGACAGACAGAGATCACAAGTAGGCAGAGAAGCAGGCAGATAGAGAGAAAGGGAAGCAGGCCCCCTGCTAAGCAGAGAGCCCGATGTGGGACTCCATCCCAGGACCCTGAGATCATGACCTGAGCCGAAGGCAGCGGCCCAACCCACTGAGCCACCCAGGCGCCCCTATATTTGTCAATTTAACTGAACTGCAATAACATATGAAAAATAGGTATCAATTGATGACATAAAGAATTTTACTTTTTTTGCAATATTTAATCATAAATAAATATACACATATAGATTTATATTTGTAAATACGCACACACACACACACACACACACACACTTTGCCAAAAAGGTACTGAATTTGAGTCTTACATATAGCTACAGTATCTGGTTCATTTTAAAAATAAAATAGTAAGGACTGAGTGGTAAATACAGAACTGTTGAATCACTATATTGTACACCTGAAACTCATGTAACACTGTATGATAACTGTTCTGGAATTAAAATAATTTTTAAAAAAAAAGAAAAAGGGGTGCCTGGGTGCCTCAGTCAGTTAAGCATCTGCTTCAGCTCAGATCATGATCCCAAGGTCATGATCCCAAGGTCCTGGGATTGAGCCTTGCTTCAGGCTCCTTACCCAGCAGGGAGACTGATTCTCTCTCTCCCTCTCCCTCTGTGTGTGCTCTCTTTCTTTAGCTCTTACTCTCTCTCAAATAAATCAATCTTAAAAAAAAAAAAATATAGAATGGACAAAAGTTAAAGAATCATGAAGTAGATGCTAAATGTTCAGCACATTCTATACCTTTTTCCTCTTCTAGGTACAAAAGAAGACTTCGCTTTTCACTCCTCCCTAAAGTTAGAGGTGGTATTATATGATTAAGTGGTGGCCAATGAATTGTGAACAGATGTGATATGGCCACTTCCAGGCCCCGATAAGTGTCCCCCATTCCCTTACATTTTCTGTCCTATAGCAATCTATGTTATCTCTTCCATCCGTAGCCTCAGGTTGGAGAAGAGTCACCTGACTAGTACCAGACTATAAAGTAAAAACAAAACAAAACAAAAAAACTTTTACTGGGTTAAGCCACATATATGGATTGATGATGGGACAGTTTGTAGTTATCACCACAAATGACACTGATAATTTAAGTTTTAAAATTTGATTCACTACCCTATAATTTTATGAGATTTTTTTGGGGGGAGCTGTGTATAAATACTTCTAAATTTTTAGAATTATAGATTAATATTTTCCACTTCTCCATATGAAGCTAAGATAAAAATCGATTGAACTTAGAATTTATTATTTCTTTCAAAAATATAAAATGAGATTATTTGAAAATAATGTTTTTATTTACAATTCAGCTATCAAATAGATATGCTTTCTAAATTACTAAATAAAGCCCTCAAACATACAAGCTGTACATTTGATTTCCTTGGCAAATTAAGACGTTCTACATGTTTTATACAAATGTGTACACTGCTTACTGAAATATTTACATAAATTCACTGAATAGTGAGGACTATTATTATAACTTTACATATGTGGATTTCCTAACTGACACAGTATTCCTTCATGGTATTCCTTTACATTTTCTGGAAAGAAAAAGAAAAACATGACTCTCCACTTCAGATTCATTGCCCAGGGGCCAACATTATGGAAATGTGAGTAAGTTTTATTTATTAGTATTAGTTTTTTACCTAGTTGCAAGTCTATCATACAACATATTAAACTATGTTTATCCAGTTAGTAGTCTTGTAATCAAGCCTATTCTTATAGTTACCTCTCAGTCTTTTATAAAATACATAGCAAATCTGTAATGCTACATATTTGATACACAGAGTTTTTGAGTTCTGACTAAGGTTCAAAATGTTTGCAAAAGAAAACACATAGAAGGGCATTGTGAACTCTTGGCTTAAGAAGAGTCCAGATAGTAACACCAAACACCTTATATAGCACTAATCATGCATCACCCATTGAACCATATGCTTTTATATTCTTCCAATGTCCTTAAAATAACTTTAACAGGTCAGTAATATTATTACTCATATTTCAAAGATGAAGAAATGAAGCATGAAAAAGTGAACTAACTTGTCAGAGGTCATGTAACTAGTAAATGGTGGGGGCAGAATTTAAACCTAAGAAATGTAGTTCCTGGGTCCATATAATTAACCAAAGCATTATTCTCTCAAAGTATTTCATCATATACAAAAGATCATCTTTATCTCAGGTATCTTGAGTTTGACTGTTTCTTAGGTCTACCCGTGGTTGAACAGAGCCCTTAGAACATAGCAGCCATTCAAAAAGGATTTTTACTCGAACTAAGAAATCAAGGGAAGATGACAATTTAGAGATCTGTTCTCTCATAAAAAGCATATTAATATCTGGAGAGCAGAATCAAAACAAATCATCACAAATTTGAAAAGCCAGGGCAATGAACTGTTTTTATTCCAAATTCAGCAAGAGACTGAGCTTGAATGCCTTTTGGAATGTTGATGGGAACTTTAAGCAAAAATAGATGAGGTAATTAAACACCCATGTAGGACATATGGCTTGGAGATAGCTTCCCCCTAGAAACTTGTCATTCACAAAGGGAAGGGAGGATAAGGAGAAGGGTTTCTGAGAATGTGTGCATGGATCATGGCCAATAGCACACATGAGGAGACTTCATTCTTAAAAGGAAAGAAACCTCATAATTATTCATACCTGAGATCACCCAGAGTCAAAATTTTCCCTGTGATCTGCTGAATAACTCATTGTTCAGAGGAAAATCACTATGGAACACAGTGGATTTTTTTTTTTTTTCTTTTCTGATTACAATTCAAAACCTTCTCTTTTTCAGGCACTTTACCCCTAATTTTTGTTTTCACTATTTGTTTAATTTAATTTCTTAGAAAAGCTATGTCATAAGCCATCTGATGACTTTGTAAATGCAAAGAGCCAATGTTGTGGAACAGACAATCTAATGACATAGTGTTTAGTGTTCCCTAAAGCAGGAGACAGATGAAGAGAAACGGTGAACCAGCAACCTTAGCATAATTAAGACAAGCTTGAGTGCTTGCCATGGTGCCATTACATTAATCTCACATCAGTGGCACCTGGCTAAAATTTATGAGATATGTAAAAGGGGCCTTTCCAACTGACCTTGATAAGGCAGAGTTATTTATCACGTGAGAGAATAGTCAGCAAGCAAAGGGGAATGAGGTATATTAGAAGTAAGTTGGCTGACAGATTTAAGGGCAGTGGGCTGCAGTACACTTTGACTAAAAAGATCAAGAGAAGTATTTCCAGTACTCTGAACCTTACGCATCCTTGATAAGTAAAATATAAAATCATACATCATGTTAATAAGCAATATATATGAGAAGGGTAATAGTAAATGCCAAGTTTTAAACTGATGCCAGTTTATGCATTTAAAATTTTTAATGTATGTTTATTGAACTAATGAGACTTTGTGACCACAATGGATCCCAAATGATCTCATCCCCAAATAAGTAAGCAAAACATATTCATTGTGAGCAACCGGAGGGCATGGTCTTATTTTATTCCTCATTGCTTTTCCAGGGCCTAAGGCAAAGTCTGAAATATTTTAGCCCCAATAAATCACCAGATCTTTTTAAGGCTGGCTGTTTCCTGTTCCTGAGGTCTCAGTTCATCCATCACCTCTATGGAGAGGTCTTCCCTGGTCACCCCATCAAAAAAAACTTACCACTACAGGGAAGTTTCTTGAGTATTGCCTATATGTTTATTACTTGCTTTTCCTCCCTAGTCTCAAGGTCCCTTGTCTTTCCTGTTCACTTCATATACTAACAGAGACCAAATACCTAGAACAAAACACAGTAGGTGCTTAATAAATATATATCAATGGATGAAAGAAGAGTTGTTTATTGAATGAATTGTACAAATTATTAACAGAGGAGTAACAGCTATTATGCTTCAAAATATATTTTGGAAAATATATACTTATATTCTACCTCATTGTGCTACCTTGTAATGACAACCTGAAAAATCTGATAATGACTGTTTTTCACTAAGGACTTCATTGTGATAAAACTAGTAACACAATAATCCATTCCTGATCATTCATTTTAAAAACCTCAGACCTTCTCAGCAGTTGCCATTAATGTTATTAAATATGACAAGACTTCTTAGGTCATTATCAATTTTTACTTCAAACATCGCTATAAGGGGAAAAAGTGTTTTTTGTTGTTGTTGTTGGAATTTTGTCTATTCTACTTCTATATAAAATCCAACACATAAAATAGTAGTACCACAAGCTATAGAAATTGCCGAAATGTAAGGGATGTTTTATTTCTGTACACGGGCCAACTAGTCAGCACAAGGGTCCTTTATTTTATTTATGCGTAATGGACAATTTGAAGATTTCTTTTTAACTTTATCAAATATAATTGAATTTATACTTCTAAAATGGAGATGGATGGATACAATTCTATCTTTATACAATGAAAGCCTTATGGACTTTTCAGTAAGGGGGAAAAGCAGCACCACGTTAGAGTCTCACATAGAAAAACCACATTGAGTCAAGGAGAACTGACAGATTCTAGTCTATACCAGTAACAAAATGGCTTTGTACATTTAAATTCTGCTTATCATTTCATATTTGACAACCCTTCTATGCAAAAGTACAACCTAGCTGAAATCAGCAAATCATACAATTTTTCTACTCTTTCACTACATCTCAAAATGAAAAAAATAAAATGTAGGCACATTTGGCAGCTGTTATTTTATAATGGAAGTAAAAAAATCAATCTTTACATTTAAAAAAAAAGCCCAAACTAATAAAATTAACATATTGATTTTTTTTAAAAGTGTTGACTTGCCTTACTTCCTAGCATAATTGTTTACTTAAAAAAAACAATTATATTATATATTAAAAAACCATTCATACCCATACAGAAAATTAATCACTTATAACATTTGTTTGGATTCCAGAGCTCTATTCTGGATCTATGTCAGAGATACAGGATATAACTGTACTTCGGGGATCATAAAAATTTTGGTTGGTTTCTTTTGCATATACATTACAGATTCTAAAATTCAGACTTTTGTGAGGAAAGGATTTTTAAATTAAATACCTCAGAACAATTAAACATAATTTAGTGTGAATTTGTGTACATTTTAATACAACATAACTTGATGAATTATTAAACAAATATTTAGTAAGTAATAAGTTGTAAGGGTAGAAAAGAGTGGGATAATAAAATTTTCTCTACACTCAACGTCACTATTTGAGCTGAGTTTCCTTTGCTTTCTAGAACTTTTACAGATAACAATTTAAAGTGCTATAAAATATCAGATTTAACATTTGTTGCCAAACTTCCCCAAGTCTTTCAGCTCTCCATTTAAATGTATACATTTGGATTATTAAAACTCCATAAGGAAAAGATTAAAGCTTCACACAAATAATATAATGTCACTGATTTCTATTTGTGATGGGAATGTTGAGAGAGGTTAAAAGGGGATATATAGTTTATATTTCATAATTCTATAACTTAATGATCCTATTTTATTAAAGAAAATCAGCTGCACATTTATCTCATAATTATCATCATCGAAGCAGTAAGTGTTCATAATGATTCAAAGGCTAATTCTACGATCATATCTTACTGCTGTTCATCCTCATCCTATCAATTTTTCTCTAACTCTTGTCTTCATATTAATTTGATGAGATAACTTTTGTTTTTCTAATTAATCAAAGTATGTATGGGATCATCCTCTCTCAGCAAATATGCCAATGTAAGAGGCTTACTTTACTTTCAAAAGTTGTTGAAACTCATTTTTATTGTTTGTGTTGAAATGCAAACTTTTTCCTTTATATTAAATTAGAATCTCATGAATGTACAGGTCATTAGTTTCTAGAGAGAGTACTCAAATTAAGGACAATACTTTAATCTACAAAGGGTATAAAAAGACCCTTCATGAATAGGCTAAAAATGCTTAATTGCAAAAGAGAAATGTGATTATATTCTAAAGTTTAGAAAAGTACTATTTCTCTTAACAGACCTTACTCATTTTTTAACAAAGAACAAACAACATTAAAATAATTTTGGTCTCTGTTACTGAATTACAATGGAAGTAAATTTTCTTTAAAAAGAACTTGAAAATATGCCTCAGAAGATAGAAAATTGTTTGAAAATAAAATAAGGTCCTAAATCACCATGTGATGCCAACACAGACTAAATAAACAATGAAAGGTGTGCCTGGTTACCTGTTTAAATACTAGGCATCCAGTTTGCTTTCACAAATGTAGTGGTTGGCTACACAGCCAGTTTCTACTAGGAGCACATGTTCATTAATATGTCCCTATAGCAACCAATATACTTCTAAGGTAAGACGTGAAAATCGGTTTTGTCAAAAAACAAGTCCCTTACATCAGAGCACCTAGTGTTCCCTTGGAATGCTTAATTTGCTATAAATGTACGAGGGAAAGAAACCAAAAATGTTTAACACATGCTGGAAGTTTAATGAAGAACAAAGTGATTCATAAATAGTTTTCTCCAATGATAAGTGTGAAAAATCAATATTTAATGTCAGAAATTTTTAATACTAAATTAGTCCAAGATTTAACCACTTTCTATACTTAAAAGCAGTTGTTCCAAAACATGTCTTAAATTTTTCCTATACATATCTCGTTTCTTCCTGAAGTGAGCAACATTTTCCATGTGGAATGTTACAGTCATAACTTTATTCATCCCAGAGTCAATTCCAGAACAATGCAATTAGATGCTAGAATGAAAGCATCCTGAATGGAATTAAAATGAAAGATGGACTAAAGACTTGGAAACCATTAAAATGAGGAGGAGCCCTGGAAGTCTACTCATTCAAAGCTTTCATTTCAGGGTATCAGAATCTGGGGCCAGAGAAGGTACGTGTCTCACAATTGAAAGACTCAGAACAGGTCAGTGGGCTTGTTACACTCAGTTCTACACTCTAAACTCTAAACTTGTTTTACACTCAAACAGTGAAATTGGGGGAGAGGGAATGATCATGAAAAATGGGGGAAAAATCACATTCCTTCAGGAATTATTTACTAAAACTGTTCTTCCCCCTCCCTCTAAGTAGTATCATTCCCTCTTATTTTTCTTATTCTAAAAAAGTATAGTTGTAGTTTGGAAAATCAATTAAAAGAGTCATAGATCTCAATCTCTCTTCTCCCTTCTAGTTTTATTAAGGTAATTTAACTGATTTTCTTTAAGAGATCCCGGTGAATTTGCTTCCCTCTCTTCCCAATATTTAAAGCAGGATGGGAATTACATCATTTGCAAAATAAAATTGTGAGGTTTGAAAGGGATTAGCGTATAGTTTAAAAGGCACACAGTAGGTGAATATTCTTCTCTGGGGATCTTATCAGACCACTAGATTTCCTTCTAAATGAATGCCATACCCAGACAAATAAAGATATTTGAGAAATGGAAATTATCCATCTCACTATTGGTTCTTTGTAATCATACATTTTTAAAAATTTTTGTTTTCCTTTGTCAGACTTACCCATTTCATTCATATCACTTACTCAAGCTCTCCGTGTTTCAGCCATCTGGATCACTCTGATTTCTTTCAGCTCTTTGCCATCTTGTTCTCCCCTTACAAGGCAGAGCATTGTTTCTAGAGGATTTCTGCATTTAAAGCTCTGAAGTCTCTATGGCACATTATGTGGTTCATTAAATACCACAGAGCTTAAATTAGTATATCATTTTCACATCATTGCTCAAATAGTATTTTTCTGTTCATTTAAATTCTGTGCCTATATGTGTGGCATAGCAGAATTTTAGGTCTAGTAAATAGCAACAAGGGTAATTTGTGGAATTCTTTTATGTGGTATAAAGTGCTATAGTGAAATCAATTGTCTAATACAGACTACAAACTGTATGCATTTGAGCACATGATGAATTTATAAAACTACAAGTCTAAAAAATGATATATATATTCACACATTGTGCATCAAAGTGTAAAAATAATATTTAAGAATCATTTGATGGCATACCCAAACTTACAGGGAATAATTTGATCACTTAGAACTTACATCTCAGAAAATCCCCAAACTCAGGTAATCACAGTGTTCACTGACAGTTGCAAATTGCCCTAAAGTTGACTACTCTACCATTTTAGACTATCTTGCATAAATTGATGTTGTCCCTCTGAAACCTGGCATGACTTCAGGTTTGTTTTTGTGTTGTGTTTTCTTTTGTTTTTCCCATCCCCTCATTTTACAGATAGGGGAAATGAAATTCCAAAAGCTGAAGTGATTATAAGCTTGGTTACAAAGCAATTCAGTGACAAAGCTGGGACTCAGCCTGTCTCTCAAATACCACTCACTTGTTAATAGCCATCAAGGCTAAGGCAGCACTTTGAACTCGAAATCCCTTTTTTTCCCTCAGTATCTTTGTCATCACAGTGTCCAGGGATGTGGTGTTATCACCCTAACTTATGGGAGGACGCAGGTTCTGGGAGATGCTGTAGCTAATATGCAGTCACATACATACCTTGAGTCTGTCCATCACATTAATTTCAGGAACATTTCAAGGCAAGGAAGGGTAAAAGTATTTGTTACTCATTAGAAACCAAAGTAAGGAGAATACATTTTATTCCATTATGTGAGTGTTTTCCCAACTTGGCTAACTTCTCTAATCACTGGAGTCACTTGAGATTTTTCTGGCTCCTGCCCAGACTCACTGAATCAGAATCTCCAGGGAAGGCGCCTGGGAATTTGTATTTTTAAGTGGCTCCCCAGGTGATTTTGATAATGAGCCAAGATTTGGAAACACTGGCAGTACCACTGAAAGTTAAGAAGATGTTGCCTTACAGGTTTTAGAATGTTTAGAAGCAAAATGCACCTACTGTTAAAATTGGCCCAATACAGTTTCTCTCTTTTCTGAACAAGCGAGATAGACGTTTTTGTCACAAGTGGGTAGACCAACTGCCAAATACCACCTATATTTCTGGGTCAGAGACAGATTGGAACTCCACCAAGAGAAACTGGGCATTCGTACTTGGTCTATTTCCATGGCAAGGACAAAGCAATCCTAATCTTACTGATCTTTTCATTAAAGAATAAAGCAATCTCAGGGCATTAACTGCTGACAGTAATGCAGATCATGGATTTCACGGATTAACCAGACCACAAACAATCTAGAACATGTTCACAGAACAATTCTTGTTTGTGTAGAACAGGAGGCAAAAAAGCAATCAGTCTGACTTGAACTATTGGGTTTAATTACTCAATATAACATTTGTCATTTAAAAACCCATACGCCCATCAGCCTAACAACAGTAGAGATTCTCTGTTAATGATATTGCATAATGTAACAGTACTCCACTGGTTTCAAAGCACTTTCACATATATTAGCACACTTTGTACTTACAATAGAGTGTGAAGTAGAGAGAAATTCTCAACAAATTGAAAGATTGTAATTAAAACATATTCTTAGTAGAATGCAAATGTCTTGAGGTGTATCTGATTTACTTCTGGTTTCATGCAAAAATATATATATATATATATATATATATATATATCACCCCTTACACTCCATGAAAATAATTTTAAACCCTGAAATATTCATTAAATTCTTTTTTTAATGGAAAACGATTTATGCAATGCTAATTTAAATGCTGAATTTAAGACTTAAAAAGAAAGTGAATCAAGTAATCAAGCTGTTACTACTTTAAATATCAAGCATATAGATCCTGATTTATTTCATCAAAGCAATTTCTCAGTTATACCAAAGGATGGATTCTTTTCTCTATACAATGGCTCAGCTGAAAAGTAGGGACTGTAATGAAGTACTACAGAAGAGAGTTTGTTTACTGACAAATTGAAATTTTTATTTTTTTTTTAAATATTTATTTATTTATTTGACAAAGAGAGATAGGCAGAGAGAAAGAGGGGAAGCAGGCTCCCTGCTGAGCAGAGAGCCCGATGTGGGGCTTGATTCCAGGTACCCTGGGATCATGACCTGAGCTGAAGGCAGAGGCTTAACCCACTGAGCCATGCAGGCACCCCAAAATTGAAATTTTTAAAATATTATATTTGCCTAAATGTAATTAAAACTCAAATCCAAACTTGTTATTCTTCGTTTTTATTGTTTATTTGCAATTTTGCCCTTCATCCTTCTTTACTCAAGTCCCAAACCTCTAACTTTGTCTCAGTGTTATTCTTTCTGTTAGAACTTAAAAAATAAACTTCAAAAATAATTTTTTTTTCTAGATAGAGTGAAAATAGCTAGGAAAGTTACCATGTGAAAAGAGTGCTATTAAAGCCAAATATTCAAATATCAATTACAATAAAGAACTACTTGGACACATAATAATTTATTGTAGTTATTATTCAACTTAATATTATCAACAGGTTCAGATTACAATGTAAGTTTTTCTCATGGAAGAGACTCCATCTGAGTTCCTAATTAAATAACTTTTGTATAGTTCCTTTTCTTCCCTTCACAAAAGGTCTTTTTTTCCCTCCATTCTTGCTCTCTTTCTTTCTTTGTTGATACTGTTTACTTCCAAGCCTGCTTCTGAACTCTCTGTCTAATTAGCTCTTGATAGATCTGCTGCCCTGTTTCCACAAACATTTAATTCGGCCGTCAGTCCATTTACATTACAGCATGTTGCATTGTCTTTTACCAGCCTAATTTTGTTTGAGTGAATGTAAATCCCATTAAACAGTCACCTATTAGACTGTGGCATATAAACTCCAAAAGCCTCTTTATTACAAGAGTGAACATAAGGCGTAATTGACAAAAGATTTCTGGGGCATTTCAATTTGTGGTCTACTTCAAATATTCTGTCTGCTTTAAGCTTAGCAGCTCACTTTTTCAAAGTATTTGACAGAATATATGAGTATCTTTCAACCTCTGTATTCCATAGCAAAACATACATAAACATTACTTGCTTCTCGTCTTGGGAAAAAAGAATTTACTTATACCTAAACGTATGTTAAATATGTATTTTCCCCCTTTAGTTTATTTTCCCCTTGATAACCTGACCACATTATTTTCAAAAGACTGCATGAAGGTGTTTACAGAGATCAGGAGAAGCTTGCAGATTCCTCCGGAAAGAACTCTTTTTTAATATTAAACACCAGTGCAGAATTTCAACAAGCTTTGGTGTTTCCTGATGAGTTTTCTCAAGAGGAGTAAAAAAGGCATCCTGACATGTAGCCCATTTAATAGCAAGTAGATACTGGCATCAGAGACAGCCCAGCCCCTCTTGTAACATGGATCAATTTGATAGCCCGAAACAAGAAAAAACAAGACATAAGAGATGGATAGAAGTTATGGAAAGACAAGGTAGCCAAATATCAGGGTTGCTGATATTTATATCAGTATATATTCAATCACATTAGTTCTAGGTTCTGGTTTTTATCAGAGTGGGCTCAGTATAGACTTTCCCTAAAGCTGAGTCAATCATTCAGCACATGGTCACATAATTATTGGTTTAAGGTAAGGGCGAGAATGGCTTTCTTTCCATTTCCTCCTGGTAATAAACTCAGAAAGACACCCATGAAGTGCAAACCCTCACGCACAAAATTATTTCTCACCCCTGTGGTTTTGTCAAAGCCAATATTTCAGGAAAGCACAGGTTGTTGAAGGGGACTGTGATTTTTTTGCCTGCTGTGAGTCTCTAAGGACAACAAACATTCCAAAAGAGACTGTAGCCACAATTGTTAATAACTTCACACAGCTTTTTGCCATGATGACAAAAATCCACGAGAAGACTGAATAGGTAATGGGTTAGGCGTTAAGCCACAGCTATTTGTGTAGGAGTCAAAATATGTATGGGATCAAATACCAGTTAGAGAGTCAACATCGATTAAGAATCTAAACAATCATGGAAATGATTTTGCCAAATGTGTGAAATGTATTAACAGACACTTAGCTTGTTGTAATAAGTGCAAAAGAAAATTCAGTTAAGTACTTAAACTAAATGGTTTATGTTATTTAAATAGCATGAAATTACAAAACAAGTGAGCATCAGAAATGGATTTATAATATAAGACTTTGCATCAATACCCACCCATGTTTCTAATACGTAGCTTCTGGAGTAGATAGTACATAAATCCAAAGTCTTGAATATTCAGGCTCAAAAATACATAGAAATAAATGTAAAAACAATTTTCTTGGATGATAGGCTCCTTATTTCTTACTACGTATGCTTCCATTTGGGTTAATGGCTTTATCATATATGATGCGTTGAGTTTGACATGACTGCTTCAATTTCTGCCTATTTCATAGCATTAAGAGACATCTTTATTCAGCTTTGTATATTCAAATAATTCATAATAGCTACCATGAGTTCCACGCTGGCCCCTTTTGTTGTTCCCTCATGATGATTTCAAATTTAATTGAGACCAAGATTTCTAAGGGAAAGGTACATATTAGTTTAGTGTTACTTGTTCCCAAAATAGGCAACTGACTAGTATTACTTTGTGGTTTACTAAAGTTTTTCTTAAATATTAACATCATTACTGTAAAATGTAATGAATTTCAAAAGGAAATTAATTTTTAAAGCTGTGCAAATACTTTAAGTGGGCATAAGTGATTCATAACAAATATGCCAAAGAAATTTGAAAGTTACTAAAACATGAAAGTTTCTAAATACACATAGGTTTCTATACTACCTATAATATTTACAAAACATTTTTAACTTAAAAAAATCTGTATGCTATACCAAGTCATAACCTATAATTACCTCTATAGATGGATTATATAACCTGTCTGAACCTCAGTTTTCTCTTTTAAAATGAAGAAAATATTCAAGATTAAATGAGTCAATTACATAAATAAATATTTACCGATTTCTTAATACAAATAATAAATTGTAATATGCACTGGGTATATAGTAGGGAACAATCCCTATTTCCCACAGAACTACAGTGAGGAAGATAGCCAAAACACATATATAGTTATAACTTCTGGTAAGCTCTATCATTAACAGTGATGGTCATAGTTTTGTCCCTTCTCCTATTACTGGGATTTTTAAATTTTACTTTTTTTTTTCCAATTTATTTATTTTCAGAAAAACAGTATTCATTATTTTTTCACCACACCCAGTGCTCCATGCAAGCCTCTATACCCTCTATAATACCCACCACCTGGTACCCCAGCCTCCCACCCCTCCGCCACTTCAAACCCCTCAGACTGTTTTTCAGAGTCCATAGTCTCTCATGGTTCACCACCCCTTCCAATTTACCCAAAAGCACATACCCTCCCCAATGTCCATAACCCTACCCCCCTTAAATTTTACTTTTAAAGTGAATCTATTTTAAGGAATTCTTGTAAACTGACCCCATGCCTACCTATGATATGAGTAACCATATGATTCATCCTTAGTCAATGATATGACCTAATCTCTGAATTCACAGTGATGAAGGCTTTGTGGCAGGAGACATGATCTTTTTTTTTTTTTTTAAAGATTTTATTTATTTATTTGAGAGAGAGAGATCACAAGTAGGCAGAGAGGCAGGCAGAGAGAGAGAGAGGGAAGCAGGCTCCCTGCTGAGCAGAGAGCCCGATGCGGGACTCGATCCCAGGACCCCGAGATCATGACCTGAGCCGAAGGCAGCGGCTTAACCCACTGAGCCACCCAGGCGCCCAGGAGACATGATCTTTGCAGTAAGAACACAACTATGAAGATATGAAATATGAGAACAGAACTGCTTTGAGCCCTTTTTTTAAAATCACAAATTAGGAAAAGTCTAACTGAGAATAAAGAAAGAATCTGGAGTTGAGACATTAAGACAGTAAGACAGTGTCCTAATGACATGGTCTCTCATGGATCAAGGTGTACCTAAAGACCAAAACAATGTGTGCTTAAAGACCAAAAACTTCCTATTTCTGTAATCCAACAAAATCCCTTTGTTTAGATTAGTTCAAACTAGGTTTCAATCACCTACAATCAATGCACTATAATTTAAAAGTACACAAGACAATAGTAGAGTAAAATGTGGATAGATCAGTGCTTTAAGCAGAGAAAAATATCATGAAGGCTCTATCTGAGGTAAGGGAGATATCTATGAATTGAGGATTATGAACTTAATAGCATTATCACTATCATCACAACTATCATTCTTCATAGATTCTTCTAGGTCTTGATTTAAAGCACTGGGAAAGATATTTTCTTTCCTAAAGAAAGGAGGCTCCAAGCAGACCATCTTTCATTTGCAATTTGCATTTCATTTCTTCTACTGGGTTATCAAGTGGAAGGACTTCTTCTAAAAGCAGATGTTTCTTGAAAGTAGGAAAGATAAAATTTAGATACCAGAAAGGATAAAGTACTGGAGACTTCATAGGTCACTAGGCAGAGAACCTTAGGAAACCCAAGGAGCCTCCTGCACAAATGAGCAGAACATAAAGAAGGAGAGAAAAGAAAATGAAGACAAAACTATCTAAGCCCCAATTTTGCTTTAGCTACCTAATTCATCGTATACTTTTTTTTAAAGATTGTATTTATTTATTTGAGAGAGAGAGCATGACAGAGAGAGAGAAAGAGCATAAGCAGGGGGAGGGACAGAGGTAGAGGGAGAAGACGACTCCCCACCAAGCAGGGAGCCCAACACAGGGCTCTCTATCCCAGGCCCCTGGGATCATGATCTGAGCTGAAGGCAGGCACTTAATTGACTGAGCCACCCAGGTGTCCCTAATTCAACACTTCCTTTAAAAATAAAATGAGGATGGTTTGAAATATGACTATCTACTAATTTGAAAAATTTGTGTGTGTGTGTGTTTTTTTTAAGAATTTACTAACTTTGAAATCCACCTTCACTTGTTTATCTGGTTGCTTTAAAGTAGTCATAAAGCAATCTAGTAGATGGCATTCTTTCTAAGTAGAGAACTCTTGGGTTCCTAAAACATGGTAACTGGAGTATCTTTGGATACTTGATAGTTTAACAGAAGCTACATTCAGTAAAATAGAAAGGATTCAAGAGAAAGTCTCTGAGTTAGTGAATATCAGATGGAAAATTTATAATTGCCCGAATTCTTCACAGATTATTTGTTGGAACATCTCAAGATGCTGAGTCAGCCATGCTTATACAAAAAACTTCCCTTTACTGTCTTTCATTGTGCATCTATGGTGCCTATTAATATAGTACCTGAATGAGACTATTTAAATTCAAAGGAAGTTTTTGCCTGAAGGAGGACAGCAGAATTGGGCCCAATGGGAGTTCTGTCTGAGTATTTGAGGGCAGAATTTAGTCTACTGGAAGGGCAGTCACTAACTAGGGATTTAACTACTACAAAAACTTTTAAGGAAGAAAGGAAGTGACAGTATTATATTTTTTTTTCATTCCCTCACTTTTCTCAAGTAGAAATATTTTGATTAAAACAACAACAAGAAAAACTAAACTGGAGAGACTAGCTCTAAATTATGGCATCCTGAAATTAGAATTTCAATTTATGAATTTTGAATATCATCCAGATTTTCTATCATACAAATTCTATAGAAGATTTAACTGAGACTAAACCTGTCAGCCTTGTAAAAGGCAGTATTTAAGTAGGAAGTATCTCCCCGATCTTTATCATATATCCAAATCATTAACTATAAAAATGCCACATATAAGTTTAAAATCCAACAATTCATATAACCTAATTAGCAGTCTTTTTTAAAATTACAGAAAAGAAATATAGCAAATACCTGTTTTTTACCACATCATATTAGCATCTGTGTCAGCCTTTTTATTTTTATATTTGTATTTCTTTTAATGACTTAAGCCATGTGTGTGTATGTGTGTTATCTTAAAGACTGTGGGAAGAAAAAAAAACCAAAGTTCATTTTAATATCCACACACAGTCCTTCTCTTACCCTCAAAATCACCACGGTAAGTCTGACCAGTATCCTTCCAGCTACCCTTATATACACACATACATACATGCCTACATGCATAATAGTAAAAGCATTGTTTGACATGACTGCAGTAGTCTTTATCATAAAATTACTTAGTGAAAGGAACGCAAATTGAAAACCCAGAATGTAAATTAAAATTTCTAGATTTATAGACTTCAATTAGAACAGATTGTAGAAATCACCTCTCTTGTTTAATAGTATGGATTCTGTGCCTCAGGAAAGGGTCACTCCTTAGGGGGACACAAGGAGTTAGTAGAAGAGTTCCCAATGAGCCAAGATCTCTTACTTGTGAGATACTTTTTCTAGAATGACAGGCCACCAGTTGTTAACAGTCACATATCACATGCTTTGCTGTTTCTTTTCTTGTATATATGTCTGTGTGTGCATGTGTGTTATGTGTGAGGAGAGAAGGTATATCAATGGACTAATAAAGTTGGCAAAGAAGAAAGACTCAACATGTACTATGTAGTGGGCATTATGTCAGGCAGTGTATGCACAACAAAGATGAAAAAACTGTTATCATGGGGTTTACAGTCTAACAGAGCAAGACTGAAAAAGACGAGCACCATGATTGTGTGTATTTGAGTATGAGTGTGTACATTTGTGTGTGTAAAACTGATTACTCTAGTTAAAGGCTGTAAGAGACCCCAGAGAAAAGACAACTGTTTCCATATATTTTTGGTGTTTCCTATGGCTACTTCTTCCAAATATTAATCACGCTACTTAACAACACAGCCTGATGGAGGAGGAAAGTATTATGGGAAAGAGACCTGTGCTCCAGCCATTTAGACCTGAGGAGTTGTCTGACATCCTTATCTGTCCAGGCATGTTTAGGATTGAAACAGTTTTTACATAGTCCATGGCAACAGTACTTCCAGTAGACTGTACAAATTAATAAAGGAGAGCACAGAGGTACAGATGATGGTAAGGAACATGTAGGAATAGAGTCTTACATATTTTTAATCAACTTTTTAATCAACTTTAGCATAATCCCACCATGTGTTTTAAAGTGGCTTTATATTAGATATTTTTCCCATGGAAAATGAATAATTTGCATTAAAATTAAGCTAATTTCATTGATAATGGTAAATTAGGCCCATTTGTACAAGGATGACAAAATACGCTTCAGATATGAATGTATCACAGGTGCCATTTAGTTTGTTTTTTCTTTTTTCTGAGTTACAAAGTCTGAATATTTTATATATATAATGTATCACTTAAGTTTTATATATATATAAAACTTACCGCTTAAGTTATAACTTATCACTTAAGTTGACGACTTAGTTAAACATAGAAATCAAATTTAATGGACTGTATAGTAAATTCCTAGTAAGCATTCTCCTCACAACATTGTAAATATGTTCAGGGTGCTTACCTCTATTTTTCAAATGTATTTTATCAGGCTTCTTCAGAACAACTGCAGTGAAGGAAAAATGTCAGAGAAAAGGGAAATAGTTTGTAGTTTGTGGACTGTTACAATTAATTTTTCTGTATGTTCTCTGGGATACATGTATTTATGATTATTTTATTCCCAAAGAAAAGACTAATATAACTAAAATTTATTGGGGCCAAATATATCACTTGTGTTACAGAATTTTATCACACTTTATGAAATCAATAGTATTTGTTTTATAGGTGAGGAAAATGAGGATAAATACTATAATCTTGAATATCTTTGGTATAATTCTGGAAATAAATTTCTGAAAAAACTAATTTTTTTGTTTGAAAATGAACACTTTTGAATTCAAAAAATTCAACTTTTTCAATTACCAAATGCCCCTTCTGACATGATTTCCAGCTGCTAACAAATGTCTCTCACTTAAAGATTTCTGACTTGTAGACTTTTAAAGTATAGCTCAAAATCATACTTTCATTTTACAATTGGAAATAAATTTAGTACCTTCTCCAACCTTTTAATTTTATAAAGAACAAGGCTCAGAGAAGTAAAATAGTTTGCTTAATAGAATTTCTTAGCAGCAGAAATATAACCAGAACTTAATTCGTACCACTAGTTCAATGATCTCTGAACATTCTGCCATTGACACAGTAAACAGAATTAACTGTGATATTTATTTCTATTAGTGATACCAGAGACAATAAAAAGAAGTGATATAACCAAGCACGACAATTCCCCTATTCAAATTAGTTTCTACCTAAAGCCAACCAACTTGAAAAAATTAAGACAAGTATAATTGGGCATTAAAAAATTATATTTAAATGTAAATACACAATAGTAAATAGTTTAGACGGTTGACTATTTCAATGACCATCGAAGCAATAGTATTATGGCGTCTGTAGAATAACAAATAGCATGGAGGACATGGGGAGTTAGAGAGGAGAAGGGAGTTGGGGGAAATTGGAAGGGGAGGTGAACCATGAGAGACTATGGACTCTGAAAAACAATCTGAGGGGTTTGAAGTGGCGGAGGGGTGGGAGGCTGGGGTACCAGGTGGTGGGTATTATAGAGGACACGGATTGCATGGAGCACTGGGTATGGTGCAAAAATAATGAATACTGTTATGCTGAAAAAATAAAATAAAATAAAATCACTTGGAAAAACAAAACAAAACAAAAACAAAAGCAAAAAAAGAAAGGCAGTGAAAAGTTTTGTAAACTAGTAAGCAATTTGATCCTATTGTGTGAAACCAAAGGGTTAACTTGAAGATTTGTTTATGTAGCTATAAATGTAATGATAATATTAAGTAAAAATATGTTTAAAACTTAATAAGATTGCCTTTACCTTCATTTTTTAATGCAGCTTAGTGAAGAGAAATCAAACCATCAACCTAGAAAGAGTCCCAAGAATTCTTATTCTCAGAATACACATGTATAACTCCTAGAAAATGAAAATGTGAATGGTATTAAATTGAATAAATGAGGAAGCCATTAGACTCAGGTGGCTCGAATGCTGAGGTGGGCCCACATAAGCAAACCAAAAGCTAAGCCTGTAAATATCTCCGGTTATGAAACAGTAACACTAAGGACAACCTCTCACAAACAGCCAACTAGACTCTAAATTAAAATCCGGAATAAAACTCTCAGAAGTTAAAAATCTACTTAAACACACTCACAAGCATTTAAATGTTATTTTAAAATGTATAATGTAGAAAATAGAGTTTGTATAAAAAATAATAAATTCCAGGAAAAGATTTAAGGACGACTCCATAATAAAAAAAAAAATCACATTACTGTAATTTTAATGTAGCTCCTAATATTGGAAAGTAGCTCCAAATAACTTTTTTAGAAGCTTGTCAGAACTGATGCAGACAGCAAACTTTCTTAAAAATTTACGCAAAACAACCATTGCCATACATGATATTTTCCTATTTAAATTAACTAAATGGGTTGAGAAAAAGCTATATCATATATATGTATAATGCATGATGTAAGTTATATACACACACAAACCTCACACATATATATCCTATTTCAGATACCAAAAAGTATTTTCCTTTTCCACTTCCCTTAGAAAATCAGAATCAGCATTGATACTGAAAACACAAAAAATGTATTTCCTTAAACAGTAAAACCAAATTTGCCAAGTAATACAGGTATAATTCTTTATAATCACTGTCACTATAACATTATATGAATAAGAGAAACTAAATAAAATAAAATCTAACTTCTAAGGATATTATTTGTATTGTGTTTTATTTTCCATTTGCAGATATACAAATATGGACCATATTAATACAAGATTTCATTATCTAATTCAATCCTATGGAAAAACTATGTAGAAGGATCTATCATGCAAATAATTTATGAATTACCTATATATTTTGTTTGAAGTAGAACACAGTTATTAGGGAGAAAACTGAAAGTACCCTAAAAATGTGAAATTTGTGTTCTTATTCTTACCTAATCTAAACTATATTCAAAGGATGATTTCCTTTTGTAGTACATAGCTTTTTTTTTCTCCATCTCATGTCTTCTCATATCATTTATAATCTTAAAATTATAGTAACTAAGTATAATAAATTAATATAGTAAGTAATATAGTATAGTACAGATTACATATACATTCATTTCAACCTGTGAAGTTTCATAAATGTTAGCTACGGTTATTGCACTCAATCTCTCAATTAAAAATTGACTTTGGAGTTTGTCAAAACATATTCTTCTACATCTATTTATATGGGTGCTACTGAAATTATAATATCAAAAACTCCTTAAAAATATATACTTAAAAACTAACATATTTAATACTGCTTAGGATCTTTAAAATTATTATCTTAAAGTCAGCAAAATAAATGAAATGTGAAAACTAAGGATGGTACAATACAATCAAATTTTAGAATTATATATTATAGCTCTATGTCTATAAACAGTTTCAAAAGTCAGGTCAGAAAAGTGAATGACTGTGGGGAGCTTGATAGAGTGTAAAAATTTGGATGCATAAATCTCATTCAGGTTCACTTCCATATGCCTGAGGGCAAAGCCAGGCATGAAGCCTTCGTGTGTTACTACTGAACTGGGTCATACGTGGTGATATTTGCTGTATGGTCCTGTGATGAGGCAGCATGGGGAGAACCAGCTGGCCAAGGCTAATGTACCATCTGGGCTAAAAAAATATTGCCAATTCCATTGGCAGAGGGGGAAGAGTGAATTTGTAATCGAGCTATAAATCACAAGCAGCTCTTGCAAGTTGTCAATTAGAAGTCTGATATATTGATGTCCTCAATGCATGGATGACTCCTGCTTTTAAATTATCATTATTTGTAGAACAAAACCTTTTTAAATATCAGTCTTTACCTAATAAAAAATTACTTGAAGAACCCATAAGAAACAAATCAGTACATTAAGAAATGGGACTCAGAACATTAAAAATAAAAGGAAAATTAGACAGATTGGTTGATCACACTGCCTTGGGGGGATTCCTGAGTGTCCGAATGACATAGTCCCTAACTTTAAAAAGTAAAACTTAAAATGAGAGAATTTTCACTGACTATATTATTTTCACGCAGTTCTCTGTCCCAAATGAGAAACTCCATATACTCACGCGAGCTTGTGTGTGTGCATATGTGTGTGTTCATGGTCTATCACAACATCATGATCTAGTAGAAGGAACATGGATTTGGCGGTTAAGGTAAACATGAGCTCAAATCCCTGTTCTGTTGTTTGCTAATTCTCCGGCATTGTACAAATTAGTCTGTGAATCTCAGCGATGCTGCAGCGAAGTGGGAAATGTTAATGATAACATACATAAAATAACTAGAACATATTAGCTGTGCAGTAAATGATAGCTATATTACTGTGATATAGGGAAATGATACATTTGCACAGTCTTTGATTTAAATGCCCTGTGGTGTTATTTCTAATTGGAGTAAATACATGAATTTTAGTCAGAAAACACAAAGCATAAAACTCAGACTCATTAGCCCTAAAATTTTTGCCAACTATTCACCAAATTCATCATCAAATGTCATGCAGTCAACTTAAAGTTTTTATTTTCTAATTTATTGTTTGAAGTTATCTCGATCAGATGATCTGTGGATTAAGTTCTGTTGCCACTCTATGAAAACTTCTGAGATAATCAGTAGACAAGACAACTGAATTAATAACTATTATTCATTAAGCACTCAGTATGTGAACAGCTACATATTAGGTACTTTAAAATGTTATTATAAATTTACGCCATAATGATATATTAGCAAACCTGACAGTCACCACAGCATTTAGACTGCAGTTAGATTTGATCAAGGCTGAATCATTAGAAAGGCCCTTTGCAGCTTTCTACCAATTTCTACTCACCAATATATATCCCTGGGACAATGCAGGATAATTATAGAATGGAACAAGAAAGCTAATCAAGGGGAACACAGAGGACTGATGTTTTCCAATAAGGGAATTCCATCTGCTTCTAACCCAGAAAAAGAGACATTGATATATTCAATTTGAAATGCCATATGTAACAGTTCTTCAGTAATATGCA
Organism: Neogale vison; assembly: GCF_020171115.1. Lineage (NCBI taxonomy): Eukaryota > Metazoa > Chordata > Mammalia > Carnivora > Mustelidae > Neogale > Neogale vison. Next base: position 23,115,391 of record NC_058093.1, read on the forward strand.
CAAATATTTCAAGGCCATGTACAAGAAGTTGGAGGGTTATCATAATAAATGTATTCAAAGGGACAAGATTAAATTTGTATACCCTCTTCAATCTCTTTTCTCTCTGCTCCTGTATTAGAATACATGCACCCTCCCCCAAGCCGCTCTCTACTCTGTACCTCACTCAGGAGGATGAGACTGCATCTTGTTGGCCACTGGCTTCCATCTGAATGTGAACAAGCTGAGGAAATCTTTAGGAGGAGTTCCGAGAGGAAGAGGACAGAGACTTGTAAGTGTTTGCTAGGACAAGGACCAGGATGAGGCAATGAGGTACACATGTTGTGAAGTGTAAGGAGGAACTCACGTTCAGGTACTAACCACACTCATCCACCATACCTTAGTACCAAGTCTGCATTCAGAGCAAGCATAGCTCCCTCAGGATAAACCCTCCCTGATGATTCCCGGTCTCACTGGTCTTCCATAGCACCAGTTAACCCTAAAGAGAATCCTAACTCACTGATGTTGCTCAGCGTTGCTTCACCATCCCTTATCCATTCAATTCCTGGCTCATACCTCTTCACATTAAATGATCTTTTCTGCAGTGACTCTCATAAACATCATTCCAGTTTTAAGTCAACTTACAAGCATGTTGTTATTCAGATCTGAATACATCTTTAGAACTATTACCATTTCTTGAGCAAATGAATATTTGTAAGCATCACTATTTATATATAAAAACAGCATTAAAATTAATTGGTAGAAATACATAATCCACTTTAAATATCAAATAAATCTTAGATTTCAATTAAAATGAGTGTTATGTATGATACAAATGTGCACAAAAACAATTTTATGGGAAAAAAATCAATCTGTTGTTGGATTTAGCTTCTCATTCTTCTTCATCCTGACCCAAAATGACATTTTTAAACACTAATGAAATCTTTGTGATCAAAACAGATCAGTTCTATAGTATAAGTGTTAGTCCATTTTGCTTGTTTCTTAAAATCTAACAACTTATAATTCATTTTGTCACAAATTTTGTAACACTAAAAGATACATAAGTTTTTGTTAAAGGAATGACATATCTAAAGCTAAAACTTTCATTTTGTAAAAGATAAATCTAAGTGAAATAGAAATTAAAAGGACTTCAAAGAGCAATTAAAATATTATATAATCTATCACTAGATATTTAAAAATAACCATTACTTACATATTTTAGTAAACATATTTAACATTATACTATCTCAAAGTAAAAAGTTTTCCAGAAAAAAAAAAGTTTAAAGATGATAAAAGTATGGTGTACATAATAATGTGCACTCAAATGTCATTTTAAATTAAGTGTAATTATAAATATACACATATGCAAACATATATGTGTATATAAAAATGTATTATATATGGAATTGTCATAGCAATGATTCCATTACTTATTTTAAAGATATTTATGGCCAAACGTCCTTAAAATACTATATAAAAAACAGATCAATGTAAATTTAATGTGAAAATATTTGAATTTTGCAACAAAGTAGCTTTATCCTAGCCACAAAAAATCATGAAATAGCAAATAAATGAAAATATATCCTTATCTGAAGCTAGAAAACTGTGTTGAAATTTGGTACTTTAATTATATGTTTGTCTGAAAATTGGGAAAAATGTATCATTATCCTATTATAATACATTCTCACTAACATTATTTTAAGAAGAGGATCTTTTGGGAATTTAACATTTTATAAAGAACTTAATTAAAAGACAATTTGGTCTAGTTCCATATATCTAGATACAGTTTGAATTTCTTGACTGCTCTAGATAGGACACTATTTTATTATTGCTCACCTTTTTTGTGCTTGAAGATCAATCCTACTCTATACCACTTGGTAAAAGAAATCATTTTCGATATAGAGTAAAATGTTTTATATAAGCTTTACTTCATGGGAAAATACATCACGGGTTCACTTACATTTCTGTGTAATCTAATTCAGAAGATAAAAATTGGTATTTGCTATCCTCGAACTTTCCTGTCAGGATTTAGAAAAGTTTATTCTATGTCTATGACAAAAGAGTTCTATTTTGGTAGAAAGAGAAGCTCAAGAGAGTTTTCCTTATTCGAGAGTAGGTTTCCTTAAGGAATCATCGTAACTAGTTCCTCAGGGCCTGCCATATCTAGAAGGTCTTTTAAAGACTTCTGTGTAGGTAAAATAAGGCTCCTCCTTCCCTGTTTTATACTCTCTGGGAACTTCTCTACCTTATATATCTAGAACACTACCATCCTTAATCATGCTCATGATCCTCAATGAAAACTTCCTATTTCAAGATGGTTACTAAGAGCTTCAATTAAGGTGAAGAACATTAAGGTGAAGAACAATTAAGTGAAGAACATGCTTTTTTGTGGAACTGCCTTCACAACATCCCCCAAAGTTAGACACAGCAAAATGATGATTGTGTCGATGGAAATTAAGTGAGGAGCACCTATGGATATAGGTATCAGATCAACCAATTAATGCCTAAGGAAGTCCTAGAAACTGGGATCCTAGGTCCTGAATGATTGTTTCAAAGGTATATATGTCATTTTCTTTATCCTGGATGACATATTGGTGTATGTATACTGTACCACATTTCTATTTCATTGTGAACTACTTTTCTTCACATGATAATAATAATTACTCTGATAATAGGTAACATTTATTGTGAGCTCAGCTTGCCAATGCTAGTCACAGGGCTAAAGGCTTTACAAAGATAACCTCGTTTAATCCTCACAACAATCTATGAGGTAGGTATTATAATTATTGGTCCATTTTACAAATCCACAAAAGTGAGGCATAATTGACATTTTCGAGATCATACATGGCTAATAATACAAGAAACAAACCCAACAAGTCAAACCACTCTGCTACATTACATATAGCATATATTACCAAAAAGGCAGGAGGTCATGCTCATAAGGACATCAGTTATTTATGCCATAAATTTAGGAGTCATTTACAGACCATTAAATCCCAATGTTAACATTAATGCTAGCCAATCCCTTCTGAAGAATGCAATTGGTTATCTTCTCAATTTCAAGACATGTAATTTATGAAAAACCTAAGTTGCTTACAAATATATAATATAAAAGAGTACATGAAGGGTTCTTTATTGTTTTAGAATATATGTACTAATGCATGCATTATTTTCCCCAAATCTAAAGGTAATTTATTTATTTTTTTAGTTTAATAACAAAGTGATTTTTCTTTTGTTCATTTTCTTTCATTTTATTTCTTTTCAGTGTATGCATCCTTAAGTGTACATATTTTCTTCACTAATATTTACTGAGTGGCAACCAATAGTGGCTCCTGTCCTAGGTGTTGTGCAATATTGTCTAACTTTCCCTGAAATTTTGAGTATCATTACTGAATATCTGTGTATAATAATGACAGGCACATAGAGGTAATGATACAGCATTATTTAGAAATAATAGCCCCAATCATGTCAGTGTGGTATCACTACCCTAGGCATCAGGATAAGCAGCAGGCTCCTGGAAACTTAGATTCAAGCACTAATGAGCGGTGATAGCCAACAGAACAGCAGTCTGTGGTTTGAAAAGATTGGTGAATCTTTATAATAGTTTTCACAAACTATCTATCTCTTTCAATTCAGCTCATTTTATTCACAGTATTGTTGCATAGCATGGCAGAAATTTTGTTTGTTTTTCGTTTGACATTTTAACTACCATGTCCTACATTAGATCAGCTGGAGATAGTCTTCGTGTGTGACTTGCAGAAAATAACAGTCTCGTTTTGGGGTTTTTTTCCACTAAGGTATAAACTTATGGCCCCATATTTTCATTTATCCTCCTTCCTTACCTAAATCATTGGAGCAAAAATAAGAAAAGTCATTACATCAGCGAATTAGTTCACCCAAGCAGTAGCCTCAAACCACAGGTTAATTTGAACTGTTCAAATATAATTACTTAAAAAAGGAAAGGATTCATTACTTTTGTGGTGTTTGCTGGTTCATTGCACCATTGTCGGAGATTGTCAATAAACAAATTACATCTAACACTATGCCCTTCTGCTGAACAGGTCTCTTGAGAATATCTACTTCACATTATGCTTCGTTTCATTTTTTGTGTGTGTGACCCATAGTCACAGGATCTTGGCTTTAGCATTTTAAAACACTCATTTTCACTTAACAGTTGCATAAAAGCAATGTAAGCAGTCTAATATATATAGGGTTACTAAATAAAACATTTATGTTGTTATATAGGTTTTGTTCATTTTTGTATTTTTTGTTTGTTCTTTACTAGGAGTTTATGAAAGTGACTGAAAATCTTGACTATAATAAGATGTCTGCATTTTTCTTGCAAGAATGACCACAGCTTTGATCAGATTTCAAAAGAACGCCAATCCACACCCACACACAAAGTGAAGAAACTTTGTTCTATAAAACTGTTTTTAATAGTGACCAATAAGGAAGATGCAAAATGAGACAGGCCAAGGATGTAAGGGTTTGTGAAGGAAACCAATTAGTAATTGCAGACCACATGCCAGAATTAAATAATATAGTCACTTTGTTATCTTATGAGATGACCAAAACATATGGGAAATATAATCACATACACTTCTTCAGATGAGCCATTCCAAATGGACCTACACAGTCTAGGTTCTAATCTTAGAAATGCTTTTGACCCAGGGACAAACATATTTCTCCAATGTGCAAATATCACTATTTCTGTTTCACTCACACATCATAAAGGCAAATTTTAGAAAAATATAGTACTACTTCTGCATGTGCTTAACTCAGTTCTCTACAAAGCAAAGGGCCCTTAATTCTTAACAATAGTTTTCATTCAAAAAGATGGCTAGAAAACAAAATGGATTTCTTCTCCGATTTTATTTATTAAGCCAGAAATATTATTACATTAAAAATGTTTCTTGGGGGTGCCTGGGTGGCTCAGAGAGTTAAGCCTCTGCCTTCAGCTAGGGTTGTAGTCTCAGGGTCCTGGGATTGAGTCCCGCATCTGGCTCTCTGCAGGGAGCCGGCTTCCCTCCCCTCTCTCTGCCTGCCTCTCTGCCTACTTGTGATCTCTTTCTCTGTCAATAAATAAATAAAAACTTAAAAAAAATGTTTCTTGTAAATTGTGCTAAAAGATTTGGACAGTTCCATAGTTAATCTCTGGCTAGATCTTTATTATTAGAGAATATATACTGGTATAGTGGACATCTTTGAGTATAACTGTGCCTTGTTGTTTTTGATATCCCTCTCATTCTCCCCATTAGCTAATGTGGGGGTGTTTGAAGAGCCACCAGATTCAAACTTGGACAGATAGATTCCACCGCTTAGTAGAGATGCAATTTAGATAAATTAGTTCAATGTTCTAAACCTCAGTTTCCCCACTTGTAATAGGAAGCCACTATCACCTACCTTAAGGGGCTGTAAAATATATCAATCACCTCACACATAGAAAATTGAAGACCCATTTGTTCATTAATACTTTCCCTTGGAGTTATTAGTTATGTGATGAGAAGAAGCTAACATATTTAATACAAATATTTAATAATATATTTGACTTTAGGTAGATGTAAACTACTTGCACAAAATTGTCCCTTTTCAGAATACTTATGTTAGCTTATTTGGTCTAATAAAATCAACTTTGCAACATAACAGCTTTTATTCCACAACTCCACATGTTTAAATTTATGAGCAATCAAAATAACAGTGAATTAGATTCCATTTTATTACCCCATATAATTGCAGTATAATAAAGGATTAGCAAAATATGAGTTTCAGTATTTTCTAAGCAATCACCTTCTTTATTTTTATTAGGTAAGTGGTATCTCAAAAGTCAAATAATTTATATAATTGAAGAAAGAGATGAATGGCTCTTGTGAATTTCCAAAAGGATAAAACATTATGACCATCTATAAAACATGAATAAATACTTTAGCTTCGTCTAGGTAATTAGTGAGATTATTTTTTCAAAGATGGCAGTTACCATTATTGTTACGAAAACAGATGAGTGCACTGACTATGTTGTTTTCTTTTGTTTCCATTTAAATGAATAATCTTCCCTTGGTTTTGAAGCCATCATTCCATGCATGGCCATAAACAATTGTTTATGAAAAAGAATAACAGAGGAGATTTTTCTCCTGGAAAGGCCCTTAGGAAGAAAAGAAGAGAGGCAGGAGAGAGGAAATAAAGAAGCAGAGAGAAGAGGAGAAAGTGGGGATAAGTAAGACAAGGGGTAAAAAGGATGAAGAGTGGAGGAAGAGAAACAGACACTTAGATTTTTATTTTCCTTTGTTCTTAGGAGGAAGATTTATATTTGCATTCCAAGGTGGAAGGGAACCAAAATGCAGAAAACCACCTTAAATTTATCCCATCACGAACAAGAAAAGTAGTGCTTTGCTGGCAAAAGTGAGTATTTCTTCTTACAGAGCTCCAGACAGGTGGGATGGTTAGAATGTCTACTTCATGTTGTTGACAAAACACTCTAATTATTTATATTTGATTATACCCTCTGCTTAATCATGCAAGTGTAGGTATGGTCCTTCTGTCACAGCTGTAAAGATACTCATTCCTTTCAATCAGGCTTCAGTTCACTAATTACAAGGAGTTTTGTTCCACTGACATCTGATTTTTGTAAATCATGAGGGCAAGCTCTATTTGCTTAGCACAGGTTCAATATTAAGTAAACCCTAATGGTAGTAAAAAAAAAGAATTAGTCTCATAAAAATCTTTCTGAATATTATACGTATCTTAGAATTCCAGTTTGGTTTTTGTAATAGACTTCATACTTAGACTGTCATATTTTTAACATGTAACTGCATTCCCCGGGAAAAAGTGTCATTAGTTTTTGTAGGTTCAAGGCAAAGACCATCGATCAGTAACTGAAAATTAAACTGAGGAGCTTTAAAATAAAGACAAATGTTTGAAATAAGAACCAGCCTTTGCCACCAGCCATGTTCTTTTTTCAGGAAGCCATGTTTTCCCTGAGACAGTTGATCTTTTAAAAATATTTGATTTACAGTAGATGTGCAGGAAGAACTGTCTTTGGAAACACGCTCTATGAAAACAGTAAGAGTAGAAAAATGGGAGGGAAAAATACAAAGTAATTTTAAAATAGATACCTTTCCTAATTTCTTAACCTAAAGCATAGAAATTATATCATTGACCTTCCTTCTTTTTATAGTCCTGCTTTAGTCATAAATACATGTATCAGTAATATTCTCATTGAGAATGAAACTTGACCAAAGATGTCTCCAGTAGATTCAAAATTTGAGGATGCTCAGAAATTCAAGAAGCTTCTATCTAGTATGACCTGAAAATAGTAGAACTAAAGAAAAAAACATTCTTTCTGTACTTCAGAAAGAACACTGAGTGGAGAGAACAGATTCAGAGATGGTAAAAATTAAAGGTTCCCGGGCGCCTGGGTGGCTCAGTGGGTTAAGCTGCTGCCTTCAGCTCAGGTCATGATCTCGGGGTCCTGGGATCGAGTGCCGCATCGGGCTCTCTGCTCAGCAGGGAGCCTGCTTCCTCCTCTCTCTCTCTGCCTGCCTCTCTGCCTACTTGTGATCTCTCTCTGTCAAATAAATAAATAAAATCTTAAAAAAAAAAAATTAAAGGTTCCCAAGAAGGGGAATTAGAACAGTTTATCAGAAACAGGTAGCCTTGAAGAAGAAAAAAATGTGTCTAAAAAACAGGAGAAAATGAAGAGTTTGTGCAAATTAAACAGTAGTAGCAGTGGGTACTTATTTAGCATAGCTTAGAGGAATTTCTGTATGTGACATTAGCTACAAACAAAAACAAAAACAAACAAACAAACAAACACACACACAAACAAAAACCAACCAGAAAAATAAATGGGACATCATATGGAAATGCCTTTATACAAGAATTTGGCTGAGTAGTCCCTAAAACCCCCAGACACTACTAGAAGATGGTATTAATATCTGCAGGAATGTCTTGAGAGAAATATGACAAAGGTGGAGAACACAAAGACTAAACTTTAAGAAAACTCCATCAGAAAACTATTTATTACGAAATTAATGAATACTGAAGTATTGTATGGGTTTGAGGAAGGAGGGAACGGCTAAGAAATATTAGAATCTTTAAGAATTCTAAGCCTCTACTTAAATGCTAATCAACCAACCCTGAATCTGTTCCCTTAAACCTTAGCCCCTCCTTCCATGGCATGCATACCAGCTCAGACACACTCAGCTCTATTCATCACCATTTAGCTCAGCGGTACAGTTTACAACACAGGCATCCTCAACCGCCACAAAGCTATCTCCAAATTTCTTTATGTTCCACAAATCTCTTCAACACTGTTGTTTATCTCTCTCAAGCCATTACCACCCTCCTTTACTGAAGAAATAGACATCACTGGAGAGAACTCAGTTTACTTTTAGTGCCTGTGCTGACCTTTCTCTCCCCAGTCATAGTGAATAGGACCTTTTCCAGTTCAAAGCTAATTCTTCCTCTCACATTTTTAAAAAATTTTTAAAAATATTTTATTTATTTATTTGAGAGAGAGAGAGAGAGAGCATGAGAGGAGAGAGGTCAGCAGGAGAAAAAGACTCCCTGCCGAGCAGGGAGCCCGATGGGGGACTCGATTCCCGGATTCCAGGATCATGACCTGAGCTGAAAGCAGTCGCTCGAACAACTTAGCCACCCAGGCACCCCTTCCTCTCATATTTTTTAAACTTTCCCCTGCCATCCCTTTAAAGATCAAAAATACCTCACACCACAGGTCTACCCTTTCTCTTCAGTTTAGAAAACTTCTCTTCTAGCTGTATCTCCTACATCCTTACTAGTGTGCTCATCTTTTTCCAATAGAAACAACAAAAACAAATGAAACCAACTTCATATTGAACCCCTCTCCTCAAGTGAACATTTTCAGTTTCTAGATCCTTCTTTCATAGACAATGTCAGTACAATCATCTACATGCATGATCTCTGCTGCTCTCCCCTATTCTTCTATCCCCATGGATTTCTGCTCTCTGCTAAAGTTTATCATGCTGACACCAACTGCCTCCAAAGCCAATATGCATATACCCTTCCACTTTGTGGTTTTGAAATCACATTTTTCCTTGAATTATTTGACAAAAAAAAAAAAAAAAGTAACCCCAATTGTTCTTTCTTGGACTTTTTTCCAAACTGTTTTTTTCTCTGCACACCCTTCAAATGTTTGGATCCCAAATTTCTGTCCTTGAATTACTTTGTTTTCATTCTTCCAGGGTATTTTTTTCCTTTTCCCTTTTTTTTTAAATTTTTTCAAATTTTTTTTAAGAGAGAGTGAGTGGGGTGAGGCAGAGGAAAGAAGAGAAAATCTTAAGCATACTCCACACTCAGCACAGAGCTAGATTCCACTGGGGTTTGATCTCATGACCTTGAGATCATGACCTGAGACGAAATCAGGAGCAGTAGGCTTAAGTGACTGAGCCACCCAGGTGCCTCTCTTCTAGGGTATTCTTGTGGATTTCCAGAATCCCATCCTTCCATCTATAAGCGGACTATACTAAAATTTATATTTTCCATCTCAACACTTACTCTGAGCTCCAGACATGATTATAGAGTATCCACAACCTTGTATTCCAAAAGTAACTGGAACTACATGTTCAAAAGTGAATCTTTACCTTTCTCCTCAAACCTATTCCTCCTCCTCCATTTCTTAGCATTATAAATGGCATCTATACCCCCCAGCCTCAAGTGAGGAAACGGCATATTCTTCCCCACAACTCATCCTTGCCTCATTTCTTTTTAGAAACCAGGCTAAAGCCCGTAGTCCTGCAAACTCCAACATTAATAAATTATTTTCAGCTTCCCAAATTTACCATGCTTTTTTCAAACATCTATGGCCTTGATACCTCTTGGAAAAGCTCATCCTGTATTAAATCTACTGATACTTCAAGTCTCATTTTAAATATACATGCTCTGAATCCCCTCTATAAACCTAGGTCCTAAGACGGCTATTCCTTCCTTGTGTCTAAGTTGGGACCCCAAAGCTTTCTAGCATAGTACCTATTCCATGTTAAGCTATGTAGCTGATCTCCTGCTACCTGATGTCGTCTCAGCCTGCTACTTCTCCACCATTTTGACTCCCCACCCCATTCCATGTTATTTACTTACATATGTTTATCTCCATAAGATTTTAAGTTTCTCAATGGTGCAGTCATCTTATTCATTATATTCCCAGCACAAAATACAGAACTGGTACATGGAACACTCACAGTAAACATTTAAAGGAAGGGAAGAATCTGGAAGGGGAAATTACGTTTTCTGTACAATTGATTGTAATGGTGGGTTAACAATTTAGATTTTGGCTTTAGAGCTGACCATATAAAGTCGGTAAACCTAATTCTCTCCCAATTCCCACTAGACTTCAAACTATTCATGTATTTGGGAACATTCCTCTAGTAAACAAATAACAAAAATATTTTGGAACTTTCTTTGTTAGGTCCCCTTAGGAAAATTTCCTCCACATATTAAAGGTAGTACACATCTAGAAAAGTCAGATCCATGTCTGAGCTAGTCAGGCACAAAAACTTCACTGTAATCTAAAGAAAACATATCCAGTATGTCCAGAGACATATTTCTACCATTCATCCCGTTGTCCAAATGTATCTTAAGCCAGGCCCACAAAAACCATACAAGATCAACAAAATTACTGATAAAACATTAATGAACTTCTGGTTCTTTATACTAGATATAAATTAGAAATGGACTTCTAGAACCTTTCCTTGAAATAATGATGCTACTGGAGTAGAAAGTTGAAGAAAAACTCACATTACCAGTTTCTACATTATGACATTTCCAGGTTTATAATTCAAGAATTTGAGCCCTCCTAGCTTTTCTAAGCTGAAGTATTTTAGAACAGCCTCAACAGAGAAAGAAATTACTATTACAGCTTATGTGATAGGATCATTGCAGTCCACAATGAAAAATTAGCAATCTGACAAACACCTCATTTTTATATAATCAGAAAAAGATCACATACTATGAAAATCCCAAATTATTTAGCTTCATTTCATATTGTGTTATGTATATGTTAGTATGTGTGTAGATATTTACACACATATAATTAAGGCAATGAAGAGGAAAACACACACTTAACATTAAAACACTAATAAGGCACTTACAATGTTTTCTTCACATATAAAAGGAATATATATATTCAGTTTTATGAATGCCCAACTTATAAATGCCAAATTAACATGTTTATTTTATAATAGCTAATACCCTCTCTTTTCTTTTGAAAATGCAAACAATAACAACTAAGTTTTTTTCATTGTGGTACACTTCACAAAACAAAACCTGTTTCCTAAGGCATTCCTCTTTTTAGAGAGCTTACACCAAAAAAAGAAAAAAGAAAAACCAATTAGTATCTCATTATCAGTATTAATATATCTTAACGTTGTGACTGCTTCCTCTGAGCAAGACGCTTTTTCAAATACTTTCTAGAAGTCATCTCATTAAATATTTTTCATTTTACCTTTATTAATATGTTCTATCAATAATATTCAATTGGTGAAGATTAAATAAAGAAATGTACCCCATAACTTTTTAATTCCCCTTTTACTACCTACAGTATAGTTGACATTATTCCTTACATTCATAATACAGCCATGCATTTTTTTTTGGCAAAGGAAGCTATGATGAGACAAATGTAAGGAAAAAGCCAATAAATTTAAATTTTTTGAAACACTTTCAATATGTCTCACAATATTAAACATTTAAATATAAAATATTATAACCTAATTTGCTGATTAATGTTGATTAAAATATTCCCACAAATGAATGTATGCCAACACCTTATAAAAATAATTTTGAAAGTAAACAAAAATAAAACATATACACCTGAATATTTACATAATTGTAGATTATATTCTTAATTATATCCCTGAATATTAAGAGAAATGTATCTATTAACAGAAGCACACATACTTAATGAATTTTAAAAAGAGACAAAGTCAAAAGTCAAAATGGTTTTCTGGAAAAAAAAAACATATGTATGTATTTTAAATAGCCTGTGTCTTCTTTAGACATACTAGAACACTTCAGTTGAACCTCCTGGTATTTGTATAAGAAATATATTAAACATGAACTATTTACCTTGGCTGCTTATTATATATAGACAGATAATTAAGTTGTGAGTGTATATTTATTCACACATACACACACACACACACACACACACAACATTCTAACGCATTGCTTTAAAAATATAATGCATAAAATTCATATGTATGTGCAGTAGTAGATAATACAGAGTAGCATTCTGCTTGTTTGATTTTCATATTAAGAAGTAAAAACTCTCTCATATTTGCACCCCCCCAAAATATACCATTTAATTGTACTTCCATTTTTAATTCAGCAAGTCTATTGTTTTCCTTCCACTTGAGATACAGTATTTCAAATAGGAAAAAAAAAAACCCTCTGTAAACAAAACTCTCCCTGAGTATATACAAACACAAATAAACCCCATCTCAGCACGGTGACGGCAGCAAGCTCGTGCATGATGGATGGTGGCCTTGCCTGAACAGTTAGGCATGGACACCTCTTTGCCCCTCCACCCCATTTCTTTATTTAATTACATAGCACTGGGAATACCAGGCAATAAAATTGCATTTTCATTCATAGCTGATTTCCATTTAGAGCTTGTCATGTTAATAGTGAAATAAATTGCTCTAATTGCCAGCAAACTTCATCAAATTCACATTTCTTCCTTATTTTATTCAATATTTATTAAACTCCACGTCCTAACTTGCCTGACTGGTAAAAGCAGTCCAGTTTCTGAATAAATTTATATCCTAATAGTCAGTGTGGTCACATTTTTAAAATAATGTCCTAATTTTAATTCTTAGAGTTTAGATGCAATTCTTCTATCACTTTTGGAAAATCCATTATGAATACCTGCTTACAAATTTACTTGTTTATTAACTATGATTTGACTTAGAAAAAATAATGATTAAAAATGCAATTAAAATTCTTTATGTCTTCTGTAAATATAAATAAGGTATAACGGTACAGATTTCTGGATGACTTTTTCAATTGCCAAACAAATTATTTTGGTTTCCACTGTTTATTACTCCCAACTATTTCTAAAAACCACTAGAAATGGTTTAAGATGAAAGACTTAAATATTACTGAATCACTAAAATGAGTAAGAGAACAGATTTGGCAATAAAAATGTGTATCAGACTTGAAGTCAGAAGGCTTATGTCCCAACTTATTATGGAGGCTCAGTTACTTATTACCTGTGTGTTCGTGGCTCCATCATTTAATCTCTCAAACTCTGTTTCCCCTTTTGCTACTTAGGGAATTGGATCACATGAATTCCCAGGTTCCCATTAGTTCTAAAACCTCTATTATTTTAATAATAAAAGAAGAGATGAGAAGAACGTATTGTTCAACTACAGCAGGGCAGCTTCTCTGACTAAATACAAACATTAGCTCTTAGAATCCCAGGCAAAGAAAGGAAAAGCTAAGAGGTTCACAGCTGCCACTGCCTTACTAAAAACATAGATCTTGCTGACTATTGGCAGAAACAAACTTTTTAAAACGAATTATTTGCAAGCATTTTAAGATAGTAATTTGAATTACATAATAAAATTTATTCAATGCCAGTTATTTTAAAAAGTATACAGAAATAATTACCATTTAACTTGTCTTATCTCTACCAAGAACACAGTAACAAACTGTTATTCTAAAAGGCATTTCAGGAGGGATTTTAAGTCAGACAGACCAAGAGTGCTGCTCTCTGATCACTTATCTAAATGAGGAGCACACAGAATTATTAAAGGTTGAGTAAATGCGTAGTATGTCTCTAGGACTGGTCCTTTCAAATAATAATCTGTGAGATATTTTGCACTCATATACATAATATGAGATTGAGATCACAGGCTCGTGGCTAAAATATAGAGATTTTATATATTTGCTTCAAATAGCAGGTGATAGGAGCCAAAGTTAGTATTTTCTTTTAAAAATAAAAACACTCAGGGTGCCTGGGTGGCTCAGTCATTAAGCATCTGCCTTCAGCTCAGGTCATGATCCCAGGGTCCTGGGATCAAGCCCTGCACTGGGCTCACTGCTCAGCAGGAAGCCTGCTTCTCCCTCTCCCATCCCCCTGGCTTGTGTTCCCTCTCTTGCTGTGTCTCTCTTTGTCAAATAAATAAATACAATCTTCAAAAAAATAAATAAATAACACTTAACTTATTCCCTTGCCCCAAAATAATTCCCTTGCCCCAGTCATACCTTGATCCAAAGTGTTCTAGAAGAATACAGATGGTTTAAAACCTTTGAACTATAGCTTTACATGTTCTCAATTGTCCAAAGACATAAAAGAATAGAGTCTCCAAACTATGTATCATAATTAAGAAAAAGATACATTGTTCTGAATTTTTGGAAAAGCAGCTACTTTTTTTTTCTTAATTCTTTATTCCACCCACAGTGTGTACATATATCCCCCACAATTTCTGCTGAATAACTGCTACAGAGATGAGTGGGTCCAGATGAGAACTGCTTAATAAAATACTTGGTTGTTGATTTTGACATTAATGACAATAGCTAAAAACATAAGCTTACTCTCTGGCAAATAATAGGCATTAAATGTTAACTAAATATGTATTCATATGCAACTCCTCTTTCTGAATGTTACTAACCAAATCTCAATATATCTAGAATTATTCTCATAAGTAATGAGATAGTTACAAAGCACTTCAGAGAAATTTCCTTTTCTCGTTTATTCCCTCATATATTGCAGAGAAGATCAAAGACCCTGAATATCTAAAACTTTATTGTATTTTAGACACTAGTTATAAATAAATGAGTCTGAGGAAACAGTTTTGTTTATAACATTTACAGTTGGCATTTTCTCCATGAAATACCTCATTCCTACCTACAGTCATTCTCCAAATGATATTTCTATAAAAGACTCTGAAGAAGCATTAAAATACCAGAAGGTATTTTGAAGTCATATAGTTTGACCCTAGACATCTTCTGTCTAAAATATCAAAGGCTGATCAATATATACTGATAAAATATCTTCCCCTCAACTTCTCCTCTCCTCAATTAAAGAGATAAAGGTTAGCAGTGAAGAGGAGAAATAAAGCTGTGAGCCTGATATTTGCCAGTTTTCCATATAGATATTGGGTCATGAAACTCCGGCATGTATTTCTTTGAGGGTAAAGTTGATTAAATTAGTTGAAACGATGTTCGACTGATTCACAGCTCTATAATTTTGCTAAACTAGAGGACCATCATTTTGATAGTCGAAGAAAATTTCATGCTGAGGAAACTGTATTAGAAAAGACACTTAAAGGAAATATTTTTGTGGGATTTGGGTCTATAATCCAATACTGGGTATAAATTTCCCCAGCAGAGAACAAGTAATCTACCTGAAGTCCTTTCCAATTCAACATATATGTTGGAAAAATTACTCAGTCTGAGGGAGGATACTCTGGTCTACCAAACTTACAACAAGCCTCACAGAACATTATATTACAAGGTGCTCACCTAACCATCAGTGTAAATTCAAATTTGAAAATACAGCAACAGTATATGAAGAAATGAGGAGTGGAGAGAAACAAAAAAACAAAACCCCAAACTATGACCCACTTAAAATAAAATCCCCTAGAGCTCTCTTACACTGTTGGTGGAATGCAAACTGGTGCAGACACTCTGGAGAACAGTATGGAATTTCCTCAAAAAGTTAAAAATAGAACTACCATATGACCCAGCAATTGTACTACTAGGTTTATCCAAGGATACAAAAATACAGATTTGAAGGGATACATATATCCCAATGTTTATAGCAGCATTATCAACAATAATCAAACTATGGAAAGAGCCCAAAGGCCCATCAACTGATGAATAGATAAGGAAGATGTGTGTGTACACACACACACACACACACACACACTCACATACACACACAGAGGAATATTAGCCATTAAACAAATGTTTAATGAATTTCTAAACTTGCCATTTGCAACGGCATGGGTGAAGCTAGAGTGTATTATAATAAGTGAAATAAGCCAGATAAAAATAAATACCATATTTCACTTATATTTGGAATTTAAGAAACAAAACAGATGAACGTATGATTAATGTCTGATGTATATCACAGTAGTTTAATATTTTTATATATTATGAAATTATTCCCATGATAAGTCCAGTTGCCATCTATGAGGACTTTTGAGATATACTTTTAAGTAGAAATAGTAATTTAAGATGAGTTAACTAACCCAATAACCAAAGTATAAGAAAATGCACTTCAGATTACTTATATATATTTGCAATTCATATTTATTGCAATCTGTGTCACAACTTCCAATGCCATTATAAGCTTTGAGGGTATTTTTTCAAAACATCAGAGACCTTCAATTCTTCATTTTTCAGAATAAAATTATGACAGCTTCATTGTTATTAATAATGAAAAGTGAGATATCTAAAAACTTGCATAGTATATTTAATCTCAAAAGAGTTTATCATCCTATGTAATAAAAAGGAAAAAAATACTTTTAAAATACTGAAATACAAGTACATCAGTATGTTGAATAATGCTTAAAATGTCAGAGTCCCACAATAGAAGTAAAACTTTACAAATCTAACTCTCCAGATGTTAAGTTTTAATGTGACTGATTCCATGGAAGTGAATACATTTTTCTTTGTCAGCAACTGATTTCTGTAATAAACTTTTCCTCAGTTAAATGTCAATTTATCGTCTTAAAGTCTCATACAGGGACTACTATATTTATTTTTAATCATTTCATCACATTCAAAATTAAAATTCACAATTCTCCCTCTTATAAGCACAATTATTAATACTGGCACTATTTTAATATCTTTTCAATTTGCATTTTCATTTATTCAAATTGCATCACGTTGAGCACTGTTAATTATAGTCTATTGTTCAGGACATCACATTTATGCCAGTTAATAGTGGCATCAGGAGAGAGACTGACAAAAGCAATATTCAGCCTGCCTCTGTAGAAGAGTTTGAGGAAAGAGGCTAAAACATTCACCTAATTAACCTATGCTAGTTCTCCAAAATCATAAGTGAAAATTTGTTTTTGTTCTTCATACAACCAATATTTGTTACTTCTGCTTTATTATACATAGACATGTGTTTGAAAGCCATAAGATTTTAATTTATTTATTATGTCTCATACCAATTTGCTAAATAACCTTAGGCAAACAATCTAATGCCTCTATGTTTGAGTTTCTCCATCAAAAAAAAAAGGAGTTCTGAAGTTTCTTGCAAATAAAACAAAAAATTGGAAGAAAATTTAAGTGAAAAACACATTTTCAAAAAAATCAAATGGTGCATTTTTTACAATGCAAATCAGCAGATATGCATTAACTATTCAGATTATAGAGCAGCATTGCCCAATAGAAATATAAAATGAAAAACACAGGAAATTTAAATATTCTAGCAGCCACAATTAAAAAGTAAAACAAACACACAAAAAAAGGTGAAATTAATTTAAATAATATGTTTACTTAATCCAATATATCCAAAATAGTATGTAAAAACATGTAATCAGTATAAAATTATTAAAAAAGGATTTTACATTATTTTCTTTTTACTAAGTCTTTTAAATCTGGTGTATTGTTATACTTAAAACACATCTCAATTTGGACTAGCCACATTTTTTTTTTTAAGATTTTATTTATTTATTTGAGAGAGAGCATGAACGAGAAGGTCAGAGAGAGAAGCAGGCTCCCCATGGAGCTGGGAGCCCGATGCGGGACTCGATCCCGGGACTCCAGGATCATGACCTGAGCCGAAGGCAGTCGTCCAACCAACTGAGCCACCCAGGCGTCCCATATTTTTAAGTGCTCAGTAGTTACAAGTGCTAGTGGCTACAGTATCAGGGTAGGTGTGGAGAATGTACACTTCCTTGAAGTTAGGATTTTACCTTGTAAACACTACTCTATCTAAATGGTCTAGGATACTACCAGACATATAGTAGAAATCCAATAAATAATGGTTAAATGATTTTTCAAATTAATAACTTAAACTAGAGATGGGGTCATCAAATTTTTAGTTCCAAGAGGGGGGAGATATTATTGGCAGAGTAAAGAATAAAAGAATAGGGAAATAGGAAAAAAAAAAAGTAGAGAATGAGAGTAAAGTAAGAGCGTGAAGCAAAGGAGATGTAGGAACAGGATAAAGGAAAGAAGTAGATATGGTAGGATGAAGCAGAATGTTACCCACTGTTAATGCTCTTCAATTTTTAAATAAGTCATCACATTATTGCATTTTAGATAGGAACAGGCTCTCTAGTGAATGTCTACAACAGGTATATATCTCAAATCTCTATCTTAACCACTGTCATTTTTACTTGCAAAAACAAAATAAATTTGTTTCTTTAAACATCAACTTTCAGACTATGGTCTTCTCTGTATTAAAAATTTTCGTCTCCTCTTCCACAGTGATCAGTCTAATACACTGGTTTCCCTGAGCAGTGCAATATCCCCTTCACAACCAATTAAAAAAAAAAAAAAAAAACTATAGTTACTAAAATTATAAGCACCAAATACACACCAAATACAGTCACAAAATAGAGAGGTGTTTTCATATCTCCCCCTATCACAACAGTAAAGTGAACTGATCACATGCAACCATCTTTCCTCAAGTTCTAAGTCTTTTTAAAACCACAAATGAGACAGTTTTAAAGACTGTATCTGTAACAAATTTGAAAACAAAAAGGATTCTATCAGTTGAGCAGAAACAATGAGGAAGCATCACATAGAACAAAAATGACAAATGCAGACAAAGCCACATCCACATTCATGCAAATAGACACAAGAGAAATCTATTGGAAAGATAAGAGCAAATCAAAAGACTCATAAACTTAAGGTCTGGTAAACAAGTATAGAAAGACAGAAGAGGCCCTGGAGCAACTATCAAGATCATGACTTAGAGACAAGTCATTCCTGCTGTGAAAATAGTCCAACTCTTCATCTCATTTATCGGTATTTTGTCTTGAGGTAAAACCACCTAGTTGGACCCTAAAGTCCGTGAGGATCCCAGCTGCATAGGCACAGAGTCCTGAAGTCTCTCTTGGAATCTTTATTTCAGATCTTAAATGATGACAGTGGGTTGGGAGGGCTGGGAAGAATCTCCCTAGATTCAAGGAACTATAAATTTTAAGAAATTATGCTAGAGTAACCTGAGACAGAAAAAGCCAGAAAAAGACTGAGAGAGAAAAATACAGAGAAAGAAAAATTTTGTGAAATAGGGGAATTCAAACTTGACAGTCTCCTCAAATAAAATCCTTGTAAAATGAAGCAATTCTTGTTTTGCTGCCATATATCCTTAAATCATTCTTTTTATTTAGTGGGAGTTTTTGGTAGTAAAATTTCCAAGATTCACTGAATTAGAAATTATGCATCTATTTGTCTGTGAATTAATTATCTGTCTCCCTATGATATTATAAACTCTATGAAATAAGAATGTTGTTTTATTCACAAGTGTATTAAATTGGTGCTCATTAAATATTTCTTGGAAAAAATTACTGGTATGATTATTGGCAGGTACCCTCTCTAAATTATATAAGATTAAATGATCAAATTAAGAGTAAACCTATTCTAAATCAATCTTTTTCTTTTTTTTAAAGATTTTATTTTATTATTTGTTTGACAGAGACAGATCACAAGTAGGCAGGAGGCAGGCAGAGAGAGAGGAAGGGAAGCAGGCTCCCTGCTGAGCAGAGAGCCTGATGAGGGGCTTGATCCCAGGACCCTGAGATCATGACCTGAGCCAAAGGCAGAGGCTTTAACCCACTGAGCCACCAAGGTGCCCCAAAAGCTAATTCTTTTTTCTTTTTTTTTAAATTATTATTTATTTATTTTCAGAAAAACAGTATTCATTATTTTTTCACCACACCCAGTGCTCCATGCAAGCCGTGCCCTCTATAATACCCACCACCTGGTACCCCAACCTCCCACCCCCCCGCCACTTCAAACCCCTCAGATTGTTTTTCAGAGTCCATAGTCTCTCATGGTTCACCTCCCCTTCCAATTTACCCAAATTCCCTACTCCTCTCTAACACCCCTTGTCCTCCATGCTATTTGTTATGCTCCACAAATAAGTGAAACCATATGATAATTGACTCTCTCTGCTTGACTAAATCAATCTTTTTAAGTATGTACGATATATATGTAGTTCTTTAAAAGGTAAGATAGAAATCAGATATAAACAGAAATAGGTTATTGTCTCTTCTCTTGTACTGAAGTGATTAAGACTGCAAACAGCAGAAATATCTGTGACTATGTTAAACTGAACCGCTCTAAAATGAGGAGAAAATCCTAATATGCTTTCTTCTTTCTCGTTTCCTTCTCTTTTCTCTCTTTTTTCTCTTTTCTTATTTGCTTCTATTATTCTTTCTCTTTCTCTTCCACCTTCCTCCTCCTTCTTCTTTTATTTACGAAATAAATCTTAGGCAGCAGATTATTTCCAAGGATGAAAACACCACTTTCTTATCATTCATTCCAGCTCACTGCAGGAGCGAAGATTTTTCTGACAATTGCATGGATATAGATAATTACAACAAATGAATTAAACACATTACTTCTTTCACATTTTTTAAACCATCCTGTAATCAACTGAAATGTAGCATAATAGAAGCCAAAGCAGAACTAAACAATAAAAAGTTTACAAAGACATATTACTAAAGTCATTTTAATTGTGAAATTTCGTAAATTCAATAAATAGACTTTTGAAAGTTATTATGAGCTAGTAAGTATTGAGTTTCATCACTACAAAAATATTCAATACTAAAAATTAGTTAATTACTTTCTTCAATATTTAAAGTATAGTAAAGAATACTGGAAACATTTGAATAAGTGTCTTTTCATATGGTAGAAACATTAAACAATCTAGACAATTTAGAAATTAATGAAAATATGTCAAAGAAATACTCTTCTATTGAACACCAATTATTTTTACAAGCTTTATGTATCAAAGTGTTCCACTTATCAACCAGTCTATGACATATTTTTTCTTTAGTTGATACTTAAATGTTATTACTAACACAGTTTAGAAACTGGAAAGAACTGATAAGCATTCCGACTACAGCACTGTAATATCTCCTTTTTGATAATACCACAAACTTTGATGCAAACCTCTTGGCATACACTTTGGAATGCTGTCATTCGCCAAAGGTTTGAAGAGAGCCCTGAAAAACATTTCCCAAAGAAGAAAATGTGCCGGAAAAAAACCCATAAAAATCAACAAAATTGAAGGAAGAATTGACAAGAGACAGTTTGAAAAACTCTTTATTCATATGAATCTGAGTATATTTTCAATACAGTGCTTCTCAAAACATACTTTACAAAATTGATATCAATTGAGTTTAAAAATATAAACTATCCTATTATCAAATATGGCAAATGAATGATGGCAAATGAGAGCTCTCACAACTAACTTTTGAGAAATTAATAAATTCTGCCCCTGGGGCTCATTTCCTAACAGTTTTTTACCTTGTATAATTTAATTGTCACATATTTCATATACCTCAGAATATGTCAACTATACCACTTAGGTGAATAAATACACTTATACGCTAACCTCACTGTCTTTTTCTTTTCTTTTCTTTTTCTTTCTTTCTTTCTTTTTTTTTGTTAACTATTTCACTTTACTG
The DNA here is from genome assembly GCF_020171115.1 of Neogale vison. NCBI lineage: Eukaryota > Metazoa > Chordata > Mammalia > Carnivora > Mustelidae > Neogale > Neogale vison. The sequence continues at coordinate 23,136,999 of NC_058093.1, forward strand.
ATACCATGGAATATATTTATTTTGATATTAAAATGCCTCAATTTAAAATAATAAATCAGATTGTGATTAAATGCTGTGTTCTTCTATCCCATCTGTGTAAAAGCAGAATTAATGTGTCATTTTATGAATATCATGAAATTGCTTAGGATGGCACTTTTACCAACATCCCTAAATATCAGAAATTAATTTAGTTTTCTAGGATTATTCATTTAATGGATTTTCACATTGTCTTTCTTCATATCTCTCTTAATTTTTTTTTAATTTTTAATAGTTCTGGTAACATCTGCCAATTTACGACCCATTTATAAATTTTATTAACTATTGTTTAAACTCTTTTACTAAATCATCAAGATCCTAAATAAATTCTATCCTATTTTAATAGGCTAGAATCTCAAAGTTCTTGAGGCACTTTTCAGCAAGAATCAATTTCCATTTGTGACTGTCTCCATCTACCTCAATTTAAACTATTTAAAACTTCCAAATCCACTTCCAGATAACCTACCTTAACAGTGAAAAATATATAATTTAGTTAGTTTTAAGACTATAGGGTTTTATTTCTAAAAAAAGTCATGACATGAGTTGGCTAAATTAGGTATTTTCTTAAAATACTGAATTTACTAAACATTGAATTATGAAAGTATGCATCAAATTATTTTCAAACTTAACTTAGAATATTTTGCCAAGAATGTTTTTGAACAGCACTGAGTTGAAAATATTATACTCGGGTTTCATATTAATAAAAAGGTTTTTCAAGCTATCTTTGTCTAACTTTGTTTCACTTTGGTTAATTTCTATGGATTCTTTCCAGTACATTTTTTTAAACAAATTTTCAAGGACGTTTTCTTTAAACACCCAGCTTTGGCGAGTTACAACATCCCAAAATGTACCCAAGAAATTTAGATCAAAGTTTGTGGTATTATATAAAAAAATAAAGTTAAAACAGATTATTGTGGTTATTTTGAAAGTTTATTTATATATCATCAACAAATTTTTTTATTCTACTTAGCAGTGTAAAAATGGACAAAATGAATATTAAAATAACCACATTTGGTGACCTACTTTCAAGAAAGTCAACTTTTAAAACTTCTGAAAGAGAACAAGACAAGAAGGTCCATTCTCACTATTTTTATTCAACATAGTATTGAAAGTCCTAGCCACATCAAACAGGGGAAGGGATGAGGTGGGGGGAAGAGAAAGGCATCCAGATTGGTAAGGAAGAAGTAAAACTTTCACTATTAGCAGATGGCATGATACTGTATACAGAAAACCCTCAAGACTCCACCAAACGACTAGGAGAACTGATAGATGAATTCAGTAAAGTTCCAGGGTACAAAATCAATGTACAGAAATCTATTGCATTTCTATAAAGTAATAGTGATGCAGCAGAAAGAGAAATTAAGAAAGCATTCCCATTTACAGCTGCTCCAAAAATAATAAGATACTGAGGAATAAACCTAACCAAAGAGGTGAAACACCTGTATTTTGAAAAGTATACAACACTGATGAAAGACACTGAAGATGACACAAAGAAATGGAAAAACATCCTGTACTCATACCCTAGAAAAACAAACATTGCTAAAATATTCATACTAACCAAGCAATCTACCAACAACATTTTTCACAGACCTAGAAAATCCTAAAATTTTTGTGGATTCACAAAAGACCTGAAATAACTAAAGCAATCTTGAAAAAAGAAAAAAGATGGAGGCGTTACAATTCCAGATATCAAGTTATATTAAAAAGTTGTAGAAATCAAAACAGTATGGTACTGATACAGAAATAAGCACATAGATCAATGGAACAGAATAGAGAACCCAGAAACAAGCCCACAATTATACAGTCAATTAACTTCAATCCAGAAGGAAAACTATGCAATGGGAAAAAGACAGTCTGACACATGGTGTTGAGAAAACTGGATAGGTACAAGCAAAACACTTCACCTGGACCACTTACTTTTGCCACACACAAAAATAAATTCAAAATGAATGAAAAACCTAAATGCGAGACCTGAAACCATAAAAATCCTAGAGGAGTACTCAGGCAGTCATTTCTTTGACATTGGCTATAGCAACATTTTTCTACATATGTCTCCTGAAATAAGGAAAATAAAAGCAAAAATAAAGTGTTGGGACTAAATCAAAATTTAAAAAACTGCACAGTGAATCAAACAATCAACAAAACTAAAATGGAACCTATTGAATGGGAAAAGATATTTGCGAATGATATATCTATAAGTGTTAATATCCAAAATATATAAAGGATTCATAAAATTCACAACACAAATAATCCAATTAAAAAATAGGCCAAGGACATGGACATTTCTCCAAAGAAGACATACAGATGGCCAATAGACACATGAAAACTTGCTCAACATTACGCATCATCAGGGAAATGAAAATCAAGACTATAATGAGGTATCATCTCACACCTGTCAGAATAGGTAAACTAAAAAACAAAAGAAATAATAAGTGTTAGAAAGGATGTGAAGAAAAAGGAACCCTCAAACACTGTTGTTGGAATTGGTGCAGCCACTGTGGAAAACAGTATGCAGATTCCTCAGTAATTTAAAAATAGAACTACCCTACAATTCAGTAATTCTATTGCTGGGTATTTACCCTTAAAATACAAAAACACTAATTCAAAGGGATATATTTACCCCTTATGTTTATTGCAGCACTATTTACAACAGCCAAATCATGGAAGCAGCCCAAGTGTCCCTCTCTAGATGAGTGGCTAAAGAAGATGTGATATATACGTACATAATGGCCTTAAAGAATGAAATCTTGCCATTTTCAACAAAATGGGTGTAACTATAGAGTATAATGCTAAGTGAACTAAGCCAGAGAAAGACAAATACTATATAATTTCACTCATATGTGAAATTTAAGAAACAAAACAAATGAGCAAAGGGAAATCAAGAAACAGACTCTGTCTCTCTCCTTTTTTTTTTCTTTTTTAAAGAAATGGACTCCGATGCCTGCATAGCTCGGTCAGTAGACAGACGGACTCTTGATTCCAGCTCAGATCAGGATCCATGGTTGCAAGATGGACCCCCCTTGGGTTCTGCGCTCAGTGGGGTCTGCTTGGGATTTTCTCTCTTCCTCTCCCTTAGCTCCTCCCCCACCTCTCTAAAATAAATAAACAAATCTTTAAAGAAGAAAAATGAAATAGAGTTGTAACTATAGAGTACTGATGCTTATCAGAGGGATGGGTAATGGGTAATGGGTAAAATAGGACATTGGGTAAAATAGGTGAAGGGGATTAAGACTGTATTTATCACGATGAGCACTGAGTGATATAAAGAATTGTTGAATCACTATATTGTATACCAGAAACCAATAATATAAGACTGTATGTTAACTGTACTGGAATTAAAATTAAAAACTTAAAAAAAAAAAAAACCTTCTAAAAGATACTTAGTATAAACAACTGATTAGCATGCAAATCCACTTACTACTTAAGTCATTAAGAAATTTAAAGAAAGTATAAATTAAGAATGAAAATATATTTGAGCCAACTGCTTAATTTTGATCTCGTTTAAGTCTTTTACCCAGAAAGAGCCTTTTCCTTCCATTTACTGTTTTACTATGGGCAAGTCATTTTAAATCATCATCAACATTATTTTTTCATTGTGTTTCATTGTTGGCAGGTGTAGAGACCATGAGTTTAAATTCTAATTGTATAATGGAGTAAGACTGATTAATTAACAATGCTAAATTTGTGGGAGAACTTCAGCTAATTTATTTTTTCTTTAAAAAGAGAGGCTAGAAAAAATTTTAAAATTAAAAAATTTAAGAAGAGGCTGGTTATAACTTGAGGTACTTTTATACTTTGAGATTATTCAAGTCATGAGGAAACAGCTTTGAACACCAACATATTGCATATTATACATTATAAGCCAAAATAAGTAAGTTCTAAGAACTGTAGTGAAAGATTGCTGAGAATGCTTATTAATTACAAGCCTTTTAGTTCTGCCTTTAATATGTGATCCTACTTTATTTGTTACACATAAGACTATGAGAATATAATATATATTAATATTTTATATATATATATATATATATATATATATATATATATATTTCCCCTCTACCCTCTAACTTTCTCAGTGCATTCATCTTGGGATGAAATAACCTAAGAAATAACAATGAGCAAGCAAGTCATATATCATTTTGAATATCTAGGTCAGAGATTTGGTTTCTCTTAATTAGATCAGTCTTAGAAAGATTAGCAATTCAAGAATAAGAACCAAATAGGTGGCTCTTTAAAAAAGTCTAGATAAAATACACATGTGCCCACACACAGACAAAGACACACATTTATCACACACATATAATTATTATATATTATGTCTGTTAAATTTCTTTAAAAGTACTTTAAAATAGCTATATAGCAACACATAGCTTTGATTTGATTACAGATTCCATGTTGGTAAAATAAATACGATCACAAAAGAACTTTAAAGAGTCTGACAAAAGAGTCACAGTTTCTGTAACTTTTCCAGAGTTATGCAAACATTCTCCCAGGCCTGGGCTGGGTAGAAAACACTGTTGTTTTGATTTTCCAAACGGTCTGTGCCTCTTTGCCAGTTCACACACAAAGGAATACTTAGCTTTCCTTAGCACAAAATACAATGGTCAGATTTTAGGCATTTTGCTGATATATGGCTTTTCTTGTCTTGAATTTTGATGTCAAGGGAGAGGAACATATTATACAATAAAACAAATTTCCTGACACTACAAAGAGCCAATTATTTTCTAAAGGCAATAACTGAATTCACAAGAGGACACACATATACAATATGGAGCTAAATATGAACGTACGAGGCGCTCAAAATTATCAGAGCAGCTGCACCGTGACAGACACCTTAATCTTTTATTAACTACATCTCCAAATATTAGACAAGGAAGAAGCCAAATAGTAACTTCTACCAGTATAAATTAAAAAAACAAAAAAAGCTCTAAGAAGTGTGTGAGCCCCTGGCTGAAGCAGGAATGGCCAACCCATCGCTTTAAATAGCAATTATTCTTTGAAGGAACTATCGCAAATCCTTTTCTTTCCTGTGTACCTTTTGTTCTTTTTCTCCTAATAGTATCTTCATAAATAAGAGGAACTTTTTTGGTATTTTTGTTGTTGTTGTTGTTACCTACAGTAGAATGATGCACTCTCTCACTCTCTCTCACTCTTTCTCTCTCTCTCTCTCTCTCTCTCTCACACACACACACACACACACACACACTATCAGGATGCCCCAAAGAGACTCTATAGAATTGTGTATGTCCTTTGGGAAGGTGGGATTGCTTAATAATCTAGCATCAAAGAGCATCTCACCCCCAGCACAGTCTTTAATCAAATGTGATGGCCATGCCCTTGCAGCGTGTCCATCGGAAGCCCCCCACGTTTTTTCCGCCATCAATCTTCTTCAGCTTCGCATTCATCAAGCAGCATGGCAACTCTCATTCACACTAAATAAGCTTTCAGGTGAATTTACTTTGGAATCCCGGATGATCCAGTGTGAGTTCAAAAATCACTTTTTCACGGAATTGCACCCAGATAGCCCCTGGCATTCTGATAAAAGTGATTTGTCAATAAAATGCTGAGTGAAATTGCTTGTTTGGAATGTATGGTGTCAGCTGAGAGAGGAGTAGCTGAGCAAGCATCTTCCTAAAAATGGAAAGACTTTTAAGTGGTTTAAAAACACTTGCCTGGGACGGTTGCACAACCATGTGTATACACTAAAAAACACTGAAATGTACACTTCAAGTGGATGCATTCGTAGTATGAAAATTAGATCTCCAGAAAGCTTTTTTTAAATTACTTGTTTATTACAGTTGTGTAAAAAATGCTATTTATCACTAGTCTGACTTAGTTGTAAGTTTGAGGGACTTATTTGGGAACTATACTGAGGATAACTAGATTAAAATCTAAAGTGTTTTTCTTCCCCTTACCCATTTGTAATATGTTCTTTATTCAATATCCACAAAATTCTGGAGCTAACACATTTTCCATTTTCTAGAAGTGATTATTAAGTGTCTGAGAAAATTTTTTTGTGTTCTTATTCACATTTTATAAGTATTTTAATGCACAAAAATAAGTGGTTCAGTCATTTACTTACATTGTTCCTATTAAGATTCTTCCTCAATCAACAGCTCTACATACTCAAAAATATAGATTTAAAAAAACTATTAGAAATTCCTTCATCTCATTATCTTCTTTTTATAATCTTCATTCATATCAAGTAGCAGAGTAAAATGCTTTTGTCATAAATAAAAAACCTTTATCTAAAGATATTACATTAATCAAAAATCATATTTGAGGGGATCCTGGGTGTCTCAGATGGTTAAACATCTTCCTTTGGCTCAGATCATGATCCCAGGATCCTGGGTTCAAGCCCCACATCGGGCTCCCTGCTCTGCAGAGAGCCTGCTTCTCCCTCTGCTTGTGCTCTCTATTTCTCTATCAAATAAATAAATAATCTTTTAAAAATGTGAAAAATCATATTTGATCTTTAATAACAAAGTAATTTAGTTCTCAAATTTAACAGCCAAATTTTAACAGAACTATGAATTGCTTGTACAGCTCATTAAAAACACAGCTTCTAGAGCCCATGGCCAATACTCTTGATGTTTTGGGACTGAGGTTGGTCCTCCCAAATCAACATTTCTAACAATCAAATCAGGTCATTTTAACTCCAGTAGTCCTTAAGATAGATTTTGAGAAATAAGATCATTTTTGTATCATGGTATATGGGCAAAATATGTGGTTAGCCTTAAAAAATAGAATTCCAGGGGTGCCTGGGTGGCTCAGTGGGTTAAGCCTCTGCCTTAGGCTCAGGTCATGAACTTGGAGTCCTGGGATCGAGCCCCGCATCGGGCTCTCTGCTCAGCAGGGAGCCTGTTTCCTCCTCTCTCTCTGCCTGCCTCTCTGCCTACTCGTGATCTTTCTCTGTCAAATAAATTAATAAAATGTTTTTTAAAAAAAAAGAACAAAATCTACACCTGAGGAGCTATCCAAAAGGGAGATATTAGTAAAGCTATAGGCTTAATCCTTCCTCAAGTCAATTAAAATAATCACAAACTTTCAGTGAATATTTACACTAGAACCGGGTAGCCAGCCCTAGGTCAAGTGTTTCATTTGCGTTATCATAAAATCTTATAAAGCAGGTATTTTTTATGATTCCTAGTTTACAAATTCAGTAAACTGAGGTTCAGATGGCTTACATGAATTGCCCAGAATCATACAGCTAATAAATGGTACAGGCAGCACTCAAATATGGGTCTGCATGATAAAAAGTCTTTATGTTTGTGAGTTCAATACATAGTCTAGCAGCCACACATGCTTAGTTTAGGTTGTATTTCTAAATTTAGGGCATTTAAATTTCTCTGATATAATTACTGTTGTAATCAGACCTTTCTTTCATTTGCTTGTTTTGCAAAATTAGGAACACAAAATAGCATAATGAGGATAGAACTTCTTCCTGGGTCTATTTTTTTATGCATTTGATTTCTTTCCTCCTCCAAGGGATTATTGTAAATTAGTCATTTCTTTTCTCAACATAAATGTTCTGAGAAATAAATTGGTTTAGTCTCCATAGAAAGAGAAAGAAGAAAGATAAATCAGAAAGAACAACAAAAAAAGAATATGTAACAAGATATCTTCCTTGCAAATTTGATTTCACCTAAGACATTTTGACAGGTGGGAACAAGACAATAGCTGTTTTTTGGTTTGTGGGAAAACTGAAGTTGACTTATTTGACTAGAGTTGAAAAGAGCTGTCTTAAACCCAAAGTAGATTGCTATGAGATTATAATAAGTAAATCACCAAACAGAAACATGTTTTCTAAGATTCTGTTTAAAACACTTAATTATTTTTTTTTAAAGATTTTATTTATTTATTTGACAGAGAGAGATCACAAGCAGGCAGAGAGGCAGGCAGAGAGAGAGAGGAGGAAGCAGGCTCCCCGCCGAGCAGAGAGCCCGATGTGGGACTCGATCCCAGGACCCCGAGACCATGACCCGAGCCGAAGGCAGCGGCCCAATTATTATTATTATTATTTTAATCTTGTAGGGCTCACCAGGATATTTCTCTCTGGAAGCTGAAACTACTGGCCTTCTTACCCACAATAGTATAGAATGGAGAAGAAAGAAGCTGAAGAAAAGATTCGCACAGCTTTGCTGGTTGATGGCATTTTGCCACATGTTGTGGCTAAGCATGCCAAGGAAACTAATAATGTCTGTAATTCTTCAAGGTACTCTTTGTATCAGTCATGGGATCACAGACATTTCAGACTTATAATCCAAATTCAACGATCCTAGCTACAACATCACTATGATCTATGTAACCTCCGATACAAGTATTGAACTTAGTACCAATATAGGTAGTTTATTTTGTGAGATCAAGCTAAGGGCTTGAAATTTCTTCCTCTTTTTAGGGTCAAAAAATGTATCAATCTGTAATAATTTCTACTTGTTGTTTTTAACTTTTGCTTTGCCAAACAAAACAGGTCTATTTCATTCTTCATACATCAGAGCCTTCAAATGATTAATAATAGCCATTAAGAGCCCCCTTCTTCTTCAAGTATCTCCATTTTAAACATGTCCCAGCCCTTTAATTCACCTTACTAGGTTTCTTTTGTTGCCACTGCCATCGTATTTTTGCTTTTTGGGTTGTTTTTCTTTTTTCCTTTTTGTTCTGTGTGTACATTTGTTTGTTTTAGAACAAGTACTTGCCCAGTTTTTTCAAAATTTTCAAGCAAGTTTTAAATGCAACCTTTTCAAATGAAGTTTCTGTAGCAAACCCAAACATTCAACTCCATGTAAAAACTCAAACCCAGCTATAACTGAATATAGCAAGGCCAGTGGTAGAACAGTATTTTTTGTTGTTGTTTTTGTTTTAAAGATTTTATTTATTTATTTGACAGACAGATCACAAATAGGCAGAGAGGCAGGCAGAGAGAGGAGGAAGCAGGCTCCCTGCTGAGCAGAGAGCCCGATGTGGGGCTTGATCTCAGGACCCTGGGATCATGACCCTAGCCGAAAGCAGAGGCTTTAACCCACTGAGCCACCCAGGCGCCCCGGTAGAACAGTTTTGTATAAGGGGTTTATTACCTGTCACAAGAAGCGGTGAAATGTAAATGTGAAACATATAAGTATATTTTATCCAACACTTTTTAGTTTATGATTAAGACTGAAGCTCAAATACCTATGTTGTTGCTCAAGTAATATGCCTCTTTTTTTTTTTTCCCCAAAGATTGATTCCTAAGTCAATAAACAGTAATTCAGAATTTCTCTTTAAACAATGCCAGCCCTTTCCTCAAGCTACAGCATTGAACACATACTTGTCCGTGAGAGTGCTAAATGACACATCACCACGGTAAGTTCATTTGGAGTTGCAAAGCTAGGGGCCAGAAACACAATGTATTCTCTCCTGCCGTTTCAAGATCTGTTTGGGAAGTCCATCGTCCTCACTATCCCTTTCGACAGGTACAGTGGGATTTTCCTCCATTATAGTCCCAAAGCCGTTGTTTCTGCATCTTAAGAATGTAGGCATGCTGGTCTGAGCAAGTGGAAGTGATGGAGTTATAAACTGAGATGACAAGGGACAGTCAAGAATGAGGATTCAGGTACATGGGATAAAGAAAGGCTGATATCTCCTGATTGAGTAAATCTGTTTGACAGATTTCCCAGACACCTATTTCCTTTTCTTTCTTGCTTTCTTTTTTTTTTTTTTTCTTTTTCTTTTCTAGGGATGCCAGGAATTAGCCTACCAAATCCTTTACCTACGGTCTCAGGGAAAGGAAATACAGTTTCAAGTTCAGACCTCCCCCCCCCAAGTAATAGTGAACAAATAAGAAATAAGGCCTATAGAGAATCTGTATTCTGATTTTCCAGTCTCCCTCACCACTTCCATTTTAGAGCTCTAGAGGCAAAGAAAAAGTAAAATAATTGTTAGCTGTAGGATTTTTGCACTGAAAAGACTAAAGGAAAAATGGATCTACATGTCGGAGAAAGCAAGATTCAGGCTATTTTGTCCTGAGTCCCAAGGAGTTTGAGGAACAGAAAGGGTGGGAGTCACTGGGAGTGAGGAATAAGGAAAAAGGCTTGAAGGGACTATCAAGGAGACACACACTGGGGACACAGAAAACTGGGATAACGACAAGGAAAGAAGTCACCATTTTGGCTCTACCCTACTTCTCCCCAGTCTTCGACAACGCTGAGGCCAATTTCCTTTTTAGCCACAGGTGGATGATGATTACCTGCTCTATATACTAACATCAGTGTGCTGTTGTGAGACTCAATGATTAGTGTAAAGGGACTTGACAATTGTAAAGTGCAGTGCCAATATATTATTATTACTTGATGCCAAAATTCTCTCAGTCACAAAACACAACAAAATAAAATGTGAGCAAATGATTTTTTGTTTATGTTTTATTTACATGTTTATTTTTTAAACCCTGGTATGAAAAGAAGCAACAGGTTTAATCTATTACCCAAACTAAATCAAAAACTTCTTTTTAGAATTTTAATACGAGATCATTAGAATAGCATTACAGACCAATGTGGTAATCTACATTTCATGGTCTGTGGGCTCTTTTATTAATACTATACAGGTGCTATTTTAACACCATGTTTCGACTTTTATGTTTTACTGTTGTATAATTTGACATATTAAGGCCTTACTTATGCTTAAGGTAGTTACAGAGCAACTAAGTTAATTGAGGGACTATAGATTCACTTAAGGAAATAAAGTAAAGCAAATGCCTACCAAATAAATCTCTTTCCACAGAAGTTGACAAGGGCTTCCCTTAAACACAGTCTAATGAAATTTAAGGTAGTAACTGCTTGTGAGAACAGAATTTAAAATAAAAACAACACTAATAACTGTGTTGTTGCTAACAGTTGGGCTTAAACTTCAGGATTTTTCAAGCACAATAAGGCATTAGAAATACCCTTAGACTTATTCACCATAAATTAGATGCCCTGCTGGTATCATTTAAGAACACAAACCAAACCAAAACAAAACAAAACGCATTCTTCATCATTCCTCCAAAAAGTTAATAGTTAATAAACCATGGACTTATTAGAGAAATAGATACCAATACAGAGTTCTACCACCTTGTGATTGACAGTTTAAGAAGAACCATCTGACTAATAGAGAATAATGTGATTTAGGGGTATAATGTGTGTTTATAGATTACACAGAATAGATAAAACATTTACAATCCTCTTCTCCTCTGAGGAGTCATTATCTAATTCTGAACATTGAAACTTGAGCTCTTATACATATATGTAAAATGTTAAGAATTGGTACAGCCACAACAGAAAACAGTACGGATGTTCCTCAAAAAATTAGAAATAGAATACCATAAAATCCAGCAATTCCACTTTCGGGTATCTATTTGAAGAAAACAAAAACACCAATTCAAAGAAATATAAGTACCCTGTGCTCCTTGCAACACTATTTGCAACAGTCAAGATACAGAAGCACCCTAAGTGCCTACCATTAGATCAAGTGGTGTGTACATACACACACATGACACACACACAAAAAAATGTTATTCAGCCATTAGAAAGGATCAACTCTTGGGGTGCCTGGGTAGCTCAGTCAGTTAAGGTCTGACTCTTGATCTCAGGTCAGGTCGTGATTTCAGGGTTGTGAGGACAAGCCCTGCATGGGGCTCCACACTGGGTATGGAACCTACTTTAAAAAAAAAAAAAGGTAAAACTTTGACATTTGTGACAAAATAGATGGACCTAGAGTGTATTGTGCTAAGTGAAGTAAGGCAGAGAAAGACAAACACAGTATGATTTCATTTATGTGGAATCTAAGAAACAAAACAAAATAGAAACAGATTCATATATACAGTAAAATATGCATTACCAGAAGGGGTAGGGGTTGTGAGTGAGCTGAGGGGAGGGGCAAGCAGATGAAACAGGTGAAGAGGAGTAACAAATACAAACTCCCAGTCATAAAATAATTAACTCGTGGGGATGTAACGTATAACATGGGGAATATAGTCAATAGTATTGTAATAAATTTGGTTACAGACGGTCCCTAGACTTACCATGGGGATCATTTCATAATATATATAAATATCAAGTCAGTATAATTTAAACCTGAAAGTAATTGGTTATTTAATGTCAATTATATTTCTATAAAAAATGTATAAATAAACCAAGTAATCAATTTTTAAAATGCTGAAATATAGCCTAGAATTATAGCTAATCTTTTATGATAAGGCGGAAACCAAAGAACGGACAGGTTTAAAATCAGACAGAACTGACCTGAGGTCTAGACTTATAACTTTGGGCAAATAATGTCACCAGTCTTGGTTCCTTTCTCATTATCAGTGTAACAGAGACAGGAACCCATTTTATGCAATGTTGATGTGAGGTTTACCTGTGACTACAGAGGAAAGTCATCTGGGCACTTGATGGATACTCAAAAAATTACTGGCTTTTCTCTTAAAATCCAGACTTCCTAATAAGTTGAAAAGAAACACACACACACTATTTTAGAAACATTTTTAAGTGATTAAGTGTCTTCTTGAATATCTAATCTTCCACTATCTCAACAGACATTTCGGCACACATACATTTTAGAACTCATATCACATTCATTGCATGCCAGTTAACCATCAGGGAAGAGTTTATTAGATGAAAATAAGTCTGTTGTAAAAGATTTCCTTGCAATTACTTCCCTGCCATTATCCTGGCCACACGCTTATGCAGCTTTTCAAATTAATATGCTTAGATTACTGAGCGAGTAATCAGAGCAGAGGAATTCTATGAGGAACTCAATTACTAAAGAAAATGATCACTCAAGCATTTGAGAAATTGGGGCTACATCTAATTTTGAATAGTGGATCATTATTGACATTATGGAAGTATTCAGTACAAACACTTGGACATGTAGCACCAGAATAGCACATCACTTTATATACATATGGTAAACAGAACTAGCTGCTTGCTAATATCTCTGTTAAATGTTACTATGCCTAGCTGAAAAGAAGAAATAATATCAATCTTGAAATCAGTACTTCAAAAAAAAAAATAGGGAGCTGATTGCTTGATTGAATAAAAATTGGATTGTTAACTCACATTTTAAAATAAACAACTCTAATTTTTCTACTTGAGAGAGAATAATCCTTTATAGTCTGGAAATACTTATCCAATGAAAACAAATTTAAGGACTGGTTTCCACATATTTCCATATTAGAAAACTGCTTAGATACTTTCGTCATTGCATTTTAATCATTCCACCACCAAAAGGCTCTGTTTTTTACTAAATGATTATATATAGATTCATGTACGTTTTTACTTATTTAATAATTCTTTTTTTTTAAAGATTTTATTTATTTATTTGACAGAGAGCGATCACAAGTAGGCAGAGAGGCAGGCAGAGAGAGAGAGGAGGAAGCAGGCTCCCTGCTGAGCAGAGAGCCCGATGCGGGGCTCGATCCCGGGACGCGAGATTATGACCTAAGCCGAAGGCAGCGGCTTAACCCACTGAGCCACCCAGGTGCCCCTATTTAATAATTCTTAACTGGAATTTTATTTTCCCTAAACTAGCTATTATTCTGAGCCCAGTTGCTTTTGATGAAAATTATTCGTCTAATTCTGATTTTTATCTAAGATTTAAAGTAAAGACTATTTTAAGAATTTTGCTAACTTTTTAAAAATATACTGAATTAGAAAAGGTAATATGGGAAATGGGTTGAGAGGTTGTTTCTTTCTTTTCTCTCTATTGAAGCAAATAGCAAAGAAAAATCTTTCAACAGTGAGTGATAATTCCTAACAAACCAGTGGTCTCATCAGCTCTGTCAACCTGGGGAACTTACTGCATCTCTGAAAGTATACTAATATAGCATGGTAACAGTGATGACGACAATGATGTTGATGAGAATAATGTAGGTACCACCAGCCTACCTATTTTATTAGCACAAAATAAGGTAATATATTCATAAGTAAAAATGTTGCAAGAGAATATTATGATTACTCTAAGTCCCATTTTTTAAAGCACTGATTCTCAATTTGTTCATCATAGATCACATTGAAAATGTTAAAAGATTTGCTCCCTGTCCTCAGAAAAATGAACATATGAACAGATTAAAAACATGAACAAACTTTCAGGAAACCATGGCCTCTCTGGAGCCTACTCATTGACCACCATATCTAAGAACTCCATTGTGATGGCAGTTGTTGACTGCCTGGTCAGAAACCATCCCTTCACATGCCTCACACCCTACTCCTGCCTTTATCACAAAATCCTGAAATGTTCAAGTACACATCAACACATATGATTCTCCTAAGTATATGGCACTCCTTGTGAACTAATGAATTGTGACTTTCCCCACCCCCTTCCTGTTGGACATAGAGAAGGAAGCATGCTGTCATAATCGTTTATGATCACAAAGATAAGCAGAACTAAGTTTTGAAGCCTACATTGTAAATGACAGGTAACAATGTCATAACTCGAGAAAATATGATACCACCTTATACCAGTTAGAATGGCCAAAATTAACAGGACAATAAACAATGTGTGTTGGGGAGGATGTGGAGAAAGGGGAACCCTCTTACACTGTTGGTGGGAATGCAAGCTGGTGCAGCCACTTTGGAAAAGAGTGTGGAAATTCCTTAAGAAATTAAAAATAGAGCTACCCTATGACTCTGCAATTGCACTACTGAGTATTTACCCCAAAGATACAGATGTAGTGAAAAGAAAGACCATCTCTACCCCAATGTTCATAGTTCCAAACTGTGGAAAAAGCCACGATGCCCTTCAATAGACAAATGGATAAAGAAGATATGATCCTTATATACAATGGAGTATGATGCCTCCATCAGAAAGGATGGATACCCAACTTTTGTATCAACATGGACGGGGCTGGAGGAGATGATGCTGAGTCAAATAAGTCAAGCAGGGTCAATTAAATGGTTTCACTTACTTGTGGAGCATAAGAATAACATGGAGGACATTAGGAAAAGGAAAGGAAAAGTGAATTGGGGGAAACTGGAGGGGGAGATGAACCATGAGAGACTGTGGACTCTGAGAAACAAACTGAGGGCTTTGGAGGGGAGGAGGGTGAGGGGTTGGCTGAGCCTGGTGGTGGGTGTTAAGGAGAACACGGATTGTATGGGGCACTGGGTGTGGTGCATACATAACAAATCTTGGAACACTGAAAAAATAAAATTAAATTTTAAAAATCTATGGAAAATAATCTGCATTACTCTGTACTTCCTACTGTATCAAATAATACATTTTCTTTACTCATCCTCAAAGTTTCAGTTCAGATATATTTTGCTTGGTGATGATATCACAGACTGAACCAAGCAGAAGTAGTCTGTCAGGACTCCAACCTCAAAATATCTAATGTATTATAAAGCTCGATTATTAAACTCTATTATTATGTTTAACACCAACATTATAACAAAACCTAGAACAGCTTAAGGGAAGAATTGTTTTTTTTTTTTCCTTTGGTTCACTATATCACTGCATCCACAGAATAGTATCTGCAACATAATAGGAATTTTCTATGTTTTTGATAAATTAATGAACACCAGATTATAACTAATTTAGAAAACACAAATTTTAAAAAGATGGATCTTGTTTATATTTATCCAAATTCTATAACTAGGATTTTAGTACTAATTTCATTTTCTGGTTACAAGATTAGAATTCTTCATAAAAGCACAATAGCAGAGAATGTTCATATAAGGTTTTTTTTAAAGTAACATTGGTTATTTGTGTGTAAAGGGGTGAGAAATATTGCATTCATTTTTCCTAAATAATGGAGAGATGATCTTGGATAATTCGAGGAGATGTCCAAACCCTAATGTTGCCACAGCCTATGAATTTACCACTCCCCATGCCCCCAAAGTTGTGGTATAAACTTCACAGAGAAAAGTACACAAGTTACAGTTGTACAGCTTAATGAATAAACACAATGTGACCACACCCATGTAACCACTATTCAAGACATGAAGCAAAATCTTATTAGCACCCTAAAAGCCCATCTTGGGCCCTGACCTTTAGAATAAGTAATAATAATGTTTGCAGTTCTTAGCATAATGTAGTTCCAAAATTACTGAAAGTAAATAATGAATAATTAATGCATATGTATTTCATGTTAGAAACTTCATTTCTAGAAGGATACATGTTAATCATCCTTTTATTTTTTTTAAAGATTTTATTTATTTATTTGACAGAGAAAGAAAGCCCAAGCAGGGAGAGCAGCAGGCAGAGGGAGAAGGAGAAGCAGGCTCGCCACAAAGCAGGGAGCCAGATGCAGGGCTTGATCCTAGAACCCTGGGATCATGGCCGGAGCTGAAGGCAGACATTTAACCATGTGAGCCACACAGGTGCCCCAAGACAGATGTTAATCATTCTTAATGTACATTCTTCTGTCTAATCCCTTTGAGCCCTTAAAGTGTGGTAATTCCCGATAGAGGGTATGAATCTAGAGATAGTCCATAAAAAAAAGATTGTAGATTTTAAATCTGGAAAACATTTTCATGCAGACTATATTTAAATTGTATCACTGATCTATTTGTCTGGCTTATCCCTACAGAATGAATTTTCTCTCTGAAAAGTGAAAAAGAAATAAAAGAGGCTTTCCACTTAGAAGGAGAAAACTGAAGGAAATGAGAAACATAACAGTAAAACAGAAATTAAATCCTTCAGAAATTGGTTAATTGATTGCCTGACAATTACAACAGAAATGCTTTAAATCTGAAACTCATCAATTCCTGACTCTGCTTTCCTTTTGTACTTAATTAGAAAAAAATAAAACATAAATGTATTCTTGTTTAGCTGGAACTTTGGGGAAATATGTAGGAAGTTGTAAGCAATAAAGTACCAGCTGCTTCTTTGTTGCTAAGTTTATCAGAGAGTTAGCAGTAAATGTGTTTTTATAATTTATCATTCCTGTGTATTAAAGTTTTATGACTAGAAGCTTAGGAGAAACTGTAAGCAAAAGCCATGTTACCAAAACTGAGTTAAAATGCAGCCTGGAGATAAAGGTGTGAAATAAAGTATCATCACTAACTAAAAACACACATTTCTGTGGGGGATTAACAAACACATAGAAACAGTTCTCCCTATTTTTTTTCCAAATAAAGTTATCAATGACCTTATTGGCCTAATTATCTGGCAACAAACAGGACATTCTAGATGAAATGTTCTGCCTGTACATCTCAAACAAGGGAACAAAGAGGGCTCTCTGAAAAAACCTTTGATAGAGGAAAAAAGAAGAATTGGAAAACCAAACAGCCAAGGTAATATCTTACTGGGTTTTTAAACATGATAATGTAATTCAGGGGCTGCGGACCCCAAATTAGGATGCTTTGCATTTTAAGACAATTACTGATGAAGAAATATGTCCATAAAACATCCCAGGTCAAAAAGCAAAGGTTTATATACCATGATTCTTACTGTTACATCATATTTATCATTCCGCATTTATATTAAGATCACTAGTTTTTTTTCTAACAAGTCATTCTGAAATACGAACATTTAAAAGTTAAAGGATTTTAAAGTCCTTTGTCTTTAAGCATACACAATAGGTTTTATAATAAACATCAAAAATATGCTTATTGTATATTGTAATTTAAGTAAAAGTTTTTGCTTTCTCTTGGCCAAAGATTTGGTGAATTGCTTACAGTGATTCAATGATTAGGCTCCTTAGCTTTGAAAAAAAATTTTTTTTTCTATAGGCTATGTCACAAAACTCTTTAAAACATCCTTGAGTCACCTATGGGGGACAGAATGTCTGCAATGATAGTGACTGGAATATTTAGGGGTCTCTAGGGAAATGCTGTTTTGCAGAACCCTCTATGCCAATATGATCTTTGACTTTGATTCTCTTCCAAAGTTGGCTGCAGATTTTAAGACACAAATGCACTTGTTTTTTCATCCATTCTTCTAGTGTTTATTAAGAGACTACCATGTTTAAGATTAGTGTTCATAGATCCAAGGGGTATATGTGTCGGCGTGGGGGTGGGGGGGCGTTCCTCTCCACACAGCAGAGAAAGGACAAAATTCTTTGTACTTTTTGCAAGTTCCTGTATGTGTCTGCTTATATACTTTTGCTACTGATCTAGCCCTTCCATCTCTTTAACCACTGAGACTATTTCTTTAAGATTTTATTTATTTTTCAGAGAGAGAGAGAGAGAGCACCAACAGGGGAAGCAGCAGGCAGAGGGAGAAACGGGCTTCCTGCTGAGCAAGGAGCCTGATGTCAGGTTCGATCCCAGGACCTGAGCCGAAGGCCAATACTTAACAGACTGAGCCAACCAGGCATCCCAACCAGGGAGACTCTTTAGTTAAAGCTGGAAATGAACGACATTATGTATCACCTGATTCTATACTTTCATGGACTCAACCACAATCATACAACTAGTTAGTATATGAACTGAACCAAGAATTTCTCAACTCTGGCACCCTCCAGTTAACGGAATTGTGTAAACCAATACTGTATACACACAAACATGAACATGCTGTAATAGAAACTTTTTTTTTTTAAAGATTTTATGTATTTATTTACTTGACAGATCAGAAGTAGGCAGAGAGGCAGACAGAGAGAGAGAGATTGGGGGGGAGCAGAGAACCTGACCCGGGGCTCAATCCCAGGACCCTGGGATCATGTCCTGAGCCGAAGGCAGAGGCTTTAACCCACTGAGCTACCCAGGCGCCCCTGTAATAGAAACTTTTAAAGTAAGTAAGCAACTTAGTGAAAACCTATTCCAGCTCCTTTATTTTTTTTAGATCACAACACTGGAGCCCAGAGAGGTGGAAAAGATACAATCTGTTAAAGTAAATAAGAGATTCCAATCTAGAGCTTCTTTCCATTATATATTTTGGTTAGAGATAATCTTACTGAATTAAATCAAATTAGTGTGTACAACTGATGAGAGCTTAACGCTCTTACTGAAATTCAGATTTTTAAATACACCTCTCCTTTTGCTAATTATAAACTTGTTGAGGACAGGAATTAATGTTTCATATACTTTTGCATCATGACTTACCTATAGTTGGTGCTAAGTAAGCATTTTTTCAAGTAATAACAGAGTTTTAAACTTAATGCAGACACCAATCCAATATGTAAGCACAAATGATTTTATATTCTGCTGGATTGTTTCCAAGAAACCCACCCAATCTACTTATCCTATTGCCTCAGGTCACCCATATATAAATTAGGATTAAACTACCTAGGGCCTTTTCCAGACAAATTAATAAATGTAAGCATAATTTGTCTCTTTAGAAAAGACTATTTAAATTGTTCTCAAAATATGTCTCTCTAAGCCTAAAGGCAAAAATCACGTTACCAGCCTCCCTTAGTTCTTTCAAACCAAATATAGATTATTCTAAATTTATCTTATCTGTCCTGTTTTTTTAAAACTCTATAATTAGTTAATATTATTAATGCCTTCATTATTATTTTATTATTCTTAGATAGGCCCTTTCCAAAATTTCTGGCATTATTCCCATGATACATACAGAGAAGGATGAAAAGAGCTCATTTTTTCTCTGGGTTGGAACTCAAATGACCTCCTCAGTTACAAAGACTGGTGGTCTTTCTGATCCTGACACTTAGAGGAATAATTCAAAGTTTAAAAAAAGTCAATAAAATGAATGTCTATTTGGGTTTCTTTGTGGTAGGGTCCAAAAGAAGATCAGATTTTTCCCCACCAAAAATCACTGGAGTTGCTATGTAAAGCATTGAAAGGTGGGTGATGATTATTTTTTTCCTTCTCAGAGACTCTGCAACAAAAGAGAAGGCATGAGTCTAAAAGGAAATTGGTATAGAACAGTATACTGATCAACCATAGATCATGACTCTAGCTTCCCTGGATGAAGAAATGCTAACAACCTCCAGAAATGATTCCTGTTAGGTGGTTAAAATTCAGACAACACATTTGCATACTTGCACACACATTATGCGTGCTCTCTCTCCGGCTCTCTCTCCCTGACAAATAAATATATAAATAAATAAACAAACAAATAAAATCTTCAAAAAAAAAAAAAACAACAACAACAAAAAGGGATATTCATTCTGATTACTACATTCAGGGTCCCAGTAAATGATCTTATTCATTCCTTTTCTATCTGAAAGTCCTGAATCTGGGTGGTTATATCTAATTCTTCAGTAATAGTTCCAAAGTCTGTCCACACAACAGCATATTCTGAGTAGCTGTAAAAAAATGCCTGGGGTGGGCGTCTAGGTGGCTCAGTTGGTTGAGCAACTGCCTTCAGGTCATGATCCTAGAGTCCTGGGATCGAGTCCCACGTCGGGCTCCCGGCTTGGTGGGGAGTCTGATCTTCCTCTGACCTCTCCATTCTCACACTCTCTCTCTTAAATAAATAAATAAAATTTTAAAAATAAACAAATAAATAAAAATTCCTGGGGTATCTAGGAGACTCCGTTGGTTAAGCATCTGACTTAGGCTCAGATGATGATCTCAGGGTACTGGGATTGAGCCCCCCATTGGGCTCTCTGCTCAAGGGGGAATCCGACTGTCCCTCTCCTGCCCCTCCTCCCCCTCATGATCTTTCTCTGTCTCTCAAATAAATAAAATCTTTAAAAAAAATTGTTCCCTAGGTCCACCCATACAACTAATGAAGCGGAATCCCAGTTTTGGAGTATGGAGATCAGTAGCTTTTCTATAGTTTTGGTTTAATTTGGTTTGTTTGTTTGTATTTTAAACCCTAACCATTTTTCTGTAGCTTGTTTGTGGACCAGAATTTTGGAACCACTGATCTCCGGTTCATTGTCCTTACTCCTAAGAAGAAACCACCCTAGAATTATTCAGCTAAGGCACCTATTATGTAAATTAATTAGAGTTACTGCTCCAAAGGAAACATTCCTCTTCAGATACTGTCACTGCCATGTCCATTAAAAGTATAAGCAACTTGTTTAGAGGCTTAATATAGGGGAGATTCTTCAAACAGTTAACTCTAACATCCTCAAAAATACACCCTCTTCCATCCACAGCTCTTCAAAACCTTAAAATATTGCTACCTGCTGAACTGCACATAAAGGAAAAGATTCATGGATGATTTAACTTTCCAGATGCTCCCAAAATAATGATAAAGTTAGAATCCAATTTCCTTTATTATTTATCACTCTTACTTCTCTTTCTCTCTCTCTTTCCCCCATACTTCGTTCTGTCTACTGAATTACTCCTCATCCTTCAATACTCTTATTACTTATAAGGAATTTTTCTTCATACCACTGGAATTCAATCTCCAGGGCAGAAGACATATTTAAAATTTTGCTTTCTTATATATTTTCAGTGACTGGCACAAAGTAGGTGCTCAATAATTACATGCTGAATGAATGAATCAATCAATCTCATTATTTCTATTCCTATAGGAACAAGTATTATTGGTTAAAATATACTAATTGGTCATTTAGCAATGGATAATGATACTTAATATAACACTTACTTTAGCACTTGTCATAGTGCATTGTATTTATCTGTGTCCATGACTAACTCAAACCATGTCTTGTTTATATATGTCTCAATTTTATTCAGTGAATGGCATATAATAAGCATTCAATAAATATTACTTAAATGAATAGATAAATAGAACATTCTACCTCTCAAGATTCATATTTATTTCAAATCTCATGCCAATGCATTCAGATTATTTAGATATGATTCAGATATAGTAATTTAAATGCTCATTTTAATTCATGACGATTTTCTCTATTGGTTGTGCAAACATAAATCCCAAAGAGACATTATAAATATGTCTGGGGATTATCATTCATTTCAGTACTCATATTTCATAATCAAGCAAGTAACAGTTCCTGAATAGATCACTTTATCAAGATTTATATTTGGATAAGACCTTTTACAATAACATCATAGAGAAAATACTGTCTTTTTTTTTTTTCTTTTAAAGATTTTATTCATTTTGACACACACAGAGAAATCACAAGTAGGCAGAGAGGCAGGCAGTGAGAGAGGGGGAAGCAGGCTCTCCATCGAGCAGAGAGCCTGATGCGGGACTCGATCCCTGGACCCCGAGATCATGACCCGAGCTGAAGGCAGAGGTTTAACCCACTGAGCCACCCAGGCGTCCCGAGAAAATACTGTCTTTTAATTTACCTTATGGCTTACCAGTTTTATCATTACATTTCTGAATCCTGAATGAGAGCCATTCAGTAAGATAGAATCTAAATATTGTCTATAATGATAGCTATAAGCTCTGAAACTCTTTTAAAGTATCAATTATTATCAAAAGAGTAGGAGGTTATATCTAATTTCCAAAAGTTTTAAAATTATATAAATAAAACTATGTTTTTGAAGGGCTTCAAAATAATTTCAAACTCATATAATACAGAAGTTACTTTTCACAATACAAAATTGATATGTTCTTATAAATGATATATTTTGGAACAGATCGCTAATTTTACTTATGCAGGTTGTATGTGGATAAAAATAAATGTAGGCATAAGTACATCAGTAAAACACATACTTTTCTAATCCATAATAGTATATTGGTATATTATGCCAAGGGAATTTTTTGGAAAGATCTTCTTTATTTTAGAGATGGGGGAGCAAGAAAGAGAGCACGAGAACATGAGGAGAGAAGGAGCAGAGAGAGAGAGAGAGAGAGAGAGAATCTCTAGCAGATTCAGCTGAGTGCACGCAGAGCCTGACACAGGGCTTGATCCCACAACTGTGAGATCACAATCTGAGATGAAACCAAGAGCCAGAAGCCTAACCTACTGAGCTACCCAGGTGGCCCAATGGAAGTGAATTTAAATCTTTGTTATTTATCACCCCCCAAAAAAATAAATAAATAAAATAAAATATAAAAAACAATAAAATTGTTACAAACCCACAAGAATGTACCCATATTAGGAGATGCCTATTGCTTGGATCTTTTAGTAAGCTTTGGATACCATACATGTTTATTGCTACATAAACTTTAAAGAAGAGTGCATTATACTTACCACTCAAAGAAAATTCGAAGTTTTGAATAACCAGAGCAAAGGGACTGTGTTATAGGACTCCCAATACAATATGGAATAAAGAAACTAATGGTTTGTAATTGAAAAAGAAAATTAGGGTAAATTATTTTTTGGCTTCGGTGTCAAGTTCTTCAAGAAGAATAAAATAGAAATGAAGAAACAAAAAATATTTTTTTAAGAGAACCATGGTAAGATGAACTTTGGTTTCATTTCATCAATAACAGATACAAGGAGTAGTATTTAATGGATGAATATGGAATAAACAAGCAAAGATTCACTTAGAATTGCTCAGGAGGGAAAGTAATCATTTGTGTGTGAGCTAGAGATGTGACATGAAGACTAGTAACTATGTGAGACCCAGTGGTGGAAAGAACAAATGTTAAGAGACTAAGAGCATGACTTCCCTTGTGCTACCCAGTTCTCCTTTCCTAACATGTTTAGGAATGAGTTTTAATTGATGTTTCATGAAAAAGAAGTTCTTCAGTTAACTTTTTGAAAACCCCAGACTGAGCCAAATTAAACAGATCTCCCTATTCAAGTTTACTCATACTTTTAATATATAATGCCCAACATATAATAGGTTGTAAATTATCCCATAAACATCTGTTCAATGAAAAGGGAACAAAATATTCAGTGTTACCCATACATTCTGCTCCATGAAATCCCTTTGTAAGCAAGAATTTGGGAATGTTGGGAAATGCATAGGGAGGCACTAAGTTTCAACGGAACACTCTTCAGGAAATGCCTATCTAAACTGCTGAAACAAAGGACATAATTTTGAAAAAAAAAAAAAGGCTGTTTTATAATTTTTTTTAATAAATTCATGTTTTATAATGTTTGATTAGCTTGTGTTCATTATGATTTTGACTTATCTGTGACGTCTTTCTATCAGCTTCCCTTTAACTGAAGAGTTGACTCGATTTCTAACCATACATATATGTATATATATTTATATATATGTAAATCTTTCCATTAACATAAGAAGTCATTATTACAGACTAAAGACATTTTATAAATATCTTATCTCCTTTCAGATTTAAGGAAATCTATCTCCTTGATTTTTTATTTTGTCCTTTCTTATGGGATTTATATGAGTTATGTATTTTTCTTCCAGAAACAAAACTCTGTCAATGATCTCTTGAAAGCTCACAGACACAAAATACACTCTGAACCAATATTGCTGTATAGACACTTGATGCCAGTGATCCAATTCTGTTTACTACACTAACATGTCATTTATGATAGAGAAGTACATTTCTAAATTTTTACTTTGATAGCGCCAAATCGCAGAAAAAATTTCAGGCTACTGTGAGGGCATCACCCTGCTCTGAACTACCTGAAATAAGAAGTTTTGCTTTTATAACAGATGTTCTCACAAGTAGTTTAGAGTCATAGCACGACTGAAATAAAATGTTAACATTTGAGTAATAATATTTTAGTAGACTCATGTTTCTAACTCTCCACTCTCCACTGTGATTTGGCTTCCCAAATACAAGCAAATTTTTGTCGGGTCAGACATTTCTGCTTGTAGAACAGTGCTTCTCAAAGTTTAATGCACCTATGAATGATTTGAGGATATTAAAATATAGGTTCTGATCAAGGAGGCCTGATGTGGGACTGGAGATGCTACATTTCAATTCTTACTATTGAAATACAGTTGACTTGTAACATTATGTAAATTTCAGATGTACAGTAAATTGACAATTCTGTACATTACACAATGCTCCCATGATAAGTGTAGTCACTATTTGTCATCATACATTATATCAGTATTATGACTGTTTCATTCACTGTATTTTTCATGCCATAGCCTTTTTATTTTATAAGTGAAATTTTGTACCTATTTTTTAAAAAATATTTTATTTATTTATTTGCCAAAGAAAAAGAGAGAGCACAAGCAGGAGAAACGGCAAGCAGAGGAAGAGCCAGAAGCAGACTCTCTGCTGAGCAGGGAGCCCAATGCGGTACTCGATTCCAGGACCCTAGGATTATGACCTGAGTCTAAGGCAGACCGTTAACCGACTGAGCCACCCAGGCGTCCCAAAGGAATTTTGTACCTCTTACTCTCCTTCACCTATTTTGTACATCCCCTCACTTTCCTCCCCTCTGGCAACCTCTAGTTCCTTGTATTTATAAGTGTGTTTCTTTGCTTTTGTTCGTTTGACTGGAGTCTAGAAAACAAGGAAACAAACAGGATTCTGCATTTCTCAGAAGTCAGCACAGCTGCTTGTGGACCACATCTGAACACTAAGGTTGAAGTGCATGAAGAGTCACTGCTGACTTGGACACAAATTCCCTGTTTCTATGAAATATATTGCCTAAGAGCCAGCATATCATAAGTTCAGTATTTTGAATATATTATGTCTCTTTCCCCCTAATAAATTTTCATTAAGATTTCTATTTTAAGAAATCATATCTGTCCAACTCTCTCAAAAGAGCTACAGACAGCTTGGGTTACTCTTCTTTTTTTTTTTTTTTTTTCCTTTTTCCCATTTGGGTTGCCATTCTGCCTTAAGGCATCTTTCCCTTTATATCATTTGTTTAGGAAAACTTTCATGCAGCAAGATACAGCTAACCAATAAACCCTATACTTGCTCTATCACAATCTTTCTATTATACTCAGGACGTTACGGCCCAATTTAGAAAAAATACAATGCAAAAATTAAAATTACACAAGACTCATGAAAACGGCTTGCAGATTAACTTTATGCATTTATTTGTAATTTAAATTCAACCAATCCACCTTCACAAAATTTTAGATGGCACCTGTTTCTTTCAAACTGCTGGCCCCTCTCTCATCTTATTACAATGGTTCTTTTTTTTTTTTTTTTTAAAGATTTTATTTATTTGACAGAGATCACAAGTAGGCAGAGAGGCAGGCAGAGAGAGAGGAAGGGAAGCAGGCTCGATCCCAGGACCATGAGATCATGACCTAAGCCAAAGGCAGAGGCTTTAACAACGGTTCTTATACTTCAGTGTGAATAGGAATCATCAGGAAGATTATTTAAAATGCACATTCCATGTCCACCTTAGGAGATTCTCATTCTTAGGGATGGAGTGAGGCTTGAGAATCTGCATTTTAGCAGATGCTTATTACATTTCTACAGTACCCAGAGAGTTTGAGAAATACTGCCTAGGAGCAATCCTGACATCCTAAAGTTTCAAAACCAATCCCTGAAACATAAGGTCTGAAATTGTTCACGAGGTTTGTAACTGAGTTTTTGGACTATTTCAACATACTTTTTCATACTGTTTTCAAACATACTTCTGCTCCACAATTGCTCCCTTTGATCACTGTTTTGACAATCTTCCTGGTTTTGCCATTTTTCTTGGACTAAAAACTCTAAGTTATAAGTCTTATCCAGAAACTGTAGTTGATATTTCAAACCAGAGAGTCTTGAGAGTGATAGGGTGTGCTACTTATAATTATGCCAGGATAGGACCGTCCGAAGCAGACTTTATGTTGTCCTGATTTTGAATCCCAGATCAGGGAAATCTTTAACCATACTTCAGACTGATGGCAAATGGTGATCTACTTCTGGATTCTCTATCCCAGTACCACTCTCCAAAAACCACTGAAGTCCACCACATCAGACTTCTAGCAGTCACTGCTTTCTTTTACTGCCTTCATTGCCGTGCCTTCAGATCCTCTGTTTTCTAGCAGACATGAAACTTTCATAGTGTCTGGAGGTGAGTGAGTCTGTTGTTGTAGATCCAGCCCCTCTGTGGCAGCAAGTTTATTCCCCAATCATTCTGCAGGGTATAGGTATGTGGGGCATGAAGGATTATATTTATGTAAAGGATAACGTGAATTCAAGGTGGATGCTTTAACCTAGTTGCCTATATTTGATAGAGCAACATCTTTTATGTTACAGTATAATGAAAAATAGTGGGTAAAAGGTACTTGGGTGGCTTAATCAGTTAAGAATCCCACTCTTGATTTTGGCTCAGGTGGTGATCTCAGGGTCATGAGACTGAGCCCCATGTTTGGCTCCTGCTTAAGATCCTGTCTCTCCCTCTTCCTCTGACTCTCCCTGAACTCCCACTCTCTCTCTCTCCAAAAAAAGAAAAAAAAAAAAAGGTAGTTAAAAATTATAACATTTTATTAAATGTTATATTATAACATTAAGTTATAACATATTTTAAATGTTTTATATATTCTACCAACTTTCTCTAAAGGTTTCCAAATGTGATATAATTAATATACTTCTTCAGAGAAAAGAGAGGAGTACTAGGATATATATTTTTCTACACATACCATACAACTCATTGATAGGTATAAAATCAAGCAACAGGGCTTCTGTTTAGGCAATTCATCAACATTGACTCATGTGCCTCTCCTCTAAGTATTGGTTTATCTAATCAATCATGGAAGAACATTCAGAAAAATAATTATTTTCTATTTTAAAATGATTAAAATACATTTAAATACGTGTTCCATGTTCATATGAAAAAACTGAGAACAATTCATACAATGTAACAAGAGAGTAATTATACAAAAAGTGAAGGAAAACAGACTCATACATTTTAAAGTCTACTTCATCCTCCTATTTATTATATTGGCATTTAATGCTGGCATATTTCCACCTGGGATTTGGAAAGAGAATAAAGATGGAAATATCACCTTCAAAAAATGTTTCCAGTGCATTAGTTAGAAGAAAGCAATGAACTAAGGTGAAAGTTTTAAAATATAATGCAGTATTAGTAAATCATATATCTAGGCTAACCTTACAGGTATGTGTTGTTTTTATAAATTAACTAAAACTGGTTTAACCCCAGGGTCAAGTTCAAGTGGTGTACACCAGCAATCAGATTACAACTTGATGCAAATTTTGTCTCATTAAAAAAGTCACACACTTCACCACTTCATTTGCAAAATAATTATGTACCTGGCCAAGGTCAGAGGATTTCCTTTCTGTTATTGTTTCTTTTTTTTTTTTTTTTTCCCCACTAAAGGAATTCAGGTTTTTAAAATACAGTTGAACTGTGAGAAAGAGTACCTATTTTATTTTCATTTGAGGAACAGCAAGGGGAAGCCAACTTCAAAAACTCAGGGTTTTTTTTTTTCCTAACTTCTGATTTTTTTAAAAGAAATAATATAAAAACCTGCTTATTTTAGATTTTAAGAGAGGATATACTATAATATCCTAGTACAAAAAATTCTATAATTCTATACAATTCTATAGAATTCTATAATTCTATATAGGGAAAAATGAGAAAATTATTAGTGCCAGAATAACTATAGTTTTTATGACTTGGTTATGATATAATTTTCTTAAAAATGTATAATTATGTTCATATGCACAAAATATGATAAATGAGGGCCTACTAGGAATGAGAGAAATATGGTGCCTCTAGGTCTTCAAAATGCCTCAACACTTTTAGTTTCTTGCATGAAATTTATATTCTACTATTGTCTAAACTCAAGATATTTTCAGTCATTTCTTCCTTCTATAGTTAAATCCAATGATTGTATTTTTTTTTATTATATTCTACTAGAATATCTCTAGGCAAGCGTTTATTGTGTATATTCTATCTCAGCTGATTAGACAATTATAGCTGATTTAACTCATAAGATTTACCAAGACTTTTAAAAATATATACAGGGTTCTCTGCTTCATGTAGGAGATAAATTATTGTCTTACTATTATGTCTCCAAATTTGTTACTTAATAAAGTACTTAATTTCATTTTAAATCTTTAAAAATTTCTTCCCACAAAAGATTTTTTAACTTTTTAAAACAGCTGATGAAAATTATGTAACTGAAATTTGGGGGGTATTTTAAATAAAATAAAAACTAATATTTGCTAAATGACTTTGAAATGAGCCTGCCAAAGGATTTGGTATTATATAAATTTTTTTTCTAAAAATTACCACACAATATATTTCTTTCTTTTCCTAGGGGACCCGTACTAAGTATTATCTTAGAAGTGAAACTGACTTTAGCCAACATACTGTAAGGGCCTGTTCAGCCAGAGCAGCCCCATCCTGGTAGAACTGCCATTTTGTTGTAAAACTTAAATTGACTTTGCCCACCCCCCGCAGGGGAACTTACTTAAAAGCAAGTCCAGGAAACCAGTCCCAGGTAACAAAGTCCAAATACAAGGGTGGGTCAGACCAGGTGGAGGTATTCAATCAGTATGGGCGCATACTGTCTCCTAGCTACCAAGGCATATGGGCCCCGCCCTTTGGGCACCTTTTGGGCACCAATTCTGAACTAGGTGATAGGCTGGTTCAGATGTCTACTAGGATAAATTGTAACTCAATTGGTCTCCTAGCATCACTGTGGAGTTTCCCGAGTGTGTTACAATCTCATTGGCCACCTGTGTGTGGCCAGGCCCAACCACATGGCCTTTGCTCTATAAAAGTTAGTCTGGAAAGCAGGGAGGGGTAGTCCTCTCTGTAGGGGCGGCCCCAACCGGTCTGTTTGATGGTCAGTTTGATTCCTGATGCTTGGCATGAAATAAAGCTTTGCTTGACCTTCACTTTGTATTAGTCTCGCTCCTTTAATCACGGACCCATTATTGGGGTACCCAATTTTTGGGGACCCAACAATACAGTACATCATTAGTTTTTGATGTAGTTTTCAAAAGTTCATCAGTTGTGTATAACACCCAGTGCTCATCACAACATGCACCTCCTTAATAACCATTATCTGGTTAAGAAAAAAAAAAAAGAAGTGAAACTGACTTTTTTTTTAATTTTTTTTTTTTTACAGAGAAAGAGATCACAAGTAGGCAGAGCAGCAGGCAGAGAGAATGCGGGAAGCAGGCTCCCCGCCGAGCAGAGAGCCTTATGTGGGGCTCGATCCCAGGACCCTGAGATCATGACCCGAGCTGAAGTCAGAGGCTTAAACCACTGAGCCACCCAGGTGCCCCTGAAACTGACTTTAAACAAGATCCCCGTTGCCTTCGGCTCAGGTCATGATCTCAGCGTCCTGGGATCGAGTCCCGCATCGGGCTCTCTGCTCAGCGGGGAGCCTGTTTCCCTCTCTCTCTGCCTGCCTCTCTGTTTACTTGTGATTTCTCTCTGTCAAAATGAATAAATAAAATCTTAAAAAAAAAAAAAAGATTCTTTTAGACATCTAAACTTGTCAAAAAGAATTAACAATTTTGAAAGTAATCCAAAATGTCTTAATTTTTTACCAATAAGTAGTATCTGCATATAACCCTTAAAGTGTTGTTCAAATTTTCAATATCTTATCTGCCCTCAACTTTTCTCAATATTAAAAAAAAGATAAAAAGATAAGTTAGTTATGGTTTTAGGACCAAATTTTACTCCCTCTGTAATTCTTCAAAGGAACTGGTTGTTGAAAAATAAAAGGCCCCTCATACTATAAAGGTATAGGCTGACTCTATTTAGTTAAATAACAAAGAAACTCTTCGCCAAACTTGAGACAGGTTCCTCTGAATCCCTCTCTTCTAAGCCCAGATCTGTCCTTGGTCAACTTAGTCCAGTTTCAACAAGAATACTGCTGATTTGGGGCACCTTGGTGGCTCAGTGGCTTAAGCAACTGCCTTCAGCTCAAGTCATGATCCCGGAGTCCCAGGATCCCCATCGGGCTCCCAGTCAGTTTCTCCCTCTGACCTTCTCCCTCTCATGCTCTCTCTTACTTGCGCTCTCTCTCTCAAACAAATAAATGAAATCTTTAAAAAAAAAAAAAAAAAAAAAAAGAATGCTGCTCAGTCAATTTAACAAAGATTCCCCCACTGGTTGTCTCTGATCACCCTGGATATTTCATCAAATTATTCATCCCCCATCTTCAATAATTAACTATCCTGGTCTGCCTTCAGCAAGAATTCCCTTAGCCTTGATGTGTCCTCTCAGTAGTTTTCTACTCACTGACCTTGCTCCTTGGCTATAAATCTCTACTTGTGCTGGTTGTATTCGGAGTTGTGCCTCGTCTCTATTATCTAGTACAAAGCCCCACTGCAGTGGACCCTCCCTCTTGATTAAAGCCTTCTTTGCTGCCTTTAAGAGTGCCATGAAATATTTTTCTTTAACATTAAGACCCAATATATATCCCATAAAATACTAAAAATAAGGTATTTACTTGTTAACTCAAATTATACTGCAGGTGAGCATGAACAAAAAGAAATCAGACTAATTAGAGGCTATCTTCATTCCCATCCGTTTAGTCTATGAGTTTACTTTGAGTTTCAAAGAACCAGCAGGACGCTACCTAGCAAGGAAACCAGTAGGAAAGGACAAGCTAGAAAGTGCTATGACTCCTTTTAGAAGATTAACTGTAGAATTATTATTAAATAATTGAAACTTTACTTTTTAGAGATAATACATTAAGTACATAGAAAGCTAACGTAGTGTGCTTGGAGAGTTCTGAGAAAGTTAATCAGTAAAATCAGAGTGTTCTATTACCCAGAGGATTGAACACAGGAGAAGACGAAGGGATTGTGGAATCAGGAATGGACAGATTAGTATCTGACAGGGCAAATGACTTCTGCTCTGTCAGACAATCTGTGGCGCTTAAATTGTAATTCTTTCCTTTCTGTCAAATTTGGTGGTGGTTCCTAGAATACATTCCTGTTTCACAAAGCCCTAGTGCCGTAAAGAACTCAGAGCATGTGCATAAGAGTAGGAACAGCCATGCAAGGAAAAACCACTTTGCAGGTAACTTCCAGCAGTGGTAGGCATGGTTTAGAAAGCACATTGAAGTGAAAGAAGTATCACGATTTGTCACGGGCATGTAGTTGCTCAAAGTTAGAGAAGGATAACTAGAGTTTTGTGAATAAAATTCTAGTACAAACTTTGAAATATGAGCTTAGGAGACTACAGACAGACAGATGAAGAATCCTTTGCAACTGATAGACTAAGTTGAAAGAAAAAAAAAGGGATGGTGGTTCTTTCTGCATTAAACCAGTATAGAAAGGATAGGATTAACAAGAGTCCACAGATGTAGAACTTCGTCACTATGAAAAGATGACCTGCAAAAAATAGTATAGAAATATTCTCATGTAAAATTGAGATAATTATGGTAGTTATTTATTTTAATTGCTTTAGAATACAATGAGAATATAGAACATTTGTTACAAACTATTGTGGCTATGAGTCCTGCAAGAAGCAGAAGTCAAGACCTCACTAGACATATAAGAGGTTTATTGGGGTAAAAGTCTGTGAAGGAAAGCAGATAGTACATGAAACCATAATGTAGATCTAAACTTCTTAAAGGAGAGAGAAGGAAGAACAACTGAGTGGAAGTCTAAGATAGCTTTACACTTCTAAGAAAGTTCTACAAGGCCAACAGTGAGTTCTCAAGCCAAAGCATCCAGAAACAGGAGTCCCATGTCTTTCAAGAATGCTTAGATTAATATCTGTGCCATGCTCAGTCATTTCCATGGGGGCTCATGGAAAGTGTAGCATCAGGGTTTTAGTGTTAGACAGTGACCAAGGTTAGAGAATGGAAAAGGGAATTTTCATGGCTGCTAAATAATTACTGTGCTAAAAAAATTAATAAGCATTAGCCTCCATGATCATTTTTCAATTATTTTTGCATTAAAAATGTGTATTCCTTAAACTCTGTGTATACTGACTACAAGTTCACATATTACAGCTCATCAATAACATTTCATATTATTAATTTGTATAAAATCATAATGGCTGGCAGTTTATTTTCTAGAACATCATCATCTTTTTTCTGAATATCAGAACAGGTACAAATTCTGATTATTTTAAATATAGACTTTTTAAATTGAAGAGATGCATAGTTTGGAGAGGCCACCTGCCATTCTTCAACCAGAAGGCCTTCCTGTTTTTAATCTATTTTGCTTTCTGAATATCCAGGTGTAGTCTTGAGTAGGGTTCTGGATCTAACAAAAGTCTGAAATCTATTGTCTTGATCGTTTTTTGCCTTGATTCTTTTATGAAAGTTATTGAAAAAAGTTTTTAAATGATTGTGCTTATCCTAGTAATAAGAATGATGAGTCACATAAACTTAATAAAAACCAAGACAAAGATGGTGAAAATGTTGGATCTTTATCCTCATATTCATAAAAATAAAGCCGTATCTCCAGGTTGTCAATTATGAAGGGAAAATTAATGCCCCAACAATACTTATTCCTGCCTGATTGTCTCAAACATTACTTTAACAAGCAGAATGTTCTGTTTTTTACAAGATTATTAAGCTTCGTAACTCTTTTATAACTTATGAATAGATTATATTGTAGATCTTAAACAATGACTTCCCATTATATAATACTACAGTTTTATAAACATATTTTTAAAATGCCAGTCTTCTTATTCATATCTAGCTTCTAATCTATGAATAAAGAAGGCTTAAGCTTTCATATCTTCCATTTATGGGCTCTCTTTTATTTATAACTAGTGAAATTATTCCATTAAACTTTAACCCATGAATTTCTATTTTTTTTCTACTTGCCAAGTAACTCTTAATTCAAATTATCAACAATAAAGCCCATAGTACCAACCTGAGATTATGGTCTTAATAATCATATAGGTTATTTTTTTTCATTTCATCAGCTATGAACATGTTTAATAATCTCATATGCCTTTGGAACATCATTGAAAATTCCCCTGACCTACCATTCAAACCCAGGCTGACACTGAACCACTAATAATACTCTTGGGACTTAATACTTTTCTACATGTGAATCTAATTCTCAAATGACTTCCACCACACACTTCCATTAAGAATATATCATATGGAAATAAAGTCAATGCTGAGAGAGAGAGAAGTAAAAACTATCACTTTACCTATACTTGTCATTCTGTCACAGTCCAGAGTATTCCAATGAAACTGAACGGTTATCTTTGTTCATTCATTTTGATCCTCAAGTGATAGGAACAACACATGATTTCCTTGTTATAGTGATAAAGATGCTATAAATCACTACATACTACCACATAAAATTCTAAATGCATTGAATGGAACAGACATGTAAAAGGCGTTTTGCTGAATATGAAGAAGGCCAAGAAAGCATAGATTTCTGATTTTTATAAGTAAAAGACCCTAGAAAGCAACTCCTGTCATCTGACTCTAAGCACATCAATTCAACAAAATTTACTGCAAAAACAATCCATAACGTTCATATTACACAGTTATTTTCAAAACTTTAATAAATTAGATGTATTTCTTGTCACAGAAATACTGAAAAAGTATCAAAGACTGCACACATTTCACTAATCAGACTAAGTTACTTAAATTTAATTTTATGTATTAGTTTTCATGCTTAAATATATTATATCTCTAACTCTGTTTACATTTACCAAATACTCGTAGTTATTCCTATCATGCACAGCCATTCTTAAGAATTCATTTCGTATAATAAATGACATATAGGAAATAAAATAATTCCAATATAAATTATTTTCCATTTTTCCATAATTGTTTTATCCTAAAGCCAAAGACGTCATTGCTCACCAGGGCTTGGGAGAAAAATAAGGAATCATCCTAAAACTCTTTTGCAGAACTGCTGCTGCCAGGGAAAATTTAAGAAATAAATTGTGGTTGCACAAAGAGGGTGATGTATTTCACTATGTCACAGAAGAAAGACTTATATACTACTGGATATTAAAGAAATACAAAGGGATTATTATCTCTCAGCTTAGTACTCAAAAATATATAGAGCAAGTTTTTCAACGTCTGTACTACTGACATGCTGAGACTGCATAATTGTTGGTCAGGGAGACTAACCTGTGCACTGCCAAACAGTTAGCAGCATCCCTGGCTTTGTTCATGAGAGGCCAGTAACAGCTGTCATCCCTGCTCCGGGTTGTGACGACCAGTACTGTCTCCTCATTTGGCAAAGCGATGCTCATTGTCCAAAATCAGAGAAGTCACATACATATGAAAATAATCTACTTGTCTCTCCCTTACCTTTAGGGTCTAAAATAATGAAAGAACAAAGAGCTAAATATCATCTCTACTTTATAGAATAAGTAATTCCTGATTTTAAGATAACATATGTTCCATAACATTTACTTATTTATTTTATTTGGTAAGCTCGCCCAAGGAAACTTATAAACACCCCTAAATTATAATAAGGAAAAGCATACAAACATGAAAGTAGTTGCAAAATTTCATGCTCCAATTGGGAAACAAAATAAGTTAATATAAACAGCCAGAAGGAAGGAGGCTGGTATCATCTTGCATATGATGAAGCCTAATCACTTGCTAGGGTAACATATACTTTACTTAACACTTGTAGAGTTCACGGTATACTCTCACTCTGATTATGTTTTAAGATCTATTTATGTTGCTTCATGTAACTTATTACATCTGACTGTTGCATGATAAACTATATCATGCATACATCAATTTATAGTGTTATAAGCTACTGTAACAGTCACTTTGGCTGCTCCTAGCTTCGCCTTACCATAAATAGAGCTTCAACGGACATTTTCATACATACCTCCTACAAGACCTATATGAGTTCCTCTGGTTTATATCTAAGAATAGGAAAGGTGTGTCACATGGTAGTAGCATATTTATTTGCACCAAATAATTTTTTTTTTCTACCAGCCACTAAAGTGAGGGAAAACCCACAGAATATGTAATCACCAGAACCGTTGGATTAGCATTCTCTATACCGTATTACCTGAAGAAAAGGAGTGCCCAAGATGTTAATATGTATTTTAATGGAAAAGGTACCACAGAAAAATGTATTTTCTAAATGTTCTCTTAACTAAAGAGATTGCTCCACGGTAAACTGCTAAGTGTCTTCTAGCATGCTGATGCTCACTATAAATGTTCAAGAGTCAAGAAGCCAATTTTCCCAAACATACTTGAGTCCAAACTGTATTTCTGGGGGAACATCTCACAAACATGTTCTGAGATATTTTTAATTTGTGGAATACAGTTTAGAAAACATCACATTGCATTAGGCAAAAATTGCTCAGAATTAAACCTAATGCACCCTGGGGCACCTGGGTGGTGCAGGTGGTTAAGCACTTGACTCTTTGTTTTGGCTCGGGTCATGATCTCAGGGTCATGAGATCAAGCCCTCCATCAGGCTCCACACTCAGCAAAGAGTCTGCTTGAGGTTCTCTCTCTCCTCTCCCTCTGTCCCTCCCTTTCCTGCTCTCCCTCTCTAAAATAAATACATAAATCTAAAAAAAAAAAAAAAATGAATTCTGATACTAACACCTAAAAGAAATTCCTCTGGAGTCCATGTAAGGGAAAAAAAGCTATTTAACATAATTATCTATAGTTTCAACAATCCCTAACAACATAGTTATATATTTCATTAGGTTTTTCCTAATATAAACAAAATAAAGACTTAGTAAAAAGTTAACCTATGTTTGCTGACCAAACATAGCACAGACACAAAGTTCTCTGATAGTGCGGCTTTATTTGAACAAAGTATAGAGGAATGGGTGACTTGCCCAAACTTTATCTAAAATGGCATAAATATCATATCTCATAAATGATAAGTTTTGGATAGTTATGGGATGGCATGAGTTAGACATAGATATAATGATAGATAGATGATTGACAGATTCCCGAGTAAATAACTGCAATTATATTTGAAGGTATAAACTAAAACAACCACATGGGGGTATTCAGAAATTAGGTAAAATAAGTGTTTTTATCTTCAAAACTGATTTTCATGTCTTCTATAAATATTACATGTAAATTAAATACAAATTCTAAAGTAATTATTTTTACAATGATAATGCATCTCAAGCAACACACTAAAATTTGGGTTGAGGAAAAATAACTGTTCAGTTCTGAGATCAATATAACTAAAAAGCAAAAGAAGAGGAACTTTATTTTAAGGCTCTGGAAAAGATACAGAAGTAGTACAATGTATATTTTCCACTATTTACTCATTAGGAAGTTCAAGATTGCATTTGCACTTAAAAATGTGTGTTCTTCCAGAAGTTTATTTAATGGTAAGTTTACTTAAGCTGATAAGTGAACTTTTCTTGAATATTGGTTGTCTAGACAATTTAACTTCCATTTTAGAAACACATTCTCAGAGGTAGAGATAGTCAGTTCTTTGTCACAGCAGATAAAAGAAGCTTACAGCCAAGAATACCAGAGCACTATTTTTGTCAGGTACCTATCAACATTTATGTTGTCACCCTATACAGGCAGAACATTTAAGAGATCTACTGTATCTACATTTCCTAATTATCTGATACCTATTTTTATATTTTCTCAGTGACCTCCTCAAACACAAAAAGCAACATAAACTATAAAATAAAAATGTCTTTAAAATGAATGCATAATGTTCAGATTCTGTGTTTTTTAATAAAGTCTGTTTTCAAGTGATTAATTGAAATTCAATTCATGCTAATCTTTTTTTTCTTGTTTTATACCAAGCGCTGAAATATATATTTGAATGAAAGTTATAGAAACTCCTTCTTCTAAAAAAAAAAAAAAAGGTACAAAACATCAACAAATGTAAAGTGAAAATGAATTGTCAAGTCATATTCTGTAAATTTATTACTTTATAGCACTTTGTATGTACCTCTGTTATAGCACCATTGCTCTGTATTTTAACTATTGGTTTCTGGCCCTATCATACAATACATGTTGAAACTTTAAAGCACAGGAAGTACCCTATCATTTGTAATTCTCAGGGCTGAGGTACTTAGAAAAGAATGGGAAGAATCAAGGGCAGTAGGAAAGAAATAATCAACAGACCCCAAAATGATTATTAGTTTTAGAAATACCAAATCCAACTTTTCTCTACATAAAAATAAGTACTTTTCCAGCCACCTTTATGATGATTCATTTTTTGGTTTTGATTTGTACTTCTAATTAATTAAATAAAATCAAGTGGTTTCTGATATACGCATTACTTTGGCTTTGGAGTTGACAGAACATGAACTTCTCTGGCACACCCTTATATAAAAGAGCCATATCAGATAAGCCTGAGTGCTAACACTGTAAGTCACAGCATTGGGAAACATGCTTTGGCAAGCTTTCCAAAACCCTGACTCTCCTCAAGGAAATAACAACAACCTTTCATTTTTTAGAAGTCTGATAGACAGATGATAAATATAAATACCAAAGGAAGAAAAATGTAGTTAACACTTTGCATTTAACTGACAAATACAATGAAATATATAAATTATAACCTACACAACTGATGATAACTACTTTAGGGGAGCCCATGTCTTCAAAGATTTCCATTATTGTTCCCCAGTGCTTTCTTTTGTTAATAAGTAGGATTTTGATTGATATTTCCACATTACTCCTAATTTTGTGACACACAAAAAATAATACGGTATCAGGAATCACAGTGTACCCAGAATTAATTCTGAGGAAATAAGAGATATTAGAGAGCTTCATAGAATGGAAATAATGCTCTTATTTGATTATTAGCTTTCCTTTCACATTTCTTTTCTTTAACGTTTAAAGAAATAACAAATGGAAGAAGAATTATTTAAATTAAAAATTTAAGTAACTCAGGATACAAAATTTAAATAAATCTTGGTGGTCTTTCATGGGGAATATGTTTGAGACTACCAAACATTTTATAATATAGTATTTTAAAATACAGCTTGAAGGTGCTTCTGACCCATTCAGCTAGTTTTAGGCGTCATGACATCTAATCCTCATTCAGCACTTCCTATTATTATATATTTCTGGATAGGAGGGTATTTTGTCAATTCCCCTTTAAGACAATTAAAGTACAACCCTTAGTATCAAGAAACATTTTAGGGGGTAGGGAGAGGGTGGTGGGGTTATGGACGTTGGGGAGGGTATGTAGTATGGTGAGTGCTGTGAAGTGTGTAAACCTGGCAATTCACAGACCTGTACCCCTGGGGCTAATAATACATTATATGCTTATAAAAAAATTTTAAAAAATTTAAAAAAGGAAACACTTTAGAATTTCCAAGTAAAGTGAAATAATTATTTCACAAAGAACTCTTATCCAAGAAGGTCATAGGAAAAGAAAGAAATGGTGAAATTGTTTCATTGAAACTGAGCTCATACTCTGAAGTGAAATACCTGGGTATTTCACTGCCAAATTTGTATCTCTATGGCACTGAGAAACATGCTAAAATAAATCTTACCTATTTTGGTAAGTCACCTGAGTAGAGTAGAGTAGAGTATTCCTGCTTGAAATATTCCTGCTTGAAAGAGTGGTCATAGTACCTCAAATCTCATTACTTTCTATTAAGTTAAAAAGTTCCTCCAAGTCATCACAGGAAAATGAGAATGAAGCTAAAAACATACATTGTCTTATAGATGATAACACAGAAAGGAAATTTCGGTGCTATACTTATAGCTAATAAACTCTTGGGAAAGACTGCATCTGAGTATCCAAAAGCAAGATAAACTAGAGTTTTAAAACTGAAAGTTTTAAATTTTACTGAATTTAATTTAATTTAAACTGGAAGTTTAAAACAGCTTCATACTCTAACGAAAAAAAAAAAGAGTATCTGTTACAGAATGAATAAATTGCCCCTAAAATAAAAACGTGAAACTAAAAGAAAATAATCCTAAAATTTGAGGAACAGGTTTGGCTGGAGATACTTCAAAGCGCAGCGCCATGTTCGATATATGAGTCTGTGGGAATATGGCGAGTCTGTGTTTTACTTCATTGAGTTCCGTGTGCCAGTTTGATCACTCAGTATTAAGTTATTGCTTCCCTAGATCAAATCTGCTTTCAAAAACTAATTTAAAAAATCTGTCCATAGTAACACTAACTACTGGCAATAAAACATGTGTAATAGTAAGACTATTGCCAAGACTTGGGCAAAAGATAGAGACTATAACTTGAATATTTAAAGAAATTTTTCACCAAAATTCTGCTGAATGCACGTTAGAAGTACAGGAGAGTCTATGGATAAGGGTAGCCATACGTGTGCTTCTATTCATGGACCTATGCTTACACAAATAAGGGATGATCGTCCAGAATTCATTAGAAGAGGACATAACAGTTTCAAGAGTTGTGACACTTGGGGTGCCTGGGTGGCTCAGTGGGTTAAGCCTCTGCCTTTGGCTCTGGTCATGATCCCAGGGCCCTGGGATCGAGCCCTACAACGGGCTCTCTGCTCAGCAGAGACCCTGCTTCCCTCTCTCTCTGCCTGCCTCTCTGCCTACTTGTGATCTCTCTCCATCAAATAAATGAAATCTTAAAAAAAAAAAAAAAAAGAGTTGTGACACAAATATACATGTCATCAGATTGTATCACATAGAGGTGTTCAAAGGATGTGAAAATTAATTTGAAATTTTTGCTACAGAAAAAAATGGATTATTTATTCCCTAGGTCTCAAGACCTGTGTTGTTCAATAGTTGGCTGCAAGTTATATTGCTATTTAAATTTGAATTTATTAAAATGAAATAAATTAAGAATTCAGTTCCATAATCACACTAGTCACATTTCAATTGTTTAATAGTCCCATGTGATTAGGGGTTACTGTATTAGTGTAGATATTAAATATTTTCATGTGGCAAAAATTTTTCTTGCACAACAGCTCTTATAAAATATGTGCAATCTATAACAGGAAGGAATACATGTGATATAAATAAGAGAACACTTAACTAGGAAAGATCCAAACAGAAGTTCATTTTTCTGCCATGATAAAAAGTGTGGGGGAGGGGTACTTGCTGACATTAGTTTGATTGCCAATTAATGACAGAAAGGAAGCTGCCTCTATTTCTCTTCTACCACCCTTGTAGGTTTTATAGGTTGTGAGCTTTGCCTTTACACTTCTCACCTCATGGATGTAACATATCTGCTGCAGATCCATATACCTTTCCCTATTTAAAATGCAAATAAGTGGAGAAAAGAAAGTAGAGGCTGCACCTACCTATTCCTTAGCCAAGGGAATATTTTCCTAAAAATCACCGGTAAGATTTCACTTATAACTCTTCGGTCAAAATTATATCATATGGCTGCACTTAGTTGGACAGGATATATTCCCAAGGAGTCTGACAGAGTAAACCTAGCAAATGTCATTTAAGGAAAACTAGAATGTTAAAAAAAATAATAATAAGATAAAGAAACTAAAATTATATTACCTTCAAATCATCTACTTCTCCTGGTAGTATCAGAACATTTTAAGAAATACTGAATGGTCCAAATCTGTCGTGTGAGTTCTATGATCACTAAAACACAAATATTTATCTATTTCATGAGTTTATAAAATCATAGACCATTCTCAGAGAAACACCACTTTTCAAGATAAAACACATACATCATCATGAAGCATATTAAACAAACCATAAATGAAATAGCAAATGTGAAATAAAGAATATAAAATAATTACTAAAAACACAATTATCACCATTTGCAAAAGGGTCAAATATATGTATTGTGTTCTAATAGGCATAACTATGGTTCTCATTCGAAATAAAAAGTAAGCAAAGCAAAAAATAGAAAAGGCCTTGGGTATACATGTCCAGAGAAGCAGGAGAAATCAAATGGAAGAAACAGCATTATTAGTTAGTGGGTGTTATGGGTTGAATTTTGTTTCCTCAAAATTCTCCTGTTGAAACCCTAACCCCCAGTACTCAGCATGTGATTATATTTAGAGTAAGAACCTTTAAAGAGGTGATCAAGTTAAAATGAGGCCAACAGGGCTGGGCTCTAATCTAATAGGACTGGTATCCTTACTAGAAGTGGAAATTTAGACACATAGACACCAAGGATGTACTGGACACAGAGGAAAGACCACATGAGGACACAGAGAGAAAAGTGGCGGCCATTCACAAGCCAAGGGGAGAGGCCTTTGAAAAAAAATATCCATGTTCCCACCTTGATCATGGAATTTTAAACTCCAGATATGAGAAAATAAAACTCTATTGTTTTAAACCACCCAATCTGTGATATATATATATATATATATATATATATATATATATATATATATATATTTAGGGCAGCCTTAGCAAACTAATATAAGGAGAATGAGTGGCAGAAAGTGAATTTCTCATCTATTCCAAAGAGTATGTTTTGGGGGGATGGTGACACTGTTTTTTTTTTTTTTTTTATAATACAAAATTTGGGCTAATTGTTCCCTACAAATTTTTGAAGCAGTGCTGACCAAATTTGGTACTAGCCATATGTGGTTATTTAAATGCAGATTAATCAAAATTAGATAAAATGAAAAATTTAGTTCCACAATAGCTGTCACAAGAAAATGTTCATTTTCCTTATTTTCCCCATTTGTTCCAATAATTAAACATATAATCAGAGCATGTATAAACATCTTGGCTGGTATGGATTATACCAACAGAGATAATCATGTTGCTAAAATCATACACTAGCAAATGACCATCACATAAATGGATTAGTATAGTATCATCTTTCAAACAAAGAAGTACTTTATAAAATAATGTTAATGGTAGTAGTAGAATCAAAACAGAAACTATGACCAAAATCTTTACTAATAGACCAGAGATTTTTCTTTGGGAAACAACTAATAATTCATTTGAAAATATTTATTAACCAAGCTGTTAGTTGAAATATCAAGTTAAAAAACTTTAATTAATAATTGGTTACTCTCTTACATGCATTAAATAAAATATATAAATGTATATATATAATATCATGAAAATAAAGTGAATTTAATAAGAGAACTTAAAATGTAAAATAGGACCATCTTTTTTTTGTCCAGCAAATCCGATTACTCTAAACCATGAAGTGAAAGCAAAAATAAAAAAAAAAAAAAAGAAAGCAAAAATATACTCCACTAATAAAATGCCTATATAAAAAAATCATTTTACTATGGTGAGTTGCTTGGCATACTGGAAACTTCCACAATTCCACTTCAAAAATCTAATCTAATGTTCTGTGGCAAGGGAAAAATTCAGACCAGTCTTAGGAGATAACTGTTTTTGTCAGCTTTCTCTGGCAAAGAAATCATGGCTTTAAACTTTAGATCTGGGACCCACTAAAAAATAGAGTATTGATATGAATCATTAGAAATTATTTTCTAAACAGATACAATTTATACCAGATATTTTGCTATTATTAGTTTTCCTGTGTACCTTCAAAAAAAATTTCCATCCTAAAAGTCTAGGTAGTATCTCTGAGACTATTCACTAGAACAAACAATTTTGGAAAAAAGGGGAAGGGAATCTACACTGAAATGTATTTAGTAGACCACTGTGTAAAAAGGGGAGGGGGTGGGAAAGAAATCTTGAACCATTAGGCTAGAGAGTTAACAGTCAGTTCATAATGTCTCTGGGACAGATTAAAATTAATGCTCATTATATCAGGACCACATGACTAAGTCTGGGCTATGGACTATGGGTGGAAATATTTGTTGTAACTTCTGGGCCAAGGCAGTTAAGAACCCGTGTACCTCCTTCATTCTTCCCTTTTTTTTACATGGTGACTTGGGATGCCACATGTGTTAGATGGTATAGTCATAGGATGGAGAGTAGTCTGCCTATATGGACACTTTCTATGAGAGAGAAATAAGCCTGCATTCTTTTAAGCTTTGTTAATCTCAGAATATATACATCACTGCAGGATTTATATGTAACCTGGCTTATCCTGACCAAGGAAGATTATTTATTTATTCATTTTTTTATTCAGCAGATATGTTTGTAATTAGCCTGTTTTCCACATGCAGTTGGCTAATCAAAGTAATACAACTATTGTATAAATAAGACTTAAAGCAGTTGTCCCTAAGCAGTTTCACACTTAAACATCTACATTTAGGGGCTAGCAGCAAGTTTAAATCCAGATCATATGATACTTTTTTTTGCATTGTTTTGTTATTTGTTTTATACAAAAAAGTTATAATGTGACAAATTTTAAATACAGAAGTATAGAATAACAATGAGCCTCTACTGCTACTAACATCCTGGAGGATACAAGTGCTTTTTGTTTGTTTTGTTTGTTTTAATTACAGTGTAGTTAACATACAATGTTATATTAGTTTCAGGTGTACAATATAGTGATACAATAGTTCCATATGTTACTCAGCGCCCATCAAGATAAGTGTACTCTTAATTCCCTTTACCCATCCTAGTCATGTGATAACTTTTCATAATTGAAGAGCCCAGAGATTTTTGCAGTGTTCTGTAATTTTATTAAGTCCTAAGAAGACCAGAGCCTGAGTATGAGGAGGCCACGGGGGGGGGGGGGGAAGCATAGGAATGTTTCCAGATCAGATTTAATGTGTTCTACCTACTGTTACTATATAATCTCAGAAATATGTTCACATGCAAAGCAAAGGTGTATACATGAAATCCACAGTGACACACACACATGCACACATAAACACACACACAAATGCAAATACATATATAAACATATACATGAGCATATGCATTAAAGCATATATAAAATATATGCATATGAAAAAGCATTTTGAGGGTGTTTTTGTTTTTGTTTTTTTTCACACCAGCAATTTCACACACACACAGAAGTTCTTTATCTGTAGACCTGCCTCCCAAATCTGTTTACAGACACAGAGTGTGGAACTGCTCCTGAAAACCAGCACTGCCATTTTGGGGGATATTCTGGAGTAAAGAGACTCTTTGACAGGAAATTTCATTTGCAGAAAGAGAAACAAGAAAAGGTTACTGAAAAACGAAAGTGGGTATAAATCACTTAATTTTTCCAAGTGGCTTTTATCGACTAGAGTTAGACTTGGGAACACTTGCATATCTGTTGATTTTGTTTTTGTTTTGTTTTGCTTTGTTTGTTTTCAGTAAGTCCATATTAATCCTAGGTTGAATGCAAAGGCTTGTTCTAGACTTCAGAGTGATCTAATGTTGAATAAGGCAGTAATTCCTGTCCTCAGCAAACAATCTAAGAGGGGAAATGAGACTAATATTTTATTTAAATTGTATATCTTAAGATATACAACTGATTGATACAATAA
This sequence comes from Neogale vison, assembly GCF_020171115.1. NCBI lineage: Eukaryota > Metazoa > Chordata > Mammalia > Carnivora > Mustelidae > Neogale > Neogale vison. The sequence continues at coordinate 23,181,763 of NC_058093.1, forward strand.
GATTGTCTATTAAAGATATACAATTGATTGATACGATAAGATTGCTATTAAAGATTGTCTATTAAAACTATCTTGGCTACTTTTACAATAAAATGTGACTAGTCAGTATTTTAAAAATGCAAACTGTATTTTCAAGTTTGATCTTTAATGATATCTTTAATTCACAAATTACATTGCATTTGATTCTTCATGTATCATTTTACTATGTGTAGGCTCAGGTGTTCTTATATTTTATGAACAAGACCACCATATCTTGGATAAAATTCTGAAGACTAGTAACAGCTTATTTTAAGAGTCTGAGGATTCTGTAGTATACAATCACAAGCAAACCATCAGCATTAAATAAACTTCTTCATGACTGGTACAAAACTGATGTATACTAACTATCAAGTTTTCTTTCTTTGGAAAGAAAAAGGGCCCAGCTCTACAAACCTATTAAAGTCCTTAAGTAGCCACTGAAGCTTGCTGAGTGGCATTTGTCTAGCTTTAGCTTAACAGCTAGACAAAAACTCAGGAGAGATAAAAAATCGCCATGCTAAAGCCCTAGGCATAGCAATGCTGCTGGTTAGTCTCACAACTGTGAGTTCATTTTCCCTAGCTTCTTAATAGAAGACATTTTAAAATCTTATCTACTATTGTAACCTACTCCTAAATAGTCAACTTGTCTGTATGGAGTTTATTACAGAATTTGAATAAAATCTAACTTTTAAGGGGTATATGTTAGATTAACCATGATGGGGTTAAAGTACAAGAAATCAAAAATTTGTATTAATAAACATGGCTAAAGCGCTGCCAACTTATACATCATCTGTTCCTACCTCAGCTTCCAACGCTTTCTCAAGACGTTAACCATGTCAACTGTAAGGGGAATTTGTACTATGCAGTTCAGTCCCACTGGGGTTAAGGGAAAAGCACCATATAAGATTAAATGAGTTTCCCTCTATGTACAATAATAGAGTTCAAATAAACTCCCAGAGGTAAAACAGTTCTTCTTTATTCTTACAACTATATTCAACTTTGAACGTAAAAGCAACTTGACCTTTTCTGTAAAAAGCTGATTCTGTTAACAAGTTCAGTACTTTTAAGTAATATTTACTGTTCTAAACAGCTCATTGCAGACTGGTTCAGGCAGTACTTTAAAGGGGACAGGCAACCATTTTGCTACAATGATCTCCATAAACTACACCAATTACAAACATATTATTACAGGAGAAGTACAACATCATTAATCAAGTTATACATACTTCCATCAGTGGGGGGAAAGGCCAGTTGGTCTCTACCAGATGCACTACCCTAAATGGTTTTTTGTCCTTATTTGTTTACAGAGAATAAAAAATCTGAAGGTTCTACTGATAGGATAATTTGTTTCTTACAGCGCCTTCTCCTCCTAAGAGCAAAATTATTTTAAAGTAATCATCAAAAACAGATGTCAAAAAAAAATTTTTTTATCACAATGTATCACATAATATTTAAGTTCCTGAGAGAAGTATTACTTTTTGCTGTTTTCCCCACTTATCTAATAACAAGTTAATACATTTTAATAATTTATTTTTACAAAAATCTATGCAAGTTCTCTAGTTTTTAATCATAATCTCATAGCAAGCAACTTGCTTTGCAGATGAACAGATGGACCCACATAAGAACCATCCTTTGATAAATTGATTTTACCAACTTTATCTTCATACTGTAAATGCTCAATGCTGAGAACAATTACTTGAACAGTACCCATAGTACTATTTTCTATGTAGAAATAAAATGAAAATGAATTGCTTGGTTTGGTTATCTTTGTAACTTGTTCATGGAAAGATTTTATTAAGATATGTTGTTAGATTCTGTTTTTTTTTCAATCAGACCTGAATATATTTTGTTCTGATACCATCCTTTGGTAGGACTTTGGTGACCCAGGAACAATTTAATTTTAAACATGGTAATTTGAATTTTAATATATGTAAATAAAATGTTTCACAAAAATGATTCATAATGGATAATATCAGTATTTTATCCTTCAGAAATTATATGCAGAAAGTTGATATCTCACAAGATAATCTGTCTCTTGGCTCTTGTTTCTTTCATTTCACTTTTATTTACAACACAGAGCCTTAACTAATATTATTTCATTCAGAACAACAAATTTAAAAAGGAAAAAAATTCATTTGCTTTAAATATTATGTCATTACCTCTCTATTATGATAAATTATGAAGTTTCTTTTGATGGTATCCTCCCACTATTAAGATAAATTGGTAAGGTCAATTTAGTGTGCTTATCTATCTGTCTGTGAACAAGGAATGAAATGAGAATATGACCTTAAAAATAGAGACCATGTGTAAGCAACTGCAAAAACGTATTAATATATATTAACTTGTTATAGATTAGTTGTGTAAAGCAGACCAGAGATAGTTTTGCAGGAATTTATAATAAATCTTTTAGAGCTTCATTTCCTCGAACTTATTACTTGGAAATACCTCATCTTTTCTTTTTCCCATCTTCATTTCATGGAAATACACACTTGCCCACAGTAAAGCCTAGGAACTGAAAATGGTCTCATAAACACGTTTGACATTTTCCTTTTAGCAGACTCCTTACAATTGTTTAACAATGAATAGTGCAGAAATGTAGCTTTCTATCAAAGGTACTGTGTGCTGCCCTGCACTGTGTGGGAGACTTGAAATTGTTCAGACCTACGGTCACTTGGTTACTACATTACACTGCAAGAATATAGTAGTAGGTAAGCACAGTGGGGGGGACAAAGTATCCTTTCTGAGCTGTGAGGGTTTAGATAATGGACAAACAATGATGGATTTCATGGTGATGGATTCATTTGATTTCCACTGGCTTCACCCAGAATCTACATTAGATTACTCTTGAACATAGTGTACTCATTCCTTTCTTATTTGTCAAAGTACATTTTCTAGGCCAATCTCGCTTTTGAGAGCATTTCTAAATGGCTTCCTACACACATTTTCAAGTTTCTCAGAAAATATTTGATTGACAGTATTAATATTCAAGCATACCAACTATTATTTATATTCGAATTTCTAAGAGCCAAGTCATGTCTTCCCACAATATGAATATATTTTTTCATAAAAGAACTATGTTAATCTTTCCAACAGGGGGATTCATAAAATCCTTAAATGACTTGTTTATCCATCTGATCTTACAATTATTTTAAACTATTCTGTTTTCATATTTTTTCATAAGATCTTTTTTTCTACATACCCTACATTGGCAGTCAGCAAACAGTATCTCTTACCAAATAGTACAGTTAATATTCAGCCTGATTCTGTTTGACAACATTCTGGTTTATCTCCTAAAATATGTAAAAGTAAAGTACACTTGTATAGCAGACAATTTGTCTGAAAGTGTTCCATTCAAGTAATAGAGGATTATAAATTTTAAAAAGGAAGCAAATTCTTATTCCTTGGTTTTATCATCTTATATGACATCTTAGCTAATTGTAATCTAGGATTTTAATTTGAATCTTTTGGTCGTTAAGGCTATGTATTTTTTAATTACTGGACTTCTTTGCATATATATATATATATATACACATACATATATATACGTATATGTATACACACACAGATAGTCTAAACTATGAACTGTTAATTAAGTAATATGAAAGACTGTAGAATAGTCCTTAACTGGACTGAAGATCACAGAAGCTAAATTTTGCTATTACTGATAATTTATTAAGAGTGAATAAAAGAAGTAAAAAAATTCATACTTTAATGATGCCTTAGCAATAACTCATCAGAATTAAACACTGGATTCTGAACCTAATTTCAGTTATGAACCATGGGGTCAAAAGGTGTTTATAATACATGATTTTAAAAATTGCTCTGAATATAGATTAAGTTGAAACAGTGTATTACCCTAACTTGTGGCATGAGAAGTTGGTATAAATTATTCTACCTTAGTTACATCTTTGTGAAAACCATTTAAAATTGCTTATGAGAATTCTTCCTCTGGAGACCCAGAGGATGGTTGGGGGGTTGGGGGGAAGTAGTACAACATCATATTTTGCCACACAATTTTACACTAACTGTTGTTCTAAAAACAACAAAATCCTCAATCACAAGACCATTTTTAACAGTCTTGACTCTTGTCAAGAGTCAAGACGGTCTTGTTTACTATGCCCTATTTATTAGTGTCACTGTATATATTAAACCAGTTCCAAATTTGAATATGCCAGCAAATCAAAAATATTAATTAAAAAAAACTTGGAGATATATAAATATATACTATACATTTAATTATATTTTTAAATGTATATGAATATGCATATATATTTCTTTTTTTCCTTTATAGAAAATGAGATGATGTGTATTAAGAGAACAATTTTCTATTCCGCCTAAAAGCTTAGAAATATATGTGTCAGAAACAAAGTCGACCAATCAAATCTATACCATATTGCTGAACATGAATTTCCAGGGTTTTATTTTTGGCTAATGCATCCTTTTTTTCCTAGTTTCCAACCTCACAAAAAAGAAGAGCAGAGGACTGGCAAACATTGCCTTAATTATCCCCATCAGTCTCAGAGACAAGACGCTTAAGAGTTTTAGCTGCTGTAAACACTCCCCTGATAGCTGATAAGGAATCTGCTGAAAGGCGGTTTTGTCTCGGGAAACCTCAGGGGCACAACAGTTAATCATTAGTGTAATATTGTATATGCATTACTACATCAAAGGAAACAAAACCCAATATTCTATTGTGAAGATTTTCTGTGTTTTCTTAGAGGTAAGAAAACCAAAGCTAACCAGAGAAAAAGATTTTTTAAAAATAGCGTTTGCTGCAGAAACAAAGCATGTTCTACTACCCCTTTTTTTTTTCTTTCTCCTTCAAGAGGGAATGTCATTATTGGTTTTGTTTTGTTTTGTTTTGTTTTAATATGTGCCTGCAGGGATATACAAAGTTTCCACTGAAGTCAAAGATGTAACTTTTGTCTCTAAAAGAATTTGCACATTTGTATCTAAATGCACTGATCAGAACCAGAGAGTATCACATAACCTTATTTTATCAAAACACTAGAAGTAAGCCAATGTTCTTCTGTATCAGCACTGTGTTAGTCTAGGAATCTATTTGTGGAAAACTAACCCCTCAAGGTCCCTAACAAAGAACCTTTCTATCAGTTCAAAATGAAGGCATCCACAATGACCTCCTATTCTTAAAATTTTATAGACTTCTCATAGTCCCACAATCAGAGAATCTAGACTTCCGAAGGGTTCATAATACCCTTCCAGAGTTGACTTCCAGTCTTTCTCAGCCATCCTGCCACTATGTCCAAGTAAAACAAAACTTCTCAGTGTCATACACTCCTTGCCCTTTCCCATACCCTGGCATTAATACACGATTTCTTCTGATTGGATACCCATCTGCCAGCCCCCATCTCTACAGGGCCACCTTTCCTGGAAACTCCAAGTTTCATACCTGACTCCCTTCACAAACCATCTCTGTTCTTGCTTGCCTCATGCAATTGGAAATAATCTCTTTTTTTTTTCCCTCCAAACTTTTTAGCAACCTTATCTTAGTAATAACATATGTTCTAATATTGGTACATTATGGGTCATAAATAAGTGTTGTTATGTGACTGAACTTAGTAGAAACTGTCTATTTTTTATTAAAGATTGTGGTATAAATGTTTAGGGGGATTTTAAGAAGTAAGACAATTCTTTTTCACCACAGAAAGTGGCCACTTTCAATATTTCTAGGTTTCTTAGAGGAGAAAAAATAAACTAACATTTAATAGGGTACTTTAATATGCAGCACACACTTACTGAATTGGTCATAATTTGAGTGGCAACCTAAAAATTTCCTCTGAGAAACAACTTTTAAATAAATAGAAGTTACTGAACAGGTTAAGTTTGTTTAAACCGTTAAGTTTTACAAATGTGTCTTCTCAAATGCATCCCAGGGTCATTCTTAAAACCTTTTAAATGAATAAAGTCTTAACTATCTTGATTTTGGGTCTTCAGGAAGATTCTGTATTATGTTGGGTCAAATGTATCCCTTTTCTAGACCTCACTGGTCACAATAAACTAGTCTTCAAGGTGGTTCTACATTCATTGGCTCAAATGCACCACTTGTCTAGACATCACGAGTCAAACAGACCAGTAAATATTTTAGAGTGACTGAGCATTGAATGCTGACATCAAGACAGAGTGGTTATTTCTGGAGTTGGTATGTTCAAGTGAGATATTTTGAATATGGGCTCCAAAACAACACTGAACTGCAGAATATTATTATAAATCAACTCTTTTGCTGGCATTCATATAATAAATCAGAAATTTGGGCTAGACTTCCTATAGTAGAAAACAAAACCCATAGTGCATAGAGTACATGGTTACAAGAAGCTTTTCTATAGCAATTTAGAATAATACAGCAAGGGGTTTGTAGTTTGTCAGTCACTAATTTGAAATCTATTTCTGGCAACTACAGCTATATTGCCTTAGGTAAATTATTTAACCACAATGATTCTCAATCAGTTTGTCCACAATAAAATATCGATTTGGCAATGCCTGATACATGGTTATCATAACATCATTTGATTAATATGAAAGAACAGAAATATGAAAGTTTTTCTATACATTTAAAAGAAAAGTAGAACATGATAACTAACTTTTCTTTCATTCTTTTTTTAGATATAGTAATAAAAGATTATATAAAATCAAAATTGGGATAATATAATCTTTATGAGTAAGAAAATAATTCAATAGGGATATTGAATAAAATTTTGCAATTTTGATCTCAGAGCAACAAGAATATAATTTAGAACACATATAAAACTATGTATTATTTATTTCCTTCACATTATACTTTTTAAAAGAGCTATAATTTAACAGGTCTAATTTTAAGAGTTGAAATTTAATTATGATGTATAATTCCCAAATGTCATTTATAGTCCATTGTATCTGATTTATACATTTGAGCCATGATAATTAAAAAGATATTTTACATGCCTACAAACATATATAAATACATGAATTTAAAACATGAAATATTCTATTTACTGACTGTACATTATATATATATTAGTTAAAAAATGACTAACAGCAGAGACTAAATTTAACATTTTGTGGTATATTCCACTATAATTACAGTACAAAATATATGCACCAGAGTCACACTTAGGTGATGTGATATTATATATTTTTAATTTAAATGTTGCTAGATAATAGTTTTAAAAGATGTATAATTTTCATATTTGTGCAATTAAATGGCATATGCAGACTTCTGCAAAATACACAATATAGAAAGAATTTATTTTCATTATATCTTTTTAAGATATTACTATGGAAAAGACTATTTGCTATAATTAAAGTTTATGAAAATAAACAGACTCTTGACCTATATTTATTCTATCCATTATCATTAATAAAAGAAATACATTGTGTATTCTTCATTGAAAAGTTAAATATATATGGATGACTAAAATTTTAAAGAATTTGACATCATTATTTTGCTGAATTATTAATATTTCAAATGTAATATTCACATTCATCATGAAACTATTTCAAATCTAACAATACACTTACAGAAGAATAAACCAAAGCCAGCTATCTATGTAAAACACAAATGATTTACACTTGAGAATAAATATATCTAAGATACCTGCATTTGTTGTTTTCTTAAAAAATAAACTTACATATTTATTTGAGAAACTTTTGTTTTCATTTCATATTCGCATAAACATTTGTCAGATAATTTATGTAAGAATGTACACTGGAATTTACACTGGAATACAATTTGTTGCATCTAACAATGCAAGGGAACAAATAAAAATGTACACTTAATCTACTTGAGTAAACCAATACATTCCATGTAATAACACAACCTGTTCAGCTGTGCAAAATAATTGATCTCTCATGTTTAAATGGCTATATTGAGTATGCTTACTTGTAAGCATAGGCATAAACTATCAAGAGTTAAAAAATATTTAATTTCTCAGCTTTAGGATGTATGCTTTATTTTTCAACCTATTGTAAAATGACGTCACAGCTAAATCAGCCTCTAGACATGCTTATATACAAATTTTCAAATCTTTCAAGAACTACCAATTTATTATTACCCATGATTTCCTCTATAGATTTGGGCTTGACTCACAGATGTCAAATAGGTAATGGGAAGAAGATCAAGGGTATAAATAAGTGCATTTTTAGATGCTAATATGTTGAATATTGTAAGAGGAACCATGAAAACCATGTAGTTAGCACTTTGGGAGGGCACCATTCCACACATCTTCAAAAAAAAACAAAAATAAAAACAAAAAACCAAAACTGGGCAGTTTATTGAAGAATCTAAAGTTGGTAAAAATTCACTTCAAAAATGGAACACTGTATATCTCAATATTGAGCTACAACTTCTTACTTTGGTCTTGTTGAGGAGTTCTAATTCCTTCTGCAATTAGCCATTCTTTTGAATCAACCTAGCATACAGCTAGTTGATTGTTTAGGGAGATGAGAGGAAAAGAGATGGAGAATACTCGGGAAGTGATTCAGAGCATGTATTGCCAATTTTTTTACACTGTGCATGCTATGCTTTTCCAAGTTGTCCTGTGCCCAATTAGAACCTGTTTTTTTTTTTCTTTCAAAAAAAATGAATTTCTGTCTAAAGCCCCTTGACTCCTACTAGTGCTAATAAAGAATTCTCAGTCAGCAATTTGCAGAGTAGGGAAGCCAGGGATAATACAACTGGGCAGCCTTTACAAGCAAAACAAAACACCAAAGAAAGGGAATAAAAAGGCTGACAAACAATGTAAGCTCTCCCATAAGGTTCACACTTATTTTTTTGAGCCATGATAATTAAAAAGATATTTTACATGCCTTTTAAAATGTACCATTAAAAAAGCTAAATCAGCTGTGACCATAATGATGCAAAGTTTTGATTATTATGGCAAATTATACCTTCACTATTCAGGAGAGGGCAAAAAAGTTTTGTGGCTCATCAAAAGAAGCTGGGAGTGAGAGCCAAGGCCACTGACACTTGTGGTTGCAGATTAAGCTGTGAGCAGACTCTAAATAAATTCCATTCTCCCCCATCCCCAAAATACACTATTCTGGCTATTAAGACTGACTTGCATTCTATGCATGCCAGTACTCTATCCATTCAGGATCACTTATTTCAGTGGGAGACAGGGAGGGCAGTCTTCTGAATTAGGAAGCTGTAACAGATTAGTTTTGTGTGTGTGTGCGTGTACGTGTGTGTGTGTATAACAGACTGCTAACTATGAATGATTACAGTCTCTGCTTCAACCTTAAATAAATCACATAATTTGTGTAAGTCAAAATCTTTTCAAGTACAAAAAAAAAGGAAAGAAAAAATATGTTGGCTTGTGTAATTTTTGAACCAGGAATTAGCATTTCTGTCATCAAGAATAAGTAATTAATATAATTCTTTGAGAATCACAAAATAAGGTTTTCAAAGACATATAATTAAATTAGCCAAACCAAAACTTTCAAAGATGTATAAGCTTACATAAGAATAAAACACCCAAATTATCTTGTGAACTCTTTGATTTTCTTGATTAAATGAAGTTTTCGTTTTGTGCTGATGAGGATTTTTAAAAGCTGTTTTGGAAAAAAGTATTCCCATTTAGAGCAGAAATAAGAATACATAAATCATAGGACTTAGAGGAAAAACATGAAGCAAATAAGTTATAATAATGCAAAAAAATTCTAAAATGAAATTATAGAAAATCAAACAATATTAAGGACCATAAACTAAATGTCATTAAAAATATTGACAATCTATTACAAATTCAGCATATCACTCAAACTGAAGTACAGAAAATAAAACCTTATAACTTCATTCCAAATTTAATTTTAATAAAAATATTTTCTCCACTACAAACAATCTTATGAGGTAAAACAAATAAAGGAACAAGTGCATATAGGCTACAAATAGTCTTTGAGAATCCAAAATACCTGTTTTCATATTTAATGATATCCTTGCATTTTATACATATGTTTTATATTTTCCCATCTATAAATCAAGATAATGTTTTCAAGCTAACTAGCACACAAAGAACAAAAAATATGTTCAAATTTGTAAGAATTTGTAAAAAACCATAAGTACATATTGAGGAGAATAGCTTCCTGTTGAGGAAAACTGTCTTTACTCAGTTTTACCTTAAAGGCAAACATCTGCTCAATCACATCAGCCAAATTATCAATTTTGTACATGGCACACAAAGCCCCTTCAGATCCAATAAGATGGCCTAAGTATGTATCACATGTCATTCAGTGGCAATGAGGCCAAGAAGGCAAGTATCACCATCTCAAGGTGCAAAAATCCTAACAGATATAATTTGATTGACAAAATCTACTTAGACCACATTTACATACTATTCACAAAATAAGTATGAAGTTGAAACAGGTATTAGAATATTGTCTCTGATGCTCACTATGTTATATCTGATATAAACTATGATTATATTGTTTTTTTTTTTTATTTTATTTATTTGATAGAGAGGAGTCACAAGTAGGCAGAAAGGCTGGCTGGGGGTGGCGGGGAAGCAGGCACCTCACCAAGCAGGGAGCCCGATGTGGAGCTCGAACCCAGGACCCTGGGATCATGACCTGAGCCAAAAGCAGAGGCTTTACCCTAATAAGCCACCCAGGCACCCCAATTACATTAAGAATCTTGACAGTTTTCATTGTGTAGGTTGGTTTGTGCTTGATAGTACAGTAAATATCGTTTTTCTCAAAAAACAATAACTAATTAAAATGACAATTAGGTTATTATCTCAGCTTCATTAAATGTCTTATCCACCAAAGAGGATATAGAAATTATTAGGGGGGAAAAGAACCAGCTCCATGGTACAAATTATAGCTTTCAATGTTAAGGACATAAAGATTCTTTAAAGGGAAACTTGGGATCATGTAGTATATGGAAGGTCCATAGCTTCCACACACCACATTGTTGAGCTCTTGGAAAGGGTTGTTATAAAAAAGCAAATGATAACAGATTTCTGTTAATATTTCCAAGTGATTTTTCTAATAATGATACAAATTTTGCTCATAAGAATATCACCAGTAAATGTAAGGATGCATAACTTGGAACATTTAATATCCCTTTCTAAATAATATTATAAAAATTGCTTTAAATTTTTTTTGCATTCAATTTTATGGGTTAAAATTCGTATGAATAAAAAAGAGCATATATTTGTTTAAATGGATTTTAACCACTCAGCAAAATTTTATCAAAGTCATGAAATCATTCAGTATTATGTTATTTTTATTAACAATGATTGATTACAGTTGTATAAATTAATCTGAAATTATAAAAACACTCTATAATGGATTGAATTGTATTCCTTAAAAATTTATATGTTGAAGGCCTAACCCCCAATGTGACTGTATTTGGAAATAGGGCCTTTAAGAAAATAAGGTTAAAGGTGGTCATAAGTGTAGGTCCTAATCTAATAGGACTCGTTTCCTTGTAAGAAGGGAAAGAATTAAAAAAAAGAAGAAGAAGAAGAAGAAGAGGAAGAGACAGTAGAGATGTTTCTCTCAATCTTGTGCATATAGAAAAGGCTATGTATGGACAAAGGGAAAAGATAAGCATTTAAAAGTCTAGCAGAGGGGCTCATGGGCTGCTGAGTCGGTTAAACATCTAACTCTTTGTTTTTTTTTTTAAGATTTTATTTATTTATTTGACAGAGAAATTACAAGTAGGCAGAGAGGCAGGCAGAGAAAGAGGGGGAAGCAGGCTCCCTGCTAAGCAGAGAGTCCGAAGCAGGACTCAATCCCAGGACCCTGAGATCATGACCTGAGCCGAAGGCAGGGACTGAGCCCCCCAGGTGCGCCAAACATCTAACTCTTGACTGCAGCTCAGATCATGATGTCAAGGTCCTGGAATTGAGCCCTGTGTGGGGCTCTGTGCTAAGTAGATTCTGCTTGAGGAGTTTCTTTCTCTCCCTCTCCCCCTGCCCTTTCCTCTGCATGTTCTCCCACTCTCTCACAAATAAATAAATATTTAAAAAATAAAAATAAAATAATAAAAGCCTAGCAGAGACACCTCACAATGAAGCTACCTGGCTGGCACCTTGATCTGGACTTGCAGCCTCCAGAACCATTAGAAAATAAATTTATATTGTCCAAGTCACCCACTTGCAGCATTCTGTTATGGCAGCCCTAGCAGACTAACACAGTCTCCATAAATACTAGTTTTTGTCCTGTAATTATATATATGTACAAAGCAGAGGAGTCATGCAATTTTTCTGAACCAGTTTCTTTGTTTGTAAACTAAGAGGTCTAAATTAACTAAGGGATGGTAAATAAAGACACACATGATGCCACTCTTTTTGTTTCCCCCTTGCCCACAGTAAACAAACTATTCCAGGTAAATCATTACCAGTCAATGGGAATTGTCTTTTGAGATGAGGCCAATCATCACACCCAAGTTGGAAGATGTGTAAGATCTGCTATTGCACTAGCAAGGCAGGTCCCTACTACTAAAATGTGGCTTGTGGACCAGCAGAAACAGCAGCAACAGCACCTGGGAGCTTGTGAGAAATGCAAGCTCTCAGACCCAAGACCAACCTTCTGAACCAGACTTGCCTTTACAATATCTGCAATGGACATTAAAGTTTGAGAAGTACTGATCTAGTGTTCAGAACTTTCTATAAGGAAAAACTCCCAGGCCACAAGATAATTACGGCCCGTTATATATTTTGTTTGGTTTCTACACTGTTTAAAATTCTTGAATGACTTGTCAAAAATTAAAATTGGGGAGAGAGTTCATACAAAGGTATTAATTGGTTGATAAATCAGAAGCTCATGTAAAAATGGGCTAACATTTTTTTTGCATCATACAAGAGGGAAGTGAGTGGCATTTCCTCTATTATGACATGATTTACTTATGTTATCTGTTTGGCCCTGTTATGCATTGATTTTGTAATTTCTGCCTTTTCTTCCACATAGCATTGGAGGAAAACACAAAGAGGAAATATTTTAAAGTTAGAGATCTTAAAAGATACAAGTGTCTGTCCAAAATTAAAATTCTTATTTAATAAATTTTGGTTTCTCTTATTCTTTCTTTCTTTTTTTTTTTAAATTTTATTTGTCAGAGAGAGAGAGAGAGAGAGAGAGGAGCGAGAGTGAGCACAGGCAAACGGAGTGGCAGGCAGAGGCAGAGGGAGAAGCAGGCTCCCTGCCAAGCAAGGAGCCCGATGCGGGACTCGATCCCAAGACGCTGGGATCATGACCTGAGCCAAGGCAGCTACTTAACCAACTGAGCCACCCAGGAGTCCCTCTCTTATTCATTCTTTACAAATGTTGTTTTTAATCTGAACCTAAACATTACTTTAATGATGAAATGTGTATTATGGTATGCATCTGATTAATCCATTAGTGAAACATTATTTAACATAGATTTTTAGCAGTCCAGGAGAATTTTTTTTTCTTGAAAGATACTAATTTTGTGTAAAGTAGATTGTCTGTTTTGTTTCACATCTTGAAAACATCATTTTTAAAATCTCACACCTTGAAATATTTTAGAGGGCTGGGAAATGTAGAAAAAACGAGGAATTAAAGAAACATACATATGAAAGAAATAAATTAATAAAATAATGATTAGCTGACCCAAGATTAAATTTAGAAGTGTATATGGCATTAGCCTGGAGGATGCCACACATCTAGTTATGGTAACTCTCTTTGGCAGCTCCTTGGAAATATAAGGGAATTAATTATAAGACATATTGCATCAAAGATATTTTTTGGAAGATACATAAAATATCTTGGGCCTTTAATTTGAAACTTTCAGGATGATGGTTTTCACTGAAATTAATGGAAATTAAGAAAATGTGTACCATATTGGCAATATTATTCTCATTTTTACTTCTCATTACATTAGGAATTTTATCCTCCTACTCTCAAACCCCAAATCTTATTAATATTTTAAGGTTTAGAATCATGAAAGCCATTTACATTTCTGTTAAAAAACATAACTCTTGGGTCTTCATTGCCTTAAATACTGCATACATTCATTCACACAATTTCAACCATAATGTCAATAGCAACAAACAATACATTTTTATCACTAGGTCTATTTATCCAAATTCTTATTTTCTACATCTTATCAAATACCAAAAATATGTACCTAAGAAGCTTCCTAAAGCTGAATATACTTATTAACTAATTTCATTTCCCTCACATAACCATTTTTTTTCTTAGCTCAAGCACTGTAATTTTTTTTTTTTTAAGATTTCATTCATTCATCAGAAAGAGAGAGAGAGAGAAGGAGGGACAGCACGAGTGGGAGGAGCAGTAGGCAGAGGGAGAAGCAGGCTCCCCGCTGAATAAGGAGACCAATGCAGGACTCCATCCTAGGGATCCATCCTGGGATCATGACCTGAGCTGAAGGCAGGTGTTTAACTGACTGAGCCACCCAGGCATCCCAATAAGCACTGTAATCTTAAAAATCACTGGAGATAAGGAGTGCCTGGGTGGCTCAGTCAGTTGAGCATCTGACTCTTGATTTTGGCTCAGGTTAAAAATCTCAGAGCTGTGGGATCAAGCCTTGCATGGGGCTTTGCGCTCAGTGAGAGTCTGCTTGAGAGACCTCTGCTCCTCTCCCCTGAACTCTCTCTTTCCCTTCCTAAAAATAAGTAGATCTTAAAAAAAAAAAAAAAAAAAATCACTGGACCAACTGAATATAAACTAGAAATAGGGGTAAAACATGTTGCCAACTCCCATGAGTTTTTTTTTTTTTTTTAAAGATTTTTTTTTTATTTATTTATCTGACAGAAAGAGATCACAAGTAGGCAAAGAGGCAGGCAGAGAGAGAGGAGGAAGCAGGCTCCCTGCTGAGCAGAGAGCCCGACGCGGGACTCGATCCCAGGACCCTGAGATCATTTTAATGAATGCCTGTTTTCAGTGTGCACCATACTACAGATTTTCAATGACCGACCATATTGGGAAAGTTGCTCATGGCTCTCCCCGTCTTACTGGACTTACTGGTATCTGCCTCTTCTAATCCTCCCACATACTATTTTCAGATTCATCTTACATATCACTATTATCATAGTATTTTCTTATTTTAAGCATCACTATTCACTCCCTTACTTCTGTTTAACTAGTTCCAATATAAGCCTTCTCTTTAGCTGTTTAATTTTTTTTTAATTTAAAATAAAAGTAAACATACAGTGTAACATTGGTTTCAGGATTGAAATTTAGTGATTCATCACATATATAAAACACCAAGTGCTCACACCAACAAGTGCCCTCCTTAATATACATCACCCCCCCAAAAATACACATCACTCATTTAGCACATCTCCCCCATCCTCCTCCCTTCCAGCAACCCTTGGTTTGTTCTCTACAGTTAAGAGTTTATGTTTTGCCTCCCTCTCTGCTTTTATCTTATTTTATTTTTCCTTCCCCTTCTCTATGTTCATCTGTTTTGTTTCTTAAATTCCACATGGGAGGGAAATAATATGGTATTTGTTTTTTTCTCTGTGTTATTTCACTTAGCATAATAGACTCTATATTATGCTATATATCATAATACGCTCTAGTCCCATCCACATTGTTGTCAATGGCAAGATTCCATTATTTTGATGGCAGAGTAAAATTCCATTATATACAAAGATCTTTATCTATATCTATATCTATCACAAATTATTTATCCATTCATCTGTCAATGGACATTTGAAGTAGCTCCATAATTTGGTTATTCTTGATATTGTCACTATAAACATGGGATGTGTGTGTCCCTTTAAATAAGCATTTTTATATCCTTTGGATACATACCTAGAAGTGCAATTGCTAGGTTGTAGGGTATTCTATTTTTAACTTTTTTTTTTTTTTTAAAGATTTTATTTATTTATTTGTCAGAGAGAGAGAGGGAGAGAGAGGGAGCACAGGCAGACAGAATGGCAGGCAGAGACAGAGGGAGAAGCAGGCTTCCTGCTGAGCAAGGAGCCTGATGCGGGACTCGATCCCAGGACGCTGGGATCATGACCTGAGCTGAAAGCAGCTGCTTAACCAACTGAGCCACCCAGGCGTCCCTATTTTTAACTTTTTGAGTAACCTCCATACTGTTTTCCACAGTGGTTGCACCAATTTGCATTCCCAATAATAGTGCAAATGTGTTCCCCTTCTCTGCATCCTTGCCCTCACCTTTTGTTTCCAGAGTTGTTAATTTTAGCCATTCTGACAGGTAGGAGGTGATACTTCACTGTGGTTTTGATTTGTCTTTCCCTGATGATGAGTGATGTTGAACATTTTTTGAGGTGTCTGTTAGCCATTTGTATTTTTCCTTAGAAAATTCATAATTCTGCACATTTCTTAGCTGGGTTATATATTTTGGGGGTGTTGAGTTTGGTGGGATCTTTATAGTTTCTGGATACTAGCCCTTTTTCTGATACACAATTTGCAAATATGTTCTCTCACTCTATATGTTTCCTTTTAGTTTTGTTGATTGTTTCCTTTCAAAGTGCAAAAGCTTTTTATCTTGATGAGGTCCCAATTGCTCATTTTTGCTTGGGTTACCCTTGTCTCCAAAGACATGTCTAGTAAGACATTGCTGCAGCCAAGGTCAAAGAGGTTGCTGCCTGTGTTGCCATCTAGGATTTTGATGATTTCCTATCTCACATTTATGTCTTTCATCCATTTTAAATTCAGTTTTGTGCATGGTGCAAGTAGTCCAGTTTCATTCTTTTGCAGGTCACTGTCCAGTTTTCCTAAATACCATTTACTAAAGAGACTGTCTTTTTTACACTGGATGGATATTCTTTCCTGCTTTGTTAAAGATTAGTTCATCATTTGGTTGTAGGCCCATTTCTGGGTTCTCTTTTCTATTCCACTGATCTATGTGTCAGTTTTTGTGCCAGCACCACACTATCTTAATGATTATCGCTTTGTTATATAGCTTGAAGTCCAGGATTGTGAGGTCTCCCACTTTACTTTTCTTTCTCAACATTACTTTGGCTATTCAGTCTTTTCTGGTTCCATATAAATTTTAGAATTGTTTGTTCTAGTTCTATGAAAAATGCTATTGTTGTTTTGATCAGGATTGTATTGAATCTGTAGATTGCTCTGAATAGTATAAACCTTTTAACAGTATCTGTTCTTCAAATCATGAGCATGGAATGTTTTTCCATTTCTTTGTGTCTTTAATTTTTTTTAAAGATTTTATTTACTTATTTGACACAGAGAGAGAGATCCCAAGTAGGCAGAGAGGTAGGCAGAGAGAGAGGGGGAAGCAGGCTCCCCACTGAGCAGAGAACCCAAGGCGGGGCTCGATTCCAGGACCCTGGGATCATGACCTGAGCCGAAGGCAGAGGATTTAAACCACTGAGCCACCCAGGTGCCCCTTTAATTTCTTTCTTAAGTGTTCTATAGTTTTCAGCATTTTTCAGTTTTACCTCTTTAGTTAGGTTTATTTCTAGGTATCTTACAGTTTTTGGTGCAATTGTAAATGGGATCAATTCCTTGATTTTTCTTTCTGCTGTTTCACTATTGGTATATAGAAATTCAACAGATTTCTGTATTCTGATTTTATATCCTGCAACTTAGCTGAATTCGTTTATCAGTTCTAGCAAATTTTTGGTGGAGGTCTTTCAGGTTTTCTACATAGAGTAATCTTATCTGCAAATAGTGAAAATCTGACTTCTTTCTTGCTTATTTGGATGCCTTTCATTCCTTTTGTTGTCTGATTCCTGAGGCTAGGACTTCCAGTACTATGTTGAACAACAGTGGTGAGAGTGGGCATCCCTGTTGTTTTCCTGACCTTAGTGGAAAAGCTCTCAGTTTTTCCCCATTAAGGATATTAGCTAGGGGTCTTCTGTACATGACATTTATGATGTTGAGGTATGATCTTTCTATCCCTATTCTCTTAAGGGTTTTTATCAAGAAAGGATGATTTATTTTGTCAAATGCTTTTTCTGCATCTATTGAAAGGATTATATGGTTCTTATCCTTTCTTTTATTAATGTGGTATATCATGTTGATTGATTGGCTGATACTGAACCCTCCCTGCAGCCCAGAATAAATCCTACTTAATCATGGTGAATAATCCTTTTAATGTACTGTTGGATTGAATTAAGTATCTTGTTGAGAACTTTTGCATCCATGTTCATCAGGAACGGATATTGGTCTGTAATTCTTTGTAGTGGGGGTCTTAGCCTGTTTTTGGAATCAAGGTAATGATGGCCTCATTAGAATGAATGTGGAAGTTTGCTCTCCATTTCTGGGTTTGGTTGTTTTGTTTTGTTTGGAATAGCTGTAAGAAATTAGGTATTGGGGTGCCTGGGTGGCACCATCAGTTGAGCACCTGACTCTTGGCTTCAAATCAGGTGATGGTTTCAGAGTTGTGAGATCCAGCCCCATGTGGCACCATGCTCAGCAAGGAGCTAACTTGAGTTTCTCCCTCTCTTTTTGCCCCTCCCCCATTCACACACATGCACACACTCTCTCTCATTCAATGAAGAATAAGTATTAACTCTTCTTTAAATGTTTGGTAGGATTCCTCTGGAAGTCATCCAGCCCTAGACCCTTGTTTGTTGGAAGGTTTTTGATTACTCATTCAATTTCTTTGCTGATTATGGGTCTGTTCAAATTTTCTGTTTCTTCCCTATTTCAGTTTGGTAGTTTATGTTTCTAGGAATTTATCCATATCTTCCAGATTTTCCAATTTGTTGGTATATAACAGCTCATAATATTATCTTATAATTGTTGGTACTTGAAGATGCCAGAGTGGCTCCATTGGTTAAGCATTCAAATCTTGGTTTTGACTCAGGTCATGATCTCAGGATCATGGGATCAAGCCCCAGGTGGCTACATGCTCAACAGGGAGTCTGCTTGAGATTCTGTCTCTCACTGTGCACCTCACCCCATCAAGTGAATAAATCAATCTTTTTAAAAAACAATAATCGTTTGTATTTCTTCAGTGTTCATTGTGATCTTTC
Source organism: Neogale vison (assembly GCF_020171115.1). NCBI lineage: Eukaryota > Metazoa > Chordata > Mammalia > Carnivora > Mustelidae > Neogale > Neogale vison. Next base: position 23,200,671 of record NC_058093.1, read on the forward strand.
CACTTTTACTTGTGATTTTATTTATTTGGGTACTTTCTTTTTTTTTTTTTAAGATTTATTTATTTATTTGACAGACAGAGATCACAAGTAAGCAGAGAGGCAGGCAGAGGGAGAGAATGGGGAAGCAGACTCCCTGCTGAGCAGAAGCCCGATGTGGGGCTCAATCCCAGGACCCTGAGATCATGACCTGAGCTGAAGGTAGAGGCTTAACCCACTGAGCCACTCAGGCGCCCCTCCTTTCTCTTTTCTTTTTGATAAGTCTGGCCAGTGGTTTATCAATTTTGTTAACCCTCTCAAAGAACCAGCTCCTAGTTTTGTGGATCTGGACTACTAGTTTTGTTTTTTGTTTGTTTGTTTTTTATTTCATTGATTTCTGCTCTAATCTTAATTGTTTCCCTTCTTCTGCTGGTTTTAGGCTTTACTTGCTTTTCTGTTCCAGATCCTTTAGGTGTAAGCGTGGTTGTATATCTAAGGATTTTCTTGCTTCTTAAGGATGGCCTGCATTGCTCTATACTTGCTTCTTATGACAACCTTTGCTGTGTCCCAAAGGGCTTAAACATTTTTTCATTTTCATTTTGCTTCCATGTATTTTTTATTATTCCTTAATTTCCTGGTTAACTCATTCATTCTGTAGTAGAACACTCTTTAACTTCCATTTATTTGGGGTCTTTCCAAATTTTTTCTTGTGGTCGACTTCAAGTTTCATAGCTTTGTGGTCTGAAAATATGATACAGTGCCCCTCATCTCTTATTACAGTCTTACAGTCTTTGGCTTAAAATCTAGTTTGCTTAATATAAGTTTGGCCACTCCAGCTTTCTTTTGATGTCCATTAGCATGACAGATGGTTCTTCACCCTCTCACTTTCAATCTGGACATGCCTTTGTATCATAAATGAGTCTTTTGTAAGCAATATATTGATGGCTCTTGGTTTTTTATATCCATTCTGATACTGTATTTCTTTTGTTTGGAGCATTTAGCCCATTTATATTCACCATAATTATTGATAGATACGAATTTAGTGCCATTGTATTACTTGTAAAGTCACTGTTCCTACAGATTGTCTCTGTTCCTTTCTAGTCTTTGTTGCTTTGGTTTCTCTTTCCCACTCAAAGGGTCCCCTTTAATATTTTTTGCAGAGCTGATTTAGTGTTCAGTAACTCCTTTAGGTTTTGCTTGTCTTGGAAACTCTTTATCTCTCCTTCTATTCTGAATGACAGCCTTGCTAAATAAAATATTCTTGGCTACATGTTTTTCCCATTGATCATGTTGAATATATTGTGCCACTCTCTTCTGGACTGCTATATTTCTGTGGACAGATCTGTTGCTAACCATAGGTGTCCATCCTTGTAGCTTAAGGACCTTTTGTCCCTAACTACTTTCAGAATACTATATGTATATTTGTATTTTAGAAGTTTCACTGTATGTCTTGGTGTAGACCTGTTTTTGCTGATTTTGAGGGGAATTCTCTGTGCCTCTTGTATTTGAATGCCTATCTCCTTCCCCAGATTAGGGTAGTTCTTGGCTATAATTTATCCAAATAAACGTTCTGTCCCCTTTTCCCCACTCTTCTTCTGGGACTCCTGCGATACAGATATTATTGTGCTTTGTGGAAACACTGAGTTCTCTATGTCTATATTCATTATCTAAGAGCTTTCTTTTCAGCTTCATTATTTTCCATAATTTTATCTTATACATCATCTATTTGAGCCTCTGCTTTTTCCATCCTCAATGTGATTACATCCACTCAGTTTTGCATCTTGGTCATAGCATTTTCTGAGTTTGACATGAATAGGTCAAACTCTCTGCAGCCAGGGTTACTTTGGTGTCCTCTATGCATCTTTCAAGCCCAGCTAGTGTTCTTCTGACTGTTCTAAATTCTTGTTCAGATATATTGCTTATATCTGTTTTTACCAAATCCCTGGATGTGATTTCTTCTTGATTTTTCTTTTGAGGAGAATTCCTCGATCTTGTCATTATATCTAGCTTTCTGTCTTTCATGTATTATGAAAGCTTGTTGTGTTTCCTGCTCCAGCTTTGCTGGTGGCAGGGAGTGGAAGATGATATCACCCTATCCTCTCCTCCCTGGGGAGTGGAACTTGCCACCACTGTTTAGGAGGTCCTCAAAGAAATCTCCCCTCCTGTGTGCCAAGCTTCCGTCAGAGCCCTGTACTCAACCTGTCTGTGCCCAGCCGATGGCATGCCCAGTGCCATAATTCTCCTGTGTGTTACCTCTGACCAGCAGATGGTATTTAAAACTCTAAATCTTAGGGGCACCTGGATGGCTCAGTGGGTTAAACCTTTGCCTTTGGCTCAAGTCATGATCTTAGACTCCTGGGATTAAGTTACACATCAGGCTCTCTACTTAGCAGGAAACTGGCTTCCCCCTCTCTCTCTGTCTGCCTCTATCCTTGCTTGTGATCTCTTTCTCTTTGCCAAATAAATAAGTAAAATCTTTTAAAAAAATAAGTAAAACTCTAAATCTTAAAGTACCCAACAAGGTACAGACCCGCTCCTTTTCCCTGGAGGAGAGCCTCACAGTACTGCATTTTTCACCATTCTGTCCCAGAAAAGCAGTTGCATACCAGCATAGATGTCTGGTCTCTATGATGAAGCAAAGCAAAAAGTGGGGACCAAGTTATATACCCTCTGCATATGTCTCTGTCCCCTGCTGTTGAAAGCAATAAAGTTTTCAATAGAGCCCAGTGAGCCTTCTGTCCTTGGAGAGGGAAAATACCCTCTTCCAAATGTACTCCAAGAAGGGGTATTCCTTCCCAGTGTGACCCAGGGGATCCCCAATGGATGGCATCTTGTTCAAACCCTATTCAGTGCTCTCTCTTCTTGACTTCTCTCTATGAAAAGGGCTCCTTCCCTTGGGCACAACAGCTTTTCTCTCCCCCAATTTATGTCTCCAAACCTCACATCTGCCATGTTCTCTCCCTCCAATTGTGCAAATTGTATTCTTAATCCTCAGATCAGTTTCATAGTTGTTCAAAATGATTTGATGTTGTTCTGTGTTCAAGGGATGAGGCAAGGTCAGGGTCCCCTCACTACTCTGCCATCTAAACTCCTTCCCCTTCTCTTTAGCTTTTAAGGCCTTCAAAATCTACATTCTTCCTAGCTATCTAAATATTCTCTGTTCTGTGCAATCTATTTCCTCAAGTACTTGCAAATGCTCAATCTCTGTTCTTATCTTTGTATATTCATTTTCCATGTCTACACTCATCTTGATTTCCTCTACTTCATTTTTCTAAAGATTTTATTTATTTATTTGATAGACAGAGATCACAAGTAGTCAGAGAGGCAGGCGAGGGATGGGGGGAGAAGCAGGCTCCATGCTGTGCAGACAGCCCGATGCAGGGCTCAATCCCAGGACCCTGAGATTCTGACCTGAGCTGAAGGCAGAGGTTTTAACCCACTGAGCCACCCAGGCACCCCTCTACTTCATTTTTAATTAAACAAATATGTGTTTATCAGCCACTATGTGTCATCTTTTAATGTCCAATCCAAATTCCACTATCTTCATTAAATCTTTCCTGAGCATGCCAGCACTGACTCATTTGTGACCATCATTACTAATATTTTAATACTTTCCCTTTTTGGAATGATTATTATGGCCACATGGCCAGTTAAAAAATTTATATACAATATTCCTTTTCTTCTTCTTAACACCACTGTGAGGTATTATAATTCCCATGTTGCAAATGATGAACCTGAACCTCAGAGCCCTCCAACGTTTAGTTTGAACTATAGAAATTAGCACTAGATCTGTATTGATTTGCCTGGGTCACTATTACTCAGTGTCCCCAGTTAGATTCTACGTGCTTTAAGAACAGAGAACATGGCTTATTTTTCTGTCCCCTTCTAATACTCAACACTATGCTGAACACTTAAAGGTCATTAATCAAATTTAGTTGATTAATAAATGAAATGTTCCAGGGTATAAATTCTGGTTGCTCAGGCCATACAAGTGAGTTCTCCAACATTAAAAGTCTTATTTTGAGCTAAGAGGCTCATTCTCTTTACTCTGCTTAACAAGAAGGAAAAAAAAAAAATGCATGAAAGAGATAAAGTATTAGGTAGGCAAAAAATGTTTGTGTGAACAACAGGAAACTTAAAATTTAGTAGCAAGGTTGTTTTATTACGAATATGTTTCTAGTTTATGAAGTAAGATAGTGATAGTATATAAAATAGTTTAAAGATTTCTGAAATTATTTTAGAGGGAGAGATTGAGAGCAGGGGCAGGAACAGATGGAGAGAGATAAGCAGACTCCATGCTGAGAACAAAGCTCTATGTGGGGTTTGATCCCACGACCCTGAGATCATGATCTGAGCAGAAATCAAGAGTTGATGCTTAATGGACTGAGCAACCCAGACACCCCAAAAATATTCTAAAATTATATGGGGCACCTGGGTGGCTCAGTTATTGGGCATCTACCTTCAGTTTGGGTCATGATCACAAGGTCCCTGCTTGATGGGAAGGCTGCTTCTCCCTCTCCCACTCCCCCTGCTTATGTTCCCTCTCTCACTGTGTCTCTGTCAAATAAATAAATAAAATATATATTTTTTAATTATATTAAATGTTCTCACTTTGAAATTTTGGAAATGCAATATTGGTGCAGACAAAAAAACCCTGGACCTTCATTTATAATGCCTGCAACATATGTGAACCAGATAGCAACAAGCCAAGTTTGAGCTGAATCCTCCACCAATCAGTCCTATCTCAGTTCCCTTTCTCCTGACATTATGAATAATATATTTGGTTAAAAACAGGGAAAGCAAACATAAAGGATAAATATGTCCTTTCTTTTCTGTCAATAATTATTTACGATGCTCACAGCCTCATGGATGCAAATTGATTTATCACCAGATTCCTGTTAAATTGCTTGAATTCATTACAAAGTGTAAAACTATGGAACAACTGATGTGATTCAATGTATAGGACCTCTACTGGTATGGAACAAAGAACACCATGTTGACCTTGATCTTACAGCAATCTAAGTTTTCTTTGCCTGGCTTGAATGGCCTATCGTGATATGACAAGGGATACATCTCTGGCCATCACTACAGCTATGCCTGGCTACCTGAAGTTCTCTGTACACTACATCTTATTTCTACCCCTGTGGTACATGCTCATCCCTTGTCTGGAATGGCTCATTCACCCAACTATTGCTCAGGACAAGTGTAACTCCAAATTGAAGAGCAAAACAAAAACAGTAATTAATATTGACATTATAAGAAGAAACCTCCTAAGTTAACTCTAAGAAAACAGTATTTTTTGTGCTGGATAATTAAAAGGATGTAAATGATAGTGATGATAATTGCAGTTGACGATACTAAATAATATTTATTAAGTGATTAATATATCCTAGACTCCCTGCTGAAAGTCTTAATACATTACCAGATATAACATCAAACACAGACACAGTGAGGTAGATATTATATTATCTACATTTTACAGATTAGAAAACAAGAATAGAGAGTTTAAGTAACTTGTTTAATTGTATATATCTAGTTAATGTAACAAAGCTCAATGTGAATTCAATTACAACTAATTTAATACCACAGTGTGAGGAGAGCACCATTCAAAATAATACACTCCTTTAATGCCTTTTGTTACATTATTAGTCAAATTGAAGTAATGACTTTTTTTAGAAAGCATCTTAATTTTTTGCAGTCAATAAACCGGGGGTAAATCCACAATAATAACAATAATAGTTTTCATCATTAGTATGTGCTGTTTTATTTACTCAAAAATGATTCCAGGATTTTTATGGCATTTTTAAAGCTTGTTAAGCAAAATAATCAAGAATGGAAGTACTAAGAATAATTTTGTAGCAGTTTAAATAATCTCAGAAGGTAAAAGTTATAAAACAAGAACTGACATTGTTCTATATTTTTTAGTGAGATGGATGATAGCTGACTAAATCAATGGAGGTGTATAAAATAACCATGATTTAATTTAAATATATATAATTATTGCAAACACAGATGTTTATGCAAAAAATGAGGCAGATACACTTTTTTGTGATTAATTTTTAGAAAACCAAACATAATGCTATAAATCATATTACATCTTTGACTAAACCATCTCTATGCCTTAACAGATTCTCTTGCCTATGAAGGAAGTCAGTGAACAGTGTTAACAATCTCTAAATGAAATACCGTAATGATTATGGAAATAGCCATCACGGATGCAGCAAAATAAAACAAAACAAAAAATAACATAAAGTGTGTATATACATCATTTCCCATTATTTCTCTGTGAACACCTTACAGGTTTGAAGTTGTGTAAATGCACACATTGTTAGGTGTGTGTTTTCTGTCCAAATATTTCAAAGTTACCACTTTTCATATCTCATTCAGAGTATTAGAAGGTTTTAATTTTTAAGAAGTCAACCTAACTGAAAATCTTGTAAGCATAAATGCATATACACATGTTTGCAAAGAGGAAGAGGAGTATATTACAAGTGAGATAAATGACAAGAATGGTAAATGTTCTGTTGCTGACTTCCAGAAAGGTACCTATTAATTTGTCTTTGCAGTCTGCCTTCAGAAATCAACAAGTAAAGGAAACAATATATGATTTGGGGCAATGGCATTGCCTTCACTAACTGAGTTATTTTGTGACAAAACTCTAATGCCTACATTCACAGGTGAAAGTGACAAAGACTTAATTTAGATATTTGCTGAGAAGATCTTTAGACATAAATTTGGGGGAAAACATGATGCTCTTCTCTCAGGCTGAATTAATACATGAATGAAAGATTTGCTAATTATTACTTAATGAATCCCAGTTAAAAGAATATGGTGACTTTCAATATGAAACTACCTGGAAGTTAAGATATTCTCTTAGGGAAGAGTCATTAGCTTTTTCCAATAAATCATATACTTTGTAGCCAAGCCAGATGAATGTTATATATATATGACAAAATCTTACAGAAGTTCTCACTTTGAGTATGGGTAATAATCTCTCCACCAAATTTGCAAAGTTACTACCACAGTAATATTGTTGTGGCAATAAATATTATTAAGCTATTGTATCATCAACAATTTAAGGTCCAAGCTTAAAGAGTTACGAATATAACTAAATCAATGTGAAACTTACATGATAGTCATTTGATTAGTAATCCTGATCTTTCAACAAAAAACAGAACTATAAAATTTTACCACTGATACAAATTTTCTCCCTAAAGACACTTATTTTATATGTGGTTTGTGTTTTGCAGTTTTATCAATAGCAAGTTGCTGAGCAACTCTGTCCCTGAGAGAGTAAATTGTGCTAATACCTGATTTTTGATGCTAAGGCTCTTAGAGGACAGCAGCTTACATTATTTTTCTTTTACATGTTCAAAGAAGAATATATAAGAAGCAAGCAGACAACTGGAAAAATGTCACTTCTCTTCCATCTCTCTGTATCTAACTTCTGGGCTGTAGACACAGAATTATTGGAGGAGATACGGAAGAACATTTACTAAATCTTCTCCCCTAATTCACCGCACATGGGTACTATTTTGTTGACAATGCCTTTGGTGTCACACTTTAAGGTGTCCTATAATTCTTATATCAATCACAAAGACAATATTTTGAAGGTTACAAATGATAACATTTCCTTGAAATATTTAAATAATGTTACTTAATGGATATAAGGTCTCTGTGAATGTATATTTTAAATGTTGGATAATGAGGGTCTGAGAGCCTATTTTGATTTTTTATTTTAATTTTATATAAATAGCTCTCTTAACATCTTCGCCCTCTACTTGCATTGTCCTAGATCTAGACTTTGTTATATAGTTTGGACCTCTTGTTGTTATAAGCATTGTACAATACATACAGATAATTTTTCTCTCCTTGGTCAAATTCTCTCAACTTTGAATATTTCTCTTTATCCTTATTTATCTTTTTATTTTTGCATCTCCAAAATTAATACTTTAACAAAGATGTGACAGTATCTACTGAATACAGTGTAGTTACTCTTGCACTGTACATTTAAACAAGCTTATGGTATATACCAGATCAAAATTATATCTTTTGTAATACTAAAGTATTAGTTAATAATTTACACAGCTCTATACAGAAATGTAGTAATTAATAATATCATTCATGATAAATTTTTGACATAATTATGTATTTAGAAGTGAAGATTCTAGTGTCATTTTAAAAATGAAGAATTTAGGTAATTTTTTAAAATATTTTTATTTATTTATTTGACAGAGCGAGATCATAAGTAGGCAGAGAGGCAGGCAGAGAGAAAGAGGAGGAAGCAGGCTCCCCGCTGAGCAGAGAGCCCGATGCGGAACTCGATCCCAGGACCCTGAGATCATGACCTGAGCCGAAGGCAGAGGCTTAACCCACTGAGCCACCCAGGCACCCAAGAATTTAGGTATTTTTAAACATTATAATATATTTATTATTATGACCAAGCCTGTCGTGTCTTTTACAATTTTGAATATCTTATAATGTTATTACATTCATAGTGAATAAAATCAAAATCCACATTAATTTATCACTCAGCATCAGGGTGAATGGTTTAATTTTTGTGAAATCACAGTTGAAATCTTCAAACAATAGCTAACATTATATAACAAAATATTTTATTGGGTTATCTAAAGAACTGAGGCAAATTCTAGATGTAGTAAAGCACTAGTAAAGATAAGTGAATCTCATGGACCAGTTATCCTCAAAGTCATTATTAAGTCATTCTATGCTTGTTCACTCATGTTTAAAAAAGGTTTCCCCTTTCCATACAACAATAAAGTAGTTGTCAATATGCCAGTAAGCACATAATGATAAGACAGTACGGCTATGTGAAGTTTGGAAACAGCTTCTTTGTTCAAATCTCCATGGATTAAGGAATGAATGTAATGCATTATATCTAAATACACCAGGATGAAAAGTTATCAATAGAAAAAAATATGCAAAAGCAGTCAATGTTTGTACAGACTACCTTGAATAACATCTGATCAGGAATAATCATTGAGAATTATCCTGAGCTAGAAAGAACTTTAAAGGGAAAAAAACAAAAAACAAAATCTACCAATATATTTCCAAGAAGGCCATTTTCACAGCTCTTTATCTTTAATAAGCTATTTTTGACAAAATGAGTAAAGATATGAAAAAAATATCAAATGGATATTGTTATCACAAGATAAAAATGACACAGTGAGAAAGAACCTGAATTAATCCCTCTGCACTAATGTTTTCAAAGAGGAAATGTAACTTTCTGATCATATTTTTCTTTCATATAATTCTTTACATTGGTTTTGTGTGTGCATGTCTACATGCACACATTTCCTCAGTGTCAGTGAGAGGTTGAAAGTAGTACAAGAAAAAGCATGGTAAGCATTTTTGAATGTATAAAATAGAGCAAAAAATATACTGCAAAGTCATGTCTACCAGGTGTTTGTTCTACCCTGGTGGTGTTTATTAAGGAGGGCACGTGTTGCATGGAGCACTGGGTTTTATACATAAACAATGAATCTTGGAACACTACATCAAAAACTAATGATGACTAACATGGTGACTAACATAACAATAAAAAAATAAAATAAAATAAAATCCAAAAAGTGCAAAAGAATGACTCTAGTAGTAGTGCTAAGACCAGTAAGTCTCTTTAAAGCTCCCATCTTAATCACACTGTAAAATCTTATATTTTTCTGCTACATGATCATAAAATTATAACACACCAACCAGGCATATCTGTTATATAGTAGGTACAGACTCACAATTAATGCACCAGTTTGAGAAACTGACATCAGGAATGTAGCTCACTTATTTTAAGACATTATTTGGTTACATTATATTTTATTTAGGGTGCCTGGGTGGCCCAGTTGGTTAGGTGTCTGCCTTCAGCTCAGGTTATGATCTCAAAGTCTTGGGATCAAGGCCCACATCAGGTTCCCTGCTCAGTGAGGAGTCTACTTCTCTGCCCTCTCCTGGCTTGTGTGCATTCTCTATCTCTCTCAAATAAATAAATAAAATCTTTAATATATATATATGTATATATATACATATATATATACACACATATATTTATTAATTTAAAACATAAACTAATAATCAGATGGCTTTTTTTTTTCAGGAATTTTAGGTACTTTAAAAATGCAAATACCTTTACATTTGTGATTGTTACAATGCATCCTTTTTTAATCATTGATAAAATTACATTTGGAATACTAAAATGACTGATGACGCTTGATTCCAAATAGACTGAATAAAATATATTTTGTTTCTTTTCATTTGCTTAAATTCTACATATATACTACTCTCCAAATTAAGAAAACATCTATATTCCATTTAATAAAACAAAATCATACACTGAATGATCAAAAATGAACCAATGTGAATTTCCTGAAGTAGACTACAGACGGGAGACACAGGTTTTCTTTTTTTGTGGACATTGTTTCATTAAAAAGTATAGTTTTTCCATAATTCAAAAAATGATCTCAATAGCATTCTAGCTGTCCACTTCTTTTACCAAAACATTGAGAACTTTGTATTTTACTTATCAACATTATAAGTTCTCTGTATATGATTGGTTTTATACCTCTTATATAAAGAAGTTTGTTTCCCTACTTTATTGCTTTTTATATTAGCATATAGTGGTTTTGACTTTTGTGTGGTTAGTAAAAACTTTCAACTTTTTCATTGTCTGAAGATTTAGAAAATATCCATCCAGATATCCAAATATAATAGATCAATTTTTTTTCTTTTTCTATAGTTTGGCATTTTGAATAGTCACAAATTAGCATGGAATTTATAACATTATATGCAATATAATGAAGATGTAACATATTTCTTTTTCATAAATGGCTTATTAATTAAAAACATCAACTGGTTTGATGCCCTACACCTAGTTTATGATGAAAGTCTCATAACTGTTACAAGCATGGTTATTAAATCTTAGAATATGGACACAGAATTTTTTCCTCCTCCATATTTTGGGTAATGTTCTTCTACTAATTCAAAATTGTCGTGGGGAAGAAATCTTTCTTGATTTGTAAAAAATATGAACTTCATGTTTTAGTACTATCTATTGACTATCAAATCATTTTCCACAATTATTTTATGTGTACCACTTTAATCAGGAATTGCGTTGGATACAAAGATAATTTCAATACACGATGCTTGACCTCAGAAGTTAAAATTCAACTCTGCAGACAAAAATTGCCATCTACGTGTTAAATATTCTAGCTTTTAGGGATTTAAGATAAGGAGAGTGTTGGGTAGAAAAACTGAGGAAATCTTTGTGAACGTAGTCAAGTTCAAGTTTTTATGGCAGATGGGAAGCACACTCCACGTTGAAGTAACAGCCAAGTACAAAGCCCTTCTACAGTTATTTCTGTTCTCTAAGAAAGCTATGTCTACATTTACTATAATTATGTAAGCACATTTGATGGATTCCCAGTTGATTACAGATTGATGTTAAGAATAATTATACATTTTCAGTGCCCTACAGAGCTCTGAGCACAAATGTTTTGCCTATTGCCATTCCTTAATCGACACTGTTCAATTAATTGCTTTTGATTTTATGTGCAACTTTTCTTAAAGGTTGCCTACTCCTGACTACTATGCATTTTACCAATATCTTTAAGTTGTACTTTAGTGTCTCCAAATTTATGAGAGGAACTACTTTCTGTCCCCAGTGGCTAACTCTTAATGAACACAGAAGCTGCTTTTTCTTCCCTCAAGCGAAACATCATAAAAAGTAAGTGACAGCAATTGTGACCCTATCTGTGGAAGTTTATGAGACTGATTTGTGAACATACTGAGTTACAATGTTATTGTAACACCTCATCAAAATTCTTGTCCAGAGTTTTAGCAATGACTTAAGACAAGTGGACTGGCCTATAACCGCTGGGATCACTTCCAGCAATTTACCCAAGAGCACAAAATTACCTTTTTCATTTAACCCCAGTTAATTTCTCTCTCTCCTTGTTGTGGATGAGGGAAGGGATGGGGGTCCTAGTGGTCTAGGACAGGGAGGCAAAGAGCTGTAACATTTCTACTGTTTTGCTTTCAAAGAGACAAGAATCCTGAAACATCTATGACATTACATTAGCTCAGAAACTGATGAAAAGGTCATGTCCAAACACTTCATTAGATTTTCTTTTATCAGCTTGAAGCCATTTAATAGGTATAGTTTAATTTTCAAAGTATTTCAATATAACAGCATATATTGTAAGAACACATTAACCATATTTAAGCAGAAAATGGCAATAATTTATGCTCGTGTAATGACATAATTACAGCATTCATTTTCACCATTCATTTCCACCTAAAGTCAGTTTTATAAAAGTAATGTGGATTTTCCTAAGAAAACATCTGTCAGTTGAATTTCAGGAGTGAATTTCACTATGAGAAAACATTGTAAATGCAGAGAAAGAATCAAAATATTGTTCTTAAATTCCCTGTTTGTGGAGCAAGAAAAAATATGCAGACAACTGTGCAAAACAACTAGTAAACTATGAGGTATTCCTTCTAAAACAGGGAGATAAAGAATTGTTTGTGTAGCTGCAGTCTTTATGCTTATGACAGGAAAAATTCAATAACATTTGCAAACTAACTGGAATATAACACTTAAGTAAACTAATTCAGCTGTGATTGATCTAAGAGATGACAAATTTAAAAACTGCACACATGGCAGTAAAAAAAAAAGGCTTTTGCAAAATATACTTTGGTGTATTGAATAACTACATCATACTTGTTAGGCTTAATGCTATATTTAAAATAAATCCTAGTTAGAATGATGAGTTTGGTAAAGGAATTCCAACATATAGTGTATAATGCTTTGACCAAAGGATACATAGGAGGAAACAGGTGGGCAAAGATGCTGAATGTGCTGAATGCATTTCTCATACATGAACAAAACAAATTTTTCTTTCTAAACAAATTATGAAGATCTTATTTTCTATTTATATGAGTCAGCACTCAATTCTACTAATAAAACAAGTTCATACATGATCACCATTATGTGCATAAATTGAGCAATTCTCTTCTTGATATAAAACAAAATTAATCCAATGCAATCCCTGTCAAAATTTCAATGGGATTTTATAGAAATAGAAAAAAATACCCATAAAATTTATATGGAAAGAAAAAGAGTCCAAATAGACAAAGAAATCCTAAGAAAGAAGAACAGACCAAGAGGCATCACACTTCCTGATGTGAAGATATACTAAAAAGCTATAGTCATCAAAACAGTTGGTATTGCATAAAAATAGACAGAGACCAATGGAAAAGAATCAAGAGCCCAGAAATAAACCTAAGTATATATGTTCAATATATTTGACAAGGGAGACAAGAATACTCAAAGGAGATGAGATAGTCTCTTCAAAAATTGGTGCTGGAATATTTGGATATTCATATGTAAAAGAAAGAAATTAGAGCCATATCTTGTACTACTCTCACAAATTAACTAAAAATAAAGACTTAAATATAAGACCTGAAACCATGAAATCCCTAGAAAGTAACATAGGAATAAATATCCTTGAGATGGGTCTTTGTAATAATTTTTCAGATATCACATTTAAAACACAAACAAAATAATAAAAAATAAACAAGTGGGGTGATACCAAACTAAAAAGCTTCTGCAGAGCAAATGAAACCATCAACAAAGTAAAAAGACAACCTACAGAATGGGAAAAGTATTTGCAAACTATATATATATGATATGGCATTAATATCCAAAATATATAAAGAACAGGAATGAATACCTGGTTGGCTAAGTCAGTAGAGCACATGACTCTTGACCTCCGAGTTATGAGTTCAAGCCCCATGTTGGGCATGGAACTTACCTTAAAAAAAAAATCCTCAAAATATATAAAGAACTCATACCACTCGAAAGCAAAACAAAACAAAAGAAACAAAAACACACAAATAAAAATGAAAAACCAAACTAAAACAAAAAACCCAAATAACTCAATTTTAAAAATGCATAGAGGATGTAAGTAGACATTTCCCCAAAGAAATGTTGGCTAATTGAAATAAATAAAATTTTAAAAAATAGGCAATTTAAAAAGAAAACAAATAAAAATTATATAATAAAACTATGATAATTTTTTGAAAAATTAAAAAAAAAAAAAAGAAACCTAAGGATCAGTATGAGAGGGCATAGGGAGAGGAAGCTACTCAGAGAAGGTTACAGGTCATTTGTCTTAACATTTCTGCCAATATGGAAAATAGGGTGGTAGAAAAAATGTCATTTTTAAGAAAAGATTTATAAATAACACAAACATTTTTTGTGTGTGTGGATAAAACCATCGGTGTGTCTGTTATGTAAGACTCTCAAATCTTGGATGTGGGATAATTTCAAATCAAAATATTCAATACATAAATTTTATAAGTTTAATCTGTTATTAATTATATTTTCCTTAAATATAGGATGCTATTTTTTTCTCTCTTTTTACTTGAACTTATACTAAAATTGTGAACTACAAATAAAAATAACTTTTCTTCTCTCATGATTGAGTTATTTACTACTTTACTATTAATAGCAACAAGAAAAAGGAAAATAGCAACCAGAAGGAATAGACAGAATTCTAGTCTTCAAAATTATTTCATGATTAAATAACTGAAAGCAGTGATTTTTTTTCAATTAATGAGAGAGAAATTTATATCCATCCCTTCATATATTTAAGGCACAGAGTATCATGGTCTTATGTACTGTATTGTTCAATGGTTCATTAATTGTATTTAATACCCAGTGTTCATCCTTAGGTTTTTTTTTTTTTTTTTTTTTCATCCTTAGGTTTTCTTCTTTCATCTCATCTCACTTGGTACATTCTGTTTAAGTCTTTTTATCAACTCCCGTGGATTCACCCTCTAGGTAAACATTTATTTCCAAGTTTCTATATTTAGCCCATGCCTTTATTGCCATTATATATTTATATTCCAGTGTATGTGTGTGTGTGTATGTATCAGAGATACATCAAATGCTAACTGATCATACATATCCTAGAATCTTTCTTCCTTCCCTTCTCCAGGATTGGGGTGGGGAATGACACAATCATTTACCCTGTCCTTAGAACAGACACGGAGAGTAACCATGCCCCATCAGTTAAGATCTGCCAAATAAATCTTGAGCTTACCCCAGCCCCTTAACCTATGTGGATAACCAGAAGGTCTTCTGTTCATTATCCATGCTATAAGGAGAATTATCTTTTATAAAATTATATATATTCTTTCTCTAAAAATCCCTTAACACGTTTAGTCATTTTCCCCTAAAGGAAAATTTCTGAGCATGACATGAAGGTATCTAGCCCTCAATTATACTTTACCTTGCATCATTTACTCCAACTTGCCTTTTTATTGCATATATCACTAATCTTCTACCTGGAATATGCTTCCTACTCCCCTTGTTCTTTTAGAATTAAGTCATTGCTCTTTACTCAAACATTTTTCCTTATATTGTTTCCATAATACTAATATGTGGCTAGTGGGGTTGTTAATTTGTCTTGAAATTGTGTGCTTTACTGATTATTTACACCCTACTCCTTTAGAACAATGATTTTTGTCTTCTTCATTTACATCCATAGCATCTTGCATAGTATTTGGCTGTTGTAGATTCTTAAAAAATTTTTAATGAATCCTTAAGTAAATCATTGAATGAATGAAGTGGACCAATGATTTTAGAAGAAAGTGAGAAATTCTAAAAATTCATCTTAGTTTTTTTTTTTTCTATTTCAAGGATTTAAAAAAAAATTGACTTGACAAAGGTTTAGAAACACCTGATAAGGTTTAGAAATACCTCAGGAGTATAATATATAATGTGGGGGTGCCTAGGTGACTCAGTCAGATAAGCATCTGACTCTTTATTTCAGCTCAGGTCATGATCTCAGGGCTGTGAGATCAAGCCCTGTGTCAGGCTCCACACCAAGTGTGGAGACTGCTTGAGAGTCTCTCTCTTCCTCTGCCTTTCCCCCACCCCTCCTTGGCTTGGTATACAGAACAGGATAATATCTATCTTTTCTGGACAGAAAACCAGTAACAAATAAACCCCCTTAGCCTTTTGCTAGATTTTAGCTTTAAAGTTGCCAGAAGCCAGAAAGCAAGGATATGCACAATTTATAGTGTTGAAGAATTTCTGTCTCATGTCTAGGACATGAAACAAAGAGATTTTTTATGCCTTCATATTCTCTATTCTTTCTGCCTAGGATGAGCTCTCACTACTTTTGAAAGCTATTCTTTATTTATAGAGCTTTCAAAGAACCAGAGTGTAAGCCATATGTAGATTAATTGATTTGTAATCCTTGCTATGTAATAAAATGATAATGTTGCCAGATCTGGGGGAAAAAAGGAACAAAACAAAAATTATAAAACTAAATAAAATATAACAAAACAAAAACTAAAGGGCCTTGTAAATGGTTTGGGACAAGTATATTAACTAGGATTTTCTCTCTTACCTACAGTTATACATTGATAAATCTTCCTCCTGCAGTTGGGAAACATACGAATCTGCAACATTTTAAATGAACTTTATTCTGAAAATTTTCCAAGAGAAGTAAATGCTATATGTTTGTGCATATGCTTTGATTTCTCAAGAGTACATATGTTTTGGTTAATGTGAACAACTCAGCAACAGATATAATTACCCACAAACTGTTGCATGCATACTATATCCACAGTACTGTATAATTAACTAGGTGTATATAGAAATCAAGCTCAAGACATGTTTTCCGATCCCTTGAGGCTCACCAGCTAAAAGTAATATCAATACTAGAATGTCCCCAAGCATTAGAGCATATTGCAAGCAAATACATTCTTGGTTATGCCTTTAGAGGGGATATAATGATGTCATTTAGCTATCTTGATATACCATATGGGTGTTCGGTACTCAGTTGAGGGGTAATTAGTAAGCACATGACTAAGCTGATTTGTACTAATTAGAGTTCTATAAAAAGATACAATTTAGTAAAGTAAGGAAGCAGTGAATTATTTACTAATTCAACTGCAACTAGTTAGAACTCAGAACTATGAATTGCTTGTTGCACTATTTAAAATAGAGAAAGCGGGTGTCAGGAATGTCTTCCTTTCTAAAGCATTTTGTTTGAAATGGTCACAACGGGGGCAAGACTTGAAAATTAACAAGTAGTTGCTGGATGGGAGAATAATGAAATGACCATCAAGCCCATAGATGTTACATGACTCAAGGATGGCTCCACACATCTTGGAGTGCTGCTTTAGGGGATGCCCAGAATTTAGCAGAGAGAAATTTCTAGAAGCCAGAACTTAGAAGGAAACGAAAGTTAGAGAGGTTATAAACATTTCCTTGAAAGACTGGAATGAACAAATCCAGGTATCATGGAAACAACAGGACCTAGAAATATTATAAAATTTCTCAATATAGAAAAACAGTAAAAGTATAGAAAAAAAGTAAAAGAAAAACAGTAAATGAACCATTTTATTTAAATGGTGTGTGTATATTTTTTTAATTGCTATTAACTGGGATCTGACATTACTTTGTTAGATGATCAGAATATTTCTTCATTTCCACAGGCCTTGGTTTTCTCATCTATAAATAGAGTATTCTTTTAGAGGATTGTTACGGTGTCTTTTGGCTCTAATACTCTATAGTTTTACTTTGTCTGCATATAGCATAATATGTTGATAGTCTGTACCACTTCTACAAAAAATGTACCTCATCTATGACACATTTCTTTTTTTATTATTTTTATAGTTATTTATGAATGTGTTATGTTTCATGTCTTTAAGTCTATATCTCCCTTGCCCAAGGTGACCATATAATTTAACATCTAAATAGGTTCCTCTTTTTGTGGAAGGGTGTATTATTAATTAATAATTACATCATCACAACAGGTATAAATCTGGACAGTTCCTGGCAAATTAGAGCCGTACTTTTCCTATTCAAAACCTATCACAATATCTACCAGGTACAAAATGGGCAATAAAATATTACTATGTAAATAAGTAAATAGAATAAGTATGTTCTCGCCATTTATAGATGAATAAAGTTCACACACTGGTACTTAACTTTTGCAAATAAATGTGTATCAGTATGGATTCATACCCTTAGGCATTATGAAATGGTACAGTGTTACTGGGACCAGTTTTGTGAGCCTCGACATATTTTTCTAGCAGTAATTTGTTGACAGGAAGAGGTTTTTTTCCTTGAATTCAAAAGAGAAGGCAGCCACTGAATTCCTCTGATAACAGAGGAGACCTAGGGCTTGAAAAGGGCAAATCTAATAAACTAAACAAGGTATCTCTAAATACTACTTAACTTTTAACCTGCAATGTTTATCTGTTCTACAATACAACAGCAGCTTTACAGGACTCTGTAAAATTACTGAGAAATTTCATGGACCACAGACCAGGCAGGATGATCAGAACTACCCCGAGATGGTCTCAAAGTTTTAGGTGGTAAGGTCATAAAGCAAGGGCTTAAATCTGATACTCTAGCACAATATAAGGAAATCTTTCTTACATTTTGGTAAATATGATGTAGTTATAAACTTATTTCCAGTAATCTAAAAGAGGAAGTATTATAGATAATAAAGAAAATAATATATATATTAAAAATACACATTTATTCACATATATACATGTATAGAGGCATAGATTATCAGAAACAGTAATGTCCAAAAGCTGTAGATTTTACTTCAAGTTAAAGTATACCCTTGTAAAGCATAAACTGCAATTTCAAAAGCAAAATTTTATTTGATGTTTTCATTATTTTCTAATTATACAAATAATTACCACAAGCAGTTCTCCAAAGTCAGATCTCTGGTCACAGTAGGGGGTAAAAGAATTCATTCACTCACTCACCCATTGATCTTTTAGCAAATATATGGAATACTTTGTATTTGCTAAGCATTCTGAGCACTGAGAATAGAGCAGTGAATAAAATAGACAAGTCTCCATGGAATTTATGTTCTAGTGAACAGTATAATAATGATACAACAACAAAAACAACGTTAGTAGCCATTTATTGGACCTGTATTGTGTTACAGGCCTTGTACCAAAATTTTACCTCTTTTTGTGTATAACCCCGTGCAGAGCTTCATGTAATTTCTAATCCTTAAAAACATACAACCAAGAAGTTTACCAAAAAAGAGAAAGCTGAAATTCAGAAAATGAAATTAAAACGGTCCCATGACTCATATGCACAGCTGTGAGTCAAACCCATGTCTAACTCTAAAAACCACACTCTTGAACTGCTATGCTACCTGTCTGTAGAGAAAAAGAAATAGTTCAATTTACCAATGAGAATAAAGAAGTCTAGAGAGAGTAAGTGATTTTTCTTTCTAGTACTGAACTGACCAAGTTGAAGAGGCTGGACAGAGAAATGTGTTATTTTAACCGAGGAAAAGGTGTTAATGCAGAATCAAAATTACTAATCCATCTGTAAGTTTTAATGTAACATCTCAGGAATTCTCATTTAAAATGTATTTAAAATATAGTCATACTGCAAAAGGAATTTTCATTGTCATTGAGTTTATTAAGAATTCTAACATTGTAGTTGTTCAGGGCAGAGATCTCATTTATTAATATTTTAAGTATTGGGCAAGATTGTATAAATCCATTTAAGTAGGTTAAAAAGCATTCTAAATTTAAGTTTAATTTTGTTCTTGTTGTTGCTGCTTATAAAATAAAATAATTCCCCACCTATTTTTCTCTGGGAGAGTTTGCACAGAGAAAGAAAAAAATAAAAAGAATCAATGTATAAAATATTTCTAAACTAACAACTCTGCCAAAATAATATGTCCAGAACATCTATTCTTTTTTTTTCTTTTGCTTCATTTATATTACTCAAATACCACTGCTGACCTAAATGCCAGAAAGGAAAGCTGTGTTATGTCCTTCAATATATAATAAGGATTACAGAATGTAATTCACTGAAATGGAAGATTATTATATCTAATACATATGCATTTTTCTTCAAATGGATTTATGAACACTTTCTCTAGGACACTGCTCAAAAGACATTACATTTTCTTAATTTCTTTACTGGTCTTGGATATTTTCCACAAGTCTTTTTTTTCCCCCCTTTGTCATTAAACTTAATACTTTAGGATATAAGGAAGACTTAAGCTCAAGAAAAGGAGTACATGAATTGCTTTTTTGGTCCAAAATTCTTGAATTATACATAAGACATTTGTGACAGGAGAATTCTATGTAGAATCGGTTAAATGAAAATAGTTATCTTAATAGTTTTATAACAAACGATACTTAATTCTTTTAAAGTACACATTTAGATCTCTGCAGAGATTCTTAAAATATGTGAAACTAAGATAACATATAACCTCATCAGTTCTTTTACTGCTATCTTCACACTGTAGTGAAAGACCACCATCCATGCTCAAAAACAGCTAATATTTCAAAAACAATAGCTAATATTTCCATTACTTCAACTTCAAACTTACCAAGGTCTTAGTCTTCACAAATAGAAAACAGATCCTACAATGCACCAATAAAACTCTTTCTTTTAGGCTATCTACTCCTAACTCTAAAGAATTTAATGTGGAATAGTTGGATCAATAATAACTTTTTTGAAACTTATTGATTAGCCATATGATTAACAGAAACAGAAATCATATCAACAGTAAGCTGTATCTTTGAAGATAAGGTCTATTCTGGTCACCTTTGATTCAGCAATGCCTAGTATAATACCTAACTCATATCTGATGCTTAATAAATACTTGTTGAATGAGTAAATCTTAATACTTTTACTTTATGTCCTGTGATTGAAACAAAACTCAAATGCAGTTCCCCAAATGCACTTTAAACCAAAATATTCATATCTTCTGCATTGCATGCCCTAACATATACGTCACCAACAGCATCAATAAAGCTGTAGATTCATAAAAGTCCCTCTTAAAGTAGTGTTGCTCAAAATAGGTTCTTAATATGTGGTATTACATGGGATATAAAAAAATCATAAATGGAATACAAATACAAAGTATTTGTATGTGATTATCTTTGTTCTATTTCATGAAGAAGAAAGAGATTTTCCCAAATCAACAAAATAAATAAAACAAGCAAAATGAGTTTTGAATAAATACTATCACTACAGTTACATGATGTGGTTTTTAGTTATTTAAAATGATTGAATGGGAACTTGAAACACTCACTATCTTTACAGTTTTTATTGGCACATTTTATTGGTTACTACAGGCACATAACCATCAGAAAGAATATAAAAATAAGGTTTTTAAGAGTGTCTATAAAACATAAAACAATAATAAAAAAAAAAAAGAGAGAGAGAGAGGTATTCCTGTTTCTGCTAATCCATCAGGCTATTTGGAATCACTGTGGGTCACTCAGACCAACATCTTTACTTCTTTCATAGACATCTCAGCCATTGAAATTATTGGGTCATGCCTCAATGGCATGGTCAGAAACTTAGAAATAATGTGTTTTCTGTTACATAAAATGAAAATCTGGAAAAAAATGACTCAAAAAATGGCAAGAAGGCAAGAAAGCCAAGATTCCTGAACTTAAATTTTAAGGAAAGAAAAGGCATAGAAGAAAGGAAGAGATAAACTTTTGAAATGGCTTAGGAATTTTATGACAACTCATTCAATAAACATTATGTACTAGTTATTAGTTAATGAATCCTTTTGGGTAACAAAGATACACAAAATTTATAGTGTAGCAAACCCATGCATTATCTGGGCAGAGATACCAAATATAAACAAGTAAATAAAAATGCTGTGTGATATGAATCTAATCAAAGGAAGCAGAGAAAATGAGTTATTGGTCATCCTTTAAGACCCAGATCAAATGTTTTCTTTAAAAATCATTTTTTCCTTTGTGCCAACATTTTTTGGTGCAACAATCACATATCACTTACATCACATATGTTTTACATTCATATTACATTATTAGACAACAAATCTATGTCTGTAAACTTTTGAGATTCTTTTTTTTTTTTTTTGAAGATTTTTTATTTATTTATTTGACAGAGAGTGAGAGAGCACATGCAGGGGGAGCAACAGAAAGAGAGAGAGAAGAGGCCCCCCTCACAGAGCAGGGAGTCTGACACAGAGCTTGATCCCAGGACTCTGGGATCATGGCCCAAACCAAAGGCAGACACTTAACCATCTGAGCCACCCAGGTGCCCCTAAACTTTTGAGATTCTTATAAGCAGAGATTATGTTACCTTTATCTTCTAAAATCATAACATCCTCAGCAATATGATCAATTATTATTTTTTCTAAAAGGGCTTCATAAGAGGGCAACTTATTCTTTCTATGTAGAAAGACCTGACCCAAGAGGTGAGTTCTGAACTGATAGGATTTGGGGGATGAATAGAAATTAACAAGGGAAGATGAAAAAAGTAAGAAGTATAGGCAATTTATTAAGTAGTACAAAAGTCCTGAAGATAAAGATCCTAGAATAAGGAAGTTGTTATATTTTGTTTGGTTTGACTTGCAAACATCTCTCTTTGAATGGCAGTTGAGACCACCATTTGTATCAGTGATACACATATCAGGAAGGGAGAAAAGAAACATTTAAAACAAATGGATATTTTAAAAGGCCCAAATGGGAGTGGTTTTGATGTAGATGGAAAATAATAATCTCATACAGGTTAGCTATAGCAAGGACATAAATAGGAAAATCAGCACAACTGAAATTGGAAAGGTCTAAGAAGGCATGGTCAAAGAGAGAGAAAATCTTGAACTCATTAATTTGGATAAACATCTCTATTTTCTCTTGTTCTGTATGTAGTAATAATTTTATGTACTTTTAACAGGAATCACTGCAGTGATTTTTAGAATGTTACAAAAATCTTATTTCATATAAATATAAAACTTCTTACACCAAATCAGTTTAAATAGCTACTATAGAATATTTGGTTAGAATAGATTCTAATACAAATCTGAACTAAATGATGACATAAAATGAAATTACAAACAAAGTTACAAAAAAAATTAGTCACCATACTGAGTTATAATCTGAAGAAAAATGAAAAGGAAAGAATAGGAAAGGAAAAGAAGAAAGGAACTATGAGCAGTTAATCCAGAAAAGAGACCTGTAGAGAATGAGAATTTGTTGTCTTCACATATTTATGGAGGACTGCTAAGGGAAAGAAAATTATAACTTAAGAGTATACCAAGACCAATAAGGGAAAGTTCCAAAATTGAGTCTGTAGTTCAAATTAGATAGGAGTTTTCCCATTATTAGAGATATCTGAGAATGCACTACAGCTTAAAGGAATAAGCTCCATTACTAAAATTACTCACATAGAACTCAGATGTCCACCTACCTGGACGTTGAGGAGATTTCTGCGTTCAATTTTAATAGAACCAGGCAGTAGCTTAACTCCTTTCCAAAACTAAGATCTTAATTTATAAAATTTGTAACAGTGGAATTGTTACTTCTACATAAAATAACCCCTACAAAAAGAAACCTCTCCTCATTTATAAGGCATCTTAATCATTTCTGTTAAACATAAGACAAAATGAGCAGACTTAAGAGAATTAAAAGGTACGCTGACAATGATTTTTTTGTATCTATTACTTAACTGGTGAATACTAATATCCCTATATGCTTAAGTGTTATTTACTTGTGTTTGAGGTTTGTAAGTTAATTGTGTTAGTTGATCAGGAATATGTAAGTATGGAATATGTAAGGAATATGTCAGGAATATGTAAGCTGTGTTTCTAAACAGCAGTGTGTTTTGACCAAAGATTTTTTTTTCTTCTGTAAGAATTCAAAAATTTCAAATTTTTTTTGAAATATAAACTTATATGAAATTCTACCTTTCTGTTGAATTTTTTTAAAGATTTTCTTTATTTATTTGACAGAGAGATAGAGTACAAGTAGGGGAGCAGCAGGCAGAGAGAGAGGAAGCAGGCTCTGCGCCAAGCAGGGATCCAGAGGTGGGGCTTGATTCCAGGACCCTAAGATCATGACCTGAGCTGAAGGCTCATCCGACTGAGCCACCCAGGTGGCCCTGTTCGAATTTTTTCTGAAATAACTTTACTTCCTTTCCTCACTAATATCTTTTATTTTTTACATTGCATTGGCCTGATTTAGTGACTTTTTATCCAACCCATTACTTTTACTTAACTATATTGCATCTAAGACCACCAGAAGTCTTAGTTTCATGCACTAATGTTCAAACTAAAGGTGAACTTTAGGTAGTCAAGAATCCACAGCTTCTTCAAAGTATGTTCTGTGCAACCAGTTGAAATGTTATGAGAAGTTTGCCTTAATAAATGAGTTTTCCATATTTTATCAAAAAAGAAAAAAACTTAATTTATCAGTAGCCCTACATCATGACTTTGGAAGAATTTGACATTTGATGACTTAAATTTTACTTAACTTTTCATGAAAGCACAACCCGATGGAAGGAATCTTAAAATATGTGAGTGGAAAAATGTTCACCATCACTAGCCCTCAGGGAGATTCAAATTAAAACCACATTGAGATATCACCTTACACGAGTTAGAATGGCCAAAATTAACAAAACAAGAAACAACATGTGTTGGAGAGGATGTGGAGAAAGGGGAAGCCTCTTACAATGTTGGTGGAAATGCAAGTTGGTGCAGCCTCTTTGGAGAACAGTGTGGAGATTCCTCAAAAAATTATTAAAAATAGAACTTCCTTATGACCCTGCAATTGCACTACTGGGTATTTACCCCAAAGATACAGATATCATGAAAAGAAGGGCCATCTGTACCCCAATGTTTATAGCAGCAATGGCCACGGTCACCAAACTATGGAAAGAACCAAGATGCCCTTCAATGGACGAATGGATAAGTACACTATGGAGTATTACATATACACTATGGAGTATTATGCCTCCATCAGAAAGGACAAACACCCAACTTTTGTAGCAACACGGACGGGACTGGAAGAGATTATGCTGAGTGAAATAAGTCAAGCAGAGAGAGTCAATTATCATATGGTTTCACTTATTTGTGGAGCATAACAAATATCATGGAGGACAAGGGGTGTTAGAGAGGAGAAGGGAGTTGGGGTAAATTGGAAGGGGAGGTGAATCATGAGAGACTACGGACTCTGAAAAACAATCTGAGGGGTTTGAAGTGGCGGGGGGGTGGGAGGTTGGGGTACCAGGTGGTGGGTATTACAGAGGGCACGGATTACATGGAGCACTGGGTGTGGTGAAAAAATAATGAATACTGTTTTTCTAAAAATAAATAAATTAATTAAAAAAATATGTAAGTGGGCATTTCCTCTGTCTGGTTTCTCTAACGGACCCTACCTTCTTCATACAATTTTCTATTTATGAAGTTCCACTGAGAAATCTGTAAAATCATCACTCTTCTATTAAATAATCAGTAATTCAAGAGTGAAATAGTCTATGAGATGACAGCAGACTCCAAATAAGCTCCATGCTTATTAAACCAGACTACGTACAGTGGCAATGTACAATCATCAGAGATAATTCTCTTGACTAATAGTAACATGCAAACATACGTCTTAGTCTCATTGCATCTTTCACCTTCTTTCAGTGACTTCAGTTCTTCCATAAAGCTTTAGTTCCCAAGAAACAAACATTAGAGATAAACAATTTTTCCACTACCTTTGAGCAATATCACAGAAGACAATAAGTAAATTCTATCACTGCTTATAGAAATTTTTTAATCATCTCAACTTAAGTAGCCTCATTTTCTATTTTGGCATCATTGTAATGAATTGGAAATATATATTCATTTTGTCGTATCCAGAATTATAGCTCTACCAGCTTATAAACTCATGCTAACTAACACAGATTGACTTAGGATGGCATCAGCATTTTATTAGGGGACTGCTCCCCTATCTTTCTCAATGTGTGGCATTTGTGCTTCCTGACAATCACCGTCACCATACATTTCCAGGTTTTAAGGTCTGCCCAAAGAAAGTGTTAAGAGTTTCAGTGAACAGGGGTGCCTGGGTGGCTCAGTGGGTTAGGCCACTGCCTTCAGCTCAGGTCATGATCTCAGGGTCCTGGGATCGAGTCCCGCATCTCAGCAGGGAACCTGCTTCCCTTCCTTTCTCTCCATCTACTTGTGATTTCTCTGTGTCAAATAAATAAATAAAATCTTAAAAAAAAAAAAAAAAAAGAGATTCAGTGAACCTACAGCAGTCACCAGGGAGCCATAGGCAAAACTGATATGGCTCAAAGCTCTTGGATTCTTTTCCACTGTTACATATGCCTCTGTACTCTATCCAAACCAGACCTTCTTGGATCAGCTCAAACTATTCCACAATCCATGTGGCGAACTTTGCTCACCTATCAACTATACCAAGTTGAACTCCTTCTTAAGGCTTTGGTTTCCATCTTCAATCCAAAATTTTAATGCTTTTTTCAGTACAGAGGAAGAAATTACTCTTATCAGTGATTCCACATTCATTTTTTTTTTTAAGGGAACTTTCTGGAAACCACTCCTTAATTCATAAGACAAACTCTATTTACATGAATTGAAACTACTGAATAGGGAGATGTTCTTTTGTTGGCAGATAGGCAAAAGGATACACACATACATATGCACACACACAGAGATAGGGTACACACACAAATAATAGTATTTAATAATAATTAATAATAATAATTAGTTATTACTTAATAACAATAAACCTACCACTTTGGACTATACACAATTAGCCACACACTGTACTAGGTATTTTAGATGCATTATTTCACTTAATTAATACAATAATCTTGTAAATGTTGGTGTGTGGATAGATGTTATAGATGTATACATTACAAAACCAAAAAGAAGTACATAATTACACAAAGTAGGTAATTACATTACCAAAGAGAAGGTAAGTACTTTTCTTTTTTTTTTTTTTTAAAGATTTTATTTATTTATTTGACAGAGAGAAATCACAAGTAGGCAGAGAGGCAGGCAGAGAGAGAGAGGGGGAAGCAGGCTCCCTGCTGAGCAGAGAGCCCAATGCGGGACTCAATCCCAGGACCCTGAGATCATGACCTGAGCCGAAGGCAGCGGCTTAACCCACTGAGCCACCCAGGCGCCCCAAGGTAAGCACTTTTCTGAGGGTTACTCTGTAGGTAGGAGAATGAGCAAGATTTGACCTAAACAGAATCTCTTTTTAAAAGTATTCCTAAAACCATTGCTGTGGCAGATTCTCTTACCCATTTGTCAAAAGTAGTTCTTCTTAACCTTCCAGATACACTATATTTCCCAGTCTTCCCTGCAGTAAGGTGTGTAAATATAACTGAGAAAGCCAATGAAATAATAGTGGAAGTCACAGGCTCCATTTCTAGGCCAGATGAAAAAATGCCTCCCGTGCATTAAACTCCATTCTCTTTCCACCCTGCCATGCTGATGCCCACGTAAGGCAACCCTGAAAGTCAAATGTAAACATGGTGGAACCTCCATAAGCCTGAACTGTTGAATGACCCTGTGATAGAGAATCCACCTGCACAATAATCACACTGATACC
Source organism: Neogale vison (assembly GCF_020171115.1). Classification (NCBI taxonomy): domain Eukaryota; kingdom Metazoa; phylum Chordata; class Mammalia; order Carnivora; family Mustelidae; genus Neogale; species Neogale vison. The sequence goes on from NC_058093.1 coordinate 23,228,049, forward strand.
ACCAAACTGAACTGCTTTAAACTACTGAATGACGAAAATATTATTTTCTATTGTATTTGAGCCCTTATATAGTAAGGTTTATGTGTTATAGCAATTAATTTACAGTACTAAAATAGTCCCATTTACACATATAACCTCAAAGGATTTTCCTAAGGAAATAAAGCCTAGCCTAAATTATACCAATAACAAAGTTTGCCTAATTTTGATAATTCGTAATATGAAATAAATTCATTACATCTAAAATATCAAATTTACCATGAAAATATTAGTTTGGGTTAATGTTTTAACACCTCACTCTCATTCATATAATACAATTCTCTTTCCTAGAAATAATTTACTGGCCATTTGGTCAACATAAAAAGTCAAGGCAATAAGGCCTCAGATGTATCGATAAAAAAACCAAAGCACCATAATGTCCATTTATATCTTCCTACTGATATTGTAAAGCAACAATAGTTTTTAAAATGTGAATTTTTAGAAACTTAGATTTAGTTTATAGACCTTAATTAATATTCATTTCAAATTAGAGCTCAAAGAAGTTGTTTACCACTCTTGTACTTATTAAATATTTTCCTTCCACATACCTCCAATTGTATATTTCATTTATTTATATAATTCTCTCTATGCTTACCTATTCAGTGTCCCATTCAAGCCCCTGAAGATTAACAAAAATAAAGAATCTCTGTACTTAAGCAAACACAGAGTGAACAAAGATGTACTGAAAATGATTCTAAAATGTATAAAACAGCTTTAGAAAATGGCACTGCTTTTGGAAACATAGTTTAATCATGTAATTACCATTGCTACGGTGATCATATTTTGGCTTTAGGATACTCTGATTAATAGAAGAGAGAATGGGTCAAATCCAAGTTAAGATCTGGTGACTTTAGATGTCAGCTTTCAAACCACAGAGTAATTAGCAATGGGTGCAATATGGCTACACTGATAGACCACAAACCCTTCATAGGCTTGCTGCCAAATGTCAAGCAATATGTAAGTTAGTATTGTTGCAACTGAAAATACATAATAAAATGTCAATGTCTATTATATGTAGCTTCTTGAATTATCTAACAAAATATAGGATTCTTTAGGCTCCTTGTTAATTCATATGTAACCTAATAGCAAGGCAAAATTCTTGTATTAATTTTCTTTTATCACAGGTTTTGAAAAAAACTTCAAACAGTTGGTTACCTCTCTTGGAGGACAGGAGAGAAAGTCAGACGAAAGGACAAGGAGGAACACTTAGCTTTACACAGTTATCATAAAGTTTTAAGATTGGCTGTGGATTTACAGGCATTCATTATATTGTAAAGTAAATTTAAAAAGGAAATAGAAATGAGATATGCAAAGGACCAATACTGATAATAATCATGGTGATTAATTCATTCTGTTCACCTAAGTTCTTATCACCACACTATCACTATCTACCAAAAAAAAAAAAAAAAAAAAAGAAAGAAAGAAAAAGAAAAGAAAAAAAAATCGAAACAAAACAAGACAAAAACAGGAATTCAACCTGTGCAACAGAAGTCATGCATTTACTCTTTACTGGAACTTGTGAACATCTTTGGCTTGGGAGTGCTTGAGAGAGTCAGGAAAGAATAGTACAGGGTTATACTCTTCCTCTGTGTGAACTCAGTAGATAACTATTGAGACTTTTCAAGATGCTGTAAGACAGTCTTAATCAGTAGTAGTGATTGTGTGGTAATTAGGGCTGACTTGTTTCATGTGGTTTGGGGTCTTCTCATACCTTTAAAATATGCTGCTAAAATTTCTACTACTTAAAAGTGTGCTCAAAGAGAAAGAGGTGGAAAACTGAGACAAATGCGCATTTTCCTGGAGACTATTAAAAGCCCATCCTAATCTAAAAATTCAGAATAAATTCAGAGATGATGCTCTAGAGTTTCTTAAATTTCTCAAACGTTTCAATGTCCAACTTAAGAAGCAGTATAGTTTAGAAACTCTAAAGCTAGACTGCCTAGCTTCAAGTCCAAACGCAACCACCGCTTCTGGGACTGGAGCAAGATGCCAACACTCTATCTGGCTTAGTTTCTTCTGAAAAATAGAAATAATCAATGAGTCTGTAGAAAAGAGGTACTGTGAGACTTAAGTTAATATACATAAATATACAAAAAATTCTTGGAATAGGATTAATGCTTCACATACAGTAAGAATCCCTCAATGATAGATATTATTACCTTTATAGCAGCTATAACCTATAGAGAGCTACAAGAAAAGCCAGGTTCTTTCTCTCTTTCCTTTACTTTTTTTCTTTTCCTTCCTTCCTTCCCCCCACCCCATTTTTGTCTTTCTTTCTAATGTGTCAGGTATTTTCATGGAGCTGAACTGGTTCACAGTATTTAGTTATTTTTTACAGAGAGACAAAACCAATGAACAAATGAACGAAACCAATGAATAATGCCTGTAAATCCACATATGGCTTTTTATTTAATGAACTTACCGGGGATTTTTAAGAAAAAAATTTCTTGAAAGAAGTTTTTTAAACATTCCTGAGTTGTGATGTATACAGCTCAGTTCACAGAAAAATAGAAAGGTTAAAGATTTTTTTTAAAGTTCTTATCATAGTAACCTCCTTCTAAATCTTAAACAGATAAGCATGTGTTTACATAAAAATGAAAAATTATGTTTTTTTAAAATCTATTTTCAATTGACAATATACATTTCATTTTTAAGACCACATATTAATTAGTCATATAACATTACCTATTTAGCCAATTAATCCTATAATTCAGATTTTATTCTTTTTTTTTAAAGATTTCATTTATTTATTTGACAGAGAGAGAGAGACAACAAGCTGGGGAACAGCAGGGAGAGGGAGAAGCAAGCTCCCCAGTGAGCAGAGAGCCTTATGTGGGACTTGATCCTAGGACCCTGGTATCATGACCTAAGCCAAAGGCAGACGCTTAACTGACAGAGCCACCCAGCCATCCCGTGTAATTTAGGTTTTAAAAAGAAACTTTATTTTGAGTCTAAATGGATGAAAGAACTCAGTGTGAGATAGGAATCCATCAAAATCCTTGAGAACACAGGCAGCCACCTCTCTAACCTCAGCCACAGCAACTTCTTCCTAGAAACATCACCAACGGCAAGGGAAGCAAGGGCAAAAATCAACTACTGAGACTTCATTAAAATAAAAAGCTTTTGCAAAACAAAGGAAATAGTCAACAAAACCAAAAGACAACTGACAGAATTGGAGGAGATATTTGCAAATGGCATATCAGATAAAGGGCTAATATCCAAAATCTGTTAAGAACTTACCAAACCCGATACCCAAGAACAAATAATCCAATCAAGAAATGGGCAGAAGACATGAACAGATATTTCTGTGAAGAAAACTTCCAAATGACCAACAGACACATGAAAACGTGCTCAACATCACTCGGCATCAGGGAAATACAAATCAAAACCAGAATGAGGTACCACCTCACAGCAGTCAGAATGGCTAAAATTAACCAGTCAGGAAACGACAGGTGTTGGTGAGAATGTGGAGAAAGGGGAACACTCCTACATTGTTGGTGGGAATACAAGCTGGTGCAGCCACTCTGGAAAACAATGTGGAAGTTCCCCCAAAATTTGAAGATAGAACTACCCTATGACCCAGCAAATACTACTGGGTATTTACCCCAAAACTACAAGTGTAGTTATCCGAAGGGGCATGTGCACCCGAATGTATATAGCAGCAATGTCCACAATAGCTAAACTATGGGGAGAGCCTAAATGTCCATCAACAGATAAATGGATAAAGAAGACGTGGTAAACACACACACACACACACACACACACACACGCACACACACACAATGGAATACTAGGCAGCCATAAAAACCTGAAACCTTGCCATTTGCAATGATGAGGATAGAACTAGAGGATATTATGCTAAGTGAGATAATTCAATCAGAGTAAGACAATTATCATATGATCTCACTGATATGAGGAATTTGAGAAACAAGACAGAGGATCATAGGGGAAGTGAGGGAAAAATAAAACAAGATAAAATCAGAGAGGCAGACAAACCATAAGAGACTCTTAATCTCAGGAAACAAACTGAGGATTGCTGGATGGGGGGAGGTTGGGAGGAATGGGGTGGCTGGGTGATGGACACTGGGGAGGGTGTGTGCTATTGTGACTGCTGTGTGTTGTGTAAGACTGATGAATCACTATCCTGTACCCCCTGAAACAAATAATACATTATATGTGAATAAAAAGTAAATAAAAAGAAAAAGAAATTTCATTGTCAAGTTTTCTCCTAGTATTTACTATGTAAAAGCAAAACAAAACAAGGTAACTGCCCCCCTCTTTTCTTTTATAGGTATCAGAATATTTTCCTGGAATAAAGTCCTAAAAATTGGAATGGTTTAAGATTTATCATTATTTTTTATTGCTAAATTGTTTTCCAAATGGATTGGATTTTACAAGGTAGGACTCATGCTAGCAATTAGAAAACGGCCCTCTTTTCTATAGTCTGACAATATAATAAGTCATTTTAAATTCTGCCAATCTCATGCCCAAAGAATATGGCAAAGTGTTGCCTCCATTTGGAATTATGTGATTAATATTAATGTTTATCATGTTTTCCAAAAACTTTTATGAGCAGCATATCCATACTTTGTTCATATTCCTCTCAAAGCATCTATTTTTTTCTTACTGATTCTGGAGAGCTTTTAATCCATTAAGGTTATTAACTATTTATCAAAATTTTCGACTAACTTCCAGCTAGTCCCTTTTATTTTATTGTTGTTTATGATGTTCACAGCATTATTTTAAAATGAGGAAAATAGGTAACATTTTACTTACCAAAATTAGGAATGTGAAACACCACTATAATGCTACTTCCTACAACCCTTTTTTCAAAAACATTTTTCAAGAGTTACATGACAAGAAAAAATGTCCATGCTAATAATATGTGAAGTGAATAATCAAGAAATAAAATTCTATATATCTTATGACCTCAAAGTGGAATGACAAAATGTAGATTTAAGACAATAAAGATATATTAAAAATATTAGCTCTTGTTATCCCTGGATGGAGGGGAGATGGGTGATTTTTGTCATTCTCTCTATTCTTTTCTCTGAAGCGCACATGTGGTTGTTTTTATATGTATTTGTTGAAGATTTTATTTATTTATTTTGAGAGGGAGAGAGAGAGAGAGAGAGTGCATAGGCTGGGGGAAGGCCTAGAGGAAACAGGAGAAGCAGAGTCCCCACCGAGCAGGAAGACCAATATGGGAGCCGATCCCAGCACCCTGAGATCATGACCCTCTGAGCCACCTAGGTGCCCCGCATGTGGTTTTAAAATTAAAAAAAAAAAAAAATCTTTCAATAAACTCAAATTTCATCAGTGATAGATTGAAGCAAACATCCAACATAGGAAAAGCTGACACCACTTAAGGATTTCTGCACTTCTCTGTAAACATACTAAAATTCTACATCTATACAAGATAAGTATCTCATCCCAAAAAACACACTCATACAAACTGCCAACATGATCATTGCAGCATTAATTAAATTTTATTATGACAAGAGTGGTGAAACAGCAGGACGAGATGATGATTTAAAGATGAAGCTAAAGTGTTTCGCAGCAAGATTTGCTTATAGACAAAGCTAGCTATCCCAATTACATTTACATGTTTCTGTTAGTAAAAAAACAATATTTTTAAAAGACAATGTATTTAAAAATAATTTTATATGTCTCTACAATTTGATCATGTAATGACAATGGTGTAAGGAAGTATTTAACGAGGAAACTCATGGAAAAAAAAGTGGTTACATCAATCCATTGGTCCCAATTCAAGACTTTCAAGGCTTATAAGACTGAAGAAGATTGAACATTGAGGTATTAGTATATTAAGTTTCCCTGAAAACATCTTCTGTTTCAAGCTGAATGAGAATACCCATCTTGTTCATTTCAAATTTTCCACATGAAGATCAGTATTTACTAATCCCAAGTATAGAAAGAAAAGATATAAGGCAAATACTTACTTGTTCAATTATAATTGTCTTAGAGTCAAACCGATATGGATATAAAAGCATTAAGAGGTTATTTATGTCAATATTTGTTTATGATGTAATATGATTTTGTACAACAGTGACCAGTTAGAGTAACTGGTAACCTGATTTCCTAGAAAAGTTCTCTTGACTAAATGTTGTATAATTCCTTTAAGTCAGTATGGACAAACAATTTAAAGTCTAAATTTCACAATGAATAGATTTTTAAAATTATGTGTTTTAACATATATTTAATCAGGTAGTAAGTCATATAAAGAATATAAAAACATTGCCTTGAAATAAGAGATGCTGTATTGTTTCTATTTCTTAGATATCTTAATTTTTAAAAATTAAAAGTGGGGGCACCTGGGTGGGTCAGTCAATTAAGCATTCAACTCTTGATTCTGGCTCAGGTTACCATCTGAGGGCTGAAGGACAGGAGCCCCGCATAGGGTTCTTTGCTCACCAGAGAGTCTGTTTGTCCCTCTCTTTCTGGACAGAGAGTCTGTTTGTCCCTCTCTTTCTGGACAGAGAGTCTGTTTGTCCCTCTCTTTCTGGACTCCTCTCCCCAATAAATCTGGATCTAAAACAAATAAAATCTTATAAAAAAAAATTAGGGGTTCCTGGCTGGCTCAGTTGATTAAGCAGGTACCTTCAGCTCAGGTCATGATCTCGGGTTCTTGGGATCTAGCCCTGCATCAGGCTACCTGCTCAGTGGGGAGTCTACTTCTCCCTCTGTCCCTCCCCCCACTACTCCTCACTCTTTCCCTCCTCCGATCAAATAAATAAATAAAATCTTTTTTCAAAAATTAAATGTAATTTTTAAAGGGAATATCTGAGTGCAAATGATGCCATTTTAACAAAATCATAGGACTGGATCTCTGGAGCTCAAGCTATAAGACAGAGAGTACTGACAAACAAAAATAAAATTTTACAAACCCAGTTTTACCTGATTACATGTAAACACGAGACATTCACAACTGACCTCTTAGGTATACCATTCACTTACTCTATCTCAAACAAACAGATACTACTCTTAAAATATAAGCTGGAGGGACACCTGGGTAGCTCAGTTCATTAAGTGTCTGACTCTTGATTAGGTCATAATCTCGGGGTCCTAGGATCGAGCCCCCTTGGGCTCCATGCTCAGCGGGGAGTTTGCTTAAGGTTCGGTCTCTCTCCCTCTGCCCCTCCCTCTACTCTCAAATAAAAATAAATAAATCTTTTTGAAAAACATAAGCTGGCTATCCATCTACTTGGATGTGAAGGTAACCTCTTTTTTTTTTTTTTGTAAAATTATTAGGAGAGTCTTTTCAAAATTAACATTTGAGTGTGCATAGTACAACCTAAAAAAGCACAGATACAGCATTTCATATCAACTTAAAACTACCTATAAAATGGTGTTCATCTGGTAAACATTCATCTTAAAAATTAATCGTGGACTTCATTATTTACCCAATATCTTTGTACTTATTCCTGTTATCACTAGACACAGCACCTTGGGATTAGACATGGATCCTAGTAATAGTTCTACCATTATTAGCTGTGGATTCTTGGACATGACTTAACCAGCAATTTAGTCATAATTTCTTTATTTATAAAATAGTATGTCTTCCTGACAGAATTATTGTGAGGTTCAAGCAAGTTAATATATACAAAAAGATAAAGCCCAACATAAATATGAGATTAGCTCACTTCTGACTGGGTGCTAAATAAGTATTTTTATTGAATACATCCATTCTATAAAAACTGGTCTGAAAGCTCATATTGATTTGAGATACAAATGCTTTGTAAACAATTTTCTGGTGGTTTATATATTTACACCATTAAAATGTACCTGCACTTGTAACAGTTTGTTTTGCAGGGGTCCCAAGAAATGACTGAACATATACTAAAATAAACAAATAATGTATGCTTAGATTATGAATCATTTATAATGATAAAATTTTCATCTCAGAGAAGGATCCATTATATTTATCTATTCAAAGCTGTGATCCTTTTGTACAGTTATCACATTATTATACAGTGGTTTCATCCTCCTTACGACTTAGAGTGTGAATTAGGGCTCTTTCCTTAGTAAGAGTAAGAGACTACAGATGTATTTATTAAAAACCAATTACATCACTACACACTTCTCAAAATAGTAAGAGTACCAAATACTGGCATGAATGGTTACATAAACTGTGGTTCATATACACCATGGAATACTATTCAGCATCAAAAAGGAATGTACTGATGCACATAACAACCTGGATAAAACTCAAGATAATCACAATGCATGACAAAATGCCAAGCCCAAATGAGTCTATATTTTATGATTCTATTTATAAAATGTCTTAAAATTTTATTTCTGAAATGGAGAACAGGCTAATGTTGCCAGTAGTCTGGAATGGAGCAGGCTTGAGAGGGAGGTGGGTAATGTTTTGAAAGAAGAATAAATGGGTAAACCAGGTGGCTCAGCCACCTGGGTTGGCTCACCTCTGCCTTTGGCTTAGGTCCTGATCCCAGGATCCTGGGATCAAGCCTCTTGTCAAGTCCCAGCTCAGCGGAGAGGCTGCTTCTCCTCCTGCCCCTCCCACTGTTCCCATGCTCATGCTTTCTCTATATATATCAAATAAAATAAATAAAATCTTTTTTAAAAAGGAGAATAAAATGGAAACTTTCCGCTGTTAGAATTAATCATTCAGTAGCCTGAGAGTGAGTATGGATATGGGAACCAACACAGATAATAAAACTGTACAGAACTTATACACACACACACACACACACACACACACACACAGAGTACAAGTAGAACCAGGGGAAACCTAAATAAGAGCAGTGGATTATATCAATGTCAATATATGATTATGATATTCTATAGTTTTGCAAAATGTTACCATTAGACTAAGTATGAAAGGATTTCTGTGTATCATTGCTTGCTATATCAATATTTTAACTCAAAAAATTTTCAATTAAAAAATTAGTGATGTTGCCAAATATTAAAGAAACCTAACTACATATGTATAAATACAGAAGTTTATAAATTGACACACTCTAAAACACATTTTTGTTTTATTTTGTATAAAAGAAATACTAGGTGAAAATCTGATATCAATTTTCTCAGTGAATATCATACCAAAAGTAATTCACTAAATACAGTTCATTAATTTCTCTTTGATATATTTTGTTTTATTTGAAGCAGCATATATACTTGTTTATAAATGGTTCCCATGTGCTAATAAATATCAGGGTTATAAGACTTGTTACTTATTCAGTTTAGAAATAAGAGAGATTTATATCTGAATTATAGCAATTATTTTACATAGAGTTAGAATTAATTGGCCCCATTAGAGACAAATATCAAGACAGAGGGGTGGTCTACTGGTTTTATTATTATGTTTAGTAAAACAGATCAAATAGACTTTGTTAAGATATTAGAAAAAAATTTCTCAATCATAATTTAATTTACTTGTTTTCTCCTAGCTTTTATTTCCTTGGCTACAAAAAGTAAATATTGTGATGAAAGTGTACTGTTTGAATCCTCAGAAATTTGGGGAGTTCCTTCAATTTAAAACCAAAATCGTGCAGCTACTATGGAAAACAGTATGGGGACTCCTCAAAAAATTAAAAATTAGAACTACCATATGATCAAACATCTATGTAATTATCCAAAAGAAATGAAATCAAAGTTTCATGTCCATTGCAGTATTATTTATAATAGTCAAGATGCAGAAACAATGTAAATAACCATGCATGGCTGAGTGGATAAAGAATATATGGGGCGTCTGGGTGACTCAGTGCGTTAAAGCCTCTGCTTTCAGCTCAGGTCATGATCCCAGGGTCCTGGGATGGAGCCCTGCATTGATGCTTCCCTTCCTCTCTCTGCCTGCCTCTCTGCTTACTTGTGCTCTCTGTCAAATAAACAAATAAAATCTTTAAAAAAAAAAAAAAAGAATATACATACAATGGAATATTACTCAACCTTAAAAATAAACTCTCGTAATATACCACAACACGGATAAGCCTCAAGGACATTATCCTAAGTGAAATAAACCAGTCACACAGAAGGATAAATACTGCATGATTTCAGGTATATGAGTTACCTAAAATACTCAAATTGATAGAAGTACAGAGTAGAATGGTGGTTACCAGAGGTTGGGGTGAGAGGGGAATTGAAAAGTTAATAATCGAGTATAAAATTTCAGTTATGCAAGATGAACAAATTCTAGACATCTGCTGTATAGCATTGTGCCTAGAGTTAACAATACCATACAGTACACTTAAAAATCTGTTAAGAAGGTAGAATTCACTTTAAGTGTCCTTACCTCAATGAAATAAACTTTAAAAGGGCAAATCTTAATTTTAATTATTTCTTATGCATTTCCCTTAGGCTAGTTGCTAGCTATCCCTATCCGGACATCTTGATAGAGTTTAAGTAGCAAGTTTAAACCATAACAGACCGAAATTTTCAGATGGCTTAAAACTACTGAACAAGCGTCATCATTTGCTAACCCTCTTAATAGTGATTTTAGAGTTTAAAGAGTTAAAATGCAAACGTTATTCACACAAGTCATGAGAGAGGAGAGAAAAGGAGAATCCTGAAATGGAAGTGAAAAGTAGTATAACCCATCAATTCCAGCAGAGTTCAATGATAAAAATTAATAGCCAAAGACTATAATTACTTGAAGATATCATTCTTCCTCCTCTTCTTCAACACACAGTAAAGATCTGTTTATTTTCAAGACTTAGGTCAACTGATAGGCAAATGGATAGGGAAGATGTGGTATGCATACACACACACACACATACACACAGAGCGCACACGAGAGAGGAATACTGTGCAGCCATAAAAAAGAATGAGATTGTGGCACTTGGAAAAACATGGATGAACTTATAGGGTATTATGCTAAGTGAAGTAAGTCAGACTGAGAAAGACAAATACTATATGATTCCAATCACAGATGGAATCTAAAAAATAAAAAAATAAAACACACAAATGAGTAAACAAAAAGCAGAATCAGGCCTATAAATAATAGAACACACTGATGGTTGCAAAGAGAAGGAGCAAAATGAGTGAAGGGGAGTGGAAGAAATGGGCTTCCCATTATGAAATAAATAAGTCATGAGAATAAAAGGCACATCACAGAAAATATAATAAATTATATATAGTCAATGATATTTTAATAGGATTGTATGGTGACAGATGGTAGCTACACTGTGGTGAGCACTGCATAGCATACAGAGAAGTTGAATCATTATGTTGTACACCTTAAACTAACATAATAGTGTGTGCCAGCTACATGCAAATTTTAAAAAATCAAACAAGAAAGGATGGTCAGATTCTATTAATCCCGCCTGGACTACAGGCAGATATACTCATTCTTTCTTCTGTCCCCAGAATTATTGATTCAACTAATTTGCCATCTATTCTTTTTTGTTGTTTTTTAATTTCTTTTCAGCATAATAGTATTCATTGTTTTTGCACCACACCCAGGGCTCCATGCAATACATGCCCTCCCCAATACCTACCACCTGGTTCCCCCAACCTCCCACCCCCGCCCCTTCAAAACCCTCAGGTTGTTTTTCAGTGTCCATAGTCTCTCATGGTTCACCTCCCCTTCCAATTTCCCTCAACTCCCTTCTCCTCTCCAGCTCCCCATGTCCTCCATGTTATTTGTTATGCTCCACCAATAAGTGAAACCGCCATCTATTCTTTCATTCAACAGGTATTTCTGAGCAACAATGATATGCCCAACACACACAGCAATGAAAAAGCAGACACAAAAAATTCAGTTTTTATGAAGATGACAGTGGTATATGGGAAGATAGTCATAAAGTAGAAATATATATGTGTTTATAGTATGCTAAATGGTAAAAAAATAGAAGAAAATTAGTTGGGAAGAGGGACAAAAAGTATGCATTTGAAAATGGTGTCTATAATTCTGCATAAGGACACCTTGGAAAGGCCTCAATAGGAAGAATAATATTTTATTAAAGTTCAGAAGGAGGTGAAGAAAAGTCCTCATAATTAATAGTATATTTCCCTCTATTAGGCTAAGATATTCAAGGTTAAGGATCCACCTTAATCATTTTTTATGACAGGTTCTAGAACAAGGACTGCCACACAGACCAGACCTCGTGTATAAGCTGATTGAAAAATCTCAAGTTTCCTAAAGTTCAGTTGCTTTTCAACTTCACTTGGATTTCTACTTCAGAAAATTCTCAAGTTGAATACAATATGGACTTAAATCAGGAGCATGCCTAGAATTTCTCACATAGTCATTGCTCAACATCTGAATTTAATAGAAGTATGACTTTCCAAATGTTATAGCCCAACAGATTGAGAGTATAGATGGAAAAATCTGAATTTTAAGAATACTGATGGACAAGGCCAAGATCACTCACAGTGATGGACCCCTAAATCTACATTTTCACAACATAAAAAGAATGATGTTCTAAATATAAATATAAATAAATATAAATGTAAATATAAATAGTTTCCAATCCTGATTATGTTCCAGGTCTTAAGGTTATTTTAAGTATTCCACAGTATGACTAATTTTATATTTAGCACTGCTCTCATTGATAGGTATCTGAGGAGTTTCATCCATAGCTACCTTGTACCTGTGGCTACAGACTAAGTTTAAGATGTTTTTGCCTTCAAATAGCTGCATGCAGTGATACGTCATGTCCCAGTAAACCTGGGACATTCTTCTATACAAAGAACTACCTGTGAGTCGGTTCAGTTTTGACTGAAAATACAACCACAGGCCTGGTACAAGCATGACCACTCAGTCTGGGATGATGAAATGGCCAATTTCTTGGTGCAAAATGGGAACGACATATATGGCTGAAAGCCATATTAGGGACAAAATTACTACTACTTATGTGCTGTTACAGATTGCAGATAAAAGATGATTACACATATTACAGTTATCTAGTTTTCATTATAAGGACTAAATGATTTAAGATTATAGAAAAGGCAGACTGAATGAAGAGCCCAGGACAGGTACATTAGTGAAAAATTTACCTTTGTTGCTCACCGTTAAAAACCTTTCAGAGACTCATCATAGACTGGGAACTGACTCTGGTTTGTCATGTGGGATAATGTATTTGTGAGTGCATTGATTATTGGTTCTAAAAATACCAATACTTGCATTATGAGTCCTTCGGTGATTCTCCATTATCACTAAGAAAAAGTCCAAACTCCTTAGCATAAGACACAAAGTTCTTTGTGGTCTGGCTCTTCTCTCCCTCTCTACACATCCCATGCCCCTCCTATCCTCAGCTCTCTGCAGTTTCCTGAATATGCTGTGCTTTCAAAGTCTACTCTAGTCTCTACATGTACACCTCTCTCTGCACAAATACACTCCATCACCTTCTAACAGGGCAAATTTGCTTTAAATAGTTACCTTCATTTAGAAACCATACCTGAACCCCACTCTCTATTCCCCCTGAGCTGATATCTCTTTCCCTTCTAAATCCTGTTACACTAAAATAAATAAATAAATAAATAAATAAATCCTGTTACACTGAGCTTATTATAATGTATTAAAAATTAATATATTTGGAGGTGCCTGGGTGCCTCAGTGGGTTAAGCCTCCACCTTCGGCTTAGGTCATGTATCTCAGGGTCCTGGGATTGGGCCCCACATCGGGCTCTCTGATCAGCGGGAGCCTGCTTCCCCCTCTCTCTCTGCCTTTCTCTTTTCCTACTTGTGATCTCTCTCTCTGTCAAATAAATAAATATTTTTAAAAAATAATATATTTGTCTCCCTCACTGAACTAAAACTTCTGAAGAAAAGTATCTTATTCATGTTTGAAAAAGCAAAAATATTGAGCTGAATACCTAAATATAAAACAAAAATAGTAGAAACTAACATTTATTCAGTGCTTAAATATTGTCAGGCACTGTTACTAAGAAGTGAGTAAGAAGAACTGAGGTATAGTGAGTTTAAGTAACTAGCTCAAGATTACCAAACTAGTAAATGACAAAGATAGCATATGAACTCAAGAATTCTGACTGCAAAGTTCATTCTCTTCACTTCTATCCTATAGATACTTCCTAAATATATGAATAAATTTGTGTTTTTAAATAAGTAAATAGGCATATAAAATGGCTTTTAAGAATGAGCTCTAAATAATACTACAAAATAAGTTACTTCAGTGAATTAAAGATTTTGACAGAGACCATCTGATATCCTAGATATTATTTTTCCCCATAAGTGTGTCGTAGCATTCTACTTAGCAATTTATAAAACATAATATCAATATACACAGATTTTTTTATGTACTATGCTGTGTATTGAAGATACATTTATCATTATGGTAAGTAACATACTTATCATTACTAGATAACTTAATCAAAAATCAAAAATTTATATATAAGGTCCTTATTGTAAGATTAGATCTGCAAAATACTTTTCCCTATAAAAACAATTACCTGGATAACTTGTATCCAGGAGAACAAAAATATATGCCTATAAATATATTAAACTGCTTTTTTTGGTAATATTATTTTATACCCCAAAAGTCTTTTGTTTTAATTCAGTATTTTCTATACCAGCAATTCCCAAACTTTGTTGCACACCAGAATCACCTGATGAGCTTGAAACAACAACTGGTAGTTGCACCAACAACACCCTCCACCTGCCCCCCAGTGAGATGTTTTAATACCTGACCATTAGGATTTGTTAAAATCTTCCCAGATAATTCCCATCTCTCTCTCTCTCTCTCTTTTTAATTCAAATTCCATTAGCCAACATATAGTACATCATTTATTTTTGATGTAGTATTCAATAATTCATTAGTTGTGTGTAACACCCAGGGCTCATCAGATCACATCCCAGATAATTCCAATATGCAGCAAAGTTTGAGAACCAGAATTCTACTGAACTTTACCTGAATTTACTCTAAATTTTACTGGAACCTTTTCCATACCTCATTTAAAAGCAATTCTGACAAATAAACTCATTCCAAATTTATCATCAACTCAACAAGGCCAGAACTCAGTTTGTAGTTTTTCATACCATATTTATTATCTGACTACTGAATTCTTCAAATATAATTTCTTTAATCTTGGCTAATTCTTTATAGATAATAAAAATAATTTCTACACTAAATCATCTCTTTAAGAACATAGTTAAATTTACTACCTAACCACCAAATTTAATTATGCAGAATTCTACTACATTTTCATTAAGTATCAATTTCCATATACTTAAAATCGAAAAGCATGTAGCTTAGATATGCAACAGATTATTTAAAAGGGAAGTTAGAATAAGGATAAAAATGCATAGAAACACAAATCCTGCAGGATAGTCTCCCATCTCATATTCCCTTCCCTAATCTCCTTGCCATTCTAACCGGTTTATAATCTTAAATGTTGCCTCAAGTTAGAAATGGTAATTACCAAAAGTAACACTAATTAGTATAATAGTAATACCAGTAATATGGTCTTAAGCTAACTCTCTACTTAAAAATGAGTACATATCGGGGACGTTATGTGTTCTGGTGAGTGCTATGAATTGTGTAAGACTGATGAATCACAGACCTGTACACCTGAAATAAATATTATATGTTAAAAAAATTAAAAAGAATGAATACACCTAACATCTATATCTATATTGATAGTCTATATCTAATAGGCATTAAGATTGCTCACAAATTTTTGATTCTCTCTTCCTTTAGACCCATGATAGGCCTGTATTTCCTCATACCAATTAACTCAGATATGGTCCATTTGGCTTCATTTGATCAAATAAATATAAACATCATGTGTCACCTGTAAACAGAAGCTTCAAGAGCTAATAGAACTTCACTTTTGCTTCTGGCACAATAACCAATAAAATTCTCAATGAGAGACTACTCCAGCAGCATAGGTTAAGAAGTAAGGACAATGAACACTTAAATCAGAGCACCCAACAATTCCTCACTGGACCTCTAAATTGAGTGAGAAGGAAATAAAACTTTGATGTTTCAAAGTACTTGAGATTTCTGAGATTTTTTTACTGTGGTGTAATCTAGTCCATCAGTAATGAAATTCTACATTTATAGGTAATTGCATATGTAAATATGTCTATTTTGGAAAAAAAATACATCACATGTATAAATGATTTGTTTAAGTAATATCTATTAGAGTTCTACTCTACTACAGGTACAATGCTTGTAAAAATATATCCAAGGTAAAACAGTGAGGATAAGTCTATAAAGCCTGATGACTGAAGAGTTTGGTTTATCACACGCTCATGCTGGGAATTCATTAAAGATTTTTGCTATTAAATTTGTAGAATAAGTTGTTGGCTCCATTGTGCTAAACTATGAGTCACATTCATCAGTTTCCAACAAGATGATAAATCACTGAATGATACAATGAAAGTTGATCATTATGGTTCAGTAACAAATGTATGATTAAGTCTGTGCTTTCACAAGATATCACGTCAAACACAAATTTCAGAGTGGAATGATTCTTCAGACTAAATACTGTAGCACTTTGAAATCTAAATTCATGTGTTCTAGTTATTGATAAACATTGCCTTCATCTGCAAAAATATACAAAATAATAAGTTCATAGATTGGTCGATATGAAATAAGCCTCCTAAAATAGTTATAGAATTTGAAAGAAATAACTATCTTCTTAAAAATTTTCTGAGTTTTCAACTGTTTTACAGGTATAATAATTATAACTAGAATGAAGACACTTTATACAACTTTACAACATATCACCACAAGACCATATCACAATGACTTTTTATTGAGAAATACATCATAACAATCACTGTCATTAGTGGTGAAAGTTGGGTAATACATTGACTGATGCATTGGTTAGTGGTAAAGTATGGATTCGAGTGTCAGGAGTAATAGTAAACATGTTCTATCGCAAAACTTAATCTATGTGAAATTTCAGAGTATTTGGGAATCACCACAAATGAGAAAGAGGTTATTTTATTTTTTAAAGAAATCCATGAGGAGGTACATTTAAACTAAGAGAATACAGAAAATATATATGGACTTCTTTTAAGGGAATTCTATTTTTCTGTTTTTTCACTGAAGCTTTCTTAGTTTGGGAAATCACTTAATGTTTGTTTAAAATTATGTATAAGGCCTCTCTACAGAATGAAGTGACTGTGTGCTCTCACTGAATAATATTCTACTCTCATATTTTCATCTAAGCTTGAGAATAACTTAAGGCAAGAATTCTGCACACTTTTTAGAATGCTACGAGACTGGTACGTATTAGCTAAAAAAGAAAAATGTGAAACTAAATATAAATATTTTTTTTAGCAGGTATGCTATTTTCCACTTCAAGATTACAAGTTTCTAACACGTATAGAGATATGTACATTTATCCTTAAATACACATATAAATTTCATAAATTTATATACACACATAAATTTATATACATATGTAAATTCTCAAAAATAATTTATTTGGGGGGAAATACCAAACATCAAAATAATGAAATATAGCTACACTCTGTGATGACTGGCTTTTGAAGTCCTAGGCAAAAATTTTATACTATAATAAAAACTTTATAGTACTACTGTTAAATTTGTATTTAGACAAATTAGAACATGTCAGTCTTTTTTTTTAGGGGGAGGAGGCAGAAGGAGAGGGAGAGAGAAAATCTTAATCTTAACATGGGGCTTCATCTCACAACCCCAAGATCATGACCTGAGCCAAAGTCAAGAGTCATTTAACCAACTGAGCCATGCAGATACCTTGGACACAACAGTCTTAAAAGTTAGAACATAAGACATTTAAATAAAATGATCTAAACTATTTTATTATAAAAATTTTTGGTGTTATAATAAAACAAAAACAACTAAAATTATTTAATACTTAAAGTGAGATAATGTCATCTGCGTAATCAGAATCCAAACTAAAAAGTCATTATTTATGTTTTAAAATTAATGGATCAGATATAGGCATTTATTCCTTTTCTGTTGGCTTCAAAGTCGTATATTTCGGTGGCATAGCCAATAAACTTAGAAGGTTAAAAGTAATCTTTAAATGATACCCTTCACCAAATTCAACTATGTATCTTTATAGCATAACTTGTTTACCTATCCAGATGATTCCTATAAATTTTAGAAATTTCTTCAATATATATTTGTGAAATCAAAAGTTAGAAAAACATATTGACATATACGAGGAAGGAAATTACATCAAAATAGTCAATGAATGAAAAAAAAAAACTTGTTGTGATACTTATCTTGATGCGTAAGCCAAAGAAAAGGCCACATAATGGCTTCTTTCCCTGGCTTGTATTCTTATCCCTTCTCCCTCAGCTTGCTAATGCCAATTTCTAAAACCTTCCAGCTTGGAAGCTATGAAGAGAGGAGGCTTCTTACTGGATTGGTGAGGAGCTAGTACTGGAGCTCCCAGAACTTGCCAACTGTTTAAAGTGATTCTTCTCTCTCAGGTATTTTTCATTTAGGAAGACATATTCCCTCCTCTTCCCTGCCTCGTTGAGATTTTCGTACTTAAAATTACCCTGACAAGGATGGATGCAACAATCTTCGTCCCTTATTATCTTGTAATATCAGCAGCTTCTATCTGCAAAGACCATTTTGATCCTCCAGGCCATCCTTTTGAACAGGATTAAAATGATGCCACACAGGATTGTTCCTGTGTCCCTCAACTGGTCCATGGGAAAGATCTTTTTTTTTTTTTTTTTTTCCCTGAAAGTCTGGAATTCCAACAATCATGTCTTGGTTGTTTTCCAAAGTCAAGGTAATTAATCAGCCTATCTTTCACATACCAGTTCACCATATCCTTCATACTATAAACCCTTTCCTTGACTTTCTTAAAAGCACACTCATGAAGAGAAATATGCCTATACCCATCATGCTCTGTAGGATTTGGGAATGGAAATCACAGTACACCAGAATCTCTCTTTGGAAATCTTCTTCACTCTTCTCCTCAATTTTGGTAAAGTGTTTAAGAATCCCAACACTAGTTTCCACTTTGTTTCTTCTTCCAAATTGATCATGACAGTCTTATACTTTGGAATGTGGTTCCTATTGTCCTCAGGTCTCAACTAAAGCTTCCATTCCAAATGTACTCAATTACATATATAATTTGAAATGAGGTAACTCTTGTTTTACATTTAAAATACATTTCCACTTGATGTTAGTGCATTTGAAAAACAGATCATAAATTTAGCCATAAACGTAATAAAATTTTAAGCCCCTAATTGCCAAGGTTTTTAATCTACATCAGTCTGATGAACAGGGTAATTCCCTCTGCACCACTTTGTGATATGTGAATACAGACGGAACTGAATAGTATTTTTATCATGCAAACTCCTTGTATATCTAGTGTCTCATTTACTCATGATTTCAAATGTGTGGAAAAGCTAAATAACTACATAAACATCCGGTTATATCATTAAAATAACTCAGAATATTGAAGTGATATTCCATTGACTCAACTGAAAAGCCATCTTTACCCAAGTGTAATTTAATTATGATGATCCTAATTAATACTGGCTGGAAGGAATACAACTATAAAGCAGTCCTATAGTTTGTATACCTTGCTTATCTTATGTTTACTAATGGAAAGCATCTGGTTAATTTTTGAAGAAAGGAATGTAAACAATATACTGGAGTTTGCATGGTATAGCAGAAAAAGCCCTGTGCTTAAAATCATTACTCAGGTCAGGTCTGTATTCCCATTTTTTCTTATTATTTAGACTAATAAGTATTGCCAAAATTATATTAAGAAGATTTTCTTTCTTTCTTTTTTTTTTTTTAAACTAATCTCTGCAGCCAATATGGGGCTTGAGCCCACAATCCTGAGATCAGGAGTCACATGGTCTATTGACTGAGCCAGCTAGGTGCCCTGAATTTACTCTTATATGAATATGTACACATGTGTGCATTCATAGACAGTCACATAATACTTCAGTTATCTTTTGCTGGTAACAGATTATCTACAGTGATTCTGTTCCAGAAAAAAAGAGTCTTCAAAAAACAAAAAAAACAACCAAAACACACAGTATACTCCAGTATATTTCATAACTACAGAAATGGGTGAGCTTACTTAAGCTTTCAGAATCTTAGGGTTTTATTTAATCTTTAAGATGACTTTAAAATATTTAATCTGTAAAATAGGGATAAAATGCCAGTTTACTACTTTCCAGAATTAATAAAATCTGATAAGATCATTTCTGTTAAAATTCTCCTTAAATTGATATAAACATAAGGAGGTGCTACCATATTCCTAAACATACACATATGTACATGTAACATAAAATTCAAAAATAACCTAGCAGTATCTCATGGGACTTCATCTCTGAAATTTCCTGACTGCTATTAGAAATCCTTTAAGTTTCAACAGTAAAATGCTTTATCACTAAATATCACCACTTAGAGTACTTTATGTAGAGGAATGTTTTGTAAAACTTCTCATTTGGCAGATTCATTGCCCTATTAGTGAAATGCTATAAAAATTATATTTTTATTCTATATTCTTTTAACTAAGAACTTTAAAAAATCAAAATGATTTAATATTTGCAATTTAGTAGGCTCAGTGCATTTAGTAGGTAGAGGTGTCTTGCATACCAGAAGTTCATCTACAATTTGGAAGGTGATCTTTCTCCTGGAATTCTGAAATGCTATAAAAACTTTATATAGAACTGAATTGCTTCATTCTGAAAATTCAGAGCTTTCTAATGTGACTAGTTTAAAGAAAATTCAAGGCTCCTATCTTAGTATTTTAAATAAAATTGATAACTTGGGTACTTAACTTTAAGTTTTTTGATCCTAATAAAAATAAGAAGTTTAACAATTCCTTCCTAGACCTACAATATGCATAAATTTGAAAGGAGTATAGCACTTTTCCCCTCTAGCTTTCTTTCTGTTTCATACGAATCTAAACGAGAAAGCATATTGAACTAATTTAAACTGCAACCCACAGAAGGAAGCTGGCTAAGGACATGGAGGCTAACTCAGTCTGTGACCAGACTGGTTTGTCTAATGATGTAGTTGTTGTCACAATAAATGACTACATGCACAGATTTCTGTCTAGTTAGACATTTGGCTTGAAATAAACATTCAGAGAACCGAATCCAAACATCAACTAGGCCAAAAGTTGCCTTAAGCTCTGCCAACCTAGTGCTAATTCAACTAGGAGTAACATGATTTTTGTTTCACAACAAATGACTCTTTGAATCTATTAAACTGAATCTGATGATGATTTCAGGAACATGTCTGATGAGAACATTATCCCACTGCAGTAGGTCTGGAGCTTAATTTTCCTGTCAAACCTCACTTACCTACTTTGGTATCTTAGAAGTGGAAGAAATGATCCAAGAACTGAGAGAGGAAATACTTTGGCTATAACTGGATTTAGGAAAAAGGCACATGTTTTACCACTTACTTTATTTTGTAATGCCTATTTTATAACTAGGTGTAGAGATCATTCCTTTGTCTGAAATTAGCTCTATCTCCCCTTCCTAAGACTCCATTAAAAGCAAGACGTGGGGCATTTGGGTGACTCAGTCAATTGGGCATCTGACTCTTGATTTCAGTACAGGTCATGACCTCAAAAAGCCCTCCATTGGGTTCTATGATCAGAGGAAGTCTGCTTGGGATTCTCTCTCTCCCACTCTCTGCCCCCAACATGCTCGCTCTCTCTCTCTCTCTCTCTCTCTCTCTCTAAAATAAAATAAATCAATCTAATAAAAAATAAGACAAACTTAATAAAGTAGTAGCATAATTTTAAAAAGTTTATATAAGGCTCTATTTACTCTTTATATTTGTATTTATATATTTTTAATCCCATACAGCTGAAGAAAATGACATCTAGAAATGGTGGGAAAATATTAGTAAATAAAATACAGGAATAGTAGCAGAGGGTCATTTGAATGGAAAAACCATATCAAACAGGAGACTTTCCAAATCACTTGGAGACTAAAATAGTATATATATCTAATCAACATCAAATGTATTACTTAGAAGATACTGATATACTGTGTATATCATTGATATAGATAGATATTCTAGGACAAAATAACAAATATTTGGTTAAATATGAATATGAAAGCCTGGTTATACAGCACCACAACAATCATTTTCCAAACTGAGTTTCTACCAGTGTTTATACTCCTCTTTGAAAAAATAAACTAAGTATTGATGACAGACATAAATATGGATCTATTTAACAACATGCAAGAATTACAGCATTCCTGTTTTTCATTCAGTTTATGATATTTACCATGGAACCACACAATATTAGCAGGGCCCAGTGCAAGATGAAAATGTAAAATTCTTTATCCAAATCGAGAAATTCAACATGGCAACAACAGAGCATGGAGCCTTTATAAGCACAGAGCCTTGTGTAACTACACAGATTACAAACTCATGAAGTCAGCCATGCATGGATCTATCACCAAAACTTTCTACTGACTTGTATTTGTTTGCTAATAGGATTGCAAAAGACACGAAGGGTAGTTGTTACTGAAGCATCAGTCCTTGCCAACTCAATCAATGGAAAGTTATCCTCCCACTGGGTCCACCCATACCTATTTATCTGCCACATCAAAATGAACAGGCTGTAGAAAACATGGCAGAAAAGACAAGAAGTTGGGGAATTAAGACACACATCAAGCTCTCCAGTTTCCTGCCTTTGAAAGAAATGCATAATAGTGTACTGTTCACAATATCCTTTCAATCCTTTACTGGAGAGATCTGGCTCACACCACTAGAGCCTTGTGAAAAGACGCAACCATTAGGAAAGTGGTTCAGAAATATTTGCTCATTTTCAAGATCTTTTCTTCCTATGTTTAAAAAGACAATAAATATCTATAATATCTGAATTAAAATCTTGAACTTCAAACCGCCTATTCTTGAATCATTCAAACCCACATTATGCATTCATATAAAATTTGAATAAAGCCTTTAAAATCATGACAAGATTAAATTAACTGAGATATATATATATATATTTTTTTTCACACTTTGTGAAACACCCAAGTTCAAATCCTACATCATTGTTAGCAATGCAGCATACTACTTAAATATATATGTATTCTGGGGTCACCACAGAGACTGAGCAAGGAAATTCTTTCTTTAATGCAGTCTACAGGTATACCTTAGAAATAATGATTCCTTTACCTTTCATTTATTGGCAGAATTGTTCACAGTGTTTCAAAGCTTGACTAATCCACAAGATAATATCAGCATATGTAAATCCTTAATTTCATCAGATCCAACTTTATTTGCTAAACGAAGATGTTTTCTACTTCCTTTCATTCAAAATCTCATGATAAGGCCTTTGATAAGATAGTATCATAAATTGATTTTCTACAGGGAATACACATCTGAGAAAAATATACTAAGAAGAGGAAGAAAAAATTTATACTTTATTTGAAATTCTCCAAAATTAGCATTTAAGATAAAACAATCAGGAGATGGATTTTATCTTTATAATTTTTGAGTTACACTATCAGTCTAATTAAAAAGTTCATTTGAGGTTTATCTTGTATATTTCTAGTCAAAGCAAATGTTAGATAAATATTTTAATAATTTTTATTACATACTTTTTAATCATAAGAATTTGTGGCATATATAGCAATGTCTATTGATAACGGAAAAAAATCAAGATTGTATACTTCACTTACTCTTACACTGTCTTAAATTAACAAAATAAGAACTCAATAAATCCATGGAAATCAGAAAGACAAAAAATAAGTAATGACAAACTAAAGCTTAATAAATAGCTTGGTCACATGATGTGATGAGTGCTGGGTGTTATATGCGACTGATGAATCACTGAACACTACATCTGAAATTAATGATGTACTCTATGTTCGCTAATTGAATTTAAATAAATAAAATAAACAATGTAGGTAGTCAATGCTAAGCTACATTCAAATTTTAATGATTCTCAATGAATATTATTGCTCCCCTTTATCTTTGAAACCTGATCTATCATTTAATCAGTTAGTATACACTTACTATAATGGATCTTCCCTGAGGACTACTTTGTCTTAACACAGAAATGAGATACTCTTCAGTTTAAATTGGCACTCCTCTGAAAAAAATATGAGAAGGTATGCTGACAAATTCCAACAATCTTAATATTAAATTATCGATAGTATGTGAAGAACTGCTTATTAGTGTTGTAAATCTAGTTCCTGGTAATTTCCAGTGTAATTTCCAGTGATGGCATTTCTAGTGTTCTCCAAATGTATTAATTACACTATAATGTTTAAATATATAATTTAGAGTAGAGAGTATTACTTAAAATAGTTCAAGTCAGGGGCGCCTGGGTGGCTCAGTGGGTTAAGCTACTGCTTTCAGCTCAGGTTAGGATCCCAGGACTGAATTGGGCTCCCAGCTCTGCGGGGAGTCTGCTTCTCCCTCTGAACTTCTCCCCTCTCATGCTCTCTCACTCTCTCTAATAAATAAATAAAATCTTTAAAAATAAATAAATAAAACAGTTCAAATCAGTGTATTCTGTACCAGCCAAGAGCCTAAATTTTCATTTTAGTTCCATGTAACAGTAATTTTCTATCAAGAGAGCCTGCTTTTGTTAAAAAAAATAAAGTCAACATCTATATTATAATCAAAACACTTGGTTTTCTTCAACTCTTATAGCATTAAAAATACAAAAAATGATATTAATTAAGGAGAAAAGAAGGAATTAGACATTCTTTTCAAAAAACATTAAATTAGAAACTTAAGAAGTACTTTTTTTTTAAGATTTTATTTATTTATTTATTTATTTTGAGAGTGAGATATAGAGACAGAGAACAAGCAAGGGGGAGGCACAGAGGAAGAGAGAGAAGCAGACTCCCCACTAAGCAGGGATCCCAGTGAGGGGTTTGATCCCAGGACCCGGGATCATGACCCGAGCTGAAGGCAGACAATCAACAGACTGTGCCGTCCATGTGCCCCAGTAACTTCAGAAATACTTCTTTTTTTTTTTTTTAAAGATTTTATTTATTTAGTTGACAGAGATCACAAGTAGGCAGAGAAGCAGGCAGAGAAAGAGGAGGAAGCAGGCTCCCTGCTGAGCAGAGAGCCCGACACAGGGCTTGATCCCAGGACCCTGAGATCATGACCTGAGCCGAAGGCAGAGGCTTAACCCACTGAGCCACCCAGGAGCCCAAAGAAGTACTTTTTTATTGAAATTAATTGTACCTCCCTTAGATTGCTAATTCACTAACCTCTAATTCAAAATATTTTCTTATTTAAGAAACTTAAGTGATTTACCACACAAATCACAGCAACAATTAGGTAGATTTGAATGTAAAGCAAGATTTACCTAGACACCTAGTGTTTCTGGTGTCTCCACCTTGAATTTGTTCTATAATATAATCCTACACAGTTCAGTTTATTATAATTAAGTTTATTAAATATAGAATTTCAGTACAAATACTAAAGCTTCAAAGAAGCAGAAGTACTTATACTTTCCATTTGTAGAGAAACAAGATATGCTATACTCTTGGCTTATATTTTTTTCAAACAATACTATAGATTCACATTTTTTTAAACTTTAAGAATACATTCAAAATTCATTCTGCATCCTAAATTGCTATAGGAAAACTTGAACCGACCTTCCGAAATTACAGTGTCTTGCAGAGCAGAAAGACAGGTGATTTTCCAGTATCTACAAATGACACCAAATCATATGATATGAAGCCATTGCAACCAGATGCCAAGGGGGAGGCCAAGAGTAAAGATTTGGCCTGATTTTGGAAGTCGTGGAGATAAACACACTAAACAGGAGATATTGTAGGCACCTGCTCAACTGTGTATGGGTACTCACAGATTGCACTTCTTCAGAATCATACTAAACATGGAAATAAGCCAAAAAAGACAAGATGGATTTGACTTTGAATAATTCTTCACCCTAAATTACACATTGTTTTGTCAGCTTGCGCTACCCTTACAAAATACTGTAGGATGGGTGGCTTAAACAACGGGCATTTATTTCTCACAGTTCTGGAAGCTGAGAGGTCCAAGATCAAGGAGCTGACAGATTCAGTTCTTTTGCAAGGACCTGCTTCTTGACTTGTAGATGGGATTCTCCGTGAGAAGTGCTCACATGTGGCTCCCTTAGCACATGCACAGGGAGAGGCAATGAGAGAGTGCACAAGCTCCTATCTCCTCCTCTTCTTATGAGGGCTCTAATCCCACGAGGAGAGGACCACTCTCCTGACTTCATCTATACCTCCAAAAGTCCTCAACTCCAAATGACAAAAAATTAGGGGTTAGAGCTTCACCTTATGAATTTGGGGGGAAGACAAGCATTCAGTGTGTAATAGTCATTTTACTTATGATTTTAAAATACTGTGTGTGTGCACATACAGACATACATATAAATGTATGTATATATATTTGTGTTTAACACATAGTATATGTCCTCTTTTAAAGAGCTCAAATTTAATTGATTCACTTCCTCATTTACCAATTTTTTAACTTAATTTTTGAGGACTTGCTATTAGGACTATATTAGGAGTGAAATGCATCTTTTTCACTTTTATATAATTTATGCTTAAGACACTTGAATATTTTAAAAAAGACACATGAATATATTAGGCAACCAATCCATACCTAGAACTGAATTAATCAGTGTGCTCTTCTAAAGTGAATAGGACACAGAATATTGATTATATTTGCAATCTGTAAAGCTTCATGCATCATGACACAATTATGAGCTCTAGTGGGAAAGTTTTATTGTGTTTTCCACTTGAAAATATAACGTCTACTTATTTACACTATTTTGCTCAATATATTTCTCAAATATGCTACACTAAAATGATTTTGTTCTAACTGCAAAGTTATATAAAAATTATATGACCAAGTACATTATGAAGCCTATAAGATCTAGTAAGCTTTCAGAAAAGATTCTGAGAATATCAGGCATTCATATCTTTTCTTAATATGTAAATAGATTATCATGATAAATATTTCTATTTTATAGCATTCACAACTAAATCCAAATTTCAGAAATGTTACATACACTATTCACCGGTTAATTATGTCTCCTTATATGTTATATATTTCTGGAAACTGTTCCAGGAAGTAAATTCAAGATTGCACAATTTAATCTTCCACTTAGGAAGCTAATGTTTGGAGAAATGAAAAGGTATAGCCAGTTTGATATATGCTTAATATAAATCAAATTTAAATCTCAGGGAAATACTTTGTTTTCTTACAAATACATTTATTAAATGATTTTTTAACTTATTTGGTAAGGTCTTATATTTAACTCTTCAAATGTATACATGTTGTGCTTTAATTCTAGGAGAATGGAATCTGTTTGAGTTTTCCCCAACAAATCAAAAGTCTGAATCACATCCATGCAGCTCTTTGTCTTTCCAGTCAGGGTTTTTGCTTTTTTCATTTTAAGCACGCCTTTTATAGAAGTTCCATTCTGTATGTAATTCAGAAGTACAATCTCATTATTCCAAAAGTCCTGCTCTAGACCTCTTGATAAACCATCCTTCCAGTATCATAAAGAACATGATGTGGTAACAATTGGCCCCCCTCATGGCATACCTCATAATTACCATGACCTGCTCAATGGCTCTCCTTCCAGGCAGATGACAAGCATTATTTGGACAGGGGATAGTCTATAATTAGCACAGGACACAGTGCCTGGCTCAATAAATGTTTGCTAAAAGAATGGATTAACAGCAATAATATTCTATTTTATACACACACACACACACACACACACACACACATGCATATATTTGGTTTTATGGGACTTTTTGGTTCCTGCAAATGGACATTTCACTCTGAGCTAAGATTTCTAGGTTAAATACTTTTAATATGCTATAAAGATGAGACACACAATTGGTCACATTTGTCTGCAGTTCATGGTGGTGATTTTATAGCCCGTGGTCAGAAAGGCAAATATTTTTTAAAGCCTGAACAAAATTCAATGGTACCTTAATAGATAATTATTTCAAAGAATTTCAGTAGAAATTTCAGGTTATATGTTAAAAGAACACTTAAAAAATAATATTGCCTTCCCCATGACAGGTCACATTTGTTTAATAAGAAATTCTATACTTTTTTAGAGATTCTACTTACTTATAAGAAATGGTATTGAAACTTATTGGTCTAGTCAGCGCCACTTCTGAAAATCCTCTTTAGGGTCACACTGACAGGTGCTACTTTTCACACCAAAGGGTGTTTATGGTAGAGTTCCATATATATGGTAACCAATAATTCCAAATTCAATTGCCTCAATACTTTCCTTTCATTATCTAGTCTTGTTTCGTATATCCAGTTTGCCAAGGAGGACTAAAAAATTTTGTTCAGTGTATCGAAAAACTACTTTCTTTGGGGACTGTACACTTTTGGATACCATCGTAAAATA
Source organism: Neogale vison (assembly GCF_020171115.1). NCBI lineage: Eukaryota > Metazoa > Chordata > Mammalia > Carnivora > Mustelidae > Neogale > Neogale vison. Next base: position 23,256,377 of record NC_058093.1, read on the forward strand.
AGAATGGGAAATTCCACATCATGCTTGACTTCTTACATTGTAAAGGTGAAAATCGATGTTTTTCAAAATAATTCCTTTAGGAATCATAAAGTGGAAGGAGATGAGGTTGCTGAAACTTATCATAATAGAAAAATCATCATAATAGAAAAATCTGAAGATATCAAAAATGTTGTGGTTTTCTTCAGGGCTCTCTGAGAGCACAGAATATTGACCTGATTGCAAAGCTCTGTTTAGTAATGAATTGGAGACATTATTGTAATCACAAGAGATTAAAAACTGAACAAGTAAAGTGAATACTTTTATTTAAAAATACTCTCTGAAAAGTCTGAGGTATTTGAAGTTAAAAGAATATTATCCACACAACTTTGATTAGATATCTAAACTCAGAAAGATATATAAGACAACCATGTAGAAAGGAGTGACCATTTCAGGGAAGCAAATATGAAGATGTGATATCATACATGGAAAGTGAATTTTTAGATATGCTCCCAGTGATAACACAGCATTGAAATTTATCACAGATTTGGAAACTCCAGACTTGACTAAATACCATACCTTTAATTTCTCGACAGGACAGTATGTAATATGCTTTGTATCTACTGTACGCTGGAGTGAACTAGCACAAAACCATTCACACATTAAGTCATGGGGGAAGAAAAAAAAACTGTTGTTTTGCAAAGTCAGCAGAAATAGAAAAACAAATTGACAATTTGTCTTAAGTCACTTAGATGATACCAGCTTTTGCCAGGTATATTTTATGCTTCTACTCTGAAGGTTCTCACAGAGTACCATCTCATTAGAGGTCTACCATCTTATGATAAAGACAGACTAATAAACTCTATTCAGAAAACCTGTATTTTGTATTTGTATTAATTTTGTTAGGAGAGGATTAACCAAGTTAACAATAGTGTATCACCTATTTAGAATACTAAAAAGAATCACCTTATATAAATGCAAATATGTAATTTAAAATTATCAAAATCAATGCCTCAGCTTTTATATCATTATTCAGTAGAAATATTTACCAGTAATTTTTGATCAGATGAAAATTACCTAAAAAACCATACAGTATAATAACTTTATAATTTTTTAAAACAAAGTATGCAGAATACTATAATACATTTAGAAGATACCAAAATAATTACTTGAAATCAGTAATAAAATTGAAATTGTAAAAATTAAAGATAATCTGAGTAAATAAGTACTAAATAGAGCTAATGACATAACACTATTCATTAACTCTACAGAGATGATTATGAAGAGGGCAAATAAGAACAATACAATTGCAAAGAAATGCAAATGATAACCATACTTATAGAGGCAGTTAGTCATGTGGACAGAAAACATATTACAGCCACCACATGCAATATCAGGTTCTGTAATTTAGCTATTATCTTTTAAAAAGTGATATCAGAAAGTGCCCAAAGCTGACAGTGACAGTCTAAATCATAGAAAGAAGAGATGTCACCTTTGAGACAGAGAGACCATATGTAGGGGTTCAGCTAGTAGTCAAGTGACCACTGGCAAATTTATATGCATCTACAGTGGGAAAATGACATACTGATCATTTCAGTTCACACTGCAAGGAGGAGCATCAAGTAAGTATGGCATGCATGTACCTAATTTTTACCTATGCATGAGATTTCTATCTATGAGCTTCTGCGTTAGTGTACAAATTTGTATATGAAAATGGTTAAATGCCAAGTAATTGCTATCTACATAACATAGCAGACTAACGATAATTATAATTCTGCATGTGAATCTATTTTTAACATTCTTTAATTAAAATCTGTGCATTTGATCCCATCTCTTGTTAGCTTTGCCTTTGTGTATTCAAATTTTAAAAAGGCGATCTAATGTGTTAACAGAACCTTTAATTAAGGTACATTTTCACTAGGTGGATGTAGATACTTACTTGACCATGAGATTTGAACGACTGAGCCAACATGATAGGAAGATTGTTTTGTGGTTCTAACTGGCCAAAAAGTTTGTTTGTTTGTTTGTTTTAGTTACCAAAATATATTATTAAAACCTAAATAGCATTTTGGAAGTCTGTGTTTAATCATATAAGATCAAACATTTAAAAATAGCAAATTTTATAATAAAATTAATAATTCTTAATTAACCACAACCATTATTAATCATATCTATCTAATAAACATTTTATTTTTCCTCAAATTATGAGATATCTTTTTTAAATTTTTTTTCAGTGTTCCAAAATTCATTGTTTATTCACCACACCCAGTGCTGCACATAATATGTGCCCACCATAATACCCACCACCAGGCTCACCCAACCCCCCACTCCCCTCCCCTCCAAAACTCTCAGTTTGTTTCTCAGAGTCCACAGTCTCTCATGGTTTGTCTCCCCCTCTGATTTCTCCCAACTCACTTCTCCTCTCCATCTCCCAATGTCCTCCATGTTATTTCTTATGCTCCACAAGTAAGTGAAACCTTACAATAATCAACTCTCTCTGCTTGACTTATTTCACTCAGCATAATTTCTTCCAGTCCCGTCGATATTGATACAAAAGTTGGGTATTCATATTCATCCTTTCTGTTGGAGGCATAATACTCCATTGTATATATGGACCATATCTTCTTTATCCATTCGTCCATTGAAAGGCATCTTGGTTCTTTCCACAGTTTAGTGACTGAACATTGCTGCTATGAACATTAGGGTACAGATAACCCTTATTTCCACTACATCTGTATCTTTGGGGTAAATACCCAGTAGTACAATTGCAGGGTCATAGGGTAGCTCTATTTATAATTTTTTAATCTTTAATTTTTAATCTCCACACTGTTTTCCAAAGTGGCTGCACCAGCTTGCATTCCCATCAACAGTGTAAGAGGGTTCCCCTTTCTCCACATCCTCTCCAACACTTGTTTTTTACTGTCTTGTTGATTTTGTGATATCTCAATTGGTTTTGATTTGAATCTCCCTGATGGCTAATGATGATGAACATTTTTTCATGTGTCTGTTAGCCATTTGTATATCTTCTTTGGAGAAGTGTCTGTTCGTGTCTTCTGCCCATTTTTTGACATGATTATTTGTTTTGTGTGTGCTGAGTTTGAGAGGAGTTCTTTATAGATCTTGGATACCAGCCCTTCAACTATAGTGTCATTTGTGAATATCTTCTCCCATTTCAAGGGTTGCCTCTTTGTTTTGTTCATGCTTTCTTTTGCTGTGCAGAAGCTTTTGATCTTGATGAAGTCCCAAAAAGTTCATTTTCACTTTTGTTTCCTTTGCCTTTGGAGACATATCTTAAAAGAATTTGCTGTGGCCAATGCTGAAGAGGTTACTGCCTATGTTCTTCTCTAGGATTTTGATAGATTCCTGCCTCACGTTGAGGTCTTTTATCCATTTCGAGTGTATCTTTGTGTATGGTGTAAGAGAATGGTCAAGCTTCTTTCTTTTACACATGGCTATTCAATTTTCCCAGCATCCAGGAAATCAATGAAGAACTTACACAATACATGGAAACCAAAGAGAATGAAGACTCTTCGGTGCAAAACCTATGGCAAAAGCAGTCCTAAAGGCGAAACACATAGCCATCCAAGCCTCTCTCAAAAAAATTGAAAAATCCAGAATACACCAGCTCTCTTTATACCTTAAAGAACTGGAAAATCAACAACAAATTAAGTCAACTGCACACACAAGAAGGGAAATAAGATCAGAGCAGTGATCAATGAGATAGAAACTAGAGATATAACAGAACACATCAACGAAACTGGAAGCTGGTTTTTTGAAAGAATCAGTAAGATCAATAATCCATTGGCCAAACTAATCCAAAAGAAAAGACAGAGGACCCAAATTAATAAAATTATGAATGAAAAGGGAGAGATCATGACTAACACCAATGAAATGGAAACAATCATCAGAAATTATTGTCAACAGTTATATGCCAATAAGTTAAGCAAACTAGACGAAATGGATACATTCCTGTAAACCTATAAACTTCTAAAACTGAATCAGGAAGAAACTGACAACATGAACAGACCAATATCTAGTAATGAGATTGAAGCAGTGATCAAAAATCTCCCAAAACACAAGAGCCCAGGACCTGACAGATTCCCTGGAGAATTCTACCAAATATTCAAAGAAGAAATAATACCTTTTCTCCTGAAGCTGTTTGCAAGAATAGAAACAGAAGGAAAACTTCCAGACTCTTTTTATGAAGCCAGCATTACCCTGATCCCCAAACCAGGCAAATACCCCACCAAAAAGGAGATATCTTTTAATAACCCATCTCAAATTTCCTCCCCCCCCACCCCGAGTCTCCTTGGGGCTTATACAGACCTTGTGCTTCAGACCTTTCTATGATCAAAATGTCTACTTAGTTATCAGAACCAAAAGAACAATCTTTGTTCTACTTTCAGACCTACAAATTGATTATTCATTAAATAAACATTTATCAAATACTACTGTGGTATCTGGCACTGCCTAGACTGTACAATGATGATTCCCTAGTTCCTGAAACTAGGGAAGACACCACAGTGAAATTCTGTGTATCACTGTTGACTCATCTTCTAATCACTCTTCATTGAGCTAAACCACATACAACCAAAAGAAATGAGTGTAGTGAATCCATGGTCATACAAATCCACTTTTCTCCCACTTCCAATCAGGAGGGAACAACTTTCCAAGGATATATTAAAAAAAGGGGGGGGCTATAATTTTCCAAATGTATTTCCAATGACAAATAGTAAATAATAAGTATACTCAAACTTTGCTATACAAAATAGTTGATTTGTTACTAGAACAATGAGTTCGCCCTCTACTAATAGCCTTAGCTTACCTAGTTAACAGATAAACCAAAGTTGCCCTACGTTAGCATACAGATTGTTTTAGTGTAGAAGTGTTGCTGTGAGAGGGAAGAGTTGGGAAATTCAATATATACTTACAGAAATCTCAAATATATCATGTACTCTGTCCATAATTTTTAAAAAATCCTTTTATTTGTCTTCAGAATGAAAATGTAAGCAGAAAGACAATTCATCAATTTGCCAATCACTTATTCTACCAGAGACAGTGTGACCCATGTTCATTTCAGTTATGATGTACAGAAAAATAATGGTTTGGTGATAGCTAATGTTAGCTATGTACCCATGAAAATATATTGTCCAGAAATATGAATATAGCTACTCATAACCAAATCTATCTTTTATAAATAATGATTAAAGATGTAAGCAGATTTTTTTAAAGTTCTCTTGAAAAGGTCATTATAAAATAGTTATAATACTAAGTTCAAGAATGTAATTTAGTATTATAAATCTACCTCATTATTGATTTCACTCAAATCTTTTGAAGTTAAAATCAGTTTTTAATAACCTTTAGTTTTATGATGATACTGACATTTGCCCATATATATCATACTGACAATGATACTGACATTTGCCCATATATTTAAAAAATCTAATTTTATTTACTAGTAAGTGAACAGTCTTCATATTGCATCTTCTAAAGCAAGGTGCAATAAAATTTATAATATGTTATCATTTGTGTAAAAGAAGAAGGTAAGAAAAATATATCCATACATGTGTAATTTTATAAAATGATATCATAGAAGCTCTCAGAAACGATCCTCAAGGAACCAGTAACACTGTCATTTCTAGAAACTACAATTGGGTGACTGGAAGACAGGGGTAAAGGGAAAAATTCAATGAATATTCTTTTGTATCTTTGAGTTTTGAACAATTTGAATGCCTTATCTTCTTAAATTTTCTAATTGAAATTGAAATTTTAATAAATGAACTTAGCACATACAAATATGCTATGGATATATGCATACATATATATATATATCCTTGTAAAATGTACCCAATAATCAATATATTATTGTAAAGTAATTGCATACTTCTCCCAAAGTATTAAGCAATTGTTAACTAGACAATAACATCAAAAAATCTCCTCAAAATGAAAATGTATTTGCATTTTGGTCATATATATTATAAAAGTAATACTGATTCAGGGGGAAATATTCTTTGGATTTGAGGAAAATTGAATGTACTAAGCAATTCAATACAACTCCACCTCCCCGTCTTCTTCCTGGTTACCTATACACCTTGAACATTTCACTATATATAAATTCATGTGTCAATGAACAACACTTTCAAGATCAGTGTCTGTGTTTCATTTATCCTCTCGTAGCATTTTCTTGCTATTTGATATTCATCATTTAAAACATGATCGAGAGGAACAGAAAAATTTATGTATTTTTCATTTCTTCATCCTTGTCCACAACATGTTTTAATAATCAAATTCTTGATATGTAGGATAAGTCAACTAATCATGTGAATTATTAGCTTCTCAGTTCAATTATAATTATAAAGTTTCCTTCTGAATCAATTTTCACATATTGAAACATTTATCTTCAGAAATGTTTTGATATCAAAAATTACAATCTGAGACTTCTCATCATTGTTTTCATTTATACATTATCTGAGCTACTTTATGAGGTATTTTAGATTCTGCCAACTTTCAAAATATACTATTTATCATTGTTCTCTACTTTTAAGTATGACTGTGACATCACTTCATAGAGGGCTTAAATCAAATCTCAAACTATAATTTTCAGTTTTTGCAGTTACTTAATTGCATTTTATTGCTAAATGTATATTAAAATAAGTATTTTAAAAATAATGTGGCTATACCTTGTGCAAATTATTCCTTTTTTATAGTGCATTTTCTTCCAATTATGTATTTCAATGTTTTAATAATTTCATTCTGTGGCTAACACAGAGAAGTTTATATTTTAATCTTTCCAAAAAATCTCATCTCTCTCTTCCTCTCTGCCTCTTGCCTTTCTTTATGTGTGCATAAAGAAACACACACGCACACACATACACACAGGAACTCTGAGGAACTTTTATATTAATGGTGAATATATATGTGTAGGTATGCTTGTATATAACACCCCTGATCTACATGGCATCTACTGAACGTTGATGATTCTCCAGAAGTCATGCATTTGTACCACCAACCCAGACACCTTCATGATCATCCCTTTTGAAGCAAAGCGTACATTTCAAAACTACCATGCAGACTGTGAGTGCAGTTTAGGGTCACATAACAGAGCTAAAAGCTAACTGGCCCACCCACAATGTGAACAGGAGACAGAGGCTTCAGGATTACCAAAGTCTGGCCAACTAGTGCTGATAGATTTCAAAGGACAAAAACAACTGTTACACACTTTTGCTTGTACATGGGACAAGAGTTTTCTGATAAACCTATATACTTGTGGATGCTCCCTGTTACAGGATAATGTGTAAAAATCTCTTGTACTTATCTACATTACTTAATAGTATCTACTTGTAATAGATACCTGTTTCACACCATTTTAGTAGAGAATCAATTTGTCATTCCATTCCATTTCTAATGCAGTAGTCCAACCCAACCCAGAATGCATTATTGATATGGAAATGAGTATAATTAGCAGCGTAAATGATCTGTTATTTATGATACAAGTCAAAGCAGTAAATCACCATTGGTTCACTATCATTACTATGCAAATAGAAGAAGGCAGTTAATGGTCCATGTGTTAAAAACAAGCTACTTGCTTGCTCATTTGCAAGTGAAAGGCAAGGGTGAGGGTTTAAGGTAGAAATGACAGTTTATCATATTGTCAGTCCCGGTGCTTGGATTTAAGAAAACCAAGACACAAATAGTTGCACTAGTTTTAAAATCTACACCCTCTCTCCACTGCATATTCCACCCTAAACCTACTCTAATGGTTCCTTCCAATTTATCTTTAGTCCTTTCTAATCTGAACAACAAGAACTGGAATAATGGTGTTTGTAATTGTTTTGCAGTATATGGATACTTTTTATGTCAGCTGGGAAAAAACATAAAAACTCCTATCATGAAATAAAATATCATTGATCATACAATACACTTCATTTTCTTACAAATATATTTCATTCTCTTGTAAGGAGGTAAACTAGCAATGGTTTGAAGACCCAGAGACTAAAAGAATTATTAGTGAGCCTTATTGGGAAGTATTCAGGATACCTAAAAGAAATTGTCCTTTCTTGCTTGGTCCCTTTTGTTTAATTTTTCAAGGAATTTTCTAGGGGGCAGGGGTTGGAGGGGGACACTAAGTGTATTAGCTACAGACCAATGATTGCCTAGTGAAATGGGAACAAAGGTAGAATGCATAAAAAACCAGAGGCAGAAGAGGGACTAAGGGCAATGTAAAATTCTATAAGTATCACTTTTATGGATCTGATAATTTTTAAACTATGTGGATACATAAATACAGAACTTAGAATAATACTGTCTTTATGTTAGAAATGTACGTTGCAGATAGGATTTCAATCTCATTTGAATAAATGAGCTCCATCTTGGCAACTCCATAAATACAACTGACAAATCACTTACGGAATCTTATTTTTATTTGTTGTTATTTTTTATTAAGCTATGGATACAAGAATGACTTACAAACAAACTGGGCAAGAATTTTATATATAGGAAATGATAACATTTAAATACAATATGGTAGAAAACATTTTACCAATTTTTAAAAATTACATATATGCAGTGATTAGACCTGTTCATGTTTTCAGATATCAACATACCTTTTATAAGTTCTATATTTTTCTTCCTTTAATTTCAAAGAAATAGCTAGATCATTGGGTTCCCTCACTTCACTGGTTACCAAAGATAACTCCCTTCCTGTTTTTGCTTTTAGAAACCTTAAAACCATTGAGAAGATTAAACCAGAGTGAGGTGAAAGTTTTAGGGTAAGCTCACACATTAGTATCAAGAAGAAAAGAGATAAAAACATACCCTCTAAATCTGGGAAGGGAAGGGAAGTCTCAGGCAAAATAGATTGAGTAGCCCAAGTCCAGTTCCCAGGCAGCACTTCCAGGAAATGGCTTACCTTCAGGGGACAAGTTTATTCCCCTATTTATAAAAGTTCTAACAACCAACAGATGACACCAATTAGGAAAAATCAAGGAAAGCTAACATAAAAGTTACTCTTTTTTTTTTTTAAATAAATCTTTATTTATTTATTTTTTTAAGATTTTAAGACAGAGATCACAAGTAGGCAGGCGGGCAGGCAGAGAGAGAGAGGAGGAAGCAGGCTACCTGCTGAGCAGAGAGCCTGATGTGGGGCTTGATCCCAGGACCCTGAGATCATGACCTGAGCAGAAGGCAGAGGCTTTAACCCACTGAGGGTTAAACCCAGGAGCTCCTAAAAGTTATTCATTTTAAAGTTGTTGGCAATATAGGTGAATAACAAGGGATAGTGTGGTAGTGGGACCAACTCATCTGAGCTGGCATCAGCCCTGGGCCCCACAGAACTAAACCAAAGAGAGAGGTACAGACCAAGGAGAGTTTTGCAGAGTCAATTCCTTTACAGCAATAATGACCTGTTGAAGGATACAGAGCAAGAAGATCTCACAGGAGAAAAACCAGGGGAACAAATACCCAGCCTCACTATCCTTTATCACTCTGATTTCCAGCAGGAATGCTGTAGCTTTCCAAATGGATCACTAACTAAATATAAAACCTAGAAAGCAGAGGAGTCTGTGAATCATTAGCCAAACAGATCAGCCTTCCATGAGTAGAACTGAAAAGCCAGAATTTCTGAGGAAACAGTGGAGCCTGGTGTCTTCAAAGGATCATATAGGTGGATAGGTGGAGCATACCAGAGGTGACTGTGATGTGCTAAAAAACTAATAGTTCTCCCCCCAAATTTTATAGGACATTTGTCTATATTTACTAGGTAATTACTATGTCCTATGGCTTGTAATAAACACTTTACATGCATTATCTTCCTTCCCCTTTTTAGTATTTTCAGATAGGTCCTATTATTATTCTCATTTATAGAATAGAAAACTGAGGCACAGAGAGGTAATTATCTTGCTAAAGGACACGTGATAAAATTATGGCAGTTAGATTCAAACCTGTATGGGTCTGGTTCTAGAACTTTTTAACTTAATGACCACATTTAATGCTTTTTAATATTTGACTAAAATATGCTGACAAATTCCCAATTGTGGTATGTCATTGAAACAAAATACAAACTATTTAAATCTAAGTATAATTTAAATCAAGAGAATCATATAATTAATAACATTAATATTTTAGTAATGATATTAAATATTAATAATATTTATCATAGCTTGTCTTTGACTCTGTACTGGTAATTGGAGAAGAAGCAGAAGAATAGGACTCATACATTCACAGAGTTGCACCATTGCTTTAAAATGAGATGAAGATAACAAAACCACTTGGGTAAGTAAGGAAGTAACTCACTGGATATCTTAAATCATCTGCTTGGCTAAAATCTAACAGGTTAAATACATATATATTTACCACACCTTTGCTAAAAGGCAACTTAACTTTTTGAGGACCTGAAAGGAATTCCACGGAAATATTAAAAATATACTTCTAAAATTCAGTAATTTATAGAAAGTCCTTTTGAAGAATTTTTTGGTCACATTTCCACTTAATATCAAATACTTGAGAAGTTTCACAGACAATGAAAACAAAAGTAAGTAAAAAGGTGAACAGATGAATGGATGGATGAATGGACAGAGAGACAGGCAGATAAATAGATAAGGCCTGGTGTTGTTGAGTAAAGGCAGCTGTATATTCCATATTACATAAATTTATCTTGAGTTGCTACATGGTTACTGGCTTCAAAGAAAACCGTGCCTATAAAAGAAAGCAGATTCATGTCTAGTGTTTATTATTTAGCTTGGCTTTAAACATTTTTTTCTTATATTACTACTTGTGTCTAATACACAGATGTAGGATATGTTTTATTAAGGGAGAACTGCATATGCAAAACTTGTGTAAATGACATATAATCAGTAACCATATTTTTTAAAAATCTACCTTGTGTACACATTTAATTGTCTTGAAGTCAGAATAACTTTTTTGTTTTTACATAAGATCTACAAATAAAGAGAAATTACTCAAAGTGAAGAATCACTTAAAGTCAGCTATGTCTCTTTGTAGCTTTTATTTCATTTGTATGCTCTTTTCATATAAAAAAGATTTTCATTTTGTCATTAATATAAAAATCAGAACATTTCATTTTGTTATAAACAAAAATCACTCACGTTAGCACTCTGATTTTTCGTCATCAGGATCATAAGTGCCATAAAAATGCTGATGCTTAGTAAATGGAATTAACCTTATTATGTCCATTTGAGATCATTCAACAAGCTTACTTAGCGTGAGGCAGCTAAGAAACTGGCTGAAAGAGTAATTCTCCAAAAGAGTTCAACCTTACCTTGAGAAAGCAAGAGGGAAAAGGCAGGAAGGGAGGGAGGTGAATACAAACAGAGATCTCTGAGACAGAGACAGAGAGATTAAGAGACAGAGGCAGAGAGAGAAAGGCAGAAAAATAAGGAGACAGAGATTGAAATTGAGGTGCTAAGTCTTAATAACCTTTTGCTTCTGTCTCCAAATCTGGTCACATCATTTTAAATGATAAAAGAGGTGGTTGCCTGCCCTCATTGCCTTTGTTTGGGAGGAACGGTTGACTTAATTGCTTCTCATATCTTGATGATGTCATCTGAATTTAAGGCTCTAAATCTATATATTAATGGCTCCCTCTTTGAAAGACTTCTCCCTGGAACTTCAGGCTTGTATATCCAGCTGCCTAGGCAACATCTCTGGATGTCAAGTAGCATAGTAAGCATAATGAGTCAAGGTGAACTTCTAATCTCCCAGGCCACACTTAACTCAAACAGATAGTCTCACAGTCTTCAATGCACTGCAGCTGAGGCAACTCTATCCTTCCCCATCCTCAGATCAAAAACCTTGAATTTATTTTTTGTTCCTCTTTTTCTTTGAAATCCCACATCTTATTTTTCAGTAATATTCCAGGCTCTCTCTTCCTTTAAAGTGTATCCAGAATCCCACCCCTCATAACTTCCATTTTTACTACTCTCAACAAAGTCATCACAATCTCTAGTCTAGATTACTGCCTTTCATGCCCTTCAATTATTCTCAATGGAAGAGCCAATGAATAGAAAGCATGTAAGATCAGGTTACTCAAAATTTCAGAACTCCCCAGTAACTTTTCATATGTATAAAAATAAAATGCACATACCACATGCCTTCCTTCCCTTGTTGTTTTCATAGCCCCACCCCTAACGATGCTTGCATTTTCTTATCCTATAATACAAAGTAGTTCTTGCTACTTCCTTGAATACAGTCATCACAGGGCCTTTGCACTTACTGCTCTATCAGCCTGAACCACACTTTACCAGCTTCTTCCCTTCCTTTTGATCTTTGCTCAAATGCTTCTTTGTTAGTAAGTCTTTCTCTGACTTCCTTATGTAAAATTACAATTTCAATATACCAACATTCATTTGCTTTCTTTCTTAAATTAGTATTCTAATACTCATCATCTAGTGTCCATATATTTTGTTTATTTATTTTGTCTCCTTCGGCTCTACTAGGTCAATGATTTTGTCAAGGACTCTTAGATGTTTTATCCATGACTGATTTCCAATGATTGGAACATTTGTTGTATTGAAAAAAAAAAAAAAAAAAGTCAGGGAAAAACAACACCTTAATATCTTGATGTAATCCAGGAAGTCTGTTTACTTTGTTCTCTCTCTGTCACTATAACCCTGAGGGGAATGGCTTTCCCTGAAAGGAGGTGAGATCAAAAATCCAATAGCCATAATGTTTATACCAGTTAAGAAATATAAATAGAAATTTATTATTACCAAAACCATGTTAGACTATAATTTTAAATGCATTTCCCCAATATGTAACTATAAAAATACCTCACAATTTTATATCTCTGTGTAATTCACTACTGCTGCAATTTGCTTTTCAGTTACTTTTAATATGATTAAATAGAGTAACTAAGATCATGTTTCTGTATAATTTTTGTACCCAACTATGAATCATAGGTTATCTCTAATAACTTAACGAATGCTCTATCTATATACAATGCTGAGATGTCCCCTGACGAGTATTAAATAACTTGGCTTCTGTAAATATAGTCTGAAATTTTATAATTTAAAGGCAAAATTTGACTTTACTATTTCTAAACGTCACCAATAATAATAATTAGCAGCTACATTAACTTACTGAAAATAAGTTGATAAAGATCCAATTAGATTTTTAAATCATCATTGCAAACTATTGAGCTCTATTTTCAAGAAGCATATTTTACATCATTAACAACCCATAGCAGTTTGAAAGGCAACAATTTTTTTTTTTTTTTTTTAAAGAATGGCTTCCAAGGGCACCTGGGTGGCTCAGTGGGTTAAGCCTCTGCCTTCGGCTCAGGTCACAATCTCAGAGTCCTGAGATCAAGCCCCACATTGGGCTCTCGGCTCAGCAGGGAGCCTGCTTCCTCCTCTCTCTCTGCCTGCCTCTCTGCCTACTTGTGATCTCTCCTTCAAGTGCATAAAATCTTAAAAAAAAAAAAAAAAGAATGACCCCCGAGAGACCTACTTTTATTTAGTTTCTTCACTGAAGAATAACTCCTGTAATTAACTTGTCTCATCTCTTTCCTGAGTTATTCAGATGGGCAGTAAGAAAGGGAATGGTTGCTACAAACTCCTGGGATCATCTCCAAGCCCAATAATACAACATTGTCCTCATATGCAACACAGTATTGATTATGTGGTAGAAAAGTTAACTATAAATATGTGTGTCCAATCTTATAGTATGAAGAGGTACTTTTTGTGTATTCTTAAAGCAGAATATTTTAGAAACTTTATACTGCATGAGTTAAATGACGTCTCTTATAAAGTGGTATTCATATGATAATTAATATTTTCTAAAATATTTCATAAAATTCCACTAACTGGAATTTCCATGATGGATATTGTTGTTCAAGCTCAAGTTTTCATCTATTATCAGTGTGGAAATTCATGCAGAAGTGATATAAAGAAGATAAGATAAAGCTTTCTTTTTACCTTCCTATTATATGTAGAGCATATGTTTTTTAATATTTTATTTATTTATTTGACAGACGGAGATCACAAGCAGGCAGAGAGGCAGGTAGAGAGAGAGGGGGAAGCAGGCTCCCCGCTGAGCAGAGAGCCCGATGTGGGGCTTGATTCTAGGACACTGGAATCATGGCCTGAGCCGAAGGCAGAGGATTTAACCCACTGACCCACCCAGGCACCCCTATAGAGCATCCCTAAGACATATATATATATATATTTTTAATATTATATGTATTTATTTGACAGAGAGAGATCACAAGTAGGCAGAGAGGCAGGCAGAGAGAGAGAGAGAAGCAGCCTCCCTGCAGAGCAGAGAGCCCTATGCAGGGCTTGATCCAGGACCCTGAGATCATGACCTGAGCCGAAGGCAGAGGCTTAACCCACTGAGCCACCCAGGAGCTCCAAGACATATATATATATATTTTAATTTGAGAAATGATTGAGGTAAATTTAACAGTTCTCCCTCCTGCTAGAAATTACATATGATTTCTGAAAAGGCTAACATGGTCAACTACTCGTGTTTTTATAGACAGAAATATCTACACATTTTAAAACTGCCAAACTATAATAAGTTGCAAATCGTATCACCTCTTCAAACACATTTCAACTATTTATTCTTCAGTTCATACACAGGTCCTCAGTAAGAAGAACTGACCTGAAATTTTAAAAAAAAAAAAAAAAAAAAAGGTATTTGACAAAAAATCCTTTCCTAAAGAATTTTGATCCATTTATGAGTCCCTGGCAATGAAAATACATATATACTTTGGAATATTAGAAAATATCATTTATTATTTCCTGGCTCTATCGTAAATCAACAGGAAGATATAAATATTAAGATAACAAATCAAACAAACTAAAATCCCTGTACTTTGGACTGATGAATGAATTATATGGGATGCTAGTGTGCATGCTAACCCAAAGCCTGTGTTCCTGTGCTTACTGATGATTTTGTCATGTACTTTAGCAGAATCATTACATGAAAGAGAGGGCCCAAAGAGGTACTTTAAATTTGAGAATTATTTTTCTCTGCTCAGCCATTAAACTACCTCTCAGAAAACCAATAATTCACAAAGTGAAATTAAGCAAGGTGACTCAATTATGTAGCTTTATGTTCCAGTTCCTGTACATGCTTTCAAAATGCATGTTAAAAATCATTTTACTCCTTAGTATACTGTCAGCAAGAGAATAACCAATCCACAATGGAACTTTGTGGTGTGGACTCACGGTCATGTAATCTAAATTGTGCCCTCTGGAGTTCCAGGGATCACTGACAGTTAAATCATAGTGGTTATGATGAATTCTGTAACTTCATGACTCCATGAATACAGATGTGATTTTACGTGACCAACAAGTCTTTGAATTTGAGAGGTGCTCAAAAGCCAGAGATAGAAACAAATGACCACATTCTGTCCCTAAAGTTCTTATATGATAGTTACGGGAACTACAGACTTTCTTTCAAGCTTCAGAATACTGGGGACTGAGCAAAGTGTTAGAATTCTTATTTTCGCCTCATTATATATTTGGAAATCTATCAGAAGTGTTATAGGAGAAAATAAAGATCTTCCCAACACAGAATCTTGGGGGATGTATGGTAAGTGTAGAGAGGATATAAAAACATAACCACACTGCTTTGTAATGCGTAATCAATGGAGTCAAGAGACCTCACATATATCCATAAACATATTTACCTTAGTAAACTTCATATTTTCAAAGTGAATCCTGAATTTTTGCCTTGTGCCAGTGCCATGGCTAGTTTTAAAAATTAAAACGTGCCCTATTCTCTTTTGCCAGAAATAACTCTTTTATAATCTCATTATGATATAGAATCAAAACACAAAGGTCCACCTACTTCTTTTATACAGGTAATTCCCATTACAACCAAGAAAAGAAATGTAAAATGTGCACAGTTATCGTAACCTGCCTGGTGGACTAAAAAAAAAAAATAATGTAAAATATAAAGAATTTAAATGCTTAAGGTTTTCCATCTTTCGTCCATTTTCAGAAGACAACATTCAAGGGGAAAAAAATGATACAAAGTCTAGACTTCTCTGATATAAAACTGAGCTCTTAATTTTTTTCCACTGAGAAGCATTTTTATCAAACAACTGAAATAACTTGCTATTTATTCATTCATATTTCTCATAGGAAAGAGACAATGTTGTTTCTAAATCTCACAGGACTCAAAAACCAAAAGCAAAAGTAAAAATGAAACATAAAACAAAAACTCAAGACCTTAAAAGATTTGAAATTGAGGAATGACTAGAGGAAAGTATGAACAAGATGATGCTGGTGATCCTCCTGGTACCTTCTTTTCAAGATCATCTCCTACCATTCCACCTAATCCCTGGGTAAAAGTTTCCCTTTCTGGGTGGAAATTACCACCACAGAACCCTGAGGGCAACACTAAGATAGACAAGGAAAAACTTGCTTATTTCAAGTACATAATGTTGCCTTTCCCTGGAATTCTAAATTGGTGACATAAAAAAAAAAAAAAAAAACCTCCTCCCTTTGAGTCTAGAAAACTTAACATAAATTGTTATTGATATTGCCATTGTGGAGAAAATATAATAAATAAATGAAGGACATAATTATAAGAAATTCTATACTTGCAAGAAGAGAAACATGCATAAAGCTAATGATAAAAGATTTATTAAGCACATAATTCTAGCCTCTAGACAAAATTTTCATAATTTCCACATTTACTCATATTTGCCCCTAGCACAGATGTTACTATTATCTATATAAGAAAACAAAGCCTTAAAATTCTACATGGCCCAAGATCCAGAGCTAGGCTTTGATCTTATGCCTCTATGATTTCAAAGTTATAGCTCCTATAATAGAAGGTGCTTAACAGTTACAAATCTATGTTTAAATATACTAGTGAGAAAAAGAAACAAAAAATTGTGTTCTGTTGGTATGTTCCAGAAATTTCCTGGATATGTTAGGGCCTGAAAATGATTTTCTCTTGAGACTCCTGCTCAATGAATGGGAAATTCAATACCTAACCCAAGACAACAAAGTAATTCTAATCATAAAAGCAGGGAGAAGATGTGCCATAAAAATCAATCATTAGGGTGCCTGGGTGGCTCAGTGGGTTAAGCCGCTGCCTTCAGCTCAGGTCATGATCTCAGGGTCCTGGGATTGAGTCCCGCATTGGGCTCTCTGCTCAGCGGGGATCCTGCTTCCTCCTCTCTCTCTGCCTGCCTCTCCATCTACTTGTGATTTCTCTCTGTCAAATAAATAAATAAAATCTTAAAAAAAAATCAATCATTATATATAATGTAAAGAAGACCAGAAATGATTAATAAATTAGTACATATAATCTCTAGAAATAGTTTCTAGTCAGCACTGGCAGCAATATAAACAGGCCATGGTTAAAAACAAAGCAAAACAAAACAAAAAACAGAAAAAGCAATCACTATGACCTTAAAAACAAACTGAATCTGTTAATTTCAAAATTTAAAAGTTTATATCAGTTATAAATCATATACTGAAAAAAATAAATGTGACATAATTTTAAAAATAAGAAAGAAAATTTAGAAAGCCACATTATCTCCAAGGAGCCATGGCTGACATCCACCAAATATGATAAGAAAATATATTATAGAAATTAAAAGATTCAGCCAACTTACATTGATAGGTGATTCTATCTCCAGGAGAAATTCACTAATACTCTCTCAAGAGAAAAAAGATTGAATAAAAGAAATAGCTACTAAGTAGCAGTGTAACCTTGTTTCGACCTCTCAGAGATTTCATTTCTCCCTGGGCCTCCTTTTCTCTACATACTATTCAAGTTTTATTTAAAACTTATTGAAACCATAGTTTTATAGAATATTCTTTGCTTTTTTCCACACATACAAAGAAAGTGTATGTGAATTTTATCTATTCAGCTCAAATAACAACAGAAGTTAAGGTTGACACAGTAAGACTCAAACTGTATTTATCAATTTTTAAGGAGCAATGCCACAAACACAGTTGGAATGACCAAACCCTTCTCAAACAAGAGGTTTTAAGACATTAAGACTTAAAATGGACAATATGAATGTCTCATCATTAATGACAGTAGTCAAAGACTACAGGTAGGCAAAATACACCAAAGACAAGAGTAGGCTGGAGGTCATTTAAAACAGACGTTACACTAGAATAAGGCTAGGGACCCCAAGCCCATGTAAAAACTAGAGATCAGTTATGAAGCCAATCATATGATCTCATGGTAAGCTAAAGGAACCCTCCTGCTAAAACCTCCTATGTATTCCCTACTGTCTACACCACAGAATAATGTCCAAACGCCTTTGAAGGTCACAAAGCCCCCTATAATCTGGTTGGTGTCTACCTGTTAAACTCGATTCTGTAGTCAATCCTGTCTTGCCCTTCATGTCTTGGAAATACCATATTATATGTAGTCTCTGACGCATAACATGCTATTTCTTGCCTCTATGCACTTTCTTCTGTGGTTTTCTCTAATTAGAAAATCTCATTTTCCACTTTATCTGATTATTTAATAAAATAAAATATCCTTTGAAACTTACCTAAAATATCAACTCCTTCAGGATGCTACCCTGCTATTTCATCACCGCAATTTCCTGGCTCATTAGTGAACCAACCTAATCACTAGTTCTGCCTACATAATATTCTAGGCATAAACTCCGTAATATTTTGTGACTATCTATTTGGACCTTTTTAGAGTTTTATATCTATGAGACCAACCCTAAAGTGACAGTTATTTTCTTCTAGAATAGAGTTCACAATTCAGATAACACCCACCACGTAAATTTAATGCATTTATATGTCTATAAGGACAGATACGGTACAGTATTGTGTACTGGGGGAAAATGGGTTTTGGAGCCAGACTTAGATTTTATTCCTAACTCTAGTATTTACTGTATATACTTTGGAAAGTTTGTAACCATTTTCAACTATTTTTATACCCATAAATATAGGGGGAAAGTACTGTTCATAAGATATTATATAAAAAGCAACTGGAAAAACAACTATTGAACAAATATTATCTTTAAAAGATTTATTCATTTATTTTAGAGAAAGCACACATGAGTTGGAGGAGCAAAGAGAGAGGGAGAGAGAGAATCTCAAGCAGACCTCCCCCCCACCTACCCCCAGCTGAGCATGGAGGTTGACATGTAGTTTGATCTCACAACCCCCAAGATCATGCTCTGAGCCAAAATCAAAAGACAGACATTTAACCAACCGAGCCACCCAGATTTTTCCCTAGTGAACAAATACTATTGATCATTTCCTTCCAGCTGTAAGCTCCTAGAAGATAAAGGATGATAATCTGCATTTTTTAAATATATTCAATAGTTAGCAAGAACAGTGTGTAATATAATGTGGGTACTTTACATGTTTGTTGAAAGAAAAAACACATATATAAAATATAAAATTAGTAAATTATGTTTCTATAATCTCAAGTTCTTAAAACAAATAATATTTTCTAATTAATATTGACTAGAAAAAACGTTAAACAATTTTTAGAAAAACTAATTAGGACATGGTTGACAGAAAGCCTAAAGACAGTAAGTAAATTAAACACCTTCTTGTTTACACAGAATTAACCAGAAACTATTCACTTGCATTTCTACTCCTTATCCTATGTTAACTGTTCTAACCAAAGATACTTATTATTATATCATGCCAAAACCAAAAGGACTGTAAGTTCCAAAACCTGTTCATCAAAAATATATAAATGGAGGAATTTTATAAATATTACCTATAAGCTCTTTTTATTGTGCTTCACTTTACTAGCCTCACAGATACTGTGATTTTGCAAATTGAAGGTCTGTGGCAACCCTTTGTTACTCAGGTCTATTGACACCATTTTCCTACAGCATTTGCTCACTTCATGACTCCATGTCAGATTTCAGTAATTCTCACAATTTTTTAAGTGTTTTTATTATTATTACACTTTATACGGTCATCTGTGATCAGTGATTACAACTTGCAGGAAGCCCAGATGATAGTTAGCATTTTTTACCAATTAAGTATCTTTTAATTAAAATATGTACGTTATAAAGACATAAATGCGATTGCACATTTAATAGACTGTACAGTGTAAACATAACTTTTATACACACTGAGTAACCAAAAGTCATTTGACTCACTTTATTGAGATATTGCTTTATGGCAATTGTCTGGAACCAAACCCACAATATCTTGGAGGTGCTTATAATTTCAACATCTTAGATATTTATTCACACAGTGTTTGTTCATATTCATACATAATTCTACTATCCTGTAGATATCATTTATGTTTTCTTTTTTTACATATCATATTCATTTTCTATGTTTGTGTGCAATTCTCAAAAACTTTATGTTAAAGGCTATAAAATATTACATTGAGGTGTGCATCAAATTTATTCCAATATTTCCCTATCAGCAGATATTTCATAAGTAACAATGCAATGAATATAAATTGTTCACTCAGAATCACCTTCCTATGGAGGACAAAATATCCTGTCTTCTGTTTCACATAATTTTGTTTAGGAAAGAGACAACAGCTTGCTAATATTTAATGCACATTTGCTGCATACTTCTTTGTTGTTTTAAAAATCAGATAACTGGTTCAGTCACTTGTCATGTTTTAAAGCACCTTTAAACAACAAAAATTATGAGAGAAGCATGCAGTGACTTTCTTACGATGCAACTGTGAAACTTTTCTGGAAATAGCATATATTGGCAAGAAAGCTATTCAAGTATTTTTTTTTAATTTAACATACTTAATAAATTTACAAGACATACACAGTATTGCAAAAATACAGAATGGCTACATCTAATGAATTCCTACTGTATGTCATATGTTTAATATAGATTATTACCAATATTTACCATAGTCCTGCAAGGTGGTTAACTTCCCAATACAAGAAGTTCAATTCTTCCCAAATATATACAAATAAATAAATATTGAAAGTGAAGAACAAATTATTGATAGTTATGGTTATCTACACAGAAAAACCCTAGATATTAACTAAAAAACTATTAGAACTAATACAATTTTTAGTATATTTGCCAGAAAAAAAGAAACATACAAAATCAATAACTTTCTATTTCCAAAGTCAGAAATAAAAAATCATATTCATAATAACAAGAGAAGTCATAAACTTCCCAGCAATAAATTTGAAAGATGAAAAACTCTTACAAATAAATCTATAAATTTTATTGAATGAACAGAAGCAGACCTGAGTAAATAGACCATCAAACTTCTAAATACAATATTGTAAACATGTCAGTTATCCTCCCATTTAATCTGCACATTTAGTGTAATTGCAATCAAAATCGTTATTTGGTGGGCTGGTAGTTTTGAGGGGAAATAAAATTTGAGGGATTGATACTATCATGAAACCAAAAACGCAACCATAGAAGGAATAGTCTTAAATTTTTGAAATGCACAAAACTGTGATACTGGCTCCAAATCAGATGAATAGAATAAAGAAGCCAGACAGACACTTCAGAAACAGATCTGTGTATATGTGAGAATTAAGCATATTAATTGTAGTGTTTCAAATCACTGGAAAATGGTGGAATCTGCAACAAATTCTGTTAGAAAAACTGGATGTCCATTTGATATTCAGAGATCACCTAACTAATGCAGGGTCATATAGCCAGAAAGTAGACACTGGATTTGAAATGTAAAGAAAAGACGCAGCACTGTGCCTCACCACTTCTCAAAGTCTCCCTTAGCTACCTTACACAAGCTCGTGTTGAAATAGGGGGCTCAATTTTTCAGGATGATGAAACCAGAAGATGAAACTAAAAAAGTAAAAGATTGCCTGAAGTTTTCCCTAGTGGGTGATGATACTAGAACAGTACCTTTAATTCCTAGCTCATTCATATTCAAAATTAAATATTCAGCCTCACTTCTAAATTTTTCCTGTGTTTCTAGTTCCAGTTTCAAGACTGTTCCATTAATTCAGTCAAATGCCTTGATCTTTTTTGAGAATTCCTGTTAATACACATATATAGCTATGATCTAGATAAAATCATCCTCAAATCTAATATTATCATCCTCAAATCTAATATTATCATCCTTAAATCTAATATCTATAAGGCATTTATGGATGGTAAATTCATAGATTTTGAGATGTACCTTCCTCCCCTTCAAAATATCTTCCATTTAAATCACCAGGGTATGAAATTTGGGGGCTACACTTTCAGTCGTTTAATTTTCAGTGTTCTCCACTGTTAAAATGCACTATTTCATAAAGCATATACCTTGCACAATATTGGTCAGTTATGATTGTGAAGGAAACAGAATAATATGACAGAGAGCTCCTAGTGAAGAGGAGAGAAGGAAGTTTTTGGCTTAATAAAAATGATTTTCTTCTCAGGAAAGGTCTTCTTGAGGAAGTGATAGTAGAGTTTATTCTAACAAGATTCAGGTAGCCATTCCAAGATCTGAAGAAAGAAGGTTCAAAAATTAAATATATATATATATAACTTATATATTTAATATTTTAATACACATTATATATATGCACAAGTATAAAAACCTTGGGATTTTTAAAGAATAAGCTTATTTCAAATTTGAAGGGAAAAAAAAGGGTAATAGCATGGTAAATTGCCCATGGGGACATGTACCAGAATACAGTACTACCAGAGAGGTAGTCAAGGACTGGATCATTTGGTGACATGTAGAATGTGACAATAAATTTGCAACTTAAATAAAATTGAAAGGGAAATCAGGGACGCCTGGGTGGCTCAGTTGGTTGGACGACTGCCTTCGGCTCAGGGCGTGATCCTGGAGTCCCGGGATCGAGTCCCACATCAGGCTCCCAGCTCCATGGGGCGTCTGCTTCTCTCTCTGACCTTCTCCTTGCTCATGCTCTCTCTCACTGTCTCTCTCTCTCAAATAAATAAATAAAATCTTAAAAAAAAAAAAAAAAAAAAAAGAAAGGGAAATCAAAGAGGATCCCTGTGAGCCATATTTTTTACACATTTATTTATTTATTTATTTAAGATTTTATTTATTTATTTGACAGAGATCACAAGTAGACAGAGAGGCAGGCTGAGAGAGAGGAGGAAGCAGGCTCCCTGCTGAGCAGAGAGCCCGATGCGGGGCTCAATTCCAGGACCCTAGTATCATGACCTGAGCTGAACGCAGAGGTTTTAACCCACTGAGCCACCCAGGCGCCCCTACACATTTATTTTAGAGAGACAGCGTGCACAAGAGAGTGGAGTGGGGAGGCGGAAGGAGGAGTAGAGAAAATCTCAAGGAAACTCCCCGCTGAGTGCAAAGCCCTAGGCAGGGCTCGATTTCACAACCCTGTGACCTGAGCCAAAATCACGCGTTAAATGCCCAAGTGACTGAGCCAGCCAGGTGCCTTATGCCAGCCATATTTAACAGAAATACAATGACAACACCATCCCTAACTTCTCCAAAGAGGAGAGGATGTGCTAAAGGAAACAGGTGGATGAAAACCTAGGATAACTTCATTTTAAAGAAGAGATTGAGCAGACTTAGGCTTCATGTACTTCACCAGCTTTCTAAACTCTGGCAGTTTTGCATGGGTGTAGACATGATTTAAAGTTAGGTAAACCTGAAGTGCAAATATTGAACAGAACCAAGAAATAATATGTCTAAATCACATGTCTCTACCTAACATATTTAAAGAGTCATTGAGAGTTAATTGGAGAAAATAGCTTGATCAATTATTTCATCAGAAAAGGAAGTCAATAAGAAAGAAAGTGAACTAATTGGTATCAAATTTTTTAAAAGGTGAAATAATACATTCCTCCTAAAGTTTCTAGCTACTTCATCTAATTTCTCCTCCAAAGACCTATTCTTTTTCCTTTAAAAAAACTGTGACTTATTAAGCTAATGAAGACTACTAATTACATTTCCTTAGAAATATTGTCAACGTTTCATTTTTTTAATTACAGCTGTTCTTTACACCAAAGAAAATGCTTTCCATAAACATCACCTTTGAATTTCCTTAAAAATAATAGTCAGTGTCCTTTTTGAATATCTTGCCTTTCATTTGTATACATTTAATCCAATTTTTAAATAAGGAATAAAAATAATAAGAACTATATAGAGGTTTCAGAGTTATAAGAAAATATATGAATATTTTAATAAACATTCTGGTAATGAGCCAATGTAGTAAAAACTAATTTTTTTGTCATTTACATGGTACACTAAAAATCTAACTCTTCAGGAAAAAAAAATTCACACACACACACACACACACACATATATATTCAACATATATGTATGTGTTTCACACTGTTTATGCTAGTTGTAAATATTGTTACTTACGCACTGGCTTTTAAACTGCCAAAAATCTTACACTGTCTTAATTATTTTCAAACACTTATCTGAGATCTTTCACAGAAAAATTAAGTGTTTCAGAAACTGTTATTGAATTGAATTGAATAAAATCATACTAACATTTGTCATGAAACAGAATTCAATATCGCATAGAATTTGATGTCAAGCTGTCTTGTTTCAAACACAAATTCAATGGCTTAAGAGGTACTGGTAACTGAATTATTCTAAAGATTCCATCATGAGAAAGTTTAATTAAAATATGGCCCCTTTATCATGATCTCTAAGATAATGCTGTCATGATGTTATGGTTTGCAGGCATACATGTAAGGGATACTTCCGGGCAAAAAAAAAAATAGTAATAATTTTAAGCATTTGTCAAGCTTAAATTAAAGATTAAAGATTAAATCTTTTTTCCTGTTTTGTGTATTCAACAGAGCTGACTTCTAAGGGAGAAGACTCGAAGACGTGTATATAAACTGAGTATTTTAATGTATTACAAATAAATGCCAATATGATTAAGAAAACCAAACTGTTTCTGAACCGCTATTAAAAGATTAATTTTGACCTTACATTTGCTAATCATACAAGATGCTACAGAATACCACCATTTTTTAAAAAAAATCAGAAACCAAAAGAACAAATGAATTAACTGTATCTGGCCATGTGTATAATCCTCCCAAGCTGATCCTCAGTGCATTGTACCATAGTGGGAGTGAGGCTTTTTCTGCCTCTTCTCTGTAACATATAAAAGGTATTAACATTCACTTAAAAAGGAAATAATGAAAGAAAGAAAAAGCAGCTTCTGTTTATACATAAACACCAGACATGGAGATTCTATACTGCATCCTAGGAGAAACCAGGGAGCCAAAATAATGAGCTTACAACCTCAGAAATCTGTGTCTATGATTCCATTATCTGAAAGCAGTTACTAAATAATCTCCTCCATGATACTAGCATATTTTCCTTTGTAACATGTGCTACTTTGTTTTATCTAGCCCCTAACTGTTCCTTTATTTTAATTGCTATTAAGCCCTTTGCCCAAGGTTTTATAGCTTCATCCTTGATACTCCCAGATTCCCTTTCTCTTCAGGTTTTGTAGCATGTGGTCATTGAGGTTACATTCACTTTCCCTCTTTTATGTTTAGCCTCATTGCCTCAAACTTTTCTTCCCACTGAATGCATATGAGGTCATTTATCTCTTCATATTTCTATTCACTCTAAGTGTTGATTTTCTGTGTGGATTTGTGGGGGGTTTTTTGGTTTCTTTGTAGGGGTTTTTGCCTTTAAGAAAAAAAGTGCAGCTTCTCTCATTTTTTCCCTAACTCATTAAAACACCCAGATTTCTTTTTTCTAGTGCTCACTTCTTCTTTATAACTGGATAGCACAGAGCATCACAACTATGTATTACCTTTAAAGAGATTTACTGACCAATTTATTATATCTTAGAAATGCACTGCTAGTATTATGAATCAGAAATACAAAAATCATGTCACTAGCAAAATTATTTTATGGCTAATGATAAATATCAGTCAACTTCTGAAATTTTGATGGTAGTAAAAAGTACAAAATATATCAGACAGAAACCACTTTTGGTAAATTGTAATGAAAAATGTGATTTCTATAATAAGTCAGAAGTATTGAAAGAAAAAGCTAATTAAATCAAATGTGTATTTTTATTAAAACAATTAAGACTATACTTAATTATATATAGCTTTCCCTAATGAGAAGGTGATGACAAATATCACCCCAAGTTATATATGTTACTATGTATTTTCCAGACTGGTTTTAATATTTTTCATACTATCTTTTTTTTAATTATTGCTCTTGTTTTAATTGTCATCATTTGCATCATTGTAATTATTTACCTAAGCCTTTTGTAGACCATCTTCACAGTGCATTAACTTTGGCACTATTCACAGTACATTAACTTTTGGCCCTCAAGAGCAAAACATATCAAATCCTGTCCACTGATCCATGACCAACATGAAAATGGCAATCACAGGTATAAATATTCTCAGACAGGTATAGGACTGGATGAACACCCCCACTGACACAAATTTTATAATTATAATAATTCATAATTATAGCTACTAATTTATGATACATCCATAATAGACACTTACTGTAGGTTTGGGGTATGTATTTGTTTACAAGTATATTATAATACCCACCTCTTTTTCTCCCATTTAAGAAATCATTAGCAGAATAAATTATGGGAAAAACCCTGCCTATATTCTATTTAAAAGGAAATAAATCTTTTTTTAAAAAAATTTTAAGGCCCTTAAATATCCCTGGTTACAAATTACTTGGGATGCACTTCAGAGGTGCATCAGAGATGTGCTAGTGTATCTCTCTTGAGCCTGGAAACTGTTAATTTAGGGTTTCATTTCAAACCAAACAGAAGTCAAGGGAGCAATAGTAATGATGATCTAAATGGTAACAATGGTAAAAGTCTGGCTAAATCAAGCAAAATCCTGGTGGTAAGCAGAATAATGACTCCCAGAGATTTCCATGCCCTAATCCCTGGAAGCTGTTAATATGTTAAATTTACATGGTGTAGGGGATTGTGCAGCTATGATAAAATTAAGGTGCTTGAGATGAGAGATTATACTAATTATCTGGTGGGCCCAATGTAATCAAAAGGGGACTTACAAGGGAAGGAGAAAGACAGGAAGTTCAGAGTTAGAGAAGGAGATATGAAGAAGGAAGCAGAGGTTGGAGTGATGAGATTGCTGGCTGAAGGTCATAAATTAAAGGATGTAGACTGTAGAAGCTGGAGAAGACTAGCTTTTTCCTTAGAGCCTCCAGAACCAATGCAGTGTTGGTGAGACCTTGTTTTAGCCTAGTGAAATCTATTTTGAACTTCTGACTCCCAGCTCTAAGATACTAAGTCTGTGTTGTTTCAAGCCACTAAATTTGTGGTAATTTTTTTTACAGTAATTTGTTTCAATGTCTTGAAACAGTTAAGGCATATTAGTATACTCTGAATATGTCTCCTGAAGCATCTGACTCACTGCCTAAAAGAGTTAGTTAACAGTGACTCAAATGTAGTGCTAATCAGAGATGTCAACCAAGAAAAAAGAAGCAAGAGATCATAAAAATCTTGGGAAAATAATATATGAGTATCTGCTTTACAGATGGAGATTTAACCAATCACTTCCTTTACCATATCAGAATGATCCATTTGTTTGATTTTCCTGTTTTCCCCATCATAAAATAAAATAATGAATGAGAATACATGAAAACTTTGGCAAAAAAGAAAATGGATAAATAAAGAATATAAGTAATTGATATTATTTTCTTTGTGACTAATGCTAATCATAGTCTTAGTTACATTCACTCACCTACTTAGTAGTTATGACTTAATTTTATCTATTTCCACATTGATTATCATTTCTACAGAAAACATATCTATTTAATGAAAATGACTATTTCCAATTTTTCAGATATAGATCATTCTCACAGTTACAGTCTTCCATTTTATTTTTTTTTAAAGATTTTATTTATTTATTTGACAGAGAGAGATCACAAGTAGGCAGAGAGGCAGGCAGAGAGAGAGAGGAGGAAGCAGGCTCCCTGCTGAGCAGAGAGCCCGATGCTGGACTCGATCCCAGGACCCTGAGATCATGACCTGAGCCGAAGGCAGCGGCTTAACCCACTGAGCCACCCAGGCGCCCCAGCAGTCTTCTATTTTAACAAGTATGGATTCTTCTACTTTAGCTCTAAATTGTAAATTACTCACTGCATAATCACTCAGCTGAAACATTAAGCACTAGCAGACTGTGTTTCCCAAACAGTTATTAAACATACTTCTCTACTTAAAAAATGGCACATTATATTTCTGTTGTAGTTCTCTCTAGGTAATCTTAAATCCAGAGACACACTTAAAAAAAGACAATGTTGTTATACATGATGTAATATACTGGCAGCACATCATTCATGTAATACAATATGTTTCTTAAAAAACAAACCTGTTTTGGGGGCACCCGGGTGGCTCAGTGGTTTAAAGCCTCTGCTCAGGTCATGATCCCAGGGTCCTGGGATTGAGCCCCGCATTGGGCTCTCTGCTTAGCAGGGAGCCTGCTTCCCCCCTCCCTCTCTCTGCCTACTTGCGATCTCTGTCTCTCAAATAAATAAATAAAATCTTAAAAAAAAACAAACAACCCAAAACCTGTTTTTTATATGTTAAGGGAAACAACTGAGGGTAAATTGTGGTTGTTTCATGGTCCCCATATACTGGCTGACCAACAGAGGTGGACAATGATCTTTCCCATACGATATTAGATAAATATTCATAAGGTATTGTAAAAGCACTTCCCAAATGCAAGGAAATATTGCTACATTGAGGTCTATTTCCCTACAGATTAACAGAAAGCTAGATGGGCTTGAATACTTAATATTACATAGTTTTATGTTTAATAATCATATTTAAAATGAGGAAAAACATAAATGAGTGGTAATCACCATATAGACCTGTCTGAATTATGTTATGCAAAAGCAGTTTTGCTTTGATCGAATTATCAGATGTTAATACATTAAAAGTTTGGGACTCAATGAACAAATATTAATTGGAATGATTACTATAACCTAAGCACTCTGATATGCAGTGGAAAGCCAAGAATTATGAATATTTTTTAAAAGAGAATATTTTAATAAAGAGAATAAGAGAAGGAGTCAGCCTTTTTATTTGACAGCCCAATTGTTGGGAATGCCATGAATAAAAATCTACTGATACAATTGCTCAGGACTATGATAAATATTTTGTATATGAATAAACCACTGATTTTCTATAATGATGTTAGAGAATATTTCAAAGGAAAGTTGATATTTGAGCTATGTTTACAAAAGTATAAAAATTCTGTCTCATAATGTTAAAAAACATAACTACTTCTTTACACTTTGATTATTAAATAGAATTAAGTGATTTAAAGTATCTCCCCAATAGAATTGCCTGCATTGATATAAACATGGCTTAGTCCCAGGTGAAGACCTCTTTATCTTCAGCTAATACTAGCTATCATCACATATTTTGATGAAATGCAAAATAAATTACATAGTGATAAGTATACTGGGTGTTAAAATAGAGTAGCTTTTTTTTTTTTTTGCTTTTCATTAGTTCATTAGTTAATAGATTTTAACTTAAGAATAAAATCAACACATACCCAGTTTATCTGCAATAGTTTTATTTTTAATACCCCAACTATGTTACATAAAGAAGTTAGAGCAAAACAAGAAATCACATACTTAAGAAATGTCACCAAGTTCACCAAAAATCATTAACTCTAGCATCTGAAGCAATTCCCCAATATTTTCCAACATTTAAGTACAGCTGAACTTCAACCACGCAGGAAAATACTATAGTTTAGATTCAAGCATACATTCCTTTCATTTCTGTCTAGTTGCTACAGGGCACAGCTATTCATATCTACAAAGCCTGTTGGATTTACATGTGAGGGGAGAATGGGTTGAAATGAAGGTTGCATCACAAGTGAAAGCATGAAGCACAATAGAACAGAACAAGAGAACGATTGTCTGAGGCACCTCTTTCGTACATTGCATGGACTGTGAGTGTCCAGTTCTTTTTCAGATATTTATCAGGGGCAGTTAACTATCATTCTTTTTGTTGTAGAAAATAAATGGATAGGGGTGGGGAAAGATGTCATGAGTAGGGCAGAAAGTTATGTGTGGAATGAAGGGGGAGGATGATGGGAGGGAATAACTTACCAAGGTTCTTTAAATCATGCAAGTCTAATGACCTTGCACATTTTATTCACACATACACTTTCCAACCTCCAGAGAGACTTAGACTTGTGACAATGTCAGATTCTTCTGAAAAGATTAGTTTAATGTCTTTTAAACTCAAAAATTTAAAATATATAAAAATAAAATGTAAGAGTCTTTTGATACCTCTGTATAGGAAAGGTGGTAACAATAATACAAAATTTGGTTTCAAAATTGCAAATGTTTTAAAAACCACCATACCCATCCAAATGTGCAAGTGAACATCACCAAGAAATGGAGAATAAATTTAGTTTTACTGGTCAATATATAAGTCAGTGAAATTTAACAATGGCTCGGGACATCTTTATAGGATGGCATGGGAAAATGTTACTAAATGTTACTAAAAGGAATATTTAATTGGAGTGTGCAGCTAGAATTTGTTATCATGTTAACACATTCAGACCTATATGTTTACACACACGTTAACATGTACATATACCTACATGTAATAAAGTTTAGAATCAATGTTTGAAACTGTCTTAGAATATAACCCACTTACTCTAAGTTTACAAACATCTGTAATTAATTCCTTTCTGTAAAATATATCTACATATTAGAAATATTAAAATAGAGATAAAAGATTAAAAATTGTTTTTGAAACCTAAGTATTTCAGAACAGATCACAACTGTTTCTATTCAAGAAAATGTAAAAGCTAGTGTTACTAAGATAGTTCTCAGAACTACATAATTTTTAATATAAAATTTTAGGTCTCCAGAGTTTGTTGATTTATCTTATTAAAACAAACTCAGATTGTATGATGAATGCTAAATTTCTACATTAAAATTCTAGCTCTAACATTGTTTATTTGGGTATCTCGGGTCTAATCATTTAACTAGTCAGAGCTCAGCCTTTTTAGCCTGAAAACAAGGATGATGCCTAGCAATAGCATTTTGTGAGGATTATAGAACTATATATGATGTCCTATGATTATATAAGGTAACAAACATGTAACTCTATAGCTGTCAGTCCTTATGTCTTTCCCTCATAATCACCACCTCCTTCATAGACTACTCAAACCCTGAAAATCTGTTTTGAAAAGAACCTAAACCAATTTCCCTTTTGAGATCTATGGGACAAGAACATATGTCCACAGAGCGCCTGGGTGGCTCAGTGTGTTAAAGCCTCTGCCTCTGGTTCAGTTCATGATCTCAGGGTCCTGGGATAGAACCCCCCATCCTGCTCTCTGCTCAGCGGGGAGCCGCCCCCCCCCCCGCCGCCTGCCTCTTTGCCTATTTGCGATCTCTGTCAAATAAATAAATAAAATCTTAAAAAAAAAAAGAAGAAGAACATATGTCCAAAGGACTTCAGTCTAAGATAAAAGTGATGCAAAGTCCTTCCACCTTTAATAATCAAGGTATTTTGAAAATGCACACAGAGCTATGTTTACGAGTGGCACTCACTGATATGGCAAGCAAGAAAATTTCCAAAAACAGATAACATAAGATTAATGTTGTATTTGTTAGGTTCAGTGTTTGCTGTTGTTGCTGTCAATAGGATCCTTATTTAAATATATTTATTTAGTTGACATCTACCAAACTTTGATATTAATGTGATTTCTTTGTTTTTGTAAAATCTGTGAAAAGTAATTTGTCTCCTCTTTTTCTTTTTCATAATTCTGGATATGATTTTTAATGTTCCCTTATGATTATGATTATTGCATCAGGGTTTTTTTTTAATTATTTTAAATTTAACAGTCAATTTAAAGTTTAAAAATACTTTTATCTACCTATCAGAAAAAAAAGGGACGAAAATGTTAAAGAATTAATGGACTTCATTCAGATTTAGGATATTTAAACCTAATTTTATCAATCTTTCAGATATCTTTGACAGAGCGTGTTAGAGAAAGTATTTTCTGCTTTCTCTCCAGTTGCAGACCTTCTGTATGTTAACAGATACAATACTGTATTTCTTAACTTCTATAACTTACTGTGGTGAGGCAGTAGGAAGTTGACAATTTGTCTTCTTTTCCACTGAGAAGACAGACTAATTTAAGATGATTTTTCTTTCATATAACCCAAAACATGCTGTCAGATCGAAAAACTCAATGACTGCTTAGCATGAAAACATCAATCTGAAAAGCTAGCTATTATCTGAGAGGTTTTGTTTCCCCTCTACACTGATTTCAGAGAAAAATATTTATGCATAAGGCACACACATTGTTATAATCTGTATAAGAATATGAAACCTTTTGATTTGTGAGCTCCTACAGGAAGATTAATATTATTCCTGCAATAAATAATATTTTACCAGTTTCTAAAATAGCTTAATGATTCCCACAAATCTATTATGAGAACTGTTCATTAATCAAAACTTTTTTAACTTCTTGTAAATATAACCATAATCTATTAACTTTTAATTTCCTCTAGCACTAGCTGCTGGACCAAATCAGCAAACAGGAGCAATGTAATAGGTATTGTGGAATAAAACACTAACTTACTCTATAACCTTAGTAAGTCATTTTCACTTTCAAGGTCTCCTTCCATGTCAACAAACTGAAACAGACTCAATTTTTTTAAAACTCTATTTTTAAGTAATCTCTATACCCAACATGTGGCTTGAACTCACCCTGAGATCAAGAGTTGCATGCTCTACCAACGGAGTCAGCCAGGCACCCCAAGACTCAATTTTTGTTAAGACTGGTTTCGGTTGCACGATTCTGAGTCCTTCTCTCTCAATCTCTCCCTCTCCCTCGCAGGCATGCGCACGTAATAATACCATAATCTCAGAACTCATTTTAGGGAGAATAATATGTGCTATACATTCTAAAACAGAATGTAAACCACCAAAATTAAAATGCTGAGAAATAATAATAATTTAGCTAGGTGAACTTGATCCAAGTTATGAAAAATTATTGATCCTCCTTCATTTGAGGGTTAAGATATAACTTAATGAAACTTGCTGCTGTTTTTGATGCGGAGGACCTCACTAATCTTTTTCTGTTCATGAAAATGTAAGGACCTTTGTTTAGATGCTATTTTCTTATTTTTCCTTATTTTTCTCTTACCTCTCTGACAATATGATCACTTTTAAGGAACTATTCTCCTACACGCAGATGTGTTTCCCTAGATGCATTGCTTCATTCAAACATTATGCTTCTTTCCATTCCCTCATTAGGTGAATTTATGTGTTCTCTTGGTTTTAATTATCACCCATGTCCTGATGATTCCTAGATCTATATCTCAGACCTTTACCCTAAAGATCTCTGATCTTTACCCTAAATTATAGATTCTTGCCTACCTGCTTATCCAAAGACATCTCAAATTAGCATGATAAATCTGCATCACCTTCCTAATCATACTCTTACTCCCATTTTCTCGATCTCTGTGGAAGCCAAGAGTCTTTAGCCCTGAGACACCCAACAAAATTTCCACAATGCTGAAAATATTCTACATGTATACTGTCGAGGATGATAGCTACTAGCCACATATGGCTAATAAGCATGTGAAATGTGGCAAATGAGGAACTGGATGAGGAACTGATATTTAATTCTGGCATTTTAAATTCTTTTGCTTTAAAAAAAAAAAGTTCTGGTGTATACTAAATTCTGGTAGGTTTCCATCACCAAAGATGGGGGAGAAGGAAAGTGATTGTCCATAAAACATATAACCATAGTATGGGGACGCCTGGGTGGCTCAGACATTAAGCATCTGCCTTCTGCTCAGGTCATGATCCCAGGGTCCTGGGATTGAGTCCCTCATCAGGCTCCCTACTCAACCAGAAGCCTGCTTCTCCCTTTCCCCCTCCTCCTGCTTGTGTTCCCTCTCCAGCTGTCTCTGTTTGTCAAATAAATAAATAAATAAAATCTTTTAAAAAAAAAAAAGTAAAACCATAGTAAAGAAAAAATTCTAAACCTCAGATTCAACCTCAAGATTTTTTTTAATTTTATTGGATAGGAAAATAAATGAAAAAACTGCTAATTTTATAAATTTTAGCTACAAATAGAGCATACCAGTATGTGTCTTATCCCAGAAGAGTAAAATAAGTATAAAACAATACATTTTTTAAAGTATAACACACTGATTAGTTGACAAATATTTATTGAGCACTTTCTATGTTCAAGGCACCTGTGCTAACTGCTGGGCAATCTGTAAGAAAAGAGACTGCCATCACCCAGGTCCTCAAACATCTTTAATGTAATAAATTCTCTCCTAAGTTCCTTTTTCTTGGGGGGGAAGGTAGGTTAAAAAATTCAAGTTTATTTCACTCTTAAAGAGAACTGGAAAAAGAAAGAATCTGTGAAAAATAAGAATAAATATATTTCTTCTGAGGATATAATGCTTTCTTAGGTAAACTACAGTACACACTTTCTTTAGAGGAGTATTTTGTTTTTATTAAATATGTTTTTTATAGCAAACTTTTGGGATGATAAAAAATACAATTTCAAAAACACCTTCAAAAGAATCATCCCAAATATCTAATAAGATGAAGTTGGTGTAAAAAATGACAATGAAATATACATTATGAACAACCTGTGTAGATACATGTTTATTCTCAAAATCCTACAATGAAACTATATTATCGTTGTCAAAAAAATATGGCATGCTTTAAATAAATGTAAAATACTTTTGGAGCACAAATATTGATGGGATAAATATGGTACAAGATTAAGTGACAGGTAGAAGAAAAAGAAATCTGTATGAGCTGATTATTACAGAATATACTCTCAACTGATTGTTCTTCTTAAGTAGAAAGACTGAGTCTGCTGTTTATAAATACCATAGTGCTTCTTTCATTAGTTATCATCTTCTCTTAAAAAAAAAAAAGATACTGGGTTAATTTTGAAGGTTAAGAATCATATTTTGTTAGAAGTTTTTAAACGCAGAACTCATAATTAAAATAGCAAAAAAGAGCACAGTGTCATTTATACTTAAGGGGTACAATTTTTGCAGAGCTTTTAAGGACAAGAAATGTATTTTTTCAGTTTATGTCAAAACATATAAAAACAGAAATATATGCAAAAAATTAAAAGATAATCATTAGAAGTATGACGTACAATGTGTTATCAAAAAGTGATTGTTAACTATACTTTTCCTATTAAGTAGAAAACAAAATTGATTATAATGGCACTCTTCTACTGAAGCTAAATGCTCTTGATTTTACATATTCTACTATACATAAGTTAAGGTTTTATTATAATTGTGCCCTAGAATCTGCAGTTCCTCCACCACAATATTTATTCTCTTATAGGTACTCCAGTGAAACTTCCACAGAAATGTGCAATAATTTCATTATACCAACTGTGAATGGTAGGAGTACCTCAAAATACCCTAACTCATCCTTAAAGACCCATCATAGAGGAAAGATTTTTAACTTATTTTTTCTATTTATTTTTTAGCAGAATAAATATTTTTAAATGTGTATGCAAATAATTCCTAAAACTATGAACTATTTTAGATGAGTACAGATGGATGGTGCCTTCATTTTTTTGGCTCTAAATACATTCAAATTTATTTTAAAGTGTAAAACATGAATAATCCAAGTAAAATTCTTAAGGATCTTGGAGTCTTCTACTTATACCACACTTCCATACTCTTCCTTCTACATGAAAATACTGTGGTTTCATCTCTATGCAAACACCTGCACTATCTTTTAAATCATTTAACTCCTTTCTGGACACAAGTTTTGTTGAATTTCCTGGACATGTTAGCACACAGAGTATTCTCAGAGAAATGGACATCCAAAGCTTTATACAAAGATGATGATGTGTTTTATTGTATTTTAATAGCTTTCTTCATGACTGTTCTTTGATATCCCTAGAATTAATACCATTAAATCACTACCTATCAATTTATTGGCACAATATGGTTTAATTATCTCTAAATCTTTTATTTTTAATAGCCACATTAAAATTTACCCCACTTTTTCTAGTAAACTATATTTTTCTCTTGACTTCCTTTTTCTTTGACTGGAAGTATTTGAGGCGATGAAAGTCTTGATCTTGAGGGTGATTTTTAAAATAGGATCCTGGCAATATCTATTTTCCCACAGGACTTCTAGGAATACTACTGTGCTATTTTTCATCATTCAAGTGTAACACTATCATTACATATGATATGAAAAGGATCTACAACATAATTATCTTCTATTTCATGTTAAAGTCATGGGAACATATCAGCAATTGTTCTTTCTGCCTTGGTTCCCAAAGCCATTTTTCCACAGTTGATTTCAATAAATATTGGGCACCTACTATGTGACATATAACACTGCCATGTGCTGAACAGATAAGATTAAGCAGAAACATTCAGAAATCAAGTGAGGGTGAGCAGGAGAGAAAGGTCACAATAAAAAACTGTAACACTGTAACAGTAACATACAAGTTAGCAAAGGGAGCAATTCATTTAATTTAAGGAGTGGAGAATCAGAAAAAGCTGATGATAAGTGTTTTATCTTTAGCTGGGCTTTGAGATTTATGTAGGAATTTGTAAGAAACACCTGGAGGAGCAGAGAGGGTACCTAGATAAGAAAGTGTATCATTTGGTAAAGAAAAATGAGTAACCCACTATGGCAATAATAAGGGTGTCAGGTGGATATGTGGAAGATAATCTTCAAAAACAGAATGCAGAGAGGCTGTGGAGGATCTTCAGGAATGTGGCTAGAAGTTTCAGCTTGATTCTCTAAGCAGAGGAGGTTTTTGGTGCAAGAGTCCACAGTAAGATCTACATTAAGAAAGATCACTCAAACATACTCCAAGATAGATTTAAGCGGGAGAGTCTGAAAGGACCAATTTGGAGACAAGAGACTATTATAACAGTTCCAGATAGAAACTACTAAAGGCAAAAAAAAGAAAAAAAAAATAAGGCAGTGAGAGTTAAGAGGAAGAGAAGCAGCTGAGCAGAGGAGGAAAATGTTAGGACACAGAAACTAATAAAACTTAGAGACACAAGAAAGACAGGAAAAATCAAGTATGACTTAGAGTTTCCAGTTTAAGTAACAAGTTAACTAGAATAGGAAAAACAAGTGAATACGTTTCATTAATGCCTTAAACGATAGAACACACCCTGTTCATTTTTGGATCTATCATTTAGCACAGGCACAGTATAGGCATTTAAATGGCTGTGAATTAATGAATAAATTATTCATTTTTGTGGTCAGTCATTTATTGCAATCTCAGTATTTTCAACAACAAATCTGCTTTTCTAGATAACCAAAGTAGGAAAATGCTATAAGCATAATCAAATATTAGACAAGTAAATTCGTACAGGAAGAAACTTGGAGTCATTTATTATAATGTCTTGATCTTCATATATAAGGACACCATGAGTTTGTGTCCTTTGAATTACTGGTTTTTGAACAATGTTAGGTTTGCCAAGAATATTTCCATAATCCCACTTCCAGGCAGTTCTTCTCTCACAATATACAACTATAAAGGTAGTTAAGGAAACTCAGGGTGACAGTCGTTGGTAATTAAATCATATATATGTATTAAATATGTGTAACTATAGATGACATATGTATGTGTAATTATATGTGTAAGCATATATATAATTTAATATATTTTATATAATCTATAATTAGGCTACATACGAATCTCATTATTGGCATGCTTTTATGATTATGAGCATAAACTTATTTCCCCTGCCATAGAATCATTTTTAGATGTTACACTTTATACACGGATAGGATTATTTGATGGGGAAAATTTTCCAAAATATTACTCTGCATTAATATTTTCATCTGTGATAAAATGATATAATATTCCAATATCAACAACCTAAGAAGCACAAACTAATTATTTTATGGATGTCCCCAGCCAGTTTCATTCAATTAGTTGCATGACTCAGTTCAAAAGGTGACTAATTGGCTTCTGTTTCATATTGCAAAATTACCATCCCATCTATGATACATGCAAAAATATTGAGAAATTTTAAATTTAAGCTTAATCACCTTGTCTAAATATTAAACATCGAGAAATAAGGGGAAGGGTAATTGACATTCAAACTCTCCCTGAGGTAGAACAATTTTCCACTTGCTCTTACCCAATGATACACTCTGTACACAATACTTGTCTATCAGCAGTCAACACCTCTGGAGTACAGAAACTGCTTCCTCTGCTTAACTAGTTGGAGTGAATTCGACAAGGATTAGTTATGCTTGAGAGGGTATCAGTAACCCCAGGAAGTCTCAAAATAATGACTCTCCTTATCCTGCAATCCAATCATTTTAGCTAGAAGTGGATTGAAATGTTTAATTATTACTTAGAAACCAAGTAGGATATGTAGTTCTACTTTTTTCCCACTATTGTGTTACATTTTTAAGTAGAATTTTTTGCAACCTCTACAAAAAAGGCTGGTATATTTCTACATCTAAATAGATTTATTATACTAAAACCTCTCTTTCCTCTCTTTTTATGGGTGGGTGAATATTTCCAAGCACTAGTTCCATTCCAGTAGAGTCATTTTGCAGTCATTTCTGGATTGTCATTGTTCTATACGTCTGTAAACTGGTAACAATGGGTTTTTTTCATCGCATTTTGCAGATTAATAATTTCACATTTCAACATGAAAGTGTAGCTTAGCAGTTTGAGAATCGATGGGGAACTTAATTTCCTATACTCATTTTCACATTTTGAGGCTTATATTTTTGAAAGGAGTTCAAATTTAATTGCACTAATTCCTCTCAAGTATTAATTCTACCTGCACAGAAGTACATTATGGATTTTAGTCAACTATCTAGTTTCCTAGAAGTATATTCTGAGTCTATTGGCCCAAAGTAATTTTTTTTAAGTTACCTATAGAACTTCAAATATTTCTTTCCTCACAAAACAAAAGGTGGTCAATAATGACTTGTGAACAGCAACATTTTGCACATAGTAGACACTCAAAGATATTTGTTTAAATTAGCAAATGTTCATGAAGGGTTTGTAATCCATTTAGGAAGGAAAACATGTGGCTAAGAAAGAAAAAAAAAGCTTAGAAACTGACATACTAATGCAAATTGAGTGAGAGTCCACAAACTATTGGAAATAACATTAGAATGACAGTCAAACTAAGCTTTTACCTACTTCTGCCACCATCTAGCTTTGAGATATTATAAAAGTCACATGCTGGGGCACCTGGGTGGCTCAGTCAGTTAAGGCTCTGCCTTCAGTTAAAGTCGTGATCCCCAGGTCCTGGAATCAAGCCCTACACCCATGGTGTGGGTGGGGGTGGGGGGGGTTCTGCTCAGCAGGGAGTCTACTTCTCCCTCTGACCCTCCCTTCTGCTTGTGTTCTCTCTCTGTCTCAAATAACTAAATAAAATCTTAAAAAAAAAAAAAAGGTTACATGCTTAAAATAAATGTAAAAGTAAAGCAGTATTGGGGCACCTGGGCGGC
This sequence comes from Neogale vison, assembly GCF_020171115.1. Taxonomy (NCBI): domain Eukaryota; kingdom Metazoa; phylum Chordata; class Mammalia; order Carnivora; family Mustelidae; genus Neogale; species Neogale vison. The sequence goes on from NC_058093.1 coordinate 23,295,690, forward strand.
TCAGTGGGTTAAAGCCTCTGCCTTTGGCTCAGGTCATGATCCCAGGGTCCTGGGATGGAGCCCCACATCAGGCTCTCTGCTCTGCAGGGAGCCTGCTTCCTCCTCTCTCTCTGCCTGCCTCTCTGCCTACTTGTGATCTCTGTCTATCAAAAAAAAAAAAAAAAAAATGAAAGCAGTATTACAATGAGGAGGAATGAACACAGGGAGGCTAGCAAATGTGCACTGGTTGGCAATCTAGAATTTATATTGACCTTTCTGGGCTTGTTTCCTCATTTTAAAATGAGAGTTGAACTAAATGACCTCCTAGTTCATTTTCATCACTAGAACATTTTAATTTTCATGAAGGGGACCAAAAGTAATAGCATGATTAAAATTCCTAATGTTCAACCCTGAAAACTTCTTAAGTTTGGTTTTACCTAAAATTTGCTTAAGAAGGCAAATATGAATAAATTAACGGAAAAGCAAGAAGTGATAGTCACAGCACATTTTTTTGCTGAATGAATGAATGAATGAATGAGGAAGCAGAAATAAATTATATTTATATCCTTATAACTTACAAAGTGTCTTCCAACAAATTATGCATGTACCCATTACATCCTAAAAAGAATCCTTTGAAAAACTAAGTACATTACATTACCCAGGAGCATGAAAACATACAAAAAGTGGAGCCATGTGTTTCAAAGCAAAGCATTTGGAGTCTAGCCCCTGCTGTTAACTGTAACACTCTGACCCAATCAGGATCTTTTTCTGTATGTTCTATTTTCCTGTTTCTCCAGGCTTCATTCATCACCTCCCAATTCAATACCCTTTTGGGTTTTTCACCACTTATACCTCAATTATCCTCTGGCTTTTGTCTCAGATATATATATACACATTCTTTTAGCTCTTTTTTCTGCCATATTCTCTTTTCTAGCCTAGTTTGTTACAAATATTTTTTATTCATTTGAAATTTCATATCTCGTTTAAAAGTGATATAGTATTGTTAAAGTGTCAATGTAAAATGGAGACAAGACCTGAGGACTCCCTGAGTGGACAAAACCATTTAAACCACAGAAACAAAACTATATCTAGCACATTTCATGAACAAAAGTAAAACTTGGGTTATTTCTTGTAAGTGTCTCTGAAAATCATAAAAGAGACTTAAGTCATCTGCCTGATGTGGTCTGGAGATAATTGCTTTTGACCTCCTCCCTGCCATCTGACAATCCCCATTGCAATCCCAATCACTGTAAAAGTTAACAACTTCCTCATTTTTTTACTTTATAAACTATGCTATAACTTCATACCCCTGAGCTTCTTATCAGTTTCTATTTTTTTTCCCCAATTTATTTATTTTCAGAAAAACAGTATTCATTATTTTTTCACCACACCCAGTGCTCCATGCAAGCTGTGCCCTCTATAATACCCACCACCTGGTACCCCAACCTCCCACCCCCCCCCACTTCAAACCCCTCAGACTGTTTTTCAGAGTCCATAGTCTCTCATGGTTCACCTCCCCTTCCAATTTACCCAAATTCCCTACTACTGAAAGCTCCCAGTTTACAAACTGTTCTTATATGTATAATAAGTTAATAATTTTTCTTGATTTGGCAGTTTCAATTTTGATTATTTCCAAATTTTTGACAATAGCTAATAAGTTAAGCTCAGTATTATATCTAACCAAGAGGAGATAAAATGATAAATATAAAATTTAAGTGAAATTAGATACAAGAATATAGCTACAGATTTCTACAGCCCTGGGAAATGTTTACAGAACTCTAAAAATTCCCAGAAGTCCTCATTTTGTTTTAAATAAAATCATTTTATAACAATATTCAAGAAAATACGACCTAATTTAGAAATTTAAAAACACTGCAATATCAACAATAGTAGTTCCCTTTCAAATTATAGACAATTTTATCTGCATTAGATATTTAATTTTTTTTTTTTTTGGAGAGCAAGATGGAATATCAGTTTAAGAAGTAGTCAAAAGCATTGAAGATAATTTAAAATTCAATATAACCATTGGTATATAATAGATTTCCTTTTTAACTTATCTGCCATATTACCAGCTAAAAAAAAATTGTTCAATGGTTACAAATGCTTTTACTCAGAAAAAAATATTTTCAAAATAATTATTTTCTATTATATCATGGGGCTGATGATAATCTGTGGACTGCTATAGAGATCAACTAAATGTTATTAAAATGTTAACTATTTCAATATTTATGTTTTAAAAGATGAATCAAAAGAAATCAAATATCAAAAAATAAATTTCTTTTTTTTTTAAGATTTTATTTATTTATTTGACATACAGAGACAGAGCACAAGCAGGGGAAGCAGCAGAGGGAGAGAAGGAAGCAGGCTCTCCACTGAGCAGGGAGTCCAATGCGGGGACCCAATTCCAGGATCCTGAGATCAAGACTTGAGCCCAAGGCAGAGGCTTAACCGACCAAGTCACCCAGGTGCCCCCCCAAAATAGATTTCTTTATGCCATTTAATTCTCTATGAAAGAATTGAAAGTGCTATGAGAAAAGTGCTTTTTAAAAATCAACATATAACTTTAGTGATGGCATTTTTTAATTAACATCTCAGTAAAAATAGCATCATCTTACTACTTATAGAGGTAGTATAATGTTTTGAATGTTTAGAGTCAAAAATACTTCAAAGTTTCTTTCCCAAAATCAAACTATATTATGTAATTTCTACACATATATTTTCTCTTAACACGGTTTCAGAGAATTAGGCATTTGGAAATATTTAGGGACAAAGTTACATAAGTTTATATTCTAACAGCAATTATAAACTTCCTTTCAATGCATTTGTCCCAATGATACAATGTCTAATATATATGTATGTATATATATATATATATATATATATATATATAAAACTGCCATTCTTTGACTGAAATTGCAACTTCAGAGAATGTGATTGTCACTTACTAGTTGTAGTTCTGAAAGATGTTAATATATCTTGGGTTCCAACTGTGCTTAGCACTATAAAAAGCTTTTCACATTTTCTTTTCCCTGTTACTGCTTTCTAAAGACAATCATTACACAGGTAAATCTCTCACAGCTATTCATTATATATGGTGTTAGTGGTGTTAATTTTTTTTTTAATTTTTTTGGAGAGTATTACCTCATATTGAGACCACTGTAGTGATCTGTATATTTGTGGTTTTAGTAACATATACACATTCAGATTTTCAATGTCTTCCATAATCTAGTCTCACCATATATATTCAAACTTTTTTTTCTCAACTTTTTCCAATCCTACAAGGAACCAGTCTCACGGTTTTTGGTACATTTTGTGCTTATTTCTGTTTCTAATATATTCCCTGTGCTCTTCTTTCTAGATGGAACACCAGCTTTCTTTAGCTCTATTTATTAATACTGCATCACTATAAGTAAACCAGACTGAATTCTCAAAATCTGCACATACTGATCCTGGCATTCTCTGAAATTCAACTGTATATAGTCTACAATAAATTCACAACAGGTTGTTCTTTGTTTGAGGTTTGTTATATCTCTGCAAGCAGAATGCAAATTTCTTGTGAATAAAGGTTAAGTCTATTATTTTATTATTTGTGTTACCCACTCCAGACCAAGATATAATCAGTTGTACGTCCTTACACTCTTCCAAAGGAAGCACAAATACTTTTCTGACAACACATCAAGCCTGGAGATAGCACCAGCTTCTCTGCGCTTCACCCAGTCACAAAACCGTCATCATCAACTTCAGTGTGGAACAGTATCTGCCTTATCTAGGGGACCTATTTTCTATTTATTCCAACTATGTGATTCAACTGAGGGTTGCCTATCATAATACCAAATCCTTGTAGCCAAATGATTTTTAAAATAATGAGACGTGGGTCAATCAGAGGCATTCCTTGAGGATTTTCTAACTGTAATTTAAAAAAAAAAGAGAATCTTATTCTCTGAATAGCAAAATTTAGAAGATATGGAGCTGGAAGATGTTGGCAGCTAGGGGTCCACTCCACAGAAAATTAATCTGAGAAAATAACATTAACACACAGATACATGAAACACAAGAAGAATGGTTCCTAACATTGATCCATTTCCTGATTCAACTGTCCCTGAGGCTCAAATATGTCCCTGCTCTACCAGCAGATGGGTATACTGGAACCCTTTTAGTGGCTATACACCCAAAGGTAAACAAGACACAAGGATTTATTGATCATTTCAATGTCTTTCTTTTTTAGTATGGACAGGTTCCAAATTTTCCAAATTCAAGGAAAAGATCATTTAAGTAAAAGCAGATAAAAATAAAAGCAGTCCTCTGAGATATAAATGATGTTACAATTTATAAATAATGCAATAGGTCAGATTATCACCCTTAGTCTGTCCTACAAGTAATGTAGATACATAATAAAATACCAAAATTCTGATAAAATACCAAGCTTGGCCTAGACAAAGAACAACTTCAACATTCATGTGATTGTCAAGCATGATTATAACTCAAACATGAGAATGAGAGCAGTTTACTCTACCTTCAATACAACTTTTTGCCTAGAAACATCTTTCACAAATACAGTGGAAAGGGTGTTATCATCTCAATCATTCATATTCTACTTCACAATTAGTATTTCATAATTCATTTCTAAATTTGAGAATTTTCCAAGCAGTTTTAAGAAATACATTCTTATGGAAGAAATGGTATCATTCCAGTCTGTGTTCATGAACTTAAAAGTCTAAGAAAGAGATTCTTTCAGAGTTTTTAGGCTTTAGTCTTAAGTTCCCTTAAGTTTAGTCTTAAGTTCCCCCTCACTCAACAAATAGCTATTTATAAATGGTTATGTATATTTTAGATATATTTTCATATTTCCAAACTACATATAAAATAAAATACCACTGTATCATAGCTCACTATTAGAGATGTTTGTATATGGCACAAGTTGTATTATGCTACCTTAAACTTCAGCACCAAAGATGAGAATATTATTTAAACCTGAAAATCTGTAAACAAGTGTTAGTTCCATACTTTTTTGGGTAAAAAGGGACATTTTAATATGTACCTATAAATTTAGCACAATACAGAGAAGTATATATTTATATTTGGTTAAACTAATTATAAAGAGAAAAATAGGCTAATATTTAACTTAAACATGGAGTTACCATAAGTAAACTTAAAATAGTCCTATTAAGCAGATGATTTAAAGTGAATTGCATTCCAGTTTCACATTGTTAGTATATTAGTTATACTAATATATTAACTAACTAATATATTAGTTAGTATATTAGTATATATTGTAGGTTTGCAAAGAATGGCAAACAGATATCTGCATTCTCGTGTTGACCACAGCATCATTCACATAGCCAAAATATAGAAACAACCAAAATGTCCATCAAGCAAGCTTATTTTTTGGGGAACCTGGGTGCCTCACTCTGTTAAGCATCTGGCTCTTGGTTTCAGCTCACTTCACCCATGATCTCACGGGTCATAAGATCAAGCCCTGCTTCGGGTACTCCACTCAGCAGGGAGTCTTCCTTTGCCCCTCCTAAAATAAACAAATATATCTTTAAAAATTTTTAAAAAGAAACAACCAAAATGTTCATCAATAAATGAGTGGATAAAAAAGTGTGTGTCTGTGTGTATACACACATACAGTGGAATATTATTCAGCCATCAGAAGGAAGGAAACATTGCCATTTGTGAAAACGTGGATGGACCTTGAGGGCATCATGCTAAGTAAAATAAACCAGACAGAGAAAGACAAACACTGTATGCTATCATGCAGAGACAGAGAGAGAAAAGAAGAAGAAAAAGCAGTTTAAAAAAAAAAAAGGGTCAAACTCATAGAGACAGTAAAAAAGTGATTGGTAGGAGCTGGGAAGTGGGGAAAAAAGGAGAGGTTGGTAAAAGGGTATGAACTTTGAGCTATAAGATGAATAAGGTCTGAGCATCTAAAATATAGTGGCCATGGTTGTGATAACACTGTATTGTATAACCGAAATTTGCTAAGAGAATACAACTTAAATGTTCTCACACATAAAACTTTTTTTAATATGTGAAGTGATAGATGCATTAATTAACTACATGGTGGAAATCCTCTCACAGTTTATATGTGTATCAAGTCACTGCAACCACAATGTACACCATAAATACTTTATAATTTTATTTGTCAATTATACTTCAATAAAGATGAAAAAAAAAACCTGGTCTTTTCCACTTAAAAGATTATTCTGTATATAAGGACCAGATTGTTTTTAAAATCTGCCACTGTAATAGAAATGAAACATGTAGCCACTTTCTAAAATGATCTATTCCTTCTCTACCTCTTACTGTTGTTGTCATTGTTATTTTATCTGGGGCAGAAATCATAAAAGAGATTCAAAGTCCATTTTGCATAAATAGATCCTTTCACCAGTATTTTATTAATGTTAATAACACTGCTAGAGTGTATTTAATAATTACATATATTCTAGCAGTATTACTCATATTGACAAATTACCAATTATTACAATTATTTTTGTTTTGATGATAGCCAGTAGCAGATCTAAATCACATTTACCCAATTATCCAGTCAGTTAACAAAGATAAAGAGGGATTTTAACACCTGTTGTCATCACTTCTTCCCACTCAAATTAGAGATGATTTTATTAGCACTTGAGAATATCTACTATGTGAGGAAAGTCTATTTCTGTCATAAAAAGTAGGAAGTCCATTTGTATGTCAAATATCTATCAATTTATAACTTCATGTGATTTGTCAAATATTTAATTATTCCAAATCCAACATGCCAATCAAATATATGCAAAATAAATTACTAGTATTCAAATGTATCAACTGTGGTTTAATAAATAGGTACAGCATATTATAAAAGTATTTTTTCATTCAACTTGCTTAATGAAGAGAAAGGACAGTGAGGAAGATGGAGCTAAAAGTGCACTGAAACCTAAAATATAGTGATGCAACAACCCTTTGATGTTGATGTTACTATCTCTTTTGTACAGTTAAGGAAACAGGCTCAGGAAGTGCAAACTGCACAGCACAGAAAGTGGTATACAGCTCATTTGAATCCAGATCTCCTTGGCTCTAAAGTCTTTCTTTTCCTTTGCACTACTCTTTCTTAACTTCTCTTACTTCCTGTAAACAAATATGCAAAAAAAAAAAAGAAGAAGAAGAATAAAAATAAAATACTATTTCTTTTTTAAGATTTGTATTTATTTATTTGAGAGAGAGAGAGAGAGAGAGAAAGAGAAAGAATGAGAGCAGCATGAACAGGGGAGGGGTAGGGGAGAGGGAGAAGCAGGCTCCTCGCTGAGCAGGGAGCAAGACGGGGGGGGGGGGGGGGGGGGTGTTGACCCCAGCATCGTGAGCTTTAGGCACTCCTAAAATACTAAGTATTTAATTTGAGATGTCTGGAGTTTCATAAAAACACCTATACCTTAGGCAATTTTTAAAAATTTGTATTTATTTTATTTTGAGAGAAAGAGCACATGAGAGAGGAAGGGGAGGGGCAGAGGGAGACAAAGAGAGAATCTTTCACAGGTTCCATACCCAGCTCAGAGTCAATTGTGGAGCTTGATCTCTCTAACCTGAGATCATGACCCGAACTGAAATCAAAGTCCAACGCTTAACTGACTGCACCACCCAGGACCCCCACCTTAGAAAATATTTAATGGAAGCAAATGCTGATAGAAAATATTAAAAGGAGAAAGCACTGCTTCTCAAACTACCTGCAGTGAAGGAATAGGTTGTTTCAGTTTCCAACTGCCACTCTACAATACTTCTAAAAATATGTAATTACCAGAAAAAAATCACTAGAAAAATGATCATGTGCTTGGACCTCATAGCAACATCAAATTGGTATAAAAACTTCTAAATGCTTGGGGCACCTGGGTGACCCAGTTGGTTAAGCATCCGACTCGATTTGAGCTCAGGTCATATCTTGGGATTGTGAGATCGAGGCCTGATGGGCTCCACACTCAGTGGGGAGTCAGTTTGAGGGTTCTCTATGCCTCTTCCTTCTGCCCCTCCCCATCCCCTGTGTGCCCGTGTGTACTCTTTTTCTCTCTCTCTCTCAAAATAAGTAAATAAATCTTTAAAAAAATTCTAAATGCTCACTCTCAATTTTTGTACTTATCTATGGAAGACTAGCACCAATGTGCAGGCCATACTTTGAGTAAAACTGATATAAAGCACAGGTTTGGCAATGAGTTCTACATATATTAATTTATATATTAGAAAATGTATTTTTCACCTAGATTTTATTAAATTAAAGCCAATTCCCACTTTGTTGCAAAATCTTGATACTTAAGTTGCTTTTTATGCTAGTTTAGTATAGAAGAAAACAAAGTGTTCCTTAAGAAGATTAAGGAAATTGAAAATAGAATAAAATATATTTTGTCTTACTGAAGCAGGTAGATAGAAAAGCATAGCCTTATCAAGTCAATATTCATTTTAGTTGTGTGTGTGTGTGTGTGTGTACATAAAATTGTTATTAAGGATCAACATACAACATTGCTAATTACTTTTGAAAATGGTAATTATTATTCTGTGGTTAAAATTATTTCATCTTCTTTCTGACAGGCTCAGGGGATGTGATTTGTTCTTACTGAATATATTGATAATCACAGCAATGGAGAAACAAGATGACTAATGTCATGTTTATCCTTTCTGTCAAAGCTGGCAGATAAAAACAGGTTTCCACACTTGCCATTTTCCTAAATGTGGCAGCAGTTCATAATAGATCCCTAAATGCATTTTGACAAAGTGAAAATTTGTTTTACATCATGAGATCTGGGCAATGATTCTAGAAAAATGTGATAATTAAATCCAGAAAACAAGAAACATGAAATAGATTTTTCCTGCAGCATAGTAAGTAGCTTTGAATAACATACTATATAATGACATTGTTATTTAGTTTTCTAATCTTATTTTTTTTAAAGATTTTATTTATTTATTTGACAGAGAGAAATCACAAGTAGATGGAGAGGCAGGCAGAGAGAGAGAGGAAGGGAAGCAGGCTCCCTGCTGAGCAGAGAGCCCGATGCGGGACTCGATCCCAGGACCCTGAGATCATGACCTGAGCTGAAGGCAGCGGCCTAACCCACTGAGCCACCCAGGCGCCCCATCTAATCTTATTTTTTCAAATGTTACTAAACATGGAGTACACTTAAGCACAATGGATAGGGTAATGAGATCAGTATTAACTGATTACCTTAAATAATTATCAAGGTTTTTTTTGTAATTGGGGAATAAAATTATCTTACTAATTTTGGTATATGGATGAAAACTACAGTTCACTAATATTGGAATTTTCATTTATGAAGCATTTCTTAGGGTACATAAAGAATATCTAATAAGAGTTTATGGTAAAGTTTTGAATTAAACAAACAGTATTATAATCTATGCAGAGCTATTACTGTTGTGAAAAAACAAACCTTTCATGACATCATGAAACTGAAGTGTCTTAAATTTCACACTAATTCTGAAAAGAAAAAAGAGGTTGCTTTGATAAGCAATTTATAATAGCTAATAAAAGTCAATCAGTTGTAGAAAATTCCATAAAATTGTACCTTAATATTTAACAAAGTATAAAAGACAGTTTGAAAGTTATAAATACAAAATAATCATTTTCCAATTATTTTATTAAGTGTATAGTTTCCATGTAATTGCCCTACATAGAGAATACAATTAGAGATAGGTAATGGAAAAACCAATTAATAGCCCAATATGCCTCAGAAAATACAGGCAAAATCGTGATTTATTAGAGTGTTTGCTCAGTGATGTCACAAATTGGTATATTTGCAAATAGTAGCTCAGCAAATGATTGTTTAATTAAAACATATTAATACAGGAGGCGTACAAGAGTAATAAGGTTCAAAGTAGCAATTTACTGAAACAATACTGAGTGTGCCTGTCTCACACTGGGATTAACTTCATATTGTGTTGGCAGAGAAAAGATTTAATTCATGTTGGTTATCATTGTAACGGTCACCATGATACGGTACTAGTATATCTCAGCTGAAGAAATAACCTGTGACACACCAATAATTCACCCTGAACTTCAGCAGGGGCCTGCTCTTTGGAGAACCATGCTGTGCATTAAAGACTTACATGATTAAACTTTCTGAAAACTTCAGGTTTCTTGAGGATTCAGTCCTTGACCTGCTGCTTTTCTAAGTCTTCTTAATGAACTCACCAACTATCATGATTTCAACACTCCAAAGCTCTCTAGTCTTGCCTTCTCCCAAGAAATTCATGCTATTATATTCAGGTGTCTACAGACTAGGTGTTTTTTTTTTTTTTTAAGATTTTATTTATTTATTTGACAGAGAGAGAGATGACAAGCAGGCAGAGAGAGAGGGGGAAGCAGGCAGCAGGCTCCCCACCAAGCAGAGAGCCTGATGTGGGGCTCGATCCCAGGACCCAGAGACCATGACCTTAGCCAAAGGCAGAGGCTTAACCCACTGAGCCACCCAGACACCCCTGACTAGGTATTTTTGATAGATTCCACAGACACCTTAAATTCAACTTGCCAAAATGTAAATCATTCCCTCACACCTGGCCATTCTCCTTCTTATGGCCTCTAATTCTGTTGGTAGCATCATCTCCCAAGCACTTAAAACTAGAAGGCTTGGGAATCTTCTTAATTCTTCCTTCTCCTTTATCACTTATATCCCTAACTTTCCTCTAGTACCTTCCAATTTGTCTGCTTTGTAGACATGCAACCAATGAAGTTACACAAGGGTCACCTGCTTAGAAGAGTCCCAAGCTTCTCTGCTGGTCTACCGTCACCATATAGAAATTATGAATAATTTTTAGACAAGGAGCTTTGCATTTTCTTCCACTGGGACCCTGTAAATTATGTATCCAGTCCTGCCGCCCATGCCCCTTATCCTCTGTAAAATCTGTGTTATAGCTTCTAAACACACTATGAAATTTCATACTTTCTTGTCTTTGTTCTCATTTTCCCCCTGCTGGGAATGCCTCCTTTGCTGATCAAATCCTCAAATATTCATTTCCAGACACCTCCCTCAAAACTTTCCCTGAATAATTAAGCTAGGTTAAGCACTCCAATAATAATGCCACTTGAATAACACTATTATTTGAATTACAAAACTGTATTATTATCTGTTTTTGAATCTCTTATTCCTCTGACCTCACAGAAAGGAAGTAGGAATGACTTTGCAAATAACACAGTAACACATAGAAAACACACAATCAAGTTTAATTGTATGAATGAATAACATAATGCAAAAAAGTAGAATAAGAAACTCTGCTGTTGAGTTTTAAGAATTAGTATTGTTTTCATAACAAAAAGCTATTGGAGTTTTATGTTTTAATCAAATGAATAAAATAAGACTTGCATTATCGATTCTAAATCTTAAACAGTTTTTGAATTTCTAACACTTCTCACTAGTTTCTTCTTCATCCCTACTCGGTCTGATAATTTTCATTTCTGGCTTGAGCTACTATATAGGTTCTCTTACCTTTCCACAATCCATTCTCAATAATGAAGCCAGAAGGATCTTGAAAATAAAATTCAAACTGTGTTTGCATAATAATTATTATTTGCCTACATTCTCCAGATTTCATGTTAAATACTACTTTGTTAGCAATACCTTGAAAAATTACTTGGCCCATAAATTAAAACAAGCTACTCCCTCCCAAACACACATGCGCATACACACACACCCCACACAGACATGTGCACACGTTTTTAATGATTCTCATTGTACTTTATTTATTTATTTATTTATTTGTTAGCACTTAGCTGAGTTTGTGATTCATAACTTTTGGTGAGATGAATTAATAAAGTTTGTCTCCCTCACTAGATTGAAAGCTTCTAGTTAGAGATGACGCTTTACTTCGGTCCACATTCTATCATCAGTATACCTGGAAGATAGTAGGTATCCAAAAAGAATTTGTGAAGTCGACACTAGATAGCAGTATTTTGCAAACATACGATATAGGAACTTCAAAGACTCTAGAATGTATATGCCCTCTATCCTTGTTCTATCCTTGTTCTCCTCTGCCCTCTTTAATGCAATAGTATGCATTGGTCGCCTCATTTATGGTTACTCACATTACACTTCCTTACACTACAAATACATAAGGTATCTCTCAAGATCGCTAAGAAGCATTCCATAGTTCATTTGTTTAGCTTGCATATCTGAGTTCTTCCCCCAAAGACCCTACTGAACATTGGAGAACTCAAGAAAAATGATGCAGAAGGTCCACAAATTCACAGAGAGTAAAATGTCACTTTCCTCACTTATTAACACAAATTAGCAAGTTTTATAAATAGGTAACTAGGAACTATAAAAATACTTTCCTCACTCCGACCCACAGGGCTTCAAACATTATAAGTTAAGTCCTTGATGACCACCATAAGTCCATAAAATAACTCCCAGAAAATGACTTCTTCGTGAAACAAAACCTAAAGATGACACTGCTTCAGAAGTCTACATCCAATTATGAGGGTCTCAGCTAACCATTTCTCTGCTCCTGCTTGTGTTTTCAGAATGGCTTTTGGAACAGCGATTCTTACATATTCTAACACCTTAAGCCTCAGTTTCCTTACCTCTAAGATGGTATAGCAATAATACCACTACTACAAGGTAATTATAAAGATTAAATGAGAAGATCTATGTAGAGTCTATAATATACTGTTTGTCAACTCAGGAGAATACTATAAGTCTTAGCTACAAATCGTAAATACTCAACACTTTTGTAAGAGTCTGGAAACCACAGAGATATGAATAAAAATGACAGAACACTACAAAGTTTTAACTAGAAGGCAAAAACCAAAGCTGGAAGATTGTGCCTATCTGTCAGACGGTTTGATTGGTTCTCATTAACTCCTCTCTGGCACTTGCTTTTCTCCCTGTACTTCTGCCACTTTGATAGCTATGCAAAATTACACCTCCAATGGAATCAGATAAAGAATCCAAAAGGAACCATTACAATTAATTTGACTGAGAACGAGGCATGGAAGATAAACGCGCAGTATACCCTCAGGACCACAAACACTTTACATTTATCTCTATTTATCCACATGTCAATTAATGAACCAACTGGCTATAAGTCTTTAATAAGAAGTAATCATTTCCAACTCAAGTCACCAAATTCCTAATCCAAATCTGCATTCTGTGGTGACTTTTAAATGAAAAGAAAACATGTTTTTAAAAGCAATGTTCCCTCCTTGAATATTTCCACTTTATTGCTTTCGAATCGCCCAAGTTCAAATGAGACAATTAAATGCTGGGTCTTTTTTTGTTGTTGTTGAGAGGCAAGATGAAGGTAATTTGCTGCTTCATGCATCTGTTTCCTCATCAGCACAGTGAGGACTAGGCTAATTAGGGGATGAAAACAATATGGTCATATGGATAGGCCAGATTGCTTGTCACTCAGTTTTTCAATATGTGGGCTCTGTTTGGAGGACAGGAGACAGATAATGATTCTCTGGCGTCTCTCTTGCAATGCTTGAAAAGAAAGAACTGTGAAGTGTTCAGATGTTTACCTGCTTATTTTTAGCTTTCATCCTAGGAATAATCTTACTGGGCTGTGTCATTTGTTTTGTCTTTACAAGAATATTCTTTATTAGAAAGCTTCAACCAAGTCTGGTAACTTCCATCAAGAATGCAGAAATCCCACCAACCCACTCAAGTTCAATGCATTATTCTGAAGTACTTTATGGGTCAGAAAAATAAGTCCAAAGACAGGCAACTATATCCTGTTTTCAGAAAGTCTAATTTAATGAAATTAACTCAGTAAGAAAAAAAATTAATATTTAAAAATACAAGAATAATTCTAGCGTTTTTACCAGATTTGTTTTCTGGTGCCAGTCTGTCCTCAATCACTTTACAGGTAGAATTCAGACATAAGAATGTCCAGTCACAGGCCTGGCTTGAAAATGTGACATAGTACAATTAGATTCTCTTGCTCAGATCTATGAATGAGGAAATGCCAAAAGAAAGAGTGGAAAATGAACTTGAAAACATGTAAGAGTTTGCCAAGGAAGGACAAGGAAATGTTATGAATAAATACAAAATAAGAGTGAGAAAGAGTAGCTAGTGGTGAAGACGGAAGTATGGAACAAATACACAGAGAAAAGCAGAGATACCAGGAGAGTGTGTGCACATGCATGCAAGAGAGAGAAACAAAGGGAAGTATCACCTTCTACTTCCACAGCTCCAGGGTCCTATTCCCCTTCAAGTTCCAGATTTCCAGTGTCCTGAAGTCTACAGATACCAGTTCCATTCTGCATAGCCTATCTTTGGATCTTCTTCAAGTCTAACATCTCTCTTACTAATAATGTTATAAGCTGAATACTATCAAGACTTGCAACTGGACTAGGTCACCAGTTTTCCAAGAGATAAGTAGAAACTGATATATTTTGATCTTGCATGTTGTCAGAAATCCTCCCTCCCTCCCAAAGCCTCTAAAGATCAATATGGGGGTAAAAATGGTGACTTACTGTGTCCTCTTCATTGAGTTCCCACTTCTGTTGCATTCTCTATTTTAACCCTAAATTTCACCTTCAGCATTGTGGTTTTTTTCCCTGCACCATGATTGTCCAGCTGGACACTACCTCAATCTCTTTATTCTTCAAAATGCAACACATTCAAGGGGTATACATGGCCAACTTTATTAAAGTGTGAAACAAGGAGTGGTACGTTACAGCAAATAACTTAAATATAAGGCACCCCTATTCTTAAATTCCCTCAGCCATTTCTATCACAAGGGAATTCTACTTAGCATCTTGTAAGAAAAGTCCTGTTTTCTTGCTATGTTGGTAGACTCCCTCTGACTCTTCTGATTCCCTCAACCCCCCAGACCCTTATAATCTCGAAGAGCTACCTCTGTCTCTTACCTTAGCCACTCAGACTACGACTAGGGAATCTTATCTCCATTAGTCATTAAACATACCAATGAAACCACACTCCACAGATATCCCCTTCTCTTTCTTCCCAAGAATTCTGAAGGTGCAAGTTAAGAAAACCAACTTTTTTATAAAAACAAGAGCACCCAAGATTGAGTAGTTACTGTGTTGCAAGTATTAAGCTTAAGAGCCATTAACTCACTTAATTCTTATATTTCCCTTTTGTTGAAGGTTCTGTAATATCCTGATTTTAGTGACAAAGAAATGTGCCTCCGGCCTACGAAGTTAAAAAGTATAGGGCTGAGTCTGTAATAGAGTCTGAACCAGAACTGGAGCCTCCACTCACACCATTACACTACTGCCTCTGTCATGTTGCTCTGTATACAACCTTACAAAAAATAAAGCTGAAATGCTGATGATAGAAAATATATTAGGGGTGCCTGGGTGGCTCAGTGGGTTAAAGCCTCTGCCTTCAGCTCCGGTAATGATCCCAGGCTGCTGGGATCGAGCCCCACATCAGGCTCTCTGCTTGGCGGGGAGCCCGCTTACTCCTCTCTGCCTGCCTCTCTGCCTACTTATGATTTCTGCCTGTCAAATAAATAAATAAAATCTTTTTAAAAAATAAAATATATTTAAAATTCCTCTGGGATGTGTGCTGTGGAGACCATAAGCTCTAGCACAGGCAAAACAACGTAATAAAAAGCAGCAGCACATTCAGAAGTTTTGATGAAAGTGAATGTCAGTTTAACAGAGGACTTTATGATGATTTCTACAGAACAGCAGGTCATGTTGTCAGACAGTGAATCTCCAGTGAAGCTTCATATGTTATTAGGAAGACATTCCCGCATTTATGGTAGTTCTATTTTTTTTTCCTGCCGTGTTTACAAGCAAAGAAAATTTCTAAAGGTATTTCTACATATTTAGGCTTTTCAATTAAATAAAAGCACTATTAAATTCTCACTTTTAAGCCTTGTGGATATTAATTATTACTTAGGTGAAGACCTTATTTTCAACCTGCCTCTAGGCAAGCAGACAACATCAAAGGAAGATAACACATTTAAAATACCTTCTAATAATTTAGGAAAAATAATGTGCTTCATCTATTCAATAAAATATGACATTTCAATGAATACCTATGTAATGCAAAGACTCTTAATGCATGTGAAATTAGACCTTATTAATATAGGCATACTATCAAGTGTACTTTACTGGGAAGGCACAGTATGTAAAAAGCTTGGCACATTGGAAGAACCAAAAGGAGGCCAGTGCTGCTGGAATACAGAGAAGAATAGCAAAAGAAAAGAAAGACAAGAAAACACTATATTGTACTGGCTTTCTCAGCCAAGGAGGATGGTTTGGATTCTGTTTAAAGAGAAATGAGAAATCTTTAAAGATAACTGCATAATAGTCTCCATGTGTCTTGAAATAAGGACAAAAGAGCCCTTCTATTCTTATCACACAACCTTTAAAGGTAGCGCCTCATTATAAAATACACGTGGGTCATGAAGTATGTATGGAAATAGCATGTCTGTGAATTGCACTGCAGTGTGCTGTTGCTGTGCCAATATCAGGGAGACACCACAGAGATGCAAGCCAGCTGGCCATATGTGCTCCTGGCATCACTGACACACTGTACAGTTACGGCATATGCCTTGAGTATCTTAAGAGTATGTTGTTACTAGTTTTACCACATTTGATTATATATTTAAGTTTATTTGGAGGCTTTTAAAAAGAAATTACTTCATACTTACAATCTTAAGATTAAGAAGTTACCAACTAATGACAATGTGCTATTTGCTCATAGGAATATACAGTTGTAGCCAAGTTTCCTAAAGCAGCTTTTAAATTTACATAAATGTAATTGCCCTCTCAATTTTTAAGGCCTTAAAAAATTTGCATTTTTGAGCAAAATTTAGTATTATCATGTCTATTCTAAAATCTTTCCTAATTTTATATACATGCATACATACTTGCAAGCTATATATATTATATCATATATATACCTTCTCTATTATATTGTTACACTATATTACACAAAATTCCGGTCTACAAATTACACCATATAAAACATGTTATATATGTCAGTTATATATATATATATATATATATATATATATGCACAAATTTTAATGAATACCTAAGACACTTGAAAAGGTACAAATTTTTCATTACTTGATAATGAAAATCATAATGTGCAAATTTTATACCATACAAATTAGGAACCCTAAAATAGAAAACACAAGGAAAGAGAGATACTTTTTAAATCCAACATAGAGAGATTCTAGATAGAATCTTTGTCTCTGCTAAAGAGGACAAAAGAGAAACTTTAAAAGAAGGTACTGACCCTTGAATCAAATTCCAGTTCCTCTAGTATCAAATGTGTGACCAATGGAAAACCTACCCAGTTTGGGCCCTAATCTATTCAACTCTAAAATAACAATGTACTTTGCAAAGCTGCAGCTAGATCAAAAGAGATAATACTTGATACTTAGAAGCAAGTCAACACCCATTTCTTTTCCATGTCTTTTGGAAAATTAGCAGCATGCCATGAAAGAAAGTATTCACAGTAATGTTTCCCAAAGATGAGTACCCACAAAAAAATGCTGCAAACTGTTGAAGCCATGAAGTACTTAAAGAAAGCTAGAAAAATAACATTTGTATTAAAATGTTTCCAGATTCAGATATGTTTAAGAGTAAGCACTGGTAAACTGTATTTAGATATTTAGTTATTATTCTGTAAGTCTTTTCTACACAACAGGTCTGGGGAAGGTAAGCATCAATCAAGCCTTTTGAACCCAAAATACAAATTTAACAGGAGAATAATAAACATCACACTTCTCAATAAACAGTCTGGAGATTTACTCTTAAGTTTAGAACAGTTCCTAGAACATTTAGAATTCATTTTAAACAGTGTTGACACTGACTGCTCCAAGGTTTCAATTCATAAACATATTCATGAATTAGACGTGTTTCACTTGGAAATGGCTATACACTGCCTGAGCTAAATTTAAAAACAAAACTGAAACAAACAAACCAAAAATCCAACTAAGCCTTCTGACTGAGTGCATTAAGGTCTGCAGAAATAAATCCACAACTTTCTTAGGGTTTGTAAAGGAATTTTCTTAGGAAAGGGGACATTTCTCCTTTAGGAGGTGAAAGCACATGAATAAGGTTTGAAGGAGGAATATGGCATAATAATCAGTATTAACTTCCATAATTTGGATAAGCATTTTAGAATCAAATTATTTTAAAATCCTTAATCTTATTTGATTCTTAGGAACATCCTGAGGTAAGTTTTGTTATGATATAGATAAAAACACTGAAATTCCAAAAGTTTATAACATTTCAGTGATCACACAAGGCAAGCCTTAAAAGAAATTCAGCAATATGCTTGTAGCCAGAGGGAAATAAGACATTTAACTCAATTCCCTTGTTGATATTGTTTGAGTACATGAAGATTTGATTAAGATCAGACAGCTAGGATCAGTCAGATACTGAAGTGAGTATCTTCTATTCCCTAGCCTAATATTCTTGTCACTATAACACTCTTCCTTATATGTAGGTGAAAAGGACAGGGCGAGTGGGTGGGACCAATCATTTCACTGCTCTCGGTGAACCTAAAACAAAAAGACAGGTACCCGCCGAGTGACTACTTAACCCACACTACTCTCAAAGCAAAGGTTGTACCATCTGCTGAGCTTCTATCCCCATCTTCCTGTGAAATTAACTGGAACAGATGACTGACATGATGTTCTCTGTACTCCTAATTTTTGCAGGAAGAAAATTAAAAAGATAATTAAGTAAAGAACAATGAGGATTAATAAGGACCATTGATTATATTTTAGTGGTGAATTCTCATCTATCAGATGTGATCCTCACGGAATACCTCTTGTAAGAATATTTCTTATCCAAAGAAAGAGTCTTCTGAATATGTTTTCCTAGCAATAGCTAGGTTTTTGGTTTTCTGATATTTTTTGACATAAAGATTTTTTAAAACCTCACAAGGGTGAAAAATACATCCTAAATTTCATATGTATTTATTATCTAATAAATCAAATTTTTTAAAAAATTATTTTTTAAGAGAGAGAGAGCATGCAAGACCACAGGAATGAGTGCAAGCGGCTGGGGGGCGGGGTGCATTGCAGACATAGAGGGAGAAAGAATCCCAAGCAGATTCCATTCTGAGTGCAGAGCCCACACCATGCATGGGGCTCGACAACAGGAACCTGAGATCATGACCTGAGTCAAAATGAAGAGTCGGACACTTAACTGATCAAGCCACCCAGGTACCCCTCAGGTTCATGGCTTTCAGGCCTGATAATCAATTCCCCACATTTTTCCCTATTTCTCCATAGAAAACTCTCTACAGTTTAGACAGTAAATGTTTTACCTCCTCTTTGTCTAAAGATACTGTCCTAACTTATACACTCATCTCCTTTCATGGACTCTTGCAAAGCCTCTGTTCCCTTTTATTTCTGCACAGAGTCTAATCTTGCCATTGTGCTCCTTATATACTGTAGTTGTTTCTGGAGTAGTATTCGTATTCTATTTCTTGATCTGGGTGCTAGTTATACCAGATGTGCTAAGTTTGCGAGAATGTATGGATCTGTGCGCTAATGATATGTGCATTTTTCTGTAGGTGTAATATAATTCAATTTAAAAAGACTCAGAGTCAGTTGTGACATCCGGACCACCACTTGAAACTTTCTGGAAAACATGTTTCACTCAAATAAAGGTACAAGAACGGAATGTAATTGAAACTAGTGTACCCTAAACTCAAAGCAAGATTTTTTTTTTCATGAATAGAACATCCTTTCCTTGAATGATCCAAATTTCTAGTATTTTCTCCTATCTTTGAATAAGTTATCTTTTCAGATACAATGGAGTCTATAAAATATATAATATTCATCACAAGGCAAATTTGTGATTGTCAGAAAGCACTAATACTTTGAAGTTAGTAAGTCTCTTAATTAGAAAAAAATTTAGTTTTTGCTATATCTGATTTTTCTTCAGCTTCTCATCTCTTTTCTGTTTTTTTTAGGAAAAATTATTTTAAAAAGTAAGGACATGTTTAAAGTAGTGTTAGTGTAGAACATAAGCAAAAAAAAAAACTTGAATTGAAAAAAACCTTAGTGTCTCCACCTAGAGGACAAAATAAAATGGCAGTTTTGCTTCAAAGGCCGTTTCTAGATTAGGACTACCTTACTTTTCCCATCTGCACGCTTGTCTCCCTCCCATCATATCTTACACACACCTCATGGACTCCAGTCACACTAAAACATTTTGCTGGGGGGAGTGGGGTTGGGAGAAGGGGGGTAGGGTTATGGACATTGGGGAGGGTATGTGCTTTTGGGTAAATTGGAAGGGGAGGTGAACCATGAGAGACTATGGACTCTGAAAAACAATCTGAGGGGTTTGAAGTGGCGGGGGGGGTGGGAGGTTGGGGTACCAGGTGGTGGGTATTATAGAGGGCACAGCTTGCATGGAGCACTGGGTGTGGTGAAAAAATAATGAATACTGTTTTTCTGAAAATAAATAAATTGGAAAAAAAATTTGGTATTTCTTAACTTCACTTTCGCTCCTCCCAGCATCCATTTGTTTCACATGCTGTCCCTACTGCCTGGAATGGTATGGTGGCCACTCTTTTCCCAGAGTTCCTTAAACCCACAACTCTGCAAACATGTCTAAAGTGCTCTGAGTAACTAACTATAATGTGCCCTCTCTGGCCACAATGACTACCTGGAGATAAGCATATCACCAAAGTGCAGTCATTTGAAGTTCTTCTCCAGTATACATATTGGGGGGGAGGGGGGAATAAATACACACACACACACACACACACACCCCAACTATGGAAAAGCCAATTGCCAATTATGGAAAAGCCAGAGAACATAAAGATGAGTCTGAAACTAGAAGAAATGAAATCGAATTTTGGTAGCATCAAGATGCTGATTCTAGACATGGAAGTTTCAGAAAATCCCCAATTACTATAGTTCTTTCTTCAATTCTATCAGTTCCAACATCACCTACTCTGGGAAGTCCTCTCCCAAAATCTCCAACTGGCATTCTTTTTTTTTTCCCCCCAATATTTTATTTATTTGTCTGAGAGAGAGAGCACAAGCAGAGGGAGTGGCAGGCAGAGGGAGAAGCAGGCTCTCTGCTGAGGAAGGAGCCCAATGCCAGACTCATTCCCAAGACCTGAGATCATGACCCTAGTTGAAGGCAGACACTTAACCGACTGAGCCACCCAGGTGTCCCTCTACCTGGCATTCTTTACAGAGGTAACATTAGTCCCTATCTGCTCTATATCACCATGCCTCTATGATAAATAACCTAAAGTTATTTGTTTTACTTGTTTGCATTCCCAACTAGAACTATAAACTCTTAGAAGTTATGGATTTGTATCAGGTATAATGTCCCCTTTGTGCTTAATGCACAAGAAAAGATCAAACATCTACTGAATGAATTATAAAAATGAACTACCCAGAAAAAAATATAGAAATTGGGTAAGGGTAGTAGTAGTAAAGACAGCAAGGGTATTTTTTTTTAAAGATTTTTTATTTATTTATTTGACAGAGAGAGATCACAAGTAGGCAGAGAGGCAGGCAGAGAGAGAGAGAGAGGAGGAAGCAGGCTCCCCGCTGAGCAGACAGCCCAATGTGGGGCTCGATCCCAGGACCCTGAGATCATGACCCGAGCCGAAGGCAGCAGCTTAAACCCACTGAGCCACCCAGGCGCCCCAAGACAGCAAGGGTATTTTAAGTACTGCAATATAAGTAAGTCAGGAATATCTTAGTACTATTAAAAAATTAAAACTTATAAAAAACTAAAATGAATTTTATTTTATTTTCAAGGTTTTATTTATTTGAGAGAGAGCAAGCACCAGCAGTGGGGAGGGGCTGAGTGAGACAGAGAAGCAGACTCTGCTCTGAGCAGGGAGTCCAATATGGGGCTTTATCGCAGGGCCTGGAGATCATGACCTGAGCCAAAGGCAGATGCTTAACCAGCTGAGCCACCCAGGTGCCTCATAAAATGAGTTTAATTTTAAAAGCACATGATGTGTACTAACAAACCAATAGGATTCCACTTATCAAGCAAGATGGGTCCTTAAAACTACACAAAGGAGGGGCGCCTGGGTGGCTCAGTGGGTTAAAGCCTCTGCCTTCAGCTCAGGTCATGATCTCGGGGTCCTGGGATCGAGTCCCACATCGGGCTCTCTGCTCAGCGGGGACCCTGCTTCTTCCTCTCTCTCTGCCTGCCTCTCTGCCTACTTGTGATCTCGGTCTGTCAAATAAATAAATAAAATCTTTAAAAAACAAAAAAACAAAAAAAAAACCTACACAAAGGACAGATTGGTAACCTGGAAGCCTTACAGGGATGGTGGGAAAACAGAAGATAACAGGAAAAAAAAAAAAAAAAAAGGGCAAACAAAATATAGGATGAATAAAAAGAAGATAAAAATAAGACCTTAGGAACATTAAAGTGGCCAACAGTATATAATGTGAAAAAATGAATGTAGAATGAGGAGTAACAAAAGCCTAAAACATGTACAGCTAAAACATTTAACATAAAAATGGGGAAAATTTGATGTAAAATTTTATTAAAACTGAAGTACAACCTCATGGTTGTCATAAATATTATACAGGTTACCCAAAATATCATACATTAATATTTCTCAAACAAAAGACTACATCAGTTTTTCAATAAGAGTAATTTTATAGTTGTTTTGTTTTCAAGACAATCCGAATTATCAATAACAACACCATGTTGTACCCCATACTTCGGGGACTGAGTGTGCACTGCCATCCCCCTGTCACCATATAGCACTTGATTTACTGTCATGGGCTAATGAGTCAAGAAAACTGAGGGATTTCAGACATGGATGAATTAGCACTAAGTGAAAGTTAAGTGATGGTGAAGGTGATCATTATGAAATATGTGAAGCATTTTAGATGGAAAAAAGTGGTGGAAGGACAGAGTCATCTTAGAACGGGCAGAAGCTTCAACAGGGTGACTGCAAAGACTCTGTGCCTATAATATAAGAATGAGGACCATAGATACATGGTGAGCAGGAATCTGGTTTCAGAGAAATAAACTCTAGTTTAAAGTAATGATGTCCATCTAACATTTTCTTGGTTTTATTATTTTGTTTGTATTAATTCATTTCATATTTTAGTTTTACAGTTAGAAATAAGGTATGATTATAATGAGTTTACAATTAACTTTTTAGGTTTATACTATATTAAAATAAAACAGTAGAATTTTATTTTTTTTAAAGATTTTATTTATTTATTTGACAGAGATTACAAGTAGGCAGAGAGGTAGGCAGAGAGAGAGAGCAGGAAGCAGGCTCCCTGCTGAGCAGAGAGCCCGATGCGGGACTCGATCCCAGGACCCTGAGATCATGACCTGAGCCAAAGGCAGCGGCTTAACCCACTGAGCCACCCAGGCACCCGAAAACAGTAGAATTTTAAACAGCAGTAGTTGAGAAGGAGTGATTCCCAACTTTGGCTTTCCACATTATTTTTTCCTTTTAAAGTTGTCACTATTATTTGTATTTGCAAAAAAAAAAAAAAAATTACTCATAAGCATGAAGAGGGGGCATCTGGGTAGCACAGTAGGTTAACAGTCCAACTCTTGGTTTCAGCTTGGGTCATGATCTTAGGGTTGTGAGATCAAGCCTACTTCTGGCTCCTCGCTCAGTGTGGAATCTGTTTGATAGTCTCTCTCCCTCTCCCTCTGCCCCTCCTGCTTGTACACCCTTTGTCTCTCTTTCTCAAATAAATAAATAAATCTTAAAAAAAAAAAAAACAGCATGGGCTGGGAGCAATTACTAAATTAGATGATCTCTTGGTATATCTTCTAAATCTCTCATTCTACAATGATAAAGACAGTAGTGTACTAGAAATATTTGGTTTGCTTTCATTGGAGAGAGGGAAGGAAGGGATTATAATAGCATTAAACATGCTGTTAAAGCTATAATTCAGTAATATAAAGCATGTCCTAATTATATATTGTCATATTTCTATTTACCAAATATTGCCTCCCATTGCTATTTTCCTTAAGGTTATAATAAGTGAAAAAATAAATTTTATGTTTTATTTCATGGAAAAACACTTTAAAATCCTTATTGGGGTGTATAATTGACTTTGGCAAACTTTTCTTCTACTGAGCTGCAACACTTTAGAGAAGAAGAAACTAATATCTACTATGTACTCACCAGGGTAGGCATTCATTCATTCATTCATTCATTTATTTTCAAGATACAAAGGTGTTGAAAACAAATCTAGGTGGGAGCAATATTCCAAGGGCTGGAATATAAGCATGAATATAATCCACATTACATACCATCAAAGAGATTTGAGTTTAGAGGAGGAACTAGAGAAATAGCAAATGTCAATTACTATGATGACATAAATGAGGGGCACCTAAAATATTAAGCACCAAGCTTAGCCTACATTATCTCTATCTTCACAGACACAATGGGATGGGGCTACCATTATTCCAGTTTTACTGATGAGAAAAATAGGTATGATTCAGAAAAATAAGTTGTCTCAAATCATGACTTTTCTCCACTTTCTAGCTTCCTCGAATTTCCTATGTGCTGTGTAGTTAAGTGATGGCTTCTTTATTTTTCAAATTTTTCTCTTCTTAGGCTTTTGGTCGAGTATATCAGAGAAGGACTCTGCATTCATTTTGTCAAGCTTCTCACATCCAAATCAGTTCTCTGAAATGTGGTTTCTAACCCTGCCATTTTACCATCATAGTTCTTAGTTCATTGAAAATCTCCAACCTGTCAAACCCTATGGTTAATTTCTAATTTTAATTCTTTTTTTTAAAGATTTTATTTGTTTATTTGACAGAGAGAAATCACAAGTAAGCAGAGAGGCAGGCAGAGAGAGGGGGAAGCAGGATCCCTGCTGAGCAGAAAGCCCAATGCAGGGCTTGATCCCAGGACCCTAAACTAAGATCATGACCTGAGCCAAAGGCAGAGGCTTAACCCACTGAGCTACCCAGGCACCCCTCTAATTTTAATTCTTGAATTCTTTGAGTTATTTGATACTTTGAATCGCTCCCTCCATGAAACTCTTTTTTTCCCCCCACTTTGCTTTTCCTTCTATTTGTTTTCATTTTTTTTTTTAACTTGGTTTTCCCACTAGGATCTATAATGCCTGTATGTTAAAAGCCATCCAAGGGAGACAACTGGGGGAACCCCAAACACTTTGTACTTACTCACTTTGTAATTCTGAAATAATCTCTATAGGTCTTGAATTCATAACTCTCCTGCTAATCTTCACTGACATTATGAGTTCATATTCCACATTCTCACTCACCAAAACAGACTATCACAATAGCCTTTTAATTATATCCATCCCTGTAGCTTTCACCCTACTGCTTCATCCATACTATTGTCCAAGTGATTTTTCAAAATCACAAATCTGATCTGCTCACTTCTTCATTCATGCTTTGGAAGAGTATATAGTATAACAGTATATATAGTATAACAGAAATAGTATATAGTATAACAGTATATAGTATAACAGAAACAGTATATAGTATAACAGAAATCATTTATAATCTATTTCAAATCACACTAGGAAACTGCGAAGCCAGGATCTACATTACAAAGGTCAGAAACAAACCGGTTAACCTGAACAGACAAGAATTTCCTGAAATTTTACCAAATCAGTCACTGAATCAACAGGAAGTTTGGAAAAGTAAGTTCCAACAAGATGTGAAGAAGGTAAGGCTCATACAAATTCCCACTAGAGAAATATTCTGCACATAATTCCATCACCATCATAATGGACACTGGGCACTAACCTGTGAATAGACATTCACTACCCTCACCCTAAACTTTTAAATTCATTGAAAATACCTGAAAAAATCTTTACTGATCCTTCCCATTTGCGTCACTTCCTCAAATCTAAATCTTGAGCAGGTGCCCCTAATTCATCCTAGCTACTTATAAACAGAACTTTAAGAAAATGCAAATGTAAAGCTCCCTCTACAACTTAAGACCAAATCTCCTCATTACTTCAAGAGTCATGCTCCCTTATATGGTCACAAGGCTGTCCAACCAACATTCCAGACTCTTACTTTATCACATCTCTCATTTTCCCTCCGGTATATTTCTAAGAACATTATGTTCTAAAAGCACTGAACTACTTAACAGATATCCCAAAACCCAAGAGAGGGTTTCTAGTCCCATCTCTTAGATCTTCTAACTCTTGAATATTTTGCAAAAGTCTGTTTGTGAAGGCTTCAATTACCTGTCCTCCAGATGAAGGACATAATCATTTTCCTCATTCTATCTCTATTTCACAAGTGTATTTGTATTCGTTTACATGCCACATTTTGTCTTAACAGTTGAAGTCTATACTTGATTCATTGTTATACCCCTAGTTCCTAGCACAGTGTCTGGCACATGGCAAACTATCAAATGTATACGAAAAAAACAGATGAAATAATGATTTAATACATCTCTTACTGTTTCTCTTTTTCTCTGCTTTTCATTCCTCTTACTAGTTTCACTTCGACATTCTCGTGGTCACATTGTCTAGTTCTGCCTCCTATTCTACCCAGAAAGTTAATCTGAATTTCACATCTGCTTCTTATTAGTAAAAATATCACTTTTGACCAGAAAAAGTGTTTTCTATTTACTGACAGTTTTGGAAGGTAGTTTCAATGCAAATTCAAAATGAATTTTTTTTTAAAAAAATAATGTACTCTATACAATCTGCATAGCATACAAAAGACATTTCCTATAAGCAATTTGATTTGTATATTTGATAGTGCTGTAAAACATAAAAAGTACCCAGAAAATTCTGGAAATATAGCATAGTTCAACAGTATTCAGGATTTCCAAGGAAACCTTTACTTGCTGATTAACTTTGGCCTTCAAATAGTCCGTTACATTTTTTAGGTTAAAAAACAGTAAAAAAAAACAGCTTTTCTAGCCTTCAGTAATTGATTTCCAGTCCTGCATTAAAACCGATGACCTTCTATGATAGTTTCTAAAAATACAATGTTAGGGGTGCCTGGGTGGCTCAGTGGGCTAAGCCTCTGCCTTCAGCTCAGGTCATGATCTCAGAGTCCTGGGATCAAACCCCACATAGGGCTCTCTGCTCAGCAGGGAGCCTGCTTCCCTCTCTCTCTCTGCCTGCCTCTCTGTCTACTAGTGATTTCTCTGTCAAATAAATAAATAAAATCTTAAAAATAAAAATAAAATGTCAGAAATCCTTGGTACCTTTGAAAGTTAATATTATTTTTGTTTTGAAATAGAACCAATTTCGTTTTGTCTTAGGGTCAATCTAAATTTTTTTTTACTCTGATCTTTTTTCTCCACAGCTGCTGGTATACCATCTTCCTCCCTTTAAAAGTAAGATAGTCAGGTATTAAAGGGAGGGGTTGCAGGGTATTCTGGGACCCAACTGAGGCCAGCTCGCTAATTAAATCAGAAGGACTGAATGGTCATAAGCAAAAGAAAAGATGCAAATATCTGCATTGTTTTAACCCTAGAACAGGAGAGGTTTGCAAATCAGTTATTGTCAAGTACATCTAGAACCTGTTCTATATGAATAAAGAATCTATCATATATCAATTTTAAAAAAAAGGCAACTAAAAGGTGCCATTCTAATTCCTGGGTCCATTTTATTTTATTAACATTTAACTTCACAGAATCGAAATTAAGGATAACACAATGTCATGGCCTTTATAATCCAGGATCCCCATCAATTTAAAGACAGCAGGTTCTTCTTACAGGTATAATAACACATTGCTTAATTTGTATTTTTTCTCTTTGGCACCACAAAAAGAAAGGAAGTTATTTCACAGAAGTTAAAGATGTGATTTACACTTTAAAAACTCTGAAAAACGTATGCTTGGAATAGGACTACCTTGGTGGATAATAATTTCAGTGGAACTTTTAAATTTCCCTAAAGAGTATATAAAGAAGTAGATTACTGTCTTTCATTAATTCACCATCTAGAATTTTATTCTGTTGTATTTATAGGCTAGAAATTTATTTTTATACCTACTACATAGAATCTACTATTTTTGGCACATTCATTCTTCAGTTTCTACATCTTCTAATTTACAAACTTAGATGTGATGCTTTATTTCTTCTGTCACTCTAGCAATATGAACATTCAAAACTATTGACATTCCAAAGAACACATAAAATCTAGATTGCATAAATTTCCTGACCCTGGTGTCCATTTCACAGCATTCCTGAATACTCTCCCTGTCACAAGAACAAATATTCTTTGTTGTATACAAATGTGTACACAAAGACATTTTCAAGCAGATTCTTGAAGCACTATTTTAAAAAAAATTTTTTTGGCATGCTCTTGTAAGCAGAGACAAATAGACGTACATTGGAGATTCAGTAGTAGAAAGCAAAGATATAAATTTTGTGGGGTCAAAAATAGATTTTATGAAAATAAATACAAATCTCCAAAAAATGTATTAAGGTAAAATAAGAAACATGTACATCTAAATATATTTATTTAGCAATATATTGCATCTTAAATAATGGATTTTCCAAAGTAACTGACTAAAATATAACTTAACAGTATTTGATTATAAGAGAAAGAGAATTTTTCTTGAATTTCTGAATATCTACTATAACATTAATTGCACTGTGGTCACTAACCTAAAATCAATTTTAAAATAATAATTTTAAAAATCCACAAAAATGTTAATCCCATATATCCTCATATTAATAGCCCTGCCAGAAAGAAAGAAAATTAACTACCTAATTTTAATATTATAGCTAATTATAAGTAGGTACTTATTTAAGTGTAATTTAAAAGAGTGTGCCTATGTATTCATGTGCAAAAGTGCTCAACCATGAGCAAAATTTAAAGGCATCATAATGTAACTAACACTATGTTCTATCTATGAAATTCAGGCGTAGGGTAAAGGTGTCAGGTTTAGAGAAAGAAAACCTATGCTTCAGGCTTACTTCTCCATTTATTAATTTTAGAACTTTAAGTAGGTCATTTAATTTCTCAAGGCTGAGTCCACCATTTACTGAAAACAGAATAAATTTCTTTAGCACAAAAGAGCTAAGGCATATAAAAGCACTTCATAGACTGTACAACACAGAATATAAGGAAAGAAGCTGTTAGCATAAAGTAGAGGTGACTAGTTATTTTCTTCTATAGAGTAGTTATTTATTATAATAGCTAGTTCCAAATAAATTTACTGATTTTTTTTTTTTGGTGTTAAGATGCCAGTTAGTTTTTTTGCAATTTTAACTTCAATGCTGAATTATTTTGATGAATGTATGGTGTTAAATACATACTGATAACTTGATTCAAATTTTTCAAAATTTAGGTCTGCCCACACTTATAAAAATAAAGAGCCAAAGTAATTCGTTAAATAAGTTAGCAATAAAGAAACTATAATTTATGTATGAGATGGCTGCAATTGCTTATTGGAAGCTATTTTCATAAAAGCCTAGTTATGTATGCGTACATACACACATATACAGACACTCCATACACTATTTTCCTCAGTGTCTTTTATAATGAAAGCACCTTATAATATTCAAATTTTATTAGTAGTATTTAATGCAAAAAGTAGACAAGTTTAAAATTATTACATTATTTGGAGATAATATTCACTTTGTCTACCCTGGACTTTTTTTTTTTTTTTAAGATTTTATTTATTTATTTGACAGAGAGATATCACAAGTAGGCAGAGAGAGAGAGGAGGAAGCAGGCTCCCTGCCAAGAAGAGAGCCCGATGCGGGACTCCATCCCAGGACCCTGAGATCATGACCTGAGCCAAAGGCAGAGGCTTAACCCACTGAGCCCCCCAGGCACCCCCCAGGACTTCTTAACATATGAATTATTACACATGATAAGTTGTTAACATTGTACAGTCCCAATAAACTTACAAATATATCAATTATTTCATATATACTAAAAAATAAACTCAATATCAGCCATATTTAGGGTACTTAGGAATTACTTAATTTTTTAATTTTTTATGATTTTTTAAATTATTAAAAAATATTTATTTGGGAGAGAGAGCACCTGTGCATGAACCCTGGGGGCTGGGCAAAGGGAAGGGGAGGAAGGAAGACAGAGTGTGAGAGAGAGAGAGAAGCATACTCCCCACTAAGTATGGAGCCAGGAGACACAGGGCTGGATCTTTCTGAGATCAAGATCTGAGCCACAATCAGGAGTCTGACACTTAACCAACTGAGGCACCCAGGTGCCCCTTGCAATTACATAGTTCAAATTTCATAGCAAATTTAATATTAGCATTTTAAAATTTATGTTCCTTAAAGCCAAAGATTAGTATTAGAATTCACTAAAATCTAATCAGTAGAATTATTTGTCATGACACAAGCAAATTTTGTGTTGATATTTATTAAAACTATTTTGTAGCTCTATGCCTCTGTTTCTTTATATAATATCTTCCTTACAAAATAGGATTTTAAGTGGTAATTGTATAATTTTTATTGTTCAATTGTCCTCTTAGTCTGAATAAACCTATTTAATTTTTGACTTTTCAAGGAAAGGAGAAATTAATTACACATTAACAAAAACAAAAAAAATTGGAAACTTTGTTGGAATATACCATTAAGAGAAACACAAGGGAAAGTTTTATTAAGGAAATATATGTCAAAATAAAAAATAATGGCCAGTAAACCAATATATGTATTGAATAAAAATATCATTCATAGATAACTCATTGAAAAAGGCAATCATTTTCCTGGTTTAACCAGTATAAAAAGTATGTTACTTCCATGAGGATAAGAACCAATGAAGTCATCAAATAAGCTCTATAAGAAGTACACAATAAGTATCACAGGTATGTTCTCCACCCATTGAGTGTTTACATTCAAAATGAGGAAACTTTGAAATGGACACACAGAAAGACTCCACAAATCCCCATCATATCTAGATACCTTTCCAGAAAACAAAAGTACACTAGGTAGGATTAATACTAAAATAATTGAATACATTTTTTGTCTTACCATTTAAAAAATGACCTAAGTTAAAATAAATTTCTAGAGATTAGTGACCAACTGAGGTTAATGGCCTGAAACTATACTTTAGGCAATTAACTCCACCCAGCCATTCATTAATCCCCAGGAAATAACCAGGTCTACAATTGTTACTACTTAATTATAACCCAAATGGAACCATGAGAGATGAGAGCAGCAATGTGATTGGCTAATGTACAAAAATTAAGTTCTCCATGAATGCCTTGTACATATCAATTAAAACTGCATCACCCTTAAAAAAATCCATATGCCTATATTTCTCTTCCATTTTCAGTTCATAATAGCAATAATGACTTTGATGCTGGGCATTTTCTGGGAATTAATGGCCAACGGATGTTAATGGTCCTTGGCTGTACCTTGAACCATTCACTCCTCCCTGTTAGTCATTAATCCTTATGAAATGCCCAGCTATTGCTTAATTAACTCTACAATGCAGTTTAATGCAGATACGACATGATAGAAAGATTTTTATTTATAAGCTTCAAGAAAAACAAAACCTTCAGTTCAAAAGAGCCTTGTAAAAATACAGTTTCAGAGTTCTGAAATGTACACTGGAAATTAAAAACGGGGAGGTGATGTAAGCAAGATGGAGGACTAGGAGATCCCAATGCTCATCTCTCCAACAAAAATAACCAAAGCAGTAAATAACCTTAAATGGGAGAAAAAATCTCAGGGAAAGCTCTGGATTACAATGAAGAAGGAGCACAAAACCTGCAAAGTGCAAATACTGAGGAATGACCATATAACAAAGCTCAGGAAGCCTATTACCTATATTACCCGATTCTCCAGTCCAGAGAAGCTTGGAGTCAGGAGGTATAGCCTCAGAGAACTTTCACCTCATAGGGAGATGGAGTGTAGGAGAATCCCAGCAGGCCTCACCACTGTGGACATTTGCAGCCTGTGAGACCAAGGTCTCCCACAGTGTTTACCAATGCTGATCCCAGCTGACAGCTGCCTAGAGTATGCTTCTGCATCTACTCCTAGAGGATAGACCTGTTGCTGGGGGAGACCTGCCTGCAGAGGCCCCAGTCACTGCTATCTCCTGCTTCCTTGGATCAGAACACCACAGCATCTTAGCATATAGGGAATTGGAGCTTCCACCGCTATGTGCCCCACCCCCATGGACCAGGTCTTGGCAATGAACCCTTATTGTCAGGGCCACACTGCCTGTCATGGCCGGGAAGTTCTGTCATTGCTCTAAGCCCAGTTCTACTGTGAACAATTATATACCAACAAACTGCATAACCTAGAATAAATGAGTACACTCTAGAAGCATACAACCTACCAAAACTGAATCATGAAGGAAGAGAAAATCTGAATAGAACAATAATGAGTAAAGAGATTCAATCAGTAATCAAAAACTTCCCACCATAGAAAAGCCCAGGACCAGAGAGTTTCATTGGTGAAGTCTACCAAATCTACCAATATTAAATATTCCTACCAAATTAATGCCAATCCTAAATGCTTCCAAAAAATGGAAAAGAAGGGAACACTCCCAAACTCATTTTACAAGGCCAGCACTGTCTGAGTACTGAAGCCAGATATGGACACTATAAGAAAAGAAAATCACAAACCAATATCCCTGATGAATACTGACAAAACAATTCTCAACCAAATATTAGCACACTGATCTTAGCAGCACATGAAAAGAATAATTCACAACGATCAAGTGGGATATACCCCTAGGATGTAAGGATGGTACAATACATGCAAATCAATAAATGTGACACACCACATTAATAGAATGAAAAATAAAATCATATGATCAGTAGATGTAGAAAAGCATCTGACAAAATACAGCACCCTTTCATGATAAAAATCCTCAATGAATTGGATGTAGAAGGAACATATAATAAAGGCCATAGTGAGAAACCCACAGCCAATATTATATTCAAGTGAAAAGATGAAAGCTTTTTCTAAGATCAGGAATAAGACAAGAGTACCCAGCATAGTGCTGGAAGTCCTACCTAGAGCAACTAGGTAAGATAAAAAGATAAAAGGTATCAAACTGGGAATCAAGAAGTAAAATTATCATTGTAGGTGAAATGATCTTCAGAAAATCTTAAAGAATCCACCAAATAACTAATATAACCATTAAAAAAGTTCAGTAGAGTTGCAGGATACAAAATCAACATACAGAAATCAGTTACATTTCTTTACACCAATGCTGAATTATCCAGGAGAGAAATCAAAAAGCAATTTCATTTATAGTAGAATTGAAAATAATAAAATCCTTAGGAATAAACTTAACCAAGAAGATGAAAGATCTGTACAGTGAAAACCATAAGACACTGACGAAAGAAACTGAAGACACAAATAAATGGAGAGATAGCCTGTGTTCTTGTATTAGAAGAGCTATTATGGTGAAAATACCCATTCTTTCTAAGTGATTTATAAAATTCAATGCAATTTCAGTCAAAATTCCAAGGGCATTTTTCACAAAAATAGGGGGAAAAAACTATTCTAAAATTTGTATGTAAACACAAAATTCCCCCAATAGCTAACACAATCTTGAGAAACAAAAACAAAGATGGAGGCATCACAATACCCAATTTCAAACTATATTATAAAGCAATAGTAATCAAAACAGTATGGCACTGACATAAAAACAGGCACACTAAGCAGTGGAAAAGAACAGAGAGCCCAGATAAAAATCCACACATATGTGGCCAAGTAATTTTTAACACAGATGCCAAGAACATGCAATGGAGAAAGGACAGTCCCTTCAATAAATGTGCTTGGAAAATTGGACATCCACATGCCAAAGAATGAAACTGAGCCCCTACCTTTCATCTCTCACAAAAACTGACACAGAACAGAATAAGGATTTAAACATAAGACTTGAAATCATAAAACTATAAGAAAACATAGGAAAAAGATCCTTAACATTGTTCTTTTCTTACTTTTTTCAGTGCTCCAAGATTCATTGTTTATGCACCATACCCAGTGCTCCATGCAATATGTGCCCTCCACAATACCCCCTACCAGGCTCACCCCACCCTCAGCTGGTCTCTCAGAGTCCATAGTCTCTCAAGGTTTGTCTCCCCCTCTGAATTCCCCCAACTCACTTTCTCGTCTCCATCTCCCAATGTCCTCCATGTTATTCCTTATGCTCCACAAGTAAGTGAAACTATATGATAATTGACTCTCTCTGCTTGACTTATTTCACTCAGCATAATCTCTTCCAGTCCCGTCCATGTTGACACAAAAGTTGGGTATTCATCCTTTCTGATGGAGGTCTAAGACTCCATTGTATATATGGACCATATCTTCTTTATCCATTAGTCCATGGAAGGGCATCTTGATTCTTTCCACAGTTTGGTGACTGTGGCCATTGCTGCTATGATCATTAGGGGACAGGTGGCCCTTCTTTCACTACATCTGTATCTTTGGGGTAAATACCCAGTACTGCAATTGCAGCATCATAGGGAAGCTCTATTTTTAATTTCTTAAGGAATCTCCACACTGTCTTAACATTGGTCTTGACAGAGATTTCTTGCACAAGATACTGAAAGCACAGGCAACAAAAGCTAAAATAAAAGAGTGGGACTACATTAAACTAAAGAGCTTCTGCAGAGCAAAGGAAAAAATAAATTGAAAAGTCAGCCTATAGAATGGGAGAAACTATTTGGAAACCATACATCTGATAATGAGTTAAATCCAAAATATATAAATAACTCCCATAACTCAATAGTAAAAAAGAAAACAATCCAATTTAAAAATGGGCAAAGGATATGAGTACTTTTTACCGAGAAGACATACAAATAAATGGACAACAGATATATGAAAAAGGATTCAATATCACTAATCATCAGGGAAATGAAAATCAAAACCACAGTGAGATATCACATCATACCTACTCGGATGGCTATTATCAAGAGGGCTAACAATGTTGATGAGGATATGGAGAAAAGAGAACTCTTATAAATTACTGACAGGGATATAAAATGTTACAGTCATTATGGAAAGCACGGCAGTTCCTCAAAAAACAAACAACTGAACTATACCATATGATCCAGCAATCCTACTCCTGAATATAAAGCCAAAGGAATTAAAATTGATATATCAAAGGATATCTGCCTGCCCTGGTTCACTGCAGCATTATTTACAATAGTCAAGATATACAAACTAAATGTCCTTTGTTAGATATATGGCTAAGGAAAATGTCTCAAACCACACATACAGAGGAATATTATTCTACCATAAAAAAGGAAATCCTGTCATTCATGGACCAATAGAGAGAATATGCTAAGTGAAATTAGCCTTAAAAAATGACAAATACTGTATGATATCACTTATACATGGAATCTTTTTTAAAAAATCTAACTTTATAGAAATAGAGAATAAAATGTTGGTTGCCAAGGACTGGGAAGCAGGGAAAGAGGTAATAAACGTCCAAAGATACAAATTTTCAGTCATAAGAAAAAAATCAATTCCAAGGATCTAATGTAGAACATGGTGTATACAGTATACAATATTGTATACTGGAAATTTTCTGAGAATAAATCCTGAGCATTCTTGTCACATACACAAAGAAGTTATCTATGTTAGCTATGTGGGGTTATAGATATGTTAATTATCTTGATCTTGGTAATCATACTATTATATATATGTATTTCAAATAACCAAGTGTGCACTTTAAATATATACAAATATACAAATATATTTGTAAGTAAGTCTCAATAAAGTTAAAAAATAAAGACAAATTCATTTCTAATCATGGAACTAAAAAAAAGGTATAGTTTAATGATGTCAATTTATAATAAAGAATGATAACTATATCAAAAAGTAAAATTATGCTAAAATAGTAGGATTATATCTTCTTTCCTTTTTCAAAATTTTAGTAGAAAAAAAATGGCTAAGATGCAGTTCTTTTATTTGTAGCTTTCAGGGATCATAAAAACACAATGTTTTCAGTTTTACATATGTGTGGAGAGAATGTATAGAATTAGAGCTTTAAAAAATCTTGATCTGGAAAGGAGCTAGACATCATTTAACCCAATGACTGTTTTTTAACAAATGAGGAAGTGAGAAATTCTGGGAAGCAAAGTAACTAACTTGAGTCATGTGGTCACTGCAAAACAAAAAGGAAGCCTTCAGTTTCCTTCCTTCCAGCTTAGAGACGCTTTGCCATCCTTTGACATTTTGGATGCATGGGCTGCATTTCTCCTTGAGGTTATGACAATAGCTTTACTTCTTCTAATCTTGTCAAATGAGCAG
Organism: Neogale vison; assembly: GCF_020171115.1. Lineage (NCBI taxonomy): Eukaryota > Metazoa > Chordata > Mammalia > Carnivora > Mustelidae > Neogale > Neogale vison. The sequence goes on from NC_058093.1 coordinate 23,331,773, forward strand.
CCAAGTTTCTTGAACCTAAAGATACTAAGTTATAGTCAAATTTTTCTCTTTTGCAGAGATTATTTTGAGCTAGGTTAAAAATAACTGACTTTAAAAATTCTTACATTTTAATTTACATGGAATTTTAATATTCCAGCAAGACTTTAAAGTTTTATATATATATATATAAAAAGTTATATATATTATATATAATTTAAAATTATGTATATACATATACATATATACATATATATAACATAAGCTATGTATATGCATATAGTTTCATGTTTATGTTTAGTGTGTGTATATATATGCACACACACGTGTGTGTGTGTGTGTGTGTGTGTATATATATACACACACACATATATATATGTAGTTTTCAGGTAGTAAGAAGATTTTAGGAGAACCCAAGTAGGAAATGTTGTTCAAGTTATTACACTATAACAATACATATTTTTCTGTTGATACTATTGAAGCAAAATGTACATTTAAAGCACTCAAAATTGACCTAAACTATAATAAAATCTAATATTTTTTTAGCTTGAATGTTGAATAAAACAGATTAATATAAAAATTTAAATTAAGACTAGAAAGGACCATGGGAAATAATGTATTTCAGACTCTATATATAACTTCAACTGTCTTCAAGGAAGTAGAGCTAGCCCATGGTAAAGATTATCCTAATTCCCTCATTTAGTTATTCTGATACTTATTTAACATCATTATGTTTGTCAAAACTATTTTTTCCTCATTAAAACTTACTGAAATAAAAACAAGAAACAGTACTGTTTTTATGTAAGAACTACTAAGAAAATACTCTCCTTCTCACCCTTATGCCTTTTCTCTACGCCTCATGACTTAAGAGTTTGCAAACAAGTTTTCTAAGTGGGACTCACTTACTTGTTTGAGAGTAGTTTAAACTTGGTAAATTTTAGCACCCATTCTTCCTCAAGGGAAAAAAGAAATTGACTTCAATTGTAAGCCTACTATTTTATCAGCCTATTAAGGGGGCATTTTTCAACCCTACTAGCAGCTAATTAAAGGAACACAGTATCTGTCTCAAACCATCTGGCCTACTAGATGTTGCTGACAAATGTAACAGTTTCCATGCCGCATATAGTGAAACTATTTAAGTTAATAAATTACATAGCCATGGTAGAAAACCACCTGACAGCACTTGTGAGAGCCACACTGATGCCTAACATTATCCGTGGCTTGTAACTACAGCTTTCAGGGAAGATCAGCTCCAGGATATATTAGCTTTCCTACAAAATCAAAATCCCTTATTTACAGCAGTGTCATACATGTACATAATTGGAAAGTTAGAATTTAGCTTTTACCTGCAAAGCATATGGTTTATAAATGTAACAGTGTAACATATATTACTATCTACTGTGTTTATTACTTTACATAGATCTGGTGTGTTGCTGATTCCCCTCATAAAAATAACAACCAGAGATATGAATTTCAATTTTTACAATTATATAATTTTGTTTAAAATTATATATAAAAATGAATGTAGTCAAAAGTTAATGTTTCTATGACTATTGGGTGTCTTGGAACATAAGGTTCTGATGCCCATTTATGATAGGGATATAGAGAATGTTGAACACACACAAAAATTGATTAACTTATTTTTTCACTTTAAATATTTTAGGATAGCTGATAATTTTTGGAATAGAGAACCAGAAATAAAGGATAAGTCTGAAAATGGGAAAGATAAAATATACTTGTGTCAGTTCATCCTATCAAAAAATATGTACATCCTGTAGATTATATTCCACATTCACAAGTATGAGTGTCCATTCGTATGTCTGAGCACACACACGTGCACACATACACACACAAACACCAGGAAATTTAAGTCATTTTTGGATCTTGAATGAATCATACAACTATTTGCAAATATTTCCTTTGCTAGTTGGTAAAACTACCAGAAAACCAAACCCTGATAGAAACTCACTGGCCTATATATTGAACAGAGCGATCTGTAAACCCAAAATTTTGATGAACTATATTTTGCAGTACTTTTTTTCAAGTCTTCCCAACACACATACTATACGGGGAGACTCTCAGATAAAATTCTGTCCTTATGTAACCTTGTTAATGTATTTTTTTAAATGCTGGTAAGTACGTATTTGATATACATGTTTCATTCCCCAATCCCTTTTTTTTTTTTAAGATTTTATTTATTTATTTGACAGACAGTAGTAGGCAAGTAGGCAGAGAGAGAGAGGAGGAGTAGGCTCCCTGCTGAGCAGAGAGCCCAAAATGGGGCTCCATCCCAAGACTCTGGAATCATGACCTGAGCCAAAGGCAGAGGCTTTAACCCACTGAGCCACCCAGGCACCCCTCATTCCCCAACCATTAAACAATTTACTTACCTCCCCAAATGCTCAAATAAAAAAATAAATTATCTCCATGCTGATTTTATAAAGTCACTTAGATAAAAAAAAATGCAGTTTAAACAATTCACTAAAATGTTTTCCTAATTTGCTTAAATTCTTTCTCCTGCAGTTTTACTTTTTTTTTTTTTTTAACAACACAGGTAATAAACACTTTTTTTTTTCTTTAAATAACCATATTATGCTGACTGAAATAAGTCAAGCAGAGAAAGTCAATTATAGTTTCACTTACTTGTGGAACATAAGGGATAACATGGAGAGCATTAGGAGAAGGAAAGTGAAGCAGGGGAAATTGGAGGGGGAGAGGAACCAAGAGAGACTGTGGACTCCCAGAAACAAACTAAGGGTGTTAGAGGGGAAGCGATCTGGGGGGGGGAAGGGTGAGCGTGGTGCGGGTATTAAGGAGGGCACGTATTGCATGGAGCACTGGGTGTTATATGTAAACAGTGAATCTTGGAACACTACATCAAAAACTAATGATGTATTGCATCTCCAAAAACTAATATACATCAAAAACTAATGATGTATTGTATCACCATACAGTACATACATACACTAACATTACACATAATACATAATGATGTATTATATCACCATACATTACATACATGCATACACTAACATAACACATAACAGTAATGTATCACCATACCTTACATACATATACACTAACATAGCACAATAAAAAAATTTTTAAAAACTATATTACAGGTATCTGTTTGAATATTACCTTGTATTTTAAATACTGGTTTTCTTCTGTTTTTCTTTTTTAAATCAAAATGAGATTTAATCCAAACTGAGAATTTTCCTTGAACTCAAAATTTCTTATTCCTTCATGAACCAAGACATGAACTCCTTAAGACATGACATGTATAAATATTTTAGTGTACCAACACATGCATGTATATACTGCAGATGGAGTTAAAATGTAGACATTTTTGACCAGAGATCTTTTACAATGATATAAGCATCTGGATGGGGTTCAAGAAAGCCAATAACTCTAGTTTCAATATACTTTTGGTATGTACAAGCCCTATGTCCCAGCTCCATTCCACAAAGGAAATACTAATCTAACATTCAAAGTTTACTGAAAGTATCAATTAAGGGGGGAAAAGGTATCTCTTAAGAAAAAAATGATAACAAGATCTGTGAAAGAAATAAAAAAAGATCTTGACATTTATACGATTCCATGAATATCTAAGGCATGATATAGCAGAGTGAAAATTGGAGATCAGTGACCAAATTCAGCCAGAAAGCATGCTGTTTTTCCTGCATAATAATTAAAAATTTAGTAAGTCATGAATTTTTAAGTTGGGTATATTTACATAACATTTCATATTTCCAAAATTTTAATTAATAAGTCCACAACAGTTTTGGAACTGTGTTAAGTCATCCTCTTTAGACAGGACCTGTGTTCTCCAGTCCCTACCACTCCCTGTTGCCTCCTTAAGTTATTGCACACAGCCAAACATTATTAACACTTCTATTCCACAGGGAAACAAACCCCTTCATAATTTTGGTGTAGAGTGCCTACATTCACACACTAGGAATTCTGATGAATATACACATTTCATGATATTCTCCTGTCCCGAGAATATCTTCCTGCACATGCCTTTTTGAACCTCCAGTCTTTCAAATAAAAATAATCAAGAATCAAAGGAGCTACAGTTTTACTAAGAAAAGACAGGGGATTAATTCTTCTTGCTTCTTTATTGTTGGAGAATGTCATGTTTCTCAATTTACTAATTCACCATTATATTTAAATTATTTAAATCTTAAAACCCATTAGAATACACTATAACCAATACAGAAAAGAGAAAAATAAATACCTTTCAATCTCTAAATGACTCTCCAAAGAATTCAGATATACTTTTTGCAAAAAAAAAAAGTTCAACATTTTTAGTTGACTTCTTGTATTTTCATTTACATATATATATATGTGTGTGTGTGTGTGTGTGTGTGTATATATATATATTCATTCCATTTTAGGGCCAGGAGTTTTGCAATGACTAATATATTCAGTCTAATCTATTATGATTAATTAAATTCTTTCACTCAGGGAGTCACCCAAGATATAGTGAGATAGTATTTTTATGATAATGTATTAATACATTAATATTTAGATCTTTCTGGAAATCCATCAAGGTATTTGAGAGGTCTTTAAGAAATGTTTCATAACCTTGATAGCTATTCCTATTTCACTTACAAAACACATTCACACACTTTTTTTTTTTTTATCTATAGTTTGAGACCTTAATTAGTAGGGGTAACTACTGAGGTATATGAAAGAAAAAGCATGAAAGGTTCTAAGCCCCAAACTGACTAAGCCTCAGAATCACCTGGGCCCTTCCAAAAATACATGCCTAGGCTGTATCTATGGAGATTCTGATCAAGTGGATTTGAGTAAATCAATAAATCAGAATGTCTCAGAGCAGGGCCCTGTTATAGTATTTTCTTTTAAACTCTCTGCATGATTTTAATTTTCAGTAGGGCTGAGAGACACTGGACCAGATAAGCAATAACCTTAAAAAAGTCTTAATCTTAAAATAATTCTCCTGAATTATCTGGATATTTAAACAGAAGTGTTTAGTTCAGTTAAACAACTGTTGGTTGGCTATGATAAAATTGTATGAAATGCCATAGTGGATTCCTAAGAAGTGTTCTCCATACTCAACAAGTCTGTAACTAATGAGAATCAGGGGATTTAACATACATGAAATAGTATTAAATTAAAAAGTACTTCAGCAACTTGGTACTATATAACTGATACCTTCCTATTAGTACCAAATTACTAAAGGTCTTGAACTGAGGCAGAATAGTTTATATATTTTATGCTTGACATGATAGTTTATCAAATATATTTTTTAAGTAAATGATTTGAAATTTTTTATAAACCCAGTGTTTACTTCTTAAAGGATTATTAAAGAAAATGAGAATACTCGGTCAGCAAAGGCTGTTGCAGTGCCTTAGGTGTGCCCCTGTGAGTCTGGATAGGAATGATGATAAAGGGACTGGCTTAAGACATTTTTCAAAGGATGACTGAAAAAAAGGAAGATGATAGCTAGAATCAATAACAACAACCATTCATGTCTGAAGGAATGTTAAAGTGATGGTTCCTTTAGCAGAGACAAGAACACAAAAGTTTGAGAAAGAACCCTGTTTGGGGAGGAAATAGGATGGGTTTGGCTCTGTTGAAGTTAACGTGATGGGAGACACTTATTTGGAAATATTCACAAGATAACTGGAGATTTAGAAAAGAAACTTGAGTAAAAAAGCTGAAGATAAGCAAAAGAAAAAAACAGGTATTTATTCATGTTATCTTTCTGCCTCAAGTCTCAGCTATACTTGGGGGGCAAAGGGCACTCTACAAGTGACTTCTCATAATGAGATAATACTGTATCAAAACATTTAAATACCAAACTTAGTGATAGTGATTGCTAGAGTATACTCCCTTTCCTCTGGATTTATTTTTTTCTTACAGACACAATGTCTAGTTCACAAACTGCTAGTTTAGCATTTTAAACTCACTCTTTATTGATCAAATGAGTAAAGGAATATGAACTGCCTCAGGTAAGTTATCCACCATTTCACTAAGAGTTTCTTTGCATGGCCTTTATTTACTTAATGGGTTTGCATAATAAGGATTCACCCACACAGTTTAGTTCTCCTTCCTCCAGGCTGGTTACCTAGCTGTCCTAATTACCCAGTAATTAAAATTAAACTACTCCAGATAATTGGCAGTCTTCTCTAATTGAAAACTGGGTAGATAATCATTGGCCTAAGGAAATGCCCCACTCTCATACTGTAATATGAATTACCATCTGTCTATTAAATTAGTCATTGTAAAATATTAACATACAAATGACTACAGTACAGGCATTATAAAAATGATCCTAGCATTTAAAATTTTTTCTTTTTTTTTTTTTTCATTTTGTTGATTTACCAGCCAATTTCTTTCTAGGAAACAGTAAGGAAATATATTCTAGGGTTGATGAGGGAGGGGGATATGGTTATATTGATGATGTCTACCCTAGTATCCAAAGTATTTTCTCTCCAGTGAACAACATAAACATTGAACCAAGGAGCTACAACAAATTACATAAAAAATTTTATTTATCCACCCATAGACCTGAGAGCTCCCAAATTTGTCACGTAAGACAACACATATACTTCTGGGGAAGTAGGAGTAAAGACAAAAAAAAATAAAAATAAAAAAATAAAAAAACAATAAAACAACCTGGAATCTTAAAAACTGTCCAGTGAACTAAAAAAATTCTTGAAATACAACTGGCATATATTGAGGAAAGACCCTAACTCTGCCCTTCCTTTTTTTTTTTTTTCCAATTTATTTATTTTCAGAAAAACAGTATTCATTATTTTTTCACCACACCCAGTGCTCCATGCAAGCTGTGCCCTCTATAATACCCACCACCTAGTACCCCAACCTCCCACCCCCCCGCCACTTCAAACCCCTCAGATTGTTTTGCAGAGTCCATAGTCTCTCATGGTTCACCTCCCCTTCCAATTTACCCAAAAGCACATACACTCCCCAATGTCCATAACCCTACCCCCCTTCTCCCAACCCCCCTCCCCCCAGCAACCCACAGTTTGTTTCCTGAGATTAAGAGTCACTTATGGTTTGTCTCCCTCCCTATCCCATCTTGTTTCATGGATTCTTCTCCTACCCACTCTACCCTTCCTTAAAGGGTAATTCTATTTGAATGAGAAAAGAGGGAGAAAATTCATAAATATCAACAGATCCTAAAAACAACATGAGTAGACATTATGAAAGGGAGTAATCTGATTTTTTGCTGTATATAGATTACAACACTCATGCTACAACACTGTCTTTGTAGACATTCTTATATGCAGCAAATCATAGCAGCAGTAATATCTTCAATTAGAAAAAACAAAGATACACAGTCACATTATCTAACAACACCAAGTAGGCAAAAATTGGGTGAACACATTCTTTTTTCCCAGGCAAAGCCAATCCTAGAACTAAAAGAATGACCCCCTCCCCCAAATCCTCTATTATTGACTTATTATTGACTTATCTATTTGCTGGCATGAAGTAGGTCTTATTGAATGCATAACTGATTTTGAATGTGGACTGATGATGTTCTAAACAAGGTCAAACCTTGATCCATGTAAATACTCATGAACTGATTAGGCAGAAATTACTTAAGATTACTGAAAAGTGAAACTAGCTCTATAGCTATCTAATAAAATAAGGGAAAAACAGAATTGCAATGAATATGAAAAAAAAAAAAACCTTCCAATGACATACTTCTTTGACAATCACTGAAAACAGATATTTTTAGAATTTTAGATTTAGTATGCATGTATTTGTAACCAGAGTCAGAATTTACTCTAGAAGTCATACCTATCTTGAAATATTTGCTCCAGTCTGAACAACAGAAGAATCACTTTCCTTAAACCCTATCAATCACTGCCCACTATGAGAAAAGATCAAGCTCAGTCTTGCTTTTTTTCTTCACAGAACCTGATACAAACTGTAGAGTATTTTACAGACTCAGTTATGACAAGATGTTTTTATGTTCAAATGCAAAGAAAAACTCCTTAAAAAATCATTTTGTGGAAGCGAGATGAAGGAGAAAGCTTTTAATACCTAGAACTATAACTGAATGATTTAGAATCATAAGTGACTAAGGGTCTGGGATCTCTGAAAGATAAACAGAAATATAAATTTTATTCCATTATTAAAAATTCAGTTTATACTTTTATACTTAGCTTTACCATGGCTTTTTCTCCTCTATATTCTTTTATGTACAAAGAAAAGTAGTATGTAAATCAAGCTATTTCTGTTAATTAATGAAAAACTATACTTGTTCTAAAAGTAGACTTCTCATGGATTATTTACATTCTAAGTCCCATGACACTAAAGTATGTGGTGCATTTTTCTTCTTTATGAATGTATATTAGATTTAAAATGACTTGAATAACCAAGATGCAGAAATATTAAAACTATAAGAGATACATTAACATAGGGTAGACATTACAAAATGACAGGGGGCCTCTCTCTCTCCATATGTGTGTGTATTCACACAAACATACACTTATACACACACACACATACACTACAGACTGTATGTTTGTGTTCCTTCAAATTCATAGGTTGAAACTTAACCACAAATGTGATGGTAAGGGGAGATAGGGACTTTGAGAAGTGATTAGGTCACAAGGTTGGAGCCCTTGTGAATTGGGTTAGTGCTTTTATAAGAGACCCCATAAAGCTCCCTTGTGCCTTCTGCCATATGAGCAAACAATGAGAGATGAACCAGTAAGTGGGTTTTCAACAGACACCAAATCTGCTGGTACCTTTATCTTGGGTCTTCATGGCCTCTATGAGAAATAATATTTGCTGTTTAAGCCACTCAGCCTATAATATTCAGTTACAACAGTCCAAATGGACTAACACACACAATTTTTTTCTTACTCTTTTAACTATTCTAAAAGTTTATAATTTCTTTCCTTAATAAATTCAACCATGAAGCAACATTGTTCCATTATAACTTTCAAAATTAGCATCTGCTGCCTGGAAAGAAAACCAATTATATGTTGAGTTTATGTCCTATCTGCCCCCAAATTTAGGTCTGCTGAATAAATATTTATGCTTTCATTTGCTTTGGACAGCTGCTAAAATGCACAATTTTCTGGAAAGCTACATCTTATCATACACAAAATAATCCCACTTTGAAAAATCACTTTGTTATTAAACTAAGCTAATGTCCAATAGAATCATATTTATTATGGATCATCATAATAAATAGCATTACTTAACAATAAAAATAAAAACTATCATTTTCAAGTATTTATAATTTTTGCTGCATTGTGCTAGGGACTTTATACACATTATATCACTTAATCCTTGTACTAGTTCTGTGAGGTAGATGTTATTTTTCTATTCTATAATTTAGTATACTCTGGCAAATAGAAGATGAATAATTTGCCCAGGGTTACACAGGTCATAAATGTCTGAGCTATATATTTTTTATCTTAAGTCTGCCTGACCTCAAATTTAAATCTCCACTATTGCAGAGCATCTCTTCATTAAGTTTCCTAGAGCAGAGTCTGCTGGCTATTTACCAAAACCACTTCTAAGCCTACAGCTTGAACATATTTCCCTTGGAGTTGGGTACATCAATGAATTAAATTCTAGCCAAAAGAATGTGGGCAAAAATAATGTGTCATCTCCAGGCTTAGCTCACAGAAACTTGCCACATGCGACCTTCCATTTTATTTTCACCCATCTGGCTGCAGTCACCCACTAGCCTGCAGTGAGAATCACATGAAACTGGTAGGACCCTAGACAGAAGTTCAACCAGAAACATCTGCACTGAACTGTTAGAGAATGAGAAACAAGCCCTAGTGGGTTAGGCAATCGTAATATAAGGATTATGTTCTATTCCTTGGTATTAGCCAATAAACTTTTGTCAATGATAGTTACTAAATCAAATGTGATTTTGATGCATTTTAAATTGAAATTTTCAATTAAAAGTTAAAATGATTTCTCTAATAGTCTAAATTTGTCCTGACAACAACTAGTGAAAGTATGACCTCTTCTACTGGGAAACACAGATTTTAGGTAAAAATGGTAACTTGAAGACAGAAAAATCTAAAAGAATTACATTTTTATCACTTCAAAAGCAAGTGGCATCCAAATGTAGTTTTTAAGTGATGTCTAGGTACTTTCTTTCAGCAAATGCAGGTGTCAGGATAATAAATGAATCATTTATTTGATGCACCTAATACTTTAAAGGAATCTGCGCAAGCCCCCAAAGGAAAGAGAAAGCAACAGCATACTCAGAAGTATTTCATCATTTGAAGATGATATAACAATGCTGACAAGTACAAAAGGTAACTACTTTGTTCTGTCATGCTGTGTTGTAGAAAACACAAAGCATTATGTGACCTTTAGAGAAACAGCCAAAAAGTAACTTGCTTTGTGGTGCTTAACGTGGGTATTTTTTGAATATTTGAAGTTCTTGATTTTTGTCAGTTGTGGCCAGTTATGTCTTGTGAGATCTCAGGCATCTGAGAGAAGAATGCAGATACAGTAAACAATTTCAAGGGGAAAGACTGAAATTCACTGCTTATGGAAAAAAGACTTCTTGTTAAGCATCTATGTATATGCAGGCTCCTTGGAAATTTCCATCCATTAAATATTAGCTCCCAAACTGACCTATATGTGTATGTATCGGCCATGATTAGCATTATATTATATGGAGACTGTCTCCTAATCATTACTTGTTTTTTATTCCTATTTCAAGGACTACTCTAACACTCTTCCCTGACTGACTAGAGACTTCCACTGCAACTAACCCAAATTCTATCAAACTTCAGGAGAGAGCATAGTCCTGAGACTGGAAGATAGTACATATAAGAGATAAGTTGCTATTAAGTCTTATTTTTAAATATATATCACTACTTCCAGAAAACACAGTTATATTTTTATCACTGCTAATTCCTTAAATAAATAACAGAAAATTTCAGCCCTTTAGATTAGCATTCCTTAAAGTAAATTCACATGTAATATGCATTGGAATTACCTGAATATAAATAAATATTTAATCTTCAGAGTAAGCATTAAAAAGAATATAAAAAGATATGCCAAAAAGAAAACTATAGAGACTACATAATGACTAATAATAATAATAGGAATAAGAACAATAATAATATGGTATAAGTAATAACCCTTTGTTTCTGATCCAAGATTCTCATTTCTTCTGACACCATCTATAATATAGTAGCAAGCTATTTATTAGCATGTAAGCACGGTAAAATCAAATCCTAGTTATTACATAGAAATCAAATTTTGTTAATTTCAGTGTCACTAAAATGACTGATTAATATGTAAGTACAAACTTTTGGGCTTATGCATTGTGCTATAATTTGACAGTCACAGTCCATGGGTCCATTATCTAGAGAATTTTTTTAAATTTCTGATTCATTGGCCAAAGCAATCTAAAGAGAAGCTCATTTACAATATATACATGTGTCAAATCATGTTGTACACCTTAAATTTTACAACGTTATATGTCAATTATAACTCAATAAGGCTGGAAAAAAATAAATGCAAAGAAGTTAAACTCTTACATTTGCAGGCATAAGGTTCTTTATATACTTAATCAAATAATCAGAGTTCATAAACTGGAATGCTATTAAAGAACACAAGGCTATCATAAATTCAATCTCTTAAATGGTATATGGAGTCTAGGAGCATCTCTATATATCCAATATATATATATAGCTATCTTAGCGGGTAATGATCCTAATTTCAGCATTCTAGAACATTTTCTTTGGTAGTCTTTATAAAAGGCTCTTAAAATTCACAAATGGCAATTATATCATCTTCCCTCAAGCACTTTCTCAGGCTTTAAAAAATGAGTATATTTCTGAAATTTTTCCAATATTGCTTTCATTGCATCTCCAAATTTCTTCTTCGTCATCTGCCAATTCCAATAATCAACTGCTTCTGCACTCTGAAATCTGCCAAGAACCTCTGAAAAACTATTTTTGAATTGAAGTGACAATTATTTTATTTTCTAATATCCTTAGACCTTGCATTTTTGGTTATTATGCTTTCTCATATATTCTGAAATTCTAGTTTCTTCTTCCAGAATATTTCCCTAAAAGTAGAAGCTAGGAGCCATCTACATAAAACTTTGCTCATAGTATTTTGTCAATCTCTTTAGAAATGATCATGAAAAGTAATTACCTAAAAACTCTGATACCCAAGCATGACAAGTCCAAGGCAAATAACTGCTGATTTTTAAAAATCTCAGAGTGAAAATATACAAGAATAGTGATATGTACTATACCATTTCATGACATATTGTTACAATTTCTCTTTTATTATAACTCTTATATTCATTTGATATATACTTTTTAAAAAATGCTTTAATAAATACTTCTAAGGTCTAAGAGCAATGAGGTTAAATTCCACTGATGTTATTACTGGTCAGCATTCAAATACCTTCCCTAGTCTGGGGTCACAAAAGATTAAAACTTTAACATGCTTCTTTAATTTTGTATAAAAATTATTACACAGTGTTCTGTGGTTTATCATCATAAGTCATCACTGTTTGAATTACTTGTAAATAATTTATTTTAAATAAATTAGTGTTCTACATTCCTAATATGCAGTGTTACAATGGGAGAAACTATACCTAGCATTGGAGTCAGACAAACATGAATTTAAATAATGCTGCTACTGTTTTCTAGGTAGGTAAGCTTAGGTAAATTATTGTCTTCTAAATATCCTCATTTCTTCATTGGTAGCATGTGAATAAAAACTCCTACAATGCAGGATGTTTTTCATACTCTAATGAAATATTCTATGTAGAGCATCTATCACAGAGACTGACATATAGTATGCATTCCAAAAACAGCAGAGAAAACTATTGCTACTGATAACACAAACTGATTAATTATTAGGTGAGTTAGAAGTTGTTGATATATGCAATATGGGCTTCATTTTCACTAGAACTTATCTGATCCTAATGAAGTAATTTGTTAAATTTGGACCTTTAGAATACTTTAAATGCTAATTAATAATGAAATATCCCAAGAATTCACTATCAATCATTAGCATGTAGCATGTATTTATAGAAACACTTAAGTGTAACATTAAATAAACATTTAACATTTCTATTTTTTGAAACATTTTATACCTGGAAAGACATAACACAAATTATTTCTATTCATCTTGCTCTCAAATGTATTTACTTACATAACACTTAACTACTAGACACGACACAAAAGCAAAATCATTTAGCTATAGGTATGATGATCATACAATTACTCTCATCTAATAGATTTAGATAAAGATAAATTTGAGTACTTTCCAATACAGCTATTGTGTAATCTACATAAAATTGAAGTGTACAAAGGTCTACATATTTATGTAAGCTGCAGAAGTAATAAACTGGTTTGACAAGGTACAGAAGAAGAAGAGTTTATCTTTTTTTTTCCAAGCATTTACTTTTTAAATCAAAATTTCAATTAACATATAGTGTATTATTGGTTTCAGAGGTAAAGTTCAGTGATTTCATCAGTTGCATATAACATCCAGCGCTCATTACATCATGTGCTTTCCTTAATGCCCACCACCCAGTCACCATATGCTCCCCATCCAATCCCCCTCCAACAACCTTCAGTCTGTTTCCTCTAATGGTTTGTCATCCTCTCTGATTTCATTTATTTTAGAAAAGTCTGTGGTTTTGAAATATTTTAAAGGCTAAGACCTTAGTGACCTTATGATTTCACATCTTCTGGTCCTAACTCATAAATAGGATTTGAGTAAAATGTTTTTCATAATCAACGATACTATCTGTTAAGTTTAAAATATATACATATAAAATATATTATAAAGTATAAAATGTTATACAAAATATAATTAGAAAAATTATAGTAGAAACAAATTTCAAATAATATTATGATTGGTATTCATCCTTTCTGATGGCTGAGCAATAGTCCATTGTATATATGTACCACATGGATGGAACTGGAGGGGACTGTGCTGAGTAAAATAAGTCAAGCAGAAAAAGACAATTATCATCCGGTTTCACTCATATGTGGAATCTAGGAATAGCATGGAGGGTCACAGAGGAAGGGTGGGAAAACTGAGGAGGAAGAAATCAGAGAGGGAGATAAACCAGGAGAGACTACAGACTCCGGGAAACAATATGAGAGTTTCAGAGGGGAAGAGTTTCACAGGATGGGGAGGGCACGTGTTATGATGAGCACTGGGTGTTACCTACAACCAATGAATCACTGAACACTACATCAAAAACTAGTGATGTACTAAACAGTGGCTAAACGAACAAAATAAAAAAATAATATTACAGCATGGTAGGAACAAAATGAACTATCAGACTATGAAACTCCTTAATAGGAGACCACATAATTATCAGTAGGTAGAATAGCAGAATTGAAAAAAATTCAATTTTTTAGATTATGTCTAATCTGATTGAAAAGCCTAAAATCATGTCAGTCTTCAACATTTTAAAAGTGGGACATTTGCTAACAAGGCATGACATTCATTCATATTCCACTAGTAAAATATCTATCTGGAAAAATAATATCTGGAAGAAGCTGACAATCATTAGTCATAGCAGTTCAAATGCCTATTAATTAATAGAGAATTGAAGTAAAATTATTTTCCAAGTATATATGGAAAAATCAAGAATATCAAATTACATTATTATTTTAATGACTATTTGATTTATAGCCAATGAAGTCATAACAAAATACCAAGAAGAAAACATTAAATGCAATGAAATGACCATACATCGATGATTAGTCCAGTTTCTTGTTCATGGTAAGGCTCAACAGATACTTTTAAAAGGGAAGAAAGCAGTTCTTCTTCCTCCAAATTAAATATTTCTACCTGCAAATACATTTAAAAAGTTTTACTTAATATAGATGTACAGAACCAAAGATGTCACTTTAGTGTTAACTTTTTTATTTATTTTTTTTTAATTTTGTGTATCTTCTCCAACAATTTTAGGTCCCTGCAAACAGTGTATTTTTTCTCTGAAAGCTGGTGAGCATTCTATACTGGGCTTCTAAAGGCAACACTTTGTGGGAGGCAAAAATACCTTCTCCCTTAAACCCAAAATGTTCATGAGAATCAAATAACCTAACCTAAAGTTTAAGTATAGTGTTTAGGGAATAACGGATACTTAAGATACCCAAAGGAGGAGCCATACAGTTTTACTATTTCTCCTGTAACTACTACAAAATTTAACATAAATTTAAAGCATAATGAAATTTTGTGATTATCTACACAACAAAGATTTGGAATTTATAACTGTGTCCCTAACTCCGGCAATCCTCCTTTTCATGTCAGTCACCATTCTCGCATCTCTTTCAGACCTGGTTTCTATAACACTACGAGGCACTTTTTTTTTTTTTTTTTAAATGGGCTCCATGCCCAGTGTGGAGTCCAGTGTGGGGCCTGAACTCACAACCCTGAGATCACGACGTGAGCTGGGATTGAGAGTTGGACACTTAACCAACTGAGCCTTCCAGGCGCCCTTAAGTAGAGACCCAATTTTTCCTTCAAAACTTACTTAGTTCTTCCTAATGTCGACAAGGGATAGTCAGAGTGAAGAGGAAGACATTTGAATGAGTCTGCAACTTACATAATGGAACAAGTGAGGGTACTGTATTTGAAGATTTAGGGCTTGTATCAATTAAAGTAGTTTGGCTATAAATATGGCTTAAAAAATAAGGGATTTAATTTCTTCCATGTAGAAGGTCCAGAGATAGAGATAATCCAGGATTAGCTCAGGGGATCAACAAGGTCATGGAGAATCCAGTGTTTTCTGTCTTTCCACTTCACCTTTTTTGGGTTGTCACGGATGTCTTCACCTGGGACCAGAGGATGAACCGCCACAATTCCAGGCATCACGTGGTGACATGATGTCTAGCCGAAAAGATCAATCTTCCCCAGTGTATCCCTTTTTCTTACTGAGGAACCTTCATCTTGAAGCCTATCATATTTGCTCTTTCACTGGCCAGTATTCTATCCCATTTTCATAACTGAATTAAGCACTAAGATGAGAAATGAAGTTGGTTTAAAGTAATTATGGTTCTCCCCTCAGGAATGGGGGACAACTCAACTAAATGTTACTCTGCTAGTAAGAAGCAAGTAAAAGAAGTCACTGTTGAAACACTCACTCACTATTAATTTCTACCCCATGCCTTTGGAGTCAGAAAAATTTTGACTTAGATCCCCACTTTGTATCTTACAAACTTTTTGACTTTATACAATTATTTCATCTCGTTTGAGAGATAAATAAAGATGTAGAAATATAATAGATACAGATACCAGCACCTGGGTGGCTCAGTCAGTTAAGAACTGCCTTCAGCTCAAGTCATGATCCTCGAGTCCTGAGATGGAGCTCCATGTGGACTCCCTGCTCACTTGGGAGACTGCTTCTCCCTCTTCCTCTGCCCCTGCCCCTGCTTCTGTACTTTCTCTCTCTCTCAAATAATTTTTAAAAAAAATCTTTAAAATCTTTAAAAAAACAGATACAGATACAAATACAGATATAATATATATTCTAAACAGGTCTGTATTGTCAGAAATACAGAGACAATTTATGTGGAAGTACCTAGCTCAGAGCTTGATACATGATGTAGGCCAATAAATATTATTTTAGTCTGTTTCCTTCATCTTAATGCCCTCATTTCCTTCCTTTCTGTAAACAAAGCCCAGTAGCTTTCCAAGACACATGACCTAAATTTGATTCTGTCTCCAAAATTTTCAAGTCCAAAGATGTTTTACTTGGTATTTACTTTAATATTCCATTCTATGTATACTCCTATATCTAAATATCAGGGTTGTCAAATAGTAGCTTATTTGAACAGTAGGTCACGTACCATGATTCATACATGAACACACATGTACATATGTACTTTTTATTAGATAATAAGTCCTGTAAATCAAACCAGCACATAAACATCATCAATTATTTCAGGAAAGAAAAAAAAAGCAAGCAATCCCCTAGTTAGAGATAAAAGGTTCCTTATGAACTCTCTACATTTTCAGTCACATCCTTTGCCTATCTCTGACATTTATTCTTTAATCACACTGGATTAATTGTCCACTGTACTTTCCAGTATAATTTATAGCTCGTTTAAGTCTGTGGTAAACTCCTTTATCTTGACCACTCCTCACTACTCTTAATTTGAATAATTCTTGTTCATCTTCATGACTCATTTCAGAAAACATCTCCCCCCAAAAATCTTCCCAGCTTCAAAGGTGGGTTAAATGTTCCTCTTACTTTTTGTTCATTCCAAGGCACCTCCTGCATACCACTTATCATAAAATATTGAAAGTAACTATTTTTACATCTACCTTCTTCACCAAATTCTTTGAAGTGTTCCTTATTCAACTCCTGGTTCAGAAGTAGTTACTCAATAAATGTGTATTATATGAAATGAATTTTGTTTTGTATATTCAGTATTTGAAATGTAATACTGAAGGCAAAGCACCTTACATAAATTGTTTTAAAAAATAATTACCTGAAGCATTAAATATAGCATTAAAACAATTATCTAAAAAAGATCTTCATATAAAAATACAGTAATATTTCTCAAGTACTTACCATGAGCCAAATATCATGCTAAGTGCTTTATACACATTTCCTTATATAATCACCCAAACAATCCCAAGAAGTAGGAATGTATTTTCTGTCATTTTAAACATGAGGATACTAAGGCACAGAGAAGTTAAGTTTTCCAAGATCACACAGCTAGCAACTCCTAAACATAGACCATAATGTTCATATTTTAGTTATTATATCCTAGAACAGACATTCTCTATATGTAACCTGAATTGTTATCCATTCTTAATTGGAAATGGTTTCAGAAAGCTTTAAGACAGCTAAACTTCATAGGAATAAAAAAATCATTTCTATAGACATGAAAGACAACAGCATTTCATTCCAACTTTTTTCTCCCTTTTATGAAATCCATGTTTGTTCACCATCAATAGCACCTGTATTGATCTTCCGCACTGAAATTGTGGAAATACACTTGAACCTTGAACAGTGTGGGAGCTTGGGAACTGACCCCCACTGCAGTCAAAAATCTGCTTGTAACTTTTGACTCTTGGCAAATTTAACCTGTAATAATAGCCTCCTGTTGACCAGAAGCCTTACTGGTCTCTTCTACTGGTTGGATGCTTATTCTTAGGGAAATGACTTCTCTGAGTCTTAAGTATATTTTTTATAAAATAACTGGGGAAAAATGATCATTTTGAGAGCTCTTCCTGCAAACAATTCCAAGTCTCATATATATTAGAAACAGAGAAACATTAAAATGCATTTAATATTATAATAACCAAAATAATCTGCAACTTCACTGGAATGTGCTGAATTTATATGCTGATTAATAAAAATTACCCAGAGGTTCTGAGAATATCAAGTGTTGTAGTAACTGATGTGCTATCCTGGCTGGCAAATATATTAAAATCCTTTAGTCCTGACTTTTTAATGTAGATTGATGTAGTCTAATAGTGGAGCCAGGGCCAAATACTTTTAGTCTTGATCTTTGTATACCAAGCTGTTTGATCCTACTGGTGGGCAATTCCTATTAGGTATGGACAAATGAGTGGAAGAATGTATAAATAATTGCAATGGATTAAATCTCACTGAAGTGTTTGCATGATTTTCATAAATTTTAATATGAGACAAGCTTGAGCACAGGCTTTAATTTCAGGCCCCCAATCATTGCATATTATACTGTCTGTATAATATTGATTTAAAAAATCTAAGAATAACTAAATGTGAGTCACAATTTAAAACTGAAAATTGCCAAATCTTCCAAAATTTCATTAAGAAAAAAATGTAAAGTTCTTAGTTTTAGTTTGTTCTACAGCATCGGGCTTATTTTTCCCTTATCAAACATTTCAAAATGCTATAAATGGAACTTTTTAGGAAGACTTAAGGACAATGTGAAGGAAATGATATTGTTATATCTTGAATTAGAAAAGCTTAAACATGCATTATCACCTTTGCTCAAAAACTATTTGCAGTCACCACATCATTATATCAACAAAATTTTTTGCAGTTCAATGTTTTGCCAATTGATGAAAAGCTAACAGAAAAATATATCGAATTCAAGGAAATAGACTGTTTACTATCTATCCACCACGTCACTGTTATCAATAGCTTTCCAATGCTTAGTATCCGGGGATTATTTGCTGTGTGTTGAGTGGTAAATTCAATCTAGTAAAAATAGTCTGTGCAAACTCCCCCTTGTTAGCATAAGAGTAACTACAATCCAAGGTCGGTTCTTTTCTTTCATTCTCTTCTTTCTTCTTCTCTCTCCAGCCATGGCAATAGAGCTCAGTTATTTCTGCACGGATGCAAGGTGAATGAGGCTGTCGCTTCTCCTTGCAGTGCTATTTATTACAGGTCACTGACAGAATACAGCTATTTTTTAAATTAAAAAAAAGTTATATAGCATTATCTCACTTACTCAGGTATTTGAAAGGAAAGTGCAGGGTGTTATTTATTTATACAGAAATCTGCTAACCAAGAGGCATCATCTTGCTTGGAAGGGCTTCCTGCTGACAAACTGAACAACCCTGTTATTAGAAGAATTAAAACACTGCACCCTGCATGAAGGAAAATATAATACAATCCTTCAGTGCAGAGCTGTTTCAATTTCTGACCTGTATAAATACATTAATACTTTACTCCAATAAGGAAAACTTAGGAAAGAAAACTTCAAAGTGCATCATACTTGGGAATATCTATATAGTTTTTGTTGTCCTCGGCTATTATATATATGGTATATAACATATATATACATCATACACACACAATTTGTTTAATGGATAGTTTTTGGTGACAATATCACTGCCAAATTTTGATCATAAATCAGTCTAGCATAATAAATCAATTGATAAGCAATGGATTCTCTATACATAAACCTCTCAGTTTACAATTTTCAAGGAATAAATAGAGTACATGTCTAGAAAGATAATTTGAGAAAACATAATTCTCATCATTGCCTCTGATCTCAACCAAATATAGGGTATCAATTAGTCCTTCTTCCATAATACCCTCACTGCAAATTCTATTTAAGAGTGAATGTTATTTCTCAATTACAAATTATATAACTTCACCTCAGAATTTCCCAAGACCCACCTAAAGATCTCAGGAAATAACTGGACATTTAATAGTGTCAGGGCTATTAAATATGCTTCAATATTTGCATACTTGTAAAAACTATAGAGCATAGCATAATGCACCAAGAGAATTGCAGTGATGCAGGAAACCACCACGAATAAAAATATTTGTATAAAAATAAACCATTTCTGGCACTACAAGCCCCTATCAGGTACAATTTTAATCCCTGTTATGAAGGACAACTTTGGTAATCCACTTAGACTTAATTTCTAAATAGGTTAGAGAAGAGAGAGCTCAAACTGTTAATTGATCTTTTGCATAGCTGAACTAAAGAAACATGAGGGAGAATTGGTAAAAAAGGAATAAGAACTGTTCTGAGGTAATAACATCTGCTAGCCCAGCCTCTAACTCCACATCAAACTCCTGCTGGAGAAACAGTGATCAGGGGAGAAGGTAGGGGATAAATGTGAGGTCTTAGGACATGAATAGTTGCACGTCAGGCAATAATCCTAGAGAAGATATCTTTCACAACTTCTGGGACTATTCCAAATAGGGATCACAGTCAAAGGGACAGCTGCTTACAACCTCCTCTGAAAATAGTTATTTGGGACCTACCACTGCTGCCACTCTTGTGTGTTCCCAGAATCATATGCACTGGTGCTCTTCATCAAGATGTCTGGTGGAGAAGAATTAAAAACCTACAAAACCTACACTGCTTTTCTAAACAAACTTTATTTCTCAAAGAGCTTGCTATTTTTCTTCTTAGCAATATAATGTATGATAGATCATTCATCCCTAAGTTTTTTAAAAAGGACAATAAATCTTATTTACCTGGAATAATTTAAAATATTAGAAATGTGAGAAATATGATTTAATCTATAAGTTATAAGGAGTCTGATGTAATGTAAATATACCAAAATTTAATTGCATAATACATACACCTTTCCAACTCTCTCTTTTTTTTTTAAAGATTTTATTTATTTGACAGAGAGAGAGAAATCACAAGTAGGCAGAGAGGGAGGCAGAGAGAGAGGGGAGGAAGCAGGATCCCTGCAGAGCAGAGAGCCTGATGCGGGCCGGATCCCAGGACCTGAGATCATGACCTGAGCCGAAGACAGAGGCTTTTACCCACTGAGCCACCCAGGCGCCCCCCAACTCTCTTTTTGGAAAAAATTACAAATCATCATGTTCTCTTTTAGGAACATATTGATGGTGATAGTGTACTTGATGATATTAAAGCTACTCCTGAAATGATAAAGGGTACATGAAATGGCTATTTGAAATTGTCCTCACTGAAATCTGAGGGAAATAATTAATTTTAAAAATCAATAACTTTCTGCTTATATTCATTTCAAGCAGATATTTCCATAGACAACCCACTTTATTCAGATTATTTGTGAAAACTAAATAAGGGTACAAAATAGTTTGAAATAAAATAAAATTAAATAATATCAAAGCTAAAAATCCAAAGTGCTACACACAAATTAAGACTATATATCAAATCACGATGGAGGGAAATAAGTGACACAATTAGCACCTTTGTAAATTCCTCCAAATGTAAGGTCAGTAAGCGGAATATTTGACATTGGGTGGTAGGGGCGGGTGCAGGGTGTTAACTCTTAAACACAAAGAACAAATTCCATAGTATTTTAAAATTATATGAGTTTTAAATAAGAAAATCAAAATTAGTAACAAAACTAAAAACTCTCTCTAATGGAAAAAGGCACTCTCTAGACTGGTTCTTAAGTAGGATATTGACTGGCAGTGAAAGATTAAGACTGCTTTGTAAGAACAGAATGAGTTGGTTCCTGATTCATGGATGCAATTAGAACCACTCAGGGGTGGCGAACAATGGGATCTAAAAGGAAAGCCAGCATGGAGTGAGATAAAGGAAGGAGACTGGCAGAGTGTTACGTGGTGGTCATTTCATTTCTAGCAGTCTAATTTACCCTGTTCAATATCCCTGCTTCCCTCATAAACTCAGCACATCGTCTTTTTTAAAAACTCCGGCCTTGAATATTAATTACGCTCATTTCTATTACCTTGTGACCCTGTTGGTAGAACAGGACTAATCCAAATTACACCACCAAATACCTGGTTAAGGGTTCCCATAGTAACTACTATCATCATTTGTGAAATGCATTTACCTGCTCATAGTATCTTTGTTTAAAATACATCAGGACATCTTCACTGGATAAATATCTTTTTAAATTATTTGTATTCAAATATGCAGACAACAAATCTGTCCTCTAAATATGTGATCAACCATAGGTTAAAGAGAATGTCATATTAATGACGGATAACAACAAAATCAATGGAGGAAAATCAGCGATATTGGCCAGGGTTATGGTTTAATATTCCAGTTTACTGGTTTGCATTTAAGTAAAAAGCATAGTCATAGATACAGGAGATCTTGGTCATAGTAATAGTCAACACCTGTACCTAATAAACAACTGCTATGTTAAAATGTCTTTATTTCAAGGGTATAACTCATAGCTGGTTTGTCCCAGAAACTCTGATAGAAAACAAATCATACATCCGTACTACCCATATTATTCTGAAGCACCACCTGTCAGCTGAATAAGATAACATGTAATGGAGCTTGTAAGCTAAATTTCTACCTACCCCTCACTCCAAAGGTAATAGTCAAAACAGAAATAAAAATAGTTCTCTTTTTACTTCTGTTTTTTGTTGCAATGGGAAATTCACAACATTCTTGAAAATTTCCAAGTAGGTAAATAGGAGAGATAACTATTTTCCTGATTGAACTCCCTGGCTGTGGGAAGTCTGCAATTATTGCAAGAAAGCAGTCAACTTTAGAAGAGCAAAACCTGCCCTTCCCATTAATAATAGTTTCTCTCAACATGTAAGGTTTTGAGGTCTTCCAGTGTTAATCAGTGAGTAAGCATTATTGGTACAACCCTGTGAATTAAACACCTTATTATTACATGCATAGCACATACCTGATTCCTTAATTATCTAAATAAGTGTGTCCAAAGTATGATAGAGGGAAAACATTTAATAATCACAACTTACAGACTTTCTTCTACGTGGTAAAATATGTTTAGTATTTTTCTATAGATCTTGAAGATTTTGCTCTAGCCTGCAAAATTTTTTTCCAAAAATACATTCAGTCATACATTATATTAGTTCTGCCCTATCTTGAAAAGTTTAAATGCCTATAAAATGTAACATAAAAAGTTATCTCATGAATTTGATTAAAAACCATTTTCTCTTGAAAGCGCTTTAAAAAACAATAAGGATGAAAGGACAGAGGATTTGAGTTTGCCAGGTAAACATAAATCTTTGAAACAAAACTGTCTCTGTAAGCTTTTTTAATACCAAAACTATAAAAACAGAATATGAAGGAAAAATGATTTAAGAAAACTGTCCCTCAGAGAGAGCCAAATGCTTTTCCAAATAGTCTATTTATAGTACACATGCCTGTCCATATGTACAAAGAGTCTGCAAACCAATATTGCATACCTGTTTATAAACATAGGGCACAGAACTTAAACTATGAGAAAGTGTCAGAAAGTCCATGGCATTCCCAGATTTAATATTTTGTAACTTTAATTTTTTTTTTGCTCTTAACTACCTTAGGTATCATTCTACTGTTAATACCAGGACAGTATAATATATAGTTATCATTTATTGAGCATTTACTGTATGGTTGATACTGTTTTAAATATGCTGTCTAATTTAATCCTCACAACATGAGTATTAGTATCTAGTTTTCTAAGCTACCCAAAGCTTAGAAAGTTTAAGTAATTAACCCATCTTTATATGGTTAGGGCTCAAATTCAGGCCATTTAATTCTTAAGTACCTCTATTGAACCTCAGCAATGTTTTACTATTATCATTTTGAAAAGTGGACTAAACTGATCAGTCTAGTATGCTTATAAAATTATGAGATTATTAGAAATTGTGTGTATTACAATTAGAAATGATATGACAGTAGAAAAGAAGCATATATTATTAATATATTTGACCTTGTTTCTAAGTCTGACATATTCACATATATACCTGGTTAGGAAATAACTATTATGGACAGCAAGTAAAATAATTATAAATGGCCTAAAATGGCTAAAATACTAATCCATATTGTCAAGATCCTTCTTAGAAGTTTTATTTTCATATATAAAAATGTCACAATTTGGACAATGTGAAAATAAGAGGAACTGAGGCATCACAAATCCATCACCTGCACAGGTGTGTACCATTTGGTAAACTACTTAATTTCTCTACTCTTTCATTTCCTTGCCTGTAAAATGAGGAGAGCAATGTCTATGTTGTAAAATTTAGGTGAGATATTGTATGAAAAATGCTTAACTTCCTGACATATAGGCCTTTAATAAAGGGAAAATATTATGATTCCTTGGTTTTTTTTTTACCAATGAAGAGTTACTTGTGTTTTTCTTTAAAAAAAAAAAAAAACAATTAAGAAAAGCATACTAAACTGTGAAAAGAAAAAAGTAAAATTTTGGACATCTTGAGTTGGAGACACTATGGTATATATGTATGGTATATATGGTATATGGTATATGTGATATAGATATAGATATAGATATA
Source organism: Neogale vison (assembly GCF_020171115.1). NCBI lineage: Eukaryota > Metazoa > Chordata > Mammalia > Carnivora > Mustelidae > Neogale > Neogale vison. Next base: position 23,356,407 of record NC_058093.1, read on the forward strand.
GATATAGATATACAGTCTATCCAATGAGGATATTCAGCAGAAAGTAAGAACAGGAGGACCGGGAGCTGCTGGAAAAGGTAAGAGCTCAGAGCAGTCCACACAGTGGTGAGACCAGGGAAGTGAATAAGAAACCAGACAAAAGTTAATTAAGAGGACCATGGCTAGATAGAAGCTTTATAAAAACTTATTTTTGCTGAGTGTGTTATCTTCACTCATTGTCTCTTTATTTTTTTAATTTTTAAAAGATTTTTATTTATTTATTTGGCAGAGAAAGAGATAGTGAGAGAGGAAACAAAAGCAAGGGAGTGGGAGAGGGAGAAGCAGGTTTCCCACTGAGCAGGGAGCCCAACGCCATGCTACGCGATGCGGCTCCATCCCAGGACCCTGGGATCATGACCTGAGCCGTAGGCAGATGCTTAACAACTGAGCCACCCGGGCATCCCTCATTGTCTCTTTAAAGATAGGTAACCAAAATCTAAGTCTGAAGTGTTCTCAATAATATTTAAGTGTATTATTAAATACTGTCCCTGCTGAGGATTGGGTTTATGATTTTGGCCAATTATATAATGAGTCTCAGTTTCCTTTTCTACAAAATGGGAGATCATAGCACATGCCTTGCAAGTTTTAGGGAACACTGAAATAATGCATTGCGAGTACCAGCAGTCACAGTGCTCAGTGCAGAGGAGGCATTATAATGGATACAGACGGCCTCCAGCGAAAAGAGGTGGTAAATCAGGACAATGTAAGGCAGAAGGTAGTACAGGACAGGAATGCCATTTTCCTATCAGGAAAGCCTAAAAGAATGTTAAAAGAATGGCACAAAAGAAAAAAGTGAAAATTGTAGTTGGCGTGTTTTTTACAGGGTAGATTCAAAAGTAGTAGTAAAAGAGATTGAAGTGTCAAAGGCCTTGAAGTAAAGTATTTCCAAGCTAATAAAGATCTACTTTATTTGTAACTAAGTGAGGCATGTACACATAACTTCATCTTTTCACCACCTTTTGATTTTCAATCCCTTTAGGAAAGTGCTTCTCTGTCGCTGCTATTTCTCCACACTGTATCCTCCACTCACACCTGGAGGTGCAGATTTCCAACTCCCTGCTCTGTCCATGCCCCACCACCTGCTTATGCATTTCTCCCTCTGCTCCAGTTAGACATGGTCTTGTAAATACCTAGTGACATAAAACCAGGAGCATAATGAAATACATATAATTGTAAGTTTGTAGACTTTTATTCCACATTGTACAATTTTTTTTAAAGATTTCTTATTTATTTCTTTGACAGAGAGAGAGATCACAAGTAGATGGAGAGGCAGGCAGAGAGAGAGAGAGAGAGAGGGAAGCAGGCTCCCCGCTGAGCAGAGAGCCTGATGCGGGACTCGATCCCGGGACCCCGAGATCGTGACCTGAGCTGAAGGCAGCGGCTTAACCCACTGAGCCAACCAGGCGCCCCTGTACAATTTTTTAAATGGAGAATTATTTGTGGTAGTACATTGCTCAGAGGTATGAATATCTAATATAGAGACTGTTGGAAAAAAACGAAAGCAAAGTATCTTATATATAAGAAAACAAATCTTTAAAAGATCCTTCATAGATCCATCCATCTAATGAAGGGTAGTAGGATGGTAGAAAAGCATCCCCATGGGACTCCTAGCCACAGAGATATGGAGTTTGGGTTTCATTGGTTCTATTTGTCGGAGACCCGGAAAGGATATCTGGGCACTGTGTACTTGTATTTGACCTCACCCTATGGGTGGAAAGGGCCCTCAGAAGTCACTGAACCCAAACCCCACCCCACCCCCAACAACATGACCAGTTGTTCCTCAGCTGCCTCGTTCATTCCTTATCATAGAAAGTTAAATCAGAGCTCACCACCCCTCACATGAAGAAACTACCTCCCAGGACAGACCATTCCAACACTGGGAAGCTCTAACTGTGAGAAACTCCTTGATGGTGTTCAATCGAAATCTGATGCCTTACAATTTCAAACAGCTGTTAATGTTTCTGTTCTCCAAGGCTACAGAGAACAGTGCTAATCCCTGTTCTATGTAACGGCCCTCTAACTTTTGAAGATGGTTATCACGCTCCCTTCCCGAGCCTCCACTTTTCCATACTTGGCATCTCCTTCTTTCTTTAATCACTCTTCAAGGGAAATGGGACTCCACTATTCTGTTGTAACACAGTTTTCCTTGCAAAAAACAAATAAGTAAATTACATGTCCAAATCTAAATTACCAAGAGTATCATAATGAAGTTGATACTCACAATTTCTTTCATGATATTACATTTTAACTATGCAAATATAAAATGTTCAATCGGATATTTTCTTCTCCTTACCTACCAGAAATGAAGATAGTATGTGTGGTGCCTCCAAGGAACACTCCCATGTCTTAAGTGACTTAATACACACATGGGATAGATGGCACCTTGCCAGATAACTATTCATTCTGGTTAATAATACAAGCATGTAATATGGTTATTATCGCATAAATTATAGCAGTCACAAATTCAAACGGTTGTGATTCTTGAGCACCCCAATTTATAGACACATAATGCCACAGCATCATCCACATCCATTCTCAGGAAAATTCATAGTACCCACTTTATTTGAGTCCTTTGGCCTGCCTCCCTCATGTGATTTTTCTCCTAGGTGAATTCAGTATGTAGGCAAATGACATCCTTTCTATAATTTTCAAGCCCTTTCTTTTCAAATTGCGAGTCAAATAAGAAAGCACCTGTGCTATTATACACTTAAGATGGAACCATGCCTTCTTCAAACTAGCTAATACTCAATTGTGGCAAAGTTAGTATGGTACTATTCTTATACTACTTTTTTTTTTTTTAAGATTTTATTTATTTGACAGAGATCACAAGCAGGCAGAGAGGCAGGCAGAGAGAGACAGGGCGGGAAGCAGGCTGCCTCCTGAGGACCCTGGGATCATGACCTGAGCCTAAGGCAGAGGCTTTAACCCACTGAGCCACCCAGGTGCCCCCATATACTACTATTTTAAAAATGTATGGCGAAACTTTTATAATGTGTAAGCGTAATAGGGAAACTATTAGTGACCATAATGGCAAAAAAACACATCAGAATGGATCACAGCAAATGCCTGAACAGAAACAGGCAGGTCCATGATTGTGCCAGGTTATTAATTCCTTAGTTGATCAGGAAACTCTGAGAAGGGGGTGACAGAGGGGGTGGGGGTGGTTCTGGGAAAGCCAATCAAGAAAGAATGTATTTCAATATTTTAACAATCAGTAAAATGGTAAGGAACATAGCACTTGAATAATAGTCCTAGTAATGATAAATACTTCTCTGCTCCTATGCTTAAAGGACACAAGGATTCACAGGATTTTGAAAATACCAAAGAAAAGTCTTCCCAGTCTTAGTCGAAATTAAGAATAAACAATATTTTTCACATACGTGAGTAGGAAGCATTGAAAGCATTTGATCTTGACTTGGTATGAAATCAAAGATGTCTTTAGTTTAAAACCTTCATGTGCTATATCAGCACATATACAATTACTACCGACTTTAATCAAGAGAGAAGCTGTCTGACAAAAATTAACCTTGAAATAACCACTGGAAATATGATGAGATGAACAATTCATGAATGTGAGAATTATTCTCTATAGTGAGCTTGATTATGGAGAATGTAGTCTTGAGCCATGACAAAGTTCTAGCAGATATATAAATAACATTATAACCTTCAGACACCTCATAATTCACTGTGCTAGAAAAGACTTAGAAATGTTTGTGATAGTCCCAAATTATGGATATAATTGTAGAGACTCCCGGCTTTTCTCTTATTCGTGCTTCTATCAAGTGTAACGCATTTTGTGACTTTTTTTTTTTTCATACAAATCAGCCTCATTCGGAAATTTTACTAAAATTTATTTTCTTTTGCATGGTGGCACTATTTTTACAAAAAACAAAGTTTGGTTTTCTTGCTTCTTTTGTTTTATAACCACTTCCTGATAATTACAGTGAATACTATCATGTTGGCTTATATAGCAGGTGAATGACTACTAGTTCAGAATATGAGTTTCACCACATGCCAGATTCAAATCACAAAATCACATAAAATAATGGGACTTCTGAGTCACTCACATGTAGTCAAAATCCTTGAATGCCCAAAACTGACTGTATATGCCCTTGAAAAAAAGGTAATTTGAATGTCTTGACATATTTTATTCTTTGCAGACCTGGAACAATTGAAATGTTTTTGTTTTTCCTTTTTTTTTTTTTTCCATTTATAAATCTACCTTCACAGTGCTCCTTCTGCCAGTGAGAAATATGGTACTTACAGAAATTTATTTTTACAGAGTCTATAAATATTGAGTGAAAGCTGTTAAAACTATGGGAGACAAACCTCATCTGCACCTTTCAAAGAGTGACTGCACCTTGTAGGAGGGCAATAGCATGTATCAGATCTAAATTTGCTAAACAAAATTAGCTGCGTGCCATTGTTTGTCTTATCTCTTTCTCTGGCTCATGGTGTGCTAATTCTGGCCACAAGCAATACAGTAAGCACAGAAATAACTAATGCCCCTTTCACCAACAGTTGCATAAAATGTTTTGTCTAGTTCAATTTATCTTAGAGCTTTTTATACTTTCAAATTTCATCCTGTACTTAAAAAAAAAAAAAAAAAAGGTCACTAAAGAATGATACTGGAATACCAATCTCTTCAGTTTCTGTTAATTCTAAGTACACTTTTAGAGGTTTCACTGTATCACCAGGAATAATGGGCTACTAAATTTGAAGTTTAAACAACTGGGAAATATTATTAACTGCTCAGTTGATATTTTTACATAGTAAAACTGTAACTTGAAGTGCCAATCCTGTTATTGCTACTTAAATGTGTTAATATATTAGTTAAAATATTGCCATATATCTGAACTGAGTACTGATTTTAATTTAGATGCACGGTTTCATTCACAGCTAGTAATAATGTCTACTGTAGTTAAAATGGCCACATTTAACTTAGCCAGAGGGTTAAAGTCAACGACAGATTGTTATCCATGCTAAATAACAAATGATTAAAAATTCAATGAGCTATATGTTTCAAGGAGAAGGGCCTTAGTAATATAACTTTTACATACCAAAACTACAAGACTCCTTTAAATCACACATTATAAACTATAGAACTGTCCAAGGGACAGTATTACCTGACCCATACTTAAAAATATGATATCATGAAAATAGATATATACCTGGATTTGGCATAGTCATATTTACAGAAAATACTCTGAAAATTGCCGGTATGTATCACATATTTTCACCAAAAGACATACTGAAGTGCTTTACAGTGTGATTTTACTACAGTCTTTTTTTTCTTGAAACAATGTGTTCCTCTTCATTAACAGTGGACACCAACTACATACAGTAGAAAAAAAATAATTAAAATTACACCCAAAGTTCTTAGTAAAAGAGGAATGACATTGTTTCTTAAAATATATAATTTTTAAATATAGGAAGAGTTATCATAAAGTTGTTTTGTTTTGTTTTGTTTCAGCTTCAGAGACCCTCTCTTGCATTGGTGCATTCCAAGGCTCTGTTTTTATTTGCATTTTTATTTCTGAATTGTTTTAAAAGAAGTTCCCAAAATCGTATAAGTGCAGGACCCAAAACTTTGGATATACCTCTGTTTTGAAGCTTTTTCAAGAAGACAAAGCTTACGTGATTGTTTCCTTTAATATACAAAATACAAAGAACTCCAGAGAATCCATCAGAGGAGGAGAAATACAATATAACCTAAAGGATTTATTGGACAGGTTTCTTCACATGACTACAGGGAAAGCAAAAAGAACTGCTGACCCGAGGGCAGAAGGACTTGGTGTGCTAAACATCCTCTTCTCACACAGTGTGGTAAGTACAGTGGAGGGGCCGTGCCTTTGAGAGGCATCCCTAGCTTCTGTCACTTAAGCAGAAGGCAGAGCCAACTGGTCCTCAGGACAGCGCAGACAGGTAATCATACCAACTAATGCACCAGTCGGGCTTCACCCTCACATACTACTTCTTTATATCTCTATTTCCTCATCTACAAAGTAGGAACAATAACCCCTGACTCAAACTCTCTTCTCATGAATTCTTAGAGGAAAAACAATCAAGAAAGTTACAGGAGAATTCAGACAGAAGTGCTAACGTTTCCACGTCCAAGTCTCTCATGAACAGATTACTCTCCCGACTGTTAGATAATTTCAAAAGTTATATTAACTCTTTCAAGCCATTATAAACTAAGGTACAATTAGGATGCTGCAGTGACCTAGAATGGTTGACCTTCTTAGAACCTGGTAATTGAAGAAGAAATGTTTGGACGAGCATCTTTCACTCATAGAATCTGACCCTATAAACACTATAATCATTTCACCAATTTTCAGAATGCAGAGTAGATCATCTTAAAGAACAGCTGAAAGAATCCCAGTCACCTTTCAGTTTAGTTATGTTGAAGAGCTTTCTTCATAGGACACCTTTTAAATGGTAGGCACAGGTCTATTTGTCTATTTTAGGATACTAAGAAATCTGTTATAACAAAGCTGTATTATCGCATATATCTAGGTATAGAAAATATCACATTTTGTCTGGAACTCTTTTTTCATGAAATACTTATTAGCATCTCTCTGGAGGCAAATGTGCCTCCCAAAGGTTTGGAAAACTACTTAGTAATGTATTTTTTATATTGTGCTTTATTGGCCTCATCTATCCTTCCTTAAAAGAAAGGAGAAAGTTGACACCTTAGTCTTATAGGTCCTCCTGTTCCTAACACTGTCCTGAAATATATTGAAGAATCAGTACATGCTCACTGCTTAAACACTTATTAAAATTTTTAAACAGGAGATAAGAAATAGCAATGTAATGACACATAAAAATAGTGGGCCACTAAAAGTTACATTTAAGAATGGTATTCACATATATTTAACTCACCAAAAATAAAACCAACAGAAATACTTTGTACCACATTATGAACAGACTCTAAAAATGGGAATGGGGGCAAATGATATATTCTTGGAAACAATCCATTGAAAGAAATATCCTAGGACGCTCAAGAAAGCAACTAAAGAAATTCCCAGCATAAACATGTCTAATATCTATTATTAAGAATTCTATAATTATGTTTTAAGAACAGCTTACTTTGTGCACTATATGGTTTAATTACAAATAATAGCCACCCAGGAATGAGCTTAAAATTGTTTCAGCAAATGTATGTTATTTTTTCACTTAAAAAATATTTATATGTGGCACTGCATTTGTCTCCGCAGGGCATAAAAACTCCCGCTCTTAAAAAGTTGAAACTACACTGTGGCTCAAGAGTAAAGGCCAGATATGGATAAGGATTATAGGCTAATCAGTGAAAAGAAAATGTAATGAACAGGTATGATTTAAGGTAGAATTGAAAAGATTCAACTGCTTGAACAGGCAGAGTCACAAGTGAGCCATGAATTCCAAGGAAGGGGCAAAGCAAACGCAGAGACAACAAGCAAGGCACAGTTACAGAATACGGACTAGGTCAGTGTGGTTCTTAGGATACATCTTAAGAAAACTCTTAAGAATGGATTTTTAAAAATCTGAACACTATCTTAGTAGGCTTTGAACTTTACAATAGGAATCCATTGAAGGCTTCCAAATAGAAAGTAGGCTAATAAAAATATATTATAGATGGCCATCTGGCAGTGAAGTCTTGGCAGTGAGAGGACATCAGCAAGGGGACCAGTACAGAGGGTCTTGAAATAGCCCTACTCTGAAGTTTTTAAGCACTAGATGAGGTTAACAAAAATCTTCAGGAATAAGCTTTGATAAGCTATGTAATCGAATTCCCTTTTAAAAACACCAAAATGCGTTTAACAGCTTTAGTTCTAGACAACATGATAGGACAAAAGGAACTCCTGAAAATGGAAAGTGTGTGACTAAAAGAAATATTGTTCTGTTTTATTTTTATTTGGTTTTCTTAGGTCCCTATAGAAAGAAACTCATATTCTCATATTCTCTAATCCTATAGGGAAGAATACAAAATAATGACAAAGACAGATTTTAGTAAAAGGAGAGTTCGCCTAAAGCAAAATTGTCACTACCATCCATGACCTCAATTAGGCATTCCCCTGCTAGTGATGGCAACCATCCTGAAATAGAGAATTGTACTACTTATTATTGAAGCTCTAACTACACTAGATACAGTCACAGAACCTGGAGAGTCTATTGCCACTTTTTTCAGTCCTAACCAGCCTAACCATGAGATATCCTTAGCAGACCATCGATAACCAGGAGATGCATCTAGTTAAAGCAGGTTTAGAATCTCCATTTGTATCCTTAAGGCTTAAAACCTCAATGTTCACCTATACAGGATGTATATGGGCAAGACATCAGTAAAGGTCAGAAGAGTAGTAAAAATGGAGGTGAAACTGATTATTTACAAGTCTGATCATTGTGGGAAATACATGAGTGCTTATTTCACCATTCATTGTGTTTTCTTTAAGCACCTTTACACTATGTTTAAAATGAAACATATATAAACATTCATACAGCCTTGATACCTATCACTCTAACTTCCTAGACTCAGAAACGAAGTCTTGCATATTCTTGCCGGTGTTTAGTATGCTTCACTAACCCCTACAATATTGGGAATAACATGATTAACAGTAATGACCCCGAGCTATTTCTCACGGGAGAGGTTTAATGATGTCGCACAGGAAGTCCCATGGCATGTCTATGTTAATATTTTACGGGGGGTTCATTTTCATCTCAGATTCCTAACAGGAAGTGACTCTTCCTGTCAAAACAAGTTTCCAACCTCCCTTCTGTCTCTATGGCCCCTGAAAATGCTGATCAAACCCCAGAAAGCTTTGGCACTTAACGGAAAGACAGAGACAATCAGAAAGCGTTAAGGCGAAATCAACAACACTGCAAAGTAACAAGGTCCATAGGCAGCATCTTCTAGAAGGAGGCAAATGTGCCACAGAAATACATTTATAAAGTTTTAGTACTTAAAGCTTAGCTTATATACTTAATCAAAGAATATAACTGCGATCTTAGCAGAGATCTGAAGAAAGCAAGCCCAATAAAGCGTAGAAAAAATAAAGATCCTTGGTCCAAGGAAGGGCCTGGAAGAATCTGAAATATCCCCAGGATTTGCTGGTTAAGGGTCCCCACCAACTAACCAGCAAACTCACTGTCTATTCCTTATAAGCCATTTTATTTAAACTTGTATATTGCTTAACACAGAACAGAGATATAACCATTCTCTACTTCTTGGTCATCTTTATAAAGTCCCAGGTAAAAGAAAACCGTGAAGGCGCTACTATAAACAGATAACAGTGCAGATGCTCTTAGGTGACTTTCAGAATCAACACTCCCTTGATTCTTTTTTTTAATATGAATGTGTGGCAAGCTATAAAAACAATCAGTGATTATTTCTTAAATATAAATTAAGGATGATGATGATCCCACGGTCTTCCCCTTGAAAAGAACTTCTCAGTAGGATAGTTAGGCCTATAGTTCTGATCCATTTGTTTTCATTTCAACTTTGCAATTCTCTTTTAAAGCAAAACTACCTTGTATTTGTGTATCTTTTTAAGTGTCCACAACTTGAATTTTCAAGTACTTCTGCATGAGTCGAGGAAAATGATATTGGTGTCAGAAGCTTCCAGCTACCTTACATCACCTCACTTCTGCATGCTTACAGGTTCCTCACTTAAAAAATTATCAGACTGCACGAAATAGCTTCTAACTAGTGCTAGATTTCTGTGAAGTAAGCACAGGAGAGTGGAGGCAATAGTGGAAGGAAAGTGGGGGAGTGACAAAGTCAGGGAGCACAAAGCTATCATCTAGCTGCAGCTTTAAGAGAAGCAGCTCTCCCCCCACACACAGCCCCCACCCTTTACCTGTTTTAGATACCAGGGTTACACACGTGAATTCACTTGAAAAGAAATCCACTAACAAGATTAATTAAAAAACCAAAGGATTTCTCTTTCTAAAAGCTCTAAACACCATGTTACTGTCTAACTGAATTATTTCAAAATTCAAGATGTTAACCATTTAGGTTACCACCTTAGCCACCCTAATAGAGACTCAGAAAACTGAGACACGCAGCAAGAAGTCTAACCCAAGATCACCTAGAAAATGATTGTATGACCAGAATCCAATTCTTCTAACTTTTAGTGCTTTCCCCTGTAGCATCACACAACAGCAGGGCTGCTGTATTGCAACACACAGTTCAGGTGTGCACTCTTCCCATTAAATTCTATGTGGCTGCTGCCCCCTGGATTTGTGCAAAGCAACGGGCCTGCAGAATAATCACTTAAAATGAAAACCACTGTAAAACAATTACTATATGTTCAAAGAAAAAAAAACCACTCTACAATTCAATCGCATATATTTCACCTGTCATAAAAGTGAGACCATTCTCTTCCCTCCTAAAAAATTAATACAAAAAAATTTAATACAAATAGAAATCACTAGTTTAAGTGTCAATTATGAAAACAAGAAAGTGACTTTAAAGCTTTGAATAAAGATTTGGAAAATAGGCCAATTTGTATAATAAATATGTCAGAATTATCAAGAATTCAGAAAGAGAGAAAAAGACATCTACAATGAAATCTAAAAAGACCACAGAGCAATTCTGAAAAGTAATATTTTGGGGAAATGGATTTCAAGTACAAATGCTTTGGTTTAATGACCAAAAGGTTTTCTTCAGATAGAGGTAGTCTGCTGAAAGTTTACATTATGTTACATTGTGTTTATTTATATATGCATGTGCATACACTTTTAAATATATCAATTAACTTGTTACTGGAATGTATCTCAATATTAGGGAAGACTTTAAAGCCAGTTTTCAGAAAACTGCTATACAATGGACAAGTAGAGTATATTACATACATTTTCCCCTCAGGCACAGAAGCCAAGTCACAAAGACATGGAGTGAGTGCTCAAGGTATTAATAAAAAACTGGAGGAATTTGTCCCCACAATGTAGAAATCCTGATTGAAAGCACTTAGCCATGCCCTATGTCAAACTTAACCACAAAACGGGCAGTTAATGTGTCCTTCAAAGCAGGTAGCACAGCTACAGGCTCAGGAAACATCGATGTAGGACCTTTTCATTAAAAAGTAATAATAAGGAAAATTAAGGAATTGTCAGTATAAACTATAAACTCCAGTCAACAACTGCGTCAGAAAGCGTGAAAAGTATGGCTTTACTCCAAGTGCCCAATATTTAAAATAATCCAGAAAATGAGTGTTAGATAAGATGCAGTTTTGTTCCATATGGTCAAATGTAACACGGTAGAACATTCCTAAAATGATATAACCTGAAGAAAAGCTTGTAATATGATTAGATTCTGCCCTGAATACATACTCAGATCATTATAAAGGATAACAGTGGAATATGCTTGACAATTAATTTTTGTAGAACAGCTGTAGGTTTGAAAATGTATAAGCTAATTTTAATGTAAATATTAACATCTTTATAAAGCAGTATCTCTCAAAAGGGTGAAATCAAGCAGCAAGTGCCAACAAGGTTGCAGGTAACAGAACATCTTTTTGGATCATTTGCTTCATTTATGTTTTGGGCACTTACAAATTACACATAGAAATCCAACAGCAGCAGAACACTGTAAAATAAAACAAAAACTTGTTGCTATTTTTAATATCTTAAATTTTCTTAATAACTGGCTTGAAATAATATAAATACGACACCACTTTAAAGCACTGCAATGTTTAAGGCAGTCTCATTCAATTTATTATCTAAAATGTGCACCTTGCATAGTCATTAATCTAAGGTGGTTCTAATCACAAGGCTTCAGAGAATATTTAGAGCATAATTCCTTACATCCCTAGTATTTCTTAAAAGGGGGTAGTCTACCTTCTATCCTTGGTCAAGAGGGGAAAAGAGAGAAAGAGGGAAGAAGGGACTTCTCTGTAGAAAGATCTGGCCTTGGAGTCAGGGTTTCTGAGATGTGCTAGTGATCTTGGATCGATGCCTTTTTATTTTCTTTCAGGAATAAATCTGCGCAATGGAATGGGTTGCAATTGTCCAGCCAACCAGCCATATCAGATTTATCAGAAAGAAAGAATGAAAACTGGCTCAGAGGACTCCTGCAGTGGCTGAGTGGCAGGTTGCTGGGAAGGCACACACACAAAAAGAATACACTTGGTGGTGGAGGGGAAAATATATATATTCACATGTGTAAACTCAATAAATAATAAGATGTAAAGAAAGAATCTACAGTAATGGAAAGGGTGAATGCATAAGACAGATGATAAATAGTACCTCTATTTAAGAACTAAAGGCATGAAAGCTCATGAATACTAAATATTTGAATCCACTTTAAGGAGGAAATATGATTTTTGCCTCAAATGAATGCAAACTCTAAAAATCAGTCAATGCAAACTTAGTGTGTTCAGGTTAGTGTAAAAAATACATAAATCTTCCATGAAGTGCATGCCCTGGTAAATATTCTAATGTAATTTCTTAATTAAGACACATTTCCCATGACTAAATGAAAAAATACATAAAGCGCTAAGTACTGATTTTCTTAAAAATTGATTTTTCTATGCACAAATGATTAGAATAAAAGCAGTTTAGTTTAAATGGGAAAGAAATCAGTAGATGAGGAATCATGACACAACCAGTCATTCAATTTTATCCTAACAGTCCATATTATAGTATTTTCAATTTATCTGCAGTTATAATAGGTATAAATTGGTTTAGAAACATTCTGAAGAAAAAATACCTTCTTCTAAAATGATTCTTTTTACATACATAAGAACTTCAAAACTAAGAGAAGAAAAAAAATAAAACAGTATATCCCGTGGGTGTGCTTACAGTAAACACGTGTAAGAAAGATTTCTTTTTCCTGTATTTATGTATTTGTATTTAAGATCTTTTTCATCATTTATCTAAGTTTTATTAACTTTTTTCTTCTCAAATGTATAGAAACTGACCTTAAGTTTGAAGATCTCTCTTAAATATATAGGGAAAAAAATCTGTGTTATTTTATAGTATGAAAAGCAGAACTAAGTTACTTGCAAATAAGAAATGGAAATTGAACTTGTTTATCCCATATCTATTGAGGTATGTAAGAGCACTGCTTCAATATTATATATTGCATTTCAATACAAAGGTAGATACTATTTTTTAATCATGCCAGGAAAAGATGATTTTTGAAGTTATCTCTTTTGGTGGTAAAGGCTTTATAATAGTCATATAAATGGCCTTTGGCTATATACACTATTTCAAGATAAAATGAATTACTGGAAATAAGACAAAATTCTTAAGACATTTAAAAATTGTCTTCTCTAAAGCTGATTTCTTTTCCCAAGCAAGAGGAGAAAAAAAAAATAAAAACAGATCCTTTTCCATTACAATTGTTTTAATAAATATCTTAGATCTATACAAGGAATGGTCCCCCCACCCGGATCTTTATTCTGTTCACATAGAGCAGTAAATAAGGTGCATTCCTTCTGCTTCTTAAGAAATTAGCATTTCAAAAATATGCCACTTTCCCCTGAACTCCAAGCGTGTCTAATAATGCGAGAAGCAGATTGTCTTCCCTCGTTTCCTTAATTTGTTTCATCTAAAAGCAATTCACTCAACATCTTGTCGCCCTCTGGCAGCTTAGTTTACTTATCCGCACTTAATTTCTCATTTGGACCAAAACAAACTCCTCCAAACTGCTACTGACTGCTAACCGCGAGAGGGGAGACACGCAATATGTATTTACTTGGGAACACAGAGCCTCGCACACACAGCCACAGACACACAGAGCCTCACTCACACTCCAGACAGTAACTTGGTTTTGCAAAAGCACTATATTAAACCCAGCTGAACTTTCCTTGCCAGGTGCGGCTGGGTGGGGGTGGGATAGGGTGAAAAAAAGAAGTCCCCGGGGGCATTTGCAGTTTCCAGTGGATCACCTTAGCATGCGTGTTGCAATTATACTAGGGATGCACCCGAGAGCTTTTCTTTGTGCGGCCCTTTCATCTAGATCACTTTGTGTTTTGAACAAGTGAGACTCGCCTTTGTGCCCCTAGAATTTCAAGTACAGAGTCACACACGGAACAACAATGGCACGCTAATCCTCGCGTTCTAAATGGGCTCACTTGTGGGTCTGACAATTCGCGGGGGGAAGCGAGAAGAGACCAGCGAGGGCGCGAGGCGGTGTCGCCTGAGACGAGGAAGAGGACAGCTGCAGAACTAATTTGGATTACATTCTTTGCAGAAATTCTGAAAAGGGCTTTTCGGCATAGCTCAACCCTGCGCCACACAGTTAATACCAAATTGCCGCGGACTCGGAGCCGGGTCCGCCAGTGGCTGAGGCTGAACCAGACAGCCCCCAGTAGGTTGCCTCGTAGAAATTCCTCTCGGCTAAGTCTGCATGTCGGTAGCAAATGCTTTTGAATGGGTCAATGTGCATAATCAACCCATTGAGGGAAAATATGAAGGGACTCGGAGTGGGGAGGGAGATAAAAAGGGATGTATCTAAGAGGCCGCTTGGAATCTCAAGTCCGTGTTGGTGTAATTCCGGAGGTGGCTGGAGCGCGGGACCTGGTATGCATGAAGAATTTCGGAGTATTTGGGAGGGTGCAAAAGGCTAGTACAAACGGCGCACACTGGTGGCATTCGAAGGTCATTTTAAAAGGCTCAAAGGATTGTTAACTTGTTATTTACTAGGCGAGGAGGGGTAGGCGGCGGGGGCGGAGCGGGAAAAACCACAGCGCGTTGTTTTCTTGGTGAGGTCAGAAGGACACCCTCCGGGGGCCTGAAACTCTCCTATCGCCACTCTCGGGGGCTTTATCTCCTCTAGCTGCCTCCCACGCTCCCGCGACCAGCCCCGGATGGTTCCGGAAATCTCCCCCGCTCTCCAAAAGGCCACCTTTGGCTGCATCAGACACCGGTCCTCAGTCCTTTCCTGTCCCACTCTCATCCCCAGGAAACTCAAGTGTCAGAAACTTTGAGCAACCTCGCACGGCAGGTGCTGTCCTTAGCCCTGCCCGCCGCGGTGCGCCAGCCCCACCCGGCTGCCTCTCGGGGGTCAATTAGCCTTTCGCAAGTCCGTCTACCTGGGGCTCAAGCTTTCCTGCAAACAGTGGCAGCGCAGTTGCGCCCGCCTCGGGTTAAATCAATTCGCGCAACGGGTCGGCTCGGCAGCCGCGCCGGGCAGTCAACAGAGAAGTTGGAGGGACTCCGGCCAATAGCAAGTTGAACTACAGGAAGAACTCTTCCTGAAGCCAAACAGCAACCGACGGGAAGGCCGGGCTCCCGGCTCAAGTATGTCAACACCCCCCCCCCCCCATACACACACACACAACCTTTTTTTTTTTTTTTTAAAGAGAGCACGCAGGCAAGCAAGCTCCCTCAAGTCAATGGGGCGAAGGCTCCGGGACGCCGGCGTAGGAGGCCCGGAGTTCTGTGCCCTCCGGCCGAGGCGCGCCCTCCTGCCGCGCTCCAGCTGCCCAGGCTGGGCTCAAGTCGAGTCTGACCCCCGCATGCTCCGGGCGACAGGGGACGCAGCGGCCTCCGGCAGCGCACACAGGTGCAAAGCGCCGCTCTCGGAGCCCCACGCCCCACAGCCCTCCCGCTCTCAAGAGGCCCCGCTGACACCGCCCGGGACTTCAGCCCTTTCGAAGCCCGGGCGGCGAGCGCTTCTTGGAAGCTTTTACTCTCGGGGGCCCGGACGGCCGGAGGACCGTCTCCTCTTAACTCGGGAATTGTGTCCCCCATGTCCCACACAACAGGCGGGGCCAGAAGGGATCCCGCTTAGGCTCACAGAAAACGTGCGAGAAAGAAAAAAAGGGAGGGGGGGGTTTGAGGAGGAAGAGAAAAGGGACAGGGTCGCAGAGTGACCTATCACGGTAAACAAAACACAGGTACACAGAAAGGTTAAGTTTGGGGATAGAAAGAGGGATGAATGGAAGCGCGAGGAAGAGGCCCGGGTGGCGTGCTCCCTCCACGCCTGGGAGCCACAGGGTCTCTGTTTGGGCGAAGGGGCGAGGGAGCCACCCGGGCGCAGCCGAGCCCGCGGCAGCAGGTTCAACAACTGAGCGCGAGAAGGAACCGCGCGCGACCCACCTGACTGAGAAGCGTTGGGCTGGACGGTCCCCGCCGCCAGGAGAAGGCTCACCCAGACCCACAGTCCTGTCGCCAGCTTCATTTTTTGGAAGTCTCAGGTCCCGTGCTGACAATTACATGTCCAAATGGCATATCCCCTTTCGGGCACGCGGAGGAGATCCCTCAGCCAGGCGCGCCTGGGGGCGCGAGGGGAACCCGCGCGCGACTTGCGCGGTGCACCCGCTCCGAGCCGGGGCGACCGAGTCAGCGCCCGCGGGTCCAGGGCCGGGGACCGGAGGAGGGGGTGAGTGTGCGCGCTGGTGTGCGCGTGTGGGAGTGTGCTCGAGTGTGTGCGCCTGGGGCTCCGGGCCGGACTGTGCAGCTATTTTCCCGTGTGAGCCTTTGCTTTCTCGCTCCCTCCTCACTTTCTCTCACTGGTTGGTCAACAATAAAAAGGAAGGGGGAAAAAGGTTTCCAAAAAAAGTTGATTGCAAAGAGGCGGTAGGTTTCCGGCCTCTCCCCCCTGCCGGGCTATGTTCGGCTCCCTTTTCAGTTTCCTTGCACCTCCAGTCCAAATTGGGAGGGAATGGGAGGGCGGCGGGGGGGAAGCTTCTCGCTTCTCCCCCGATCCTGTCCTTCTTTTTCCTGTCAGCTTTCCTCACACTTGTCCGGCGGCTGCGGTAATTAAAGCTCCGAGCGTCATTTCCAACGCTCCGCGGTCTCCAGCTGCAGCCCCACAGAGAAATTAATAAGACTCCGGGACTGGGGGAAAAAAAAAAAAAAAAAAAGGTGGGGGGGGCGGATAAAACAACCCTCCACGCAACCAGGCTGGCTCTGCTCAGCCGCGAAAACCCCGCCCCCGCTCTGACCCAACTAGTCCCGCCTTTTCCCCCGCCCCCACCCTAAAGGGAGATCTTATTGGCTCAGATACTCCCCAAAATTCTCAGTCTCAGGAGTTGGGAAAACACCTGTCTGGGAGCGGGCGCGTGCTGGTGGGGGCCGGGGGAAGCGGGATTTAAAGGGCTCACCCGAGACAACAGACTGAAACGGAGGCCCGAGACAGCTGGCCTGCGGAGTGTGGAGACCACCAGAGAGTGGCTTATGGGTGTATATATATACGTGTGTGTGTGTGTGTGTGTGTATTTTTTTTTTTACAAGAAAATCATTTTCTCTATTGTCCCACCGTGTTCATCCACAGACTGGACCTAGAAATAGAAGAAAAGAAAACGTTGCTTCAAGCATAAGGCCTTCACCCTTCTCTAACCCTTCCTGAGCTCCACATTCAAAATAATTTACTGGTTTAGCAACCGGTAGCCTCTGGTGGTTAGGTGGTCCTGGGAATATAATCACCTGTTTTCCCAACTATGCCATCTCGCCCATCATTCTCACCCTCCCAAACTGACCACATTTGCATAGCTACATCCTTTGATTTTTCAGACTTTGTCTTTTTACCTTTTCTTTGGACTCTAGGATAACTTGGTTTGGGGGTCATTGCCATTGAGCAGATTCTCGTCCAAAGCTATGCATGTGGTTCTACAAGCCTAGAAATTGTCCCACTCCTCAGCTGTTCAATGTGTTCAACTGAAGGCCATGCCAGGACATAACCAACACAGATGATTAGACTTATTCTACAGTGGACCCAACTTTAGGCTCTTTCTGTATTGTTACTCAGCAAGTCCACACTCCCCAAAACCCAGTTTATTGCTAACTATAAGAGTTCCTTTGCCTTTCTTGATTAAAAAAAAATATATATATATCCCGAGATTGGGTCATATCAGTGTACATATCCCTTGCCTTTTACAGCTCTGAAACTGTATGCTGGGCAGAGGCCAGCACCTCCTGGGGGTAGTAGGTTATTGGTTTGCTATTTGCACAGGCATTCTATGTATGAATTATTTTACATTTTATGTTTCTCTAGAAGCAGAAAATATATAAATAAAAAGTATCAGGGGACCTTAAAAATCAAGCCACCTCACTTCTCACTTGAGACCTTCCCATCCCTCCCCCACATCTTTTATCTGTAGCCTTGTCCCTCAAGAATTTTCATGGAGCTGAGAACAGAGAGAAATAGCAGCCTCATCCCAGAAACCTAAAGCCTTCCCTTTCTTAGGCCCACAGCAAGGCACAGGCCCAGAGAGGAGGCCAAGCAAGCTGAGAATGCTGTTTCACCCAGAAGCAGCCTGGTGCCTGAAGAAACTAAACCCAGAACGGACGATGGTGACTTGACCAGAGTGGTACTGATTGCTTCAGAACTGTGCACACGGCTGCTCTTTGGGATTATCTTTGCTTTCTATTTTTATCACCCTCCCTCTCTTATTTTCTTTCCTTTCATTCAATCTCTTCTCAGTCTCCTTTCCTTAAATCTGCTTCTGCTCTTGGTGATGATGCTCAAACACCTCTCTTTCATGAAAACTACTTATTTTTAAAACTTTCCTTCTGTCTCTAGAGTAACAACTTAAGTATTTAAAAACAAAAACAAACAAACAAAAAACCTTCCTGCTTTGGGGAAAGTTTAAGTTTCTATATTTAAAAAGGTCTTGTTTCTGATAACAGTTACGTTATAAGAAGTTGAAGAAACTGTGTATTTTAGCTTAAGTTGAGGAAAAAATTTATGGATAATTTAGGTTGTTGTTTTTCTACATGTGTCCATTGTGATAGTTTTTACTTTTTCATCAATTTTATAGATCTTCTGTAGGAATTCTCCTATATACCTTTGTCTCACCCATGCATCTTCAATAACTCTTGGCAAAAGAGAGATTTCAATTAATATTCACTGGTAAAAAACAATAGTCTAAAATTGTTTGGATGCTTGACAGTCTATGCAAGGCCACCACCAATTAAATTACCTTGCATACCCATGGGGGAGGGGGATTCCGATTGAAACAATGATTGCTATCTAGTCGAAGTCGGATATTTGATGAGCAGTCAACAAAATGAATTGGCATGAAAGTTCTACCCAACAAAAGCATCTCCTGTTGCTTTTGATGGTGACTGGTCTACTCAATCAAAGTCCAGTTTATATAATTTGATTATGAGACTACAGAGACTTAGCTAGGAAGCTAGTACCCTGTGTGGAACAACTGGAAAAGTGAGAATGTAAAAGCCATGAGCTAGAGTCAACAGTTAATTTTTTCTGTGTCTGGTCTCATTGGTTTCCCATCTCAACTGAGTCATCATCAGAAAGGAACACCAGAGTAGGGATATTTGCTATGGGATGTGGACAGAGCACATTAAATCCTCTATGATTGCTAGGGGATTTCTGAAATGGATACTTTGGTTTCTTCACCTTTCCACGTATCCTTACAATAATTCTTAATCAGCCAGATTAACAAAAATATGTTGCTATTATTTTCAAATTGGAAAAAAAACAAATCTGAGTAACCCAACGTATTACTTAGAAAACCTCAAGTTTGCATCTGAATTTACCTGCTCGGTATCCGTTTTCTAGTAACTCTCCTCCCCTCGGTTCTACATTTTTAACTCGGATTTACCTCCATGCTACAACACCTTCAACTCCTTTGTTCCAAGTTGGGCCACTCAAAATACTAAGTTAGACCAGTCAAAATGCCTTGGTCAATTGTTAACTGGTTGATAGATGGTCACTCCACAGAGTCTCTTCCCGGGGATTTTTGTGCATGGGAAAGAAAGAGTTCCCATTAACATTCGCTGATGGCTTCTGAGACTGGGAAAAAAAAAAAAAAAAAATTCCAGAACTGACCTATGTGTCCTTCTATGTAGGTATGACCAGGCTGCATTGAGAAAGAATGAAGGTGCCATTTAAAAGGAGCATGAGGGGGCACCTCGCTGGCTCAGTTGGTGAAGCAACTGCCTTCCACTCAGGCTCAGGTCATGACCTTGGAATCCAGTCCAGGGATCTAGGATTTAGCCTGTATCAGGCTCCATGCCCAGTGGGGAGTCTGCTTCTCATTCTCCCACTGCCCCCTCTCTCCCACTTGTGCTTTTGCTTGCCTTCTCTATCTCAAATAAACAAAATTAAAAATCTTAAAAAAAAAAAAATAAAAAGTAGCACACGCTCTTTCTGAAGGTCTGAAGAATATTCAAGATTTTTCTGTGGCTTTGTTATTTGAATCCCCCTTTTCTTAAGTTAGTTCAATTTCTTATGTGTTACCTGAAACCAGAACACAATGAAACCGTAAAAGGAGTCCAACTTCAGTGAGATCATATAGGCCATCATACCTCTTGAGGAAGATACCTTGCTATGGCCCAAATTCTTCTCATGCTTTCCTTGGCTAAAGCCATAACCCCAACATAAAGATTCCTTTGGTCTTTGCTACTTCCTCATATGGCACTTCCTAGTTCCTGTTTTCCATTCATAATAGAATTCAAGGAGAATCTTGATGTCATGAGTGACAGAATGCTACTGGTGGGATAATGCTACTGGGGAGGAACACAGTGATCTCCAAGTTCAATGCTGAATTAGATTTATCACTTTGTACCAGAGTCTTCCTAGATCACTCCACTCTCCAGCTTGTTTCTAAGACTTCCCTAAAAGTATTAGATTAGAGCTTGCTGCTTTAGCCATTTTGCTATTGGTCATAAATATAAATTTGGGGCAAATATCAACCAAGAAAAGAAAACAAAATCTGGTCATAAATCAATTTTCTTCTCCTGAACATTCAAAAATAACAGGATAGGATCCTAATTCTCTACCTTCTGTCCATTATCGTCTTCATCATCATCTTGCTAAGTTATTTTGTGATCACAAGCAATTCACTTCATATACCTGAGCCCTTTGCCTCATCTTTAGAGGAAGGGATTGTTAGGTCCCAAATCTAAGGCTTCATGAATCTATGATGTACTGATCACCTACGAAGTACAAGTCATAATTTTCACAGACGTTAATTGTTTCTTATATTCCTTCCTCCTTGTCCCCACTTACCCACTTCTTCATCTGGAGCAAACAACACAACCACAGCCTTAGGAAATATTCAGAGAAGCTCACTACATTACTGTGAAGTGCTCAAGATTTTAGACTTTCCTATTTCATCAGGCCAAAAGAAATTTTGGTAAATGCCAATCAGATTCAGTATTATGACAGTGAAGCAGATGATAGATGCAGTACTGGTAGTATTTTTTAACTGGTTTTTGTTTATTAACTAGCAATTAAAATAACATCTTCTTAACCCTCAGAGTTCTGAAATTCTCTGATATTTCTGGTAATGTTCAATGTGTTAAAGCTAAAAAAAAAAGCTTTAAAAGTTCAAATTTTTTTTTAAATGCGTGACTATACCGTAACAAAAGAAATGTTTTTGTTATTGCCTTAGTGAATTTAACATCCAAAGAGGACCTCCCTGAGAATATTTTCATTTTGGTTAGTAAGTGTTATTTTCTGTCTATGTGTGTGATTAAGCCTTAATTTTTTAAGTGCTAAGGAGGAGGGACTGAACATAAATAAATTAAATCTGTGTTGCTTTTATGTTCATTCACCAGTGTCTGTCCAAGTTCTTACAGACATTTTTTGGTTTGTGGTTGAAACTGCAAACCAATTTCAGCCCTGTGGACAGAGTAGTCTTTTCCAACAAAGTTATGCAAAAATGATTTTCCAAGGGAAACCTTTTCCTGTTGTGTATCTGCTTTATATATCTTCTTAAACTAAGTTCTTATGTCCTACATAGCTTTTTCTACTGTTTTGTAAATTTTTAGATAAAGTAAAACTTCAGTAACAGCTGCCAATTGTAAACTAAGAAGAAAAAGGACATTTCTATTTTTGCATGTTTATATATTTATAAATGAGTTAACTAGTGAAGTTACTTATTGAGGCTATGATTGTACCTGGCCTAAAATCTGAACCAAGAAAAAGTTTGTTAGTTTCTTTTTCAGGTAGCTTCTTATTTGTACTTCCTTTTTTCTGTACTGCTAAGTTGGCAAAGAGCTTGATCATGTTATGGCTAAGACATAGATTTCTTGAAAGAATCTGAAGAAGTTACATTTGCCATGCACATGAAAATAGCTGTTATTCTAAGGTCACAAAGAGTTCTTGGAATTTTTCTTGAATTCCTGCCAAGTAGTCAACTAACATAATCTGTTAGAAACTGTGTTTTTTTTTTCTTAATCTCAGATTTGTATAGGAATGGATGAATCTTCATAGCTTCAGCAAAAAAAGCTCAAATAGTTCAGAAAGGGCCCCAAACTTGTTGAATCTTCTTTCAACACTTGAATAGCCTGATCTATTATCTCTGAGTATTACTCCATTCCCTTTTCTTCAGTATAGTTCTCCAAGTCTCTGGTGCCTGCCCCAACCAAGCCTCTCCTCATCACTGAAAAATCTGTCATGAGGCCCAAGACATCTGCCAGGTTCTCTTCTTGGTCTTGGTCCCTAATGAATCACAGTTTTCTAATTTCCCAGGTTTTGCATCTTAAGAGAATATCCCATGTTCCAAAACATTTCAAAGAAATGGGCCCAGTAAAGAAGCTGCCCAAATTACTGAGTCACACAAAGTAGTAGCAAAAGAATTATAATAAATGGCAGAAGTTAAACTTTTCATCACGTTCGATGACAAGGGAGAAAGCACTAATAAAAGGATAAATGGTGTTTTTATGTATTTTCTACAGAAGGATGGTTATTAACTTATAGTGATTGATCTATAAATGTTTTTTCCTTTTGACTGGCTGTAAAGATCTGTAAAGATTCTAGAAAAACAAACTCTGCTAGTATATCTTTGCTTATGAGGTCTTAGATTATCATTGGAAAAAACCAGCCTTGACTATAGTTTGATTCACATCCCCTTTGAATGAAACCCTTGAAACTGCTGATAACAACAAACATATTAGTAATGTGCTACTAGAGGAAAGCAATATGGCTTAAGAAAGATACAAATATCCCAACAGCTGATAATATTGTACTTGGTGCAAAAAAATAGCAGCATCCAATTTAATTTTATTAAGATAGGGAAAGAGGTCAGACTAGATAATACTTGGAATCTGAGGTAAGAACATCAACTTAAAACAGTTTTAACAAGGAAAAAAATCTAAAAATCTAAAAAAAATCTAAAGCTATATAAAGTTAGAGAAGTATTTTTTGTTCAGTAAAAATTTTACCTAAGTATAATTGTGAACATTTACTTAAACAATTTTTTTTTAAGATTTTATTTATTTGGCAGACAGAGATCACAATTAGGCAGAGAGGCAGGCAGAGAGAGAGGAAGGGACGCAGGCTCCCTGCTGAGCAGAAAGCCCGATGTGGGGCTTGATCCCAGGACCCTGGGATCATGACCTGAGCGGAAGGCAGTGGCTTTAACCCACTGAGCCACCCAGAGGCCCCTACTTAAACAATTTTTAAACAGCATAGACTTTTCCAAATATATGGTCTATTTAAAATCATTATATGAAGAGGCTATGACGCCATATTACATATACTGTTCTGGCTTTCCATCATGACGCTAACTTACTTTTAAAATAAAACTAATTTATAAGCAATTGGTATTACTCAGTGTAAATTGTTGAATGAAGAAACATTCCACTAGATACTACATTGTAATATTTGCTTACACTGTATAAAGTATTGCCATGGACAGCTTGTGTATTTTATGTATATTTTCAAGGAAATTATATTAACAGGTATTATGATGTAAGGTATTAATATTTATCTTAGCTAAGACATGCATACTGACTCCACATTCTTTCTGTGTAGTCATTTCAGGTAAACACTGATACAGAAAGAAAAATGTTCTTTGTCTAATCAAATACTAGAAGAAAATAAAACAATTGTGATAATTTATTGTTGTCTGTTAGATAGAGTGAGAGGGTAAGAGAGGTCTGCTTCATACAGCTTAATGTGACTTTGTTAAATGAACACTTTTAGACAAATGGAATCACTACTTGTCTTACTGCATCTGCTTTTCACTCTACTCAGGAACTCCCCAACACGCTAGAGAAGAGGTTATGCCTTACACTGGAAAATAATGATCATTGTCGATGTTTTCCGTCTCCATTATTTCTTTACAGAAGTGTTCCAAATACTGTCATTGTGTTCTTTGAATCATAACTCTAACAGAGTATTATTTAAGGACCATAAGTCAGTGAGAGTATTTACCCCTGCATCCAAAAGTCATTTTCATTTAGTCTTAATGCGATTACATTTAAGCATAACCTTACTTTCTACTATTTGCTATAAAATGGATACATATTAGCCACTGACATACACATTTATATATAGGTACATGCATATGTCCATAGTTTCACCCTAATTTTTGCTAGATATGAAAAACATTACTTTTTACTTCCTTCTATCTGAAATAACTAGTATTCTATTGTCTTTTTTCAGTGTAGTATGCCCTGACACTTAGGTTCAGTGGGTTGGGCCGCTGCCTTCGGCTCGGGTCATGATCTCGGGGTCCTGGGATCAAGTCCCACATCAGGCTCTCTGCTCCGCAGGGAGCCTGCTTCCTCCTCTCTCTCTGTCTGCCTCTCTGCCTACTTGTGATCTCTGCCTGTCAAATAAATAAATAAAATCTTTAAAAAAAAAAATTCTAAATATTTCTAGAAGTATAACCTCTTCCTTTTATCCTTTCCCAAATTTTCTCTCCTAAAAGATTATGTTTAAAAAAAAAGAAAAGTATACTTTTATTTTTAAATGAGGAAGAAAATAAAAATGAGATTTTATGAGCACTGCATTTCACTACCCTAAGTAAGGTCAGCAAATATCAATGAGAGCAGAGTGTTAACTACAAAAGCAATCAAGAGGTAGACCATAAAAACATTATACTTTAAAATAAAAATTAAAAATACATGTTTTAGGTAATCAAAATATTTTATGCATATATGCAGTTGTATTATACATTCAAAACTGTGACTTGAAAAGGTCGTCCTGATGAAACTCCCTGCTTCTTTCCTAAATATATTTGAAGTGAATGAAATTTACCAATAATATAAAATTGGCACTTTTATTTTTTTTTTAGCCACATAAATAAAATCAACATAGCTGTCAAGATAAATATAATTATTTCAAATATTTAAATAGGAACTGTCGCTCTATCTGCCTTTCAGTAAACAATGACTAATTGTGCTGGCTCAAACTATACCTTCAAGATTGGAAGGCACAGATCCTGGAAAGATACTGAAGTTGGTTCCCACTCCCGTGGCCTTCACTGTACATTAATCAGAAGTGTTTGCTATGCAAATCTTGTCATAGGAAGCAATTATGGTTGTTCCTAAACTGACCTCATGTTTATTTATTACTTCAGCTTTTTACTCCCAAACTTGTCTGATCTTTTCAAACACACACAATTTTTATATTGCTTTTAAAAGGTACACAATACAGTTATTTTTCATTATTTGCACCTAATATAAACAGAGAAGCAATGTGACTCTTTCAATCTGCAATGCAGTACTTAGTGAGTCTGAATAATATTCCAGTGACTGTTCATTCAAACTCTTTTCACCCCAGGGTCTCTGTTAGGATGAAGAGGCCCCTTTAATAGCTTAAGGCCATGACACCTCGTTTGGTCCTACTCTGCAACATTAGCTGATAACTAATGAAGACTGTCAGCTACAGTACACTAAGCAGAGAAAAAAAGTATTTCTAGAGCAGAGTTGCTGAAAGTAAAAGATACCAAAAAATTCAGTGCTAACCATTTATTTACATATTCTTTTCAACCTTACCTGCCCTCAGCAAGTGCAACTACCGTGGAGGGATTGTGTTCATCAAGAAAAACTGTCTGAAGGCATAAATCCACAGTCGATAATAGCAATAATGCTCTTTAACTGACTGATATTACATTGCCATAGGAAGTCCCATTCTGTGACTTGTGGTTGAGCAAGAGTGGCATCCAGTGGCCAGATAATTGTTACCATGATTAAAGTGTTATGGGCAGTTCAGGCAAACAATAAATATGAAAGGCTTCAGATGCATTTAGCTTAAACAAAGGAATTTACTAGGCAAAAACAAAGGAAATGCCTGCCTCTGTTTCCAGAGCAACCCTAGATCAAGTCTAGGTCATAAGACTTGGCTCTGATGACTAGTGAATACTGGCAATCTCTCCACCCCTTAATAACCTCAATTTAGGATACCTGTTAACTGTCTACTATATTGAATCCATTAACAATAACCTTGATACACTAGAAAATTTCCCCATGATGAACAAGACATCAATTCTATGAAAAATAGCCCACAAAATCAAAAGGTGTAAAGCAAAACTGATAACATGTCCAACGTTCCTTATCCCCTGTGTCAAATATGACCCCTCCTTGTGGCATGTTACTGACATTTGGGATCGGGTTGGTGTTGTGGTAGCATGACTGTATCTTGGATTTTTGCCCCAGAACTTTCACTTACTGGCAAACCCAAGGAATCCTCAGAAACCGATGATTACTTTCTGGGGTTTGTGAGGCTTCAATGTGATCAATAAAAAGCTTCCAACCCAATCTTTGGCCCAGAGTAGATACCAAATAATGAAAAGGCAAGGACAACTTCTGTACCTAGCTTTCTGCATTCAAATCCTGCCTCTGACCCTTACAAGATGTGTGACCCGAGGTAAGTTGTTTCCACAGCCTGGGTATCAGTTTCCCCGTCGATATATGGGAAATAATAATAGTGTCTGCCTCCTGGGATCATAATGAGTTTTAAATGAAATAGCACACTCAAATGTTTACAAGAGGGCCTGGCGTACAGAAAACACTCAGTACATATTACCCTTTAATCAAGTCGTAGCCTTTACATGCAAAAGGAAGTTTACTAATCGTAACAGTAATAAATGCTCTGTAGCCCCCCCATTCTGATTATACTTAGTCCTAAATGACTTCCCATCTGATATTGGTTTAAGTAGTGACATACATTTTTTCAGTGGGCAAACCATGAGAAGAAGTAATACAACCTGATCAAAGTAAATCAGTACCATCTAAGCCAAACCTTAGGAAGCAGGAGGATTCTGCCCAATTCAGGGAAGAGTAGGTGAGGTAAAAGCAACAGCAACAGCCTGAAAGGAGAGGTGGAAGTATACAAAATGTATCTTGGTGAGAGTGAAAGAGAGAGAGATTCATAAATTGAAGAGGTAATTGGACCAATACTTATTTTATCAAAATGCTTTTCATACACAGCGTTGTTAAGTGAGACACACCTGACCACCACCTTCATTTTCCACTTTTGTTTTACCTTATTTGATATAGGATCACAGCTATTTAGAATTTTTAGGAACTTATGACATCATCAACACCACTCCTGTTTATTTACCTGGAGACACTTTTTTTTTTTTTTTTGGAGGAGGTGTGGGGCAGAATGAGAAAATGCCCTATGGGGAAGGCTCTCACATGTAGATACACTGGGGACGTTTCTTTGGAATATTAGCGGCTTACTTCCACCCACATGAGGCTGCAGGTGGTCTTAACTATTCTTGGCCATCTTCCTCCTTCCCCCTCTTCCAGCCTTATGACACCTTAACTCTCACTTCTCTCCGTGACACTTCAATGAAAAAAGTATTAGGGAAAAAAATAACTTTTAGAATAATTATTAAAAATTTTCCCATAGCATGCCAGGTTGTCATATAGTCCAGGTTATTATTTGATTCTAATCTACATAATTATTTTTCAGTAAAAATAACTCATTTTTTTTGAAAGACCAAAGTATATTATCAAAATCCAAACAAGATGGAGCAAGAGACATATTTGGCTGTAATACAAGATGCTAACTGAGGAGATCGTAGAGCTGGGAGAACACGCATTCGTAGAATAAAGTATAAGTTCTAACCAAGTAGAGAATGGTCCAAGAGCAGCTGGAAATAGACCAGTGGACCAAGGCACAAGGTAAAAAATGCTGAGTCAATTCCAACAAGAATCATTGGTACCATTGGATTCAGTCCAGAAAGCAGAAAGCAGCAATAAATCATCTAAGCTATTCCATTTAGAAATCAAACAAGGAAGCAATCTTAGTTATGTTTAGTAGGAACAGACAGTAAGGTTTGGTAGAACCTAAATCAAGGAAGGAGGGCCTCCCATCAGGACCAAGAAGCCCTTTTTGCCCCTCAAGATATACCAGTCTGGAACAGTCCAGACTGGAAATGCCATTATTACATTCTTTGTGTTATTCACTTCTATATTTCTTATCTATTCAGATGTGAATAGCCTATAGAAATGAAAACATAAAATCAATAATTCCTTAGTATGACGTTATTTCATCCTCTTTTTCAGTGTATCAATGAAGGGGAAGGACCAGTGACCAATAAAAGTTGGTGAGAGTTGATGAACATAAAAGAAAAGGGAATTAGAGAACACTTTAGGCAAACATAATTTTTTAATTCAAAAATTAGTCTTCAAAGCTATCAAACCAAGCACATAATCAGGCAATTGCCTGAGAACATGCTACACTGTTGGCCAACATTTTTTTCCCTAAAGACTAGACTCCATTTTTCTTATAGAAGTTCTCTTACAAGTACAGAAATATGCAAACACTTATGCAGTGCTGACTATACACTGCTCATGCCATGACCCGAGAACAGAAGGAGAAAGTCCAATGATCAAATGGTCCCTGGTATCATAGAGTTTACAACCAAAGAATTCTGCTTATTTTGTCCATGTCACCTGTAGAGCACACAGTCACCAACAGTGGGTACTTTTTACCTAAAACAGAATAGCATTATAGAAACCTTCTAAAATTAATGCCATCTTCCTACTATTTCTTGCAACTTCACCTTCAGGAAGTAATATAAGCTTAAGGCATATTCTAACAGGCTAAAAGCAAGGAACTCAAATTAGAAATTTACTCTATGTCTACTTGGTTTTCAAAAACACTGTACAAATCATTCGGGATGAGGGTGCTGCTTCTCTGCTTTTCATGTACAATGGAACCCTATGCCAGGAAACAAAGAAGTAAGTGATCCACTAAATAAACAGGCACTTCCCTTGTAGTCTCTCTTGAAGGGAAAGTGGTTGTTATTAAGTATACACTATATTGAATAGTGCAATTCAATTGGAGAGAGCTTTATGGTAAAGAATTTTTTTTTAAAAGTGTTTCTTGACTATTTAGAGATAGAACATATTTTCAAGAGTGTCTTGAAAACAGGTTGTGTGGGAGCTGTCAGCTTGCTTTGGTCTATTAAAGTAACTGTGATTCAGCATTCTTGGAAGAAAAACTGGGATGTAAAATTCCTCAATAAATATTTTCAAAACATGAGAAATACAGGAACGCATTCTGCTGTCTTTTTTGTGAAAGAGCTGGGGGAGAGAGACTAAGCTTAAAATTATGAGTCTGGATGTTCCTTTTCTGTTCTCTTCCAAACAGCACAGCAAAAGGCCTTGATGTATGATTTGTTTCCCTGCACTCTGCAGATACTAGAGAGGATCTACAATGGACACAGTGTTGACATCAGATTTATTTTCAGGATTTAAGAGATGATGTCAGAACAAGTGGCAGAGCCACATGAAGCAACAAGTGGGTTGTAAAGTCAGCTTGTTCTCATAGCATCTATTGTCACTTTGTTTACAAAACAATGGTTTGCTTCTTTCAGGAACAAGAGTGTGTGCTTGTTGTGTATGTGTGCTTATGGGTTTGTTATTTTATTAGTGTAGAAAAGATTTCCAACATAGTAGGGGAGTTTCTTAGCTAAGAATGAATTATATTATATATGTGTGTGTGTGTGTGTATGAGTGTGTATGAGTGTGGTGCTATCTTTTGCTTAAATATTGTTATTTAGGACTCTTTTATACTGCCAAATTATCAATCACTTAAAAAAAATAATGGGGGGTGGCTCTTATATGAAGGTATATATCTTAAAAGATTAGCCTCGTAAAGCGATGGTCTTTGACAGTATCTCTTTGGAGAGGCTATTTTTGAGGACAACTGTGAAAGCTAACACTATTAAGAGAAGAAAGGAAATGCTGATTTAATGAGAGTGGTGTGGTATTTGCCACTGAAGAAGTTATCATCAGCCCAAGGACGGTGAATTATATCCTGAAGATAGTACATCCTAATTAAAGGGGTCTAGGATTTAAGAGAATGTCCGAATATAACTGGAAACCACACCACCAAGGAATTGCCTATTTTCTAAACTTGACTTTCAATATCAGACAAAACACATTACCTGCTGTGTCACAGACACACAGAATATGGGCAGTTTGGGCAAAGGTTGACCAAGAATTATAAGGCTTGTAAACTTACCTGAACATAAAGTGGACACTTCATAATCACTCTCGAGATTATCATCTCTTTCTGCAATGAAGAAACCAAAATCAGTTGTACTTCAGTAACTTGTCAGAGATGGCAGAGCTAGTAAGGGCTGGCTTGAACCCAAGTCTTTAAATAATAAGACCTGTGATCATTCTACTATTTCACAGAGGCTTGTGTTCTTCTGCCCTCTGCTTAATCTCATGGATCTTTACAGACATTTTCCACTCTCAGACTTAGAGGAGTCCCCTAGAAATAGAGCGAAGCCAGAACTCAGGTGAAGGAGAAATTGATTTTTACCTGCCAAATTCAACTATAAAAGATTTAGGGACTCTTGTATACAGACACACAACATTGGCATCAAGAGGCAGAGTTGGGATTGTTCATGCAATCCTAAATACATCCTTTAAGAAAAAGTGAATTGCTTGATATAAAGAAGAAAACTTGTACTATATGTAGAACAAGTACAGTTATGCTTTAACTAACAAGTGTGTGTGTGAGGAGAAAATATTGTCAAAATATAGTTTGCCCTGGTCCATACCCCAGTCTGGGTGGACTTGATACTAATTTTTCAGACTTAACAGTGCAAGGCCCAAACAAGTATTTTGGATATTAAGACATCACTTATACCAAGAGAATCTCTCCATTCATTTTATTTAATAAATATCACAGGATTTTAATGAAACCATACCATCATAATTTTGTGACAGCAGTACTTGTAATTCATTGTTACTGCTGATAGATGATCTAGGCATCTGCTCTGCTAGGTGTTTTATTAAACTGCCCCCTAGGACACACATAATAGGGTTAACATCTGGAGCATGGCATAATTACGTATCACTATGATTTCCAATGGATGACTATTTATGACATGTAAATGTTCTATAATGCCTGATTAACTCAGTTGGTTACTGTAAGGTTTTCATAAAACTGAGACAATGATTCTGCCAAATAAAAATTATGGAAGGCTTTTATACAACAAGTACCACAATTATAAAGATCAGTCCATTATTGTCTCATAAAGGACACCTTTGCTCATAACCAAACATCCCCCCACCCCAAAAAAAGAGGCTGGCACTAAGAAGGACACAAGAGCTGAATCACTAAATGTTACCTCCATCCTGATGTGTAATCAGGGACAAAGAAGAGATTTGGGGGAAAAACTTAGGCATACAATCCATGAAAATTACTTTCTTTTAGAACATGTGAATATGTTCATTGTTTAATTTCTTGGTTGACAACATGGTTGTCAACATTTATGGTAGGATAAATTTGTAATGTTGGCATTGTTTCTGTATTTAAATCACTTAAGACGGCAATGACTTGTGCATAAGTAAACACTTTAACAGCTCTTCTCAGTTGCCTATCAGAAAAGGAAACAGCAAGATGAACTTTCTTATGTTCTAGGTGCTGTTGGCTTTCTACACAGTAGCTATCCAGATATGGCCAAAAGGCTCCCAAAACTGGTATGATGTAATGAATTTAGAGAAGTGGGATAGGGAGGAAGACTGTATATTCAGCAAGCACACACCCAGACAAATGGTTGCTTGACCTTAATCTTTGAACAATGTGAATTATAAATTCTGTCTTCATTTGGAATATTTCACAACTACGAGCCCTCTAAGAGTGCCCAAAGAAAACTCTTTGAAGTCTTCAAGCAACCACTCACTTCAGTAAGAAACGTATCAGTTATTCATGTTACAGAAATCTTCTCAGTTATCTTAGTCTATGCTTTTATATCTTACTTTACAAATCACAAGGGTTTATTATCATTAGGGCTATCATATCTTCAGCTTATTACTATCACAGGAAGAGTTCAAGTCTTGCCTGAAATTATATAAAGCTGCAACAAAGATCTTCCCTGTTCTACTAAAAGTGATCTTGACAAACTGCTTTTCATACCTCTGCTCCAGAAGGATCCCAGTCCATAGCAAATGCTCTTAAACCAACCAACCAACCAACCAAGCAGGCCACCTAATATCCTACACATAAAACAAAGCAGTCTCAGTCCACATTTTACAGCCCCCAACCAACCATCCAACCAACCAATCAACCAACCCGCCCACCCACCTAAAGCTGCATACCCACAGCAAAGCTCCCATGGTACACATCAAAGGCCAATCAACTGACCGACCGGCCAACCAACAATCAACAGACCCAATACGCTACTCTACCCTCACCCCCACCAATTAAAATACTATCTGGAATGAACAAAAAAAGAACTAGATGACTCCCCAGGAATAAAAGTGAATATCAAGACAGCAGTATGACCAATAGATGAGCTATTTTAAATTAACATTAGAAAACCAACTGGAAAAAAAATGGCCATAAAATCTAAATAGAACCTTTTAGCACCTGTTATTTTCTTGATTTAGTTTGAGTCTATCATACCACATTGTTAATATGACATTTACCTTAATTTCACATTAACTGGCTGGAAAGAAATCTGAAATCTTCTTATTTCTTATTCTATGAGAATAACTGATTCTTATTTCTGATTTCCTTTTCTCATGAGAGACTGTGAAGCTTTAAGATTTCCTGTACTTCAGTTTCCATGATCTATAAAATCCAGATAGGTTCAGAATGAATAAATTAACATTTATAATTTTTGCATACTGCTTCAACAAAAGAAAGACAATATAAAATGTAGATATTATGAAGGAAAAACATACATAAGAAACATTAGTATGTACTACTTGATAAGCTTAATTTCTAAAACGCCCCCCAATATTATTCTCAACAAATGTCTGAAGTAGACTGAAAGCAGAAAATGGCAATAATAGAAACTATTTGAATCTATAGTCCTTCCCACTTAACCACCATATGAAAATCTGATGGTTCGTCAACTAACTCACCGAGTAGATCATCATGTAGCAATCCAAAATCTAACAAATTTGTGATTCCGAGCACAAGCCACATTCATTATTTCTAGAGGGTAATTTGTTAATGGTTACCCTAGTTAAAATATGAAAAACAAGTACAATAATAAAGGAAACATTTCCAAACTGAAGCACATTAAAAAAAAATCCACGCCACCATTTCATGTGCCCCCATATTATACAAGGTCAGTACTGCCAGAAATTTGTACTGTATCTGTTTAAAATACAACATTTATGAGAAAAACCTCTGGGAATGGTCACTGAAATGCTTCTGATTTTCCAGACAAAAGCCAAGATGTATTTTTAAAAAATTCAACAATGGATGTTTACTTTGCTACCCAACAAATTGTTACCTTTTCTACCTTCCTTCTTTTATTTAAAAAGCAATCTACCTGTGTGTGCAAATGAATATTTAAACTTTCATGTACTCCCATGATGCTTCTGAACAGAATATGGAGGTTTGGTAACAGAATCACCGACAACAGTTAACAAGACTGGTCATTTTCTTTTTCCTTTGAAACTGTTACCTTGGATGTTGAATCCCTCCATAATTTCTGATAGTTTTAGCGATGGGAATGGTGGCATATCAAGGAGAAATTGCATTTCATCATTTCGGCTTTAACACGTACACTATAAAAGTGACAGCTTGGTGCACTGTAGCTGACAGTTCCCATTAACTGGAAGCTAATGTTGCAGAGTCAGTCCAAACACCGAGTCACGGCCTCTGGCTATAGGAAGGTCCCCTTCATACTAGGATTCTCACACACACCCCCCATGGGAAAGAAAAGCTATAAATATTTTCCACTAGTTTCTTCCTCAAAGCGATAAAATGAATATTTACATACTGGGACCCTTCTCCTACCCTGAATCTTCTTGGAAAAACACCTCCACTGATACAATGCATTGGTCTGAGCAGGTGACTTCAGCTAGCCCCCTCTCATAGTAAACAGTAAGCAGGCAGCAGGATTTGAGGTTCTGTTTTTTTTGGAATCGCTGGTAAAACAACAGAAAAAAGGGTAGGAAACTCATTTTGAGCATTTTTGTAGAGTTTTGTTTATTTGTTTGTTCTTTATGAATTGGTAGGAAAAAATGAAGCAAGTTATCAGGAAAAATCAGCTAAAATATCAAAAAGCAAGATGTTAGAAAGGAGAGGTGGCTTAAGGAATATTTTGAAGGAGATTTCAAAAGTAAAATAAATGCTAAATTGATTTGCTGAAAATATAAGTATGGGAGATGAATGAAAGAAAAAATGAATCCAATTTTTTTGAATGGGCTTATGTTCATTTAGTAAATTAGGGGCTGCGAGTTTGTATGCATATGTAGTGGGAGGGGAGAAAGAGGCAGAAAGTACAAAGAACCTGTCGCTGTTTACAAAATGCTCATATTCTAGTTAAGGAAACTTGAAAATCACAAATTTTCCAGGAGATACCATAGAGGATACACATTAAGAGCAGACACAGAAAAGCCTGACTGCCTAGAGCCAAGGTTAGGGCCAGACCGGCACAGCCATCCACAAGTTATATACCCCTTTGAGTAAGTTTATTTAAATTTTCTGTATTTATTTCCTCTCCTGAAAAATGGGATAATAATGGTACCCAGCTTAGTTTTAGAACTAAATGAGCTAATAATATTTGTAAAATGCTCAAAGTAGTGTAAATAGTGACATAATAGAATATTTTACAATATTATTAAGGAACTATATGGGGATACAATGATAAATAAAAGATAGCCCCTGACCTTGTGGAGTTCATTACCTACTCAGACAGAGACAGAGAAGTAATTTACAAGTTTCCAAAAATGTGGGTAATTACAAAGT
This sequence comes from Neogale vison, assembly GCF_020171115.1. Taxonomy (NCBI): domain Eukaryota; kingdom Metazoa; phylum Chordata; class Mammalia; order Carnivora; family Mustelidae; genus Neogale; species Neogale vison. The sequence goes on from NC_058093.1 coordinate 23,391,253, forward strand.
TCAAGGCACAAAGGCACAAGGTAACTTGGGAGTACAAAAGAGAGAAGTACATACCTAAAATAAACTGATGGGGCGGGCACCTGGGTGGCTCAGTGGGTTAAAGCCTCTGCCTTCGGCTCGGGTCATGATCCCACGGTCCTGGGATTGAGCCCCGCGTTGGGCTCAGCGGGGAGCCTGCTTCCCTTCCTCTCTCTCTGCCTGCCTCTCTGCCTACTTGTGATCTCTGTCTGTAAATAAATAAATAAATAAATACATAAATAAATAATAAAATAAGCTTATGGGGCTTAGTAGCACCCAAAAAGAATGACCAGGAAAGGTAAAGCTTACAAGGAGACTTGAAGGATGAATATGAGTTCCCAGACAATGATAGTTCTAGGGGACTGGTTGGAGCATTTAAAGCAGAGGGACCAGCATGTGTCATAGTCATATGTGAATAGTTGGCATATTTGAGTCTTAGAAGGCATTTTGGCATACACAGACTGTCGGGTGCACTGGACAACAAGAAGACGGAAAGGCAGGCCAGCACCAGATTATGAAGGGCTTCGTGCAAAGTTCAGACATGTTCATGTCGGAAGAAGGTGAACTTAGCAGTCTATAAGCAGGGGAGCTTTGGTAATATTTACATTTCAGAAAGATCACATGAGCAACAGAGTTGAGAATGAATGAGAGGAGAGTGACATTAGTGACTGAGGTATCAGTCTGTTGTTATGATCATCAAGGGGAATGCATACTCAAAGGAAGGACTCAAAGAGGTTGAAGAGCATCCATAGAACCTACTCCTTGGTTAGAAACACGGTCAAGTTAAGGGAGAGGAAGAACTGAATCTCCAGGTCTGGCTTGGGGGATTAGACTGATGAAATATGTTTCTCTAGGAGAATACAAGGGAAAGCAACAATTCTACAGAATTATAATGAGTTAGACTTCCATTTGATGTTGATGTCCAGAACAGACGCTTGAAATCAGAAAACAATTCTGGGCTTGGATTTGTGTCCAAGGAAATTCTAGGCTTAGATTTGTGTCCAGGAATCTTACCTGGACCCCTCATTTACTTAAACATTGATTTTTTCGTGCAGGATCTGTTGGCACCCACAATGGTATAATATATTGCACTGTATTCTCATTTTATATCTATAGCTCTTTACTCATTCTCTTGCTTATTCACTTATCAATCAATAAATATTTTTTAAAGATTTTTATTTATTTGACAGAGAGAGAGAGAGAGAGATCACAAATAGGCAGAGAGGCAGGCAGAGAGAGAGAGAGAAGGAGAAGCACTGAGCAGAGAGTCCGATGTGGGGCTCGATCCCAGAACCCTGAGACCATGACCTGAGCTGAAGGCAGAGGCTTTAACCCACTGAGCCACCCAGGCTTCCCAATCAATAAATATTTTTAAAATATATCCCATGCTATACATGAGATAGATGCTTAGAATTCCCAGTCAGCAGTACTGTTCTGATCTTTGCTGTTCTGGAACATTCAGTCTGAGAGGAAAACCAGATCCTCAGTAAATGCTTGTTAAATTGGATGAGACAGATCGGGGATCATGAGTAAAACTGGTGTTGAAATCTTGAACATGGATAAAATCTTTCTACAAGTGCAAGACAGAAAGAGACTTACACTGAGAGGGGATGGGAAACCCCAATATTTTAAAGGTGAATGAACTCAGGAAGGGAAGAGTATAAAGGAGTGTTTAAAAAAAAAAAAAAGGAAAGCTGCATCCCTCAGAAGAAATAACATAAAACTATTTTTTAATCTAACAAAGCAGAGGTTCAGTGAAGGAATAATTCAGTGTCAGATGTTTCAGAGAGGCCAGTGAGGATGAGACCTGAAGAGTACCAATGAGACCTGGAAACAGGCAGAATTTGGTCTCCATGACCTTCAACCTCCAGTGCTATTCTTGTAAATGTGTTAGATTACGTAAGAGATGTAAGTAAGGCTACCAACCAAATGGCCTTATAAAAGAGATATTATCCTGGATTATCCATGGAGGCCTAGTCTAATCACGTTACCTCTGAAAAGCAGAGATCTTTCTCCAGCTGATAGCGGAATGGATAGCACAGACTCAAAGAAAAGGATTCCATGTACTGTTGTTGGATTGATGATGAAAGGGACTTGCATCAAAAAATTGGGAACCTCAGTCCTACAACAACAAGGAACTGAGTTGTTCCAATAATCTAAATAAACTTGGTAATGGAATCTTCCCTCACACTTCCAGATAAGAGCTCAGCCCTGCTGACTCCTTGATTTCAGCAGAAAACCCAACTAAGCTATGCTGTGCCCAGACTTCTGAACCACAGAACTGCGAGATAATCAATTTGTATTGTTTTCAGTCACATTGCTGTAATTTGTTAGGACAACTGTTGGGGAAGCAGCTGTCAGAGGACCTGCTGTCCCTCTCCAGAATTGTGCAATCAGCATTCTAGGCCTGGAACATTCCCCTATATGGAAAGCGAGTGCTGGAGCTTTATACTGCTTGGGCCCCAGATTTTTCTTCCTTATTAGGAGAAATCGTCTACTTGTTCTAGCTACATGGTGAACTTCCTTGTACTGCTTTTATGTGTGTGTATTCTATGGCACTGGGCCAGCCCCACCAGTACAGTATTTCTGCCCTCCCTCACCTTGTACTGGCCCTGTCCGTGGGAGGCTGTGCACACTACTGATGCTGATTGTGCTGCATCTTTTCTTTCTGTGAGAAAAGCACTGTCCCAGCCTTTGTGTGTTGAGGCCTCTTTGATGACTCCAAACCCATAAAAGAGGCAGTAGGCTGAGGTCTGTGAGCTGATCCTTGTGGTTCTCCATCCTCTCTGGGGACTGTTAGCTGGACCTTCCTGCTCTGCAACAGAAATAGAAAACCTAGTATACTCAGTGTGATGGCTAATTTTATGTGCTAACTTGAGTGGGCTAACAGATGCCCAAATGGCTGGTAAAACATTATTTCTGGTATGTCTATGAGGGTACCTCTGGAAGAGATTAGCATTTGAGTCAATAAATTGAATAAAGATTTCCTTCACCAATGTGGCCATCATCTAATCTTTGAGGTCCAGAAGAGAACCAAAATGTGAAAGAAGGGTGAATCTATTCTATCTGCTTGAGCTGAGACCTCCATCTTCTCCTGCCATTGGACATCAGTGTTCCTGGTTCTTGGGCCTTCAGAATTGGCCTAAATTGCTTTCTAATTTTCTTTCTACCTTTCTAATTTTCTAGTTTGCAGTCTGCAGATTATGAGACTTCTCTGCCTCCATACTCATGTGAGACAATTCCTATAATAAATCTACTTATCCTCATCCACTTAGTTGTTTCTCTGGAGAACACTGACAATACACCTGGCAACCATAAGTCAATAGAGGGTTGATACCGAGAACACCTTTCGTGGTATTCTGGGGCCGAGAAGCCACCTGGACTTAGGAAAGGATGGGAGATGTGGACGTAGAGGAGAGTTTCCTTATTTATATTAGTTCCTACTGTGCTCCACATAACCATGGATTTTGTGAGATGATTTATGAAAGCAATTTGTTGAATTTTATTCCTATCTCCACCAAATAAAATTTAATTCAATGAATTTAAAACTGTTCATATATTTGATAAATGTTTCCCTAATCTCTGTCTGGATAACTAACAAAGAAATGAGTCAAATAGAACAGGTCCAAAACCAACTTTCAAGTATCAAGATAAATTTAAAAATCTGCATTTAGGTGATATTTGCTAAATTTCAAAAGGTTTCAAAAGAGACCTAAGTCCCTTCCCAAAATTCAGTATAGAAAAACACATGATTGAAATGACTCTTTCGATATTGCGCAAGGAAGCAGATCTCTTTTTACTTGAATTCCCACTCTTTCTTTTTCCCAAAATTATATTTAAAGAAATAAAAATTATAGTGGCAATATTTATGGAAAACACATAAAATGCATAATTAATTTCAATCTATGTTTCAAACTAAAAGTTAACTCCAAAAGTTGGAAGAATGAGACTCCTTCTAAAACATGCTTTCACATGTTTACCACATACATATGTAACATGCATATATACAAGCACATGTGTATATTTAGTTATACAGATACACATATATATAATTCTATAATAAAAATACAAAAATGATGTTGAGAAAATGTGTTCAATTTGTCTTTAGAGGATCTGATATAATACCATCTTCATAGACATTTATTTAGTTCCTACTATGTATGAAGTTCTCTCTACTAGATAGATTGGGGTGACATAAAAATAAATAAAAGATAATTCTTGCTCTCCAAAGTCCATAGTTAGATGTTTAGATGGAAATCCAAACACATTTTATTAGTATACGTATGGGAACACCAAATGGAATTAGTATGGTTAATCAGGTTCAACCTGATGTTAAGATGATCCCAGAAAGAGTGAAACTGGTTTTCTACCTCTTTCCAGGTGGGAATGTGTCATGTGTTTTGGTCTCACACAGTTCAATGGCTACTACAATAGTTGCTGCACGGTGCCTGGGGGGCACGGTGAATGAAGTGTCCCACTCTTGGTTTCGGCGCAGATTGTGAGATCGAGCCCCACGTTGGGCTCCATGCTCAGTATGGAGTCTGTTTGAGATTCTCTCTCCCTCTACCCCTTCCCCTTGTGCTCTCTCTCTCAAATAAATAAATAAATATTTTAAATATAAATATATATATGTATGTATATAATATAAAATAATAAATTTTTTAAAATTTAACCCATAGTTCCTTCTATGGGTTTTCAACTGAATCCAACAAACACTATCAGTTAGGTGTTGCATCAAGCCTAAAATTTAAAAGTCTCGTCATAAGGCAAGAGCTTGCCCTAAAGAAGTTGAGTCTCAGATATATACTTCACTACACACCACCTGCCAGGCTTACAAGCCAAGAAATATTTAGGCACTTGCCATTAATTCTTTTTACATGTCTTCTTTTGTGTTTTGTCTTTTTCACATAATTTTATTCTAACTGATAATATACTCACATGGCATACAACTGAAGATTTTTGTCATCATTATATCAATTTGGTATATAAGAAGGTATCTAAAATGTGTTGTAATTTTTTCATAAAGGTGAAATCGTGCTAGTTTATGTTTATATTATCCATACTTCTAAACTTCAAAAATATAAATGATAATTGGTAAGATGTCTTCAGACATGTGATATTATGATCTTAAAGTCTGGAACCTAATACATTATTTATACCCTCTCCATGTAATTTATTAAATATTTTTCTCATATGTGTGGTATGTAACTTAATCCAATTTAATACAACTTTTAAGTAATTTACAGAAACAAATCTACTAAGGTGGTATGCAGAAGCTAGCAGATATTTTCATCTATACATATAGCTTTAGAGAAATCATGTTTTATTCCAAAATATTTATTTGTTATACCTTACCATTGTGTTTTGTAAGCATACTATTCCTTGACTATAAAAAACAATGCCAGATTTTTAAAAAAATGCCTTGCAATCTTAAAAAAAAGCAACTGAGGTTATTGCCTTATGCCATATACTTCATATATTTGGTAATTTAATTTATGGCAAATCTTTAAAACAAAGCTACAATTTTCTTCATTTTTAAATAGTACACAAAAGCTCCAACTTAATTTAAGACAGAAGGGAAAGTAAAATCTGTTTGCATTTTACCTGTTTGGATTTTACTCTGACCTGTAGACTGCTGAAAATGACTTTGTAAAGAGATTACTTTGGTTTAACAATAACTCTCCCCATCTCCCTTCTTCTTCTTTTACTTCAACAACAGGATCATTGTAAGAGTCTGTGGAAATTATATCTTTAATTTTCAGCATATTGATTTTTTTTTGTCATTGAAGGAAAATAGCAAAAATAATATGACTTTTAAAACAAACACATGGGTTTCTTAAACCAAAAATAATCTTGAGAAACACATTTGCCTTTACTCTTGGCTTTATATCCATTCAACTGTCTTCTTCCTTGTTTGTGTGCCTTGTCGTTAAAAATCTAATCCGAAATGAAACATGTTTTGTAACATCAATAAGAATCCCTGCTGCCACTATTTGTACAACATGTAAATTTCTAGGCTTTCTTTTTTTTCTGCTTCATCCATGACACAAACAAATTAGTATTCCTCCACACAGAAAAGCATTATCTTCAACACCGAGCTTACTAATGGCCAGCTTGTGTTTTCAGAGCATATTTCTAAAGCCAGAAGGAGTCCGTTTTAACTAAGAAGTCCATCGTAATCACATACCAGGCCCCTCATATTTCTACCAAGAATAAAAATACAACCTAGCCAACTCATTTGCATTGTAATCTAATTTTGAAATTACTTTATCAGTGCAATAACACATTCAATAGAGCTTTTGTCTTATTGATGAAAAGGGAATCCACTTGGTTAGGGAGTACATAACATTTTTTAATTAAATTTGTGTTGTTATTGTCTTTACATTCAAAGGGCCAGGTGATGGCAATGTTCCATGGAGGAAAATAATATTGCTATAATAACAACAATAGGCATGAAAATTTAATAACATTTTCACTGAGACATGATGACATAATAATAAATATGTAATCATTATTTAGGCACTTTGTAGTGTTAAAATAATCAATAAAGATATTTGCTAAATAAAGGCATTTCAAAAAATTGATGATAAGGAGATGGGATAAATATGACTCCTATAACCTAGTTTAAGAGGCAGATTTTATTCTACATACCAAGATAATTAACAGGGTGGCCAGTCATTAGACGTCTGTGATACAGGTTACTGGGTAACTCTTTGAAAAGGCCTTAGAAATGAAAGGGAGTGGGACAGAGATTCTAGGCAGGAAAGGATACAGCTAGAGAAATACATGTAACATGTTGAAACAATGGCAATTTTGAATTTAAATAATAAATAAATAAATAAAACAAAGACAAGTGGACCAAGAAATGACGTGGAGAATTTAAACTGGAAGCCAAGGGGAGCTGAACCTGGAAAGGTAACCTTAGCCAGACTGTGGAATATTTTGAATGTCCAACCGGGGTGGAAGGAGCATAATTTCTAGGAATTTATAGATAGGACTAAACGATAATTACAGTGGGAATTTAAAGGGACTGAAGGAGGCTCAGGCCATTATTTAGGAATAATTTGTAGGATTTAGTGACTAAAGGACAGAATAATTGAATAGAGTTAAGGATGACACAAAAATTTAAATATGGGTGACTAGAAAAATGAAGACATCAATTCTCTGTAAATAATACTTAAGAATATTTTCTCCATGGTACAGCAAGGAGAAGTGTCAATAGGAAAGCCTGAACGTTTGGTGAAAAAAAAAAAATCACTCAAGCTATACAAGTGTTTATGTGAAAATCAAAACTGTTAATTTATAAATATTGACAATGACAGGCCTCAAGATCATAGTGACAGTGCATATGAATTATGTCTCTGAGCCTGCATTTACTTAGCCTTCTTATAATTAAGTCTAGAATTTCTACATGTAATGTTAAACATGTGCACTTACACTGAATTTTATACAATGAGTAAAAATATTTATAAGAATCCTATGCATAAAAAAAGAATTCTATGCATAGAGTTTACCCAATCATATAGTTTTAACTACTTTTGAGCATTTAATCATGTTTGAAAGTTTAAAAAAAATAAAAACCACTGAACCATAATTAAAAATTTTGAGAAACCTAAGAGGAATGCTTATTAAACATTAGAAGAGTCATAAAATAACTCTAGGACCAAGAAGAACAGAGATTATTGAAGAAAGGAAAGAAAGAAACTGAGATTTAAGGAATAGGATGCCCTAAGATCAATCAAACAGCAATACCAGATGTGAGCAATCAGCAAGCTGTAACAAAGGTGAAAGGGCAACTCATGAAATAAGTGTTAAACCCATGAGCATTGCAAGATAAGATATTAGAAACAAGAATTAAGCACATTGAATACATGCAATCTGATTTCAATAATAACAATCAACAAGATGTTACAGAATAATATTTTATGCCAAAAGTTCCTGGTTATGTTGTAGCAGGCTATCCAACCCTGACTTTAAAAAAGTGATTTTGCTTTTAGCATAATTTAAAAGATTGCACAAGAGAAAATACCATGAGAAAAGAAAAGAATTTCATTTAAAATGTAGTCAAATAATTTGGTATGCCTCATTTTTTGTGAAGAACAAGTCTATTACAATTAAAAGCTCTTTTTATTGGCTTTTGTCAGGACCCAAGTTTATTTTGGATTTAGGTACAACATCCGTGAAATATTCTCCACATACTACTTTAATACAAAAGTTGAGCTCCCTGTGCTGTTCTGAAGATTCCCAAAGTGAATAAATAATAAACCCACATAATACCACGAAATAATTTAGGCACTTGTTGTTAGTAGGAGTAAAATACACACAAAATGAGTAAATATCCCTTAGCTAGGAGATAAATGACTGGCAGCTCAGACAAACTCAAAAGCAGGTAAGTCTGGCATTTTTTTAGCTTTATTTGACTCAGTATTTCTGGCTTCTGATCACAAAGTGCCTACTTAAGTGTTTGGTATGAAGAAGGTATCTGATAGATGTTTCATAAGTAAATTAATATATATGTGAATCAGAGATGTGCCCAAGAAGTGTGGATAGTCATAATCTTAAAAGCTAAAAAAAAAAAAAAAAGTTTCAGAAATAACTTATTTTTGCATTGATAGAGAGCACATTTTCCTGAAGGGGCTGGCAATTTGACAAGATCTTGTAGCGGTCATATGGAAATAAACTCTCTCACCCTTTCAGTTTTCTGACATATCTGAACTCCTAAAGCTATTATAAGTTAGCTTCATAATTCTATTTTAATTCACACATCCTCAGGACAACTGATTTTTCTTAGGCCAACTGTTCCCGAGTTCTTGTTTTAAGTCTCCATGACTAAAGGCTATCTTCTACATTATTATTTTTTTATTTTTTATTATTTTCCTTAAGCCTCCCCTTCCTGGAGAGCCAGCAACTCTAACACAGGGAATTGAAAACCCAATCTCAATCATCTTCCTTTTGTTCCTGAGCTTTTTAAATGGGATGGACAAAATCACCTTTTATATACTTCATTTTACTGAACATTCACTTGCCCTTCAGGTTTTAACTGCAGAGAAGAAAAGGGAATGATGGATGTTCCTTTAGAGTCCCAGAAATTGGAAGTATTTCCAGAAGCATGTATGTGTGTGTAATAGCAAGGGCAGACATTGTCCTGTTTCACAATATAAACATTCATTATAGACATATCAGTGAAACTAGAAAACTTGCCATCAAGGAATATTATACATTCCATAGAATGTCAGTGTCACATAATTAAATACATTTTATTGATCAAATCAACTGCAGATCATTTGAAATTATACATTTTGATCTCTCTTGGGCTATGACCGGAAAGTCCACGTGGAATGAGAAACAGAACCAAAGTGGTAAGTAGAAGGGCAGCAACAACCACTCTATTATCAGCATATGGTACCTATTCCTGGTCTGTAATCATTTAAGGACTTATATAAGTCAGTCCTATTTGCAGTTTGTTCTAAGCAGCATTAACACATAAACATCTATGCCAGCATTTTTACTGGAAGTTTCCATATAGAAATACTACAGCACTGAGCCTATACAGTAACTACAGCTTTCTTCAAGGTCAGTTCTTCAAGTGACCATCATGGTAAAAGAAAAGTTTATATTTTATCTAAGGGAAGAAAACGAAAGAGTACAAGCTTCATTGATTAATGTGGTGACTGACATTCCTAAAACATACAATCAAGAAGCTGTTCTCCTCTAAATCTTTGTGCCCTGAAATTCTAAAACCAGGTGTAAAATAATTGTGTGTACCTTTCCTTTGCCAATGCTCAAGTAGTAGTAAGATAGAGCAATAATACAGGCAAAGGAAGTATAACATAGCTAAATTAATGTCAAATACCATGAAAAGATTTGTATCAGATACTACTTGAAATATTTTTGACACTATATGTTAATCCGATCATCTAAAATACAAATATATCTAGTAGAACACAACAGGAAAGTAAAATAAAAGTGTTCACAGAATTTACCAAATGGTATCTTTCTTAGATGCATGTAGATTAAAGCTAATTAAGACCACTGCAAGAAAAGCCAAGTATTATGTTTATCAATTGCCCACAAAACAGATTTGTAACTTTTTCTTGTTTATACTTTATAGATTTTCTACAGTACCATTTAAAATTAATGAAGATAATTTGTATATTGATAGTCACATTTTAAAAAATCACTGTTCTTTGAAATAAGAATGAGAAATTACATTAACAATTAGGTCCTCTCTACAAATTCATTTTATATAGTAGATGATACAGTAACTCGAAGGTCTTTCTGACTAAAAGGTACGTTTTCCAAATATCTTTGATGACATAGATTAAAAAAAATACCAATTTTAAATTAAATTTATAGTGTAACACAGTCAAGGGTAACTCATTGATCAGGTATTCTTAATTTGTATTTTCGTGTAGCCTTTCAATTAAGAGTGATTAAAAGCAAACAGTTAAAAAATCTCTCTTTAAAACTGGCCTTTGCCATAATATGCAATCCCATCTTATTTTGAAAGTCTCTATTTTTTTCTCTTTCATTGCCAAAGTAGAGAAAGCTGTTCCTTCTTCCTCCCCAACCCCCAACTTTTAACAAGGAAAATCTGGGCTTGCCAAAGCTCTTTTCTAACAAAGGGCAGTACTGCCCCCTAGTGGTCATATGGCATAGCAAAATAGATGCTCAAAAGGGATAGATGCGAAGTTTTAAATAAAAGAATTCTATAGAACGAGTTTTAATGTATCAGTGTGTCAGTTTTAGAATTGTGCCTGGATGCTGTCCATTTTTCAAATAGTAATGGTCTGCACATGTTATTGGTAGTCAAGCACGATTTGTTAAAGCAAAAGAAATCAAAAGATCAAAGAAGTTGATTCAAGTTCGGTACAAATATAAAATATATGCTATCATTGCCATTTGCCATGAGCACGAGAAACATCATTCACTTAGAGTCCCATGGCCCAGGGCTTTTTGATAATCATTTAAATGTAAAATCAAGGGACGCCTGGGTGGCTCAGTGGGTTAAGCATCTGGCTTCAGCTTGGGTCATGATCCCAGAGTCCTAGGATGGAGGCCCATGCTGGGCTCCCTGCTCTTCGGGGAGCCTGCTTCTCCCTCTCCCCTCTGCTTGTGGTCTCTGTTTTTCAAATATATAAATAAATAGAATATTTTTAAAAAATAAATGTAAACTCAAATATCCAATGCCACACCCCCCACTAGATCATGTAACCTTCTTCCATGTTTCCATAACATTGTTCTTTTCCTTGGTAACACTTTTCACAGGTTGTCATTATATTAGAGAGATAAATTGCTTAATGTCTGTTTTACCAACTATAGTATGAGGGCTGGAACTACCTCTTAATATTCACCACTGTATCCTCAGTACTTAACACAGTGCCTAGCACAAGAGAGGAACATTGGATATTCTGATGAATTAATAAGTAAGCCAGAGAAATCAATTATTAGGGATACAAGTGGAGTAGAGGTACGCTCTCATAGTTTCATACTAATTTCTCATTTAATTAGGTGCTCCTTATTAAAAATGACATACTCTCAGGTCTCTTAATCTACTCCTCTAGGTTTCAATTCTCACAATATACTTCTTTCTTTCTTAGTACCCTTGTCCTTCAAAAGGGCATTATCATTTAGCTTCCGCTTTCCCCTCATTATTAGGCCTTGAAGTATTACTGCTTTTGGTATGGCCTCTTGACACAGGTGACTGGATTTTATAAGTTATAGTCTATCTCCTTTAGAGGGGACACATACCGAGTTCTTGACATATGACTCCCCAGTATGCATGGTTATTTAAAATTCTGAAATGACTTCATGATATTTCCTCCGCAAATACTTCTTGGAGTACGCATAAGATAATGCCAAAAATTCAGTTGTCCTCTTCCATGAAATATATTCAGCCCATAATGACTGACTCACAGTCATGAGTCATTGACAATGATGGTAAATTAATATCTTGGGACTTTGAAGTAACCTTGACTTTATTTGGTACTCCAAGCTTTGCAAGAAGCTTATGCACTGCAACACAATTTGCTTTTGAAGATATAATTAGAGGATTAGTTCAAATGCAAACGTCAAAAAGGGAAGATTTTGGTACAGCACAGAAAGTCCCTTGATTCTTACATAACTTTCTCAGCACATTAATGGTTTGGTCTACCAAGTGACAATGGCCAAACATAAAACAGACAACATGCCTGAATACAGAAAGCAGTGGTGGCATAGTCTACGTATGCCCTTTGAGCCATCGCTCTTGGTTCAGTTGGGCCACATGCCGTGTGACTATTGGAAATGCTTATTATATGATTTCTCTTATCTTGTGCACATTTTGCTTTGACTTTGTAACTTTGCAACTCAGTAATTTCACCCATTCCTTACACCTGCTTCCATCCTGGTACATATCTCCTCATCCTGATTTTTTTTTTTAAAGATGTTTTAATTTATTTGACAGAGAGAGAGACAGCGAGAGAGGGAACACAAGCAGGGGGAGTGGGAGAGTGAGAAGCAGGCTTCCTGCAGAGCGGGGAGCCTGATGCGGGGCTCCATCCCAGTACTCTGGGATCGTGACCTGAGCCAAAGGCAGACACTTCATGGCTGAGCCACCCAGTTGCCCCACCCCAGCCTGATTTTTAAAGGAAAGTCTTATATTTAAAGTAGTATATATTTATTAGAGATTCTGTATGCCATTTTAACTAGTACTTCTTAAAGGATTTTTAGTGTTCTGGTCATTAAAATACATAGGTTTTTAATTGCCTCTTTCATGCCTGTTCTTTTCCTACATGCCCTATTATTTTTAGTGTGTTACTTAACAGAACATGAGGCTTTTCAGGAATGTACATATCCTATGTAATAGACTCCAGTAAGCAGAATATTGGCTCCCCAAAGATAATCATGTCCTAATCCCTGGAATGTGTAAAAAATATTACTTACATGGCAAAGGAAAATTAAGATTACTAAGCAACTAATCCTGAGATGGAGAAATTATTCTGAATGATCTAAGTGGGTTCAATGTAATTACTGAGTTCCTAAAAGCAGAAAAAGAAAAGAAAGGTCAGGGGGGAAAAAAAAAAAGGACTAGAACCACTACTGCTGGCTTTCCAGATGGAGGAAGGGGCCATGAGCCAAGAAATATACTCAGCATCTAGAAAAGACAAGAAAAGACAAGAAAATGGATTCTCCCCTAAAACTTCTAGAAAGCAGTGAAGCCTACCCAAGTTTGATGTTAGCCTGGAAAGACCCATGTCAGAACTACAGAACTGTAAGATAATGGATTTGTGTTATTTAAGCCACCCCTCTTATGGCAATTTACTATAGCAGCAAGAGAAAACAAAACCAAACACACATCTTTAAATTGTCACTCTTATTTCTGCTATTAATGTACCATATCTAATATTGCACAGTTGCATCAGAAAAAAATTAAGTGAGAAATGTTTTTATCAGTTGAACAGGAGATGGGATATTTTAAAATCTTCTTTGTAGGTTTATTTTCATTTGGGGATTGCCAATAACAATTAGATCTAGATTATAATTAATTCAATACCAATACTCTTTTCACCAATACTCTTTTTGAGAAAACAGGACAACTCTTGGTGAAACGACTGTATATACACATTTATTTATATATACACACATACACACACACGTACTTTGGAAATAAATCAAGACCCCTCCACTACAAGGAACTAAGCAGCAGGTTTATCGTTTTAATAACACTATCATTATCAGCTCATACCCTGACATCTGCACAGCAGGCCCCACCTAATTTTTTATTTAAAGTTCCCTTCAGGTGTCACCTGATGTAGGCAAGTTCCTCTCTATCCCCATCTCCTTAAAACTGTCCTGTCATCTATTCTGTTTTCTCTAATGGCTGAGAAGGAATTAATTGCTGTTAATGAATCAATGCAAATTGATATATCTACCTTAAATTAAACAATTTAATTTTAACTAGATCCGTTAGGGGATATTTATTTAACCTTTGACTTTAATTCATATGACTTTCAGGAGATAATATTGAGAAGTGGGATTTTTCATCCTTCAAATCACGTGCTCAACCTTAATTGTCAGGTTGGGTCCCATGCATCTAACAAACTCACTCATTAACCCCAGATAATTAGCAGTATTTTTTTTTTCTGTCTTCAAAACATTATTAATGGGATGACTAATGAAAATACATTGTTATTAAAATATACAAGTCTCAGTTTTTTCTTGAATGATTTCACTGAAAGCCTTATATAAATATATATGTGTATACATACGTACATATATATATATATACATATCTTAAGATTTTATTTATTTATTTAACAGAGAGAGAGCACAAGTAGGCAGAGAGGTAGGCAGAGAGGGAGAGAGGGAGAAGCAGGCTCCCCGCTGAGCAAAGACCGCCCCCCCATGCGGGGCTCAATCCCAGGACCCTGAGACCATGACCTGAGCTGAAGGCAGAGGCTTTACCCACTGAGCCGCCCAGGCACCCCATTAAAAATATATTTATAATCTTCTCAGTTGTAACTGTTTCATGATAGAAGACTAAGAGGATGGGTGATATATCTATTTGATGGACTGTCCTATAAAAAAGACATTAGGTTTACTTGCTTTATCACCCAAAGGCAGAGCATCAAAAGAGAAATTAGAAGAGAAACAAATTTGTGTTCAATATAATCAAAATCTGGAAACATACTGATGCTGAAAATGGCACTGGTTTCCTTCTGAGGTACAATGTTCCTGTAATTTGAAGTGTTTGTCAGATATTAATTAGATGGCAGTTAAACAGGAATAAATATGGTGACATTGATTGTTTTCAGTGGACTTTATGGATAGAGCTTATAGAGATCTATCCTGGGGCTCAAACTTCATCCAGACTTGGTCTCTTTCCAGCTTTTGGCTTTGCTTTCCAACGTGCTGGTTTTATTCAGGCAAGTGGTCTCATTCTCGGGTTGGCAGGACAGATCCCAACAGTCTGAAGTGGATGTCCAACACTCTTCAGCCCCTCCAGTGAGACAGAACTTTGCTTCCCAGACTGCAGTTCTGAAACTGCTGAGAATTACTATGATCGACCAGCCCTCAGTCATATATCAAAGCAGGGAATGGAAGTACGATCAGTCCCACTCAATTACAAGGACTGAGCATGGAGAGCAGGGGATTCTCTAAGAAGACCAGAGCATCATCAGCAGAGAGGAGAGTGGATATCGGGCAGCCCAAAACTACAGATATTATTTATAGTGGGACTTTGATTTCTAAAATTTCTTTCAGCTCAGATTCTATGGTTTGTAAATTTCTTTCCTTCTCAAATACAATTGACATAAAAATTTTTCCTCTGAAGACTTCCTATTATTTTTAATTTTGAAAGAAAATTAATGCCCTTTTCCCAATAATACATTTTAACTAATACGAGAAGATTCCTTTTTACTTTTTTAAGGTTTATTTATTTTGAGAGAGAGAGAGAAGCACGTGAGCAGGGCTGGGGCAGAGGGAGAGGGAGACAACTGCAATCAGCAGAGCCCCACGCAGAGCTCAGTCTCATGACCCTGAGATCACAACCTGAGCCAAAACCAAGAATCAAAAGGTCAACTGACAGCCATCCAGGTGCCCAATAAGGGAAGATTTCCTAAATAAAATACTCAGTATTAGTTAGGATGAGAATTTAGATGCATTATCTTAAAAAAGGAGGTGCTCTAGAAACATTATTTATTACAGAATATTGTGTAATTATTATGTAATATATGATTACTGTGTAATAGGCACAATATTGAATTATGTCTATTTGGCATCTGGTAGACGTTATGCATGATATTTCTCGAAATTTCTTTGTTTCACAGAAACCCGTAAGTACTACGAAAAAGAAAGTGATTATCTTGGGGGATTCTATTTGTCAAAATAAGATCCCCTTCCAACACCTACACGGAAGAACTTGGAGATTTTATCGTGGAGTTCAGTTGGGATGATGGGATACGGGTTATTTAACTACATTCAGAAGTGGTATTCAGGGGCTGCATGGGTCACTCAGTCGGTAAAACAACCAACTCTTAGTTTTGGCTTAGGTCATGATCTCAGGGTCCTGGGATCAAGCCCCACCTGGGGCTCTGTGCTCAGTGGAGAGTCTGCTCTAAATTTTCTCTCCCTCTCCCTCTGGCCCCTCCCCTCCACAACTGTGCACTCTCTCTCTCTCTCTCATAAATAAATCTTTAAAAAAATAAATAAATAAAGGAAGTGGCATCCAGGAATCTAGAAGTCACCGAACTTTTTCGGCTAACATCCCATAGCAGCAGCATAGCATAGGGATTAAAATACATAGCATAGGGATTAAAAACAATGGGTGCCCCATTGTTTGGGTTCAGATCCTAGCTCTAACACCTACCAGCCGGCAGACCTCCAGCAGAGGATAATAAAGGCTGCTGCTACCTAAAAGGACTATTAAGAATAAATGAGCTACTATTCATAAAGCATTTACAACAGTGTGTAGCACAGTAAGTGCGTAATGAAAGTAGTTCATTTTCTCTTTCCAGCTCTGTTTTTGTAGTTTGTGAAGATACAGACAGCACTAACCTGACCAGTGACGAACTCAGTCTTGTCATCTTTGTTGCCTCTTTAACAAATGAGCACTTAACATAAGAAGTGGTATGTTCGTAATAGTCTGCCTCTCTCTGGGGATTAATTGATATAATATGATAAAACATGATATAATTTATAAGGAAAATAATATAGAACTCTAGAGAGAGAGGTCTTTTATTGCTTGTACTTTACCGCTTCCTCAAATAGATCTGTTTTGAAGATTAGATTATTCACTGAGTACATTGTCCTCAATGCTCTGAAGTATGAAAGTAAAACAATTGGCCATATTCATCTTGCCTCTTTTTTGGTGACTGGTTTTATAAATAAGTGTTGTGTCACCTAAGAATGGAAAACTCAACAAATTTAATACATAGCAAGAAAATGTATGTTTTTTAAATTAGATGCCATTTTTAGATGAAGTCATTGCCAGTTTAACCTACTTTAAAAAATATTAGCTGAAGAAAATCGGGAAGTAAAAGAAAAAAAATATTTATATTTGAAATGCAGGATTTGGGGGTGCTTGGGTGGCTCAGTCAATTAAGGGTCTGCCTTTGGCTCGGGTCAAGATCCTAGGATCAGGCTCCCTGCTTCTCCTTCTCCCTCTGTCTGCTGCTCCTCTGCTTGTGCTCTCTCTCTCTGTCAAATAAATAAAATCTTTTAAAAAAAATTCTGAAATGCAATAGTTTTATTTAGTCTTGTAGAGATAAAACCAAGTGAGGAGTTATCAGTAGATATTTTTACAATTCTCCTGATTCTCATCAGTCTAATTGCATTGCAATCATTGGTCTAGTCTACATGGGCAATTTGGGAGTAAAGGTTGGCACAAAACTCTGTGAGGAGGGGCAGAACAGATGCCAGTACGGATTCATGAGATGAGCTGTAAAGTTAATTGCATTCACATTGTTTTATCAATGTTTATACCCAGAATTATTATACAGCATCCTGGCTATTTGTTATTCATGGAGGGTTTTACCTTGTGCCAACCTTAAAACAGAAGTCTTGCCCATTTAATTTTAGCAAATGAGCTAATAGGCCAGCAAATGGGTTTTTTTGTTTGTTTTATTGCTTGCTTGACATTGGTTAGTAAGGATTCTCTCTTGGATTTGATTGGTTTTGTTTAAAACATAGGGATTTCTGACCCAATCTTACTTTCAAGCAAGTCCAAAGAAAAATTTGGTTCCTGAGGGACCACAGAATGTATCATAATAGAAAAGATAATATATAATCTGCAATTATGTATTAAATTATAATTGAAGCAAAGAAATACTTTAGACCTATATTTTATAAAATTTTTCTTTTTTTAAAATATTCTTATATTTAGTACAGACATTGCCTTAAAAATTGCTTCTTTTTGAACATGCCTGCTAAAATACCTAGGCTACAAATGCTTGATTCATTTCAAAACTGACCTAGAATATACTTTGTTTTCTCCCATGTAAATAAATGACATGGCAAAAAAAGAGTCTGACGAAATGATACACACACACACACACACACACACACACACGCACAATTACATAAAGAGTGCATATATGTTACAAACCCATTTGGTCATATAAAATGTTACTTCCCTACACTCAACTTTGCAATGAACTGTGTACATTATATGTTAGGGTTTGATACTTAAGCATTTGCAAATAAAAAATCAATGTTTTGTTTTTAAAATTTATTTAATAATGTAATCTGAATGGTATAATAAAAAAGCCCAATTTTTAAAAAGGTAGGTGAACATATTTATACATAAACAAGTAACAAGGAAATAAGAAACACATAACTATAAGTCACATCTGAGTATGTCCTAATGATATGGTTTTACTATTTTACAAAGTGTAAGTGACATTTATGGAAATTTCTAATAATGTTTTTATTCTGGCCAGGACTTTATACATTGAGTTTCAGTCTAGGAGAAACATTTTATAACTGAATTATAATCCCCAAAGGATAGGAATTTGACTTGAAAACTGTAAAAAAAAAAAAAAAACTCCTTAGATATAGCATCACAAATAGGAACCTATAAAAACTTGATGGCTGTATATGAATTAGAGTCGAGTGTACTATGTAATTATCTCAAACAGCCCTGCTGTTTCTTAGCTTCTCTTAAGAGTAGGGCAACTGCTCAGAAAAACTAAGCACAGCTAAATACTCAAGAATTCAGATGTATAAAGCACTCCATTTCCTGCCTTGTGATCCAACCAATTTAGTATGTGTATTTTGGGCTGTAATTTCTTCTTTTGAAAAATGAACTGTTTTTCTAAAATTATTTAACATCTTCAAACACAGTGTAAAATAAGCTAAAATCTGAAAGAAAGATGACAAGAACTTATCTCAGCTGGCCACCAATATTCAGGAAACAAGGTCTTTAGGAGAAAAAAATTCAATTGACATTTTCATATTGCTGTTAGATGAAAGAAAAATGATTTAGGATGGAGTAAGACACAGTTTAGGAAAAAAAGACTACAGGATCACTTGCCTGCTTAGAAATCATTATTTCTTGTGTTATTTATATATAAATTCTCTCCAACTTCATTGCAAGATGACATATTTGTAAAACAAACCACTTAGGTACAGTTTCATTTATATAATCAATTAACTACTGGTAATAACGGCCTTGGTGATATTGCTACTCACTGTCAATTTTTTCATCTGTTAATTGAGATAAATTCTATTAGTATTTTTGGGGCTTCATAATATTTTTGGGACAATTTTCATCTTTCTCTTAAATGTTTTTCTGAGATGTCTATATAGGTTTCTCTTTATACCTACATACATATATATACATAAGAAGGAATATATATATATATATAAATTAAAAGATATATACCTTCTAACATAGATCTAATAGTAAAGAGAAGATACTGATTTGTTCTCAACTTTGCACTTAAAGACCCAAATATAACCTCCTCTACTTTTCCCCACCAATGTTTCATATTTAAGGCTTACTGAGAAATCAGGAGCAGCTGTAATAAGAGACTAAGAAAATGAATTTAGTATTCTAAATGCAGATTTTTTTTAGATTAATGAAACATACTATTCTATTTTTTTATGGGCTGAAATTTCATTTCTAGAAAAATCTATCAGACAATATCAATTTAATTTTATAAGTACATCTCTTTTATAATTCAGAAAAATCTCTTTCTTGTAACTGGAAACTAAATTATGTCTTTCTGTATATTAATCTGCATATTGACAGGAGCAAGATTTTTTCTGAAGTTTGTACAGAAAATATGTTATATAGTAAATAGCGAAGTGACACTCATCCAGGTCATTGTCCCAGAAAGTCATGCATGGAGAACATAAAGAAGTCTTCAGTAATGTTTACTCAACATTCTACAATCTACCGATAGTCTATATGATATGTGCATAGAAATATTGTCCATTAGTAAATCATTGGTGGCATAACAATAACATAACAATCTTTTATATAGGTTCAACAATCTTTGCCACCTTTCAGTGACTGATATTAGCATTTAAGTGAGAAAAGGCAATTGAAACAGAATTCCTGTTTAAAGATCAACTAGTGTAACCTTATCCATCCTTACCTGCAACATGAAAAGAATGGAGGTAATCTCTAAAATCCTTTGCTGATTTTTAAAAACCTGTAATTCTTGCCACTGGGCAATTTATATGCTCTCTACTCCTAGATATCCCAGAGAATCTACTTTTATGGAGTATTTATGATGCCTCAGGCTTACAAAAGGAAATCTAGTTGGAATGCATAACACCTATGAAACAATTAGTGGGCAAAACAGCACATTATTTAACCTATAAAAATCTCCACATTTATCATATAAGTATCCAAATTCGTAAACGGGATGCTATTCACCAGGAATTCCTAAAGCTATATGTGCTTAAATTCGGGTTTGGAAACATACCGTCAAATGTGAAAAAATAGATTTGGAAATTGGTGGTGATCATGATAATGAGAGACAATGAGATGACCAGTAAACATGCCCCCACCCCCAGCAACCCTTTAACAGAAGCCTTTAAAAATCTAAGAAGTGGGGCACCTGGATGGCTCAGTGGGTTAAAGCCTCTGCCTTCGGCTCAGGTCATGATCTCAGGGTCCTGGATTGAGCCCCACATCCGGCTCTCCTCTCAGCGGGGAGCCTGCTTCCTCCTCTCTCTGCCTGCCTCTCTGCCTACTTGTGATTTCTGTCTGTCAAATAAATAAATAAAATAAAAACAAAAACAATCTAGGAAGTGAGGTGAAGGAATATTTTTCTAAAGTTGAGCCATTACAACTTTTTGTTTCATTTTTAATTTTAGGAGAACAATAAGTATCAGAACTGAAGCTTCTATACCTGGACACAGACTGTGTACCCATGTACCTTCTCCAAGGTAGGTGATTGTCTTGTTTTCATTTGCAAATGAAGACGAGGCTGAACAATGAGACTTTCACATTCTTAATGTTTCAATCACATACCAAATAAGCTACAAAAAAGATAATAAATGTTACACAGCTATTCAATCCTTTCAATGGAAAGGAGGGTAGCAGGTAGAGGGGGGTACTTTTCTTTAGAGTCCAAAACAAACATCTGCCAACCCCAAAATTCTTTTTTAGCCAAACCTGCTGTGCTCATACCAGTAGGGAGCAAACTATCAGTGTGTGGTATACTGAGAATTTATGTGCAGTAGCTTGGTAAACCAGGACCAGTCAAGCGCTGTCTGGGTAGTAGAACAATCTTTAAGAAAACCATAGTAAAGGAGATTTAAGAGGTTAAATGTCCTTTGGCAATCCATTTTAATCTAGCATTTTCTTTTCATTTCTTAATTATTAAGATAACACCATAATATTTAACATCTCTTCTTGATTTTTTAAAAAGGCTTTTAGTAAAGTAGGAATAGAAGGAAATTGTCTTAATGTAATTAAAAATTATTCTTTAGATAAGAATAAGCATAGTACTATTGTTTATTAGTATAATGACATTTAGTATTAGTATTAGTATAATGGCACTAAATGCATTCCCATTAAAGGAATGAGAAAGATAGCAGGTTTTACCACAACACGTAGCATTATTTTGGAGATTCTAAACCATGTGGTAAGAAAAGAAAATGAATCAAGAAAGGTAAGTGTTATAAAAGTGAAACTATTGTTGTTTGTGCATGTAAATTTTTTAATTCAGAAATTCCAAAAATCAACTGAAGAGCTTTATGAAGCAATAAGAAAGTTTAGTTAAGGTGTCTGGTAACAATTGACATGCATACACACATGCACAGATGTGTGTCGGTATACTTTTCTAAAAGCAGTAATAACCAGTTAAAAAATATATAAAGAAAAAGACCCTATTCACAGTAGCATTGAATAAGCAATAAATGAAGCCTGGGACTAAATAAGCAGTGTGAAAGATTCTGCACAAAGAAACTTCTTAAGTATTGCTGAAAGATACAAAGAAGATATAAATAAATTATAATGGTGAGCATTAGGAGATTTACTCTAACATACTATATTATATTAAGTATAAATGTATTAAAACAAAGTAGAACTAGTACAGGAATAGAAAAATGTATCAGTGAGGCACAGCAGTGAGTCAAGAATAGACCCTTGTATGTATGATAAAGGCACCATTTTGAATCACTGGGAAAGTACAAATCATTGACTCTAGCATATTAGGATGCTGAATATTCATATGGAAAAAGGATTTATTTAAAGTCCTAGCTTTCAAAATATATAAAAATAAATTCCAGAAGGATTAAAAGATAAAAGTCTTAAAAATAATAGACTAAGACACAGAATTGCATCTTGAGAAGGAAAAAAACAATCTCTTCTAATCATGAGATTAAAGCCAGAAACCATAGAGGAAGGCCAGATGTGGTGGGAAAAAAAAATCCCTTTAAGACTTCTGTGTAGGATGGGACCCCTGGGTGGCTCAGATGGTTAAGCAGCCGCCTTCGGCTCAGGTCATGATCCCAGCGTCCTGGGATTGAGTCCCACACTGAGCTCCTTGCTCAGCAGGGAGCCTGCTTCTCCCTCTGCCTCTGCCTACCACTCTGTCTGCCTGTTCTCGCTCTCTCTCTCTCTCTAACAAATAAATAAAATCTTAAAAAAAAAGAAGAAGAAGACTTTTGTGTAGGAAAAGACCCTATCTACAAAGTAAAAAAGATAATGTCAAACTGGAAAAAAATAGTGCTATCTGTATACTTTAAAAATTTTCAAATATAAATTCCTCTTACAAATAAATAAGACTGATTTGGCTAAGTAGGATGCTTGGGCTCTTTCCTTTACTACTTGATATACTTTAAAATATTTTAATTTTTTAAAATGAATAAATGCTCAAAGGTCCAGAGATTTTGTGAGGGATCAGAAGGTGAATGAGTGAAAATTTATAACAGGGAAGAAAACTGAGGACCGGGCTTTGTGATTTTGTAGTATTGATCTTAATATTCCTTCCCTAACTGCCCTTCACCACTTGACCTTGACATCCTTCTCATTCCCATGCCTATGTCATGGCCATTAGATGAAATATTGAGATACATATTTTTTTTTACTCACAATTTTTATTGAAACATGTACATTTCTGATGTTAGAATAAAAAGTAGTTTATTGATTTGGGGGTGCCTGGAAGGCTCAGTCAGTTGAGCATCTGCCTTTGGCTTAGGTCATGACCCAAGATCAAATACCGCATCTGCTTCTCCCTCTCACTGTGCCTACTGCTCCCCCTGCTTGTGCTCTCCAACCCCTGTGTGTGTCAGATAAATAAATAAAGTATTTTTCAGTAGTTCATTCATTTGTATGGTCTCTGCCTTGTCAAAGTCACAGTACATTCTAAAATCATAGTGTTTTAATAAAAAGGTTTATTTCTTACTCAAGTAAGGGGCAGGTGATGCCCTTAAACAGCCCCCTTCCAAGCAGGAAGACTGTTATATCTTATACCTGCCACCCCATACATGTTACTTCCAAGTTTGCTGTCACATAACAAGACAGTAATGGAGGGGGGAGAGGGATGTGGGGGAACACTTGTCAGCGAGAGGGATCCTAGAAACCCCTCAAAGAGAGCTGCTCCCTCTCAAAGCACCAGCATGCTAGCTGTGTACAGAATTCTTATTCAGAAGCTTACGTGTGCAAATGGAAGAACCTGTGATTAAGTTTAAGGCACTAAATGCTACAGACAGTAAATGCATTAAAATAAAAAAGCCTTTGGTATTCTTCCCAAGATGCCAAGTCTATTTTTAACATGTAGCTACTAACTTTTATCATGACATTTTATATTGTTTAAATGGTTATTGTGGTATTGACTATTTGCCAAACAATACACTAAGTGCTGGCAAACCCTATGTGTTTCAAATTCTATTTGTCTCATAAAGGTCCTTCCTATAAATACAAGTTCTTCAGAAACTTTCTCAATTTATCTCCCAAATATGCTTATTCAATTATCACATTTGACCGTGGCAATGCCGTCAATAACCCATCATCTAGGTGCACTCACTGAACCATATTTTAGAGCTCAAAGAAAGTAGGACAGTGATAAGAATAACTTAAATTTTATTGTGAAGTTCACAATCTGTAACACCAAACTGCAAAGGGAATGAGAGGTACTAATATTATTAGTTCAGATATCCTGGAGTTTGCTAAACATGGGACACAGAATGAGATTAAATGTTCAACAATCATTATTGCAAACAAGTCTGCCAGGAGCCCCAAAACATAAGTATTTGATAAATATTTTTAAAGCACTTTCTATGAGAATAATCTGGTGTTCATGGTGTTATAAAGGGAACACTGTAAAATATGTCTTCTACTCCCAAACAAGATTATAATCCAGGTAAAACAGCAAGTAACTAACTAAAAATAGATCATGGTAAATATAACACAAGAGATACTAAATTGCCACTAAGGGATTAAAGGAGGAAGTGAGAGCAATGCTCAAGGCAAAGAGTGCAGGATTCATCAACAGCATAACCTTGGATGACATTAGGTCCAGACTCAAGTCTGATCATCTACTCTTACACAAGGCCTGGAAACCTGGATTTTTATGTGCAATAGTTCTTCTACAATGTTGTAGATTAAAAAAATAAATAAACATAAAGATAATGTACAGGCTGAACTTGACCACAAGTGTGCCAATGTGAGGACAGAGCAGAGGCATCCTATTTGGAAATACTATTAGAAGTAGCACAACCTGCTTTGGGATCAGAATGTGGAAAGCTTTGAAGCACTTAGGGTTTTATCCTCAATGGAGTAGGAAATGGGGACATTTGAGAGGTTGTTAACAGAGGCATGAAATGAAAGGACTAAAACAGTGCTTAAGAAAGTTGAGTTTAGCAGCCATATGTACACTAGATTGGAAGGCTGAACGTCAAGGAGAGAAATCAATTACAGGTCTATTCCGATATGCCAATGAGAATGTGAACCAGGGTGACAAAAGTGGTAATGGAAACAAGGGACAGAGATGGTGGTTAAAATGTGGAAACATGGGGCGCCTGGGTGGCTCAGTGGGTTAAGCTTCTGCCTTAAGCTCAGGTCATGATCTCAGGGTCCTGGGATTGAGCCCCCCATTGGGGTTCTCTGCTCAGCAGGGAGCCTGCTGCCCCCTCTCTCTGCCTGCCTCTCTGCCTACTTGTGATCTCTGTCTGTCAAATAAATAAATAAAAATCTTTTAAAAATAAAAAAGTGCTTTAAAAAAAAGTGGAAACACATACAAAGTTCATAACACACTGTTCATGCTCTTTCTTCAAATATAATACAAGTTCATATAAAAATTAATTTTCTGAAAAGCTGACGAGCCATATATACATATGTATATATGGCTAAATGAAAATACTAAAAGATTCCCTGCAATGCAAATGTAGGCAATTGCAATGCAATTGCAAAATGCAAAAAGTAGGCATTACAATATGTGTTCAACTATTTAAACCAATAGTAACCATTGAGGTAGATAATCACTTTTTAAAAAATATGTATGGCATCTCCTCACTGACTTCCCTTACCAATCCTATTCACCTCCCTCTTTAAAATTGCTCCATCAAAAAGTAGGATTTCAGGAGATGCAGGAGGCCCTGTTTCAACCGGTCTCCTAAAGTGAGCTAAATATCTACCAGAACACTCTGAATATCCATGAAATCAGCCTGAGATATAGGATTATACACATCTGGATTTCTATGGGGTCAGAAGACGCCAGTGAAGAGGTAAAGCGGAGAGGGAACCATCAGACTGATATTGGAGGATAAACAGAAGGGAGGGAGCCACCAGAAGTGACCCATTGGAAAGTAATACCCCAAGATGAAAGTGCCCTTTGATTGGGGACCAGCATTAACTTGGAGTCTGGTTAAAAGCACTCAAAAAGAGCAAAAGATCTTAAGGGGCAACTTGTAGAATTGGGCCGTCATGGGCACGGGCCCAGGACAGTCACCGCGGGCGACCACCTGTGCCAGAGAGCGTGTGGTAGAGCCTCCAGTTCCTGGTCCCAGAGTCCCTGAGGTTGCACAGCTTGTACCACTGCTGGGCTAGGTGCACTCCCACCCCCACATGAACGGAGTCTGTTGTGGTGCCAGCCACTGCTTTCTAGAGCTACAGTCTTTTGCCCTTTGGGAGCACTTCATGACCAGGGTCTGAACTGCACTCCCTGCCAGTGCCTGAGAGAGAGCTCCCTGTGGGCACCGGCCAACAGTCTCTAGGACCAGCTAAGGGTCCAGATGCTCCCAGCCTGGGTCTGAAGGATCTCTGGTCAGGAACAATGCCCCTCCCCCCCCAGCAGCAAGCTGCACCACGGTGAGGTCTGGACCCCAGATAGCCAGATAGCAGTCCAGGCAAAGGCAGCCACCAGAAGCGGGTTCCCTGGACCAATACCACTCACAGTTTTAGTAGCATGGGGGTGCAGAGACAAGTGGGTGCTTTGGGCGATCCCTGAGATGGTGGCTGGGGACATGCACCACCTGTGGGAGTTTGCATGGCTCAGTGGAGTTTGCAGAGGGGGAATCTGTGTGTTCTGGACCACCCAGAGGGGAGCAGACTGAGTCTTCTCTCTGAGACGGAGGTCTGGGTGCAGTTTGCTTTCCACTAAACCTCCGAAAAGCTGCAAAAAGCCACCAAAGAAAGAAAACCTGAAAAACTGGTTTCCAGAGCCCAGACCCTTGATAGAGGGCAGGAGGACTCAACCCAAGCAAGACTGACTGAAAGACAATGCGGCAGGACTCTCTCCCAGAAAGCCAGCCAAAAGAATGAGAGGACACCCACCACAGGGTCCCCCCAAAACCGTAAAACCCCAACATGAGGGAGAAACAATATATTAAGCTCCCAGTATTGCCCTAAAACCTGTATGTTTCATAGATACAACTTTTATTTTTAATTCATTCTCACTATCTTGTTCTTTTTAATTCTTTTAACCTACTTACCATTACAACTAGAGATTCAATACAACATATTCCATAATAACCTTTTAACTTGAACTTTTTTGATAAATACACCTGTGTTTTTCTTTTTCTTTTCTATTTTTTTAACATACATATAGAGATAAGCTTCAAGATAATCTTCTTTCCTTAATCAACACTACCCCTATATATAAACCAGTTTTAATCTCCCTTTATCTCTGGAAAGTTGAGTCCTTTAACAAAGATATCAAGATACACCCAGGAAGAATCAAAATAACCTTCCTCACCCACATCGAGGATTTATAACCACCCTCCCATATTTTTCTTCTGTCAGTGTTTCTGTGTATATCTTTTTGTTTTAGTATTACATTTATCTTATTCTTGGGGTTCATTTTGGCTGGTTCTTTTTTTTTTTTTTCTTTTCATTTATTTTTGTTAGTCTTTTTGTTTGTCTGTTTTTGTATACCTTATAAATCTTACTTTTGGGGTTCATTCTGGCTGGGTTTACTCTTTTTTTCCCTTCTCTCTCTATCTTTCTCTCTTTTTTTTCTTTTTTCTTTCTTCTTGGGGGTGACCTCCAATTGCTCCAAAGCCTTTCAGGGTGCACTTTGCCTGGATTGTGGTTGATATATTCAGCTATACATCCCCTCAACCACCTCACACCAAAATGACTAGCAGGAGGACACCCAAAAGAGGGAAAATTCAGAGATTTGCGCTCTGCCACACAACTATTGCATATGGACATAAACGGTATGTCAGAAAGGGAATTCAGGGTAATAATTATCTAGGCAATGGCTAGGTTGGAGAAAACCATTAGTGACAACATAGAATCTCTAAAGGCAGAAGTGAAAGCTGCCCCAGGAAGAAGTTAAATATGCTATCAATGAGATTCAATCTAATCTAAGTATTCTAACAGCTAGGGTAAGGGAGGCAGAAGAAAGATTTAGTGATCTAGAGGACAATCTGATATAGAAAAAGGATCAGGAAGAGGCATGGAAAAAACAGCTTAGAAGCCATGAAAACATAATTAGGGAAATAAATGATGCCATGAAACGTCCCAACATCAGAATTATTGGGATCCCTGAGGGGGTGGAGAAAGAGAGAAGACTAGAAGATATAGTTGAACAAGTTCTGGATGAAAATTTTCCCAATATGGGGAATGGAACAAGTGTTCATGTCCTAGAGGCAGAGAGGACACCCCCCCAAGATCAATGAGTCTAGAAAGACCTCCAGACACATGGAAATTGTGAAATTCACGAGTCATAAATTCAGAGAGGATGTTTTAGGGCAGCTAGGGGAAGAGATTCCTTATGTACAGAGGAAGGTCTGTCAGCAAGGCTGATGTTCAAAATGGATGAAAAGATAAAGAACTTCCAGGACCAGCAAGGTTTAAAAGAGTATGTGACCACCAAGCTGGCACTACAAGAAATATTAAGGGGTGTTCCATAAAAGAAGAAAGAACCCAAGAGTGACATGGAACAGAAATTTATGGAGACAATCAACAGAAACAAGGACTTCACAGGCAACATGATGTCAATAAAAAGGTATCTTTCAATAATCACTCTAAACGTAAATGGCTTAAGAGCTCCCATAAAATGGCAGAGGGTTGCAGATTGGATAAAAACGACAGGACCTGTTGATATGCTGTCTACAAGACACCTATTTGGAATCCAAAGATACATCCAAACTGAAAGTGAAGGGATGGATAAACATCTTTCATGCCAATGGGCCTCAAAAAAAAAGCTGGGGTAGTGATTCTCATATCAGATAAATTAGATTTTAAACTAAAGACTGTAGTCAGAGATACAGAAGGACACTACATCATTCTTAAAGGGTATATCCACCAAGAAGATCTAACAATTGGAAATATTTATGCCCCCAATATGGAAGCAGTCAACTACATAAGCCAACTATTAATCAAGATAAAGAGTCATACTGATATGAATACATTAATAATGGGGGATCTTAACATGCCACTCTTAGTAATAGACAGATCATCCAAGCAGAAAATCAATAAAGAAGCAAGGGCATTGAATGACACATTGGACCAGATGGACCGCATAGATACATACAGAACATTCTACCCTTAAACAAGAGAACACTCATTCTTCTCAAGCACGCATGGAAGTTTCTCCAGAATAAACCATATACTGGGCCTCAAATCAGGGCTCAACAGATACCATAAGATTGAGATTATCCCCTGCATATTCTCAGACCACAATGCTTTGAAACTGGAACTCAACCACAAGAAAAAGTTGGGAAGGAATTCAAATACTTAGAAGCTAAAGACCACCCTGCTTAAGAATGTTTGGGTCAACCAGGAAATCAAAGAAGAACTTAAACAATTCATGGAAACCAAAGAGAATGAAGACATATCTGTCCAAAACCTATGGGATATAGCAAAGTTGGTCCTAAGGGGGAAATACATAGCCATCCAAGCCTCCCTCAAAAAAATGAAAAATCCATAATATACCAGCTCTCTTTACACCTTAAAGAACTGGAAAATCAACAAGAAATTAAGCCAACCCGATGGACAAAAAGGGAAATAATCAAGGTTAGAGCAGAGATTGATGAGGTAGAAACTAGAGATACAGTAGAACACATCAACAAAACTAGAAGCTGGTTTTTAGAAAGAATCAATGAGATCAATAAACCACTGGCCAAATTAATCCAAAAGAAAAGAAAGAGGACCCAAATTAATAAAATTGTGAATGAAAAGGGAGAGATCATGACCAACACCAAGGAAGTATAAACAATAATCAGAAGTTATTATCTACAGTTATATGCCAATAAGTCAAGTAACCTAGACAAAGTAGACACATTCCAGTAAACCTATAAATGTCCAAAACTGAATCAGGAAGAAACTGACAACCTGAATAGACCAATATCTAGTAACGAGATTGAAGCAGTGATCAAAAACCTCCGGACCTGATGGATTCCCTGGAGAATTCTACCAAACATTCAAAGAAGAAATAATAACTATTCTCCTAAAGCTGTTTCAAAAAAATAGAAACAGAAGGAAAACTCCCAGACTCTTTTTATGAAGCCAGCATTACCCTGATCCCCAAACCAGGCAAAGACCCCACCAAAAAGGAGAATTTCAGACCAATATCCCTGATGAATATGGATGCTGATATTCTCAACAAGATTCTAGCTAATAGTATCCAGCAGTACATTAAAAAGACTATCAAGGGCGCCTGGGTGGCTCGGTGGGTTGAGCCGCTGCCTTTGGCTCGGGTCGTGATCTCGGGGTCCTGGGATCGAGTCCCGCGTCGGGCTTTCTGCTCAGTGGGGAGCCTGCTTCCCTCCCTCTCTCTGCCTGCCTCTCTGTCTACTTGTGATCTCTCTCTGTCAAATTAATAAATAAATAATAAAATCTTAAAAAAAAAAAAAAGACTATCCACCATGAGCAGGTGGGGTTTATCCATGGAATGCAAGGGTGGTTCAACATTCACAAATGTGTGATGTTCCATCAATGGAACATTGAAATATCACAACATTCCAATATCCAAACATTCCAACATTGGAACATCACAATCTATGTGATGGAACATATTAATAAGAGAAGAGAGAAGAACAACATGGTCCTCTCAATTGATGCAGGAAAAGCATTTGACAAGATACAGCATCCGTTCCTGATTAAAATGCTTCTAAGTATAGGAATAGAGGGAACATTCCTGAACTTCATAAAATCTATCTATGAAAAACCCACAGCAAATATCATTCTCAGTAGGGAAAAGCTGACAGTCTTCCTTCTGAGATCAGGAACATGACAAGGATGTCCACTCTTGCCACTATTGTTCAACATAGTACTAGAAGTCCTAGCAACAGCAGTCAGACAATAGAAAGAAATTAAAGGCATTCAAATTGGCAAAGAAGCAGTCAAACTCTCTCTCTTTGCAGATGACATGATAATATATATGGAAAACCCAAAAAGGACTCCACCCTCAAACTACTAGAACCCATACAGCAATTCAGTAATGTGGCAGGATACAAAATCAATGTACAGAAATCAGTTGCTTTCTTATATACTAACAATGAAAATATAGAAAGGGAAATTAGAGAATCCATTCCATTTACTATAGTACCAAGAACCATAAGATACCTGGGAATAAACCTAACCAAAGAGGTAAAGGATCTGTACTCAAGGAACTATAGAACACTCATGAAAGAACTTGAAGAAGACAAAAAAAAAAAAAAGCATTTCATGCTCATGGATCAGAAGAATAAACATTGTTAAAATATCTAGACTGCCTAGAGAAATCTATGCTTTCGATGCCATCCCACTCAGAATTCCACCTGCATTTTTCAAAGAGCTGGAACAAATAATCCTAAATTTTTTATGGAACCAGAAAAGATCCCAAATTGCTAAGAAAATGTTGAAAAAGAAAAACAAAACTAGGGGCATCACATTGCCTGATTTCAAGCTTTATTACAAAGCTGTGGTCACCAAGACAGCATGGCACTGGCACAAAAACAGACATATAGACCAGTAGAACAGAGTAGAGAGCCCAGATATGGACCCTCAACTCTATGGTTAAATAATCTTTGACAAAGCAGGAAAAATATACAGTGGGAAAAAAGACAGTCTCTTCAATAAATGGTGTTGGGAACATTGGACAGCTATGCATAGAAAAATGAAACTTGACCATTCTCCTATACCATACACAAAGATAAACTTGAAATAAATAAAAGACCTCAACATTAGGCAGGAATCTATCAAAATCCTAGAGGAGAACATAGGCAGTAGCCTCTTTGACATTGGCCACAGGAACTTCTTTCAAGACATGTGTCTCCAAAGGCAAAGGAAACATAAGCAAAAATGAACTTTTGGGACTTCATCAAGATAAAAAGTTTCTGCACAGTAAAGGAAATAGTCAACAAAACAAAGAGACAACCAAGGAATGGGAGAAGATATTTGTAAATGACACTAAAGGCAAAGGGCTGATATCCAAGATCTATAAAGCACTCCTCAAACTCAACACACACAAAACAGATAATCACATCAAAAAATGGGCAGAAGACATGAACAGACACTTCTCCAAAGAAGACATACAAATGGCTAATAGGCACATGAAAAAATGTTCATCATCATTAACCATCAGGGAGATTCAAATCAAAACCACATTGAAAAACCACCTTACTCCACTTACAATGGCCAGAATCAACAAGACAGTAAACAACAAGTGCTGGAGAGGATGTGGAGAAAAGGGAACCCTCTTACACTGTTGGTGGGAATGCAAGTTGGTGCAGCCACTTTGGAAAACAGTGTGGAGATTCCTTAAGAAATTAAAACTAGAGCTACCTTATGACCCCGCAATTGCACTCCTGGGTATTCACCCCAAAGATACAGATGTAGTGAAAAGAAGGGCCAACTGTACCCCAATGTTCATAGCAGCAATGGCCACAGTCACCAAACTGTGTAAAGAACCAAGATGCTCTCCAACGGACGAATGAATAAGGAAGATGTGGTCCATAAACACTATGGAGTATTATGGCTCCATCAGAAAGGATGAATACCCAACTCTTGTATCAACATGGACAGGACTGGAAGAGATTATGCTGAGTGAAATTAGTGAAGCAGAGAAAGTCAATTATCATATGGTTTCACTTCCTTGCAAGGCATGAGGAATAACACGGAGGACACTGGGAGATGGAGAGGAGAAGTGAGTTGGGGGAAATCAGAGGGGGAGATGAACCACAAGAGACTGTGGACTATGAGAAGCAAACTAAGGGTTTTGGAGGGGAGGGATGTGGGGGGTTGGGTGAAGCTGGTGGTGGTATTAAGGAGGGCACGTATTACATGGAGCACTGGGTGTGGTGCACAATGAATCTTGGAACACTGAAAAAATAAAATAAAATAAAAATAAAATAAAATAAGATTTCAAATTACACAGTGACAAATGTTTATACTATATTAAAGATATAATTCAGAGGAGAGAGAACTTCAGTCAACTCCTTAGTGAAACAATCCCTTAGGAAGAACTACTTTCTCCTCATTGTCTTTGGAACTGTTTGTTTATAGCTAACTTTCAGCCCTGACATAGGTAAAAAGAAATGTAGACACATTTTCTATTAAATATGTATATGCTATGTATACACATGCATACATTATATATGTACACACATGCATACATTATATATGCATGTATATACATGCATGTATGCATATATATGCATATATGTGTATATGCACATATACACATATATGCATACATGCATGTATATATGTGCATACATGCATGTATATATATGTGCATACATTATATATGCATATACATACCTTTTTATGTATATACACACATACTACAAATATACAATAGGGAAATATGGCTGCTACTATAAAATCTAAGCTTTTTTTTTTCATTTTATTGATTTCATGGTACCAAGTAGAGTGTTTCCATAATTATCACTTAATAAATGTTCGTTACACACAATAAATTTGTGATGTTTTAAGTAGCCCCCACCTTGCCAAGATATTTGGGTATTGATCTTATTCAAAAATATGTGGGAGGATGAGACAGAAAGTCTGTATTCATTCCCCTAGTTCATTTTATTGCCCTTTAAATCTGAAGCACCTAACTCCTCCCCCATTTCAGATACTCTGAACCCAAGCCAAAGCCTTCACAGTTATTTACTATGTATCCATTTGTCCCTGTGGGATCTGCAACTCAAAATGTTCGGTTTGGAATATGGAAATCCTACCTCCTTTTTTCCGTTTACTTTAGTCTGCGTCTATTGTGTGTCTATTACGTCTAAGAGAGCTAGGTAACCTAGGCAGACATTAGCCAATTTTAGCCATAAAGAATTACAGAATAGAATAGAATAGAATAGAATAGAATAGAATAGAATAGAATAGAATAGAATAATTAGCCAATTTTAGCCATAAAGAATTACCGTTCCAGTAGGTCATTTCGACTGAGTCAAAAGGATAAAATGTCTGCAAAAGGTAGCTAAAAGTTGGTGAAGTAATGAACTTGGTACCCTCTCCACCCAGAGACTTAATTTATGAAAGTTAAGACACTAGCCAAAACCCTACAACTTTTGTTTTGACATAGTTGCAAAAGAGTTGTTCATACACAAACCAGCAAACAAACCCACCAACAGGTTCCTTTGCTTACTCAGGCACTCCTGATTCAAAGAAAACTGAAACCTGAGTCACCTCTACAAAGATACCCAGCGGGCTTCTTATCTCTCAACATGCCACGTGAACTTTTCAGATTCTGTATTTATGCTGAATCGGGCATTTTTTTTTTCATATCCTTACTAGTTATATTTGCTATCTTTCTTTCAGAAATTTACTAAGGTAATAACTGCAACACTTTTGGATTTCTAAATTTTCTTCTACTATAGATGTTTAAAAGCTGCTACTCACTTAAAAAGGGGTGATTTCATAGTTTAAAAGTCCAGTAACTTTAATGAGGAAAAAAATGGAGTTATGCAATCAAAATTATTTGCTATAATTAAAATGGAAAGATTTTTTCTTCCAGACCACTCATTGCTATTGAGTAGAATTGTATAATGTGAATTTCAAATCTCTTACTTTGGTAAATTTTTCTCTGCTTCTTGATGTTGTAGGTGTCCAGGTACACAGAGTAAGAAACACTGAGTAGTATCGATTGGTACAATAAAGACTATGATATAAACAAGGAAAATGAAAGGAAATAAGAAAACACAACAGGAACAGATACCAAGACAAGTGTTTTCTTTTTGTTGTTTCAAGATGGATATCTTGGGAAGCCATTCCTGGCTATACAGGAATGGGGGCAGTGGTGTGGACGTATGAAAGAGGTACCAAAGAAAGTCCAAATCTCTCTACTTAAAAAGCAGAAAAGTGTTCACTCTACTACAAATTCTGTTTCTTCTGGGAAACAACAACCCATTACCCAATGAACACTGATACATCAGTTTAAATTTAAGACTGATAAATCTGGGAAGACTGGGGGGCAGTCTGGGCAGACTGAAGTGTCTGCCTTCAGCTCAAGTCATGATCCCGGGGGTCCTGGGTTAGAGCCCCAAGTCAGGCTCCCTCCTCAGCAGAGAATCTGCCTCTCCCTCAGCCTCTGCCTCTGTACCCTCCCTCCTCTACCCCTTGTGCTCCCACTCTCCCTCCCTCTTGCTCTGTCTCTCTGTCAAATAAACACAATAATTTAAAAAAAAAAAAAAGGAACGAAAAGCTAAGTTACTTTCTGTGGCTATTCTGTTTCAGCAAATTTAAATGGCAAAATCATTTCCTGAGGAATAAGAACTGTACTTTCTTTGTAAGTTTATATGATGTCATTAGGTACCTCATTTCCAAAATAATTCCAAGCAAAGGTAACAACATAACGTGGAAACAATTCTGCATTTTGAGACACAATTTCAGCCCTACTAGCTGGATCTCTGGCTATTATTGCGTGATCCTGGCTTCTTAGACTCTTCAGCTTCGGCTTCATCTGCCAGACCCAATGGAAAAACCCTCAAAGCTGGGGAGCCAAGTGCTATTCATCTTTGTACCCCAGCACCTAGCAGAACACCAGTTAAAAAAATATTTTAACAAGTGTATATAAAAAATTTGTAAAATGGAGATCATTTACAATGTGATTATAAAGATCAAAGAGTCATCAGATACAATATTTGCTCAATATGTAAAATATACATAAATATAAAATATTTCATTATTATCTCATGGCTAAAAAAATGTATTATATAGTGTATAAAGTTTTGTAAGGAGCCTTAATTCTTTTTCTTGAATATGTTCTCAGTACTTGTATATATAAAATATGCTTATATATACATATACACATAAAATTCAATTAATTTAAGCCTGCATATCCTCATCTATAAATTAAAGAATTATGTTAATTATATTCAGTAATTTCTTCCAGTTTATCTTTTATGGACAATAAATTTATGATTCAATGTTTTATATACTTATCAATCTACCTGTATAAATATCAGATAAAGAGAAATTCTTATAATTTGT
This sequence comes from Neogale vison, assembly GCF_020171115.1. Lineage (NCBI taxonomy): Eukaryota > Metazoa > Chordata > Mammalia > Carnivora > Mustelidae > Neogale > Neogale vison. The sequence goes on from NC_058093.1 coordinate 23,427,083, forward strand.
TTAACATCTTATCCAACTGATCAAGGTCATATGGCTCCTTTTCTAACCACATGGAATACTGTTTGTTGCAAAGCAGAAACCAATATTATATTAAGCCTATCAAAATATATCAAAATAAACTATCAAAAATTATAGAAAATCAAAATTTCAACAAACCTATCAAAAATTGTATTAATTATTAAATGACATGCTCAAACAATTTGAAAAGGGTATTTAAAAGAAGTATAGGAATTTCCTGAACTCAAGAATTTATAGTCTAATTAATGCAACCAAATTATCCTATAAATAGAAACAACAGCAATTAATTCAAGACAGACTGTAACTAAACATCAAGGAGTTATAAACAGTGTAAACGCTACAGAAATTCAGATAAGAAACAGTTTAGAAAGACAAGAGAAAGAGAAGACATGCCAAGAAAATAAAAATTGAAAGATAAGTAAAATTTGACAAAAGACAGTGAGAAGTACCTTCCAGGCAAAGGGAATATAAATCAAGTTATTGGAGTAAAAATAACCTGATTTTCTTTCTGAAAGAAAAGAAATCAAGTCTGACAAAACTGGGCATATGTTTTAAGAAATAACAGGAAAAAAGATTGGTAGGAAAGAGGGAGAGATACAATATAGGAATCCCTTAAAGAATTGTAAATAGAAGAACAATATATTAGTATGCGGTGAGTCCAGAACGAAGGAAAACAGCGAGGCAGGAATTGCAGTCATTAATGTGGTGCCCATGAAAATCGAGAACAGACCAATCTCTGCAGATTAACTAGTAAATGATCCTTCATTCATCTTTAATCATCCTAAAGGCATGTCTATTTTCATTTTCCTTCAGATCCAGTGACATAATTTTGCAGGCACTAGATGTCACTGTTCCACTTAAGCAAAATAAAATCCGGTCATTTTGAAGTCGATTGCATCTACATAATTATATCTACCTGTATGTAGATCTGAGTCTGCTTTAATTGATTCAGACAATTTCAGAATAAAATACCAGTAGTGATTTGTACCTACTGCACTATGTTGAAAAATCAGCTCTGAAGTTCTCTTTAATATCTTCCCAAAGAGTCTTTTACAAAGAATAAAATCAAAATTAAAAAAAAATTAATTCAAGAGAAAAATGGGAGGGAAATTAACCATTTATATTATTAAGAAATTAGGAAAATTTATACCATATAAGGTTTTGTTCATTTTTACACACACACACACACACACACACACACAAAACCAAACACAATTTCTTCACAATGAGTACATATTCAATTTGTCTTATGACTCTAACTATAAGGAACCACATAGAATTTTCTCTTATCTGTCTGGTCTCTCAGAGTTGGATCTTTGACCTCCTTTTATGGAATTCCTCTTTGGGCCTAATCTTGAAGGTATAACCAGTCTCACACAAAAAAGCCTAAGGGACTAATCTGTTCTCTTTCTGCTGACTTAGGGTTTGATCAACTGGACACTCTTTGGGACTCTGAGTCTTGAGTGAATGGTGCAGGCATATGGGAACTGTTGGAGGTATTCCTTTAGGAACTGTGCTGATGTGAACTAGACTGAGTGTCTCTATTAAAAGACTGTTGTTAACACTTCTTGTGGCTGATTTCTCTAGAGCTCCTGTAATCCCTACATGTTCCCAAGGAAGCTTGGCCCTCCAGCTCACGAGTCCATGAGCCTGCTACACCAATACCACCCTAACCACAACACAGATACACAGACACATAGACATGCAGACACACACACACACACACACACACACACACACACACAGCTTTAAAATAAATTTCCTTTTCCTTTCCTTTCCCTTTTCGTTATAGTAGCCATGGTCAGTTGCTTGCAGTCACACAAAACAAAAACCTAAATTCACAGTTGGAAGAGCGATACAATTACTGAGCTGGTATTAAACCACTGTCTTTGCTTTGTCAGATTCACGCTTGCTCAACTTCTAGGGTTGAGAAACATGAAGGAAAAGATTCTCAAGGAAGAAATCTCTTATGTACCTCTCCACAAAATACCCCCATTCTGAACTTGAGCAGTCTTTTATCCTAAAAGTATCCAAGTACTTAATCATCCTCAACCTCAAAGTTTCTATCCTTTTGGATATTAAGCTTCATAGTTCTCTGAGAGACAGAAAGGTATTGAAGGACAAAGCAACAGTATTTTGAAAACTACTGGAAATAGAGTCACCTCTCAAAGCATTCTGAGAAACTACAGGAATGCAAGCTGTCATTTTAGAACTGACAAAAGGACAAGCAGCAAGAAGAGAAAATTGGCTTGGAAGCAGTTTCCTGTCCCCATCCTAGATGTTACGATTTCTTTTTGAGAGGGAGCCTGGGATGGTAGAAAGGGCAGGGACTTTAGCTATAAGTATACCAGGGCTCCATTTCCCAACTCCACTATTTGTTAGTCATACTAACATTAATAACTTAATAATATCCTGATTCTTGGTTTTCTTTTTTTCAAACAGGAAAATAATGCTGCTTCTCAGGATGGTTGTGAAGTAGAAGCAAAATTCCTTGCCAGGAGGACACTAAAAATGCTATTTCATTTTCTTTTTTCTGTCTCTCTCCCAACTCCCACCCACCCCAAGGAGCCGGGTCTGGATGCCTTAGATGTGGCTAGAGAAGTAGGTGACTAATCGCATGAAAAAGAATCACACATTAAACTTGGGACAATCACAGAATTACTAACTTCTAGAGCTTGGAGGAATCTCATTGATCTCACACATATGAGGATGTAATTCATGCACGGAATTTTAGGATCTCTTCCAAGGTCACAGATAATAACTAAAAGCATTTACATGCCTTATTTCACACCAATTTCCAATCAATATTTTTACATTATAAAAAAGCATGATCTGAAAATCTGGCCCATTAAAAGGTATTTGTGACATAATGACCCTTGCCCAAAGCACTTGCATCTTAAAATACTGACAAAGAGATAAATATATATGATGTGGATGGCTTTTTTGTATGTGTGTGTGTAGGGGGTACCTTCCTATCTATCCTCAAATAACACAGTACCGATGTCTACCTATCTGGATAGATATAAAATTTGAGACTCTAGAAACTATGAAGACAAATGTCTAGAGGCTCATTTCTTTATATGTATATATATGTATATATATATATATACATATAATCTTTTGAACAAAAACTATATATATGTATATGTATATATATACATATATATACATATACATATATATAGTTTTTGTTCAAAAGATTATAAAGGAAAAATATAAAGAAGAAAATAAAAGTTTTTGCTACAGTAATTTGACCCCCTAAGAATAACAGCTGCTAAATCATTGCCTTCTCTTGGCTTCACATTCTCTATCCTGCTCTTTCTTTCTCCATAATACATGAATATTGCAGAAAAATGTGATTATACAATGCATATGTTTCGCAATATTTCCCACTTAGTCCAGATTTAGGGCAGGCTTCATTTGACGTGAATAATAGTCAGCAAACCAACAGTATTTCATAGTTTAAAAATACTTTCTGGTACATTATTGTCTTTACACTTTGTGACCATAGGTATTCGAGGGAAAACAGACAATGGATTATATTTAGAAAAGCAAAGGGGATAGAGTTACATAAACAAGCACAAATCTTACTTTCTACCTAAAAGGATCATTATGTGGAAGAAAATACTAGCACAACGCAGAGTGATTGCCCTTTATATTGAAAAATAAGATGCTCCTCCCCAACAAATTGATTTCAAAAAGACCCCCACCCCAATCCATGTTCAGATAAAGGACTGCAAGAATCAAAACAGAATCAGGAATGTCAGGAAGGCCTGATGTCCCACTGTGCTCTACAGATGTGATATTAAATCTACAGCAGGGGCACCTGGCAGGCTCAGTTAGTAGAGCATGCAGTTCTTGATTTCAGGGTCCTGAATTGAAGCCCCACACTGGGTGTGGAGCCTGATTTAAAAAAAAAAAAAAAATTGTAAATCTCTACAGTAAAGTCATATCAACAATTTCAGAAAAAGTAATTTTAAGTATAAGGTGTATGCTGGGCGCCTGGGTGGCTCAGTGGGTTAAGCCGCTGCCTTCGGCTCAGGTCATGATCTCGGGGTCCTGGGATCGAGTCCCGCATCGGGCTCTTCTGCTCAGCAGGGAGCCTGCTTCCTCCTCTCTCTCTGCCTGCCTCTCTGCCTACTTGTGATCTCTCTCTGTCAAATAAATAAATAAAATCTTTTAAAAAAAAGTTTTAGGTGTATGCTAATTTAGAAATATTATGATTAAAAAAAGGAAAGTCAAGGATACTAATAAACTTTGTTATTAATATTTTCTTAAATTCTGGTTAGTTAAAACATAGTGTAATATTAGTTTCAGGTGTACCTGGACGGCTCAGTCAGTAAGCATTTGACTCTTGATCTTGAGATCATGAGTTCAAGCCCCAATTTGGGCATACAGATTACTTAAAAACAGTAAGATACTAGTGAACTTTAAGCTTTAAAATAATGTGTCTGGTTGATTACTATAGTGGGTTACTTCAGTGTTGCCTTATTTTAATTCATTTTTTTTAAAGATTTTATTTATTTATTTGACAGACAGCGATCACAAGTAGGCAGAGAGGCAGGCAGAGAGAGGAGGAAGCAGGCTCCCTGCAGAGAGTCCGATGCGGGGCTCGATCCCAGGACCCTGAGATCATGACCTGAGCCGAAGGTAGCGGCTTAACCCACTGAGCCACCCAGGCGCCCCATTTTAACTCATTTTTTAATGTGAATGTATTTCACACCCAGGGTCCATGTCCATCTTGTACACTGGTGTATCTCAAACACCTCGGTGTATCTCTAGCACCTAGCACAGACCCACAGTAAAGAAGCTGCTTAATGAATAGCTGTTTAATAAACATATTCAACTCAATATCTTTATCAATTAAGAAGTAATTAGCCCACGTTCCAAACTTATCTTTATGACTTTGAAATTAATTTCAATTTATTTGTATCAAGCATCAATTAGTGAACATACAATACTGAGACGCTACTTTCTGCAATACATTATGGTGTAGGCAAAGGAAAAACACACACTATTCCTGCCTTCAAAGAGCATATTCTCTAGTTGAGAAATGTGTCCGATTATTGAGCAATGCACATTTGAAAGTAAATTAGCCATTTAGAGAAGACAGAGCTTATGATGTTTGGCAGGCAAATTTCTCCTCTTGCTCCCCACAGATCTTAACTTCCTTCTGGGATTGCATGGTGTTGCTTTCAGCTTACTTAATGCAACACAGCTTTAAATTTACGTTAAAGAGATGCAGCCAGGTGTTCAAGGGAAGTCGGGTGGAACTATGTATGCCAAATGGGACTCTAAGCCTCTGATAAGGAAAAGGTGGACAAAATGCTGGGTTTCCTGGCATGGAGACACCCAAGAGAAGCAGGAAGCACCAAGAGAGAAGATGAGAGGTTATAAAACACATACTAACTTATCTGATAATTTAGCTATAAATTTCTCTGCTGGGCGATGTGGGTTGGCTGAAATGAAACACGGCAAAGTACCCAAGGTTCTTAACTCTTACACAGGACCTGACAGGAAAAATCTTAAAGGTATTTGTTGAATTTCCTCTTACGTGTGTATATCATAAACTGTGTTGAAACAGTTTTTAAAGTCTAGGGCCAGGAATCATTTTGAAATGGTTTTTAATCTACACTGTTTCTCTCATCACATAAAATACAGTTTCTTCCTTTTTTTCTCTTTTCATGTGCTCTCTCATCACCTATTCTTCCATATTGAAGAACAAACAGAATATCTAGCTTTTTTTTGATTAATGACATAGGGACTAATGGCTGATAAACAAAATCATTTATTAATTGCTATAGATAGCAAGCAGAGTATGGATTTTCAGGTAGAGTAGCTTATACTAACGCTGCCCACAAGGAAGAGAAAGCCTTAGAGGGAATTTGATGGAACATTAACAGAAAAGAAGATCAATGTTAACAGTGTTATGGTGTTCCTCAGCACATGGGTGGCACAAAGGTCATATAGATTCTCAGCGAAAGCAGAAAATTATAAAAATTTCCTAAAAGGGCAAGGCCACTGTTTATTTTTAAAGTTAAATATAAGATAACGCTGAATTTTTTTTAATGTTCTGCCAGTGGATGTATTTGTGTTTCTGTAAAGACAAATATAGCCAACTAATTGGTTCTGTTTTCTTGTGTTTTTAAGCTATTTTGTTTCAAAATATTTTTGGTTGGAAACACAAAAATCTCTAAAAATCCAATTTCCTGTTCGTGTACCTGAAAACCCTGGATATTTGCCTATGATCAATTTATTCAAAATATAGAAATGTATCACTGCTTTCATGGTGAAACATAAATCATTACAAAAAGACTGTTAAAAGAGATCCAAAAATTCCATCAATTAGGAAATTAAGTTTAGCCTTAGAATGCATTCTATGGGGAATAAGGAGTATGATTTTGACTTTTTTTCTCAGGGCCAAGCTATATTTAGAATGAATGAGCATTTGCAAATTTCTGACAAAAGACTCAAAAAATAATGATCAATCATCAAAATTAATTATGGTATAGGAAAGGAATAAAAATGTGTATATTTGAGGAGGCTTTTCATATATGGCTTTTATGATATTGAGGTATGTTCTCTCTATCCCTACACTATGAGGAGTTTTAATCAAGAAACAATGCTGTACTTTGTCAAATGCTTTTTCTATATCTATTGACAGAATCATATGGTTCTTGTCCTTTCTTTTATTTATGTAGTGCATCACATTGATTGATCTGTGGATGTTGAACTACCCTTGCAGCCCAGGAATAAACCCCAATTGGTTGTGGTGAATAATCCTTTTATTGTACTATTGCATCCTATTGGCTAGTATCTTGACGAGAATGTCTGCATCCAAGTACATCAGAGATATTGGTCCCTAATTCTTTTTGGTGGAGTCTTTGATTTGGGGATCAAAGTAATGTTGGCCTCAATTTTTCCTCAAAATTAGGAAAACTTTGAAAGTTTTCTTTCCATTTCTATTTTTTGAAACAGCTTCAGAAGAAAAGGTATTAATTATTTTTTAAATGTTTGGTAGACTACCTCTGGGAAACCATCCAACCCTGGACTATTGTTTGTTAAGATTTTTGATTACTGCCTCAGTTTGCTTGCTGGTTATGGTCTGTTTAGTTTTTCTATTTCTTCCTGTTTCAGCTTTGGTAGTTCATGTATTTCTAGGAATGGATCCATTTCTTCCACATTTTCTAATTCATGGGCATATAGTTGTTTAAAATATTCTTATATTTGCATTTCTTCGGTGTTGGTTGTGATCTCTCCTCTTCATGATTTTATTAATTTGGGTCCTTTTTCTCATCTTCTTTGTAAGTCTGGCTAGGGGCTTATCCATCTTATTAATTCTTTCAGAGAACCAGTTCCTAGATTTATCTGCTCTACTGTTCTTTTGGTTTCTGTTTCATTGATTTCTGCTCTAATCTTTATTAATTCTCTTCTTCTGCTAGGTTTAGGCTTTATTTGCTGTTCTTACTCTAGCTCCTTTTATAAGGTCAGGGTTTTTTTCGAGACTTTACTTCTTTTTTGAGAAAGGCTTGTATTGCTAGGTACTTTAGGACCACCTATGCAGCATCCCAAAGGAGTTGAACAATTGTGTTTTCATTTTCATTTGTTTACATGATTTTTTAAAATTCTTCTTTAATCTCCTGGTCGACCCATTCATTCTTTAGTAGGATGCTCTTTACCCTCGTGTATTTGAGTTCTTTCCAAATTTCCTCTTATGACTGAGTTCAAGTTTCAAAGCACTGTGGTCTGAAAATATGCATGGAATGATCCCAATGTTTTGGTACCAGTTGAGACCTAACTTGTGATCTATACTGGAGAATATACCATATGCACTTGAGAAGACTGTGTATTCTGTTGCTTTAGAATGGAATGCTCTGAATATATCTGTGAAGTCCATCTTGTCCAGTGTGTCATTTAGAACCCTGGTTTCCTTGTTGATTTTCTGCTTAGATGATCTATCCATTGCAGTGAGGGGGGGGGTTAAAATCCCCTGCTATCATTGTACTATTATCAAAGTGTTTCTTTAATTTTGTTATTAATTGGTTTATATAATTGGCTCCTCCCATATTATCATAAATAATTATAATTGTTAGGTCTTCTTGTTGGATAGACCCTTTAGTAATGATACAGTGTCCTTCCTCATCACTTATTACAGTGTGTGGTTTAAAATCTAATTTGTCTGGGAGCACCTGGATGACTCAGTGGGTTAAGCCTCTGTCTTCAGCTCAGGTCATGATCTCAGGGTCCTGGGATTGAGCCCCATATTGGGCTCTCTGCTCAGCAGGGAGCCTGCTTCCCCCCCACCCCTGCCTGCCTCTCTGCCTGCCTCTACTTGTGATCTCTCTTTCAAATAAATAAATAATATATTAAAAAAAATAAAATCTAATTTGTCTGATGTAAGGATTGCTACCCCAGCTTTCTTTTGATGTCCATTAACACAATAAATGGTTTTCCACCCCTCACTTTCAATCTGGAGGTGTCTTTGGGTCTAAAACAACTCTCTTGCAAACCGCTTATCAATGGGTCTTGCTTTTTTATCCAATCTGATACCCTGTGTCTTTTGATTGGGGCATTTAGCCCATTTAAATTCAGAGTAACTACTGAAAGATATGAATTTAGTGCCATTGTTCTACATGTAAAGTCACTGTTTCTGTATACTGTCTCTGTTCCTTTCTCGTCTATGTTAGTTTTGGGCTCTCTGTTTGCTTAAAGGATCCCTTTTAATATTTCTTACAGGTCTGGTCTAGTGATCACAAACTCTTTTAGTTTCTGTTTGTCCTAGAGGCTTTTTATTTCTCCTTCTATTTTTAATGACAGCCTTGCTGGATAAAATATTCTTGGTTGCATATTTTTTCTCATTTAGGACCCTAAATATACCATGTTAGTCCTTTCTGGCCCAGGTTTTGGTAGATAGGTCTTTTGCCAGTCTCATTTTTTCTACCCTTGTGGTTATAGACCTCTTGTCCTGAGCCACTTTCAGGATTTTCTCTCTGTCTCTAAGGTTTGCAAGTTTCACTATTAAATATGGAGATGTTGACTTATTTTTATTGATTTTGAGGGGAGTTCTCTGTGCCTCCTGGATTTTGATGTCTGTTTCCTTCCCCAAATTAGGGAAGTTCTCTGCTACAATTTGCTTTAATATACCTTCTGCCCACCCCAACCCACCCCGCCTAAATTCTTCTGGGATCCCAATTATTCTAATGTTGTTTCACTTTATGGCATCACTTTGGGTTCTCCCCTCATTATTCAGTAGTTGCTTATCTATATTTTTTTCTTTATTCTCCATCATTTTGTCTTTTATATTACTATTCTCTCTTCTGCCTCCTTTATCCAAGCAGTTAGAGACTCCATTGTTTATTATGTCTCGTTAATAGCCTTGATTTTGACTTGATTAGATTTTAGTTCTTTTATTTCTCCAGAAAGGAATTTTCTAGTGTCTCTTATGTTTTTTTCAAGCCCATTCTGAGACACCTTACTTATATCCATACTTATTAGGTCCCTCAAATTCTCTTTCTTGAGGTGAGTTTTCTGTTATGTCATTCTGTCCAGAGAAGAATAGATGAGTAAGAGAACAAAATACTGAAATGGCAACATTGACCCCTGAGAAATAAACACTAAACAAATCAGAAGAGACCTGAAACAAAAAACAAAAAACAAACAAGAAGAAGAAGAACAGGAGGAGGAAGGAGGAGGAGGAGGAGGAGTTCGAGGAGGAGGGAGAGGAGGAGATGGAGGAAAGGAAGAAGAAGAAGAAAAAGAAGATCAAGAAGAGCATACCATCAGGTGAACTGAACAGAGCAATACATTGGGTCCTGTGTACATTTGTTCTGTTTGTTATAAAACTAGATCCCAAAATTTTAACAAGAGAAAAACTTATATAGTACAAAAATAAAATTAAATACAATGATATTCTCAATGGTATTTTCTCTAAGGTCAGGAACATGGCAGGGATATCCACTATCACCACTGTTGTTCAACATAGTATTTGAATTCCTAGCCTCAGCAATCAGACAAGAAAAAGATATAAAAGACATCTAGATCAACAAAGAAGAAGTCAAACTTTCACTCTTCACAGATGACATGATACTCTGTGGGGAGAACCCAAAAGACTCCACCCCCAAATTGTTAGAACTCATATAAGAATTCAGCAAAGTGTCAGGATAAAAAAGTCAGTGTAGAGAAATTAGTCACATTTCTATACACTAACAATGAGACAGAAGAAACAGAAATTAAGGAGTTGATCCCATTTATAACTGCACCAAAAACCATAAATAATATACCGAAGAATAAAAGTAACCAAAGATGCAAAGGATCTATACCCAGCAAATTATAGAACAGTCATGAAATAAATTGAGGAAGACACAAAGAAATGGAAAAATGCTCCATGCTAATGGATTGGAAGAACAAATGTTATTAAAATTTCTATGCTACCTACAGCAATCTATACATTCAAAGCAATCCTATCAAAATACCATCAACTTTTTTCACAGAGCTGAAAGAGGTAATCCTAAAGTTTGTATGGAACCAGAAAAGACCCCAAATAGCCAAGGGAATGTTGAAAAAGAAAACCAAAACTGGTGGCATCACAAGTCCAGACTTTAAGCTCTGTTACAAAGCTGTAATAATCAAAACAGTATGCTACTGGCACAAAAACAGAGACAGATCAGTGGTACATAATAGAGAACCCAGAAATGGACTCTCAACTTTATGGTCAACTAATCTTCAAAAAAGCAGAAAAGAATATCCAATGGAAAAGAAGACAGTGTGTTCAACAAATGGTGTTGGGAAGATTGGACAGCCACATGCAGAAGAATGAAACTGGACCATATACTTACACCACACACAAAAATAGACTCAAAATAGATGAAAGACCTAAATGTGAGACAGCAATCCATCAAAATCCTAAAAAAGAACACAAGCAGCAACCTCTGTGACCTCAGCTGCAGCAACTTCTTTCTAGACACATGTCCAAGGCAAGGGAAACAAAGCCAAAAATGAACTACTGGACTTCATCAAGATAAAAAAAATTTTTTGCACACCAAAGGAAATAGTTAACAAAACCAAAAGACAACTGACACAATGGAAGAAGGTATCTAAAATTATCTTCTCAGATAAAGGACTACTCCCCAAAATCTATAAAGAACTTATCAAACTCAACACCCAAAGAACAAAAATAATCCAATCAACAAATGGGAAGAACACATGAACAGACATTCCTCCAAAGAATGCTCAACATCACTGGGCCTCAGGGAAAAACAAATCAAAACCACAATAAGACACCACCTCACACCAGTCAGAATGGCTAAAATTAACAAGTCAGCAAATGACAGATGTTTGTGAGGATGCAGAGAAAGGGGAACTGTCCTACACTGTTGGTGGGAATACCAGATGGTACAGTCACTCTGGAAAACAGTGTGGAGGTTCCCCAAAAAGTTGAAAATAGAGCTATCCTATGATGCAGCAAATGCACTACTAGGGCTTTACCCCAAAGATATAAATGTAGTGATCCAAAGGGGGACCTTTTTTTTTTCAAATTGTTAATGAAAATAAGCTTTATTACATCAAGTAATAAATACATACAAAGATGCAAACAGTTTTAGTCATTTTTCTTCCAGATGTTTAGATCACCTTATGGGAAAAGCAGAACTGACGTTCACACAGTCTTGGCAGGAAAACTGGGGGGTGAGGGGGTTCTTGTTAGGTCAGGTTCGGTAGGGTTGCTCTCTCTTCTGTATTTATAACTTGTGCATTTTTAAAAATTGACCTCAAAGCACTCGTAGTCATGCAAGCAAATGCTTAAGCACAAAAGAAGTTATATTAAGCGGAACACACACCGTGGGGCAAACGTATGCACTCAAAAAAACAAAACAAAACCAAAAAAACCCCAGAGTTGTATTAGCTTATGAAAAAGAACAGAGAACAATCTGGGTAACATAACTGGGAGCTTTGCTGTGAGATAGGTATCTTTCACGTGCATCTTTTAAATCAATGCTTAGGAGAAAAACAAAAACAAAAACAAAAAAACACAAAAAACCCTGGGTAACTCCTAAGTATTGAAAACGTAAATCCTAGTCCACTGCAAAATACTTCTCAATCTCAGAGCCTCATGAACCACGGGAGGGACATGGGAAGGAGAAACCAAACTGTTACCATTTGGAAAGCAAGAGTTTCATAGCTTCAAGTTTTATAGCAGCAATGTCCACATAGCCAAACTATGGAAAGACCCCAGATGTCTATCAACAGATGAATGGATAAATAAGATGTAGTATATATATGCAATAGAATACTACTCAGCCATCAAAAAAAATGAAATCTTGCCATTTGCAATGACATGGATGGAACTAGAGGGTATTATGCTAAGTTAAATAAGTTAATCAGAGAAAGACAATTACCAAATGATCTCATTCATATTTATAATTTAAGAAACAAATAAGATCATAGGGGAAGGGTGGAAAAAATAAAACAAGACAAAATTAGACAGGGAGAAAAACCAGAAGAGACTCTTAATAGAGAGAAAATTGAGTGTTGCTGGAGGGGAGGGGTGTGGGGCAATGAGGTAACTGGGTGATGGACATTAAGGAGGGCATGTGATGTAATGAGCCATGGATATTATATAAAACTGGTGAATCACTGAACTCTACCTCTGAAACTAATAATATGTTATGTTAATTAACTGAATTTAAATAAAAATAAACAATAAATTTTAAAAATGATCTATTTTATTTTAGCATTATGCCATATACATTTTCTTTTATAGGGTTGTAGCTCTTAGTTCCTCAATCATTCATCCACCTCCACTTTTCAATCAATGCTGTTGAACCCAGCAATACTGATCTCTGATGGATTTTTTTTTTACTGGACTCCTCACTCAGCCAAAATACTGTTCACCACTGGAATTACACGTATTCTGCTATGTGTCAAGACACTTGGGCAAAAGCAAATCCTACCTTCAAGCCCAGAAAAGAATGGTTGGGAGTACATTATGGGAGGAAATAGTGGCAAAAACCCAGGTCCTTGAAAATGTACCTACTACATCCCTCTAGAGGATAGTCTTCTTCCCACTATAAAAAAGAAATTCTTAGGCTATAACTATGTATAAATTCATCTGCTTCTGAAAATCCCTGAAAGATCAGGTAGAATCACCTGGCAGTATAGCCCATGAAGAATATAATGAGACAGACTGTTATTTATTTCTATCAGAACAAAAAATGGAAGTGCAGCTTCAAAGTTTTAAAATTAATCATGAACTCATTTTTTTTTAAAGATTTTGTTTATTTGACAGACAGAGATCACAAGTAGACAGAGAGGCAGGCAGAGAGAGAGAGAGGGAAGCAGGGCCCCCGCTGAGCAGAGAGCCCCATGCGGGACTCGATCCCAGGACCCCGGGATCATGACCCGAGCCGAAGGCAGCGGCTTAACCCACTGAGCCACCCAGGCGCCCCAATCATGAACTCATTTTTAACAATTGTTCTCAGAAAAATGAAATAAGAAGCAGAACTAATTGGCATTTTTTTGTCTATAATCTTTCTGTTTAACTTACACAGGTTCTAAGTTCTAACCTATGGTATAAATGTGACCTACAAAATCATCCAATATGTGTACCCACAATATCCACATGACTGTTTTCATTTTCATAAACAAACTGAACACACTGAATATTCAAACCCAGTAAAACTTGGAGTTTGAATAGCATATTGGGATTTTTTTTTCTGACCTAAACAAGTGTTGCTTATGAACATCTAATGAATGGGTTAGTACAGAGAAAAGTATGGCAGAGGAAATACATAGGAGAAATGAGCATTGTCATTATCCTTTTTCCAGAACCTTCTAAGGAGCACATCTAACCTTGTGAATGTATCAGTTAATTTGTAAATAAATGACTCGTCTATTCTTTATCAGAGATGGAAGAATAACCAGAAAGTTTCCTCAGCATTCTGAGCAGACCTTGTTAATTATAAAAATAGGTCCTCTTTAGTGAACACCTATGTCATGGACATTGTTAGTCACTTTACATATGTTCATCTTGTTAATTCTGCCACAAACTTTTGGTAAAATGCTTAATTTAGTTTTCTATTTTCAGAAGACCACACATTAAGGGACAAATAAAAAATAATAGCTGATAAATCACTACATGAATGTCTAATTAAATAGTGCAATTTCAGCTATGCCCTTATGGATACTCAACTACAGCAGAATAATTAAACTGAGCCATTGCAAACCACAAAATGCCTTGGAGTAGGTCAATCCTAAAGTAGTAAGGATCTTAGAGATCCTCTAATCTAATGCTTTCATTTTACAGGTGAGGAAACTAAAGCCTAAAGAGTTCATTTGATTTGTCCAAATGGTGAGTCAATGTTATGAATAAGATTGAGCATTATAGTTTAGTAATTAATTCTGAAACAGACTATTCTCAATTCGGAATTTTCCCCTTATGACTAAGATTTCTTCTATTTCTTTCAAATAATAATTCAGACCTTCAGAAATTGTTTTTTGGTTTGATTAATTTTTGTTATGTATATTTTGTGTTACCAAAGATTAAAAGTGTCACTAAAAGATCAAAAGAGTCACACATCATACAATATTTTCTTTTCAGTTTTACTGATATTTTTGAACAGTGACAATCTATGGAAATTCTCTTGAAAATCTATATGCATCAGTCTACATATCAAAGACAAATGATGTGCTCTTTCTTGCCTACACAATACTGAGTTCATCAGCCATAAAGGATTATCAAGTGAGGTATGGTTTATTGCCTTTACAGCCAAATGGATAATTTTAAGGCTCATTAAAATTATAATTTCATTCTGAATGGCTGAATGAGGATGTTGGTAGTTTCTCCAGCTGGTTTCTTTTAGTCTCATATTTGTTACCACAAAAGCTTTATTAATTATCTGCAGGTTTCCATCATGAAAATGATAATCAAGTAAAGCAATTCTATTTTTCAAGAAATACATGAAAGCTATTAATTTGGCTGAAAGATTAAAACAAAACAGCAAGGAAGTAATGTTTATTTCTATATAAATTATTATATGGAACTTAGATGGGAACTTTGAGATAACCGATGAGTTTAAAAACCTTATTTTGACACTCTCGCCAATGGGAAAGTTAAAATATAAACATCAGATTCCCAGTGTATTTCTTTAGATTTAATATGATGAGAGAATATACAGTTTGACACTTTTTTCCAATATAATTAAATAATATTATACATAATAGGATGGTAAGCTCTAGAGTTGAGTTACCTTAAATAGTACCCTGGCACCACCAGTACTCACTGTGTGACCTTGGATGAGTTACCTGAGTTTCCCATGCATCAATTTCAGGATAATATTAGCAACTATATCACTGGTTTAGAATGTGGGTTAAATGTAAAATGGTTAGAATAGTGACTAGCACATAGTAAGCACTCCGTAAATGATGGCTGTAATAATTATTATTATTAGAATTTATTTACTGTTACCTACACTAATGTATGCAAGGCTTGTATAGTTTTATATAGATTAAAATAACAACTGAGCTACAAGCCTAATGATGTTTACTTTTACTATAAGTAACCCTCAATTATGAAATAAAAACTTAACTAAAAAAATCAATAAATAATCCAATTGACTCATTTGTCAGTCTAATTTTTGTTAATGGTAGTTGGGAGTTTTTTCCTTTTGAACTAGACAAAAGTTCCCAAACTCTAGGATCCTAGTTGCAAGATTGTGTGTATCTCCCCTACCATAGTCCCATCATACCACCAGAACAAATGGGGCCACATTATTGTCTTCTTTTCCTAGATTAGCTGGCCAGTGGCCACCCATTTCTCTCTAAGTGAAATGATGCCTCTGCAGATCTGGTTACTGACTTAAGTGCTGAGAGAAACAGGTTTTGTTTTGTTTTGTTTTTCCATCTATTTTAATAAATCGCAATAATTAATTGTCACTAAAAGCTTGTATAGTTAAAAGAAAAAAAAAAGAATCAGTTGTGCATCTTCAAAAAGCCACCAATAGTATGGGAAAAAAAAAAAAAGAAAAGCTAAACAACAGATGGGGTTAAAGATATTTGTAACAGATCTGAGAAAATATGGAATCTATATTAATTAATAAGAAAACACTAGAACACCAGAATAAATAACACACAAATGACAAAAAAATCATTTTTAAAAGTTTAACCTAATCGAGAAAATTGGTGTTAAAAATGAGATATTCTTTCACCTACACATTAATATTTTTAAGGAAAATACTACTGAATACATAGATGTGACAATATTGGTATGATAAAAGTGGTACACTTAATACTACTAGAAGCAATAAATGGTCTCATCTTTTCAAGAAGGAAGTTTGGATATATAATCAGTAACATTTAATGAGATATCTCCTTTTGACTTAATTTTACTTTCAGGGATGAACTTTAAGAGAGTAATAAGACATGCAGACAGTTTACACTCAAAGATACTTATCATTGTAATACATGCAATAACAAAAACTAGAGAAAATCTGAAAATTCAACAAGGCAAATTCCTAAAATAAATTATATAAAAATGTGGGGGCGCCTGGGCAGCTCAGAGGATTGAGCCTCTGCGTTCAGCTCGGGTCATGATCTTAAGGTCCTGGGATCGAGCCCCGCATCTGGCTCTCTGCTCAGCGGGGAGCCTGCTTTCCCCCGCCCCCTCTGCCTGCTGCTCTGCTTACTTGTGATCTCTCTCTGTGTCAAATCAATAAATTTTTTTTAAAAGATATATCAATGTGATAGAATGATATACAATCATGAATAGATCCTTTTCTTCATTTCTCTACATTCAATATTCCCATTATCAACAAAACAATACTGATCAGGAAGGGACGCTGTACTTTATGATCAGTATTGTTTTGTTGATAATGGGAAAATTGAATGTAGAGAAATGAAGAAAAGGATCTATTCATGATTGTATATCATTCTATCACATTGATATATCTTTTAAAAAAATTTATTGATTTGACACAGAGAGAGATCACAAGTAAGCAGAGCAGCAGGCAGAGGGGGCGGGGGAAAGCAGGCTCCCCGCTGAGCAGAGAGCCAGATGCGGGGCTCGATCCCAGGACCTTAAGATCAGGCAACCAACACCAGAAGCATGAAAAATGGACATTTTCACAGAATCTCACAGAGCTTCAAGCAATATGCACAAGAAAAACAGACTTTTGGTCCAAATAGAATTACTTGCCTTTGCAACTCAGGAGTTCTTTCTCAGCTACAAAAAAAAAAATTAAAAAAAAAAAAAACAAGAAAACAATACTGAATATTTCTGCATCCAAATCTCTGTAAAAGGTGTTCAGGGTCATCAGAGATTTGAAATCCTGCACCAGACCCCTACTTCCTGCCCCAAAGTATATTTAATGATTTTAGAGAAGTAGGATTCACAACTTAGAAAACAATATGGTATAACATATGGTAGGTTTCAACTGAGTGGCACACTGTAACCCACACTTCATCCCTAAATAATGTGCTTCAATATGATGTAGTTAACTTTTTAAACTAACCTTAGAATGCATGTTTTTACTTACCTTATAAAAAACTTCTAGTGAAAAAAATCTCTAATATCAAGAATACCACCCCAGAAACTGCTGAATTAATTAAATGTTCCCTTCTCTCTCTCTTTCTCTCCCTTTCATATTTTGGAAAATTTAGAGCCATTTGTGTGACCAACTTTGGTAGCTGTGTGGTTTTTTTTTTTTTTTTTGCTTCATCTTTCATTCCACTCTTTTGTGCCATCTTTGCTTTCATTGATTCACCTCAGTTTTAATTCAGGATCCTTTATTGATTTTATGTGCCTTTGTAAATCACCTTAAATTCTTGCTAAAAATATATACATTAAATAATAGATAAATAAATGGGAGGAATGCAAGGAATTAGATGAATGTATCAGGGAGTTGAGGCTAAATCATGCTGTTACAATAAACCACTTCAGTTTTTCAATGGTTTGCAAACAAAAAAAGGTCAGTACTTGCTCAAACCACAGGTTCATCAGAATGAGCTTCACCTAGGTTCCATCTTGTTTTTATTCCTGGATCCAAGGTGAAAGAGTAGCCCTGATTTAGTACACTGCAGGTCTCATAGAAGGAGGAAAAAAGTGTGGCTCTTAAAGCTTCTGCTCAGAATTGGTACTAACACTTTCACTCATATTTCATTAGCCAGGCATCTTGCACACCTGATGTCAACAGGGCAAAGATGTATACTCCTCCCACAAGGACGGACCACAAATAACATGCAGATACTCTAATGGATCCGCAAGAAGAAAGAGTGTACTCTTAGGTTTGTAAGGAAGTCAACAACTAGAGGACAGGATATATGTTTCATTTTTTATCTCCTATAATTTCTAGCCAATGTAAGCACTTAAAAATACTTATTCAGTTGGGATGCCTGAGTGGCTCAGTTGGTTAAGCATCTGGCTTCGGCTCGATCATGATCCCAGGATCCTGGGATCCAGTCCCTCATCGGGCTCCTTGCTCAGAGGGAAGCCTACTCCTTCCTCTGCCTGTTCTTCCTGCTCTGCCTGCTCAGCCTGCTGCTCCCCCTGCTTGTGCTCTCTCTCCCTGACAAATAAATAAATAAAATTTAAAAAAAAATTTAAAAATATATTTATTCAATTGGAAAAAGGAAAATAAAGGTCAAACAAGGAAACTGTATTAATACAGAGTCTATATACACTGATTCACTGTGAACATCAAAATTCTTAGCTAACCAATTTAAATAATTTTCTGTATATTAAACCTATTAACATTAATGAAATTTTTCATTCAAAAGAGTCAAGATGATTTATACACTGAAAGCCTAAAGGAAATGACTCTATAGTATTTCATCTGGCCATCAGACCATACAGCTGATATATTCAATGGCAATACTTAGTATTGGAAGGAAGATCAGACACATACACAGAACTGAAAGTCAAAGAGCATAAGACAAGAAATCAAACAATAGATTTCCTCTGAGTAAATGTAAAAGGGAAAAAAGTGTAATGGATATCTGGACCTTTGTAGGAAAACACTAGTGAAACTTCCTGAAGGGAAAAATAATGTCTAAACTGAACTTATTTCTCAATTTATAAACCAACTAGAAATTCTTAATGAGAGGTTGATATTAAGTACCAAAACAGTCACTAAGAACACCCTTTTCTATGTAAAGGTGGATAGGATTACATTTTAGGGACATCTGAAAAAGTAAAAATTTCAGAAATCTTAGCAAAGTAAAAAACATTGTATTTTCCCACATATTAGCATTTTAAAAACACCTTCAAGAACTTCCCAGCCTTATGGATGAAAAAATCATAGTAAACTTAAAACCAACTTGAACACTTGGCATTTCTAGAGAATGCAGGGACACTATCCTAATAAACACTTATGTGGTTAGTTGCTAGCAGGTCAGTATAATCAGCCATTCATTTTCAGTATTCAGGTACTCAGAAGAAGAAATGTGATTAAAGTCATCAACAATATTGCTAATCTAAGACAATACTTTCCTGTTTTCTGATGATAAAAAAAAAAAGGCGGTATGAATTAGAAGAACCACATTGGTCATCCACTGTGTAATCATGGTTTTCAACACAAATCTAGGGAACTGAGTTTCTAAAAACAGAATGATAATAGAATTATGCCTTTGGTTCAGACAAATAACAGTGGATACAATGACTTTCTATTTCTATTTTGATGGAAATTATTGAATTTCACACAAACTAAATAACTGAAAAAAGAAAACCCTTCATTTGCCACAAAAGAAGGTGATTTTTTTGTGATAACAATACAAGGAGATGGGGTACAAAGAAAAAAGAAGAAAATTGTTGATAATGTAAACTATTAATATGGAGACTTTTAAAAGATAGAAAATTTAATGTAAATATTGAAATTACATGGATTTAATATAATGCACTAGATATAATTTAGATATAGGAAAGAAAATGCTATATCCAGAGATGAAAGTTACCATTCTTTCTCTTAATCTGTACAAACCAGAGTTACCACCTTTTTACTCTTTAAAGTTAAAGGATTGGAGGAGTTGGACACAGAGTAGTCAGCAAATAATTTATTCAATATTCACAGGAAACAAAATACTACAAAAGATTTTGGAGAATTAAGATTTCTTTTTTATGAAAGAAGATAGTTTACCTGCTCTGGATTCTTGAAAATATCAACATACTATCTAAAAAAATGAATTTGGTAAAATTTGATAAAAATGCTTATGGGCACTTTTAGCATACAAAAGACCTTTTACAAGACACTCAAGCTCTCTGAACCTCAATTCTCCCATCTGTAAAAGTGGGGAAATAATGGCTAAATGCTAGAATCTATGAAAAGTACATGAAAGAATATAGGAACATTCTCCAGGACATCTTCCAGTTAACATTTTCTTTGTGGAACTCATTTTGGTTTACAGTACCCAAATTTCAGAGAATTTGGCTGATGTTTACCGAAAATTAATGTATGTGCCCAAACTAACTACATTTTTAACAAAATAATATTTGGGGAAAATCTTGAATTACCTTCTAAATACAATTCTTAGACCATCAGAATCACATATAAAAATTTTGAGAATAGATAAATGTCAACAAAGTGAATATATAGTATGTTTCCACCCACATAAAAAAACTTCAAAAAATCAAATATTGATTGGTGAACAATAATTGATAGTTTAATTGTTTACTTCCTAATGCGATTGTGTGTTCCTCAAACATAGGCAGTTTCTTTGTCTTATTTACCTTTTAGGACACTGATTAAGGGCTTTGGGTGGGCAAGTAACACATTAAAATTGTTCACATATTTATAAAAAGGGAAATGGTCTATCAATTAGTATATTGTGCAGAGCATCAGATTTTCATGAATGTGTCACTGACATTAAACAGTTGAAGCCTATATATCCACATAACTGCCACTTAGTAGGAGATCAAAATATGTGAGGAATCCTCTAGCAAACCATGATAAGAGAAAGAAAACATTCTTTATCACTATCAGTTTTTGAGAATGTTGTTCCTAAACACAGTATAATAGAATACTTACCTCACAGGACTGTCATGGAAAGAAATCCATGCTCAGAATTATAATTTCACTATTTTTAAGTAAAACGTACATATTTAAACCGATTTTTGATTGTTAAAAAGTGTTACTTTAAGAAAAATACTTTTAGCTGCTTTCAATATTTTTGATGGATGTGCATAAAATATAAACATGTGTGCTCTTTTAATTGTCTGGAAATAGCTTGTGTTCCTGTAGAGTGGCCACATTTTCATGTAAGACTTTGCAATCTGTTGCCAAATTTTACTATTCCTGTGTATCTGCTGTGATTGTCAAGCATCATATCAATAAACAAACTCTTTTAGAAAGAACCATATAGTATTATGCTTAGAGAAATAAGTCAATCAGAGAAAGACAACTATCATATGATCTCCCTGATATGAGGAAGTGAAGATGCAACATGGGGGGGTTAGGGGGTAGGAAAAGAATAAATGAAACAAGATGGAATCGGGAGGGAGACAAACCATAAGACTCTTAATGTCACAAAACAAACTGAGGGTGGCCGGGGGTAGGGTGGTAGGGAGGGGGTGGTGGGGTTATGGACACTGGGGAGGCTATGTGCTATGGTGAGTGCTGTGAAGTGTTTAAACCTGGTGATTCACAGACCTGTACCCCTGGGACTAATAATACATTATATGTTCATTAAAAAAAAAAAAGAAAGAAGAAAGAACGAACCATACAGTGCTAAGAATAGCTAAATAAGCTGCACAGAAGCTTGAGTATCACAGCATAGCTATAGGTTTCAATTTTTGTGGAGAGGGTAAGGATCATCTTAACAGATCATAACCCCACTCACTTATTTGTGATTGCCCTAAGAAGTATTTTGTGATATTTAATCTATTTGTAATATTTAATGATGTTGCTGTTATGGAATTGAGACATCCTACATTTAAATTAATTTCTGATTATGTTTAATAATTAAAAATAATTTTGTTTTGTTTTTCCTTCCTATACAAATAAAAATCCTTGGAAAATAATAAGAAGAAACAGCTTGAAAGATAACCAAGAAAAGGAAAGCAAAACTAGAAATGTGTCATCAAGAGATAAACGATTATAAATAGTTGTAGCAAGAACTCCAGTATTTTCTTTCATAAGCCCCAATATTTTGTACTTTCCACATTCACTCAGTCATCTATACTCTCTCCTTTGATGTACTTATATTTTTGGCCCAAACTGGTCATTTTGAAGTAATAGAAATACATGATAGAATTTTACAGAAGATGTATCACTTAGAGACCACTGAGGTATGAGTTTTATTCACCTTTATATCCCCAGGATGTATTCCCAGATTCCCACAGTAGACATGTTTTTGAATAAATATATTAACCAATCTTTTTCAGATCATAGAGCACATAGAAAAACATAGAACACACGCCATTTTGTATGGCACTCGTGGGTAAATGGAGGAGGCTTCTCATGGCCAAAGATCACTGGTCCAAAGACTTTGGCTAGCTGAGGCCCTGTCCTGCTGCCTTGAGTGGCAGGAGAGGGACTAGAAGCCAAATCTACAGAAACCCATTTGGAGAGATCCATTGGAAGGAAGATGCCAAGACCTAACTATACTGAGGGGGAGAAAAAGACACCACTTCCAAAAGTGGCTAAAGTTCTAAACCCTAGCTCTTAATTTGTTCTGAAGAAAATTTAACCAAAAACACTAGACTAAGGTGTACTTTTTTTCAAACTACTTAGCATTTTTAAGTTACGTATTAGTTTTGTTTTCCTGTGGCAATGAATCTTAATGACACCCAAATATATAGGCAGCAATAGCATGACATCAGAGACACCTTTGGCATTTGCTTATAAATACTATTGCCTTTGAATTTCAGCAACCTGAAGTGGTGTGTGGGTACTACTTGACTTTTGAGTATCTAGGACACTCCCTAAATGTTTGCTGAGAATCTGTTTTCCAATGCCAGGGTCATTTCCAAGACTTTAAGGACTTGCCCAGATTAAGGAATTCATCCTGTGATCCATGACTTAGCACTAAATTTTGGATCCTGGCTGGATACACAAAGGAAAGAAGACAGTAAGTGGGTGGGAAAAGAAAACTTTTGGAATGCTATGCAGCATGAATGCCTTTCATCTTCTATTCTCTTTGCTCCATTAAGGATTGAGACATAATCATGGGCTAAAATGTTTCATGTTCCATTTGGCATGTTTTTGTTCAATTATCAGAAAAATCAATTATCAGCAAAATAAATAATTCCCCTTGGTTAGCATTCATCCCACTTAATTAATAAATAAGGGATAAGTCATCACTGCCTGAAATGACTTTTACCATAAGGGTGTTCCCTTTATTATGTTAACATTTAAATAATGTGCTCCCTTCATATAATCATCAAAGACAAAATCAACACGAAAAATGTTGTCAAGCTTGTCGAGCAGACATGAAATTATGCATGTATGGATGGAGTGAATCATTTACATAACAGGAGATAATGTATCAAATATAACATCAGAATATTGTGGCAAGGGTGGGAATAAAGTGAATATGAACTGGCCTCTGAGAGGGAAAATAAATTCATTAAGTAAGAACCAGTGGAACATTCTGGATCAACAAAGTTCTGACTCATGTTGCAAGGGAGAACTTCCTAATTCTCACACTACACCCTTCTCTTTGAGTCAGTAATCATCAAATTGGGGTAGATATTCCATGAAGTTAATAGAACATTTCATTCTTCACTTAATAAATATTATTGAACACCTATTCTATGTTTCAGAAGCTATTCAAGAAAATAGACAAAGTGTATGATTTCATGGGGTCTGCATTATAAATACACAATAGGCCAACTGATGATCATAACTAGGAAGAAAAATAGAACAAGGGATAGAATTAGAATTAGGGGGTCAAGGTGAGTTTTTGAGAGGGTTGTCAAGGGTCTCCTCACAAAAAGAAGGCAAAGTACAAGGAGCTGGTGTAGGGAGGGAGGTGGATACAGAAGTTGGAAAATAAGGAGCTTATTTTTTACTGATGTATTTTCTCGGGGAGGGGGGAGCAACATAGGGAGCTGAGGTGGGGAGGAAATAAGGAATGTTGGAAGCTTGAAGATCGAAGAGAAGGTGTACGTGACTAGGGAACTGATCGACCTGAGGGAAGCAGGGAGGCTGCTGGACAACGCTGAGGACCTGCCTCACAGCTGTGATCATTTTAAACGATGACCAGTCCCTGTAGCCACGCATTGTTCTCCAGCCCCACCGAGCAGCTCAGATGTAGGGCAAGAACTTCAGGAGAGTAGCAAACAAGGGGAGTATGGTCACGATGACGGATCCTAGAATGTGAGGTAATGAAATGAGGCTGGGCTGGTAGGACAGATAGTGAAAAGGTGACTGAGCAATGGATCAGACATCCCTGTGGTTGAAGTGAATTTGGCCCATTGCCTAGGGAGCTGAAAGATCACTTCTGTGCCAGAAAGTATGAAAAGGCCTTGAGAAGGTTGGATACGCAGACTAAATACTGAGTAAACACGGTGATAAAGTCTTTCTCCTGAGTGCCTAGCAAAGCTCTTAGGAGAAATAAGCAAACAAAAGAAACAAAACGAAAGAATAATGACTCTACCCAGAGAAATACAAACATGATCATTGCTTTTTTGTCCCCTAGTGACCAGTGGTGATGAGTGTGTGTGTGTGTGTGTGTGTGTGTGTACATATATATTTTTATGTCTCATGCTGCTAGAGATTGAAATAAAAATTTTACACTTAGATTGACTTCCTGAAGACAATTCCTTTCAACACTGACCAAAACTCTAAAATATTCTCTTTATCTACATTCTTGACACAGATCATTGTCCGGGGTGGGTTACCTGTCTCCCTGCCCCCCACCCCGCATCCTGCCCTTAATTCTGATGGTTAGAACTTCTTAGCCAGCCTAAAAGATCATTGTTTGCTTTATATGACCTAGCCAAATTATCTTTTTCTGTGATTATTGAATGCTGACAATGGCAGTTTGCTCTCTTTCCCTGTCCTTATTGTATAATTTAAGTCTTTTCTCAAATTTCATATTTCAAAAGATAATTTTGACATCCAGACTTTCTTAGCAGGTGGGGGAGTGATTCTGAAAATGATGAATAAAACTTGCATGATTTTCCTAATTACAATTAGGGATACAAAGATTTCTGTCAACATTCTCAAGTTGGGTAAAATAAAGTACATTGTAATGGCAGTGAGGCGACTCACCACACCTCCCCGCAAATGTAACTTTGAAATTAGATGTTCTTCCAAAGATTGGACTAATGTTCTACACATAACAGATAATACTAAGCACTCCTATGAGTGCAGAGTTCTGGGTACCCCCATCACAGTGCATTAAGTCTCATCAGACAGTACAAGTATGATCTAATTAGAGTCAAGAAAGGTATGCTCTAGTCATTATGTTGTTTCAGGGCTGAAGAAAAACTAGGTAACAGAGGGATATATTATAGCACCTTGAAAAAAAAAGGAAGTAGGGGTGCCTGGGTGGCTCAGTGGGTTAAAGCCTGGGCCTTCGGCTCAGGTCATGATCCCAGGGTCCTGGAATCGAGCCCCGCATCGGGCTCTTTGCTTAGTGGGGAGCTGCTTCCTCCTCTCTCTTTCTGCCTGCCTCTCTGCCTACTTGTAATCTCTGTCAAATAAATAAATAAAATCTTAAAAAAAAAATAAAAAAGGAAGTAGATCCCCAACTGTGATTCTCACCCCCTGTTGTAACATCTGACAGCAAAATAGGGGAAACTTATCTTGAACTTTGAAAGGAACACTGAGAATAAACACACACATAAAATAAAAGAATTTAGGCCCCCAATACCTTATATACATAGTGTTGCAATGGTGATCTCTTTAAACGGTTTTTTTTTTAAGTGTAGTTGACACAAAATGTTCCATTAGTTTCAGCTGTACAACTTAGTGATTTGATAGATTTATTCATTGCGCTACGTTCACTACGAGTATAGTCACCATCTATCCCGTTACATCACTATTATGGTGCCATTGACTGTATTCCTTATGCTGTGCCTTTTATTCCTGTGGCGTATTCATTCCATACCTGGAAACCTGAACCCCCCACCTCCCTTCACCCACCCACCTTCCCTCTGGCAACCATCAGTATTTCAGCAATAAAGCAGCAGCTAGTTATAAATGAAGCCTTTTCTATTTTACAAAAGTAAACCTAGCATTATGTTTTTATAAACATTTCATTAAGGGAAAAGCAACCCACAAACCTAACAGAAAATCAGACCGTAGGCGCTTACGTATCCACCACCAGGATTAGCATGACCTTGACCTTCTGTGCTCCTCTTCTCCAACTCATTACTCTTCTCTTTCTTTCCCCTGCGCCGCTCCCCCACACAACACTTTCTCCCCTCTATTTCCTCTCTCTAAAACTAAACTCTTACAAAAAGGGCCATCCTTTGTCTCTCCCCCTGCTTCCATGCTCAGAAAACAGTCTCCTCTGTCCCAGAGTTCTTATTCCTTATTCCTATGTATTTTTTTAAATTTATTTACTACTTAGAACTGCTTCCAGAAATGATGCACTCTCTTATTTTATTGGTTTCTGAATAGGATAAATTATATTTCACTGTATGTACCCTTTCACAACGAAACAGTATTTTTGAAATAACACATAGAGATCTTACTGAGAGGTATACAGAGAGTGGTGTGCACTGAAGGTTCCTATCCTCCCAGTTTGACGTGCTGAAGCCCTAATCCCCAATACAACAGTATCTGGAGGTGTAAACTTGGGGAGGCAATTAGATTTAGATGAAGTCAGGAGGGTGGGTGGAGCCCTGATGATGGGATTAGTGCTCTTATAAGAAGAGACCATAGAACTTGCCTCTCTCTCCAGTCCGTGAAGATACATCAGGAAGGCAACCATCCGCAAACCAAGAGGGCTCTCACCAGACACCGGATGTGTGGGCACTTTGATCTTGGACATTCTAGTCTCAGAACTGTGAGAAAGAGGCACCAGAAGAGAAATTGCTGGGTTTAAGTATGTGAATATTCCCCTGTACTACGTATCATTAAATGCTGGATTTAAGTATAAGAACATTTTATGCTAGGTACTCTAAAATTGCTCTCTGAAGTGTTTGGAATTTACATTCTAACAGCAAGAGTTAAGGGTTCCTGTTTCCCCCACCTTCACTAATACCAACAGTTAGTAATATGGTTATTATTATTGAATTTTCCATTCTGTTGGATATGAAAATTATTGTAATTTCCCTTTGCATTTCCTTGGCTGTGAGTAAAGTCCAGTATCACATTTTCCTAAGCAATGTATTAAGTGGTTCTATATAATAATTCCATGAGATGGCCTATCCCCTATCATGGGGATGGGATCCAATCGGTAAGTGCTTCTCTCCTCCAAGTGAACTATCCTGGTACATTATGAGGATCCAGGAATATTAATATGCTCCTCACGTTGGTTCATACAGTATGTGAGCACTACTAATGATTCTGGGTGGAGGAAAGAGAAGGTCCTAATCTCTGAACTTCAACCTGGAACTACAAGTCTTGGGGGCTGTTGACGAAATGAGAACCTGAAGAAAGAAAGAAAAATAGAGTTGAGGATTCCTTCAACTCCCCCTAACAACCTTAAAGGACTTCTATGACAAGGTGAGCGGTCTTTAATGAATTTAATTTTCAGGTTGTGCAGAGGTGAACTATTAGAGCTGTCTTACTTGCACAATAAAGACTAATAATTAACTCATTGCTAGTTGTGGGTAACAATTAATACGATGCTAGTTGGAGATTTCTGAAGAGAACAATGGGCTCTTATAGCTACCAAGGCACGGCGTGAAGCAGGCTGTTGTCTGTATCAGATACCATCAATGCCCCTGCCACAGCCTCAGATCAATTGTGAAGAATTTTTTTTTTTAATTAAAGCCATCAAAACTCTCTGTATAGGTGAGTCATGGAATCGACTCCCTTTGTGCACCAAATCAAATCTTCTTAGCTCTACTTCTTATTCTGTCTAGCCACTGCTATAGAGACAGGTCTGTACCATAGACGCAACCTTACCATACCCTCCATCAGGCCCAGATAGGGCCTCTGCCTACCTTCCTGTACAGACAAAGCTTTCTCTGGCACCACATTGTGGGACACTGGAGGAAACCCACCTGTCCCTCATGCACCTGCAACTTGGAGTGCAAGAGAGTTGATGATTCATGGGCTCATGGGGATGGGATCCAATCGGTAAGTGCTTCTCTCCTCCAAGTGAACTATCCTGGTACATTATGAGGATCCAGGAATCAGTCTGGTCTTTAAAGTTGATTAAAATAAAAAATAAATAAAAAGGAGACTCCAGCAAAGCAGACTATGAATGAAATACAGGTGAGATAAGCCTGGAACAGGGCAAGTGCATCCATTGTAACAAGGTGAAAACATGAAAACCAGCTGGTAAATACGGCAGCAGGAGGATGAATTTCTCTTCTAATTTCCTGAATTAATTCAGACAAATTTAAAACACTGTTATCATCTAAGAGTGGGGAAAGATGAAGGGACTTGGGATGTTTGAGAAAAAAGAAGAGATGTTTAATAAAAAGAAGAGAAGCGAGAAGAGGAGGGGAATAAGTCGTCCTGGAGAGTGAGGGGGTGAGGCGATCCGGGAGAGCATTAGAATTAATGGCAACCCCTGACTTTATGTCTTTTCCCATGCACTAACCTGTTTTAAAAAGACTTTCCGTAATTATTACAACTTTAAGCCCTGCACTCTTAGAACATTTTAGTCTACGGTAGTAGTTCTCATCAGCAACATCAGCAACATCTGGATACTTACTAGAATGGAAAATACTGAGGCCCGCCCCAGACCTCCTGAAACTGAAATTGTGTGGCTGGGCCCAGTGATCTGTGCTGTAATAAACCCTCCAGGTGATTCTTACAAGAGCTAAAGGTTGAGATCCACTAGCCTATGGTATATCCTTACTTATATTACCCTGACACAAATTATCTGTGCACATATGATTCATAAAATTACTCTTTTAAAATAAAAATGCTATAAGATGATGAACACAAACTTTCATTTCAGAGTGAGTTAATATCTAGAACCAACCATTTTCTTTCAATTATAAAATCAACATATTTAGTAAAATACCAATTACACTACCAAAGCTATTCTAATTAGTATGAATTGAATTTGAGGCATTACAAATATTCCTATAAAATGTAAAAAAATAATTTCTAAATTGGTTAACTGATGTATAGCCTAATTTTCTTACTACATTTAAAAAAAATTTTAAAGATTTTATTTATTTATTTGACAGACAAGAGATCACAAGTAGGCAGAGAAGCAGGCAGAGAGAGAGGGAGAAGCAAGCTCGCTGTTGAGTAGAGAGCCCGATACAGGGCTAGATCCCAGGAGCCAGGGATCCCAGGAGCCCGTGATCGTGACCTGAGCCAAAGGCACAGGCTTTAACCTGCTGAGCCACCCAGGTGCCCCTCTTACTACATTTTTAAGAACTGACAGCTGTTGGTTCACATTGTTATAACATTGAAATTAATACTGGATGTTAATGAAGCATAAATTTGCCCAGATTTAACATTGATATTTTAGATAGACTTTTCAAAAATAATAATTAATATATTGAAAATCTTATTATTTGATTTTTTGATATGCAAAATTACTAACCAATTTATATGTGTTTTCAATGCCATCATTAGACTGAGAACAGAAACATTTTTTGAATAATTAGACACATTCTACAAAATAAGAAGAACTATAAGGCAGATAGGGTATTTTCATTATCATTCAAATTCAAGTTAAAAATAATAACTTGATATTTAAAAGCATTATCAATTGCAGCTCTGCTATTGGTAGTTATTAATGAGAAATACAAAAGCAAACAAAATCTAACATACCTTTTCTATCAGTCTCAGTAAAGAAGCTTTAATGTCAGAGTTGTTTGGATGCTACAGAGATTATCTTGAATATAATATATAGTATACAAAAAGATTCTGTTGCCAAGAACATCTCCCCCAGTACACTATAAGAAAATGCCCCCTTGATTTGGTCAGTAATAGAAAACAGTAATAGAAAACACACTAGTCCTTTATATTGCAAACTCATCACTGATTCCCAATTTCTTACCATCTGGGAATTGCTACAATCTATCTCCCTCAGTGTCTGATACCCACTCGGGAATTATTTGCTACACATTTTAGCAAAGTTATCATCATCATAATCATTATCAAAAATATATATTAAGTATTGACTGCTGTAAAAATGAATAAAAGATACATGGTTTCATCTGCTTGGAGTAAAATAAAAACAAGAAATTTCACTGCATTTTGCTGGGGTTTTTGTATTGTTCCCATGTTCTCTTCCTCATTTTTCTCTTTGCCCAATTGCTCCTATGACATTACCATTTAAATAAAATTTAACCAAACTGACATGAGATGATATCTGAAATTTGCTATAAAGTACTCCTGAGGTAGGTATGGGGGAGGGGTGGGAGTGAATATGAATGAAATAAGATTTGACATTTATTAGTAACTGTCCAACATGGATCAATGGGCACATAGAGGTTCGTTTCTCTCCTATTACTATTGAATATGTTTGAGTTCTTTCATAATAAAAGGTTAAAGCAAAGTTTAACTACATTATATAACATTGTTAGGAAATTAAGAATTTCACTGCACACCTTGAAATAACTGGAGGTATACGGGAGTGTTACAAAACAAAGATTGGGAATTAATGTTGATGCTTATGGAACAAATTCTCACAGCAAGAATAAAGAAAAAACCAAAACCCCCAAACCTGGTAGTAAGTAGATAGCATAATAATCTTTCTAGAGATTGATAGGGAAATAGCACCAATTTTCTCATCACTTTCAATTTGCGGTAATTATGAATAATTCCAAAGTCTCCCCAGGGTGTTTCCAGGGTGATCTGACATCCCAGCGGAACCCGGTCTCTGATGCAGCTCGTTACCACGGGCAACAGCTCTGATTCATCGTGGGTCTGTGCTGTCTACCGCGGCACCATGTTGGACAAGGCATGCATGGGAATAAAGACTGGTGGAATGAGGTGAGGGTTGGGATTCTGAAAGAGAATTATACTAATGAGCTCAACAACTAGACAGAATCACAGAGCTTTCATAGGTAAGCCACCAAAGCATACTGTACACAAATTTTAGAGTCCACAGGCCTGTGTTTGAAGTCCTTGTCTGTCTCTTTACTTTGTGTCACAAGGGATAACTTTGCCTCTAAAGTTTTGTTTTTCATTTGTTTGTTCCCACTTGTAAAATGGGAATGATAATACATATCAAAAAGAGGTGTTGTAAGGGTTGAGTAATATTTGTGCCTGTAACACTCCTGGTACACTCGAGATGATATAGGAGATGATGATGATTTCAGCTAATGTGAATTACATGCTACTATACCTGGAAGAGACTAAGTTCTGATGAGCTAAATTCTGATCCATGCGATCACGGATGCAAACGACCCAAAAAGGAAGTGTGTGCAAATTCTAAATACCTCTTCGAAAATAGCTGTGGGTACATGCTTGAGGTTCAACCACGGAGCTTCAGAGCTGGCTATGGTAATAGTGCCCAGAGGGGCAGCATTTAGATGGGTTGGTCAAGTACAAAGGGGAAAAATTCTAATGTGAGTAGTGGACATCTTTTTTGATCTATTGATTTCTAATGTTGACAGATAGAGCCAGCTTAAAAAGGAGCTGAATAGAGAAAATATCTTGGACTGCCATGGAGCTGTAAGGACATCATTATGTTTTTTTGTTTTTGTTTTTGTTTTCTTAATGAATGAAGGCCTTCTTGTTTAGACAACAGGCATGGAGATGTCAAAGTTAATGTGAATGATTTTTGCTTATGCCGATGAGGGTTTAAGTGATTATTATACCCCCAACACTGAACACTGACCCTTAGAACATCCCTTTATTCACAAACAAATAATTATTGAGTGTGTACTAAGTTCAAGGTGCTCAGGTGCTCAGGATACAGCAGGAAATGAAATACATAAAAGTCCCCCATAGAGCTCACATTTTAGAAGGTGAAGGCAAAAAATTAATGTTTTTAAATGAATGTGTACTTCAAGAAGCCCCTGCAAACAGGTCCTAATTAAGCATCTATCCTGTGGCAGGCACTGGGAACACTGAAAATTCTTTTAAGACTTAAATATTACCACATCTAACTATTTTATCTGTAGCTCTCTTCTTTCCTGCCGGAATGTGAACTCCAGGGAGGAGAGATCTTTGTTTTGTTAACTGGTGATGACTTTCACTGTGCTTTAGTGACTTATTTCCTTAAAAAGTACTATGAGGGGCACCTGGGTGGCTCAGTGGGTTAAAGCTTCTGCCTTTGGCTCAGGTCATGATCCCAAGGTCCTGGGATCAAGCCCCGCATCGGGCTCTCTGCTTGGCGGGAAGCCTGCTTCCCTTCCTCTCTCTGCCTGCTTCTCTGCCTACTTGTGATCTCTGTCTGTCAAATAAATAAATAAAATCTTAAATATATATATATATATATACATAAAAATAAAATAAAAAGTACTATGAGCCATCTTCTCTATTAGTCTCTCTGTCTTTGGCAGTTCCACAGATGGCTCAACGGCACACTGATAGGTTCAGGGTGGCTGGTATTGTCAAGAACTCTAAGAGTTCCTACCCATGCCTGCCTTTCACACAGTGGAAAATCCTAGCCATCTTTCTTTTTCTTTCTATTCATGATTTTATCCACCTACCCACAACTTTTCATTAGTGGGTGATGTTCTGAAGGTCACTATTTGTCCAGTAAAATTCTGGTTCATCACCCCAGAAAATGCACTACTCATATACATGTACACATGCATTTGATTTCAAGGGTTTCATTGAACCTAAAAACCTCTGCGCCATGGAACCAGGGTTAAGAAGTCCTGATTTAAAGCTATGGCATGGGGTGCCTTGGTGGCTCAGTTCAGGACTCTGGGGTCCTAGGATGGAGCCCCCTGCTCAACAGGGAGCCTGCTTCTTCCTCTCCCTCTCTCCTTCCCCCTGCTCATTCTCTCTCTTGCTCCCTCTCTCTCATATAAATAAAATCTTTAAAAAAAATAAAATTAAAATTAAAAGTATGGCATAATATACATAAAGACATGTGAAGAGAATAGTTTTACCCACACATGAGCACACGCACATCTGCGTGCACGCGCACACACACACACACACCCACACACCAGAAATCTACACCGTGTCATTTACTTTTGTCTCATTTGATCAAACTTCTCCTAGGTCTTCAGAAATATAAAATTACTCACAGAAGAAAGTAAAATCACTCAATTTATATTTCAGTCTGGGTGTCTAAGTAGTTTGGAAGCCGTACTATTAAGATTAAAAATTAAAAAAAAAACTGGGTGTGGTGAAAAAATAATGAATACTGTTTTTCTGAAAATAAATAAATTGGGAAAAAAAAAAAAGAAAAAAAAAAAAAAAAAAAAACATTTTAAAAACAGTTAAAATTTATATTCACAGCTGCTATGATTGATGTAAGATTTATTTGTAGTTGTCCATGTCTGAAAGTGATATTGTATAAAGAGTTGTTTCTGTTGTACCAAATCCATTTAGCTTGAAGCTGTTTCCTTCAAAACTCCTTTGTCAGATACCTGTAAATGCTTCTGGTGTGCTTCTAGAATGATCCTCCATCTGATGTTCCTGATAATAATGACAATAACAACAACTTAGTTACAACACAATAGGGCACTCCTGTTTGTTCAATCAAGGTGCCCCAGTGTTTCCATAGCAACTCTCTCCTCTGTTCCCATGTTCAACCTTTCCCATCCAGCAATGATACAGTGAAATTCTTTGACTTACTAATGCCAACCTCCTTGTCCATATTTACTTTATTTGCTTTTTTCCTTTTTGCCTTCTCTCATTCCTTGTCTTCCATTTCCCAACCTCGTTCTCACATCTCTTTTCCTGAGTCTCTCTTCTCAGACTCTGAAACGCTATTTCTTTTGTGTCTATTTTCAAAACAGTGATCATTTTCATATATATATATATATATGATTCTATATATATAGAAGTCCACTCATCTTAACCAGAAGTCCAATCAACTTAAAACCAGTTTAACTGGTGAAGTGAGTGACATCTCATTCATGAAGTCAGACTGTCATGTTGCCAGGACAACTGCAAATATGATCAAGCTCAAATCTTTCCTCAAGGAATACTACTCATGTTGTCATGACAACCTATAAAACTTGGTTTAAGTGTCATTTCTATATGGAAGATCTGCATATACTTTGGTTAAAATCAGGAGCATTTGATAAAATTCTGTAAATTTTCACACTTCAAATTCACCTCAAGCTTCCAAATAAAAGTAATCAAATTGTGAACAGTTTAAAACACGAGAATTCTACTATTCTAGTGAAAAACATTGCATTGTTGATACAGACGCTATGACAATGGAAGCTAAGACTTACAAGTGATATTTTAAAAGCTACTGGTAAGTTGTGGATCTTTTTTGGGGGTGGTGATTAATCTTTGAAATTGGGATATGCAGGGATGAAATCCATGGGTGCTCACTATCTATGGAGACAGTAGTGGAATAAGTTTTGAATTAGTGGTATTTATGTCTTAAATAAATCCAATGATCCTTCAAATAGTAATACAAATGAACATTAAATGTTAAACAAAGGCAAGCTTTGATAAGAGTGAAATTTTATTACTGCTCCGCTAATCATCTCTCTCTCTTCTGAAAGATTTCAATGATTCATGGATCCAGAAGGCTTTAAATGCCTGCTTTTGTGATTTAAAAAAAAAAAAAAAAAACCTTCTCTTTTCATTTCATGCAGTGCTGTACTACTAATATCGACATTGGATACTGATTTCCTGACAGAGTAAAAACTGCTTTGAAAATCTGTCTTCTCAAAAACAATCTATTCTTATTCTTTGTCATCTCTAGAATGTATCACATGTCACATCTCTTTACAAATAATTCTACTGTGGCTTTTGATTATTCCTTTCTTTCCTGTCTTACAAATCTCAAATTGATCCCACTTCTGATCCCTTGGCTTCATTTCTTTGGCACTTCTGTGGAAGAACTGTGATTCAGATAATATCCAGTGGACTCTCTAATGCCAGGCTCCACCTTGTCTTCTCAGGATCCCAATTACATGAATTTATAGCAAAGCTTCTGACAGAGTTCATGCATGGGTTTTAGACTGTCTAAAAACACACCTGAAATGTATGCAAAATTCTGAGTGTATATTCACATATGTATTTTTAAAATATTCTATTCTATTTATTTATTTATTTAGATAGTACAGGTGGGGGTAGGGGAGAGGTACAGAGAGAAGGAGACTGAGAATCCCAAGCAGACTTCACCTTCAGTGCACAGCCCTTTCCCATGACCCTGAGATCAAGACCTGAGTTCAAACCAAGAATCAGATGCTTAACCAACTGAGCCACCCAGGCGCCCCTGCTGTTTTTGAGAAGAAAAAACCTCCATAAATGGCATCACATTAGCAAAGGCGGTAGGACCACTACTTTAGGGCATAATGTGGTGTTGAAAACATCCATGGTAAAGTGGGAAAATCTAACTGTAAGTCAAAAGAGCTAGTTTTCAAATCCCAAGTTTTTCCCTATTAGTATATAGCCATTATATATCATAGTATAAATTTTAGAATATATCAATGACTGATAATTCTGAAAAACAGTGATGTCTATTAAAGCAAATTAAAAACTAAATGCAAATAAAATCATTAATAGTAATTAATTTAGAGACTATTACTAATGTAAATTAATGTCCACATACTATTCCTCTGAGAATTGAAAAGGAAGATTTTTTTTAAGAGCAACATTGTCTCCAAGAGACAAGAATAGAAAAAATAAATGAAATAAATTCTAGAAAAATAAACTGAAGTGTTTAATATAGTTTGTATTGCAGATACTTGAATAAGTTATTGTCCCTAGATTATAAATTCCTTAAAATGAAAAACTTTAACAAACCTCTTTATAATTACAATGTGTCATTAGCATTGACTGAATTTGGCAGGTTCCCAATAAACCAATGGACACATTTCCTAAGGACTCCTCCAAATCAAATTAGGTGTTCTCTCTGTACATAGGAAGAACTTGTCTAGTACACATGAAGAATGATTTCACTTTAGATAAAGATAGAAAGTGAATCTTAGGTAGAGAAAACTAAAGCAACTGAAACCCCTCTGGCAAATCCCTGTAACAGCCATAAACAGGACCAAACCAAAAGAAATAACATCCCTTAAACTTAGTGGGGTCTCAGTAGATAAACTGAACATGAAAAACCAATAGATTGGCTAAAAGGAAAAAAAATCTTCCCAAGAAAATGATAAATCAGGAAGAAAATCAAGTTAAGAAAATAGGACTTATATAAAACAAATATTCCTTGAACATTTTATTTGCTAGAGTATTAAGGTAATGTTCAGTGCATTAAATTTAGCACTGGACTTAGAACTCCACCCAAGGGAGTTTGTTTGGAAGGAGAAAACTGTGTCTCAGGTTACCTGGATTCCAGTTAACCCTCTCACAAACACATAGGAGAGCCAGGAAGCAGCACATGAAGCAGGAGCTCAGGGAGGAAAACCAGAACCTCCTCGGAGGTGCTGGAACCAGGTTCACAAGAAAGTTTCTTGGAGAAAAAACTGCTTTTGGGGGGGTGCACTTGGGGACTGCCACATGTCCTTGAAGTAGCTCACCTCTGTTGCATGCATAATTTGCAGGAACTAAACAGGTAGCTGTGAGAAGAGGAAATGAGAACCATGAAACTCACTGTGATACCATCAGTCTCGCCGACCAACTGTCCGTCCATTCACATTTCTGGCTGGAGTTACATGGCAGCGGATTATATATGCTATGACTTGTTCGTAAAAATAAAGCAAGAAGAGTGAGGACCCCACCATGCTCATGCCTAAGCCTACACTCTACAGAGACCCTGACCTGACAGAAAACTGTTCTGAGTGCCAGCAAAACCTTGCAGGAAGATGCATGGCTTTGTAGGAAGTGCTGGAAGTCTGTACGCTTCAGGTAATTTCTCGCTTGCAAGAACAGTTGAGAAGCTAGAACACATGGTAAAGGAGAAGAAAGCCAGGTAGAAGGAGAGCCCAGGGATAGAAGCAGTTCACCATTCCCTATCCTGTTCAAGCCTAAAGAAAGGTAGATTTCAGAGAAGGGGATGCACAGGTGATCTAAAAGAATCTATAATAATGTGCCAAAATGTGCCAAGAAAAAAGAACAAAAGAAAAGGGTGATGTTACAGAATAACAAACTCCACGCCAAAATTTAAAAAAAACAATTACTGGACCAGGTCCTTCACAGGGACACAGTCTCATCTAACCACAGGCTGCCCCACTGTCCCACTACCTGCACCTGGAATGACTTCAAACCCTGCATAAACCACTAACATTCACCTTCATGATGCAAAACACTTTTTTTTTTCATTTTTTTTCATAAAAGGAAACATAGCTTCCTGAATTACTGACCCAGACCAAGCAGGGGTAGTTAACTCAAAGTAAACTACTAAATACTGTCCCTTCAATTTTTACTTCTGAATTTTCCCCCTACCATTGGTTTTTCCTCCCTACTATTCCCACCCAAGGAAAAGGACTTCTATGCTTATGTGCCCTTAGATCTCTGGGTCTGAATTTTTTTTTTTCCATCAAATTTCTGGGACTCAAATGTATCACTTTTTAAATATCAATCCCAACTCCTGCCAGTTCAGCAAACTCCAACTTTGAGGTCATCACACAGTAAATTTTAAAACTCTCTGGATGTGTGTACCACATGATACTGGATGTTGACTTTGAAATCAGCAGGTGCTCTGTCAGAGACTCCGGAGCAAGTAGTCTGTTTCTTTGTGACCTGGGGTGGTCAGACCACCCCCACTAGCTGCACTCCACTCACAGTATGTTTCTTCATTTATCAAGAGTGTGTTTCCATGGAAGCTATGAGGGCAGAATTGGCTGAAAAAATTATGGGTAACTATAGGGTTTTTTGCAAACTCCCCACCCCCTCAAAAAAGTTGTATAGCTAAAAAAAAAAAAAAAAAAAAAATGGTCTGATGGTTCCAACTCTGTCGTGTATTCTTCTAAACATTTACAATGTCCATTATTTATAAATGTGTGCTTGGGGAGTTCAGAACTAACTTTTTACCAAAAATGGAAAAAAATACAATTATCACCCAAAAAAGCACAGGTGAATGACAGAAATTATTTGGAGTTTGGTGGTGGGAGTTGAAGGAGGGCTCCCTATCAGCCTCCACTCCATTACAAGAAACATTTGCTCTTTTTATCTAAAATCTATTGGAAGCCTTCTAAGTACATAGCATTATGTTAGGTGCTGGAGATTTCAACACTGCTGGAACGTGTCACAAAAACCAGTGCGAGGAAGGGTTGGGGACAGAGAGCTGCAGAGAGCACTGGGGGCTCCATTTACTTAGTAGAGTGAAGCAAGGATATTGACTTTGTGGCAGTCAGCACATACGGGGTGGTTGACTCAGGGGCTGAGTCAGACTAATTAGCTCTCAGCCTGGAAAGCCCTGACAAGGAGTGAGGACTGAGAAAGCCACGGTAATGGTGCCAGAGTGTTCCAGCTCAGGCATGACAATTCAAGCTAGCTTGAGCTGAGAAAGATAAATACTCAGTCAAGTGGACTGTGGTTGGAAAATAAAAAAAAAAAAAAGAAAAGAAAAGAAAACTAAGCACATCAGGCCAAGGAACAAGAGCAGAAGGCAGTGGGTCAGGATCTATGGCAAGAGTAAATAGAGGAAGTAAGTTTCTGTAGCAAGGCTTGAGGTTAAGTAACCTTCAGCATAGGATTTTTTTTTTTAAGATTTTATTTATTTATTTGACAGACAGAGATCATAAGCAGGCAGAGAGGCTGGCAGAGAGAGAAGGAAGCAGTACTCCTACCCTGCTGAGTAGAGAGCCCGATGGGGGGCTCGATCCCAGGTCCCTGAGAACATAACCTGAGCCAAAGGCAGAGGCTTAACCCACTGAGCCACCCAGGTGCCCCGTCAGCATAGGATTTTTAATGGGAAATAACCATACATAATGGAAGCCCATCTTGTCTTACAGGAACCACTTTGTAAAGGTGAAAGGGAGCTTTAGACAAAATGTTAACAGACGTAAGTCACTGCCCTTGCTGTCGTGATACTAACTCCAGAGACAAGATATGCACAGAAAAAATCAAATAAAAAATGCTGTTGTGCTTATTTTGCAAATAACACCTCATGGTAAGCCTTAGAAAGGATGCAAGGATGAAAGTAACGTGGTCACTGTCCTTAAAGTTTTTATAGTCTAAAGAAAAGATAAATATGAAGACAAAGTTTATCGCTTTATGAGAGAAATGCCCGATAAGTAGAAGTATGAAGCCAGGTCTAAAATGACAAAACTTTGAACTGCTAGGGACATACAGTGGCACTTAGATTTCAAAGGCAAACAGTATTTTAAACACAGAGTTAATCATCTCAAGCAAGTGTTTCCTTCAGGGAAAGAAAAGTCCTGCCAATAACAGATAGAGACCTGAAAAGATTGCCCATTTAGTTAAGCAGTAATGGAAGCCTGTGTTGTTGACAATCACTTCAGCCACACCTGCATCAGGAAAAATGACACTCGGGCGCCAAATTGTGTGAGTGCTTGTGTGTGTGTGTGTGTGTGTGTGTGTGTTTGAACATTCTTAAAAATTGACAATCTTCCTTAAATACCTCTATTCCTGTGCTTATTCAGAAGAAATTTTATTAACCTCAAATTTTAAGAAGTATATGTCATTTATTGTATATCTGTTTACATTTACTTTCATTTTTTTCTAGAATTAAAAAGATTTTACCTTGGAATTTCACAAATTAGACTCCTTTGTTACTTCTCTCCTTTCAACAGGAAACCATCTTTGTGTTCTTAAACAAAGTGACAAATACAAAAGTCCAATGAAACTCAAAAGGACAAGTTGAAAATAACAGATTGTATCCAAATAAACCATAAATACTAAACAGAAATTTTGCCTTTCCATTTGTTTTAGATTATCCAGTCAACACATACTAAATAAAGACTAGAAACTTGGTAAATGTGATTTTATTTAAAAAAAAAAAGATCCATTTAAGTAGTTGAAAAACTGATTCCCAAGTATGTCCTAAAGGAATTGGTTTTATCATAGAATCTCTAGAGACTCTGAATCTAGTTGCTCAAGAAAATCGATACTCTCTCATAAGTCAGAAATTATGGGTGTGGCAATGGAGCATTACAAACATTGGAAAGAAAGCAAAATGATTTTAGAAGACATAATTATATGACTGGGAATTCAAGCAAATCAACTGAAAAACTTTTGTGGATGGAAAAAAGAAAGGGAGTTAGGTCCTCTATGCCTCCATAATGACTGAGAAGTTCAAGAATTACCAAGTGAGCCTTATCACTTTAAGTAGGTGTCCAATACCATGTCCATGCGTCTTCCAATAGTCAGTTCATCACTCCTTTTTCATGGTAGGTTGACCATTTTACACTTTTAAAGTTATAGTTATTCTCAACTACACAACTGACCTGGGGGTTAGGGACACTTAACCCCCATACATTTGAAAATCGTTCTACAATTTTTGATTCCCCAAAATCTTAACTATTAATAGCCTACTGCTGACCAGGAGCAATAACACAGTTGCTTAACATATATTTTGTATGTCATATATATATATATATATATATATACACACATATATATGTACATATATTATATAATATATTATATAATATATCTAACATATATATGTACATATATTATATATGTATTATTTATATATATATTATTATATATGTATTATTATGTATTATACACATATATATGTACATATATATGTATATATATATAACATAAAAATACAATAAAGTAAACCAGAGCAAAGAAAATATCATTAAGTGTATCATGAAGAAGAGAAAATGCATTTACAGTACATGTAAAAAAATCCACATGTAAATTGACGTGCACATTTCAAACTCATGTTGTTCAAAGGTCAACTGCATATTACAGTACATTCATGATGGACTGTTAATTAAAAACAGGAAGCATGGGGCACAGACACAGTGACAGGTGGGGGCCTCCAGCAGCTGATGGGGACACATGGGCTGGGGCCTTGGGTGACCTGGGCACCCTGGTGCCGTCCCAGGGCTAGGTAGAGACTAGGGGGGGGGGCTGCAGGTTCTGGGGGTTGGGGACCGGAGGCAACATAATACCTCTGTGGCAGTGGAAAGCAAAAATGGAGACCAGGCATCCTTGCCTCAGTTTTAGTGGAAATGCTGTCAGTCTCTTCCCATTAAATAAGATGCTGATTTATTAATAGGATTTATTAATATGGTGAATGATACTGAAACTCAACTTTCATTTCTGGAAAAAGTTCTACTTGGTCATGGAACAGGAATGCAAGAGATTTGAAGCCAAGCAGCTGGGCAGGAATGGGGTTCCCCACCCCATTTAAAGTGAGCACCCGTTGTCCTGGAGCAGCTGGTGCCCGCTATGTTGGGGGAGTCCTCCCAAACCTGGAAGGAACTTGGCCCAGCCTTGGGGGAGATGTGTTGCAGGGGAAACTGCTACTGTGTTTTATAATGACAAACAATGATTTTGTCTTAAATAAAGACCTAAAACTGTGTCACTTATCACCCACATGAACCTCTGATCATCCGAAGTCATTGGAGAAATATGAAAACAAAGCTTAGTGACTGACTCATTCCAGGAGGGTATACTTTTTGACTTTTTATACTCTTATTTTCAGGAAAATTTCTGCATATTATGTTGCATTCCATGGCATAATTCTCAATCC
The DNA here is from genome assembly GCF_020171115.1 of Neogale vison. NCBI lineage: Eukaryota > Metazoa > Chordata > Mammalia > Carnivora > Mustelidae > Neogale > Neogale vison. Next base: position 23,468,840 of record NC_058093.1, read on the forward strand.
TGAATCAAAGACCCAGCAATTTGAACTTACTGTATTTTAGGTTGATTCATATAACAGCCAAACATGCTCTGGGATACAGCTAATAATGTTTAACCTGAAAAATATAGCCCCATTATGAGTAAATTGTGTTAATGCTGGTGACTAACTGGTAACCTTCTTTATTCTCATCCCATTTCTATGGAATATATCTTTCAAATCCCCTCATCTGTTGGGCAAACACTTGGAATGTAATATGGATTCTTAATGCTCTGAGAGGCTGTGTTCTGGCATGAACAGCTTAAAGAAAAAAATTTGGCTCAAGCAACCAATTGGATCATTTTAGCTAATATTCTGTTTGAACAACAGTTTCTATTTGATTAGGATTTTTCCTCCCTTTGTAATTCCCCAAGCTTGCCTCTGTTATGTTTCATAGGAAATGAATCTGTGAGCACAGAACCTATATTGATATAGGTTTTTATAGTTTTTATAGTTACATATTGATATGTAAATTTATCATTTTTTTCACTAGTGCTCGATATTCTTTTCATCTAAATTTCAGAAACTGACTTTAAAAACTCAGTTTCCCTTTATCTGTATTCTCAATAAAATTTCACCCAGTCTTGGGTGATTTAATATTAATATCCCTAGTTTCTAAAAGTCTTATGTAAATAAAGATTGAAATGTTAATTTGAAAAAAAAAAACAAGAAGCATGGATGTTTAAATACAATCTCTTTTTAGATGATTGTAGAAAATTTGATATTTTTGTAAATATACTTAAGATGAGTGATTCATTTGCTCAGCAAATATAGAACGAATGACCACTATATTTCAGGTATTAGGCTAAATGTTAGGTCTAAAATAAACAAAACAGAGAAGATTTCTACTCTCCAGGATTTTATAGTTTAGTTGGTGAGATAATAAATATAGAAATAAATATATAATTTTAATCTCTTACAATCGCCAGGAAGAAAAGGAATAAGATACAATAAGAACGTAGTGTAAGTTGTAAGGTAAAAACATCCTTTAAAAAAGTGAATACTGAAGATTAGATGAGATGAGATTGATGAAAATTGAGAAAAAGAAATGAAAAAAGGGTAGGGAAAACCAAAACCCAAACACAACACCACCACCACCATTATGGTGAGAGCATGGTACCCAGAGGAAAATTGCACTTAAGAGAGTTAGGCAATGAGAGAACCTTGTTGCCCCTCAAAAATACAAAATTTGAGTTTTATTTTAAATACAGTTGGAACCATGAAGCAGTGGAATCAATTTATTTATATTTTCAATGAGTGTTATGACTTCTATGTAGAAATGGCTATTGGGTGGCAAGGATGAGGCTCCTGTTGCATTCCAGGGAAGAATTCACTTTCATAATACCATAAGCAAATATACTGAGTGACTGAGACTATGGTGGGTGGCAGTGGAGATGAACAGAAGTAAATATATTTGAGGGGCGCCTGGGTGGCTTGATTGGTTAAGCATCTGTCTTTGGTTAGGATATGTCTATGGTTTAGGGTCATGGGACTGAGACACCTGCTGAGCAGGGAGCCTACTTCAACCTTTCCCTGCTTGTGCGCTCTCTCTCTCTTTCTCTCTCTCTCTCATCCTCTCTCTCAAATAAATAAAATCTTTTAAAAAAAGAAATAGATATATTTGAGAAAGTTTTGGCAGTGGACTGAACAGGATTTGATCATGGATTCTTGGATATGAACAATAGAAAAATGAAAAGGTAAGGTTTGTCTGTAAGTCCAACACCTAGAACAGAACCTAGCACAAAACAGATAATTTAAATAAATAAATGTTGAATGAATGAATGAATGCCTGTATAAATCAGTGCAGGTGTCACTTACTAAAATGACTGAGTTTTTGAAATTTCTTCACAGTGGCTAAGACTACTGACTCATATATAGAACTGAAAACCAAAAGAACAACAAAAAGTCTTCCTTAAAACTATTTGTTTATCATGCAAAATGCAAAAATAATGGAACAATATTCAAAATTCTAAAGAAAGTTTTGAGATTTATATCACAATGAAATGGGTCAATAAATGGTTGGGAACCCAAACTCTGTATAAAATGTTTTAATTTTCTACTGCTGATGTTCTTGGAGATGCCTTGGTTCCTATTCTTTTTGCGATATGTCCTCTCCCTCAGTTAAGTTTCCCTATTTTTTAACTTATAAGCTAGTTTGAGTTAACTCCCTGAACCACAAAAATATTTAACCAATGCATCTTATTTTTAGTAGTAGCAAAGAAAAGGAAAATTGAGAGACTGTATTCTTCAAATACTAGTGTTTGGTTGAGGAAGGACGAGACCATATAAGAACTGATTGATGGATTATTTAGTCCAGGGAAGGAATACAGTGACTATCCTCAAACATTTGAAAGGCCAGGTACCCAGGGTAGTGAGGTCAGAGTACACCATTAGGGCCTCCGATCCTGGAAACACTTGGCTTCAGATTACAGAATTTAGAGCTAACACACGCAAATCAAAACTTGTCAACAGTTGGACCAGTACTGGTGGGCCATCCAAACAAGCTGTTAATCTGAAAGGACTACACCAAACATGGACGATAAATAAGACAGAATTGATCGTATATATTAGAGCTCAAATGAGGACAAAGGTTAAAGATAAGACAGAAGTGGAAGCCGGGCTTGAAACAGGTTCATTATTTAGAGCCAGTTATCACTTTGCTCAAATTTTATTTTTGTGGTTTCAGAAAGAGGTAATGAGGGAAATCCCCAGAATGCTAAAGGAATACTTGAGCTTCAACTGAATAAACCTAATATGTCTTATAAGTTTACAACATACATATTAGAAGTAATACATAAGTTTATAACTTTATAAGTACCAAGAATTTTACAAGTATCACCTCATTTAACCCTCACCAACATTTTACTTTCAGATGCATTATTGTGACTATTATCCTGATTTTATTCATAAGACTTAGCTACTATACCTCCTCTCTACAAGAAAGCATAACGATTATGTAAGACATCTGTGAGTAGAACCAGGTCCTACCCACATCAGTATAGTAGTGAATACCTGTAATTCTCTGTAGAACATTCTAAAAATGGAAGAAGCTCCCTCAGGATGAAGTGAGGTTCTCATCACTTAGTGGGTTCCAGAAGAGCTGGGAGGCAGAGTAGTTATGCACTACAACAGATGAGGAAATCCTTAAGGTCCCTTCCCACTTGAAGATTCTAATTCTACATACTTAGTAAAAGGAGTTAATGAAGGGTTTAAGTATTTTAAGCAAGGGAATAAGGTTAAGATAACCTGAATCCAAATCTTACACAGCCTCTTCACTACCAGCTGTTTGATTTTGATCAAGTTGCTTAAACTTCTTAAGCACCAGTGCCCTATCTTTACTAATGGAGAGAACAGTATTGACCTCACAGAGTTGTACAAAAAATTATGAGACAATATTGATAATTTGCTAAGCAGACTGTCTGAAGCACAGCCAGAATCATTAAATGGTAGCTGGTATTAATACAATTCAGTGAATGGCCTATTCCTTAAATTTTGTCCTCAAACAGAACTATTTTACCTTTTTTATGATTAAAGAGAAGTAAACTCTATCTTCCAAGCCTCTGTCTCATCATTAATTAGAGTCAAACTCTAACAGATCTGGGGTACTAAAGAGAAGAAAGAAAAAAAAATAAAAATAATGAAAAAAGACAGGAAGCCTTGTATGAACTTTCCCATTACTCATCTTGATCAGATTCCCTGAGTTACCCAACTGGTAATTGTTGCTGATAAGGTAATCAGATGAAAGAAACCAATAGGAAACAATGTGGAAGCACCACACTGAGAACTAAAATTCTTCCAGCCAGAAATTGACTACAGGATTGGCAGTATACTGACAGCAAGATGGTTTCAATTGTTTAATAAAAATCTTATTCTAGCAAGAAATCATTTTACTGTTCTGTATCAATTTTGACCATTTCCTTTTTTTCCCCTTTTTTCTCTCCAGTATATCCCCTTTTTTCTCTCCAGTATATCCACGATCATAGAATCATTCTCTGTCCAGAAGTTTAAAAAAAAAAAAATGTAGTTTGGGGAAGGGGAGATAGAGAGATTTGATGATATTTTTAAATCTCCTACTCTTACACTTAAAGCTACGGTATCAATGTAGGCTCAACATTGGAATCATTTGAGGAAATCTAGAAGACATTCATGCATAAGTTCCATTCCCAGAAATTCTGCTTCTATTCAGCATAAGTTAAGGCTGTGCATCAGGAATTTTTTAAACATCTCCAGGTGATTCTATCACTCAACTGAATTTTAGAACCATGGACTTACACCAACCCTAAAAACATTAGAGCTTCCTTATAATGCTGCATAGTTGTGGCACCTGGGTGGCTCAGTCATTAAGCATATGGCTTTGGCTCCGGTCATAAACCCAGGCTCCTGGGATCGAGCATCGCACTGGGCTCCCTGCTCCTCAGGAAGCCTGCTTCTCCCTCTCCCACCCACCCCTGCTTGTGTTCCCTCTCTCACTGTGTCTCTCTCTGTCAAATAAATAAATTTATTTTTATTTATGCTACATAGTCACCTAAAGATGTACTGTACAAAGCTGGCCTTTCCTTTGGGGCTCTGGTATAGAACAGATTGCACAAGTGACTTGGGAAGTCATTCTTTTGAGCAATATGGGTCACCTTGATGCACTGGAGGGGTCACGCCTTTTTATCCAAAGATACTGCAATTCCTGTTAACCTGATAACCATGGAGGAGAGCTGTCTGAGCCCTGCTTGCCTTTAAGAATAAAAGGTATCTTCCAATATGCTTCAACTATGTGTGTGGCTAGACAACCCACCAGACAAAAAAAAAAAAAAAAATCGCAGCATCTTTCTCTTTCCAAGGGGTCTCATGAGCTGATCTAGACAGGTGTGGAAGTTTCCCACATATTCTGATGCAAGTAGCCAAAGAAAGACTGAAAGGCATTTAAGGAGACATCACCGAAAAAGAAAAAGATTAAAATGAAGGGACTTATATGGAAGCAGAAGAAGAAATAAGACACATACACAGGTACTCACATTCCTATAAGCATATACATATTCAATCTTAGGTGTACAGCACTGGATTGATCTCCACACTTGGTTCATAAAACATCACTCTCAGGCATGGACTTCTCATTTAATTTTATTATTTTACTTGTTTTTAATCAATAAAGTGAACACTCATAAGCACCATTACCTAAACCAAGATCAAGACTACTACCAATTACTTAAATTTATTTACATGCTATTCCTTTATCTCTTCTTGTCACTCCTCTTACACAGATATAGCTGCCATTCTGAATTCTGTGCTTTTATTTTACTTATAGATTTATTACTTAGGTTTACCTAGTATCGTTTAATTTTGTTTGTCTTGGGAACTTTTGAAAAAACGGAATCTTCTGGTACTTGCTTTAGGACTCAACCTAATGTTCCTAAGATGGATGCATACATTTTCTGTGCATTAATTCATTTTCATTTTTATATAATAAAATTTAATGAACTACAATTTACCTCTTCATTCACCCAATTAATGAGTATTTGGATTGTTTCCAGTTCTTGCTATTACCAACAGTGCTGCCCTAACATTCTTTTCCAGGTCTGCTAGTGCACATAAGTCAGGGTTCCTCTTTGGTTTTATGCCAGTTCCTCTTGGGGACTGATGAGCCCAATTCATGGAAATAGTCAACTTACAGAATAAAGTCAAACTGTTCTCCAATAAATAAAAGGTCTCAATGATTTCAAATTTGCGGTCAATGTTCGTCAATCCAAAGCATGAAAAACTGTATCTCAATGAGATCATAGGGTTCTTCAGAAGATATCATTAGAGCCTAAAAAGGCTTAATTTAGCATGAAAAAAGACCCTGGATCTAGACGAATTCCATCCTACAACACAGAAACATCCTGAAAGCAGGTCCACACTTAAGTTTACAAACTTTGTCACCTAAATTTAATTTTAGAACACTGCAGAAAGGGAAGCTGTAGATTCATTTCGCTTGTGGCCACTAATGAAAATTTCTGAATACCTGCTCCATCAGCAACTTGAACCCAGTGGTGTATTAATAAAGTCAGGCATCATGACTAAGTGAGATTTTCCTGGGAATGTAGGAATTTTTCACTATTAGGAAATTGATTGATGTGATTTATTCCATCAGAAAATTAAAAGAGAAAATACCAAATGAATACCTCACTACATGTTGAAGTCTGAGAAAACTCAGCCGGTTATATATTTAATGGAATGAAACTCTCCAACATGAGACATATTCATACATCCGTATATCAGAAAATTCTTTAAGGACAATTATAGTATTTGTACATTTATATCCTCATTATCCAAGGTTTGTCACCTAATGGAAACTCAAAAAGGGAAAAAAAATATGTGTTCCCATTTACTTCCAATGTAAAAGAAAATAAAACGATGGGAGGAAAAGACGCTGGATTCATGAAGCTGCCGACGTGATACAAATAAAAAGAAAGGCTAATGGAAACCTGAGAAGTGAAAAAAAAATCAATCAGGGTCATCTGTACTCTTGTGGTTGTTAAGATATAACCCCATGCTAAATAAATAACCTTGTACATAAATACTGCCATAAACATATGAGAATGACCTTGAAATTTTGTCTAATATTTCCCTCTCATTAACTCCTAAGAGTCTCGGCATTAATGCAAATGTGAAGGACTGCCACACTCCCGTGCCTGCTCTGCAGTCATGGTGCAAGAACATCCTGGAGGTCACAGACACCTGGAGAGCACTTTATTAAACCACAGGAAAACCCCCTTGTCAATCCTAATGCAATGGAATGTGCTACCACTGGAGCTTAATTTAATTCAATTTTTTTCTTGACTGATTTTTTGCTCTACACCATCTATATTTTTATGAACTTCTGTCAGGTGAAATAATTTACATCTGAATTCTCAACAAGCTCACAGGGTAAGCTTTTTCCTTTACCTCTTCCTTCAGATGCTAAGCAACAAATCAGCTTCTCTAATGACGGTACTATGTCCACGCACACACACAAATATACACCCACATACATGCATATCTCACTAAGTGAGATCAGCTCACTTAGTGGCCTCACCCATTTAAAATTACAGAATTCCTTTTGCCCAATATACAACATTTTCAAACCACACTAGGTCAGAGGAAGGCAAAAACCATGTGATTATATGGCCACTAGCCAACTGTTAGGAAAAGGGGAATTGCTTCTGAGTTGTTGGCATTTTAAAATGTCTATTTTCAATAACTGTTAAAAATAAAAGCTAACTTGTGAATTCAAATGTCAAAGCTCTAAGAATGGTGCTTGGGAAGGAGACAGAACACTATTTTCATTACAGTAAATAGATTTTCTGGTACTTCAAGAAGAAACAAGTTTTAGGTACTTCAATTTTATGTGAGACTTAAAAAAAAATTACTGTCCTTTGTTACGTTAATCTTTACCTACCTGTTGGGAATAAAGTGTGTCAGCTGTGTTTCAGAAAATCACATTTCTCTTCATCAAATGTTTATCTCATTGTAAATGAAAATCACTCAAACAAAACTTCTACATATTCATTCTTAAACCACAGATTCCTTTTGAAACTTAAAAAAAAAAAAACAGACACAAACATTCCAAAAAAATTAAAATTACCCACTTGCAATTCCCAGCACAGTTTCTATTCTTTAATGCTAAAGAGCCGATAGCATTGTCTTCTCTTTTCTTAAGGTTCAGAGATATAGGGATTTTTTTTTTTTTTTAAGAAGAGTACTAGGTTAAATACTTTTGTGCTACTCAGAAGTCTTGAAATAAGCCTGGCCAATAAATTAAAAAAACAAACAAACAAACAAACAAAAAAAAAAACAGGAAAAGAAAGGAGCATTTGATTCCTATTAGAGGCATTCAAACATGTGTAAATTTGCTTTTTGGTAGCTACTGTCCCTCCCTATGGTCTCTTGAGATAATATACGAGTATCACCTGCCTCCTCGCAACTACTCATCATTAATTGTTTTTGGATATATGCATTTTTTTGAAAATAGAAAGCATTGCTTGAATACATTATAGGTGGCAATGGAAATGGCACAAACCCTCTTGCAAAGCAGTTTAACAGAAGGTTATTGAGGGCCTTAAAATGTTAGCTAGTACCCTTTAAGCTAACAATTTCACTTCTTATGCTAAAGAAATACTTTAAAGCATCAGAAATACACATTCATAAAGATGTTCACTACAGTGTTACTTAAATGCATTTTAAAACTGTAAACAACCTAAATGCTCAACAAGTAAAGAATGCTTCTATATACTGGTAAATCCAATCAACAGAACGTTCTGTAGCAATAAAAATGGTATTAATAAAAAGCAGAAGAGTAAAGTGAAAAACTGGTGACATAATTTAAATAAGAATGGCAAGATGTACAATACATATCTAGTATTCATATGACTATGTACAAATATGCATATTAAAAAAAGATGTGAAGGGACCCTCCAACTTGTCTTTTTCTTTTTTAAGATTTATTTATTTATTTATTTAATGGTTTTATTATATTATGTTAGTCACAATACAGCACATCATTAGTTTTTGATGTAAAACTACTCATTAAATAGCAGCCAGGATTGGTGTCATTTGCCCAGCATTTATAATGTGCTACTCTACTAAAATATGGTGCAAGTACTTTAAATGTGTCCTTCCGAATGCCACACAGGACACCCCTGTCATATCTTGTTTATCTACAACAAGAAACTGAGGCTCAGAGACTTGCCCAGGGCCTCACAGCATTAAAAGTGGTCCAAGATCAAATTAAAAATTCTGGATTCTCAAAATAGAGGAGAGTTCCCAGTGCCAATCCACGAGAAGCTGGAAATTAAAGTAATTGTAGGCTATAATTGTTAGTCCAATCAGGATCTTATATTTTCAAGATGACCCCCCTCAATCCCCCACCCCCACTCCCCCATCCCCCCTCACCCCCTGTCTCACTCTTGCTCTTAAATACCCAATTCTTTCATTTGGAAGGTGAGATAGACTCTGGATTTGGATTCAGACAGCTTGAGTCTAAATTCCTGCTCTACCACTTACTCATTCTGTGACTTGGACAATAATAAGCCTCTGGATGCCTTTGTTTCCCGAGAGTGCCAGTAGTCCATCCCTCATAGGACTATTGTGGAGGTTAAAAGAGTTAATCTGCACACCAGGGGCTTACAGCTTAGTATCAGGTGCACAGTCAACTGACTATGACTACAAATACTTAATTCTGTTTAATGTTTGGAGGACCTGTCTTTTCTCACGTTCCTATGCAGGTACTTGGTCTGCCTGTTTATGACCTACGTTACCTGCATAAAAAAGTAGTGGACCCAATATTTGAATACAGTTAAGATTCAGTCAGAGTTGGAGTAAGCTTGGGAAATTTCTACTTTGTCCGTTCATCTACAATTATGGTTTTGTCAAGTACTGTGTGACATTCCTATTGTGTAAAAGGAGTCCTTATTTTATTTTTTTTCAAAAGATTTTATTTATTTATTTGACAGAGAGATAGATCACAAGTAGGCAGAGAGGCAGGCAGAGAGAGAAAGGAGGAAGCAGGCTCCGTGCTGAGCAGAGAGCCCGATGCGGGACTCGATCCCAGGACCCTGAGATCATGACCTGAGCCGAAGGCAGCAGCTTAACCCACTGAGCCACCCAGGCGCCCAAAAGAGTCCTTATTTTAACACATCAGTAAATCTGAAAGACAACAAGGAACTGGTCTTTCCTTTTCTAAGTCTTTGTATACTCAACATAACATAACACTTTCCTTCAGAGGGCTGTGTGGAGGACCCTTGGACACCAAGGGTTAGGAACAGCTAACTTCTCAGCTAGAGTCATGGGAGGATGAGGGCTATGCCCACTGACCTCTTGCTGGTGGGACTACCAGGCTGGAATAATCAAGATGCATGACGAAATATACATGCTGTTCCCTTCTACTAGAGACAGCTATGACTCAGAAATGGACACATGTATGTCAGGAACATGAATACACTTATTTTGCTTATATTATTTCAAATTTTCAGGCAATCAATGGATATAAGATGTTTTGAACATACAAAAATCAATGTTCTTTTTCAAAGTTTTATTGTGAAAACAGCTGTTAATAAAACTGCAACGTATTTTAAAAATCTGTCAGGAAATATTTCAAAAACTTATGTAATGTTGGTGTTTAGTGTCCTCCTTCACTGTCTAAAGGTGACTCTTCAGGACAACGCATTGTAGGGTTTCGTATCTGTAATTCTGTTCTGTTTTACAATCCACCCAGGCCTCCTGATCTTTCTCTCAGCCTCACCCTGACTTAGTCATTCAGTTTCTCCTAGTTCCTCTTGAAATGAACTTGGGCTTTTTAGGTCAAAAGACCCACAGGGCACTTAGAGCTCTGACATTGCCAAGATACGTATTAGTCCTGGGATAGATTTATATTTAAAAAATCTCTTCTTCTGCCTTGACAAGCACTACCGAATGGTCTTTTGGACCTTTTCCTGGCCCATCCTAGGAAGAAGAAAAAAGGAGGAGGAAAAAAAAAATCTATCCAATACACAGAGACAGATGAATAGATACAGTTTTATATACAGGGTATTTAATGTGTTATTAATCACTTTAAACCTTCTTGCAAGAGACTCTTAAATTACAAAATATACATAAAATTATCAACTACAAGCTGATCACCCTTTGCTTTGGTAAATGAGGCTTCTACTTTATTTTTTTCTTTGCCTCATTCAAAATGTTTCATGTCAGGACACCTCAGAATTATGTGATCTCTTTTAATTTTATGTGGGCACTAAATTGGGCAAGATTCCATTTCACTTAAGCCAAAAATGCTGATCTTTTCAGCTATTATCTTGGAGGGAAGCCACTCAAATGGAATTTTCAAACATTCGTGTAGTTTTTACAAGGCACAGCTTTGCTCCCCACTCATCATTTTAGCACTCTGACCTATCCACACATTACAAGAAAAATAGGAAACCTGCACAATAATGAAGCACAAGGTCCCGGTGGAAGTATTTTCAAATTCAAACTACCAACCACTGTTGGAAATGACATCATTGACATTCTGTATCATTCCTGGCTTCTGAGCTTACAGGGGTGTAAAATCTACTAACTACATTTCCAGATTCTCTGGCCAGCGAGGACCGAGTTGGAGTCCTTCAGTGCAAGAAGCCTGTGTTCCAGCGGGAAGACGGGAGAGAAAAAAAGGTATTATTCTCAGGTGGCAACTGCTACAGGTATGGTCTAGTCAGAGAGCGCATGAGGTTTTCGCCCAAGGCTTTTGGGTCACTTCCCAAGAAATACCCATGTTAGCTGCTGTAGGCAGCTCAGAGAGACTACTAGTCCAACTCCACTGACATTCTGCCCTTCCAGACTTCCAACATTAAACCTCCTTTCTGTAGTAAATACTGGGGGTGGCTTCTGCTTTCATGACCAAAACCTCACTTATACATCAAACAAATGCCCAAAAAACAATTCAAATAATAATTTTCAGCTCACATATACAGTATCTTATTATTAATTACAGTCCCCATGCTGTACATTAGATCCTCAGAAGTTATCCTTCTTATAATTGATAATCTGTGCCTTTGGACCTAACATCACTATACTTCCCTCCTTCCCCCAGCTCCCGGGAACCACCATTCTGTTCTCTGTTTCTATGAAATCAGCATTTTAAATTTTCTTTAGGGAGGGAGTGTATGCCAGGGGTGGAGGGCAGAGGGAGAGGATGAGAGAGAATTTTAAGCAGGCTCCACACCTGGCACAGAGCCAGACACGGGTCTTAACCCCACAACCCAGAGTTCACAACCAGGCTGAAATCAAGAGTTGGACATTTAACTGATTTAACCTCCTAAGTCGCCTCAGCTTTTTTTTTTTTTTCTTTTTAAGATTCCATGTATAAGTGATATACCATACAGTATTTTTCCTTCTCTTTCTGGCTTATTTCACTTAGCATACTATATTCCAGATTCATCCTTGTAGTTAATAATATGATACTGTAGACCTGAACATGGCTGAGAGCAGACCCCAAGCATTCTCACCACACACCACACAAAGTCATCTACGTTAACTACGTGAGGTAATGGACGTGTTAATTATTCTGACCTTGGTGATCAGTCTATAGTACATATGTATATCAAATCACTATGTGGCATACTTTACATATATACAATTACATTTGCTAACTATTCCTCAATAAAGTTAAAAAAGTAACTTTCAGTTCACTGACAGATTTCACAACACATCTTCGACTGAACCTCACAATAATCTTACAAAATAGATAGAGCTGGTATTGGTGGTCTTATTTAGCATGAGGAAACTTAGATGCTTCTAGATACAGTTCCCTCCTGGATGCATGTTTCCTTCCTTTTTAAATGAAGAAACAAAATAAATAATAAAATATACGAAGAAGCAATGCAAGGATTCGCCTACAATTTCATCTAAGTCCTAATTTTGAACTTTGTCTTTGTAGGCAACCTCAATATGGTAGAAGCTTTCTCAACTGGTCCTCCTTTAAGTGACCCACTGGGTTAACTTATCTCTGTAAAGTAGTGACTAATATGCATTGCACACTGATCCCAGCTAGTAGGGATCACACAAATTAAGTTTATCAGGAATCAGTTATGTTTGTTCCCAGTCCTGTTCTACCAGGTACACCTGATACTAGAATTAAATAATTTAATAATTATTACATAAATGTATTAGTAGTAGTATTTACAGAGCAGTTGCTATGTACTGGGTACTGCTCCATACACTACGTAAATTAATCCACTTAACAAGAACTTGGGGTACACATGATTATTATCCTTCTTTTAGATGTGAGAAAACTGAGACCCAAAGAAGGCAGGAAACTTGTCCTGAGTCATACAGACAGTAGGTTGCAGATCTGAACACAAGTCAGGAGTTATTTCTATTAAAACTAAATTAATCACAGAAACTCATATAGATATGCTCATAGCAATAGTATTCATAATTGTCAAAAGTAGAAATAATCCAACTGATAAATGGATAAATAAAATATGGTATATCAATACAAGGGAATACTGTTTAGCCACAAAAATGCATGCCGTATAGATACATGTTTCAATATGAGTGAACTTTGAAAACATTATTAAGTGAAAAAGCCAGACACAAAGGTCACTCACATGAGGTATGATTCCATTTATCTGAAATGTCCACAACAGGTAAATCCACAGACACAGAAAGTGGAGCTGTGGTTACCAGGCTAAGTGTTTAGAGACAAACGGGGAATGACTGCTACTAGATGTGGGATTCTTCTTGGAATAATGATTATGTTCTAAAATTGATCACAGCAACGATTGTACAACTCTGTGAATACACTAAAACCATTGAGTTTAGGGGGGAAAAACACAATCAACTTAATTGCTTTGGAAAAATAAATAAGGTGGAAATAAATAAGGTGGAAAAATCAATAAAGGTGGTCTACTAAAAGAAATACAATAGAAATGCAAATGCAAAAAGACTTGGAGAAAACATTAATGTCTACAAGGACCCTAACGTTGGAGTATTTCAGACGAGATCGGGCGCGTTCAGGGTGGTATGGCCGTAGACACGTTGGAGTATTTCTTTTTTTTTTTTTTTAAAGATTTTATTTATTTATTTGACAGAGAGAAATCACAAGTAGACAGAGAGGCAGGCAGAGAGAGAGAGGGAAGCAGGCTCCCTGCTGAGCAGAGAGCCCGATGCGGGACTCGATCCCAGGACCCTGAGATCATGACCTGAGCTGAAGGCAGCAGCTTAACCCACTGAGCCACCCAGGCTCCCCGTGTTTTAACCTCCAGCTTCATTTGAAAAAAAGGAAAACGGCAAACTAGGAACCGGGTGTTCATGGGTATGGGTACTACAGGAAAGAAAAGGTGTAAGTGCAAAACAGAAGGGGGAAAAGCCCCTGAAGAGGGGAGCAGGGAAAATTAGGGAAGGCTTTAAAGAAAGAGTGATGCTGGAGTTGATTAGTGAACGTCTTCCAAACAGTGCTCAGCAAGCAGTGACAAGTGCAGATGGTTTTCCAAACAGGGACATGAAAGCCACACGATCAGGATTTGGTGAGAGTTCTGCAAGAGGACGTGGGTATAAAGAAGACGGAGGAAGGAGATGCAAATGCACAGGGCAAAAATGTCTCGCTAGGGATTATTTTGTCTGTCCAGAAGATGATTAGAGGATAAGCATCGTGAGGTCAGGAAGCAGGTGGTTTTGTTCACAATTTTATCCCTGGAGCCTCCTCTCCAAGTCCGGACGCATGACTCGTGTTCAGTGTTCAGCGTTTCAGATGCTGAATGTACAGGAAGGAGAACAATGACTCTGTGATTTTTTTTTTGTTGTTGTCGTTGTTATTTTCTAATTTTTTTTTTTTATGTTTGTGACTGATACTTTCAAGTGGAAATGAAAATTGCAAGAGAAAGATCAAAAGGGAAATGGTAAATTTGCTGGGACAGTTTGGGATTGAAGAACCTGAAAATAAGACACTGGTGAAACTGTGAAAACATAACTAACTGAAAATATAGGCCAGGAGTTCCAGAAAGAAGGGGGAGGGCTGAGCACACAGGTTTTAGGAGCACTACAGATGATACCTACAACTGAGAATCAAAGAGCTCAAACCAGTTAAATCTTTAGGGCCAGGGCACCTGGGTGGCTCAGCCATTAGGTGTCTGTCTTTGGCTCAGGTCATGATCCCAGGGTCCTGGGATCCAGCCCTCCATTGGGCTCCCTCTTTCACTCCCCCTCTCTGTCAAATAAATAAAATCTTAAAAAAAAAAAAAAATCTTCAGGGAGAAGCAGAGGAATGTCATGGGTTGGATACTTCCCTGACTGAGCCTCCCAGTCGCCCCAGCATTTTTTTTTTCCTTTTCAAGATTCCACGTATAAGTGAATAAGGTAGCTTGCAAGACCGAGGACACACGGCAGCAGAGAGGGATGGCATTAGGAAGTTTGAGAAGAAAAACATCAGTATTTGGGTTTCTAATCCTGAATACACAATTAGGAGGGTCTCCCCGTATTGACTCAAAACTGACAGGGCAGAAGAAAGATGGCTCCTTGCACCTGTCACCCCAATCATGCCAACTTATCACCAAACACTGGATTTAGTCCAATTTCTGGATCTGAGAACCTGTCAGGTAAGTCCTGGGTCATTCATCAGGAGCATCATCAGCCTAATTGCTAGATTTTTTTTTTTTCTTTCCAAAGGATACCTTTGCTGGCCTTATGTTAAAATATTGCTGCCATGCAATGTTTTTGTGTTTTTTTTGTTTTATTTTTTTTTAGATTTTCATGTTAAGTTCCAAAACAATCCAGTAAAAAAGACCAGCTTCTCTGCAAATTAAATCATGATGCTGAGCATGTATCCACAGTAACAAGAAAATAACTGGGGTAAAGACACACACTGCCCACTCAGGTGTTAACCCAATGTGGCAAAGGTGTGTTCAGAGAGTGGGACCTAGAAATGGAGGGCCAAAGGACAAAGAAGTTTCAGCATCTCTCTAGCCCAGGAGGGAGGGAAAGTGCACTGACCAAGTGTCTATTCTCATCCTACAGACAAAACTGGTTTGAGGTACGAAGGCATTCATCATCACTATACCTGTAATTACTGTAAGGAATAATTGTCAGGATAATGAGATTTCCTTTGTTATTACTCGATGGCCTCCAGCCACGCTCTTTATCTGTATTGTTTCAGTAAGGACCTGTCCCTGGGTGGTAAGCTTCTGGTAAGACTGCACAGTCAGCCAGCATCCCCTCTGGTAAGACTGCACAGTCAGCCAGCATCCCCTCTGGTAAGACTGCACAGTCAGCCAGCATCCCCTCTGGTAAGACTGCACAGTCAGCCAGCATCCCCTCTGGTAAGACTGCACAGTCAGCCAGCATCCCCTCTGGTAAGACTGCACAGTCAGCCAGCATCCCCTCTGGTAAGACTGCACAGTCAGCCAGCATCCCCTCTACCATCTTCCCACAGGAATACACGAATCCCAGAGCAGCCCCCCTACAACCCATGTCCTAGTGGAGTCATTTGCTCTCAACATCAAGGGGCTAAGGAAACACTGATTCATCAAACAATTTTGTAGACTGTCTCTTGTGTGTTAGGCATTGTGTTGAGTATTTTGGACGGTGGATACATCAGAGATTAAAACAGAAGCTGCCCTTCCTTCATAAAGATCAATGAGAAAGATAGTAGAGGGGGGAAAGGATTAATTAATTCTCATATTGTAGAAAGTGTTGCGATAAAAGCTGAACCCATTCCAAACTCACCGGCCTCTTGCTATTCCTCAAAGTGGCAGGCAACACTTCTACCGCAGGGCCTTTGCATTTGCTATGCCCCCTCTTATCTAAAATAATCTTCCCCCTTGTTACCTGTATGACTCATCCCCCTGCTTTCTTTAGGATTTACACAAATGTCACCATCTCAGGGAAACCTCTTCTTACCATACTACTTAAAATTTAACTTTTACTCCCCAAATTTTCATCCCATTCCCTATTTTATTTTTCTCCAAGCACTTGCCACCTGCTATCATACTATACAATTATGTATTCTATTTCCTGTACTAGAATGTAAGATACCTGAGATTAGAGATATTTGTCATATTAATTGATTAACCCCAAGTCTGTAATAGTCTCTGGTACATAAACTGGTATTTTTCCTAAGACAGATAAAGTGGGAGTAAGGAAGGAAAGACTATTTTAGATTGGGGAAGAGTAGATCAGAGGCCTTCCTGAAAAAGTGATACAAAGAATGTAACAGAGCTAATGATGCAGAAAGGAATGGAAATGTGTGCAGGGCAAAGGTCCTGAGGCAGGGGGTGACCAACAGGTGCAAGGATCTGAACCAAGGCCAGTGAAAAATAAGGGAGTCCGTGGCCTGGAACAGGGTCCTAGAAGTAAGCAAGGGATCAATCATGTAGTGCCTTGTAGATCAGAATAAGGGATAAGGATATGCAAAGATAAGAACTTTGGGGAGGGAGGAAAGGACGTCCACAAACCTTGGCTGCTCTATGGACACGCAGATTAAAGGAAGCAGTAATAAAAGCACAGAGAGCCTGTTAGGAGACTTTAAATATCTCAGGCCTAAGACAAAGATGACCTGGAAAAGGGCCTACCAGTGGAGATGAGAGAACGAGAAGAATTTACAAAGTTGTTGGGAGATACAATGAACCACAACGGCTCATGGATTCTCTTGAGGCATGAAGTATGTGGAATCTAGGTTTCCAGTTTAAGAATCAGATTTCAGCAAAAGCATCCAGAGGTTCCATCCAAAATAAAATGCAAGGACAGTATTATAAAATGAAAGGGACATAAAGGTGACAAACTGCTTGTTAAACCTTTTTAATGTCTTTGAAATCCTCTAACTCCATTAATCTGGGTAGAAGTGAACTTGCATTTCCATTTTAATCCAAAACTGTCACTGAGTTGAAGCCGGCAGCCCACGCAGACTAGTCTGTCCATGTCTTTTATTGCATTGAAGAGAAAGATCAGGTGCTCATAGTGTTTCTTACTCCCTCTTCCTTCTGTATGAACCCACTGCTTTACTGACGCTATGTCATTCTTCCTTCTTAGCAATCCTGTTGTGTTTGTACTCTTATTACGTAAAAGAAAACCAAGGCTCCAGGAGGTTGAATACTTTTCCAAATATCACTGAGCTAGCAAGTGTTGGATCTAGGATTCAAACCCACGCCTACTCATTCCCAAACTGTTTTTCTTGGCTACTTCTGATGCTTTGGATTATTCTACATGCAAAACAGCAAATAGTTCCCATTTCCTGCCCATTTCTACTCTCAAATATGTCATTTCATTATTCTTATAGTACTTTTACTCACATTTAAACTAATAATAAAATAGCTGTTGGTTTTTCTTGAGGGAATGCTGCCTGGACAAGGTGGAGAGAGGAAGGCTAAGAATAAACCCTAGCTTGAGATTAAAGATGAGCTATGATTCCAATATCTTAAAAAAAAAAAAACTCCAGAATAGATTATAGCTTATTTATTAACCAAATCACATAGAAAAGTATCATCTTATTAAAGAATTTTCTCCCGTGATCTGATTAGAAAAGGAACTCTCCATTGTCATTTAAATAGGAACCCTTTAATTATGAGCAAATGATATTTTATCATCTTATTTTCATCTCTAATGTCTAAATGTCTGTAAAAAGGTATCTGACTGGAATATAATAGCTCTCAGCCTCAGGAGCATCCTTTGTTTATAAGGGTATTAAAGCTTACGCATGCAAAACAAAGGGAGAAAAGTTCCTTTTCTTCGCTTGACTTGGATGTAGCATGATCTGATTTTATCCCTTTAGATTGAAATGGAAATGTTTCAAATTCAGTAACACATGGTCAAGTGAAAATGTCTGCACAGGTAATACTTTTACCCAAACTCCATATAGATTTCTAGTCTGACCAAAATGACGCAAAATTAACAGAAAACTGTGGCTTGGGCCATCTTTAAATTTGAAAGTTCCATCAATCAGTTGATACTTTGCCTTCTTTTTAGAGCTTCTTTTATGAATAATATCTAGAACCCTAATATACACACTTACCAAATTTAAAAATGTATATTAATATTAAAGTGAAAAAAACCTGAAACCCTGGGTACTGATCACAATATGCATTACTCACTGAACATAAAATAAAATTCTACATGGAATAACTTGTGTTATCTGAAATGACAGCTGAGCTAGTATCCCCCTCACAAGTGTAGACTGGGAGGAGGGCAGGAAAGAGTATTTTACTATTACTATTTGTAAAATGAAGAGGTACTATTTAAGTTACCAGAATAGGATAAGGCATATAAACAGATAATACTGCTTTGGGCATGATAAATGTGCCTTAATTACAAGTAATAACTAAGGAAACAAAACAACAGACATCCAATAGTTAAAATTATATTGCTATTCCTTCCATCTAATTCTTTTATTTATTTTTTATTTTTAAAAGATCTTTATTTGAGAGGGAGAGAGCAGAGGCAGAGGGAGAAGCAGACTCTCCACTGAGCAGGGAGCCTGACGTGCGGCTCGATCCCAGGACTGAGCCAAAGGCAGACACTTAACTGAGTCATCCAGGTGCTTCTCATCTAATGCATTCCTTTAAATAAAGATTAAAGACTGTAGCCACCCCCCCTTATCTGTGGTTTTACTTTTCATGATTTCAGCTACTGGGGGGTGGGTCACCTAGGGTCTGGAAGCAGGTGATCCTCCTTCTGACAAAAGTCAATAGTAGCCTAATGCGACATCATGATGCTAGGTCATTCATCTTACTTCTTCTCATCATGTAGGCGTCTTCTCATCTCATGTCATCGCAAGAAAAAGGGTGAGTACGGTAAAATAAGATATCGTGAGGAAAACTGCATTCATGTAACTTTTCTTACAGTATATTGTTACTGTTCTATTTTATTATTGTTGTTAATCTCTAACTGTACCTAATTTCTAAATTAAGCTTTATCACAGGTATGTATGTATAGGAAAAAACTCAGTATTTATAGGGTTTGGTACTATCCATAGTTTCAGGCATACAATGGGGGTCTTGACAAGAATCCCCACTGATAAAGGGGACTATGTATGTGAAAAAACTTGTTTCAGGTTCGTAAGAGAAGTGCAAGTATATATTCTTCCACAAGGTGGCGAAAGCGTGCCATGCGTTGCTCATCTGTGTTGGCTAAAAATGTTTTTACTATTTCCTCCTCTTCCTTCAGTGGTCAAAGCAGTTTCTGTTATAAAGAGTTCACACTTCAAAAAGCCATCTTTTTCTTACGCAATGCTTGCTGGTACACAAGCTATGCACGTTACATGCAAACATACAATGGAATCAGGACAATTCTAAGCAAATAAAATTTCATACCTATTCAATAATCTCTTCTGAAAGACTACAGTTATCACTTTGACTTTATTGTTCTGGACTCTCTCTGAATCCCAGTGCAGTAAATATCTTTGCATTTCCAGTTTTAAAACATATTTTACAAAACGTGTTTAGAAAATTCTCCTTTACCAGTGTCTCGGGGTAATATCAACACTGTTTCCTAATAATAAGTGCAAACCAGAGGTCCTCAGAGGCTTTCTGATCTGAAATGACTGGAGGGAAGCCACTTTTCTTTACTGTCAAAAAATCCATAAAGTGACTAAAATACCACTTTAAAAGAGTTTTTTTGGGGAGGCGGGCACCTGGGGGACTCAGATGGTTAAGCATCTGCCTTGGGCTCAGGTCATGATCTCAGGGTCCTGGGAGGGACCCTCCTGTCAGGCTCTTTGCTCATCCGGGAGTATGCTTCTCCCTCTTCCTCTGCCCCTACCCCCCTGTGTGCTCTCTCTCTCTCTCAAATAAAATCTTTAAAAAAGAGGGTTTTTAAAGGTAAACTATTACCTTCTGTACCTGGGTCTTCCTTAAAAATACAAACACTTCTGTTAGGGTAACTCTAAGTCTCTAGCAGCCCTACTTATTGGCTGTATGACCTTGGGTGAATTACTAAAACTCTCTGTTTCAATTTTCCCATATGTGAAATTCAGGAAATAGTAGAACTTACCTCACAGCTGTTCTCCAACTGCAGGCGAGATCAACCCTTTCATAGAAAACCCCTTGCTCAGAATCTGGGATACAGCAAGGACCCAACAAACGGCAGCTTTTGTGAGGATCATGGCGAACAACCCGCATGCTTCTTAAGTAATCTCTATGCCCAGTGTGGGGCTCAAACTCATGGCCCCCAGAGCAAGAGTCCCATGCTTTGTGGACTGAACCAGCCAGGCACCCCAACGTGACAAGTCTCTTAAGGGATCCTTCGCTGGGGGGCTGAAACAGGGTAATGCGAGAAGAGAAGGGAGCAGTGGGGAACTTCAAAGCACATTCTGAGCGACCGTTTTGTTCAGTGGTGACCTGTATGCGGCTGTGACTCACTTTCCAGCACGTGAGTCTCCCTAAAACTTCCATTTTAGTGGCTCTTTTTGGTTTCTTCTCTT
Source organism: Neogale vison (assembly GCF_020171115.1). Lineage (NCBI taxonomy): Eukaryota > Metazoa > Chordata > Mammalia > Carnivora > Mustelidae > Neogale > Neogale vison. The sequence goes on from NC_058093.1 coordinate 23,489,745, forward strand.
TATCCCACCTGCATCTACTCAACAAGATGGCCAAACTCAACCAAAAGAAGAAACCTATCCTTTCTTTTTGTGGCTCCTCACTCCAATTTACAATTTAACCAAACAGTCCCAGGGGCCTCGGGATTCTGCAGGCACTTGGTATGGGACTGTCCGCTCTGGCATCAACAGCTTAGAAGGCTTGCTGTCCCCCAGGCTCTCCATATATCCAGACCAGGGTGCAGTGCCTAATACTAGCAGGGAGCCCGACGGCCATCTCCGCGTCAGTCCTGTCTCGCCGCACGTTGTCACGTTTACACACAGGTGCCACTGAGGAGCCTGAGGAGGAAACCAGAAGTAACCTCCAGAGCAAAAATAACTCGAATTTCATATACTGTTATTCACTTTAATAAGGGCAAAGAGTTCATGTTTTAAGGAAGGTGACTTCGTTTTTCTCTCTTTATAAGATACTTCATATAATTAAGCTAGCAGTAAGTAGAATAAAATTAAAATTTTTTTAAAAAAGCTATGTCAGGGGCACCTGGGTGGCTCAGTGGGTTAAGCCTCTGCTTTCAGCTCAGGTCATGATCCCAGGGTCCTGGGATCGAGTCCCGCATTGGGCTCTCTGCTCAGCAGGGAGCCTGCTTCCTCCTCTCTCTGCCTGTCTCTCTGCCTGCTTGTGATCTCTGTCTGTCAAATAAATAAATAAGATCTTTTAAATAAATAAATAAATAAATAACCTATGTCAGACCCAGACTCCTGATTTTCGAATAAGAAAACACATTTGTCACTTTTATATCACTCTTTTTGCCAAATAATTTTAAAAATATGTAAGAGCAATGGCAGAAGAAATTAACTGAGAACATTACATAATTAAGGTGGTGACAATATCATAATCCTGAGGTGAAACCTGCTGAGTGAGACTGGGCCATTGCATATACAAGTTCAGGGCTGGGGACCAGGAAGTAGAGCTAGTCGTGTCAACGCGAGAGAATGAAATGCTCTAGCTTTGCGGTCTCCGCTATGACCTTTGGAGTTCCCCAGACTTTGTAGAGGGTCCACATGGCAAAAATAATTTTCATAAAAATGTGAAGACACTGTTTTGAAATTTAAATTTCTGTGGAATTTTCCAGAAGCTGTGTGTCATGTGCTAATGCCATCATTCTGACAGATAATGAATGCACTTGTGTGTTCTCGTGCTTTAAAAAGTTTTCAGCTTTAATTTCTAATATGGTAAATATCAGTAGGCACAATTCACATTAACAAAAGTTCTTATGGTCTCCAAAGATTTTTACATAGTGAAAATGTTCCTGAGACCAAATGTTTGAGCACAGTACTCTAGACCATGTTCAACTTTTTGCACAGCATTAATGACTTTGTCCATAAAGTTTTCAAAAGCTATGGTTTAGAATTCTCACTCTCGATTTTTTTTTTAAGTCTAAATTTCTACTAACTGAAAACTGCACTTATTCAAAAAGTTTGGAGACCCCTGTATCTAAAGCTTTCCCTCAAGCTACAGATGAATTGCAGGATTACATAATGTCAATCCAACATTTTTGGAAACTTATTGCATATCATACGTTCCTGATTATAAAAGTATTCCTATAATTTCTAGCTATAACACTAAGCTGAAGTAAGAAACAGAAAACAAATGTAAACACAGCAATGTGAATAGATCTTTAAAACTTGCTGGATTTTTAAAAAGTCAGAAAAAGTCTACAACATAATATCATTTACCTAAATTATAAATACATGCACACAAAACAACAACTTGTATTTAACAAGATACAGTTACAGGCAAGATCATCAACATCATGTCATTAAAGAATCCTATGGGGAATAGGAGGGTCAGGGGTAAAGGGAATAAGAAAAGACTTGTCAGAGACAAAGATAATAATGTGCCATGAAAGAGAAGTATAAGTTCTCACATCTCCTGCTAAGGTACAGACAGAAAAGGAGAAAGAAAAATAAATTACTACTAACCCCCCTATTGAGGGATTGTTAGTGTTAACATTTCAGTGTTCTTTATAGTCTTTTATCTTTTTTCATTTTTTTCCTTCTAAACAATAAACATTTTCTGTGCTTTTTACACTTACATAATTAAAATGTGCCTTGTTAACATTCATTCAAAGCAGCTTCAGCCAACACAGTGTTCTTGTAACAAGATCCATCATTTAAAACCATTCTACAACTGGCACTTATTTCTTTCTAATAGTTGCTATTTTCCATAATGGTAAAGTAAACATATGTATTTCCATGCCTGCTTGCTTAAGATAAATTCCACCAAATAATTTTTTTTAGGGCAGAGGGATGAATTTAGTTACATTTCTTGATATAAATCACAAGCACTTTCCAGAAAGAATATACCAGTTTTACTCTCCCCATCAGGTAAGACAATGCTGTCTGACTACAATCTAAGCGAGTCTAAGAATCTACCTTTGTTCTTGTCATTCCCATTTGATCAGAAAAACATGGAATCACATTTGTTTTCTTAATTTTTATTTTCTTGGTTATTCATGAGGTCAAATCTTTTGTCAAATTTTTTTGGCCATTTGAATTTCTCCTGTTAGGAACTGTCTTGTAGAGAGCTTCATGCCGTGGTACTTAACACAATATGTCACAATATGTGAAGACATTTTTATAATCAGAGCATTCTGGTGTCGTAAAGTGTAATTGTTTATTAATTAGCCATATGTAAACTATGACAATCAATACAATTTGTAACCCATATTTTAGATCAAGTCTTTGTCTCCTAAATTCAGGAAATCAAGATTAAAAAAAAAAAAAAAAAGAATCTTACATACTTCATGCTGATTATTCTCCATTTGCTCCCAGATCCATTCTCTGCTCTCCTCAGCCCTGCTCTGTGCACTGGGAAGCTGACCTCTACAAATGGCATCATCTACACTCCCCTGCTTTCTGGCTCCCGGTTTGGCCAATGAAGGTTTGGCCAAGGAAGGTTAATGAAGATTACCAATAGGAGGTCAGAATGCAAGAGGAGACAGGTTGAAGTGTTTAGTCCTCTTGCTTCTTCCTGCTTTCACTCACTTCTGGCATGGTTACTGAGACTGGCTAATGGTCAACTGCTCCTCATTTACGGTTCCAACTCTCAGCTGGGCTCGGTAACTCTTTCTCCCCCTGAGTCCTTGGCCTACCACCCTTGGTTCTTTTAAATCTCGCTGCACCTCTGTAAATAATATCTTCATTAAAACATTTCTTCAACAGCTGCAGCTGAATGTCTGGTTCTTGCTAGATCCCCAACAGATACAGAATTAAATTTATTATTTAATTTATGTTTAGGATGATCTCTGATATCTGATTCAACAAAAACATTCTATTCAACATTAGCTAAGTGTTTACCTTGAATCTGGCCCAACAGCAGAGTTTGGGGATACATAATTCACCTTTCCTAACTTAGACAAGTTTTTTTTTCTTTCTTCTTTAAAACCCTTAATGTTTTCCAATTTCCACAGCATCAAATATGATGATATTTAAAACTCTCCATAACAGACCCCTTCCTTACCTGCCTGATTTGAATCTCTGACTCCCTACCTACGCATCCTGCGACTCACTGTGCTGATCTCTGTCTACTGAATACATCAAATTTCTTCCTACCCTCAAAATATTGCTCATGAAGCTCTCTTTCCACTAGCTATCGCAATTTCACATTATTTTCTTCCTCCCTAAAACTGACCTATTTTTTTTTTATTTAAATTCAGTTAGCCAACATATAGTCTTTCATTAGTTTCAGATGAAGAGTTAGTAATTCATCAGTGCTCGGCACATCACACACCCTCCTTGCCCATCACCCAGTTACCCCGTCCCCCACCCCCCTCCCCTGCAGCAACCCTCACCTAAGTCTCTCACAGTTTATCTCCCTCTCTGATTTCTTCCCCTTCGGTTTTCCCTCGCTTCCCCATGATCCTCTGTGCTATTTCATATATTCCACATAAAACTGAAACCATATGATAATTGTCTTTTTCTGATTCACTTATTTTGCTCAGCATAATCTCCTCCAGTCCCATCCATGTCAATGTAAATGGTAAGTATTCATCCTTTCTGATGGGTGAGTAATATTCCATTTTATATATAAAACATAAAATGGAATATATATATATTCCATATATATTATATATAAATATATATATTTATATATAAAATATAAAATGGAATATTACGTATATATATGTATACACACACACACACACACACACACCCCGTATCTTCTTCACCCATTCATCTTTTGAGGGACATCTGGGCTTTTTCTATGTTATAAACATTGGGGTAGCAGTCAGAATGTCTAAAATTAACAAGTCAGGACACAACAGATGTTGGCGAGGATGCAGAGAAAAGGGGCCATCCTACACTGTTGGTGGGAATGCAGGCTTGCTGCCGCCACTCTGCCAAACAGCATGGAGGTTCCTCAAAAAGTTGGAAATAGAACTACTCTATGATCCAGCAATTGTACTGCTAGGTATTTACCCCAAAGATACAAATGTAGTGACCTAATGTTTAAAATACTGCTCTTTTAGGGACGCCTGGATGGCTCAGTGGGTTAAAGCCTCTGCCTTCAGCTCAGGTCATGATCCCAGGGGATCAAGGCCTGCATCGGGCTCTCTGCTTAGCAGGGAGCCTGCTTCCTCCTCTCTGTCTGCCTCTCTGCCTACTTGTGATCTCTTGTCAAATAAATAAATAAGTTAAAATACTGCTCTTTTAATTATACCCTTTTTCAAACTTTGAACATACAGTGGTGGTTCTTATGTTTTTCTTTCAATCATTAATCTGGGGCCTTAAACGCAGTTAACATGTTTCATGCTTATATCTTGGGTATCTTCGCTTAGCGGTGACAACATGTTTTTTTCTTTAATTCTTTATATTCTTTACCAAATTTGGCATGATGCTGAACACACAACAGTGTCCCTGAGCATCTTTTTAGCTAAATGTGAGAAAGGATTTGGCTAATATATAAAATAATAAAATACGAGTAAATGAGGTTTAGGGGAGAATTTTAAGGGATAAGTTTTGAATTAGCATATAGTATATTAAGTATATGATTTAATTTTCAAATATACATGAACTGGTATTTTGTTTAAAGTAATTAATAAAATATAAATTCTTCAGTCTTCAAACACAATTAGAACCACACACATCACTGACGTGCCTATTCATACAGACACTGACTAACGTAATCTTAAGGCGATTTCATAGAGTTATCATTTTGAGATGCAAGTGAAACCCATAATGAAAGTAGCTACGCTATCACAAGAAACCTAGGCCCAAGTTTTTCTCTTCAAATTCCAGAGCACCTATCTTTGTGTGTTCAGAATGTGGAGGATACAAGGGTCTGCCATTCACTGCTGAGTGCTGACTCTGGTCAGGTTCACGCTGACCACCATAACCAAAAGCCTCTGCAGCTGCCTCCTAAGATTTCCCCAGCAGCTCTCACAGCTGCACTGTGAAATGTGGGAGGCCTCAGGGAAAGCACAGCTGTGCTCCTGGTCACAGCTGCGCACCAGGAAAACGGCTGGGTGGAGCTAGACTAGCAAATACCACCCATTGTTACAGACCCAACTTAGGGAGACCCAGTAACTTGGTGTGCATAGCACGCGGTACCTTTGAGGTTGGTAGCAAATGGCATCAGCCCACAAAGTTGTATAATGAGCTGCTGTTCAGCTTCAAAATGGAGAATTAAGTGCATAGTCTCTCTTTCCCATACAATACACTCCCCCCCACACACAAACACACACACACACACACACATGCACACGCACACACACTTGCTCTACTTAGTTTTGTTTCTTTGTGAAGTTAATTCACTGGGTTTTCACTTGAAATGACACTAGTTTGAGTCTGCATTGACCCTGAAGAAAGTTTTACCCGCTGATCAGTTATCCACCCCCTCCAAAAAAGAGGCAAGAAGAAAGTGAGCTTAATCTTTCCATGTACGTAGCCAAGAAAACCCAAACCAAAATTGCGCTGATAATAACCACTAACTCAGCCTGAAAGTAACAACTAAGTTTTCAAGATAACTACAGAATCAACATTTATTCAACAAAATATTTCTTGCGTATCTGCAATGTGCAAAGCACTTAGAAACAAATCTGAGATTTCTTTTTCCCCATTAATATAAAGGAAGAGGCTGAAAAAGATGACTGGTAAAAAAAAAAAATACTTTTTCTATTAGTGAATTTAAAAGCACAATCTGTATCACTTCAAGAAAAGATGTCTTCCATTTTTATATGTTTTAAGCAAAAATTATTTAGGCTCTGGTGAACAATCTTTCACACCTGCACTGTTTATATCTGTGTGCAGTTCCTATTTGCCCTGCTACTAGTATAAAAGTATTATTTACTAATGCTTTGGGAAATTGAAGAAGTATTTATGGCTTTAATTTATTCTGAAGCTTACATTTTTCTAAGCTGTAAAACAACAGTATTTTACTTGGGTCTAGCATTCCTTCATGAATGAATCCCAAATGCATTATAAGTTTAAATTATTTTCCTCAAAATCTATTCAAAGCAATTTAATGACGATTTCATATACAGGCAAAGTGATACATGTAAATCAAATGACATAAATGTTGAAAAAGTAAATGGAGATACTGGAATAGTAAGATTTGAAAACAAAGGATCCATGTTTGCCTTTTTTTCGATCTGGTAACTACTCCCCATGGTTTCCTAGCATGCTATCTGGTATTTGCCTTGCCTAAAATTGGTGTCATGGCAATTACTGGATTTATCATGCTGCACCGTGTATCACTGCCTCATGTGATTTTTATCTGAGGTGCGTGGATAGTGCCAGGGTCAGGGGGACGCTAGCTATCTCAAACTACAGCAGAGGTCTATGTCAGAATTTACCTATCGATATTCATGCAAAGAGTTAGGCAGAGGGTCGTGCTTTAAAAATCAGATCCATTTCTAAAAAGATTGATAATAACTAGTGTTCAGTTACATACACAAAGAAGACATTCATGTGGCAATGCCCACATTTTATATGTCTCCACTGACAGGAACATTTTTTTCCTCTGTTCTGTATACACATTCGGGTAGTGTTGCCATTATGAGTTCATCAGTCATCCCATTAACAAAAATATTCTCTTTCCTGCTTTTTTCCTGGCACAGGCCATTCCCTCCTTCCTTCCTTCCCACATATGTACTCTTCCAGTAACTAATCTCTACAACTCTGGCAGTAAGAATCTGAAATGTTTAGTGTGAGATTTAAAAGAAAGATGGAAGCATAAGTGCCAGTTTTTTTGCTCTACAGTACAGAATTAAAATCATATATCACTCCTTCCCACAAAAGCCTTTACTCATTAAATTTATTTTAAACGTAACTATCTCTACTAGAAATAACCATGTTGCTACGCATCAGAATGTAGATGAGATCGGAAGAGCAAACTAGTGTAACTCTAGCAATAACTTTAACTGTGCACTGCTTTGTGAATGAAAGCATTATGGGGATGAATATTTTGACACCACTGAAATAAAAAACCTTGAACTGCCGCCTCTCTCTCACACCAACGATCGTGCCGTGGGAAGTTATGACAAAGGTCAGAAAGTAAAAGAGATGTTTATAACTGGATCTTCATTTAGACTGATGGAGATGAAAACATGCACCACCAACCCTCTTCACAGTAAAGCCTGGAGAACAGTGATTTAATGAAGTAATTAAATCCAGTGGAGAATCCATGTTTGGGATATGTATGAGGCGCTTTCCCGTTACAATTAAGGAGACCCAGGTAACGCTCAGAGTGGAAACCTAAGACTTCACTGACTTGAATGAAACTCCATAATAAACACAAGTAGGAACATAACCTGGCGAAAAATGAAATGGTATACCAAAGACACAAAATGATCAGCAAACAAGGCAAGTGAAGAAAGTACTTGGCCTAGAGGAGAAGACGAAATTTTAATTAACCTTATCACTTAGAAGGTGATTTGAGCACATATCCTTTGCATATTTTTATGCACATTCTCATCAATGGAAAAAGAAACTTACCTCTAACACAACAGATTACACACACACATATATATAAATATATATGTATGTAATACATAATATTAAATACACATATATGATAATACACATATATCACATGTGCGTATGTGTATGTATGTATTAGATAGACAACCTGGTATGTATGTATGTATGTATATTTTCTTTGCTAAAAGAAAATCTTCCATAATGGTTATCACTGTCAAGTACTTAGAATGGATGACCATAAGAGGTAGTGAAAATGTATTTTTAGTATTCTATTTTTCTTTATCTGCCTGAATAGATTTAGATCCAAAGAGAGGGATGAAGTAGCTAAACTTCAGTGTTTTAAGCTAAATTATTAGGGATATAATAATGTTCTGAATCATAAGATCGTGAAGGTGAATCTTACCAGTCAAGAGAGCAAATCAGAAGCTTTTGTTACATATTGGTCCACAACTCTTAGTCCTTATGGCTTGGCCCTTAAGGACTTACTTTCCACACTGTTTATAAGAAATCCAGAAGAGACTCACGTAGTTTAATTAGTGCACAGGGACACTCAGTGGCCCAAATCAACCTATGCAAATTTCCCATTACATTAAAAAAATAATAGTAACTCTTCTAAAGGTTAAGGGTACCTTATAGGTCTAAAGTTTCCAGCCAATTCTTTGTGTCTTTCACCCTAATTCATCACTAGTTTGCCAACCACTATTAAAACACTTTCACATCTAAATGTAAAGGCCCATATCCTGACATTGATCCAAGTGCGGAACTCCCATTGAAGTCGATCAGAGTGTTGCACAGAAATCAATGACAGGATATGGACCTCAAAGCTGGACCATCTCTCCCCTGGAACCTTTTCTTTTTTTCTTTTTTTTTTCATTGACACTCAGAAATTTGATAGTATTACAAGAAACAAGATACATAAAGCAGAGCATGTACTGATGAACTCTATGGTTCACTTTTTCTTCTCCAGCAAAGTTTATTGTGGGTTAAGAGCCAGTTGTACTTAAGGGGAGGGGAGTATTAAAAGTGCCAACTTTCAGCAACAATGTGCTAGACTAGAATTTCACCTCTCACCATGTAGGTGAGGAGGCTTTGTTTTAACCATAGCCTCTGTTTTGGCAGAGGCACTGCCTTATAAACTGTATGAGTTCTTTTTCTAGCTCTAATGTCTAAATTGGCAATCGTAAAATATTCTACAAGTATTCTTCCTATTCAAAACTTAAATAATACTGAAGATTTTATCATCTAATTTTAATAGCAAACTATATGAACGATTCTGCCATGCTAACAATGCAACAAATAATCCTTTAGATTTAAATTGAGTCCTTCTTCCCGCGAATGCAAAGCATTTCAGGCATACTAAAGGTAATTCTTCTATTTTTACAAATAATCTTAAACACAGTTTTCAAAGATCTTTAAGAAAATGTAAGCATCTTAAAATAAAATAAACTTAAAATTCCTTCTTTCCTTACCAAGGAATATCCCCATTCACTTCATCTACAAATGTGAGGGAAAGAGAAGTCGTAATACGCATTTGGTCCATTTCAAGTTTTAAGTTAGTCGAAGATTAGTTTTCTGAAAGGACAACTTTGATTTATCTTGTTGCTCACAAGATGAAGCCAGGTTAAAGTGAACAAGCCCTTACTCACCTTGGTCTTGATTTCCTTCTAGGTCAACTGGATGGACTGGCTAGAATCAGTGATGCTCACATTTTAGCTGGCTTTAGAATCCCCTGGAGAGATTATTAAGACACAAGTTGCTGGGCCCCACCCCCAACTGTTTCTGACTGAGTAGGTCTTTGGGAGAGCAAAGAATTTGCATTGTTAACAATTTCCCAAGTGGTGCTGATTCTGCTGGTCTACAACCATATTTCCAGAACCACTGGTCAATGGACCTCAACCTTTAGCAGGTGGTAAGAATCAGATGGGCGGTTTACTTAAATTGGGCTGCCTACTTCCCTCACCCCAATTTCGATTGAACAGGTCTGGGGTGAGGTCTGGGTATTCTATTTTTAAGGAATAATGCAGCTAATCCTAATGTGATTGACCTCAGGACACTTTTTAAGAAAAACTGCGTCGAGTCCCTTCTAGCATGTGAAGGGACTTTTTTTTTTTTTTTTAAGTCAAATTAGAAAGGCTTAGACAGATAGCCTAGGAACCATAAACAGACATCAGAGACCAAGACAACACAGAGGTTATGCCATAGCTGCCCTGGTCAAGTAATACCTTGGATTCTCTGTTTAGTGGCAAAAACTAATGACCAGACCACCTCCCACTACAAACCTATCCTTTGTAGCATTTTATGTATTTATAATTATATAATTGCTCATTTGTGAGAATGGATATAATGTCTATCTTGGCAATAGCAATGAGATGACCAGGTTCCATCATTCTAAAAAATTTACCATTATATCTATTAAGTTTGACATATTGTAACACATTTGGGTTCGGGTTATTTTCTTTGGTGTGGAAATAGTAGATGCCTTCCTTCCTACTATAAGGAGAAATCCTACAGATAGGAAGAGAATGTAGTAGGATTTATAAAATTACTTTTGAGTATGTTGACTAAGTGTCTAGAAAGGTGTAATAGTTACCTACATCATTAACAAGATTCTATACACGTTAGGATTATAGAATCCACTTCTCCTAATTTATTATTGGTTACATGGAAAAAAGTTAATTCACATGAACAATATACACTTTGCCTTACTGAGACCTCTTGCTTGAGACACCAGAAAACCATTTAACACCATTGGCCATTCTAGTTCTTCACAAGAGCACTGCTTGTGAGGATCATAGTTTTTGACTTAATAGTGAAATAAAGGGTTCCTTCCAAATTCAGGGCATCTGTTCTTCTGGTAAGTCACTGAATCTGAGAGAATAAAGTTTTCTGTGTTTCAGTTCTTCATTTGCAAAGAGAAAACATGGTTGGAATAGGAGATTTCTAGGGAAGGCTTCTTCCAGTTCCAAATTTTCCTCATAAATTATGACTGAGAACTACAAAGCTGACCCAAATGACTATCATGTGAAAAAGTCCATAATGAAATATACTTTATATTTAATATTTAAGTGATATTACAAATTATTTCATTTTTGACTCAGGCTCCTAAATGCCTTGATATTTCTTTTTATCTTAAAATAAAATATTCCTCTTAGGGTAAATCTGATGTTAAGTGTCCTTAGTACAAAACAAAAAATTGCAGTAATAATAAACAAATAAATGCTTCTCTTTGAGATCTGGATAAAATAAAGTATTCCTTTGTTTTGACTATTTATTAGCATTCTTCACATTATGATTACCTAGCAATTAGGGCTTTTTCATTAATCAGAAAGATTGGGCATAGAGAATTACTTTATCTGATTATTTGTATTTTTTCATATACTACATAAGTCCCTATGAGTGCTATAATTGTAACCCTTTATAATTGGCAGGCATTAATTACTAAAATTGTACTAGAATTTCCATATAAATTCATATTGGGGCCACATGAATACTGAATACATTCATTATGTTTAGAATACTGATGGGAGAAATTAATTTCTACCTATTAAAAATGCAAGAATTTGTATGAATATGATAAGAATGAGATAGCAGATTCCTAAGTTCTGTGTCACAAGTAATAGGTCTGTGTATATTCAGGTATATCAAATATAGAGCAGTTGCTATCCATTTACTAAATTAATCCAGTCCTCTCTTACTAGAGAGTTAGATGAGTGGGAGAGGATGGAGGCAATAACCAAATGGAGAGAAAGTTCCCAGCCAAGAATGGCCATGACAGAGTAAGATATGTCACAGTTGTCCTCAATAAGCTCATCTTTTAGACATCCCTATTTCTGCACTTCTACCAAACACTCAAGCATACAACTCAAAGTCATTTCAACTCCTTATACCATGGCACACATTCTACGGACTCAACCTCCATAATCTCCTTTTAGAGGACAATTCCTTAATTTAGGGCCCAGGAATGGTGTCACTATATCTGTAAATCTGAAACTGTATGCAAAATTGCAGACCCATTTTATGGATAGTCCTTCTGAGGAATGAGTTTACAGCTTTTATCAGATTTCCAAAATTAGGGCTATAACTCAAAAAGTTGAAGGGTCACTAGGCTGAATGGTTTCAGTCTTACTCAATTCCACCGCCACCAAGCAAAGCCAGGTCCAGTGTTCCCTCTTTTCAACAGCAGGGTTCTTTCCATCCAGTCTCCTGGCTCCAGTTTTTTGTCTTCTTAATCTATCTCATCTGGTGCTGCCAAGGCCATCTTCCGGAAGATCATAATCAGTCATGGCAATTCCTCCTTCTAGGGTTCACTAACTTTTAGGGCTCCCCCAGTGCCCACTGAATAAAGTTCAAATTCATGGGTGCATATGCTCCATCTTCCTCATCTTTGCATCCTGTGTATCTAGATAGTTCAAGAGATTCTGGCTTTGGAGTTCTCCTAATGTCAGGAAATTTGTGTGGTCCAGCTCCAATCTCTCTTCAATGCTCTCTGCCACCATTTCCTTTCAAGAAGCCTATGCTCCAACCAATTCAGTCTTTGACCTCTTGTTAGCAGCCTGAGCAGAAACCACGTTTTCTCTCTTTCTTTGCATCTAATCATTTTTTTTTTTTTTGGTTTTCCCCCCCTTTGCTTGGGGTGCCCTCCTGACCCACCCCCCCACCCAGATTATTTTTGCCTGATGAAATCTTATCCATCTTTCAAAGCTTTAAAAAGAAAATACTTAAGAAGGCTTCTAAGCTCTGTCTCCCTGTGAAAAATAATCATTTTCTTCTCTAAATTCTTTGTACATTGCTGTTTCAGATGATAACAAGCAGTCAGTGCTGATTTTCCTGAGGAAGAATGTGAGGTTCAGACAGGCAGAGACAGTGGCACAAGCCCACAGAGCCAGTGAGTGGCTTATCAAGACTGGAGCTCAGGGGTTTGGACCTGATCTAAGTCCCTGCCCGCCACACAAGGATGCTCCTTTTTTGGACAAGAAAGTGTTTCTTTTAAGCAGCTATAATCTTGCTCCTTTATAATTCTAAAATACCAGCTTTGATATTTATTATCTGTATGGCTAAGTATTTTATCTAGTTCTCTCATCTACACACTGAAGGTCTAGATGAAGTGTTCTTCATGCTTCCTTCCAGCTGTGAAGTTAGAGTTCCTTCCACCACCTCATCCTTCTGGGTCTCCAGCGAAGAAGGTAACTTCCCCCAGGTTCTCCCAAGTTTCACCCCCATTCTGCATCTAAGTCAAGTCCGGTTTCCAATAGGTGGTAATTACAAACATAACAGAATCAAAGAATTCACGCTTTAAAAAAATCAGACTTCATAAAGATAAGAACTTAAAGATAGTTTAAAAAATAAAACAAGATAAAAGATCCTTTAAGACATTTAAAAATTCAAATGATTAGGAGGGAAAAAGGCTAATCCTACAAATCTGCTACTTAATTTATGAAGTTTTATTACGGGAAGCACCCATATGTTTTTTCATTGTGACAAGTGTGTCTGGAAAATAAGGTTTAAATCCAAAGTGGGGGAGGGGGGTGCCCCTGGGTGGCTCAGTGGGTTAAAGACTCTGCCTTCAGCTCAGATCATGATCTCAGGGTCTTAGGATCGAGCCCCGCATCCAGCTCTCTGCTCAGCAGGGAGCCTGCTTCCTCCTCTCTCTTTCTCTGCCTGCCTCTCTGTCTGCCTCTCTGCTTACTTGTGATCTCTGTCTGTCAAATAAATAAATAAAATCTTTAAAAAATAAAAATTTAAAATATAAACCCAAAGGGCTCTGAGTTCCACCCTCAAAATCAAAAGTGAAATTTTTATCTTTCATTCTTAATATTCCAAATGTGAACAGAAAATAACTCTTCTCCCCCCCCTTGGGATAAATAATAAGACTCCATTCTGATTCTTATTCTTTCACATATAGGTTTTCAAATATGAACACCTGCTAACAAGTCACGCACACAGCAAATTGACCCACTCTATTTCCATTTTGTTTTGCATGTGCTACATTGTAGTTTCATCTGGTTTATATACTGTACCTTAAAATTCATCTCACTCCCCTCAATTCCAACACAAAGTCCTGGGCAAAATCTGACATGATTACCGGGTTCTGTAATTCTCTTTCTTACAGAACTATTTCCTTAAGTAAATTTTATGTGAAACATAGCTTAAAAGGCCCACATTCATTCGTTAATAATGACAGTTTGTCAGGTGCACAGTCTTCGAAAGAACATGCTTTGCCCTCTTTAAGGGCAACATACACTAGAGGGAACAATATGTTCTGTGTTCCAGTAAGAGGGTAGCAGAATTAAATAAGGAAAAGTTACTGGGTGAGATAAGCCCTATAGAGAAACAAACTGGTCCACTTATTAGTCAAGAGACCAAGTGAATCCCTTTAAAGTCTCTAGATTTAGCAGAGGAGACAAAATCTCATGCTTTCTAAATTTGTTTCACAAATTTATTACTTTCTCTCAGGATACATTGATTTTCAGTTGACTTGATATCGGGGTCTTTAAATCAAATCTAACTTATTGTGTTTTCTGTCATATAGAAGGCTGAGCAAACCAATAACAGGTGATCATAAGGGAAATTAATCCTCAATGTCATTTTAAAATACAAACATCCTTATAACTCAAAAAGCTGCCCCATTCTTAGTAGTAATTCGCTATTATATTCTCCCAGAAGAGCAAACAATAATGAAAATAATGTGATAACTTACTAAGATAAGGTGATGCCTAGCCTCGTGCAAGTAGGTGATGTTTATTTACATATATATATACACATAGAAATATATGTGGATATTAGGGATAAACATTATTTACCCTCTTTAAAGTTTTAATATATATATGCATGTGTATATGGATCCGTATGTAATATATTATTTGTAAATTTGTGTAAGCTCATATCATGAACAGAAGAAGATAACTATGTTTCGAACCGTGATGAGCTCCATGCCAACTGATGGTGCTCGATTCCTGCTAAGCCTTAACCACAGGCTGACTCACTGTCCACTCTCACAACTGCTGTCATGTAACTGCAGGACTGTCACTCAGTTCTGATCTAAACTAGAAATTGTACATAGAACTGAGATATTAGGGCCAGATGATACGTTAAAGATAACTGTTGGAATCTTACAAAGTTAACTCCTGGAGTCCAGGGGTGATAATGTTGAGGCACAAGAAACTTAATAAATGTCACGGGGGCTATGCAAGACCTAGTAGGACTTCACCCCAGACAGGCAAAATACCCTCCCCACCTCCTAAACCCAGCTCCCTCAAGAATAGCAGAGATGTCCCGCTCTCTGCACTTCCCGGATGTTATGTCCCTGTATTCGTTCGGCTTCCCGCAATAAAATAGACCGTGCATGAAATATATGTGTTGACGTGCACATTTTTGTCAACCCTCTGCAGAGCTAATCTACTACTGGTTTTAATTAAAAACACATTGGTTTAAAGAAGAAGAAGAAGGAGGAGGAGGAGGAGGAGGAGGAGGAGGAGGAGGAGGAGGGGAAGGAGAAGAAGGAGAAGAAGGAGGAGAAGGAGAAGAAGAAGAAGAAGAACCAAAATAGCATCAGTTCAATAAACCGTACGGGTTATGTAGTTTATGTAGACCTCTCAGAGACTTTTAAGTGTAAGGTACAATTTATATTACATAAAAATGGTAATTTAGTTAAATTCTACCAACTTTCCACTAGCCTACCATATATTTTTTTTCTCTTTTTGCAAAGAAATTTGATTCTCCCTTGGGACTAATGCAAGTTGAGCATTTAGAATGATAAAACAGTTGAAATCATCCAAATTTTAACTCTGAATGAATTGTAGCTTTTCATGAACGAAATGTTTACAGAAACCCAGAAATGGAGCTGAAAGGAAACTGCAGGAAGATGGTAAGAAACCCAGTGAAGAACGTGCCGTACCAACTGACACCAAGCAGCTAAACGGGCTCAGATGACAAGTGTCTTTATTGCAAAGATGAAAGCGTTAAAAGATGGGAGCCTTGGCTTTAGGTTGGTTACAGACCTGAACCTTGAGAAAGAGTTGGAACCAGGAGGCAAATAAAAGGTAAAAAAGAGAATCGGAGCAAAGGCTGAAGGAGGAAAAGCAACAACAGTGCACAGAAAATCCAAGAATTTCCAAGCTAATGAGTCTGGATTTTAATCAGTCAGAAATGGGAACCCATTGAGAGTTTCTAAACAGAGGGAAAAACGTGCCATTGTAAATTAATCTGTAGAAGGTTTACAGAAGGAGCAGAGGTAAATTTAAAAGGCAGGAAGCTGTTACATCTGTCCAAGGGCAAGGAAACAAGAGCCTAACCTGAGCCACGACAGCAGGAATCGATACATGTCAATGAATGAAAGAATGAAGCACCGTATTTCAATGTTTGTGATTTTACCCCAGGAGGGCTGTATTCTTAACCCATGTAACTATAAATAAGAAATTCTCTGGGATTTCGAATGGAATGTATTTAATTTGAAGTTTTGACTTCGGTTGGTACTTTTATGATATAATAAACTGTTGTACTTTCATGTTGGACACACATAATATCACAAGAATACCACTGAGGTGAACCGGGCTAAGTTCTCTGTGCCTCCTTACAGACAAATGGAAAAACCTTTCTAAGTAATCACTATATCGGGGTGCCTGGTGACTCAACTGGTTAAGCATTTGCCTTCAGTTCAGGTTACAATCCCAGGGTCCTGGGATCAACCCCCTCCTGGACTCTCTGCTCTGCGGGGAGCCTGCTTCACCCTCTCCTTCTGCTTGCCACTCCTCCTGCTCTTTCTCTCTTTCTCTCTCACTCTGTCAAATAAATAAATAAATCTTTAAGAAAGGCAAAAAAAGCAACAATTTTTAAATAATCATTGCATCAGTTAGGGATTGTGTTCAGTTCCTAATAATCAAGATACGGCCAACACCGGTTTACTTCCTCTCACATAAAAGAGGTCTGGGGCAGATGTTGCGGTTTTACTATGTCCTGGATTCCACTGGCCCTTATCTTCTGCTTCATCATCCTGGCTGCATGGCTTCAATCTCCACAACTGTAAAATAATTACTGCCTCTCTGGGTATCTCATCTATGCTCCAGGCAGAAGGAAGGCACTGCCCTCTTAAATGATCTCCAAAGCCCTTTCCAATGACTTCTTATGACTCATTGGCCACGCCTATCTCCAAGGAAGTCTATACAGTATATTCTTCTGGATGAATACACTGCCACCACGACTTCTGTTAGCAAGGCAGAAGAGGGGGAATGGCTTTTGGGTGGGTTGCAAGCATCACAGCCATAGGCATGGAAGTTTCTCCCAGCTCTGGAATTTTGTGATTATAAATCCACACAGAATCCATGCACAAAGAAATAGCAACTGATTATTTCCTGGTGTCTTCTTTGAAACGTTGGCCTTCTTTATCTTACTGAATTATGGGAAATACATGTTTTTCTTTAAAATTTAATCCCTCCCCCCAAAAAAAATCCAAAAAATACACAAAATCTACCTCCTGAATTTTTTTGCCACTTCTAGGCAATCAACTCTGCCCATAGATCAAAGATTGCTGCTTTTCTAAACTGTCCTGTACACTGATAGATGATGATACAATACAATCATACTGTGAAGGCTGCCAGAGAGTATCCATTACTTGCACATGGCAAATTTGGAACGAAGTATATAGTTTTTCGGCATTAAAAGCTAATGTCTTATCTTTGAGTTAAAGTCATCTATTTAGGAACTTCATGTTCCTGTCACCTGGATGTCCCTAAGGTCTTCTGTCATCTGAGGTCAGCATTTCCTTTAATTTCCTATAATATTCAAATGGAATGCATGACTCCCCATCTCAGACTAAGTGGGAAAACCAGCCTCCCTTACCCCACCCCAAATCTACAAAGATTGCCGAAATGCTTACCACCTCCTAGTCACTTCTTTGTGTAATATTTTTGCTTTCACTGAACTAATTACCCACGTCTTCTCTGCTTTCTGCACTTCTGTGTCCGCTATTGCCTTCCTTTGCAGCATGTGGACACTGACTCTACTTCACAAATCCCCAAAGCACTATTTACAAAAGGCTGTTACTGGTGACCAAATTTTCCTAATGATTCAGGGTAACAGAGAGAAATTAGAGCACAACACAGTACAGACACCAACTTAAACTGAACATTAGATAACACCATACTAAAAATTCATCAGATTTTTCCCTAAGAGAAGGGAAATTTCTTTCTGATTGTACACTTTTCTTCCTTGCTCATTGCCTACATCTCTTTGGCTCTCCAGACTCTACCTCTGCTCTTCTTCTGCCTCCCTATTCTTTCTACATTTTTTTTTAAGATTTTATTTATTTATTTGACAGGGATCACAAGTAGGCAGAGAGAGAAGCAGAGAGAGAGGGGGAAGCAGGCTCCCCGCCGAGCACAGAGCCCAATGTGGGGCTCAATCCCAGGACCCTGGGATCATGACCTGAGCTGAAGGTAGAGGCTTTAACCCACTGAGCCACCCAGGCACCCCATTCTTTCTACTTTCTTATAAAAAGGAATTTATGTTTTACTTTCTGCCTGCTAAAAAAGGAAGGAAGGGAGGAAGGAAGGAAGGAAGGAAGGAAGGAAGGAAGGAAGGAAGGAAAACCCAACTAGCATGACCTGTATCTGTATATGAAAGCCTTATTAAGATGCTCTGCTAAACACAGGACCATTGACTCTATGCTTCTCCACTTTTTAATAGAAGAAAACAGCAAACTTTTTGAAATTTTCAGGTTGTATTTCTTCTCAATCTAAATCTAAATCTAAACTGCAGATCAACAGCAAATACTAATTGTAAAAGCATTACATGTATTTGTCATTCAAAAACCATTATTGTGAATCTAACTCATAAATCCAAAAGTACTATCTCACCAAACATCTTTTTCTTTTTTTTTCTTTAAGATTTTTATTTATTTATTTGACAGAGAGAGAGAGAGAGAACACTTGAGAAGGGAGGACGAGCAGAGGGAGAAGCAGACTCTCCACTGAGTGGGGAAACAGATGCAGGGCTCTATCCTGGGACTCCAGGATCACGACCTGAGCTGAAGGCAGATGCTTAACTGACTTAGCCACCCAGGCTCCCCATAAAACTCCTCGTTTTCTTCTTTTCACATCTATCATACCCAGAGATGTGCTTGAGTCTTTTACTATTTAAAATCCAAAATCTCTCCCAAAAGCCCCATCTCAGGTAGATTTCCTGACACTTTCTTTCCCCTTTTCTTTTCTCCTGTTTCTCTAGTTCTGCTGTTCTAGCGCTTCTTCCAAAATGTAGATCATGGGCCCAAAGAAACTGGACAGGGCCAAGGGAAAGAAGTTGATAACCATACCCACCCTTGAAACAGGAGGTCACAGGCTGGAAATACCTCAGTCTAATATTGATGGTACACAGAGCCACCTAAGAAAGTGGCAGGTCTATAGAAGGAAGGCAAATGAAAAGAAAGCCACTAATAAAGAGAAAATGACAGAGGACTAAGAAGCATTCATGGGCAGCAGTTATGTCAAAGTAAACATGTAAATCATATTAGACCTAGTAGTAGCCCAACTTAAGCCATAAGAAATCCAAAGGGTAAAATAGGCAGCAAGAGCATACTGAATTGCTGTCCAGTTTTTGATGTGGGCTTTGGTAATCATGAAATAAAAAAAAAAAAAAACAAATCTAAGAAGAGGTTGGTAGAAATTTGCCTATTACTTACGAATTCACAAAGAGCTACATTCTAAGGGCAGCAGTCAGCAGTGGGCTATTATGTACCCCCTCATCACCACCAGAACCATGATAAGCGAAGAATCAATGCTACTAAAATCAACTACTACCCGATCCTCCCTCACCTAATCCATAAACACATGAGGAGGAATGCCAAAGAGAAATGAGAACTGAAGTATGGGTAGACATTCTTAGCCTACTACAGAATGCAGTAATCATGGCTAGAGCCTCCAAGAGAACCATTTTTACAGTCTGTGGGGAAGGACCTGTAAGAAAGGGTCCAACTGAAAGTTTGCTAGATGTCCTCTTGGGGCTGCCCTCAGAGTAAAGGAGTATATGAGGAGGCAGTTCTTAAAAGAGCATGTCAAATTCCCAGATTTGTGAGCTATACATTTCCCTAGACAATGGAGCATCCATCTCTGGAACTTTCTAAAAAGACCAAGCCTGCTAGAGTAGCCTGGGGGAAAAGAGCAAGACATGCTGTGACAATGGTTGCCTGTGAAGAATCATGAACCTCATTCCATTTTTCTGCAATACTCAAAGGGAAACAGGTGCAATGGTCTCACATCAATTAGAGAAGCCAGAATTGGATCCAAGAGACCAAGCATACTACATCTACATTTTCAAATGTTTCTTTTCTAGAGCTTTATAATCTCCATTTTTCTTCTTTCTATTTCCTATGCCTCTGGTGCTTCCATTTAATGTTTAGGTTGTCCATTGGGTATCCCAGCATGGCAACCTTCAGCATTTTGCTTCTTGAGATCACAGATGTAAAACTAGCCCCCCAAATATGCCCACTTGTATCCAACTCCACCCTGGCCCAGACCATCACTATTTCCCACCTAGAGTTCTACAATAGTCTCCAAAGTGTCTTTCTGCTTCTAGCCTTACCAACTCTCCTCTAACCTCTTCTCCATGTTGCAATAAAAGTAATTTCCTTACAACATAAAATGGATCCTGGCCTTCCTTTGGACACAAAATAAAATAAAAACTCCTCACTTTGCTTTACAATACCCATCATGGTCTAGCTTCTGGTTCTCCTTCTGACCCACCTTCTTGACCAAAGAACTAACTGGCAGATCCGCTAACCCTTCCTGTGCCACTGTCCCCATTTTGATCTATGCTCCAGCTACCACAACCTTCTTTGAATTGCTATCATACATGAAACTCCTACCTCAGAGCCTTTATTTAGTCCATTTTCTTTTCTCTCTCTTCCTCTCTCTCTCCTCCCTCCATGACTAATCCCTCTTTTGGAAGGTCTTAGCTAAGGGTCATGTCCTCAGAGTGATCTTGAGCTCTCAAACTAAAGTCAGCTCCTCCTGCTATTCTCCACCATAACATCATGGAGGTCATAGAAAGAGGAGTTATTTGTATCACTGATCAGAGTTTTTAATTGAATATTAGAAAATATATTTACTTTCTCAGCATTCTCATTCTTAACATTTAATATTATATATTATGTTTAAGATTGTTGAGAATTTGAAAGCACAGGAAAAAAGTTAGATGGATCAACTGATGTTGAGAGGTCTCTGAGAAAGAGGTGGGACAGTTCTTTGTAATGATTAAAGGAAAATAAAAAGGAAAAAATAATTAGTTAGGTGTAATATGCCTTTAAAGGAGGGTGTGGGTAAATGGAAAAGAATATTATGGCAGATTTCCAGCTGATAACCTCTATCTCTTCAGTGAAGCAGGAAACAAGAATGAGCATCAAAATAGCAAAGCACTGGGCTTCAGAAAGATGAAGAAGGTCAAAAAGAGCTGCTGAAGCAAATGGGAAAGAAAGTTGATTAGGGACATTCAAAATGGATTTGTAGTACCATCAAATCAAGTCTTCATTTAGTTACCCATTCAATAAATATGTATTGAGTTCCAACTCAATACCAAGTACTACACTTGTTTCTAACGTCATGAAGACAAATAGACACCAACTTGTGTAAAATCCCCTGGATCTGAATTAGAGGACACCAACTGTGTGGCATCCATAGTGTCCAAAACACCCAGCTGTGTCACTTTGTTCCCTGTGGCTCTGGTCCAGAACAAAGCAGAAATAACTGACCTCTCCTTGCTCAGAGTTAACTCTTATATTTCATAATATCATGGCAGGATTTACTGTATGGAATCACAATCCTTCCCTGTATGAGCTTGTAGTATTTGAAGATTTTGTAAAATATTTCCATTCCTTCTTTATAGACCTACTTCTCCCATCATTTCCATGAGATGCAGGATCTTTAGATAACATGTCACCCAAGGAAGAGGAAAAACGTAGGTTAGCAATATTCAATTCATAAAGGTAAAATATAATTACATATATTATACTTCAATATGATTTTTTAAAATAATTAATACTGATACAAGTCTTTCTATAATATGGGCACCACTTGACCTGTTCAACCAGTCTCAGCTTTGCTGTAGCTGATGTTAACTTCTCCAAGAGCCCTGAACAAGCTAAACCATCTCTATGACTAAGGTCAGATGATACCAGCCTGGAATTCTCTCTTCCTTCTTCTTCTTTGCACAACCTAATTTTTAGTTAGGTGTCATCTCAAGTCCTATATTTTTGAAATTCTAAACAATTTTAGGTTATCTGAGAATCTTAGAATATCTGGAATTGTTTAGTATCTCTTTTAGTAATTAAATTTTATATTGGTGGTCCTACATCTAAAAAGATAAAATCCCACCCTCTCCCCAAAAACAATAAATCTGACATTAACAATTAAAATACATAATTCCTTGAAATTTTAAAGCTGCAGTAAGTAGTCTGAATAAATAGTCTCAGACTGAGTTTCAAAAAATGAATTAGAACTCAGAAGACTGAAAGCACCTAAAGTTAAAAGAGTGGATATGTGTTTAGATTTTATGGATAATAATTCAGTAAATATTAGAAATATGTTATTATTAAGTTTAATAAAAGCTTATGAAAACCCATCAAAAAGGCCACACCAATATTCAGAAATAGCTGGGGCTCTGTTGACTCAGATGGCTTATTCCATCTCTCAGGAATGCAAGTTGTTAATGGCAGCATGAGAGATGAGGTGATCTACCATAAACACAGGGCTCTGATTCAGCCTGAATGCTAGTTATTTTAATGCCAGACACATCCACTTTCAGCTGGAGGGTATTTGTTGAGAGCTGCCGTGGAGAATGCCCACACTTAGAAAAAAATGCACACCCTTAGCAACCACTAATGAATAAAATACAAACCTACTGATCAGGATTTGGAAGTTGCAAAAAACAGTATGATCAGGTATTTTGTAGTAATTCCAGGTATACAAAAACAAAACAAAATAAAACAAACAAACAAAAAACCCCAAACCCCAAATCTAGTAATACAGGTTGGATTCAACAAGTGTTACCCAAGGTACTCTTCCTTTGAGATTCTTGGGAATTTTGCCCAAATAAGCGCTGGAAGCATGAATCTTATTTTTTTTTTAATTCCCGGACTATCTTCTTTACACCATGTGAACAGCAGTCAGCAGTGGGAATTCCTTTGGATTGCAATATTGAAACCTATGGTACTGACCGAAATTCGTCTATGGAAAGATCTCCACATCTAAGAGAGATATATAGGAAAATGAGAAGCCAGCAACAAACTAGTATCCTTCCCAATGTTTCTGACCATTTCCACCCACTTCATTACCCCAGATATTGGCCCAAATAACTATTTCATGAAGATAACTAGAATTGATATTAAAGAAAAAAATCCAGGAAAGCCCCCTGCCATTAAATTATAATCACAAATCTTGGCTTCTACTTCCATTTCTACCACTTTCCATACCCATGAGGGGTGGGTGAATCAAGTAACCAATTGGAGTCTCATTTTCATGACTGGTGAGGCAGGCCTTATCATTTATCCAACATTTGCTGAGTAGTTACTATGCACTAGGGAGAGCCGTGCATGGTATGCTAGGTATTGTCATGATTTCCAGGCAGCCTCTCATTTATTTAGAAAGGAAAATAAAACTCCAAACATACAAATAATATGTAACTGCATTTTTCTTAAATTGCCATAAAAAAAAACTAAGGAGTGCAAATAACAACAGGGAGATGTAGCTTAATCTGGGAGGTCAAAGAACATCTCCTTAGGGAATGATATTGAAGAAAAAAGGGTGGGAAGGTAGGGTTTGGAGAGAACATTCCAAGACAAAGGGAAAACATGTGCAAAGGCCCCAAGGCAAGAAGGATTTTGACAGGGTCCAAGAACAGCAAAAGACTCATGTGGCTACACCGAGGGGGAGAGTGGCAGGAGATAAGGCTCATAGTGTTGTTTCAAGAATCAAAGAGAAATGTGTGTGAACATGCTTTGCGGAGTACAAAGGCCTATACCACAGTAAGAACGAACACAGTCATCAGTGTTTCAAGAGTCCTCCCTCAGCACCAGCAGCAGCGGGCCAAAAAGAAAAAAAAAAACAAAACACACTTGAATCCAAGTTCTACTTCTTCAGTTTTTCCTAAATTGACTATTTCTCTCACCTCAGCCGTCAACCAAAGTGTAAGAAGATTTTCAATTTTCACTGCTATTGTAAATCTTAATGTAAGACCTAATTATCTTTTCTGCATGTACCCAACTGGACTTCTTTAAAGCCAGAAGATGAAATTACAGAAGCCCTTTTATGTCGAGACAACAGAAAGCAGGGTAACTTAAAAAGCCAGAATTCCTTTATATATTCATTTGCCTTATATAATACCATATTTTAAAAAATGAAGAACTGGACATTCCCTCTATCTACTGTCTCCATTTCTGCACTTATTTTCCAGTGGCATTTAAAGAATGGAATGTGGGAGGAAGAATGGTGGGGCTCATTTCCAACAAACTCATTCATTCATTTGTCCTATCAGCCAGTATTTATTGAGTATCCATCAGTCTCTGTAATATTAAGTATGAGGATTCCTAATATTGACTTTTATCACAGTGATCTAGTTTCACAATTATTCAGAGAAATTAAGGACCTGAGGGCAGATTCCTATTTAAATTATGACCTTATCTCCTTTATCTAAATGTATTGTTAATTCAGAAGGATGATGCAGATTCCAGCTTCCTGGATAAGGCATCAGAAAGGGACTCTGACAAAAGGAAGACTTAAAAGTGAAGGGTCAAAAATGAAAAAGTAGGTGGGGAGGAGGGTGGGAGGGAGGAGAAGCCAGAGGGGAGCAGCAGGACTCTAGTGTGGGGTAAGGGGTGGAGTGGAGATGATGTGCACACAGGGTAGACTGATGGCAATGCATGTGGACAGTGTCCTTGAATGTGAGCTCACTTCTCTTCTCCGAAGAGTATATCAGGAAACAGCTTTGCTTGGAAGAGATTCTTAAACCAAAGTCATCAATAAAGCTTGTGCCTACTTCAGTAAGTGCTGTCTCCAGACCATTTTGTCTTCTGTCTCCCATATACTGTATACCTTGGGCAAACCGAGCTGACAGTGATGCATCATAAGATACCAGGCGATTGCCGCAATGAAAAACAGAACGAAGGGCTTGTTTCTACAGAGCTCCACATTAAGAAAGCATACAGAATGAAGTAGAAAGGGATGACTATTAATGTGGTTGAGGGAAGTTGGGAATGAAATGCTAGTCTTAGAGGATGAACATGAAATCATCTGGGTATGCTCCGCTGTAGATGGTTCATCTGACTTTTAACTGAACTGTCTAGAAACCAACAAGAAGCACAGAGATTTAGAAGAGCTACTATGTCACAGAAGAAAAACTCTACAGAAATTTAGAAAAATCTCTTCCTGCAAGGCATCATGGCATTCGTATCACCCATTGAGGGTCCGTATGTGTGAGACTGAAGTAACGGGGGAAGAGCTGTTAGATACAGAATCATGCATTTTTGTTTTGTTTTATCAGAAAAAAAACAAAAACAAAAACATGAGAACAGGAAACATGGCAACAGGAATCCTGTTCAAGAGAAATGTCAAGAGCCAAGCTAGCTAGAAGTTTGCTCTTAAGGGAGGACAGTCTCATATTCCACACATTATCAGAAAAGAAAACCGACATAGAGCAGATAGTAAAATTTTAAAGAAGACACAAGAAGTCTAATGCAAATAAACACCAACTGGTTAAGATACTTTACAGAGAGCCTTTCTCAAATGCACTAGGGAAAATACAGTAAGAAATCGAAAAGAACAGTAACTCTGATTTCTCCCTTGCTTTGCTGGTTTTGACATACCGACAATCAGTTATTCTCTTTTAGTTATGCAGCCGCTGTAAACAGTGCAGAGAGCCCGTACAGAGCTCTACTACAGTCCTTGTACTATCTGTTCCAAAATTAAGATTTTGACTCTTACAAGTTTAAAGAATTAGATTAAATGTTCCCTGAAAAAAACCACTACCAGCATTACTACCACAACTACCATTTGTGCCAAAAATGCTTTCAATAAAACTTACCAAGACAGTGTTAAGATGAGAGTAAATCAATGTAAAAGGCCCAAGTCCTTGCCACTAGAGGGGAATGGACACTGTCAGTCTCCTTTGGACACACATTAAATATTTATCTAATTAGAAATTCCAATTGTTGGGGAGGAGAAGAGCCATTTGTAAAAGTAGCAAAATTTAAAAGGACAAAATGCTTCATATTTAAAGACTCATTTTTGTCACACCAGCTAATAGACTTGAGAAATCTGTCAGGCATATCTACAAAACAATTTCAAGGGCTAGTCCTAGGCTGCCATGGCTTGTGGATAGAAAACAAATCACTTATAAACACATAAAAATGGGGTCTTTATACAAAACCTGTAATGGGCATACAACTTTGCTAAAGGTATCTACCTACTGATTAGATATATTAAGAGCACAGAAAGCAGTTGTGTGACAATTTCCCCACAATCTTTGAACTGCTTATTCAACTTAATATTATAACTGAGACAAAGGCTTTTTTAAAAATTTAGTAGTAATTTATTAATGATGAACTATAACCCTGGCTCTCATCAAAACCTACCTTCTCTACTCAAAAGGCTCATGACCCTTTCCCAGTTCCAGGCTTTATTCTCTCTGATTCAGAAAATCTAAACCAGTCTCTCAATTGATCTCTTTTCCTTTAACCCCTCTTTCCTTAATCCTCCACAGTGTCAGGACATCTACCTTCCTTAAAAAACGAATTTATTAATTATTTTTCCTCCCAGGGCACCTGAGTGGCTCAGTCATTAAGCGTCTGCCTTTGGCTCAGGTCACGGCCCCAGGGTCCTGGGATCAAGCCCCGCACAGGCTCCCTGTTCGGCAGGAAGCCTGCTTCTCCCTCTGCCATTCCCCCTGCTTGTGTTCCTTCTCTCACGATGTCATTCTCTGTGTCAAATAAATAAACAAAATCTTTAAAAGAGAGAGAATTTTGTTCCTCCCTCTTTACACTAGAGCATAAAATCCAACCCCTCATCATAATATTCCTCCTGCAAATCTGCCCCAACCTGCCTCAGCCTCCCACTACCATTTCTTGTCTCTTGCTACTCAACCCTCTTAAACACCGCATTCACCTCCAGATGCTCACACCCTTCTTCGCTCTTGCCTTCCCTCTGCCTGTAACCCTCTTCTCCTCAGCTGCCCCTGTCAAAACCCTCCTCCGGGAACAAAATCTCAGAACCACCTCTCCCATCCTCAAAACCTTTAAAATGCCATTCCCTTTCTTTAAATAGGGTTTTGTAGCTGTTGGGGGACATGCCAGGTAGCCCTTTAGTCTCAGCGTGCTAGATAAAAGACGCCCCAAAGCATCCTCTTCAACTTCACTTAAGGTGCATTATGTTGGGTTTTTAGATTGCTCTCTCTACCATTTGTTCCCCAGGGAAGCTTTCTGATCCTTGAGATTTAATTCATCATTTCTGTGTCAACCCCAGTTATTTGAAAAAGGTTAAGCACTCAAGAGCTCTTGGACTGTATGGGTAGACAAACATCTGCTCTGGTGGGATGGCCAAATTTAAGCTGATTCACAGTCACAGGAGGTTCTCGATGAGCAGGTTTTGAACATTGTCCAGTCCAGGCATTTTTAAGCTTTTTTCTGTTTTCTGGGGTTTTTTTATTTTGTTTTGTTTTGTTTTGAGTAGGCCAATCCTGTTTTCAACAAGGATTTTATCTGAAAGCCTAAGATGTACAACAGATAAACTCCATTCATGTTGAAACCTGAGGGAGCCTATCCACATGCTTCCTACTCCCATCCCCAGCCACTAAAGGGAGTCTGAGGAACACAGCTTAAAATTCACTTCACAAAAGTTGAAAAAAATATATATAGGGGAAGAAGATCTTCACCCAAAATTCTAATACCCAGATCTTATAACTATTTCTAAGTTGTATCTGAAGCATACATTTAATAATATATATTGTCAAGTGAAATGAATTCTTAGACTAGACGAACTCTCTTATAGTATTTTAGGAAAGGTTAAATGGTTTCTAGTAACAGCCAGCCCTTAATATCCTATTTTTAAAAAATATTCTAGAAAGCAATCTGCTTAAAGGCAATCACTGCAGTGTTTTTGTGCCCAGCTCTAGATTCGGGTTCATTTTCAATTACACCACGTACTAGCTGTATGACAAGTTACTCAAGCTCTCTGCTCCTTAGGATCTTCTCATTTACAAAATCCAGGAAAAAAAAAAAACTACCTATTTCACAGGGTTTTAGTAAGTATTCAATGAAGTAATACAAGTATTACCTTAGAACAGTCACCACATATAGTAAATCCAGTTAGTACATTGGAATTTGTTAAGATCCATGATGCAAAAGGCAAGTAAAGAGTATCTTGGGTTCACTGGCTGAATTCGGTGTTTCACAAATGAAAACTTGTGCGCCCTTTGAGATTATAAGTATGTGCTTGTTGCTAAAAGTTTGCTTTGTCCACTCTGCTAACCAAAGGAATTTGCCGACTGATGTAGAAATTCTCCTTTCCTTTCCAGTAAAACATCCAATAATAATACAAAATGTCCATGCACAACAGCACACAGCTACAGATCGATAATATTTCCAACTGGTAAGTCCTGCTAAGTAACAACGCGGTTCTCCGAATGTGTACTGAAGGCTTCTGCTCACTGGCCATCTGGATTTCTGTGAGGGAATATCCCTCATCTTCAGGTAAAGCCATCCCGCAAACTCCTCAGTACCCATGCTGATTTTCAGGACTCCAAAAGCAGTTCCTGGAATGCAGTGGAACAAACATCCATCAGAGAAAGGCAGGAATTTCAGAAAAAGAGTCTGAAATGGGGAAAAAAGAAACCTATTCCAAATAGACCGGAAATAAAACATCCTGCTGATGTTGTCATTGGGAGGATAAATAACGGTTGTCTCAGAGCTCCCTATTTAATCATGTCACTGGACTGGAAAAGCAAAGTGCAAACCTGGATAATAAAACAAAGCGAAGCTATCAGGTGGTGGTCACACATTTCAGAAACGCTGTTTGATAGTCAGCTGGGCTGTAAAATGCTTCTGCAGAGTTGAGGTACAGTCCTTCCTGCCTCTGATGCCCAGGCTCACCGCAGATGCTTGGCACAGTCCTGGGAGGGCGGGAAACGGGAGCACGTTGCCTGTCTCGGGTGCTTTCGTAGTACCCAAGCACTGTGGCCCAAGCTTGGAATCAGAACGAGGAAGTCTCTCTTCTGCTCAAAGTAAGACATCCAGAGACTCACACCAGTCAGAGACGCCCATAAACTGATGGTCCTCAAACATCAAGATGCAAAGAACTTGTCTTAGAAATTTGTTAAAGTTGGGTCACCTGGATAGCATCTTGGTAAAAGTGACCCACTCTCAAGTTTCTACTCAGGTTGTGATCTCAGGGTTGTGAGATGGAGTCCTGATGGGCTCTGCAGCAGGCGTGGAGTCGGCCTGAGGCCTCTCCCTCTGTGCCTGTCCCCATCCCTCCCCTCTGCCCCGCTGGCGCACATGCTCTCTCTCAAATAAATAAATACATACTTCAAAAAAAAAGTTTATTAAAGTTTATGCATAATACCAACTGTAATAAAGAAGGTGTCTCTATTTTTAATGTTTTCCCCTTGACAACTTTTACATCCCCATCCCTTCCCTGCCTGTTCCACATCTGGGCAACCAAGTGTAGAGCACCCGCATATACCATTCATTCTTTGGCACCAAAGGGAAGTTCAGATCGTTCCAACTCCTAACTAACTCATGCTCCACACACTCCCCAGTGCACTCCACAGCCACTCTAAGGGCGAAATACACTCTCTCTGCTCAGCTCTTGCTCTCCCCTACACCTAACCTGAGGCTCTCTCCTTGGAGAATCCTTCTGCTGTTTACTATGGGAATAATGTAGTTTACTTCATATCCATGGGTGCTGTGTGCACTTCAACCTAGAATCTACAAATTCTTGACCTGGGAGCTGAGTGGTGCCCAGCAGAAGACTCTAGGTACCCCCCCCAAAAAAAAAAAAACCCAAATACTGGACCGAATTCCAAAGATCCTGATTGAATAAATGCTGGGCATGCAGGACTAAGTACCAGGCCAGTAACACACAGTGTAAGCAAGCTTTCCAGATGAGTGTGGCAGGCAAGTCACAGACCACCTCAACTCTCCTAATTCTCCTTCTCAGTCTCCAACACAAAACTATATTACTGCCCTCTCCCTTCCACCCAGCTCCTCCAGATGTTATGGCACACTCTTAGGACTCCTCTGACTTCACTGTTCATCAGTCCTCTTGTAATTCTTCTTCTACCAGAGAGTCTCTAAATAAGGTGAGGGAGGAAAGGCAGCAGGCTAGAAAGAACCACAGTGTGTTCTGCTCTGATCTGGGCTCAGTTCCCTAAAGGCACTGTTTCCCTCAAGATATTTCTTCATGGACTCCTCCCCAGGTTAAATTCCATAAGAACGTAATTAATTTTTTTTTGAGATTTTATTTATTTGACAGAGATCACAAGTAGACAGAGAGGCAGGCAGAGAGAGAGAGGAGGAAGCAATGTCCCCGCTGAGCAAAGAGCCTGATGTGGGGCTCGATCCCAGGACCCTGGGATCATGACCTGAGCCGAAGACAGAGGCTTTAACCCCCTGAGCCACCCAGGCACCCCAAGAACATAATTATTATCATTATTTTTTAAAGATTTTATCGTTTTTATTTGACAGAAAGAGAGAGTGTGAGGGGCAGAGGGAGAAGCAGACTCTCCTCGGAGCAGGGGGACTGATGTGGGGCTCAATTCCAGGACCCTGGGATCATGACCCCAGCCAAAAGCAGAAGCTTAACTGATTGAGCCCCCCAGGCGCCCCTATTTTTAACAAATATTTTAGAAGACTGCTACGTGGTTAATAATTTCCCAGTTTAGTAGAAACAAAGCAAAGTGACTTGACTGGCCAATGAATTACAAGACGGTGGCTCCCTAACCCTGCCAACACTGCAGTGTTGGCCTTTTATGCATGAGTTCATTTTCCAGGGTGGGAGTGAAAATAGGGAAGGTCACAAGATGGAGATAGTGGTCCAAAATACTCGGGAAGGAATGCAATAGTGGAATTAGACAGTCTATGTCAGTTCCAGATCTCAGCTCGGGAGCATTCTCCCTACATCTGTCAGACCACTCTCTCACTCTGGGGCTGTGAAACTTGGCAGAGAATACAATTAGTACCCCAAGGAGTTTCAGCTTTGGAGGCAGAAGAAGACACGAGACAGTGATGCTCCCTGCATGGCAGTGGTGGACACCAAATATTTCACGTGATTTTGTTGGTGATGGACATTAACAAGGCCACCAGACACAAAGGATGCAGAGATGCACGTCCATGAGCGTACTGGAGACTCAAGGCCGACATCCTCAACAGCAACGGGAGCACCAAGTTAGTGATACGAACACCAAGCTGCTAACAGACTGTGTGGCTCTTAACGGCCTCATTTGCATATTTTCATCAATCATGAGAGTTGTGCAAAGAAAATAAAACCAGTAAGTTACTCAGTGAAAAACTCTCACTTGAAGAGCAAGTTTCTCGATCTCAGCCGTCTCAATGTTTCAGCTTTTATCAAAAGTTGGCTTGAAGCCATTGATAACGGGAGGAATAATCTGAACACCTGCTCCCATCCCATCTCCAAGTTTGATCTTTTGAGGTAACCAGAGAGTGCGGACGTGGACTAACTCATGCTAACCACCCCCCAGGAGATGGCTTCATAGAGGGCTACTGTGATTTCTCACCCTCGGTTTTCCTTAATCAAGGGCTAATGTGAACAATGACAACATTCCTATAAAAATGTTGATCACTGGGCGCCTGGGTGGCTCAGTGGGTTAAAGCCTCTGCCTTTGGCTCAGGTCATGATTCCAGGGTCCTGGGATCAAGACCCACATCGGGCTCTCTGCTCAGCGGGGAGCCTGCTTCCCCCCCTCTCTCTACCTGCCTCTCTGCCTACTTGTGTGATCTCTGTCAAATAAATAAATTTTTAAAAAATGTTGATCACTGACCCTCGTAGGAAAACTTTGCAAAAAATTTCTGCTTAGAGTGTAGAAAAATGGCAGGGAATAAGTAAATTTACTGAGAATAGCTATGTGCCCCAGTTTTTTTGTTTGTTTGTTTTATTGTATTCTTTGCCAGATGTTCATGTAGAGGAGATAAGTACTGTTACATTCATTTTACAGATAAGTAGAGAACAGCTCAGGTAAGTTACAATCCATCCAAAGTAAACTGTGAGTAGAGGGCAGAATATAGATCAGAACCTCACAGCTCATTCTGTTTTCCCATGGCCTCTCTTGACAGAAGTTTAATTTCTCCTTTATAGATTTATACGGGAGCCTACTACTGCATTTCCCTTTTTCTATGTCTTCGAGGGTATTCTTTGCTCAAATGCCATAGCCCCTGCGTTCTTATACTGTTTAATCTTACTTTAATTTTGTCTTAAGTAGACCCCATGCCTAGTGTGGAGTCCCACATGGTGCTTAAATTCACATCCCTCGGATCAAGACCTGAGCTGAGGGGCACCTGGGTGGCTCAGCGAGTTAAAGCCTCTGCCTTTGGCTCAGGTCATGATCCCAGCGTCCTGGGATTGAGCCCCGCATTGGGCTCTCTGCTCTGCGGGGAGCCTGCTTCCGCCTCTCTCTCTGCCTGCCTCTCTGCCTACTTGTGATCTCTGTCTGTCAAATAAATAAAATCTTAAAAAAAAAAAAAAAGAAAGAAAGAAAGACCTGAGCTCTGAGATCAAGAGTTCAGTGCTTCACAGACTGAGCCCTCCCAGGGGCCCATTAGCTAAATTGTTCTTGTAGCTTTTTGCATATAGTTGCTAAACCTTTTGGAAATAGGGGACATAAATAATCAACAATTTAGTAAATTTTATTCAGGCACATTATTTTTAACCGCATGATTCAAACTATAAGGTAGGAGCTTTACATCTAATAGATAGTTTGTGGAGTTACTTTAACATTGGGATTTTTAATATAACATTTACCTTTGCCATTTTTATCAATCTTTACTAAGAATGATAACACATATGCAACTCACTGTTGCATTTTTTAAAAAATCTGGAGGAACAACCACATGGGGAGACCATTCAGAAGTTCCCTCAATTCCACATACAGGCTTGCTCACCAAAACTTACCGAGAAACCCTGCTTGGTGCCCTCGTTATCAGGCAGCAGGAGAAAAATAGAATGTTTTCCACCAGACTGCAATGTTCATTGCATCATATTCTGAAATCGGGCCACGTACAAATATGAAGGACATCTGCACTGGCAATTGTGAAACAGGCAGAATTTCATAGGCAGTCGCTGGGAGTTCTGTGCCACCAAAGCGTGGCTGAGTAATGGACAATGCCAAAGGTATTCACCTCTACACTTGTTGAGCTGAGTAATGAGGTCAGAAGCAGTTCTGTTAGCATGTTGATAAAGCTGGACAAACCAGTCTTAAATGCCAAAGAATTACAATCTAGGAACTTGGACTTAGCGATTGTTGAATATTAGCCATTGCCTATAAAAACTGAGTCACCCTGAGAAGATATCCAAAGAGTATATTGGCTAAGTGGGCCTTAAACCTGAAATGCTATAAAAAGTCTGGCAAGATTCATCTGACCCAAAGACTACAGTCTAATTACACACGTGTTAAAGACATTTCATCAGCATCCATAAGGACTCGTCATTCTAATGTCTACCAAGGCCAAGATAACATTTTTGAAAATAGCCTTGTAGGGAAAGGGCTCCATGTGTAAGACTTCTGTAAAGTGTGTGTATCCGAAAGGGCATTTTAGGAGACAAAGCAGAACAGCTTTTTTAACTTTAATTTTTATTTTTTTCAGGAACCAGAACTCTGCAAAGCAGAAATAGGAACCATCTGATTGAAATAAGCTTTTTATAAATAAATAAATATTTATTTATTTATAAATAATTATAAATAATAAATAAAATATTTATGAATAAATAAATAAATGTAAATAAATAAAATAAATATTTAAAGCCTTGGTTTTTGGTGTGCCTGGGTGGCTCAGTCAGTTAAACAGCTGCCTCTGGTTCAATTCATGATCCCGGGTTCCTGGAATCAAGCCCCACATTAGGCTTCCTGCTCTGCAGGGAGTTTGCTTCTCCCTCTCCCTCTGTTGCTCCCCCTCCTTGTGCTCTTTCTCTCTCAAATAAACAAATAAAATCTTAAAAACAAACAAATTAAACTAAAAAAGCTTTGATGTTTTAAAAATCAAATTACATCTAAGTCTAAGGAATTGGTCTTAAAAATGAAACACAAACAATTCCTTTAAAGATTGTTTGTGTTTTTTAGTATAGGTTGATATTTAGTATAGGTTAAGTATGAAATAAACTATTTTTTTATTTCTGAATTTTGTTTTCAGTAAACATGTACCCCTTTCTCTTTTTTATTTAAATATTTTACTTATTTTAGAGAGAATGAGAGAAAGAGAGAGAGCACACAAGCAAGGGGAAGCAGAGGGACAATCAGATTATGTACTGCATGCAGAAGCCAGTGGGAGGCTTGATCCCAGAAATCTGAGATCATGTCCTGAGCCCAAATCAAGAGTTGGGTGCTTGACCCACTGAACCACCCAGGTGCCCTAACATGTACTCCCTTCTTGAACAATAGTTATGCTTAGGAAAATACAAGTTTAAAACCCTTTTCTTCATTATTCTAACTTAAGATATGACAAGGGTAGAAATTTCAGAAAAATCAAAAAATATAAAAATAATACTAAAACAAAACAAAACAAAAAAATGTAGGAGAAGAAATAGGAAACTGAATCCAGAGGTTTGTCATGAAACCACAGGTACAACTAGGGAGCACGTAACTTGGGAGCAACATAGTAGCCTCTAGATCCTCTCTCCATATAGGTATCTTGTTTCCTGTATTGGCTTTTGTCCCTCAGCCTAGCTCCATATAAGACATAGCTGTGGGTAGCTCAGAGCTCACAGCCTAAGAGCTTATAGCCAGAGAAGACAGGAAGCCTTTGTTTCTAACTCTGGTTAAGATAAATATCAGGAAAGGACTCTGGGAAACTCAATTTGGGTTCCATACTCATGCCCGTACCAAATGCCATGGTATATGCTTTATGGGACAGCCAGAAACATAGGTCTTCCTGTGGCCAGGGAAGGAGCTAATTCTAATTAGCAGTCACCATCAGAACCACATGATCAGAGAGGAAGTGCTTCAGAGCAGACAAAACAATAAATGTTCACTCCCCAAAACATTCCAATTAACCCTGCAATTACCCCAAATGTATCCTTTTTGTTTATGTAAGTATACATTGCACACGTGTGCATGAACACACACACACACACACACACACACACTTGTTTTGTCCTAAAAAGTACACTTTGTATTTCTGTACTATTTAAAACAATTTTTAAAACATTTTTAAAACTCTATATGTTGAGTACAAAATAAGTTGTGAAACATTGTGCTGGCAATTTCTCAAAGACACAGCAGAAACACTTACATTAACAGCATTCCCTTTGGGTCCAGAATCATTGGACGTTAAAATTTAGGATTTCATTCAAAGGAGGGGAATGTGAATTTGGGACACAGAGAGAGGCTATAACAACTTTCTTTGTGAACACTAGGAAAAAAGTGTTATTTTTGACAAATAAGAATATATTTTCAAAACATGCTTTAAAATATTTTGGAAAAGATGATATTCTATAACAGTCCAAACTGAATTCTAAGCTGTAGAGCTATTAAAAAAAAAAATGGAGGACTCAGTAAATCCAACTTAGGCTGTGTTAAAAGATGTCAAATTAGGGGCACCTGGATGGCTCAGTGGGTTAAAGCCTCTGCCTTCGGCTCAGGTCGTGATCCTAGGGTCCTGGGATCGAGCCCCGCGTCGGGCTCTTTGATTGGCAGGGAGCCTGCTTCCTCCTTCTCTCTCTCTGCCTGCCTCTCAGCCTACTTGTAATCTCTGTCAAATAAATAAATAAAATCTTTAAAAAAAAAAAAAAAGATGTCAAATTAAAAGCTCACGCATAGGCTGTCATAATCTTCCGGCGGGTCAGATTGCTTAGAGCAACCACATGGACTCTGACCAAGTCATGCTCTGGAAAGCAAGTTCCTAACTCCAACAGGAAGTATATTCTAAACTTCAGGCCAGAAGCAAGCATCAGTAAAAAATCTTTCTAAGTCAGTGGTATACCTGGAAGCCAGAGGTCAAGAAAGTACACTAAATTAAAAGTCCAGTAAGGTACCTGGATTTAGGAACAGCTCAGACACTAAAGATCAATGCACAAAGCAGCAGCCAGGAGAGCAGAAGAGACCCTGCTCCTGCACAGCAAGAACAGAGAGTACCTTGCTTGGAATGTTACTCATCCAATAGTAGAGATGAGCAAGTCACCATATGCATTATGCAATGAAAGAGTATTTATTTGAAACAAGTACAAACCTGATATAAAAGTTCCTTTAGTTGAAAAGCTAAAGTACCTTCTAGGGGTTTTCTCATATCTGTTTTCTGTATTGTGACAGAAGTCTTGTGTTTGTGTATGGACCAAGGCAACAGAGAAACTGGGAAGGGAGGCAGGGCACCAAACGGCAAAGAGGGATTAAACAACAACAACAAAAATTCTGGCCTCTAGCCACTTGTACTGGTAAAGAGTGTCAAGAAAAACCACAGATATATGCCTGGGGCTTTGCAAGTTTTTAAAAAAATCTATTAATTCTTTCAACAAATATTTATTAAGTATCCATTACCTGTCAGACAGTTTGCTAGGAGGTAGAGATGCAATGATGTAGCAGACATAGACTCTTTCCCTAAGGAGATTACAATGTCAGAGCGAGGACAGTAAGTAAAATTTACATTACGAGCAAAGGTCTAATCAAGGTATAAATTCTGTGAAAACCTAGATGAGGAAGCATTTCACTCTAACTGATGAAAATTAGTGGAAGTCTAGAATCTAGCTATAGAGAACGACACAAGACACAGTGGAAAACTAAGGCCAAATCAAAAGACTAAACTTGAGTTTAGAAACTACCAATGGGTAAGGAAGTCATGTCCAAACAGATTTCTTGTAAATGTTCAGTACTTCCTGCTTTGGGATGGGCCACAAATATCAAGATAACAAGTTGAGTATATTCTGCTGAAACCAGGAAGTAAAGAGGACCATGAAAACTAAACCTGAAAAAAATAATGAAAAGAACACTTTAAATAAAGTTAATGGACAAAAATAGTGCAGAACTTGGACTGAGACCTAGGAAAGAAATAAGTGTATTGTTCATTTTTGAGATATCAGTGTACCAATTCAAGGTAATGCTTGCCCCCTTCAACCTAGAAATCTTCCAGAATGAGTAACAAAAGTCCTAATCCCTGCCTTATTCAGCAAAACTTGCAATACAGAGAACTTCCAATTCTTCCAGGCTCCCCCTTTCCCCTTCTCTCCTTCCATGACCTCTTGTAAGGCTTTGATCATTTGAAAGGAATGTGTGGGTGGTGTATAACCTTTAGAAAACGTTTTTCTGCCAATTTACTAGAGGGAAGTTTTCTTTTTCTTTTTTTCCCCTTGCCCTCAGTTCTGACAAGAGCACGCCTCACTGCATTGTGCAAAGCCGCTCAGAGGCGTCCTTGAAAGGCTCCAGTGAGAAGGGGAGGGAAGCTGTGGAACCAGACAGCACCCCCTCAAAACCAGATTGTTGTGGCCCCAAACAATCCTGTCTCTTTGTGTGGGATGGCTAGTGGTTGGTGAGTCATGTAACCAGGTGTATTTATAGAACATGGATTAAAAATAAAGAAATAAAAGCAGTTATTGCCTCTTGAGTCTCAGAATAAGCAAAGAGAACAGCCAAAGGAATGTCTGAAAATCAGATGTACTACTATCATGAGAGTGCAGGCTGGCTTGAACAGATCAACCCGGGATAAAAGAGTTCATTCAAAAGACAGGGATTCTCACTGCGTCTTCTGTACTGTCCCCCACTTCTTTACACAGTGGCATGCACTTGAAAGATAATACAATTTGTTGTGCAATCACCACCAATGGCTATCAATGAACAAGATGGCTCTCCTCTCTTTCACGTGTCTATTTTCTGTTTCAGTTTGAAATGTGCCTGGTGTGTAAGAATATCCCTCTTCACTAAGTGTTCATTTTATATTTAGTGCATATGAAAGTCATTTTTATAAAATGAAGTAGTTGGGCTCGTGGCAACTACTATCTTGGGTAAAGAAGACCTGGAAATGGTAACTGAATCATGAATCCCCTCCCTCAAAAAGTCAACTGCTGATCAGGGAACTGGAGTTACCAACTAGTGACCTGAGCTGGGAAAAGTCTTCCTATTTGAGGAGCTCACAACCACTTCAGACCCTTCTGAGCTGCTTCCCAGAGCAAGTTCCTCAGGTGGGAAAGGGGACCCTAACAAGAGAACCAAAAAGTAGTTTCAGTTTGAAACAGCAAAAGTTATGTCGTGGTGGAGAGATGGAGGTAATGCATACATATACACTTCAAGAGCAGACGTTATCAACCACGGAGGCTGCTAGGTTTTCTGCAGCCACTAAATGTGGTCTCTAAAGTAGGATGCATTGACCCAAAGGGGTGCAAAATCACTCGCTTTAACAAAGGGGAGCAAAATTAGAACTTACATCTTTATATGTACTTCCGTTTAAGAAAAGAAATAAAACTTTACGGATATTTAATACAGAGATTCAAAATAACATATATATTAAATAGATACAAATTTGTGGGTTTTGTGTTCAAATACCCTTCTCCGGCTTGTGTTATTCATTGGCTTTTAATGTCTGCTTCATTCACTGATATTTCCTATGTATTATTTACTTTTTAAAAAAGATTTTATTTATGGAGCACCTGGGTGGCTCAGTGAGTTAAACCCCTGCCTTTGGCTCAGGTCATGATCTCAGGGTCCTGGGATCCAGCCCCGCATCGGGCTCTCTGCTCAGCAGGGAGCCTGCTTCCCCCACTCTCTCTCTGTCTGCCTCTATGCCTACTTGTGATCTCTTCCACTCTTGTCAAATAAATAAATAAAACCTTTAGAAAAAAGGATTTTATTTATTTATTTAGAAAGTAAGAGACACACAGGTAGGGGGAGTGGGAGAGGGAGAGAGAGAATCCTAAGCAGGCCCCCTGCTGAGCCTGCAGCAACATGGGGCTAGATCTCAGGACCCTGAGATCACGACCTGGGCTGAAATCAAGAGTTGGATGCTTAACCAACTAAGCCACCCAGGCACCCCCTTCCTATGTTTTAGAAGAGAACTAGGATACAGGAGCATTCAAAACATTGTTTTTGAGTGAACTGGAAAATATTTGTTTACAAAGACTGGAGACTACGGACTTAAAATTAAGTGTGGTAAAGATGAGGTTTTTCAAATAATTAAATCAGATCAAGCATCCAGTAGTGTTTATGCCTTTTCCAAATTGTGTATACCACAAAGATCCTAACCAGTGGCTTCTAAGGCCTTTGGATAAGGGAAGGATTAAGCATAAAATCTGATGCCCACGGTAAGCCTCCCTGTGGGCCAGAGAGGAAAGCATCTTCATTATCTGGAGTTGGCCACTGGAGAAGACCAGGAGGGGCTGTTGTAATGGAGGAGACCTGGAGGAGTCTGGATTTTAAGAAATCCAAGACCCACAGACATCCAACAACCCTCACCATAAATACATTAAAAACTACGTGAAGTCTACCTTAAACCAGACTGGACTATTTCCCACATTTGCTCAGCTTGACAGGAAAAGGAAATGTCTTATCCTCTGGCTAAAATAGAAATAAAAATCAGAGCTCCCACTAAGAAAGAAATATGAATTTGTGAGTCATATAGTATTGGGTTTAAATACCAATTCACCTATTTATGACCTGTATAATTTTGAGCAAACTTTTTGATTTCTCCAGTCTCACTTTTACTATGAATTTAAAAAGAAAAGTCATGAATACCTTTCACAGGTTTGTTGTGGTGATTAAATAAATTAATGGAGCATTTCCCAAATCTCAGATTTTCTTATAATTCTTGAAATTTTATTCATTCTAACACCACAAGTTTTTTTTTTTTTTTTGGAAGATTTTATTTGTTTGGCAGAAAGAGACAGAGCAAGTGAGCACAGGAGCACAGGCAGGGGGAGAAGCAGGCGGAGAAAAGGGAGAAGCAGGCTTCCCACTGAGCAAGGAGCCAGACCCTGGGATCATGACCTGAGACAAAGGCAGACACTTAACTGACTGAGCCACCCTTACCCCACCACTAGTATTATTTAACTATTCTTTTTTCCCTTAAATTCAGGCATGTAACAAGAAAACTTTGTATCATTACCATAAAGTATCACTTACACATAAAAGGCATCAGAAAGATTAATACATTCTCCTAAAATTAGGGGACCCACATTTTTTTAGCTGCCTGGATAGTTCATTTCTGTTGTCCTGGTATAATTATTAATAGTGTTCCTTTTACTCACAAAAATATTTCAGCCTAGACAATAAATGATGGAGTCACCCCACCTATAATTTTCTGTGCACCCCCAGGGGTGTATTTAATACCGGGAACCATGGGCTCACATATGTGACGTGCCCAACAGAGCACCTGGCATGTGGAAAGAGCCAACCATGAGAGTCTTCTTCCCGGAGTGCATGTGAGATGCTAACCATGGTCCTAACAGTTCCAAAGTCTAGAGAGAGTGAGGGGCGGGAGGGGGACAAACACTGTGGGAAATCAGGACACAGGGAGCAACAGCGGTGGTCACTGATCCCTTCATGTCCTCATGGACTCACATGCTAGTCTCAAAATCAGATGTGCATTGGATACTGGGTAATTTTGGCCCAGGTTTATTAATGAATAAGCAGGACTTAGCATCTCCCAAAGGTGAAAAAGTGATTTATAACAAAACATCTACAGAAGAGCAAACTTTCAGTTATAAGATAAATGAAGACTAGGGATATAATGTACAGTACAATGACCAGGGTTAACACAGCTCTATGGTACATTTGGAAGTTTTGAAAGAATAGATCATAGATCCTAAGAGTTTTCATCATGAGGAAAAAAAAATTTCTTTTTTCTTTTTTTTTTCCATCTGTATGAAATGATGGATATTAACTAAGCTTAACTGATAATCATGTCACCGTATATGTAAGTCAGTTAAATCATTATGCTGTATACCTCACACTTATACAGTGCTACAGATCAATTGTATCTCAATAAAACTGGGGAAAACAAATTTTTAAAAATACATGAAAAACATAAAAAATCAACATAAGATCTTTCTTTCTGTGTGTATATATTATATATATATGCATTTATATAGTATATACATACATGTGTATAACATATATAATACATATCAGTAACATACTTGCATGTATGTGTAACATGCCTACCTGGAATAAAGAAAAAAAAAAACACAGGAATCTGAGAAACTCTAGAAATTGCGACAAAATATAATTGTTTTAATTTGAGCTCTGAGTTAACAAATTTGGTGATGACTGAGGTGGGGGGGTGTTGATTTTAGATTTTCTCTTATTTTTTCTGGAATTTCATAGATGAAAATTACACTAGAATGAAACAACTCAACTAACATTTTCTTAGCATCTGAATCTATTACCTTCTACAGTCTAAAAAATATTTTCTTGAAATGAGGAAACCACTGCTACTATAGTTAAAACAGAAAATATTATGACAATAGTTATTGAAAGAAAAAGTTGCATTGTGAGTAGGGATATAAGCCATCCCGAGAGACTGTTTGCATAACTCCCATCTTCCAATGGGAGTTGTAAACTTTACAAGTAACATCTTGATTTTGGCAGTAAGTACCAAGTATCCTTGCTAAGGCAAAAAGAATGTTTCCAAGAATACAGGGTAAAATGAGTAAATCTTTGTTTTTTGTGTGTGTTTTTGTTTGTTTGTTTGTTTGTTTTTTAAAGATTTTATTTATTTATTTGACAGAGAGAGATCACAAGTAGGCAGAGAGGCAGGCAGAGGAGGAAGCAGGCTCCCTGCCGAGCAGAGAGCCCGACGCGGGACTCGATCCCAGGACCCCGAGACCATGACCCGAGCCGAAGGCAGCGGCTCAACCCACTGAGCCACCCAGGCGCCCCAAAATGAGTAAATCTTAAAATTGATCCCATGTGTCTAGATAGAGTGTAAGGCATTTTTAACTAGTAGGGAAATATCCTTTTTCATTCAGTAACTATGTCGATTTCATGACCAAATGGCTTCTGGATTGTTGTGTTAGTGAGGATGTTGAGCAGCACGGTTCTACTTGTAATATATGCTCAAAGTGTTAGAAAACTGTGTGCTAAATAAAAACAGTGCCCATGTGAATATGCCAAACATCAAAAAAAGTAACAGAAATAACTAGATGACTAACAAACAAAAACAGATAAAGGAAAATATGAGCGTTTTAAAAGGTCAAAGAAAAATTCAAGTAGCTTGAGTTCTGTGCATTTGCCCTCTGAGGCTTTCTGAAAACTTTAAGGGCAAAATACCTTTCCAAGTGAGGCAGTTTTGCAAGCGGTTTCAGCTCCTCTGATGTGTTACTGTCTACATCAAGAAAACACTTCCTTTGCTTATCAGTAGCTGCTTGAGTATGCAGAAAGGATAAGGTTCCAAGTGGAAGGTACTTCCCCAATACCTTGTAACCTATACTTCTAAATGCTGGGCTGTTTGCACATTCAAAAGGTAGTTTTTAAAACAAGCATAGACATTTTGTGTAAAAAGATATCCTCTGTGGTTTTTCTTTAGAATAGAAAGGGAAAAGATTGTAAGATATACTTCATTATAAGCTAGGATCTTAGGTATAGATTAGTTTTTTGTTGTTGCTATCCTCTTAGAGGAAATTTTTATTCAAGGTTAAATTAAGGCTACCTCTAAGCAAAATAATAGAAATATGAATGGAGAAGGAATTCATGCTGGGCCTTTTTCTGTTTTTATTACTAAGTTTCACTCATTCATAGTCACTATAATATTTGTAATTTGTTATCTTTTCCAGAAGCATTTACATGTTACATGGAGCTAGGTATATTGATGTAGAGATTGATGTAGAGATTCAATACAGTCCTGATGAAAATTTCCAGAAGTTTTTTTTTTTTTCCTCAAAACAAGCCGATTCTGAAAGTTATATGAAAATCCAAATGACCTAGAACCATCAGAGTAATTTTTAAAAAGAACAAAGCTAAATTACACTACCTGATCTCAAGATTTATTATAAAGCTATGTAATCAAGCTATTGGATAGCTGCAAAAACTGGACATATAGGGAACAAGAGGAAGAGTCTAGAAATAAAGCCATGCATAAAAGGTCATTTCAGTCTTATAAAAAAAACAACCTGGAACAACTGGAGATAAGCATGAAAATCAGTAACAGCTTTGACTTTACCTCATGTTATAAACAAAAAGTAAATGGACCTTAAATATAAACATGAAAGCTAAACTATAAAGCTTATAGAAGAAAATATGTGAGAAAATCTTTTTGACCCTAAGCTAGGCAAAAAAAAAAAAAAAAAAAAATTAAACACATGTACACACACATACATATAAGCATGAACCATAAAAGAAAACAAAAAGTCAATTGGGCACCTGGGTGGCTTAGTCAGTTGCGTGTCTACCTTCAGTCACGATCCCAAGGTCCTGGGATTGAGCACCCCCCCATGGACTCCCTGCTCAGTGGAAAGCCTGCTTTTCCCTCTCCCTCTGCCTCTCCCACCCCCACTCATGTGCCCTTGCGCACTCTCTCTCTCTCTAGCTCTCTCTCTCACTCTTGTTCTATCTCAAATAATAAATAAAATCTTCAAAAAACTAAAGCAAAAGTCAAGTCACCAATTGCTAGAATTTGTTATCTAATAAAGGACTTGTATTCGGAATATACAAAGAATTTTTGCCACTCATAATTTTAAAAGCAAGAATGAGCAAAAGATTTACAGACAGTTCATACAAAATAATATAAATTGCCAGTATAATTGGCCAATCAGCACCTGAAAAGATACTCAACATTATTAGACATAGAAGAAATATAAAGTAAAACCACAATGAATACCACCATAAACCCACTAAAATGGTTGATTTTAAAAAGACTGATAATACCAAGTGTTTTCAAGGATGTGGAGCATGGAGAAAATGGAATTCTCACACACTGTAGGTGGGAATATACAATAGTGCAACTACTTTGTCAAAACTATTTTTTGTTTGTTTTTCAGTTAGACCTCCCATATGACCCAGCCAAATGGGTCCTAGTTATTTACTCAGGTGAAATGAAAGCATATGTCCACCAAAGGCTTGAGTATGAATGTACATTACGTACTTTATTCATAATTATCAAGACCTGAAACCAACACAAAATCTATCAACAGACACATGGATAAACAAAGTACAATATATATACACAACGGTTTACTACTCAACAATAAAAGGAATGAAGTACTGATGTATGCAACAATGCGGTTGAAGCTGAAAATCAGCATGTCAAGTTATAAAAGCATGTGGAATGCTTACTGTGGTCAGGGAGAGTGGAAGAAGTTGAAACTAGATAGGTAAGGGGGGGCAATACTGTGAATATCTTGTATGCAAATGAGTTTGAGTTTATC
Organism: Neogale vison; assembly: GCF_020171115.1. Lineage (NCBI taxonomy): Eukaryota > Metazoa > Chordata > Mammalia > Carnivora > Mustelidae > Neogale > Neogale vison. The sequence continues at coordinate 23,534,243 of NC_058093.1, forward strand.
ATATAAGACAGTTAAAAATTGGAGCAGGGAAATGCTATAATTAGCTCGAGCAGGAGGAATACTAGTTCAAACACTATCATATATTCAAATTATATATATATATATATATATATATATATATATATATAAAACATGGGAATAATATAACATTCAAGACAGTTGTTACCTCTAGAGAGAAGGAGGACATAAGTTAAGAGAGGGGCATACAGGTAGGTGATAAAAGTCATTGGCCCAGTCTCGGGTGAGATGATGTTCGCGGTTGCATGATGTTCCAGATTTTGGTCCATGTTATATATGACATCTTGTATAGGCCAAACATCATGGTATTAAGAAGGAAAGCTGTGTGGAAATATGATAAAGAACAAAAAAACTACAAGAAATGTTTGTACAAGATATGATAAGGACTGGTGCAGAATGGGGTGGTGGTGGTAATGGGAATGGATAGGAATAAGGTCATTGAGTGGGAAAAGGGAGGAAAATAAAGGAAAAGGAAAAGAGAAATGACTTCTAGAACACTAGCTCAGAAAATTGTATGGAAGAGAAAGCCATTTGATTACTGAAACATACTTGAGAGAGGGGCTTCTCTAAGCTTTTTAAAGTTACATAATGAAGATCACTATCTACTTGAACTGTACAGTTATCCAGGATCCTATAAAACCTGAAATGTAAAGGCCTTTTATAAACACAGCCAATAATATTATCACCACAAGGAAACATATAATACAATGTAATAATATAATGTAATACAACATTATGGTTCTTATAATAGCACAGAATACAAGAAATCCTTTAAAATCCTTAGCAGCTTATCCCTCCACGTGCACAGGTGACCATCATTCCTCCTCTCTCAGAACAGCATCCATGTATTAAGTGGCCCGGCTCTTCTACTCAAGTCAACTCTGCCACATACCAAGAAATCTGAAACTGACAGGCTGAAAATAGACTGTCAAATTTCAGGGCATGTGAAAACTCATATTCCTATAGAAGGGCTGCAGTAAAGGCTCTGTTGAATCATATCAGGCTTTCACTACTCAACTGTGAGTTAAAAACAGCTCCTTCCTTAGTCTTGCCCAGCTCCTGGGTTCAACACAAGTGAATAAGGAAAATCAAGGACTGTTTTAAAGACAATGGGAAGATTACCAAGAAAATTTATTCTTACCAAATTCTCAAAGTAGGTTCACATTTTAGTTAACAACGGGAGTGCTCTCTTGCCTTCATTAGGCTTTGAAGCCTAATAACAAAAGTCTATCCTAGATGTTTACACTTACAGCGGGGGTTTTAACCTTGTCTACCTTTGTTGTCATGTCTTAGAGTCAAACAGATTAAGAAGTGTTGATATACGCAGGGTGATGTATGGAATTGTCGAATCACTACATTGCACACCTGAAACTAAGATAACACTGTATGTTAACTATACTGGAATTAAAATTCAAAAATAAATTAAATTTTTTTTAAAAAGTGTCGAGATAGACACATATTTAACACATCTGCCAGAGTTTCATTTTGAGGAAGCATCTTGAGATCAATCTTAGAATTTAGTGGAGTAGTTTGAAAATGCTAGTTTTTAATTACACTGTTCTTAACAGGCAAAAACTTTGGACTTGTATTCGAGCCTAGTTACCAATTATTTTGTTCTAAATTAGAATAAAATTTGGCAGGTGTCAAGAAATCTTGGATTCTAAATGGTTAGAAAAGCATAGGTAGGCTCTTAATTAAAAAAACTCCTAATTGGCATATATGCAAATTAAGCACTACTTTTACCAAAATTAATTTACCTTTCATTTGCTTTTTTTAAAAGAAAAATTTTTTTAAAGATTTTATTTATTTATGTGAGAGAGAGAGAGAGAGCGCACACATAACTAGGGAGAGGGGCAGAGAGGGAGAGAGAAGTAGACACAGGAGACGCTAGGCTCCATCCCAGATTTCAAACCCAGAACCCTGAGATCATGACCGGAGCTAAAGGCAGACGCTTTACTGCTTCAGGCACCCAGATGCCCCTTCCATTTCCTCTTTAAAATCTGTTTTAGTTCTTCAGCCAGTGATTTATAATTATTTTTCCTTTTTGTAGTCATTTTCATTTCTATAAGTTGAATGAATAATAGTCATAGCAATTTTGAATTTTTGTTAATGTCATTATTGTTATACACACACACACACACACACTCACATTCCAAACAGGAAGAATCTAAAGTGTTAATAACTTCATGTGACTCTCTCCAATCATATAGTAACTATTCCTATACAATTTTACATTTATATTTAATGAGCTCATTTTTTAAAAACATATTTTAGGGCAACTATTGGCATAAAATATCATTGCAACACAAATAAGCTAATGAAGGTATGCTTTATCAACTTATTTTGATTCATTTAAATCTAACCTTGACTGAACTTTTATTGACACTTGGTACCTAGCTGGAAACTATAAAGACTATTCTAAAAAATGAGATTCTTCAATCTGTTACTTCAAGAAGTTACCATCTGATTGAGAGAACCACAGGTATGCCCATGACAGGTACAGAAGATGGATATATTTAAGACAATGCAGAAGAAGTGATGTGCCTGAGAGAACGTGAACAAAAAACTTACCAGTGTAAAGGCAGCAGGAAAACAAAGTCTTTAATTATAGCTTAGGAAGGTATTCATGAAGCTCAGGAGCATCTCCTTAACTCCCTCCTGGGACTTCGGATATACTTTCAAAGATAAAAAGAAAACCTAAATCAAAATGTTAATAAGGTCGGTGTCTTAATCTGCTTGGACTGCTATCCCCAATTATCACAGTCTGGTGGATTAAACAACGAACATTTATTTCTTGCAATTCTAAAGGCTGGAAATTCTAAGATCGAGCCACTGGCAGATTCAGTGTCTGCTCTAGGCCCATTTCCTGGTTCATAGATGGCTGTATCCTCACAAGGCAGAAAACTGAGAGAGCTCAATGGGATCTCTTTTATAAAAGCACTAATCCCATTCATGAGGGCGCCATTTTCATAACCTGATTGTCTCCCAAAGGCCCGCATCTCCTAATAGCATCACAACAGAAGCTATGATTCTAATTTATTAATTTTGGCGGACACAGACAGCCAACATATAATCGTTGGTGACACAATAATCTTGATTATGTGCTCTGAGGTTTCAATTTAAGTAATGAAATAGTTATGGGATCTATCATCCCTAAAGGGTAACAGAAAGAGGGAGTGTTAAAAACTTGTTGAGGAAAATTACAACACCAGCAACTTCTCCTCACTTAGTGTTTGTGGTACAGGGAGGGAGCTCTTCACTAGGGAAATCCTTTGAAAGTAGTGCTTAATTGACAGGTCCTTTGGTGAGATTTATTTCAGAGACTGGTTGAAAAACAGTGTGTATGTGTAAAATTTAATAACTTGATTATGAATTTTAACTTAGCTCTATCAAAAGTGTGTCACAGTTTTAAACAGTAAAAACTGCATGAATGGGTTCTCCCTGCAGAGGACCTACCCTTTATTTTCTTCTTGATCCTCGACAGACCTGCTCTGGTAGTTTGGAAGAAATAAGGTGCCTTTCTATATTGGGAACCATTTTTGGTCATGGATTTTGTCACACGGAGCCAGAACCATTTGAAAATGAGGCGACGGGGTTGCTCTAACAGGCTCCTGAATTGTTCTCTGACTGGGATTATTGCTCCTCCTGGGCAGGAAACCATGACATGTGGCTCAACTGATTTACCAGAAGCAGTAATTGTTTAATGTGAAGGTTGTCAAGTTTCATTTTCCTGGTGCTGCTGTGCTTGCAGAAAGTTGGCTAGTGAGTTAGAGAAAAAGCCAACTGGGAGAAGAAATCAATGCTGCCTGAGGGCCACCTCACATCCCCCAAGACACCTCTTAAAATGCTCTGCCCGTTGGCTTTTTGTTATTCTCTTTAACTCCCTCCCTTGGCTTTCCTGTGCTTCACAGTGTCAATTCAAAGTCCTCCTCGAATGTTCCAGAATGCACAGGTACTTACCTTTACCTTTCCAGATACCTGCCAGGGACTTCCAGAGGTAGCACCAGAATCTCAATCTCTACATAACTAAAATGACATCAGTTACCTTCCCTGAGAAATCAGCCCCCTTTCCTGACTTCTATATCCCTGTGAATTGCCAGATCATATACACAGCCACTCAGACAAGAGGCTTCAAAACAACTTTTGACAGTTTAAAGGGAGCTAACTTGGAAAAAGAGTCACAAAAGCCCCCAAAGTGAAATTTGAGGTAGTAGAAGTCAATACAAAGCTCAAGAGCCTTTCTACATTTTACTCTGCCTCATAAATAGCTTGTAAATATGTGGCTCACACCAGACCATGACCCAAATTTAGTTAGGGAGTTGAAAATAATTCTCAAAAACTTTAATTTCTCAAATATTTGAGTTATTTGCAGTGTCCATATTAAGGAAACTTGATAGAAAAAAGAAATATGAGTACTGGAAGGTAAGAATTTGCCAAAATTTTCTAATATTGACAAAATAAGGTACCCTGAGTGGGGCTGTTTATTTAAATATCTTGCCAGAATCCCCCCAACAGTAAAGAGGGATACATTAATCTGTCATTATTTTATTATATTAGCCATTTAGACCATCAAAACTTCTTTCCAATTAGTTGTCTCTCTGTTAATTATTTCCATCCAAATTAACATAACAGGCAGGCAACAAAACAGATGAAGACAATGTCATCTAATGTGAGTAGTATGAGAATTTAATCAGGGTTCCTGCATGAGTTCAGACTAAGAGCCGGATGTCTGGTGTGTGGCACAAGTAATGCATGCCCACATTCATCACAACCAACACCTTCCCATCTGTTTGCCAATTCTACTGTCTCCATGGGGGGTTGGGGCATCTGATACCATCAGGAGACAAGCAGTGCCACACAATTTCATGGTTCACATGAAATTGATACCAGCTTGCGACCTCGCCCACCAGTTTGAGAACAAGTCAAATAATCTTAAATTCCTACCTCTACCACTGAATTGGGGACCAGGCCAGCGCTAACGTGTGGTCTGGTACTTCTCCTTTCAAGAAGATAAGGGTCTTACCATCTCTCAGTCTGCCTTTGTTACCATATTGTAGTTGCAGCCTCATGGGGCAGGAAAGGGATGCTAGCTCTCCCAGGTCTTAACTGCCCAGAGCTGCAACTCTGGGTCTAAGAAAATCCCTGCCAAAGTGAGCCTGGACCTTGAAGAGAAGACTATTAGCCAGCATCTCTGCTCCAATCCAGGCCAAGTTTAGCTCCATGTGCCACATGCTCAAGGTCCCAAGGCTGCCACTCGAGGGCTCCTGTTCCTTCAGTCCTATACACAGCCCTTCTCAGCTCAGTCCCACACTCATCCAGTCTCATGACAGACCTTGCTCTGATGGAATCTGAAACCATAATCTCTCTTTCCAAGTTCGTGTTTCTAACCCAGGTGCAGACTACTTTCTTTACTGTCCACCTCTTCCTCTTTCTATGGTGAATAGTTTTAAATAGTTTCATAGAGTTTTAAGAACTCAGTCTTCAAAAACTCAAAAAAGCCTGTATGTCTTCCTTAGGGACAAAAAGAATGTAGGTCTTAGATACACAAATTTATGTTTACCATTCCATGTTGGATAATTTTCATTCTTTCCTGACATGCATCTTGAGAACAGACTGGAGGTCTTCTCCTTGCAGCAGAGAGAAAAAACAAACAAGCAAAACAATATCCACACGAGTTAATTTCTAAATGAGTCATCCTGCTACAGAGATGTGAGACTGTCTAATGTTCATCTCTAAATGGGTCACTCTGCTACTGAGATAAAAGGTGTGTGACAAATCTGAGGCAGTAACGGAAGTTAAATTGTGTGGATAAAGGAGAGGCATCTAGAGATAACTCACCATGCATGAAGAAGTTGGCTAAAGATACAGACTTAAAAACAAGGCTGAAGTCAGGAGACTGGTAGTTTGGGGTAAAGTTTGGAGTGATCCGGGCCAACCTATTGGTTTTGCACCCTAGGGAAGTCAAAGTATATGTGTGTGTGTGTGTGTGTGTGTGTGTGTGCATGGGTGTATGTGTCTGTGTGTGTGTTCAGAACAAAGCAAACGAAACTGAAAAAAGATTTTACCCATCAGGCCTAAACAACTCTGACAGAGGAATAAAATGCAGAGAGATGGATAGCATTTCCCTCCAGAAGAACTAAAGCTAAGCTATGGAGACCCAGAATATCCGTGAGGGTTCAGTAATACACAGCCAGTGGTAGCAGGGACGAGAGGGGCAGAGTGAAACCAAGGGGAGCAGGCTGGTGATGAGCAGACCAATTTCTAAGGGAGCTCCAAATGCTGGTTTGGCAAAGTCAACACCTACCCGAGAAACGTCAATAATGTAAGCAAACTGGAGGCGGTAGCTTGAGCAAATCCACCCACTCAGCAGAACTCAAGAGTCTTTCCAAAGTCACACAACTGAAATCCAAGACAGAGACACCTGCTAAATAAGTCATGAAATATGTTATAGGGACTCCTAGAGACTAGAAAAGAAGGGAAACAGTAAATGTTTGAGGTCTTGGCGTGGGTTAAGGTTAAGGAGACAGCCATCCTCACATCAAACAACAAAGTAATTGTATTTGAACCCAAAAGCAGGTGAAGCCTAGTGAGGTAACATTTACATATTTAAATATCTCTAACATGGTAGAGTTTAAGCAAACTTTCATTTATTTACTTCTCCTGTGACATTTTTCCTTACAAGTTGTCAAGTAATAAATTAGCTTTCTCATTTATCCTGTGTGTGTGTGTGTGTGTGTGTGGTTGTCAGTTTCCCTGAGCTAGATTACTCCTGGCTCAACTGGCAAAAATCACTAGTTTTTGGAAGCTGCAAGCTGAGAATCCAAATCTAGAGGCACTGTATACCAAGGAACATTCATATGGGGGCACAAGCTAGATGCCTCGTGAACATTCTTTCACAATTTTCCTTCAATTCATTTTCTCAATTCCGTACCGTCATAATCATAATCCAGGCCCTAACTAACTCATTTCTCTATCCAGTGATTCTTAAACACTGCTTCCAGCCTTTTCTAACTCCATTATTTCTACCTGAAATTCCTCTAAATCTTACCATGCTTCAAGGTCCAGCTCAACTGTCACTTCCTTTCATGAAGATTTTCCACATTACTCATCCAGATACTAACTATTCCTTCCAGGAAGCCTTAGGACAGTATATTTATGTTACACAAATAGGGCTTCTTTACCCCCTTGTTTGACAGTCTGGGGGGCAGGTTTGTGGGTGGGGGGTGGGTATTATCTTATAACACTCACTAATGATTCAGAAAGTTCCTAACAAGTACCACAACTTCATATCCTCACACAGTGTTCTCTGCTTTTCTTGTCACCCTGTTTGTCACCCATCTCGGGATGCCCCTTGATGGGTGCATCAAATAATAAGGATGCCTTATTTTTATTTTTTCCTTTTTTTTAAAATTTTTTTCCAATTTATTTATTTTCAGAAAAACAGTATTCATTATGTTTTCACCACACCCAGTGCTCCATGCAAGCCGTGCCCTCTATAATACCCACCACCTGGTACCCCAACCTCCCACCTCCCCGCCACTTCAAACCCCTCAGATTGTTTTTCAGAGTCCATAGTCTCTCATGGTTCACCTCCCTTTCCAATTTCCAAAAGCACAATGTCCATAACCCTACCCCCCTTCTCCCAACCCCCCTCCCCCCAGCAACCCACAGTTTGCTTCGTGAGATTAAGAGTCACTTATGGTTTGTCTCCCTCCCTATCCCATCTTGTTTCATGGATTCTTCTCCTATATTCTTTCCTATGAGGGTGGTTCTTAATGCCTGTGTAAACTAATGTCATATATACATAAAAGTATGGGAGTTTTGAGAGGGGGCAAGATTAAGAAAAATAATTTATTTGATTTTACCAAATCATAAACTCCCTCAATCAGGAATGTATTTGACCCTTCAAAGCTCTTAAATGTTAATAATTTTTTTTCAGTTCTTTTCAATTGCTACCCCCATTATCCATAAGAAGAAAAGCCTGAAGAAAACATAAAATAGGAATAAACGATTCCTCTGTGATTCTCCTTCTTACCTAGAGTTTCCATCACTTGAATAATATTTAATGAACATCATGTTGATGACTCACAAGCAGATAATTCATCACCAACCAAACAGATCAAGTCAAAACTAGATGAGTCATGCTTTCATTTCAATGCTGCAAATTATACTATGCCTAAAAATTCTTTCAGTACCAATTAGTTAAGTGAAATAAACCATCATTGAAAGCTACAGTTTAAGGACAAATATGCATGGTCTTTCCATAGGCAGGTACAATAGGCAACAAGATAGTCCATCAGTATTTATGCATGTGAGAACTCTGTAAGGCCCTATGGCCTTGACAAATTCAATTCTGTAATTCAAGTAGACAAAAAAAAAAAATCAAATAGAGAAATTGAGCTCTCAAAAGGAAAATATATCTCATAGGCAATGGCTCTGGTATGAAACAGTTTTCATTGCTTCACTCATTTAAGTTATAAGATATTCGATCCTGAGCCTTGAAAATAAATCTAAGCTGGCCTTGCTCCAGTTTCTAGTAAGCTTCATAGAGTATGGGACATTGACTATACCAAATTGCCCTCTGGTTTCCTCATCTGAAAAATGGACATTAAAATTACCACCTGCTTCACAAAATTATTGTGAGAACTGAAATAATCCATATAAAGCTAAAACTGCCTAGGCCGGAGTTCATGCTTGACAAATGTCATATATTATTACTATGTGATAACTCTTACATTAATGCCCTTACAATGTTTATGCAATACCAAAAAAACCTGATGAAAATAAAAATATCAACTATGCATTTTATTCTAGAGACTAAACCATGAAGAACAAAAGGATAAACAAGCACGGATTTAAAAAGCTACAATGCTTTTCCAGGACTCAAATGTTTTAAATTTCGTATTTATTTATTTTGGTTTAGAACATATGAATGTACTGCAAACACCAATCATTTCTGATCTTGAAAAAGATCAGTTTGTACGCATACCAAGTAATCTTGAGTTTCAACAGTAAAATAGTGTTTGAAATTTGCACAGGGAATAAACTTTTAGCATGTTATCTCTGTTACAGATCTACGACAAATCAGGCTAATGTGGCACAGCACATTTTTAAAACAACAACTCAAAAGCTTATGATCTTGTGCTTGGTTGATTCTGCTATAAACATTAACCTTAGTTCAGTCCTTATATACTCATTTTTATAAATTTACAGATGTATGGATGATTCACTGAATTTTTTTCATTTTCTGTCTGAATATGTGGGTGTCATTTAGGGGAGTCATAACATAAAGCTCCTAAATGACTTCCTGATGAGGATAATAAGCATTTAAATAAACAATTTATATTCCTGATAGTCACACTAACACCTCTTTAAGAGAGCAAGTCAAAACATTAAAAAACAAACTTCATTTCCTCTTATTATTAATTGAAATGCTTTTCATTAATGGTGATAGAATAAATGCGTTTGCTAGTTAGCCTGCTAAGCGTCCATTATCACGTGCTGATAAGCTGCAAGAAATTGCCCTTCCAGGAGCAGTGTAACCTGAATGCTTTCCGTACTTCCATCAGCTCAGATAAGGTTCACCAAATTGTCTTTCCAACTACAGTTGTGTCACCTGAATGCAATTAACACCTTATTAAGTGTTAAGGCATTTCTACAGGTAATAAATTAGTCATGACTCAGTACCTTGCAACACTTCTTTAGTACAGTACTTGATACACTCACTGTAGGCTATGGAAAGTGCTAAAAACAAATTCTGTAGAACAATACAATTATAGGGATAATTTTATAATTGTCTTAGTGATGCTGATTACACAAGCAGTCAGAGGATAGAAGGCAATAAGTTAAAGATGTCTCTTTTTATGATTGCTGGGTTTCTTCTGGATTTAGGCAAAGTTTAATGTCAGAAAAACTGAAAGTATATTTTTGGAAATTTTTCATTAAATTTAAGTCACTAAAAACTTCCTTTATAAATGCTTCCCTGCTTTCTCCCCTACACTGAACACCTTAAGACATCAAAAATTAACTACGATCATTTTAATTAAAGAACTGCAAGATGAATGTGAAGCACGTCTTAATCCTTAATACACACAAGTAATTTTAAAACTTAAGGTTGCTTTATGGGCACCTGGGTGACTCAATGAACCCTGCATACGGTGCTCTGCTCAGTGGGGAGTCTGCTTCTCCTTCGCCCTCTGCCTCTCCCCCTTCCACCACCGCTCAGGTTCTTTCTCAAATAAATAAATAAAGCCTTAAAAAAAAAAAAAAACTTATAGCTACTTTATATATCGAAAAAATATGCCCATTTGAAAATAACCCTCCTCCATTTTTGTTCCACAAGTTAAAACCCAAAGACTAACAACTTGTTCCATGAAGAAGAATGAATGGATGAAGTATCCTTAATAAAAAAAGAAAAAAAATACAGGTAAGTAAGTTCTGCTCCCTCACAGAAAAAAATATTTTAAAATAATTTCTATTTGCATTTCTTCTGAGATTCAAATTTTCCACTTCCTTTCCCTTCCCCTGAACATTCACTATCAAAGGCTAAAAAGCAGGCACAGAACTTGTCATTTGTAACAACATCGGCTCTTCCAAGGGAACCGGAGAACTTTCCTTGGTTCAGATGATAGAAGTTATAAGATATTTGATTTCCCCACTAAATAAGAGCTCTAGTTCTACTGCTAGAGAAGTGAGTTTGCAGTAAAAATGCACATAGTAGTAAGGAATTCAAAAGTTATTTGCAAGTAAGCAACTCTTTAGAATTTGCCTGCATATATTCTTTTAAATGTAAGTGATATGATTTTTTTTTCTTTCCTTGTCAGGAAGCTAGGCACTAGTATTAAATGCCACATAAATAGCTAATTGGGTGGAATGATAAGAAGATTACATAAACCACTTCTCAGGTAGGAACCTCTGACAAGCTACAGAGAAATGTGGGTCAAATGTTTGATCACCCTTTTCTATGAAAATAAAGTTAATATTTCTTAGTGAACTCTAGATTGGCAGTTTCCCGTTTTCCCACTAAACTACAAATTATACAATGATCACAAAATCTATTAGAAGGTTACAATCACTCTAGCCCACTTCCTCATATTACAGTTGAGAAACTAAAATCTAAAGAGGTTAAATCTTGGTCAAGGTCACATAGTGAGAACCCAGATCTTATGACTTATGATGCCGGATCTGGAGCTTCTGTCACTATATTACTGGCTTTTGCCTTCCAAAAAGCCTTTGGGCACCATGTGCTAAACTTATTTCTAGGAACAGAACTTGGTAGATTAAAGCATGTTCTTATATACCCATAGTATATCCTAAATTTATATTGATTTTGCTTTGGTCCACATTAGAGTATACTGTAACAGTATAGAGTATACAGTAACAGCATAAAATACTTTTCTATATTTTGACATTTTTACCCCATATGAGCTTTTAGAATATTTCTCTCTCTCTCTCTTTTTTTTTAACAAATCTCAAGAGTAAACTAATAGATTTCTCATGAAGTTTCAGCATTATTAAAATTGTTCTTACAACTTACAATTTTAGGTCAGTTTTACCCTATGCTCTTCTTAAATGGTTTATCAGGTCCTAAAATTAACTGAAATTAATCCACAAATGCTATGTATAAGTATTTCTTTTTTCTCAAATGCAAAGCCTTCCATAAGAAATAGTTGAAGATACCTACAAAAAAAGGAAATAAAGATATTTAAATAGCAATAAAATACTAAGAAGAAAACTATTTTTTAAAAACTCTGCAACACAGTTATGGTACTTTTAATACTACACTATTTTTTCCACAAGTGCTCAAATAATGAAGTTTAAACAGTATTTTTAAAAACTGCCCATTAGTTGCAATTAGCTCAGAGCTGAGTTAAGGGATACTATCCTTCAGAACTAGTTTAATTATTCCTTTGAACCAATGGTATTTTTCCCATGTAGCCGTCATTGGTGTCGACAGGAATGATTAGTATACATAATAAATAGGTGCCTTTACATATTCTTACTTTCAGGATTGTCCTTTGAGGACAAAACTGAGATTTGATAAACTACAGAAAACCTTAAAACTGCTTTTCTTAAACATTCAAGGTAAGGTGCCTCCATTACTGCCAACAAAATATTAACCAATTCATTTATGAAAATACACACTATGGTTGAGGGCTATTTTTCTGTACAATGATCATAAGCCCCATTGTTGAAATAATTTTCTAGAAATATGGATTATGGAAATCATGATGTAGTCAAACATTTATCAAAAAAAAATACTGTGGCATTATCTAAAATAAGCACCAATGAAAAAAATCCTTAGAAGTTAGAAAACTGTTATCCAGTAAATCATGTCAGAGTTCTACCTTATTTTTCAAGCTTCCCTTAATAAATGTCTATTACTTTTATTATCCTAAATAAAGGTTTTAGAAATATTTTTTAAATGTCCCTTAAATGTCCTAAAGGCTTTGACAGAACCACAGTATTGTATGTGTCATTGCCGGAAGCTATGCTATAAATGTATGCTGAAACAGACTATATTTTCCAAAGAGGAACACAGCACTGTTTTTTAGCCTACATATTCTTTTTATTACCTGACATCCAGTGGTGACATCTAAGTCCCCTTTCTATGAATCTTTCCTGGAATTTATGAGTTCCCCTACCAGCAGAGTACGTTAAACCATAGTACATTGTAATTTTTCTAATTTCCAAGGTTAGGTCATAAATACGTCATTCATGTCCACTCTGGCTGTGTGTTTGTTTGTTTGTAGAATGTCCTTTCTTTCTGCTGCCACCATGTTATGAGGAAATCCAATCTAGCCCCCATGGAGATACCACATACTGATCCCTCATACAGGTGGTCTGGTAACAGTCCAGCTAAGGTCCCCTCAAATAGCCAACGTCAGCCATCAGACATGCCTAGAGATGGATCTATCCCCCAAATACCAAATCATCTTTCTTTGAATTTTCCCAGTTGCGGCCCCAAATTATCTTCTCTGCCCTTTCTGAAATAGTGAAACACATAATATGTGAGCAATAAAATGGTTATTGTTCCTGCACCACTAAGATCAGGTGAGTTGTTTTGCATCAATGAATATTTGGAACTTATGCCTCCTCTATATAGAAATAGTCACTTTCCACTAACAGAGAAGAAATAAGTCAATAAGGCGTCCAATGCTCAAATACCCAAGAGAGCAAATAAAAGGTTTGCAAACATCATTATGTGTTAACAAAAATAAAAGTGATATGTTTAAAAGAATAGTCAAACCATTTTGCTTTAAACACTTGGAATCAAAACTGAATTTTTAGAAGACATTTTGAGTATTTAGTAATTCCTCACTGTAAAAGTCACCAAATTTCACTATATTGTTGAAGACCTTCATTTCAGTCTCAATTATCCATAACAAAGACTACCAAAATATGAGAAAAGAGAAATGCTACCTTTCACTTTGAGAATACATATGGTAGTACATAAGAAATTACTGTGATAGAATGAAACGTGAGTTACTGAGGATTAAGTCAATTTTTAAAAGAAAAACAAAGTACTTTTGAATATAATTCAAAGCTACACTTCCCGAGTCACTAGTGAATAAAATGTGACCTTTTTAGTACTATCATAGTGAGAAATCACTATATATAATAATCTAGTACCTATCAAGTTAATATAGAACAAAGGGTCCTCTTTTGCTACAAATGTGTCATTTGACACTCTGTGATACAATCTGAGTGTTAGTTACTTGTTCCTTTGGGTGAGTAATTGTTGTCCCATCTGTACACATAAATGTCAGAAGGAGATGAGACTAATTAAGTACATCTTTGCTATAACAGAGTCATAAGCTAAAAGGTCACTAAGCCACTCATTCATATAGTGGGATACACATTTAATATAAAGACTAAGTATAGGGTGTTTAAAAATATCTAATAAAATCTTAAGTTGGGAAAACGTCTATATTGGTATCCCAAGAGATCATGTTTCAGCTGATACCTTAACAGTAAATAAGACTGTACTGGATAAAGAGACAAGTGTAAAACAAGTAGAGTTACAGCTTAAATAAAAGCTCAGAGGAGAAGAAATGCATGGTATCTGGAGTAAACTCTAGTGATTCGGTTTGTCTGGATCTTAGACTATTATTAGGAAGGGAGTGACAGCACTTGAGACTGAATAGGGAAGCAGGGCCAGGACATGATGTACTCTACACATCCTTCTGTGTTTAGGCTTTATGCTACGACGGTGAAGTGTTTTAGTTAAGAAAGTGTCTTGGTCAAACTGATCTCTATCAAGATCTCTCAGGATAGAAGCAGAAAGATCAAATAGATGACAGTTTGCATTGATCGAGGGAAAGGACATCAGTGGCCTCAAATAAAATAGACAATGGAAATGCAGAGAAATGGATTTAAAAAGTGGATTTAAAGAAGTAATGTTAAGGTAGAAACATCAATGATATTTGTTGATTTATTGGTTGCAAGTCTGTGGAAGAAATCAGAATTTGAAAATGTACCAGGGTAGCTGGCTTGATAAACGAGAATATGGTAGTCACCATCTCTGAAACAAAAAACACAGGTAGAACATTCGGTTTGGGTGGGGTTAAGGAAAGGGAAAAGTTTTTAAATATGTTGACTTTGAGATACATATGAAACATGTAGGTAGAGATATTAAGGATGTCCTTGGATCTGGAGCTCAGGAGAACAACTCATTCTCCTGAGGCTGAAATGAAGGTCTTCAACAATTAGAGTGAAATTTGGTGACTTTTACAGTGAGAAGAGCTAATTAGTTGAAGACCAATGGTTTACAGAAGGTACTTGAAACATTATGACCAAGTGAGATCATCTTCAGAGAGCATGTCAAGTGATCAAGTATGTGAAAGATCAAGTATGTAAAAACCAGTGTTATTTAAGGATAAGGTAGAAAAAAGAGAACATTCAGAAGGTGAACAGGAAGAACAATCATAAAGATAAGAGGATGTCCAAAACAGAGTGGAATCACACGACTAAAGAAATTAGAACTATTTATTAGAGAAGGATTTGTTGATATTTCAAATGCTATAGATAAATAAGGAAAATAAACACTAGAAAAGTTCCACTGAATGCCTCAAATTCCTATATGGTTGCTTCATCAACATCTTTAGGTTCCTTCTAATTTCAGAAGGAGAAGTATAACAATCATATATGCAGGGACATTTAGGATAAGTGGAGATTATATTACTATGCTCTTCAAATACACTGTATAGAAAAATTATGGTTTTTTCCCTAAATTTTCCCTAAAATTTCTCTGTAGTTACTGTCATAATAAATTTAATCTAATAGCTAAGAATTTGCTTTAAGTTTCTACTTTGAAAATAGGTAAACTAAGGCAGGAACACTTAGGCATCATCTAAGGTTTTTTAAAGTACAGGAAATGGTCTTTAAACAGGGACTCATATATTCTGATGCAGAGTCCTGTGAACCAGGCTCTAAAAAACACAGGCAAAGCAAATATCTTGTTAATTTCCTGTAGAACATTTTTATAATATCACATTATTCAGCCTTTATCATTTTTAAATAGACATAAACAATTTCAGAGTCTCATATAATTAAAAGTTTTACACTTTGTGTGTGATTCTTTAAAGCCCTCATCAGTTTGTCAATTAACAAACAAACTAAAAAGCTCATTTATTCTAGTTATGCCTGGAAGCTGATGTTCCTAATAAAAAGGCTTCTTAACATAAATAAAAGTAAATGCCTTAAAGAATTGACTTTCCTCAACTTCCAGAATTATAAACCAGTTATGGCTCTTCTTGAGAACATTCAACACTTTCTAAGTGCAAAGCAAAGAGAGAGTGAGTTAATCCCTTCTGCACTGTAATATCTCTGTGTTTAACCACACTGATCTATGTACTGTTTCAGCAGGTGGATAGCATTGGTAGACGCGCAGACCAAACTGACTCACAGCCGCCGTGGATACCTGCGATACATTGGTCAAGACTCATTCACCACATCCTGCGGAAGATAAATCCAGGGCATGGTCAGCAAAATGCACTCATACGCCGCATTTAGGCCTGAGCAACTAGAAGAGATGCATAAGAGAGGGAAAGTAGTTTTCACTGCTTAAAAGTCCAACATGTTTTATTCAAGTGAAATACATCAATGAAATAAATTCATCATTCTAACATGAGTATAAGAGAAGGTGGGTGGGTCTACTAGATAAGGCCATACCTTAGGAGAACTCTTAAAAATCTACAACCACCAACACAACAAAAATGACAAGATACAATGATTAAAGAAATTATTAATTGTTCATTATTTCAATGTTTATTTGCTGAGTTGGCTCCATATGTGAAAGTTGGATCCATATGTGAAGAAATCCATTATCTTACCCTTGAGGACTTTACTAGAATGTCATGTAGGAGAATTGAATGGCAAACGAGAATGCTGGAAAGTACCTTAGCATATCACAACATGTCAGGAGACACTGTTGGCTGTTACTCAACAATCATCACCTTTCAACCCCTTTCTCCCCCTTTTTTCCCACATATCTGCTATCCTCTCTTCCACCAGTTCAAGACAGGGAAGCCTCAGACCCAGTTCCAAAGAATAAATCCTAGTTGGTAGAAGGCAATCATCCTATACTGATTTCTCTGGCCAGGGACTGGTTTCAACATAGGCACATGATACAATTTTATGCAATTAGATAGAGGAATTCTGCCAGGGCCTTTTGGAAAATGCTTCCTTAATAATAATGATAATTACATAGGAAGACGAAGTCCCCCATTCCACTAGATGTTGTTAGATTGTGACAGGATATCTCATTCTTTTTCTTCCATTTTATGGCCATGAAGGCTTCCAGCCTATATACTAGTAAACCTACTGAAAATTGTAGGGAAAGAAAAATACACACACACACACACACACACACACACACACACACACACACACACACACACACACACACACACACACACACACACACACACACACACACACACACACACACACACACACACACACACACACACACACACACACACACACACACACACACACACACACACACACACACACACACACACACACACACACACACACACACACACACACACACACACACACACACACACACACACACACACACACACACACACACACACACACACACACACACACACACACACACACACACACACACACACACACACACACACACACACACACACACACACACACACACACACACACACACACACACACACACACACACACACACACACACACACACACACACACACACACACACACACACACACACACACACACACACACACACACACACACACACACACACACACACACACACACACACACACACACACACACACACACACACACACACACACACACACACACACACACACACACACACACACACACACACACACACACACACACACACACACACACACACACACACACACACACACACACACACACACACACACACACACACACACACACACACACACACACACACACACACACACACACACACACACACACACACACACACACACACACACCCCCCGGGTCCCAATGATGTCTTCTAGCCACTAACTTCTTCTGATGGTAGATGCAAATTGTTCATGTTGTTTAAACCACACAGGTCAGAGTTTTCTGATTATTGCTGTCCAATGCATCCTAACCAATATACATACTCTTAAAGTACACACAAGGTAATGTAGACCCTATGAATCAAAGAGGTCTGCCAGATGTCAGACAACTAGTTATATCCAGTAGTTTTAGTAGCCAATCTACTTTTATTATTTTTGGTTTTTTTAAGATTTTATTTATTTATTTGAGAGAGAGAGAGCATAAGCACAAGTGGGGCAAGGGGCAGAGGGACAAATAGACTCCCTGCTGAGCACGGAGCTGGATGCAGGGGTGATCCCAGGACCCTGAGCTCATGACCCAAGCTGAAGTCAGATGCTTGACCAATTTGAGTCACCCAGCCACTCTAGAAGCCAATCTCTTTTAAATCAATGGCCACCGCATTTGAGATGGTTACACTCCACCTATGGTAACCTGACCGTGCCACATTAAAGAAATGCCCCTCTGTTTCTGATCCATTGTTGAATATTACATAGTTACAACATACCTCCTCAAAAACACTTAACAATTACAAAGAGGGAAAAAAAAAGTAACTTTACAATGGAGAAGATTGGCAGGCACCACCTTAATCAAGAAATCAAAGAAAACATCATCAGTAATGGGACAAATCAAAATTGTGCACCGACTATAGAATGCCGTGAGAAGAACACGTTATTACTCCTGTGACATCCTTATGAAAAATACATAATCTGAATCTAAAATCACGAGGAGTTTGTTTTAAATATAGGTTTTATCATTATTCAGGGATGGTGAGGCCAACACAGCAAAAGATGATTGCCGTTAAAAGACAGTATGTTGGGGAATGTGGGTGGCTCAGTTGGTTAAGGATGGTAAGCGTCTGTCTTTGGCTCAGGTCATGACCCCAGGCTCCTGGGATCAAGCTCAGTGTCCAGTTCCCTGCTAGTGAGAAGCCTGCTTCTCCTTCTCCTCCCTGCTGGTGCGCTCTTGCTATCTCTCTCTCTCTCTCTCTCAAAAAAAAAAAAAAAAAAGAGACAATGTGTTATTCATAGTTCCTAAGAGGAGGAATCATGCCAGGATCCTGCCAGGGAAGCACCAGGGTTGGGCAGGAGACAGAAGGAGCAAGGAGAAGGCATGGACAGGTGCCTTTACTATAGTCTTTTCCAGGAAGGTAAGGCAAGGTAAGATAAACAGGTTTAGGGCTGACTGGTTGGAAAATTTTCAGTGAACTCTGGGATGGAGGGACTATCCCTAGTTGTCTTGTATCTGGCTGGCCCTGGAATGATTAGAGAAGACAACTATCGCTTCCTGGAGCGTGAGAGCAAGATAGAGGTGGTTTCTCTGTAAGAGGTGGACTCTAGTAGTAAGGGCGCTGAATAGATTGGTTTGCATATGAAAGACATGCTCTCAGAGAAAATTGCTTGCTATCTCTAAGAACTGGCCTACCCTGCCAGGGAAGTAAAAGTCAAAACGAACTTTTGGGACTTCATCAAGATCAAAAGCTTCTGCACAGCAAAGGAAACAGTCAACAAAAAAAAGAGGCAACCCATGGAATGGGAGAAGATATTTGTAAATGACATAGCAGATAAAGGGTTGGTATCCAAGATCTACAAAGAACTTCTCAAACAAATAATCAAGTCAAAGAATGGGCAGAAGTGAACAGACACTTCTCCAAAGAAGACATACAAAAGGTTAACAGACATACAAAAATTATTCAGTATCATTAGCCATCAGGAAAATTCAAATCAAAACCATATTAAGATACCACCTTACATCAATTAGAATGGCCAAAATTAACAAGAGAGTAAACTACAAGCGTTGGAGAGGATGTAGAGAAAGGGAAACCCTCTTACACTATTGGTGGGAATGCAAGTTGCTGCAACCACTTTGGAAAACAGTGTGGAGATTCCTTAAGAAATTAAAAATAGAGCTACCTTATGACCCTGCAATTGCGCTACTGGGTATTTACCCCTAAGATACAGATATAGTGAAAAGAAGGGCCACATGCACCCCAATGTTTATAGCAGCCATGTCCACAATAACTAAACTGTGGAAAGACCAGAGATGCCCTTCAAGAGACGAACAGATAAAGAGGATGGGGTCCATAAACACAATGGAATATTACTCGGCCCTCAGAAAGGATAGATACCCAACATTTGCATCAACATGGAAGGAACTGGAGGAGATTATGCCAAGTGAAATAAGTCAAGTAGAGAAAGTCAATTATTATATGGTTTCACTTTTTGTGGAGCATAAGGAATAGCATGGAGGACATTGGGAAAAGGAAGGGAAAAATGAAGGGGTGGGGGATCGGAGAGGGATATGAACTATGAGAGACTATGGACTCTAGGAATCAAACTGAGAGTTGGGGGCAGGGATGGGTTAGTACAATGATGGGTATTAAGGGGGGCACTATTGCATGGAGTGTTGGGTGTTATATCCAAATAATGAATCATGGAACACTACATCAAAAACTAACCATGTTCTGTATGGTGACTAACATAACATAATACAAAAAAAAAAAAAGAAAAGAAAAGAACTAGCCTATCTTGGGAGGGGCAGTCTTTCCCCAGTTCATGAGACACTAGAGGCCAAGTATCACCAAAAATATACAAAAAAGCAAGCAAGATAGTTAATACAGAGATTTCAGACAAACTCAAACTGAGGGTCATTAAAAAAATAATATAATAAATTGCAATCTTTAAAAATGTCAAAATCATGAAAGTCAAAAGACTTAGAAACTACCCCAGATTGAAGAAAACTAGAGACCTGACAACTAAATACAATGTGTGAAGTGAATGCTTTTGCTATAAAGGCCATTCCTGGAACAATTGATGACATCTGAATGGGCTATGAGAATTATAGTAGCAATGCATCAGTCTCTGATTTTGAAGGTTTATTATGGTTATATAGGAGAACACCCTTGTTTCTAGGAAATCAAAATCTAGTGGTTCAGGAGGTATAGGTTTTCAGCTGTACTTAGAACTTTTCAGCAAATTTTGAATTTTGTAAAATAAATAGATACAAAAATACAGGGCACCGAGGTGGCTCAGTGGGTTGAGCATCTGACTCTTGGTTTCAGCTCAGGTCATGGTCTTAGGGTCTTGGGATCAAGCGCCAAATCAGGGGGTGGGGATGCAGAGAGGGGATTGGGATTCTCTCCCTTTCTGTCTCCTCCCCTCTGGCCCTCTCCATGTGCACGTGCTCTCTCTTTCTGTCTCACTAAAACAAATAAATAAAAATCATTAAAATATTATATATACAATGAATAAGTTTTATGTTCAATGGTACAGTTGTATTTTAATAAAACTGTTAAAAAATTTAAAAATTATATATAAAACTACAACCCAAAATGGTAAAGAAATATTAAATCAGTGTATTTTAAATTCTGAAAACATTCTTATAACTCTTATGTTTAATCTTGAATTTTTTCTTACAAAACTGCAACTGTTTCAGACACATTATCACATTTGTTTCACAGCATGACTGTAGGTACTTCAATTTCCAGGGTGGAATGACAGGAAAACAAGCTAAGGGAGTTGAGATGGGGTAGATCTCAGCCAAGCAAAAATGCCAACCAAGATTCAGGCTACTCTGTCTATACACCTCAGAAATTAGGAGTCTGTGCTAGGATAAACCACTTCAAGGCCCCCCAAAAGCAGGCACAAAGTAAGGAACAAAGAATAAGCAGCAGCTGTAGACTTCAAAGACGTGGAGGAACACAGATAAGACTCCACCACTCCTCTGTCTCCATGAGATTCTTCCCTTTTCATGAAGACAGAGCCAAGCTATCTTTGATTATCCCAGCCCTATATTTTAGGGGTTGCTGACTGCCTGTGAGTATACTCTATTACTTTCCCACCAATTTTCCCACTATGTCTCCTCAGTTGGATCATAAAAGAACTGGAAAAAAGATTTGTGCCAGCAGGCTGATTTTTCCTGATTCCCAGGTATAACTGAAGAAGACCTGATTTCTCCCTAGGCTTCAATCTTTAATACACACCTATCTATGGCTTGCGTTACCCTTGGTCTTTTTTTGATAAAAATGGAAGTGATCGGGGCAAAGGAATTTTTGGTGCATCAATTAATACTACATATTAATTGTGGCATGATAACACCTCCTCCCTCACATGCATCTAACACAGCACAACCCACACCCAGTCCTGGAGACCACAACATTCATTTATTCAGTAATAATTTCCTGAGCATCTTCTACAATTCAGGCACTACACTAATCATTTAGGATATGTCAGTGAGTGAAACAGAAACAAAGCACTGCTCATTTGGGGCTTATATTTAGCAGAAAAGAAAATAAAGAAAGAACACAGTTAATAAGTAAATTAGAGCATATACTAGAAGGTAATAAATGTTACAGGAAAAATGTAGATCAGGATAAGGGAGATTAGAATTATGGGGTGTGGAATATGCAAATAGCAATCTTAAAAACCAAACTAATAACAGAAGGGAGTTTTACTTTGTCAGGAAAAAAATTATAGTCCTAATCATAGTCAATTTTAATAATAGAAAAGTTTGTTTAATCCTCAAGTCTTTATCACCAGGTCTATCAACGGGAAAATGGAACTGAGGCAAACAGCACATGCAAAGATAGCAGAGGACTAAGGAGGCTGAGGGGACTGTAGAGGAGGCAGAGGTATGGAAGGAAGACCTTGGAGGAAAAATGCCTCCATACTATCCAAGATGAACTCAGAATCATCTGATGGGTCATATGATCTGAGGGAGAAAGCACAGACATTTTTTACAACGTTCCCTAGACTCCATCAGTCTTCTTGATTGCATATTAAAAGATTTTTCTGGAAAACAGTCATGTCTTCTTTTCCTACCTTACTTATCAAGGCCACTAATGACCTCCCAGTTACCACAACCAACGGTCAACTCTCAGTCTTCACCTTATTTGACTTCTCAGTAGCACGACGTGACCATTCCCTCCCATTCAATAATGATACTCACTTGGCTTCTGAGTCATCATATTCTGTTGCCCTCCAGACAGACTCTCTGGCCACATTTCCCAGTCTCCTTTGTTGACTCTTCCATATCTTCTCAACCTTGAAATGTTATAGTAATCCAGTCCTCTATATCTATAGTTACCCCTGAAGAAATTATATCCAGACTCATGTTTTTAAATATCATCTCAATGATGATTGCTGCCAGTTTCCAATCTCCGCCTCTGAATTTAGTCTACTACTCAACAGTTCCACTTGGGATTCTAATAGACATCTCAAGTTTAACGTGTCCACAACCAGATTCTTGCTTTTTCTCAAGCACACCTATCCGCCTTTAGACTTTTCCATCATAGTAAATTGCATCTTCATTCACCTAATTGCCAAGTCTAAAAACTACAGCATCATCCCCGATACTCTTTAAGCATATTAAGAATATCCCCTTCTCAGGAACCTGGCATGTACTGATACCCCTGCTTAGAATCTCCTTCTCTCCCTCCATCTATGTAACCCATTCCTTTCCCTCGGGTCTCTGCTTAAATGCTGCCTCCTCGAAGAGTTCTTATCTAATGACCCTCCTAGAAGTAAGAGCTTCTGTCATCATGTAGACCCTTGATTTATTTTTCTTCAAATTTCCATTACTTGACAAACTATTTGTTATTTAACCATTTCTTTATCATCTATATCTTCTATTAACAAAGAAGCTACATGCAAACAGGGACTTTTGTGTAACCCTATAAGCAAGAATAGTGTCTGTCACACAGACATCCAGTGCAAATTTTTAGAATGAATGAACAAGAGAAATGATGTCATATAAAGCAGATATAGAATGTCTACAGGGCTGGGCTGGGCTTTTTACTGAAATCAGAATGGTTCCTGTGCTATCAGAAAGCAAAACCACATGGAACTTGAGGATGACTTCAACAAACACTATACACAAATCCCAATAAATTCCCACAATCCTTACGAAAGCTTCTGACTATAAATCTCTGCTTCCAAAACAGTAGCATATAGCTGCATGTGGCTATTTAAGTTTAAATTAATTAAAATTAAACAAAATTAAAAATTCAGTTTCTCAGCTACACTCAGTATTTCGAGCGCCCTATAGCTACAGGCAACCAGGGCTTACGGTATGGGCATTTTCAACATGGCAGAACCTTCTACTGAACAGTGCTGCTATAGATTAACACTTGCTTTCATCACACCTCCAGCTTGCTGTTGCTTAGATCTTTTCCTCATATACCATTTGTAAAATGTCAAAAAGTCTCTGATTTAGGTATTTTGGTGTTATATTTCTGGAGCTATCCTAATCTTTCAAGGGATCCACTTCCTTAACTGTGTGTGTATGTATATACAGAAACACAAACACACAATTTTTTCCAAAGAGGAAAAAATTTTTTTTCAATTCAGCCTTTGCCTCTGTAAATTCTATTAAAATTTTAGTTCACTGAACCGGCAAATATTTATTGAATGCATCCTATGTTAAAAACCCCATGTCTATCCCTCAAGAGATTAAGAGTATGTAAGTAACAATTAAAGATGACTACATGGCTTAGGGAAGGGAACATAAGGAGATGCTGAAGCCCGTTATACTGTATCCAGTGACCTAAACTAAAATGGTGGCTCAGGAAAAGAATCAGAGATTCTTCATAGATAGTAAAGAAACATAAAGATAAAGTCAACAAGAAAGGGGTGCCTGGGTGGCTCAGTCAGTTAAGCATCCGTCTTTGGCTCAGATTATGGTCTTAGGGTCCTGGGATCCAGCCCCATGTCAGGCTCTCTGCTCAGCACACAGTCTCCTTCTTCCTCTCAAATACATTTAAAAAAAAAAAAAGTCAACAAGACATAAGAACCGATTGGACACGGATGACATGGAGGAAAAAACATCAGCTGTAACTCTTGAGTTATGTGGGCTCCTACTACGAACACTGTACTGGCATTAGAAGCACTAAAGCTTAGGGCATTAAAGCATTACTGAGGCAAACAGGCAAACCATGTGTGAAAGGATATTTTTTAAGGGATTTAAAAATATTGTTTTTGAAACAATAACAGTAAGATAGTCAACTGAAAATATCCAGCTGGCAGCTGGACTGGAGGGCAAAAGACTTGGAAAGCATCTCTAAAAATGTGTAAGAATGAATGGAAATGCCAAAATATAAACAGCATTTTTCCTCTTCATGGGCACCAACACCTTCAGATATTTTCAGCTTATAATTTTGTCCTCCTCACCATCCCCCAGTCAATGTTTTGCCAATTTTCACTAGACCTCTGCTCCAAGCTTTCCCTGTAAATCAAACTTTCTATTCAAGCATTATGGTACCGTGTACTACAATGAATTCTCGTAATTTGTCTACTTCTTTGTACAGTCTCCTAATTACCCTGGCGAACAGAAAAGTACTTTTATACTATGGAAATATACATGCAAAGTTTGTATATTTTGGAACATAGCCCAGTTAAACTGTACTAACATAACCCATTAATGTACAGTTGTTTACATGCATCTCAGGCAGTTGAGAGTGTCTTTCAGGTTTAACGAGTACTACAAAAGCAACTGAGTTTGCAGAATAAACTCTGTCGACTGATGGTTGCTTTTGATGTTGAACCTGAGAAACAGCATTTTAAAAGAGAATTGAGAAGTAAAGTGCTCTATTTTTGCTGAAGAAAAATGATGTATACATATTTCTGTGAGGTTGCGTAGAGCAATCAAAATTACATTTCTATGTTTAATGTGTATTTCCATGTACATTTTAACATCTAATGTAATCTTTTAAGAGCCTAGCTCAATAGGACCATCATAAATCAGAATTTCACTGGCCATGGTCTACTTCAAAAGAAGCAAAACAAGACAATAATATGAATACAAACAAAAATAAATAAAACTTCAGATAATTTAGATGCTATTAAGAAGACTGCACAATTAAGGTCATTCATTGATTGTTGAATGAGTTAGTTTTATAATCAAAGTACAGAATGCCAAGGAACTACACAGAAGGGAAACTTAGCCTTGTCTAGGACATCAGGGAAGCTCCCCAGAAAGTAACTTCTCAGCTGAGTCCTGAAAGATGAGGAGGAGCCAGCTAAAAGAAGAAGGAAGAGGATCTAGGAGCAGGCAACAGATCTTATTCCCACAATTGCCCATCCTTAAGAAAAATGTAATAAAGCCATGTCTATAGCCTTTCAGAACTTTATCTGAGCCCCTTGAAAAGTAAAATCACAAGTATGAAAATGCATGGTGCTATTAAATAAAATAACATAAAATTAAAATTCTTCAAGTGATTTTAATGTGTGAGATGTATAAGGGTACAATTACCACTCCAAAAATTGGGGCACACACCTATCTTGGGTCTTTTGAAATGGCAACAACCAACTGGAGACCTTCATTTTCTACGCTTTGCCACATTTGTCAAGACTAAAACCATCCCTGAGGGATGAGAAAAAAAGATGATAAAACCACCCTTTTCCCCTACAGAAGATGTTTACAATGACTCCTAAAATTTACAAGCCCCTGCTTGAAAAATTTTATTCTAAAACTCTGGAAGGAATTGATAGATACATCCAAATATTAACAAAAGTAAACAGCAACAAGACACTACAATTTTGGTGTGATTTCAGGTGCTTTTACATGAATCAGGTTACTATACTATTGGAATCTTCCCACTGATTCTAGACCATCAAAATAGTTAAAAAGAATTTTAGAATCTAACCTACATTAGCAAATGTGACTCTGATCATTTTGTCAAAGGAAGTAGACTATCATTATTAGAAAAAGAAAACTCACTTAAATTTTGCTATATTATTATAACACTTAAAACCATTATAACTATAAAAAGAGCAAAAACATAAAATTAAGTGAAATGTAATTTTAAAATGTTAACAAGTCCCTTCTAGCTTGCAACGTAATGATAAAAATTAACACAAACAATCTTACACAGCCAAATCATTTTTTGTTTTAAGTTTTTATTTATTTATTTGACAGAGATCACAAGTAGGCAGAGAGAGAGGAGGAAGCAGGCTCCCTGCTGAGCAGAGAGCCCGATATGGGGCTTGATCCCACAACACTGGGACCATGACCCAAGCCGAAGGCAGAGGCTTTAACCCACTTAGCTACCCATGGGCTCCCATAGCCAAATCATTTTAATAAAACACTGGCTATGGGGGTGCCTGGGTGGCTCAGTGGGTTAAAGCCTCTGTCTTCAGCTCAGGTCATGATCCCAGGGTCCTGGGATCGAGCCCCACATCGGGCTCTCTGCTCAGCGGGGAGCCTGCTTCCCTCTCTCTCTCTCTGCCTGCCTCTCTGCCTACTTGTGATCTCTGTCTGTCAAATAAATAAATAAAATCTTTAAAAATAAATAAATAAAAATAAATAAAACACTGGCTATGGATTCAGAGAACTGGATTTAAATCCCTGCCCTACCTAGCTACATGACTTTGCGAAAGTTGCCTGATCTTCTCAAACTTTAGTTTTTTAATTTATAACACAAAGGAAATAATTCTAATCTGTAGTTTTTCTTTGAGAAAAGATGATAAATTGTATAAAGTACCTATACAATTTTAGACAATAAACATTAATACCTTTTCCTCTCCTTTTTCCTGAAGTGTTACACTGAATTCAATAAATAACATTAAAATCCACTACTAAAATGGGGAAATTAACATGTTAGTAAGGACCACTTTATAAACATACTTAATCCCCTCCATAACTGAATTAATCTCAATTCTTGATTAAAAATCTTATTCTTCCATAAAATATTATCTTACTTTTTAAAATTTTTTTTCTTTTCAGTGTTTCAGAATTCACTTATGTACCACACCCAGTGCTCCATGCAGTATGTGCCCTACATAATACCCACCACTAGGTTCACCTAACCCTCGACCACCACCCCCCCTCCAAAACCCTCAGTTTGTTTCTCAGAGTCCACAGTCTCTCATAGTTTGTAATTAACATCTACTTATTAGGAAACAGCTGCTAAATTGAAACAGCACTTAAAGTTTTAGTGAACATTTGAATAATGTTTCATTTTTGTTTTTTTATTCAGCATATGAAGAATGATAAGTTTTCAAAGGACAAATTTCAGGATGAGAGCAATAGAGCCACTATATTTTCCTCACATTTTTTCATAGAGCTATAATTATAAAATATACTTTCATTTACGTATATAGAAAGTCCTTCATATATTCACATAGGTTTGACTGGGCTCGGAAACTTCAAAATGGTACTTCACAAGTAATTGCTGCTGCCTTCTGTTGGTCTTCGAGTTGTTTGGGGCTACAGCTTTACTGATATCGACCAAAAGTTTATTAGCTAAAAATCTGTAGAGGATACACAATGCATACTACCAAAGGATATCAAGATAGTCTACTGAAAAAGACTCAGTGAAGATTTGCAACTTTGTCACACGTCATAAACTTCTGATTTGTTTTTCCTAGTAATTTATATTTTCATTTAGATCCAACATAGATCTCTCATATCTATAGGGTGATTTTAATATAAAAATGAGACTCCCCCAAATTACTGATATTTACAAACTTTGTAATAATTTTACAGATAATAAATTAGAGTTTAAAATGATGTGAGAAGCAAAAACAATAAAAAATTAAATTTTTTTTAATTTAAAAAAATTTAAAAAATAAAATGATGTGAGAAACAAAATAATTTGTACAAATTTGTTCCTTTTGATCACAAATTTAAAATAAGTATTTGGATAACAACTGGAGATCAGAAAAAACTATCTATAATCTGTAAGATATTAATCACGTCTAAATAATGAGCATTTATACCCCTTCTATGCCATTATGGAAGATGCTCAGAATATATTTTATTTAACTTACACAATAAAGCTACAAGATGTATTTTATAAATCAACTGAAGCTCAAAGATTAAGAAATTTTCTCAAGATCTCACAATTAGGAACTGAATTGGCAGATCTGAATCCAGGTTTTTCTACTTCTGCTAGCTCTTTTTATCTCCAAGATTAAGAGCAGACATATTTTTCAGTGTTTTGGTAAATAAGATCTTATAAATGGCCACAAAATCAAAATCACTAAAGAATATTTGTTACATATTAGAAAATTCTATGTTGTAGAGAAATCGTAACTAGATACTGAGTCCAGGAACTGGATCTAATAAAATTTTTAGGTAGTATAATACTTATTACTACTTGTGTGAATTTTAACCAGGCAATTAATGTGAGAAGAAGCCTTATTACAAACAATCTAGTTCAGTCTATCCAAATGCTACAATTCTATGACAGACACATGATTTCCTAAATATTTTTGCCCAGATTTTAACTTTTATAACCTTTAACAATTCTATAAACCATATATGCTACTAGTAAATATAGTAACAGTAAAACTAAAACTAAAATTTCTTCTCTCCAAATCTCTAGTCCCGGTCATTGAGGAAACAGCTAAGTTTCCTTTATATGTATCCAGGAAATCCATTTTCTATGATAGGTTCAGAAAGTTTTTTATTAAATTATAACATACATAGAGAACAGTGCACACTTAGTAAATAGAGAGCTGATGAATTATGATAATGTGAGCACACCCAGGTAATCATCCCCCAGATTCTGAAATGGAATATTACAGGTATCCCAGAGGCCCCCTTTATCTCCCAAACACAACTCTCTCCTTCCTCCACAGAGATAATGCTTATCCTGAATCCCGACACCACAAATCAGTTTGCCTGGATAAAGGAGATCAAACAAAATGTGTTCTGTGTCAGGCTATTTACTCTCAACATTACGTTTATAAAATTCAACCCTCCTATTCCTTGTAGCTATGGTTTATTTACTTACTTTATTACAATGAAACTTCAAATATACAGAAATATAGAAGATGTATATAAAATATACTATATCCTAATATATAAACATATCATAATTTGTTTCCATCCTACTGCTGATGGACATCTGGAAGGTTTCCAGGCTTGGGTTATTAAGTATAATGCTGCTATAAACACTTTGTTCAAGTCTTTTGATGCACCTATGTTTGAAACACTGTTGGGTATTTACACAGAGGTATAACTGCTGGATCATACCATTTGTAATGCTACTAACTTTTGGAAATAGTGCCAGTTTTCCAAGTTGTATATGTAGTCTCCCACCAACTGTGAATGTGAGATTTCCAGTTTTTCTACATTGTCTCCAATGGTATTCATGTATATTTTTTAAAAAATTAGCTCCTTTTGGTGGCTATATATATCTCATTGTGATTTTAATGTTTCTTTCTCTAATGATTAATTTTTTTTTACATTTATTGGCCCTTTGGATATTCTCTTGGGCAATATTTGTCCACATACTTTGCCCATTTAAAAAATTTTGTCTATTTGTCAATATAATAAAAATTTTAAAATGAGTAACTTTTTTATGTGAGGTTGTAATTAACCAATTACAAAATTTCTATGGAAACACAAAGAGCAAAGTATGTCAAAAGTAACCTTAAAGAAGTAGAGAATAGCTGACACTTGGGGCACCTGGGTGGCTCAGTCAGTTAAGTGTCCGACTCCTGATTTCAGCTCAGGTCATGATATCAGGGTCCTGGGATCAAGCCACATCAAGCTCCCCAATCAGCAGGGACTCTGCTCATCTCCCTCTCCCTCCCCACTACCTTCCACATTCTCTCTCTGTAATAAATAAACCTCTTTTTTAAAAAAGAGAAAGAAACTGACACTGTATACCAAGACTTATTATAAGGCCAAAGCATTTAAGACAATGTAGTATTGGTATAAGGATAAATAAATAGACCAATAGAAAAGAATAGCGAATCCAGAAGCAGCCACAGTTATATTCACCCTTGATTTATAACAGAACAAAGGAGATATATGAAAAACAATGGAGAAAGGAATGTCTTTTCAATAAATGATGCTGGGCCAACTAGCTGTCTTACTGAATACATGCTATTCTGAACTTGCCCTTGTTTCTACTGAACAACATATTTTAGCAATCTTTCCATAGCAACACTTATAAATTTAATGTATTTTTAATAGCTATATAATAGTCCCTTGTATGAATATATTGCAACAAATTCATCCATTTCCCCCTTGATTGATATTTAACTTGTTTCCATTTTTCTTCTGTGGACACTTTTATAAGTATATCTGGAGTAAAACATCCTAGAAATAGAATTCTGGATCAGAGTTTATGAATTTAAAGTTACTGACATTTCCCTCCAGAAAGGCCACTGCTATGTATGTTCTTACCAAGAGTTTATGAAAGTGCCAAGATTGTGACATAAGCAACAAATGTTCCACATTTTCCCATTTCTACTGTTCATGGCTCACAAAGGACTCCGTGAACAAATTTAATCTCACTGACCACCAATAAGTTAGAATGAACTTCTGGAGAGATTAAAGGGCTGACAGAGTAAACAGGGTGAACCACTCTATGATCTGTGTACAGAGCTGGTCTTGGGGCACACGTTATGAAAGCATGGAAACACACTATCGGAAAAGAGGGCCACAGGGCCAGTAGCCAGTCTTGGGTTGAGCAGAGAATGCTAACTCAAGAGGCAAACTGCTGACTAGAAGTAAAGTGTCCTCAATTTCTATGCTGATTAAATTACACCTAATTGCAAGAGATTGAGTAAATTGTCGTGTCATCAAGGAATTCTGTAGTACTGAATATTGTGTGGTATTTAAATAAGTGGGTCATCTGCTGGGATGCAGAAATCTCATTAAAGCTTTTCATTGGAATGGTATTTTTGTAACTGGATTGGACTTTTATTACACCCACGCAATTCGGCTAGTGCTGCCTTCCTTGAAAAAAAAGTGACTCTTTTCTCTCAAATTATACAAATTCTCCTCCCATCTTTCAAAGTTCATCTCAAACCCCACTTTCTCCCCAAAACTCCTTCCATATTGACAGAATTTTTCCTGCAAGTTAGAATTGCACTTTATCAAGGGGAGCTTTGTCGTGTTCTTCCCGTTTCATGTCTAATTGCATCACACCGAGCTTCTCGAAATTTACTGAGAGGAATGTGATGGGAATCTACCGTGCACTTTTACTGTACCAGGCACTCTAGGGTCATTTGTAAACCTCTGAAGCCATTCCCTAAGGTCTGTATTAATATTGCCATTCTTCAGATGAATAAATAGAATTCCAGAGACGTGATATGCCTTCCTTCGGGACCCACCTACTTAAGTGACACTCTTGGATTCAAACTCAAGCTAAAATTACTTTGAAGTCACTTACCACGATATCTTCCCAAAGACTGCTCTGTATGCTTTTTGTGCTGCTGAGATTGTACCTAGTTCCTGGAGGCACTGGAATCTGTGCTACCAGCAGCATCACTGCCACTAAAATGGAATCGTCAAGGGCTTCGGGAACCGGAAACGAGTGTTCCAAACCGGATCATATGACTCCGAACACCAGTCCCTTCTCTTTTTCATAAATACATACAAAATCTATCAACTTCCAGAAGATGCAATTGGTCTACAAGTGTTACATTTAATTCTGTGCATTTTTTCAGAAGTAGTAGAACACAGTGCTCAAACTACATGTTAGAGTAAAAAAGATTCTGAGTTTGAGTCCAGGATCTGCCATTCTTTTTATTTTTTATTTTTATTAACATATAAAGTATTATTAGCCCCAAAGGTACAGGTCTTGAATTGCCAGGTTTACACATTTCACAACACTCCCCAGTGTCCCTAACCCCACCCCCCTCTCCCTACCCCTCTCCCCCCAGCAACTCTCACGGATCTGCCATTCTTAAATCATCCTGATTTCAGCACACTATTTAATTTCTCTAAGCCACATATAACATTGGTAAAATAGCTTTAATCATCACCCTATCACTGGATCATTAGAAGGATTTAATGATATATAACGTCATTATATACATACATACATTCTATATACATATATTCACAATAATGATATATTACATCATTATATACAAATTCTTTAGCATATTGCTGGTCCATAGTAAATGCTTCATAAAACTATCATTTGTGCTCCTGCTCACTGGATTAACAGACAACAGGTATTTAGGCTACAAGTACACTAATAATTATGCATTAGCCCAGAAAGATTAAATCAAAGCAAAGAAGTTTAGAAAAGAGAAAAAAATTAATATCCTTTATCTTGACATCTGATACTTAGGAAGTCCAATGTTAGAGTACTAATCAGACTCTAGTTATAATTCCTGCCTGTGCAGTCAAAAATATTTATCACAGAATTCTTTTAAATTATGAGTAATGACGAACATTAGGACTCAGGTCACACACATAGACATTTTAAGAATCCTGTACATGAGCTAAAACGATAAAAACAAAAATCATCTTGTTTTCTCATTTTGCCTGCAGGAAAACAATGAAAATAAAGCTAGACAGATCTAGGGGTGCTTGGGTGGTGCAGTCGCTTGAGCAGCCCACTCTAGATTTCATCCCAGGCTGTGATCTCAGGGTCATGAGATCGAGCCCCACATCAGGCTCTGTGCTCAGGATGGAATCTGCTTGAGTTTCTCTCAGCTCTCCCTCTGCCCCTCCCACTCTTTCTCTATCTCTAAAATAAATAAATCAATTTTTTAAAAAAACTAGACAGATCTAGAATCACTAGAACTTAGGTAAAAATGGTGAACACAGGCTTTATTTCTCTTGATGAGAATGTTTTTAAAAGTCTCCAAGAAAATATATTACTTTTAAATGAGCTCTGTGCATGTGACATTATGTTGTGGATGCATTTATAACAAGAAAATACACCAATGTTTTTAAAGCTCTCTTAAACAAACTGAAAATATTTAAAAGACATAGATGCAACTGGGTCAAACTTCATTCAAAAGCTTGTATAGTTGTTTGCAAGAACCTCATTTGAATGCTGGCCTATCAAGTCAAGCACAGCTATTTTAGAAAGAAAAAAAATGGACAGCAGGAGTTAAATTTGATGTTCATTAACATGAAGGAAATTTCTTGCCCCATTTAACTAATATCTTAGCTAGTACAGTGCAACAAACAAATTTTAGCTGTTAAAATCTATTATACCTGCTTTAAATTGCATCTCCCTGTAGCCAGAGGCTCAATAGTTGGTTAAATTCAATTTGAGTTGCCAGGGGCTGTTAATGGGTAGGTTTTTCTATTTGTTCTCTTAATTGTTCTCTATCTAAATTATCACTGATGATGAAATCTTATGTGACTACATTCCCACATAATCAGAAAGTCTGAATAATTTTTCCTCTTCAGGATAATGATATGGAACTAAAAGGCCCATAAAAACCTTGAGGGACAGTTTTGTTGTTGTTGTTTGCTTTTGTTGTTGTTTTTATAATGTGCCACATTTAATTTCAAAATAAATAATTCTTCTTGGAATTCAACAACATTACAACAATTTGGAAATAATGAACAAGCAAACTGGAAATTATCATTGCTAAGCCTATAGTAGGCTCTTAATAGAAGTATAAATGAGTGCTGGTTAACTATCACAGTATATTTCTAGCATCAGGATGCCCTTCTAAATTCTTAAAAGGCAATTTTTTTCTGTCTTGAGTGCTTTTTTATAATTAATGTGTTATGTGTGTAATATGACATTGATATTTCATTCCTTAATTAATTACTGAGTTTATGATGTAACAGCCACAGTAAAACGCAAACAATGAACTGGAAAGGAAAATCTGTACCTATCTTTTCCAGCAGAGGTCTCTAGAGAGCAACTAAAGTTAGAAATAAGGGCTATATGTTCAGTAATTTACATAGAAAATTTAACTCTTCAGCTTTATATGAGCCCTTTCTTTTCACCCACGCCCCTTTCTCTTTTGATGTCTGTGCTCCTTCATCAGATAAAAGGCTGTCTAAAAAACTGATCAGAAGTAGACACAAGAGAACAGGTTAATCCCAAGTGCACCGGTGTAATGTGTCACAAAACAGACAATGTAATTATCTCAGCAGCCTGTTTAACCAGCTAATTCGGCAGCTTTGCATACCAGGGGTGAGCTCATCTGTTCACTGTATTACCAGCCAGGACGTTTTTCACCAAGATCACTACAGTTTTACAAAAGCTTATAAAAGCTTGAGGATTGAGTATTTCCTTGAATGTGGTATAACAGCTTTTTGCAATCTTTTATTTATAGGGAAGCAACAGACAAAGAGAAGAA
Source organism: Neogale vison (assembly GCF_020171115.1). Classification (NCBI taxonomy): domain Eukaryota; kingdom Metazoa; phylum Chordata; class Mammalia; order Carnivora; family Mustelidae; genus Neogale; species Neogale vison. Next base: position 23,568,880 of record NC_058093.1, read on the forward strand.
AATGCAGATCAGTATTGCACAATACCCTCCCCCCCAAATGAAATCAATGATATAAATCTCTGTATGTGCTCATTTAAAATGAAATACCCTCTCATTACTGGGAGTCTCAACAGAAACATGATTTTGATGGCAAAAATTTATAAGCCCAGTTTTGCTTTTCTTAGAAGCAAATTCATTTGCCCCAAATACATTCTGCATTTTGCTAATGCTGGTTCTATTTGAGGGGAGTCAGTGTGGGCTTTACAGTAACAATGATCTGGACTTGAATCCTGGTTGATTTTTTTTTTTTTTTTAATCTCCTGGTCTTGGGCAAGTTAACCTCACAGTTTTCCAGTCATTAAAATGTGAGTAATACCCACGTACTGCATGGTTATTGAGGGAGTTAAGTCACATGTCAGGGAAATGCCAGGCACAAAAGGATAGCTAAATAAATGGTAGCTATCTTATTACATGATATCCACACACATGTATGTATGCAAATATACAAGCATAACAGACATACACATATATATACATGTACACAACCATATGTAACCCATTATACTTATATAACTCTCAAAAAAGTTAATTCACCAAAACCTCAGGAGTGTTCATGTATTATTCCAAGACTTTTCCTTAAAATGACTATCCATCGACCCTAGCAATAACCACAACAGATGCAGGACCTATAGCAAACACTGTGCTTTGTGTGCTCAAGAATATTTGTTGAATAAAATAAGCATAACAGACCGGGGGAAGAAAAATATACTGCAGCATATATAAAATTAGTCAACAGTATTGACAATACTTTAAAGTGATGTGTTTTGCTGTTCAATATTTTCAGCAAATTAAACTTCTACATCAAAGGATAGTAAGTTCTATGTCTAACAGCTTAGATGTAGGTTATACCTTTGATGTCACATGTCTCATCATTTGACACAGTGACAGAAGAGTCAAAGTCAGAGAATAATGAAAATAGTCTTGAAGGTGAGGCAAAGATAAAGGAAGGTTCTGATTTATAGTAAAGTCTGTGGAAGTGCCTATTACTGCACTAAAGTGATGAGGAAACACAGATGGACTACACTTGAGGTGCAAAAATGCCCAAGGAAACGGGGTGGAAAAACTCCAGGGCCAGGGACAGACTTCAGAGTAAACTGACCACCACCTCCCAAAGTCTCACGACAGAGAAGTCTCTGTTCTTCAATAGCAAGTTCAAAGTCCAGAAGTATGAGGAAGTCCCTACCTTTGACTTCCACTCGATTCCCTATGCAGCTTGTTTGACACACATCCGCTGAAATAAAAATTGGGTTACGCAGCTCCCCTACTCCAAATCCTCCTGCAAATCCTATGATCTCCACATTCCAGTTTGTTTCAAACCATTTTTATTTCAAACTGCTCCACTGAGATGATATGGGCCTCACAGTCATTATTTTTTTTTAAACAGCCTGGGATATTTTTACCCACCATTGACTGTGTGTCTCTTTCCCTCAGCCTTTTGCAAGGTGTTTCCTCATTCCACTTCCCCAGGACCCTGCTCAAACGTCACCTCATTACAAAACCCATAGCTGACCACCTGTTCTACAGCACCTCCAGGCATTCTCTGTCTTTTATTGTGCTTTCTTCTTCCTATCACTTACTTTACCTTATTTCTTTGCTTATGGTTTTACTGTCTCTCATCCCATATTTGCTTAGTGATGCCAGGAATTTATTTCACTCACTGGTCAATCCCCACTGCCTAGAAAGATCCTTAGCACACAGCAGTCCCTTGGTACATATATTTGTTGAATAATTAGTGGGAAAGGAGGCTAGTAGCTGAATGTGTCTCTACCAAATTTTGTTCATTCTAGCTTCATATTGTAGAGTGATTGTGAATTCCCACATTCTAGAGCCACCATGAGTCTGTCAGCTCCTTAAATACAGTAGAGCCTAGATCTTAATTGAATTTTGACTATAATGTCTGGCACAATGTGGCACCTGAAGAAATACTTGCCTAGCAAACATAAATTTCAAAAATGAACAAAAAGATGAAATATTAAAGCTAGTGAGGTGTTTTTTAAAATTGAGAATCACAGTGTATTTCTAAAAATAATTAAACATGTCAAGATAATAGTGCTGTGATATTAAAACTGGTCCAGTAACAAATATTTTTCTGTATCAGCCATTAATAAAAAGTACCAGACACTGATTTTATCTTGTAGAACTCTCAATATACTGCTGGCAGGATCCCATTATTATCATTCCTAACTTACAGGTGGAGAAATTGAGGTGAAAAATTGTTAAGCATCTTGCCCAGAATCACACGGCTAATAAATGCTAGGATTTGAATCCTAGTCATATTAACAACTGTCTTTGGGAGTCTTTCAATATCTACTCTTCAGATTCATCTTCTGGTATTTCAAATATTATCTTCTCCAATTCCTTTTCTAATGAATACCCACTTCCTATTTCTCTCTTCTAACAATCAAGTTAATATTGCTAACTTAAGAACTTAAACACTGTAAAGCTTCAGAAAGGTTTGGATACCAAACTCTTAAAACAGTTAATAATAAGTATGTGTAGGGGCACCTGGGTGGCTCAGTGGGTTAAGCCTCTGCCTTCTGCTCAGGTCATGATCTCAGGGTCCTGGGATCGAGCCCCACATCGGGATCTTCTTCCCCCTCCTCCTCTGCCTGCCTCTCTGCCTACTTGTGATCTCTCCCTCTCTCTATCAAATAAATAAATATGATCTTTAAAAATAATATTAATAATAAGCATGTGTCCCTCCCAAAAATGGGGGCTAACAAAGGTTATCGTTGTCCTTGGGGTGGCAAAATTTAAATTTCATTAGTCTCCTAAGCCTATTTTAGAAGGAAAAAAATGTTGCTGTCTTTTCATAAAGCCTGCATTTCAAGGCACTTCTATGATTTATGAATTTCTCTCCCATAGAAAATGAGTGATATATAGCTGGAGTCTAATTCATTCCAACTCATCACATGTATTTTGTAACTCCATATCACCTTTCAAAATCAATAGGCATTTAATACTGAAGAGATGTATTTAGGTTTGAAAGAAGATAAAAATTAGATTGTGAGCTATTCCTTATATGGAATCCTGTTAACGTATTTTCATATGGTATCAGGTCAAACACCTTGTTTTTTAGACTCATTGCCCAATATTCTTCAGCTCCTGTATAATTTACTCTTACACTATGCTTGCAGGCAATATTAATTTGCACGGGTTAAAAAGGGTCGTTAGTCTATTACTAAGTATTTGCATGCTCTTTGGCAAAGATAAAGTGTTACATAAGTAGTACTCTCCTCAGAACATTTATTTTTAAAGTTTTCTTATTTTTTTCTTTTGTTATTAGATAATTTATATAGTTCTGTTCATAAAACTCATCAGTTTGAAGTGCCTTTCTTTTATTCACATATTTATTCATTTACTCAATAAATATGCATAGAGAACCTCTTTATTATAATAGGCTCTGTGCTTGCATTGGGAATAATGTAAGGGAAAAACAGACACAAAGACTGAAAGACAATGTGCAGAGGCATCTTTGAATGCCATTATAATTATAAAATTAAATTAATAGTTAACAGCTTGTTGGCAGATAATACATACAGGGCCATGTCCTGTGGTTAAGGAAATGATACAGTACTGTGAGGGTTACGTCAACTTTCTCCATTAACTATGGTACCATTTAAAATATAAATACCACATAAATATATTACCTATTTCAATATCTGAGCACATAAATTATAAATACACAGATTGTTTTAGATTTTACTAAGTTACTGAGGTATATTTTGAATTTATTTCTGTGAAATCTTTGAAAAAAGCAATTGGTCTTATCTTTTGGTCCCGGTTTAAGTGTGTTTGGGATGAAAGACAGAGGAATGGTTAATTTTTGAAGCCAAAGTCCTGGCATTCCATGCAGAAGTAACCATATGAGATGAGGAAGGGGGTCTCTGTGCTCAGGACAGCAAGTAATCCTGTTTGGTTAGAACATAACAGTAGTGAAGAACCGTGGGAGATAATGTTGAAAATGCAATATGGTAGCGGTGTTGAGAGTTGTACTTGGCAGGCCAAGGAGTTGCCAGTTCTTGTGCAGGAGAGGAACAGGAGTAGAACTGGGCTCTGAAGAGATTAATCTGACAACAAGGAAGAGAATGAATTGGGAGAGGGGACAGAGGAGAAAGAGATGTTAATGGGAGGCATAAATGTCAGACCCAGTGACCGCCTGAACTAGACGAGTGGACATAAGAACGCAGAGGTAAGGAAATGTGCTGCAGAAAGAGAATCAACAGCACTGGGAAACGGACTAGATTTGGGCCGAGAGGAATCTGCTTACAAAATAAGGCAAGCTTTTTAGAATTTGTCTTGGTAAAGTTTCTGATGACAAATCAATATAAGCGTTTTTAAGATTTCTTCAACTAAGATAATTGCCTCCATAGAAAATGTTAATATTTATCAATAGTGAAATATTAGATAATACTTATATGCTAAATATATTTATAAATATTAGTTATTTTAATAATAAACATTTATCAAGCACTTAGTAGACAGCATGTTAAAATGTACCAGATGGCACATTAAAGATGTTACATATTAAACTCATCATTACTAGTTAAAACCACAAAAAACCAACAGGGAGGTGCAGTGATTATCCACTTTTTACAAGTAAAAAAATTGAAAATTTTAAGTCGGAATTTGAACTCAGCTCCGCCAGACTCTGCAGCATGAGCACTTAGCCAAATTTATGTGAAAGAATAATCATTACTTCACCCTGAGGACCAACGAAGTTAAGAATTTGTCTTATTTACTTATCAAAATAAAATATTGAAGTCTTTTACCCAAATATGACAAATTATCTACCTACCAAGTATCCACTAGGTACTGACCTCTGTTTTAGATGCTTAGACACTGGATTCTAAGGTACCAAATTCTTACATGGTGAGCAGAAAGAAAAAAATATATAAAAATTCCAAGAATTTTTTCATTCCTATTGCTCAGCTATTTAGACACTCGTTGCTGACTGGGGAAGTAGCACAGAGAAGCACTGGAGGGAGCTAAGAAGCAAACGGATTCCACCTTTGAAGCAAGACAGGACTGCCCACTGATGACCCAAAAAAGGGCTGGTATGGAGAAGTAAGGAAGGACTAAGACTAGAGTTGGTACATGCTAAAGCTTTGCAAGAAAAGAAGAGAAATTAAGTGATTTATGCTATTTGGGAAGAAAGGAGAGGTTCAAAGGGAATATTTTAGAAAATTTTATCCAATGGTGTGCTGTGCAATCAATGCCCTCATTAATGTTCTCAAGCAACATTTAGCGAAGACACATATAACATTTCAAGACTTTGGAGGGTTGGATTTTTGTTAACTATGGGCACATCACCATGTTAACCAAAATACACTTAGAGAAAGCAGCCTCAACTTTTTATAAACATGCTGAAGTATATATGATGACTGTTCTGAGACAGGACCCCATATAATCTATTTCTAATAATCTTTAAAGTACTAAAGATTAAGAATAAATAAATTCATTTTTCTTTGTCAGTTAGACGAGATTCAAGGATATCCCTATAACAGTACTGTCATTCATTTAATTTCTGAAATCCTTTTATCTTTTTTTAAGGAGGAGGAGGCATGACTAGCTGGAAGGTAGTCAAATCTAACCCATATGGAATATGCTATAGCAATTACAATCATCTACCAAAATGCAGTTTAAATGATTAAAATAACCCACTTATGGTGGAAAGGAGTGGGGAATCCAGAGTGAAAGTGGGAAATCAGGGATTGAGAACAGGAACCCTAGAAAAAGCTCCCACTGAGAAGTAATGACCACCCACCTCTCTGTCTCCAAATTCTGTAATTCTACACTCAACCTGCCCCCAAATTCTACTACTGTGTCCATATCTAGAGATCATATAAAAAACGTTAGGTCCATAGTTCGCTAGGGAAAATCCAAAATTACTTCTCGTCCTCCTTTACCTTCATATTACAGGAACTAATTTTGGAGTTTTGTTTTGTTTTGCTTTGAATCCCATTTTCTCTGAAACCAGCTTTCTCTTCTCTGTTTGTGTCCTGTAATTACCATCACCAACGGATTCACATTCTTAAACTGGAAACTAAACTGAGATAAAGGTTTGAATAAAAGTATGTGAAACAAACACAAAAACAAAAACAAAACAACAACAACAAAAAAAAAACTCTGAAAAAGATTATCAAAAATCATATCCTGCTTGACTTTTCCTATGGATTGATCTCTAAGCATCAGGCCCATTTTTAGATTTGGATTCCTACTTCATTCCTTGAATAATTTATCCTCTTCTTCCTCTCAATTGTGAATACTATCTTTACCTTTGCCTTGACACTTGCCCATTTCTGTTCATCTATCTCTTGGCCAGTTACACCTCCCTTCTTTGAGACTACAGAACAACACCAGTCTTACTCCCTTTCTAATAACTCCATTCTCCAAACCAACCTCATCCTCAGTTCTTCAGTCATTTCACAGCGAAGTCATCAGGGAACAAAGGAAGCCCAGGCCAGAACATGAACATTAGCCCAGCAAGATGGGAGGCAAGTGTGGCAAACAGGAGCTCCTGTCGCGAGATGTTCATAGTGATCGACAGGAGCCATGGGATTCATGAATTCATTCAGGAAGAATCTTGGCTGGCATGCAAGGTTTTAGATCGAACTAAAAGTCACCAATAAGATACAGAGGTTAAATCAGCCAGCTGAAGTTCACTATGGACATAAACACAAGTTTATCATGGTGAAACAAGCCAAAGATGGTCAGAGACCAGAATAAAATAGTAAAAACAGCCTGAATGGGAAGAAACAGAAGATGTGAATGATCCCAGGGCAAGCACAGGGGACCTCCTACTCTAGTTATAAATGTCCTTCTTGGTATACAATATTGACTGCTTTGCAGAGTGAACATTTTGTTGAAAATTTTAACAGGAAGAGAGCTACTGTCTTTTATTTAACACTCATCATTAAATTTCAAAATCATCATGTATCCAAATACATTATCTATTTGCCTTATTTCCCTACTGATAGTTTCTTCCCCCAAAGCATGTAATAAGCACTTTTTGTATATAATGCCTGCTCGTTCAGAAATGATCCATAACTGAATGTAAACTGAATAGTAATTATTTACTCTATATTGCAGAAGTTCATCTAACTAATCTTTTCAAGTAATTTCTCACAAAACAAAATGTTAAATGCTATCATCTCAGAAATGGTATGCACATTGTATAACCTATTGGTGGGGTCAGGAATGGGTAGATAAGGGGGTTAAAGGAAAAGAAATCATTGACTCCAGTTCCATACAATAATCACAGTGAAGAATGCAGATTTTGTCTTCATCTTTGTCAGTACTGCTGTTGCTATGTGTACTAGATTACCTTTATTTCTTCATTCTATCCTAATGTTGACTTTTTGTGTACCACCTAAATACACAAGGGCTAATTTGAGGCTGTAGGTAAGACTTCAAGATCCCCTGAAAAATGTATCTATGAAAGCACAGCATGTCATAATTAAGACAATCTCCACAGCCCTGAAATCCTCAAAAGGCCCCAGGATTAGTTTGGTTTGGTGCCAGAATGTAGCAGGTTGAAAGCCAATAATCATCTCCCCTTTCTCCCTCCCTTCCTTCCATCTTTATTTTTCCATCCCTCCTCTGTCTTACCTATCCTTCCTCCCTCCCTCCTTCCCTCTCCTTCCTTCTTTCCTTCCCTTCTTCCTTTCCTCCCTCCTTCCTTCCTTCCCTTACTTCCTAAAGAGAAGACTACTGGCAGACCTAGTCCTGAATGTCACATTGCCACACTACCACAGGAGTTTGATGAGTTTCCATTGATTTAAGCCAGCACTCAATATAAAACAACAGATGCTGAAATGACACACGGGCACAGGACAGTAATTTTTACCCTGGCAGAATAAAAGGGGTAAGGCTAGCTTATCCTCCTTCAACAATTTAGTGCTAGCTATCTCCTTATTTTGTTTCTATTGACTTTTTTCCACTAAACAATATTTTAAAACAAGTGAAGAATATCATGGAGATCTGAAATTATAAATATATCCAAAGAAGACATACAAATGGCACAAGCAGTTGACTGAAAGGTGTTCTAGATCACTAATCATCAGGGAAATGTGAATCATAGCCATAGTGCAATATCATCTCGTGTGTTAAGATGGCTACTCTCAAAAAGATAGGAGATAACAAGAGTTGGTGAGGGCGTGGAGAAAGGGGAACCCTTGTACACTATTAATGGGAATATAAACTGGTATAGCCATTATGGAAAACAGTAGGGAGGCTCTTCAAAATGTTAAAAATAGAACTATTATATGATCTAGCACTCCACTTCTGGGTATCTATCCAAAGGAAATGAAATCAGTATCTCAAAAAAAAAAAAAAGTTATCTTCCACTCCTATGTTTACTGCAGCATTATTTACAATAGCCAAGATATGGAAATAATCAAAGTGTCTGTTAATGGATGAATGGATAAAGAAAAATGTGGTATATATACAATGGAATATTATTTGGTCATAAAAAAGGATGGAAATACTGCCATTTGTGACAAGATGGATGAGCCTGGAGTACATTATGCTAAGTGAAATAAGCCAGACATAGAAAGACAAATTCTGTAGGATTCCATGTATACATAGAATCTTAAAATGTTCACCTCTTACAACCATAGAGTAGAAGGGTGGTTTCCAGGTGTTGAGGGAAGTGAGAAATGGGGAGATATTGGTCAAAGAGCACAAACTTTCAGTTATAAAATGAATAAAATCTGGGAATCTGATGTACAGCATTGTGACTACAGTTAATAATACTGTATGTTACTCTTGAAATTTGCTAAGAGAGTGGTACATCACAAATGTTCTTACCACACACACACACAAAGATAACTATGTGAGGTGATGGGTTTGTTAATTAACTTGATTATGGTAATCATTTCACAATGTGTGTGTGTGTATTAAATCATACACTGTGCCATTATGCACCCTAAACAATTTCGAATGAATACTAATAGGTTGTTTTCTCTATCAATATTAAGTAACAAAAGTTTTTAAAAGTGGATTCAGGATTGCAAGCCTTAGAAACACTAAGACACATGGGGTGAGCTGAGGAAGAATCACCCACAAAGGTGCAGAGAAAAAATGGTCAGAGAAGCTCAGAGATAGCTATAGAGAGCTTGGTTAGGGCAGCCAGAGGATTACAGATATTTCACTAGAAGAGTATATTAAGTATGGTAGAGGGAAGATGCTCAACAAAGAAACTGAATATGAAAAGGCCTGGAACTGACCGCTGGCATTGATTAATTTCATCATAAAGTAATTTTCACAGAGTTGTAAAGGCAGAGAGGGAACATTGTACGGGAGTATGAATAGAGAGGATCGGGACTTCAGATGGAAATGGGCATTAACAACAGTCAGGAAAATGACAAGGGGGAGCCAAAAAAAGAATTCTAATGAAGCAGGGTCAAGAAAGACATTTTCAAGCCTTAAAGAAAGGAGTATTTTCACAGCCTAGATGGAAGGAGGCAACAGAAGAAAACAGATTGAAGACTTAGTTGAGAGATGAGAGTTCTAGGTCTATTTTCAATACCAGAGTTTGGGTATCACCTAGACTCTGGGACTAATTCTTTGTCCAAAGAGAATGTCACAAGCTTTAGGCTACCATTTGAGTCTGAAGTCACCCTTTCTGCTACTTTCTGGCTTTGCTACAGGTCCTACTTCCTAGGCTCAGGCTTTATCCCCTGTGAGCAAGTCCTTAACTTGCCACATTCTCCACTTTCTTCTCAGGGGTGGTTATATACTGCCTGTCCCACAGCTACTCCCCACCTCCTTCTTCCTGGTTAAGATAATTCCAATTTTGCTCAAGTTTCAAGTGACCGTATGTGTTAAGGGTGGTGAGTTCCTTCCCATCCCAAGAAGAAGAACTTTACTTAGTCAAAGTTAGTTATGTAAATTCTATTCCCCTACACAGTGATTTGTTTTCAAAAAAGGTATGTCAAAATTCTCATCTGCTAATGGTCTAGGAAGAGAAAAGTGCTGGAAGAAAGATTTCAACATTTTTTTTTTTTTACTTGACATGACTACATCTACACAGAACACCTAGCATGTGGACACATCCAGTGAACAATAAAACAACACAGGACTGCTGAACACGAAGAGGCAGAGACCCCGGGTATATCTTTCTTTAAACAAAAATATATATGTAACATATTGTATAAGAAAAGGCTATTAAAAAAGGGATTTCACTGAGGTCATATTACATATCAATTACTTTTTATGCATTATTTGATTTAATCTTTACAACAACACTGTGAGGTTCATATTTGATCCCTATTTAAAGTGGTCTGACTCAAAACCTGACATTTTTCCCATGAGGTTGGAAGTCCTGACACAGAATTCTAGTATGCATCTTTCAGTGTTATTTCTTGACTTTCCTGATACCAGTTTGCTAGACTTCAAACTTTTTTTTTTAAGATTTTATTTATTTGATACAGAGAGAGAGAGAGGTCACAAGTAGGCAAAGACGCAGCCAGAGAGAAAGAGAGAGGAGGAAGCAGGCTCCCTGCTGAGCAGAGAGCCCGATGTGGGGCTCGATCCCAGGACCCTGAGATCATGACCTGAGCCAAAGGCAGAGGCTTTAACCCCCTGAGCCTCCCAGGCACCCACAGACTTCGAACTTTTATGGATATCAAAGTTCTGCAGCAGAGCATGAGCCTATGAGTATAGTTTGAGAAATAAAACAGACTGTTGAAACTTTAGAAATGAAACAGACTGTTGAAATATTAGCTGTGCAAACTAAAACACATTACTCAGAGTCTAGATTCTGTATTATTACTTGTATAAGACAATAATACGCCTTACACCCCAAAGGTAGTGATAAATATTAAATCAGAGAAGGCCTGTATAACTATGAGCCAATACCAATTTGGTCACATAATAAGTGTGCCTTTATTCATATTAATACTTATTATTGCAAATGCAGAGTCAATTTTTAAAAATCACATCACAGAATTTTAGGACTGTAAGAGACTGCAGAGATGACATCTCCCCCATCAAGAGGAAAACTTAATTCAAAAAATAGCTCACGGCAAAATCCGTGTAAGTGACCTTTTTATGAATTTTTTAAGAGCTGAACAGAAATGAACTTAATCTCCATTATGAAACAATCATTTGGAATCAATGGCCGGTTAACCAAACATTGTAATATAGCTATGTAAAGGAGGGAAGAAGAGCACATCTGGTTAAAATTTAAGAACATGGCCATCTCCACTGCATTTTACCATGACAACTTTGTAGTGTTGTAGAATTCAAAGAACACTGAACTTGGACTCCAATGATGTTGCTGGGAGCAAGCCCCTTCTGTATTATTTATTAGGTCTGTAACTCACCATCGCTAAATCTCATCATCTTTAACTCCAAAATGGGGATGATGATTTAGCCTTTTGCTGATCTCACAATATGATTCTAAAAATCAAAGTATATGCAGAATACATGTGTACATTGAAATGTGGAATATTAATGTAAGAAAAATAAAAATTTCAGTGAACACAAATGGTGGAAACTTCAGACTCTGCCTTCTGTAACACATTCTTCAAGGTTTGTGTTTTTTTTTTCCCCCTCCCTTGGGATATTTACTTATTCCTTATTCTTAAGCATCGGCAGCTTTCTAAAACCTCACAGCACTAACACAGCACAGGGCCACGGATAGCTGTAGATTCAACCAGAGCCTTTTGATGACGGTGATCTTTGAAGGTTTCCCATGTATAGAGGTACTCTTACTTTGCTCACTACAGTTGATAGAATCAAGCTACAGGCTTAGCATGTGATAGCTGGTTTGAGTCAAAGTTGGAAATCACTCAATCAAGAAACCACTCAGTCACAATGTCTAGAAAACAAATGGATTAGAGAAGAAAAACCAAGATGACTCAGACCCAATTCTGAAAGTGTTTTTAATGGGGCATTGATTCAGCCTCTACTGAATATTTACTAAAAATAAAAAATAATATTGGCAACATTCTTTTGTGGAGTCTCTTGCAGACAGCTGTGAGATCTAAGGAACACTTGGAACACTGCATATAAAAATTCTATAAATAATAGCATCATTCTTGTCTATGATTATTTTCTCATTCTAAAAGGCCTTGCATAAAATGAGCTATTTTTCAGGAATGTCAGAAAGCTCTAGAAATTAATAAATTGGGCACCACTACTTATTAATCTATTATTGCAATTTTCAGTTAGTATGAAAGTTCAGGATCCTTTATCCCTGTAGAAAATATGCTTTATGTGCTGGTTAGAATCTCAGACTGGCCTAAAACTTGACAGCAAACTCAGTGTGACACCAAACGGGACAGAGTCGCTCAGAAAACTAAGGTATCACTAACAGCATTGACAGTGGACATTATACAAGAGACAGAACAAACCAGGAGCAAGAAAGTCACATACCACTCATGGAGGCCATATTTGAGGAGGAAGCTGTCCGAAGAAGACCAGTGAATCATACAGAAACCACAAGTTACCTCTCCCTCTCCCATCATAGGCAGGCATCCAAAAGGAATATTCTACATTCATTGATTAAACAGCTATTCACTGAAAGTTTATCAGATACTGTTTGATACTACAAAAGGAGATAACGAGTATGGAGATATTACATACTAGAGTATATATCTAGGACCACAATCATTCAGTTTTAAGGAATGTAAATGCCCCGTATTCTAGGGAAATATCAAACTGCTTTCTGAAGTTATCTACCAATTTATTATTCCACTGGCAGGACATAAACTTTCACACTGCTTTCTATCCTTTCTAATACTTACTGTAGTCAGGTATCTTGATTTTTGTCAGTCTAATGGATATAAAATTATATCTGATTATGCTCTTAACTCGCATTTTCCTGGCCATTAAGGAGACTAAGCACCTTTCTTTTCATTTATTCCTCATTTTGTTTCAAGTCAGTTCATGTTGTCTATTTTTCAATTAAGTTCCTTACTTTTCTTATTGATGTATAAGGATTTTTAAAGAAAAATATATAAATATATATTTTAGAAACTAATCTCTTATTAGTTAATTGTATTGCAAATTTTGTCTCCAGTTCACTGTTTGTTCTTTTACGTTATTTATGTACCTTATGATGAATAGCAATTCTTAAATCTTAATCTTAAATTATATTCATCAGTCTTTTCTCCTATGTTAGCATTTTTTATTGCTTGTTTCAGAAGTCTGTCCTTACTCAGAAGGCATAAGATAGTCGCCTGAATACACTTTTTAAAGTTTTAAATATTTCACATTTAAACCCTCTTTCTACCCGTAATTGATCTCTGAGTGTGTGTTCCCCCCAGTAACTTTCCAATCCATGCATTTTTAATTCTGCTACAGTCCTCCCCAAACCAAAATTGCTCTGCTTCAGGTCATAACTGTGTTATCAAATACAATGGGAAATTTCCTTTGCTTTCTGCTTTTCCCCCCCATGGTTTGCAGCACTTAAGAATCTCTAGAACACTTCCTTCTTGAATCTCTGTCTCGATTTCACTTCATCTTTCAGTTCAGATGTTAGTCTTTCCCAATTTTCCTTCTACCTCTTGATCTGATCTTTTTTGGCCTTCAGAGATTTCTCCACTTGCAGCCTAAAAAGTGGGATGACCCAGGGTTCCATCTTCAATCATTCTTCTCATCCATTTAGTCATTCTCAGTATTACCCCCCCTTGTTTAATTAGACACATATATTCTAATATCCCGCACATTCATTAAACCCATCTTGGGCCTCTATCCATACATGCTAGGCCTCCTGACTCGACTACCTCTTGGGGTTATCCCAAAGACATCTCAAAATAGTCATTTTTAAAAGAAAACTTTTCTTCCATCCCCCTACCTACAAAATATTTTCCTCTTGCTTCATTCTCTAACCTAGAAATTGATGCTACCCTCCACCTGGTTCACAATCAGAAACAGAAAGCCATCCCACACTCTTGCCTTGCCACCACTCTCCTCCATTCTCTGCATCTAGTCAATCACCTAGTTCTATGCATTCTCTCACCTACATTTCTCCCATGGCTGCCATCTCTCTCTATTTCCTCAAAACTGAGCTAAAATACAGCTCTCACCTGAAGTTATACCATCAACTGAATGAAATCATGCTGGTCCTTTTCTTACCTAACTCCTACTACCGGGTCTGCAGAAGGTTCATGCCATCCTTGCTCCTACCACCTCCAGGCTTGGAATGTTGCATCTTCATATGAAATACCTATTCCTTTGCTGTCTGTGTCTTTCTGACAGATCAACCTTATTCCTCCTTGTGGCTTTATCTAAAGATTTGTCAACATCCTTCCCATTCACTGACAATTTTTATGTCTTCTACCCACGACAAGCCCTCTCATCATGATGGGTACCATTAATATTTACATAGATGACGTAACCAAAACTTGGCTCCTCATTTCTTAATGCAACCCTTGGTAACCTCCTATTCAACTCTACCACATATCTCACCCTCACCCTATACATCCTTCCTCTGGGCAATCTTTCCTTCTCACATAGTTCTAAGTTTTTTCTATTTTATAATTCCTGCCAAAACTATCTTCGGCCAGACTCATTCTTTGAGCTCTAGATGTGCATAAGTCACTGGACATCTCCATTTGAATGTCTTCTAAGCACCATGAATTCAAAACTGAATTCACTATATGCATCGATTTTAAAAAGCTCCCTCTTGTCCTCCATTATGCCGTATCTCGGAAAAAGGTACAGCTATCTACCCAGTTGCCAAAGGAGCTATTAGTTCCTTCTATTTGTTTATTCTCCAAATTAAACACTGAGTCACCACCTCCTAAATATACCTCAAATCTCTTCTCTTACTTACATCCTTATGTCACCATCCTAGATCAAGTCACTCTACATCTTTGCTGATATAGCAACAGGCTTCCAGTGGGTTTCCCTTTCTCCATTCTTTCTTTGTTTTAACATAGTTTCACATGACAGCAAGAATCATTTTCCAAAAATGCAAATCTGTTTTCGTCCCCTATTAAAATCCCTTGGGTAACCTTAGCACTTCTTCCCTGATGTCAAATAAAGTGGGGGTGGGGAAGATGCTTTTATTTTTCTGGATCAAATACACAAAAGGAATCTGGATATCTGTATAAAACTATCTTTTACTTTAGGCTAAAGTTGTAGTTACTCAAAAGAATTACAGAGGCACTAAGGCAGGTGTAGGAATCCAGGAGCAGCCCTTCCACCCTATTCTACCACTCTCCCCAGCATCCTCCTGGCCAGCCTCAAAAATTTTAGCCTTTTTGAACTTTATGTCCTCTTTCCCCTTGAATATTTTTTATGCCATTTTCTCCTCATTCTCAGGGTCATACCTCTTTTTGTGTGAGCCGTCAGTCACTCCCATTGACTTTCCTGCTAGATAAGGATGGAGATGAGATTCAGGGAAAGAAAACCTCACAGTGATCAGCTCTCCTCAGTGGTAGGGTTCCTTGAGTGGTACCTGCAAGATAATCAGAATTTTCACATTGTGGTAGAGTTTTATCATCTTACATTATGTTAAAACAATATAACATGTATCTATCTCTTTCTATTATCTTAGAATATGCCTCACTCCTGAGAGAGGAACATAAAAGAAATATCTTGAAAAATATAGCTGTATGTTTATAATCCATTATTGTCCTTAGTATAATTATTAATGTCTGTCTATTCTGTTTCATCGTTCCCCATCCTCCTACTGATACTTGATCCTAGTAGCAAACATTGGTTCACCTTCCATATCTAGTCAGCACTCACCATTTATGCATGTACAAACATCATATCATAAGGTACCTATGACTGCCTTATTACTTTCTCTAGTCACAAGGGCATGCTTGGCTGGTGTTCAGGGCAGACCAGAAGTGCTGGGGCATTAGTATACTTAAGAACAGCCCTCAACCAACTATGAATGAGAACTGGTCGATAAATGCCCCAGTTTCCTTACCCTTTAAGTAGAACAATTTTGAGGAATGTTGTATATAGTCATTCAGAGGTCCCCACTGGGGTTAGGCCCTATTGATCCTCAGAGGTAATCTGGTTGTTCATGTATTCTGTATTGGCTTTGCTACCTTCTTAGTCTCTCTCCCTCCCTTACCTACAAAAGCTTTTTCAAACAACCTCTCACATAAACAACTTGCACTCAAATCCTTCATCTCAAGATCTGCTTTGAGAGAACCTAACCTCAGACAATGAGTACCAGAAAGAGGCCTAAAAAGCAAACTTTGGGAACTGGATTCTGCATTTGGATCATTCACCAGTGAGATGGCAATAAGAACCCTATTGCTGGTGACAAGTGAGCGGATGATAACCCCTAATGTGCTGTGGCATCACTATCGTAAGTAATTCTTAGATCTCATCATTGATGAACTGGGATTAGGTAGAGGTAGGAAGAACAAAAATGCTGTTCTTAAAGTCTGTGAAATATGTTGGCTAGTGTTAATAGCCACAGAAGCTCTAAAGGAGGAAAATGGCACTCTCAGATCAATCAACTCTCAACAGGGCTCAGGGGAAAAGCCAGAATGCCTTCATGGCAGCATTTAAAAATACTTTATCTCCAATTTCCCAGATACTGCTTTAAATCAGGCCCAAATTTGGATTGTGGTGGTGAAAGAAAGAGCTACAGAAGTGGCTGAATTCAAAGCCTCCAAAAGTCACCTATGCTAATCTCATGGAAGTAATAAAATCCTAAGATGTAAAATGTAGACATCTGAGTCAATATGCTTGAGAATTTTCAACTTCTAGATTTCTCTGGGCAGGCAAAAGTGGCTCCCTCTACTTGCTACAGGAGGGCAGGTTCCTACTACCTGAAGTCCAAGAAAAGCCATCTTCTGTCCTAAGGTAAATGACTTGTACAAGAACGCCTGAACTCCTTAAGATCTATCCATGCACCACCTTATTGTTTCTGGACCAGTAATTAGAGTCATACCTCAGCATTATGTAAGGAGGAAAGCAAGTATTCATCAAAAGAATGGGAGGCCCTAACTAATGTTCTTACTAGGAGAAGATGCCTTGGGATATACTAGGGGGTGGTAGATGTGAATTAAGGGCAGAAATATAAGTCACAGGAATATAGTAGAGTTTATTGATAAAAGGGACCTCTTCTGTATCTCTAGTTTAATATCCCGGTAAGGATGCCCAGATGGTGTTATTATTATACTAAAGTGTTGATTTGTAGCTTAGAAACAACAATGGCCTATAGTACATGAAGTAGAGATGCAGAAACAGTCTTGACAAAGTACTAAGAAGGGTCAAAGGTCATAGAGATGTTCACCTGCTAAAATGAATTTACTATACGGAATGAGAAAAAGCCCTATTTTGGGGGTAGAAATTACTAAAAAAAAAAAAGACAAAACCCGGTAGGTATCTATGCTCCCCTCTGAAGGTAGAATAGGGCAGAAACTCTCTTCATTAAAACAACAGTGAATAAGAAATGCGCTAGTAGGCAGGCTATCAGCATCATTGGAAAACACACTGGCAATTTTCCGTAAAGGAAAGGTTGATGGATGGAGATGTTGCAACGGAACTTGGCTACTGACTGTCAATGGGGATGCTAGGATTCTGTAATAGCAGAGGCCACATAGTGACAGTTACAGCAAATAGCAACAAGACCAAAATGGTAACTATGAGGCTTAACCTATAGGTATTCGAGGTGATGCCTGATATATTACTGATGTTCCTTGTGAAGATAAAGATGATCAGCCCATGGCTGTATAATTTGACCACCACCACAACAGAATTTAACTCCCTAGAAGTATGGGATTCAAAGAGCTTTCAGGTTGGTAAACATGTGGAGATATTGGGAGAATGGTATACTTAGAACATGATGGAAGTTCCCCGCCTCTTCCAATAGACTTTGTCCTATGCATCTCTTCCATTTGGGTGTTCATCCTCTTATCTTTTCTTTTCTCTTTCTTTTTTTTAATATTTATTTATTTGAGAGAAAAGACAGACAGCATGAGCAGCAGGGGCAGAGAGGAAGAGAGAACCTCAAGCAGACTTCACGTTGAGTGTGGAGCCTGACACATGGCTTGATCACAACCTGAGCCAACATCAAGAGTTGGATGCTTAACTCCACTACCCAGGCACCCCCACCTCTATCTTTTATTATTTCTTTTCATAATAATCTGGTAAAGAGAAATAAACTGTTTTCTTGAGCTCCGTGAGATGCTCTAGCAAATTAATTGAACCTAAGGAAGGAAGTCATGGGAACCTCAGATTTATAACTGATCTGTCAGAAGCACAGATGATAACCTAGACTTGCAATTGACATCTGAAGTGTGTAGGGGGAAAGTCTTGTGGGACTACTATTTTAATGGATCTGAGGAGCAGAAGAAGAAATGACATAAGTATGCACCACTGATAAGATACACATGTACCAGAGGGTGACAGACAAACCCTAAAATGATTCAAGATACTGCCATATTGGTGAGCTTTTTAGAGGTTCACTACCGGGAGGTAATTTTGGATATCTACTCAAAGTGAAAGGATAAGTTCACACATGTAGCCCCTTCTACTACTGTATTTAAGATATAGCAGATGCTGTATTTGGAACCACTGCTCCTACACATTTATATGGTCATATGGAAGTGGGAATTGGATCCTAAAAGGCCCAGATGATATAAATTAACATTAAAAAGTAGCACATACCTACCCTTCTCCTTCAGCTCACATATATGACCCAATAAAGCAATTCTTAAATCTGATAGGCCAGCTCAATATGTTGAGGTAGGCCACAAATTTACTGCTAATACACAACAGCCCAAGTCAGGGATGGCCTGAAAGACCATATAAAGGCAACTGCCATTGTACACCTATCTGATCATCAGCTTCACGTAGAAAGAAAACAAAATGCTCAGACTACTTGGGAATGAAGGGAAGAAGTTCTGGGTCATCCCACCAGACAAGCAATTTGGAATAGCAAGTGTTGACCAAGGTGAGGGGAATCTAGAACAACTGGTAGAGGATACAAATGATCTATTTCAAATTTGGCCTTGGGATTAACTGCAGCAGCAAAGACTACAGTTGTCCCAGTATCTCTTCCATTATAAGTTCCATTATTAACTGTGACCAACAACCGAAGGTCCATTGAGAGAGCAGAGAGGACTCAATACGGGACACCGTACATGAACACATTTTATTTCAAATACCTGTGACAGCATGAGAGCCCTCTCTGGCTTTAAGAGCTTGTTCAACCTACATTCTAGCCAACATAGAAGTGTTGGGGAGTTAACATCCCTAAGAACAGCCTTCAGTCAATTATAGATAGAATTTAATGAATTGGGGCGGCTGGGTGGCTCAGTGGTTTAAGTGTCTGCCTTTGGCTCAGGTCATGAACTCCACGTCTTGGGATCAAGTCCCTCATAGGTTTTCCTGCTCATAGGGAGTCTGCTTCTCCCTCCTCCTCTGCTCCATCCCTGTGCTCATGCTCTCCCTTCCTCTCTCTCTCAAATAAATAAAATCTTTAGAAAAAAAAAAGAATTTGATGAATAAATACCGTGGTTTCCTCACCCCTCAGATATCACAATTCTGAGGCATGTTCCCTGCAGTCTTCCGAGTTCCACAGTAAGATTGAGCTCCAGTGTTCAAAGAGGTAACCTGGTCATTAATGCATTCTGTACTGAGTTTCTGACCTTCCCAGTCCTCTTGCCCACTCTTTTCTGATCATCCTAATAAGCTACTTTTACTCAAACTAATGCCTCAGGATCTACTACTGAAGAATCCTACCAAAGACAATGTGAACTTTATTTCGGATCCTAAGATATTTCCTGCTCTGTTTCCTCTTTTGGTACATTGTCCGCAGCCTATAAACCTCTACCTCCCAGGTTCTCCTAGCTAAGTTTTATTTGTCTTCCCTTAGGAAGGGTGACTCTATTCCCCGGACAAATTAGATTCCAAAATATATGCTCTCATAGTTTTCCATATGTCCTTTACCATAGTTACCAGGCTTATTGTTATAATCTTTATTTTCCAATTAACTATAACTGTTAGGAAGACAAGGATGATGTTTTGTTCTTAAAAAATCCCAAATGTCTAGCACAGAGCTACTATATAGTAGGCTCTCAATAAATATTTGTTGAATGAAGCCACTTACAAAACTAAATTCATTACAATGGCTTCGCTCGATCTCAGTATAAGGTCTTGTCCTCTCTGATACCATCTCCAGCTATTTCCCCAGATGCACCGTTCACTCCCGGGAATTAAACTACCTGCAGTTCCCTACCCGTACTTAGTCATACTGCCAAGCCTGTACCCATTTGTTTCCTCTGCTATTATAGTATGCCATTCATCTCCATCTAGCTTACTTCTACCCATCCTGCAAGTCTCAGATAAAGTATAACCATCGAAGAAAATTTTCCCCAAATACCCCACTAAGATCTACAGGTCTCTACTCCTAATTCTACATTATTCTACTATAAGCATAATTCTACTATAATTCTACTATAATATTTGAGCATAACTCTACTATAATTATTCAATATACTGTAATCATTTTAAACTTATTTTTCTTGCCCCTAAACCCATAAATTGCCCAAGAAATGAATCTTTGAGTGTTTTATTTTTATATACTGCCAAGCATAGTACCTGGGGAAAAAGTAAGTGCTCAACAAATATTTTCTGGCTGAAGGTAAACATGAAGTACCATTAAGAACTAGGGATAGGGCCCCTAGGTGGCTCAGTGGGTTAAAGCCTCTGCCTTCGGCTCAGGTCGCAATCCCAGGGTCCTGGGATTGAGCCCCTCATCAGGTTCTCTGTTCAGTGGGGAGCCTGCTTCTCCCTCTCTCTCTGCCTGCCTCTCTGCCTACTTGTGATTTCTCTCTGTCAAATAAATAAATAAAATCTTAAAAAAAAAAAAAAAGAACTAGGGATATTTAGCCTAGAAAGAAGTTTTAAGGAAAGCAGGACCTCCTCTCAAGTGTATCAAGGCTATCTAAAGAAAGAATGGAGGGGCTTCACAATGGAGGGGCCTCACAGTGGAGGTGCTTTTCTCAGTGTTTTATAGCTAATTGCTCTCTGAGCTTGCAGCACAAGATACTGGGAATATTTAAAAAAAAAAAAAAGCTTCTTGGTTGCAACAACTGCTGATGTGTACAGTTCCTTATAAAATTACTAAATCCTGCTGTTGGTGGTTGTTTACAGTTTGATGGGTATCTGTACTTAATAGAAAAAGGCTTGGAATCCAGCTGCCTGGGTTCAAATACCAACTCAGCCTCTTAATAGCGGTATGACCTTGGGCAATTCAGTGCCTCAGTTTCCACATCTGTAAAATGGAGATAATAAAAGTACCTACTTCCTAGGGTGGTTGTGAGGTTTAAACATGAATGATCATATGTGAAATACTTAAAATAATATGTACCATGTATTATTTTCATTAAATCTACTAGCCCAAAGCAGGCCAATGAGTGTTAAATGTTAGAAGGCAAATTTTGATTCAATTTAAAAATGATTTTCTGACAATGTAAGTTTTCCAACAGTAGAATTAGCTGTCTTACAATAGTAAACATCATGCCACCAGAAATTAAACCATCCAGCCAAGCTACAGCAACCTATTCTGGAATGCAGTAGAGATTATTTTTAATACTAAGGTATTCTGATTCCATGGATTCCCCAGCACTACACTATGATATCAAATGCGAATTTGTACATAACGTCTTCATTAGGAACCTCAGATCCCTTATACTCCTAAACTTTCTTCCCCTTTTCAGAGATAGAAAACTAAATATTGATCCAAGGAGGCAAAAGAGCACATTATCATTAACTCTTTCTTAATTATCTCTTCCAGCTAGATAATAACCATAACTAATCAGCTGAAAAGGATACTACTAAAGCATGGCTAGAACCTTAAGAATTAGAATATAAGCAACAACTTGCTCTCTGACAACATCACTCTTTAGCTGACACCGTTCTTGGGTTTCATGGTCTAGGTAACGCATATGAGAGGATCATAATATTGCTACTCAGTCTACCACATGCCTAGATAGGGGGATTCTGGAGAAAAGCAAACTTGAAAAAGCATAAGGAAAGTTATAAATTCTCATTTACTTTGCAAGAACCTGCATGATCCCAAAGAAAAGGTGAACGACAATTCACGAAGGCCTGCCTCTAAGGTTTGGTCTGTAAACAAGCACTATTTTTCCCCCAATTTTTCATATCATCTACCACTCCCTAGCCCACTTCCCAGAATATGTATCTAACCACGGTCACATAGGAACTGTATATAGAAAGAGACTTGTATTTTTTCCCTGACAAAGTCATTACAGGAGAATGTATTCCTTGTTTCATTTTTGTTCCTTCTAGCAGTACTTTGGGTTGTATAAATCCAAAATTTAGAAAAAGAAATTGACACAGAGATTGAATTAAATCACTCAAGCAGAAAGGTCACATCGAAAGTTCTCTAATGACATTAATGCAAGAACTAGAACTCAACAATGACATTTCTAAAAAAAAATTGTAGGTTTTATTGTATTTTTCTTGACAATCCTTTAAATGCAAACCATATAGAAAACTAAAACTAAAAGAATACTTCTCTCCTAAAAGCATGGAGGCAAGCTGTAGCTCTAAAAGGACAACTTTATTAATTGTACATTTAAAAAAACTATCACCATATTCTTCTCCTTTCTGTTATGTACTAATTAAAATTTGCTCCTTAAAAAACACTATTTGGAGTTTTCCTCTGAAATTCTTAAGTGGTTAAATTCTTAAGTGGTGAAATTATAAGGTGGCTTTACCACACACCAAATCCATATAATAACCTATTTCTGGTCTTACAGACTGTCCTTTGGATATTCTTGTCATTTGTGTGTATCCTAAAGGCTGAATATGTGGGACTTGTCCTTCTAAAAAGTAAAGCAACTGGTATAACTTCCCAGAGCAATTACACATGAAAACTCTAAAACCCTCTTTGCCAGGTAGACTTTTCAATTGCTTTCTCCCTTTCTCTTCTAGGAAGCAAGGAAGGAAGGGCATTGAAGGAAGGAAGGAAGGAAGGTCATTAAAGGAAGGATGGATGGGAGAAAGGAAGGAAGGAAGGAAGGAAGGAAGGGGAAAGAAGGAAGAAAGAAAAAGGAAGGATACTCTTTGTACCTAAGTAAATAAAGGACAAAATAATCATAGTTGACAGAAATGTCCTTCATATTAACTTAATACATACTGTATAAAAATCTTTTGATGAACACTAATTCAGTGAGCATATAAGTATCTTTTTTCCCAGTTCTAATCTTTTGAGTTTATTTTATAATCTTTATAAATATTTTCACCTCAACCCTTTCTCAAATCTTTCACTTCCTATGCCATATGAAAATAAAAGGGCATGGAAGTCTTAGCTTATAGTAATTCCAAATTAAGGCCACTAGTAGACCAGTTCTCAAATTTTATTTAGTCTTTGTACCAGGAACATTTGTCCTGGTGAGCCCACTATCAGGGGCATGCATGTCAGCTTCTCTAGGTCATTATCCTAACTACCCATTATCTCTTGTATTCCATTAAATATCCCAGAGAAACAGGTATTGAAAGTATGAAAGGACATCTGAAGTCTGCCTATGGCAAATCACAGCTCAGTGTTGTGTGTGTGTTTTTAAACAGAGAATGTAGTGTCTGTAAGAAATTTTTGGTATCTGATGAGAATTTAAAGAATGCCAGGAGTTTGGGGGCAGTGTCTACATTACAAGGACAGTATTTATACTCATTCTATCTCCCCCAAAACTTCAAAAATCAAGAACTCGTCCTATTTCTGAGTTAGTTATTTGATGTGTCTATGATACTGGACTAAATTGTGATTCCTGGTCTCCACAATCTGTCTTCATATAGAGCACAAAACTTTCGGGGTGCCTGGGTGGCTCAGTGGGTTAAGCCGCTGCCTTCGGCTCAGGTCATGATCTCAGGGTCCTGGGATCTAGTCCTGCATCGGGCTCTCTGCTCAGCAGGGAGCCTGCTTCCTCCTCTCTCTCTCTGCCTGCCTCTCTGCCTGCTTATGATCTCTCTCTGTCAAATAAATAGATAAAATCTTTAAAAAAAAAAAAAAAAACTTTGCCTTCATCTCCTCATTTCCCTTTCATGTCTTACACGGTAGATGGTTAATGGTCTCAAGTTTCTCCTATCCCAATAAGCACACCTCTTTGTTATATGCCTTTACTGCTTCTCCCATGCAAAGGGAGTTTCTCTTTCTATGCCTTTGAATATGACCTTACCTGGACTTACTTTCATGGAGAATGCCAGAAGTGATTAAGTAAATTTAGGTATCTAGATCTCAAGAGGTCTGCATCTCCTGCCTTTGCCCTCTTGGGATATTGCTCTAAAACTTCCAGGTAAGGAAGCCAATCTAATCTACTGAAGAAATAGAGGTTCCAGCTGAACCTTTAGCGGGATGCAGCAAGACATCTTTTCCCCACCTTACAAAGGTCGTGGTGGGGTAAACCAGGAAGGAAGGGGTAAACCATCATGACTAGTATTTAGTGACAATTTTGTGATTTGTTTATTCTATCTACCTAGAAACTGCCTCAAACTAAAAAAAAAAAAAAAAAAAAAAAAAAAAACACCAAGGATTTTGTAAGCACTGAAGTGCTGTTTTGTTATAGTTGACTCGAACAAGAAAGATAACGATGTGGTCTAGTGGTTTCCACATGTATTTGAATGTCAGCAACTCTGAGTTGTAATCTCATCCAACTGTCTTTCTGGCTGACTCCGATTACTTAAGAAAAATTACCCAACTTCTCACTGTCTCATTTTTCCTACCTGTAAAATGGAAGAAATTGCCCTTACCTTACAGAATTTTTTTAGAAGTAACTGTTGTTTCATACTGTGATGATCCTCAAGACACACACACATATACACTGAGACATTCATTTTTTTACATATATTTTTTTGACACCCACTTTTTTTTTATTTTTTTAAATATCTTAGAGAAAAATTAAGATGGGAGCAATGAGGTTTATGATTTTTCTTTTCCCATTTTACAGCACCTCACTCCCAATTCAGCAGCATGGAGAATCTTTCATTTGTTGTCAGCTCCCGTGCTGGGCAGTGATTCAAATTCCAGAGGTTAGTGGCAGCATCTTAGAGAGATTCTCAGATTTTCAAAGCTCCATTTTCTTTTAATTAGCTCCCTCTCTGCCTCAGGCAACAAGTTCAGGGAATCAATAGGTTACACTGACTGCAGACTTTGTAGGTATCAGGAGCTACAGTATGTTGGGACTTGTCAGACCCGGATTCAGGTTTCAGGAGGTTAGCATCACTGGTCCAAGAGCACGGAGAGATTTCAAACAGAAGCAGCTCACCAGCTTCACAGAGACTGCCTGCCCACCATTCCCAGGCAGGGACTGTCATTACTTCCAACTACACTTGGCCTTGAACAAGTCACCGAAGCTCCAGGGCTTGCCCTAGAGGCCTGCAGACCTCGCCTGACACTTGCTAAGAGTTAACATCGCACTTGAGAGAAGCTGAAAGCCTGAATTCAACTGAGGTTTCCAACTCTGCACACTATGTGTCCGCCACTCTTATTATTTCTCCTGCCATAAGTCTTTCTCCATACCCAGAAGACATTTTGAGTAACCCTGGCTATATTCCTACTCTGTTCAAATTCTTAATTTCTGGTATTACTATTTTTCACTTATTGTAAACATGAGCTGCACAGAGGCTGACAACAGCTTTGCTAAGTGAGGCTCAGTGGATTTGATTCTAGGGTTCAAACCTCTACTCGACAGTTCCTTTTGCTCTAGGTGTTGCAATAATTGTTCTGGCACAGACATACAAAGTCAAGGGCAAAACATTTGGGATTCTTTGTGAGCATTCATTATTTATGCTGGAAATGGAACTCCAAAATTCCTTTCAAAAAAATCAGATTAAGTGACATGAAAAAAATAAAAAAGACAAAGCCTTAGTAATAAATCAGTCAGTAGCCAGTATTAAGTGACAGTAAATACCATTAGGACTTGTTGTGTTTGAAGCTGGAAGCAGTGTGATCCTGAGTGTTTATCTAAAAGAATCACAAGGTATCTGAAAAGTTGAGAAACAGGTAAACTAATTTTTAAATTATATGTTAGTTATATTTCTTAAAATAATGCTTAAAATATTTAAGGGTACAATACCTCTAAATTTCAAGCAATAGTGAAATTTCTAATCTGGAAAACTGCAATGGACATACACCCAAATGTCCAAAATGTCTGGAAATACAGGCAAAGTACTGTACTTAATGGTTTGTTTTGATTTGCTTCTTTTTTTTTTTTTCCTTTTAGATTAACACTTGAACTCACTGCTTTAATTTTCAAAATGCTTCACTTGAAAATATGTCTGGAGGTTGAAGAAAAACATTGAATCCATTATATGAAAATGTGACAAACATACTGCGTAACAATGACTTTTTCAGATTCCTTGTATAATGATAAAAGATCCAGTGTTGTTCATGCAAAAAAAAAAAAAAGAAAAGAAAAGAAAGGGCTTAACTAGAATCAATTGATTAATTTAAGAAAGCTGGAGAAAGCTGAGTGTGGAGACAAGCAGGGGAAACGACCATAAAGAGATAAACAGGAAGCAAGACAGTTAAGTTACTATAGAGCATGAGACTCTTGCTCTCAGGGTTGTGAGTTCGAGCCCCCTGTTGGGTGTAGAGATTACTTAAAAATAAAATCTTGAAAAATAAATTACTGTATGGAGCCCAAGAGATAAGTTTGGGGATAGGGAATCTGTTCATTCTATGGGTAGAGTGGGCCTGGGCATTTTATAAGGTCTCACCAGGTCTGAGACAAACATCCTTTTAGGCTAACCACCTCCCTTTGCTTTAAATTCTTGCTCTCGGGGACACCTTCACGACTGCTAATTCCCGCTTTCCATCTATCTCAAGCCTGGGAAAGGGAGTACTTTGGTTCCAATTTGGGCTTGAGGAACAAAAAGAATTTACGTCTCAGCCCTTGTTCTGGTTTCAACTTTCCTTCCTAAGATATGTGAGAGCAAAGTAATCACAGCTGATATTTGGAATGTTAAAGCAGAGTCCCATTAATTGCAAGGCAGAGATCAAAATACTAAACATGTAAATCCTCCTCTACCTTTCTTCCCCTCAGCCATACACATTAGGCACTTTTTAAACTTTGGGACGAGGAGAAAATGAGCCAGCAATGTCCACGCTCGGTCTTGGATATAAGCAAAGTTAGCTACACCAAGCAAAATGGCTCTCCCGCCCTTTTTGGCCACCAGACAGCTGTTGCTGAACCCTGACAGCTTTTCGATGGAGAGTTAACATATAAAACCCATGGCAGGTCTGACCCTGAGGTCTCTGTAATGGTGGAGAGATGCCAGCCAAGAAGGTCTCACTTAGCTGCCTGACAGGGGTCTGTAGTCTCTACTTCCTGAGAGCAAATATGAAGGATGGGTCAGCCATATTGAGATATCCTCTGACCCTTTACTTTTGAACTACTGTTACTTTCTTCACATTAATCCAACAAATCCCTTGATATTTATTTCCCCCCAATACCTGGCATAAATATTCAAAGCAATAAGGCATACCTACCCAGATGATAAGCACTTGCTAAAGTCATTCTATCTTATATGTGGAGAGCAAATCAAGCAGACCTGTCAATGTAAGTGACCAATTCATTTCAATTGATTATAAAGGATATCAGACACCATTCTGTTATGGATTTAGTTACGGCATCACTCCACAGTACTTTCTGAGGGTACTTCTGAACTAGGTTCTGGATCTGCGAAACTGATGATTAGATTCTATGACCTGATTAAATCACATATGCGCATACTCTTTTTTTTTTCTTTTGATGTCTGAAATTTCGGGTACACTTGTGGAGATTTTATCTTTACAGAGTTATATATCTATGCGCACTTTTAGCGTAAGATTTAGACCAAACCCCAAAAAGGATAAAGGCATCATTCAAATTCCATGTGTTTCCAAAGAAATCAAAAGAAATTAAAAATTTTAAGTAAATAAGTACATTTAAAGGAGACCTTGCTTTAACATCTGGCACCTTGTAGCTTTTTTTTTTTTTTTCTGGGCACTTTTCTATCTTATTTACTTCATTTTCTCTTAAATTAGTAGGTGAATTTGACCGACCTGGAGAGGCTCTAAGAGCAGTGTCAAGGGCCAAAGACTGAACAAGCTTTCCTACATCACCCCTGTGTCTCAACAGGGTTGTACCAAATGTCTAATTTTAGTATTTGGCTCAACACCAAACACCTGGAAATGGCATTCGGCCAGAGATGAGCACAAAGCTAAACAGCGGGTGACAAGTGCATCTGTCTCCTCTTATTTTCCCCTTCTCAGCTATTAGGTAAATAAGATAGTTATTAGGTAAATAAGGTAGTTATTAAATGATGACTTCTGCAAAGCCTACAATTTTAGTTTTCACATTTCATCTTACCAACATTTACAAGCTCCTCAGCAAGAAACTGGTAATATCTGTTAGGAAAACCAGTTTGACTTCCTACTTAATACTATCTCTGAGGATGAATTTCAACACATCTTCTCCTCAGACTAGAAGGTACACAAGAAGCATGTCAGGTGTCGCGCATTTGTTGAAATGGAAAATTCAAAAGTGATGAGCTTTCAATTGCTGGTTTCCTCGCGAGCATGTTCCTCGGCCCCTCCACACATGTCCATGTCAGAGCACTCAGGACTCCTGACTCCATTTCTTCACCCACAGAAACCACATTTCCTCTCACTCCTTCTCACTTCACCAATCCACAAACCCTTTAACTACCCCTGAAATATGGAGATATTTCCCGACATCTCCACAAATATAACAGAAAGCTTTTGTGGTCTCATGTAACCAAACTTCTAACCATATGCACGCCTCGTGTGACCAAGAAAATCACTCATCTCTCTGGAGTGTCCAGTTCAGGATTCTCTGTAATAGACCACAGTACATGGAATTTGAAGACTAAATGCTGGTGCAAGGATTTCAGGGGAAGCAGGCACATACACAAAAGCAATGAAAGCAACGCCAAATTTTATTTAGTGCTTTATCTTTTCAAGTATACAGCTTGTTTACTCATTTTTAAAGACTCTAAATTTTGCTAGCTCTCTGGAGGGAACATGTGGCTATTTCCTTTTGGTCTCAGAAGAGTTCTGCATAAACATGATTTAAAACAAAATTTAGTAATGTAATTATGAGTTCATAAACCATATATATTCTTAATGAATCCTACATAAATACATGAAGTAGCAATAAGCAGTTTTATCCCTGATTATTATTAATAACGTGCAGTTTGAAAGTACTTTTGCATATTTTATTAATACCTCCTATGCACCTTCTTGATCTCACCTGTCCTACTCCAGACACCAAACTGGTCACCTGGTCTGTGAAGGATCTGGTCAGAGTCCCAAAGATGTATGTAGACAGCACTTTGCTTCAGAACCCCATCTCTTGCTTCCCACTTGGGGCTTTCCTGTTGACACCTCAAGCTGGGGACAGGGAATGGAACTACTGTTTACTCAGACATTTACAACCTGGAGTAGGGGGAAAGTAACACCCTGCATTAGCTTCCTGGGTCAGAGTGGGTGCCTTCAACAGTGGAAATGTATTTTCTCACAGTTCTAGAGGCTGGAGGTCTGAGATTAAGGTGTGGGTGGATCTGGTTTTTTCTGAGGCCTCTTTCCTTGGCTTCCAGAGAGCTGCCTTCTCACTGTGTCCTCACATGGTCTTTCCACTGTGCACACTCACCCCTGGTGTATCTCTGTCCAAACTTCATCTTCTCATAAGCACACAGATCAGACTGGATTAGAGCCCACTCTAAGGGCCTCACTGCAACTCAATTACCTTTTCGAAGGCCCCATCTCCAAGCACACTCATTGTCACAGGTCCTGGGGGTTAGACCCTCAACATATAAATCTGGGGGGAAAACAAAATTCAGCCTATAATATACCCCCTGGGAGACCAATGATGAATTAATTCTTCTCTCATTCTTCCCCCAGACAGATGGTCCTGATTCACATTTCATGTCAAGGTTCTCAAATAGTACTTGGTGACCAAGCAAGCAGGTGCTTCTATCAATGGCCCACCAGCAACTAATCCTTGTGTTGACTCTACCTCCTCTTTGGCCTGGGTTTCCCTGTCCCTCAGTCCTTCCGGTTCCCAGGATCACAAATTCCAAAACATTTGGACTCAGGCTCCTCAGCTCCTGGGGAGCAAAGGCTAAGACACATAACAACAACAACAGCCAATTACGTCTTCTTCTTATTGCTTCACAAATAAAGAAACAGGAGAGTCAGAGAAGATAAATGACTTGCCAAGGGTCACACAGATAGCAAGCTCCAAAGTCAGAACTCTGATTCAAATCTTTCGCTACCCAATCCTGCATTACTTCTCTGGTGTCATAATATCTCCTAGCAATATCTATGCATAATCAGATAAAATTTGAGCCATTTTCCCTACCAATTTTTAAAACTGTTGAAATGGACTAGAGATAAGAGTGCATAATCCATCTCCCTATTTGTTGAATGTTATTCTTTACCTCTTTCCCCAAACCTAGAGTTTGATATTTCAATGCTTACCTGTATCTGAAATTATTCTTTTTTTTCAATAAAAATGATATAAATTACAATCTTTATTGGTAGTATCACAAACTATATTTTTCCAAGCAAACCACATCTCACAGTCAAATTAGGGAGGCTCTTATATCTTAATCAAAGCTTAACAGTTTAATCGTTCATTAAACATGAGAGTAATTTAGTGTCCTACTATGCAATCATTATTGTTTCCTGAAAATCTGATGTGATGAGGTACAATAATGCATACTGAAATATTGCCTGTGGAAGGTTATTTATTATTTCTTCTAGCTAAAAACATTCATAACTGAAATTTATTGGTCCATACTCCCTTCATTATAAATATTTTATGTTCTGCCTCAGGGATCCATGTCTTAGCATTTAAATGTCTCAATCTTGTGTCAG
The DNA here is from genome assembly GCF_020171115.1 of Neogale vison. NCBI lineage: Eukaryota > Metazoa > Chordata > Mammalia > Carnivora > Mustelidae > Neogale > Neogale vison. The sequence goes on from NC_058093.1 coordinate 23,599,757, forward strand.
TAACAGGAAGAACAAGCTCACTGGGTGGAATTTTTGCCCTTTACTTCAGAATGTTACAATAATAATAGGCTATAAATATGTTATAATTATGCCTTTGATCACTGCTGTAGTTTTCTAGTCTGAATGAATTAAATTCAAAACTAAAGCTGAGCTGCTCAACAAAAATGCCAGTGGTTCTCTTAAACTAAGATTTTACCAAAAGCCCTATTAATACAATGAAAATATTTAGAGTGGCAGGACAGGAAACCATTTTTCCTATTACTCCTACCTGAATGAGAACTAGCTCTAGTGCTTATCACCACCTTTACGCATCAATAGGTGTTTGCATTTATTTAAAGCTTTATGTTGTTAGGTGATCCCAATCACAACAACCTCTGAAGTACTAAGCACTTTAAAAAAAAAAAAAAAAACCTCCATTGTTCAAATGAGAATACTGAGATTCAGGTAAGTAGATATGTGTAATTTTCTTCTTTGATTTTTGAAATTTTAATCATGACATACAGAAAAACTGCACAACACTGTGAATCTTACCTCTGTTTTCTGCAAAGGTGGGTGGTGAGGGTGGAGGGGGCACGTCTGAGAGGAGAGGACACGTGCAGGTGACAAAACAGCAAATGACAGGTAATCCTGTTTGGGGGACTTGGGATGTGGGACAGAAGGCATACTCTGCATCACTTAAATTCTCCCAGATCTATCTCCCTGCATAAAGCCTGCAGAACAGATTACTGGTAGGTTAACTGGGAAGGAGCTAGAATTGCTCTGGCTTTCCCGGAAGTCCCAGGCAGCTATGGGACCAACAGCTGCCCTTACTGATAGAAGGCTTGCTACCTCACATTTGTTAATATCATTATCATATCACACTTGTTAACTGGAGGACCTTTCCAAGATCTTTATTTCCCTTGTTCTCTTCCAAATAAATTCCAGACATAAACTTTTGAGATCCACCTAACACATGAGAGCACATAGAAGGAAGAAAAACTGAATTTCGTCTCAGAGATGATTGAAAAGAAAATTGTACCCTAGTGTTAAATTATTAAATGATCCAGACAGGAAATACATGAAGAAAAAACTATCCCCTCTTAGTATATATAAACAGGAGACAGGGAAAATTCCAGAAGAAGTATCCTGTAATTTGAAGAAAGGTGATTTTTGACAGTTTGGATCCAGGGTTTCTTGGGCACTGAATATTTCTTTATAATCCTGTGAGTCTACATGTCCTCAAATATATTCCTTGAGACAATGGTTCCTCTAGATGTAAATAAGTTTACACAAAAAGGGTATGCTGTGATCCCAGTGTCAAATGCCGATTCCCTGAAACACTGTGTTGACAAAGCAAGGTTGTGTTTCTTGCTTACTGGGGTAAGAAAAACAGCTATTTCGACAGTCTATGGAGCATCTCAAAGTGGGGAGAACAAAGTGGAGATATTTATAAGATCTGGGGGATCTGGTTAAAGTGAGGGGTCTGACTAGGATTGCAGAAGGTTCATGATATAATAGGACTGGTTAACACAGCATGGATTTGGTTTCAAAGACAATCTTGAAGAGTAAGCTCTCCTTTGATGCTATATTATCCTGAGAAAGGGTATTTACTCTGATGAGGATAAATGGAGTATTTTGACAAATGGATTTTCTGGAAGTTCTGAAAATGAACAACAAAGTTATTTGCAACTTTAACTTACAGCCCAAGTTTCCTAAAGAGTAAAACCATTTAATGAAAATGGTCATAGTACAGTCCTGTTAGAGTATAGACAATAAACTTAGATATAAGTGGTTTGGGTTCTCAACATAAATTTGGGAATCCCCGGGTTAAGCAAAGTTAAGCAAATATATTTATAGTGGTACTTTTCAGGTTCTTTATTATGTGAATGCACATGTAAGCTTCAAGGAAGGAGTATATGATAAACATTTTTATTTTATTCTGAAAACAAAATCTGCCAGGATGAGTATCTCATGAATTACAGTTGCAGAAAGAGTGACCAAGACTTCGGGGTAGTCATTTAAAAAATGCAAATATAAAACTGAAATAGAGGGTAATAATAAATAATCTCAATGTGGCATGTCCCCTCACACAGGCATGAATGACTTAAGCAACCAATACAAAGGCACCCAGAGCTGAAATCTGTTCCTGAGTTAAGCACAACCAGAATGCATTCAGTGATTGAAATGAGGGCTCACAGCCCCACTGACTTGAAGAAGAAAGTGAAGCAGATGACACACAAAAAGGGGAATCTTTCCAGTGAAAATATATTGCTTAGCTAATAAAATGAGTCATGGATCTTTGTTGTGTCTTCAATTTAGCCTACAGTGTCAATACAGAATTGTTACATAGAGATAACGCTCTTATTAGATGCTACTCTTCTAGGAGGTGAGAAACACAACAAGTAAACAACACTTAAAATAGCATTTTATCTTCAAGTACACATAATTTAAACGGTCACACAAGAGCTTTGGTATTTTCTAGCAATCCACAGAAATGTCTAGCTACTACCAATAACGGGACATCTACTTACTCTGAGATTGTTAAGTACCACAACAAGATGACATTCTTCAACAGAGAGAGAAAGGAGTCAATCAGTCACTGTCTTTACATGAGCATTTCCACCTTTTGAAACAAACAACTAAATGGGGACTTTGGAGAAACAGTAGAGGGAGTAAAGCAAATTTAAAATATTGGCTAAAAAAAATATTAAGCTGATTAAATATTAACTTGGGGGGGAAAATAAAAAGATAGGCTTGATATTTTTATGCCAGGAAATACTGACTCAATTCCAGGAGATAGTAAGAGGATTCCAGGAGTTCACATAAATGTAATTCTAACCGTGCAATTGCAAATGAAGCCACAATAGAAAGTCCAGATATTCTATAGAAACCAATGTGGCTGCTGAGCTCAAATTCTGAAGGGATATATATATATCTATATATATCCCAAACATCACTGGCCCATCTCATGGCTGGTCTGAGCGTGGTGATGTATGCAATCCTACAACAGCCTACAAATCATGGAAAAGTACTGCAGATCTTTACAGAAGTCTCATAAGACACGCTCTATGAAAATTACATACACCTTCTCTTTACTCTTCATCCATTTTTATGGCAGGTGATTCCTTAATACTAGCCATCTTTCTGGATTCTTCCCTTTAACTGTTCCCTAAAACTCTTCCACTTTTTAGTCCAAACTGAATGCCTACAACCCCTTCTTTCTCTAGGGCTTTTTCTGTTAAAAATAAATTTGGTCTTTCTTTGTTCTAAGGGCCCAAATCAAAATGTCAAAAGCCCACCCCTAAACATGCACAAATAATTAACAAATTCTTCCTTCTTAGAGCTACAGGGGAGTGGAAGCTGACCAAAGTCTCTAAACTTGTCTCTTTTTTTTTAGATTTTATTTCATTTATTTGACAGAGAGATACAGCGAGTGAGAAAACACAAGCAGGGGGGCAGTAAGAGAGGGAGAAGCAGGCATCCTGCAGAGCAGGGAGCCTGATGCGGGACTCGATCCCAGGACCCCGGGATCACGACCAAGCTGAAGGCAGATACCCAACCAACTGAGCCACCCAAGCGCCCAATATCTTTGTCTTCTCAGCATGTTCAAAAGATGAAATGGAAGAAACATAGCTAAGAATTCCTATCAGAGAGTGGCACAGAATTGACAGATTCTGGAAGTCTATGGCACCAAATAAACTGTGGTTTACCAATCAATCAATTAAGCTTTTATGCTTTGATCAGAGTAAGTAGAAGGTAAGGAAGAAAATGTGTTCCATGGAAGGCCACTAAAGACAGATCAGAAAAGAGAAGGCAGAATTTCCTTTGGATTGAGAAAAGACGAAACATATCCATACCTTAAAAAGGGAATTCATTGGAGTTCTAATGCAGGAAAGACAGGTAAGCTTCTGGTCTTGAGTTATTTCTAAAGGTCTCTCAGGAGCTTGCAAACTAGATCATTAAACTGAACACTGCCACTGAACTTTGAGGCGCTGTCAAGAACAATAAAGGGGAATAAAACTGGAGATAGGCAAATACCAGCCAATTTTGCAAACTGGGATGAAAGCAGATTTGAAACATTAGAAATAAGAGTTACCCTGATTTTAGCCAAAATTTTAGATTTTTTTTTTTTTTAATTTTAGAATCTTGTGTATATAAGTATATGTTCAGGAAACCTAAAGGAGCAATGATCAGTAGGAGCCAATAAATCGAAGTCCTCTAATTTCTTTCTGTACAGTCGGGGTCCTGGTGTGGAACATACACAACCAGAGAGAAACTCAGGAGGACGTATAAAGGGGACTCTAAGAGCACAGGCTATAGTTAAGGGAAGTTTGCAGGGATAGTGAAGTATTGTGGAAGACTAGTACACCCAAGGCAGGGCTGACTACACAATTTGCAGGGCCAAGAGCAAAATGAAAATGCAGAGCCCTTTACTCATAATTTATTAAGAATTCCAAGGCTTTTCAAAAGAGCATTAAGCCAAGCACAGGGCCCTGTTGTTGACCACACAGGCTGCAAACCCACTGAAACCGTCTCTGACCCTTAGGTTTCAAGCTGAAAGGAGGGAAACATGTAGGAGAACCTGAACAGAGTTGTAGCTGTATCTTTAGCCGAAGGGGAGCTGTTGGTAGAAAAGACTACCCGTGGCTGCAAAGAGAGGGATCTGGAAAAATACATACCTTAATCTCATTCTTTTCCGGCCCTTCTACAAGTTCTGCCGGTGCAGGACAATGGAAGCTAGTTAACTAGTTATACAATGCATGGAGGACAGCCTCCTGGGGCACAAAGCAGGTGCAGAGTCAGTTGGAAGAGTCAGGGCGAATATCTTGCACACCTTTATGAAGTTACTAATGCCATTAAATCGCTAAAACCTGGTACCCCTTGCCTATAAGGACTTTAGGAAAGTGTTTGACTCAAGTCCTCAGGGACAATATAGAGAAATACGGCCTAGAGCAAAGATCCATAATTATATGGATTGATACCAGGCTAAACAAATATAACTAAAATATACTGAAAATTAGATAAATGAAAACCTGAAGGGAGTTGTGTGTGTAGCACAGTTCCTTTCTTCCATCCTATCCAGTTCAGCACTTTTACTACTGACGGGCAAATATGGAAGACCTGCTGATCAAAGCCTAGTTTACAGACTGCTGAGTGGGACGGTGACTAAGCAGGATGAAAGGATTAGAATCCAAAAAGATCTTGACTGGCTGTAACGATGGGATAAAAAAAAAGACATGGCCAGCTGGAGCTACTAAATAAATCTAATAGTAATAAATCTTGGGTTTTGCTCTCAAGTTCAAAAAGCCAGTGACATCACAGGTTTGGGACACAAGAGGCAGTACGCATTAAAGGTGAAGTCAAGGTCAAGTCAGGAGTGGGTTGGGCTCTCCACAAAACAGATCAGGTTTCAGGCCCCGTTAACTGAACAAAGGTGGTGAAAATCCAAGCCTGGAACTGTGTTTATGAAGCCATACCAGGAAGTTTAGGTTTATTTTGTGCGTCATATATGACTTGTAATATACTCTGAGAAAAGTAACTAGTTACTTAAAAAGTAACTAGAATCGGAGTCAAGACTTAAAAACAAAAACTAATCTGGCTTTAATAACTGAAGTAAATATAAGTTGAATGTGACAATACTAAAATTGCTTGATCATCAAAGAAGAGCAAAAATCACAGATGTCATCAAAGATATGTGTGAGAGCATGGGGCGACTCCTGCCTCCTTAGTTCTTCCTCCTGAATTTGCAGAGGTAAGACTCTACTGAAGAGAGGAACCTAGAACCAACGCCTCACTCCCTTTTGGAAGGGGAAGGGAGTATGTTCCCACAGGCATTTACTTTATTACCATATAAAGAAATTCTCATTAGGCCACAGTTACATACTTCTGAATTCTCTTTTTTATTGTGCCACTAGGCCTATTTGAAGAAAAAGCCATGCACTAACACAGAACAGAAATCATTCCTTAGTAGTAATAATTACAGAGATTGAGCGCCAATAATAAGAGACCACTCAGGAGAGTAATGGTATCCAAATTATATCCAAATATATTAAAGACAGCCATATGGTAGAATAATTACCATTATTACTGCTTACTAGCTCAAAGCATCAAACAAGATCTTTTTTTCTTTCATCACAGAAACATGTTTTTAATGGCCAAATTTTCTGAGGGCAAAATGGACTGCCATGGAAAGCAGAAGCTTCCCCATAACTAAAAGTAACATAGCGTGTATGTGTTATTTTAGCAAATGTGTTATTTAGGCAGTTCCAGTATTAGATGGGTGCTTAAAGTGATTTTTTAAAATCACTTCTGCGGTTCATTCTTTCTTGCATTCCATAACTATTGAGAACTAGCCACATACACACATGGTCCTAAGGACTGAAGATACACCAGTAAACAGAAACAAGCCATTTCCTCATGGAGATTAAATTCTGATGGGACAGGCAGAAAATAAATCGCTACTGAAATGTCCTAGAGTGGCAAATGTTGTGAAAATAAGTAAAGCTGGGGCAGGACCTCAAGCAATGGAATAAAAGACAACTTACCAACAGGAAGTCAAGAAAGACCTCTCTAGCCAGTCGGCCATCTTTTTATCTAGTAACTTCTCTAAATCCTCAATCCTGGTCTCTTCCTAAGGTTCTTATCATTTTTCTTTCTTATGTTAATTAGCCTCCACCTGATTTAGTCTTTAACTCCTAAATGGAGAATAACTAACTTTTTTTAAAAAAGACTGAGAGTGGGGCGCCTGGGTGGCTCAATGGGTTAAGCCTCTGCCTTTGGCTCAGGTCATGATCTCAGGGTCTGGATCAAGCCCCAAGTGGGGCTCTCTGCTCAGTGGGGAGCCTCCTTCCCCCTATCTCTCTGCCTGCCTCTCTGTCTACTTGTGATCTCTCTCTCTGTCAAATAAATAAATAAAATCTTAAAAAAAAAAAAAAAGACAGAGTGAGCAAGCATGCACACATGCTGGAGAGAGGGGAAGAGAGAGACAGACAGACAGAGTGTGAATGCACAAGCAGGGGGAGCAGCACAGGGAGAGGGAGAAGCAGGCTCCCCACTGAAGCAGGGATTGATCCCAGGGCCCTGGGATAATGACCTAAGCCAAAGGTGGACCCTTAACCAACTGAGTCACCCAGGTACCCCTAACTTTAACATTTAAACCCAGAAAAACTCAGTAGTATATATTGTAATTTACAGGCAGGGGACGTGCCCAATACTTACAATGTAAGGATCTTCATACATCTTGTACACAGTATACTTCTTTCCCCATCAAGTAATACTTTGTAACATTTGGTGTCAGGCCTGTTTTAATAATCTCAAATTGTTATTTCTTTGAAGAGGGAGCATAAACATTTATCAATGTCTCTTGCCCATCTCAAGAAAGTTTTCTCTCTCCTTCATCTATGTCATTCTCTTTATTTTACAAATAAACAAAAATCCTGATATTTAATTGGAAATTTTTATTTTATGACATAGAAGGAATTAAGATACTCTGATCCCAACATTTAATCAAATCTACTATTGGACAAAGATAAAAAGAAAAGAAAAAAAGCAGTGTTAGTCGCCCAGCTTCAAAGCTAAGAGAAAGACAAAACAATCAGATTATAGACCCAAATTAGATACACACATAAAAATAACCCATGGTCTTAATTTTTTTAAAAATTTTCTTTCTGCTTTTCTTCCTTTCCTTTCTTTCCGTCTTTCCTTCCTTCCTTCCTCCCTTCTGTTTTAACTACTATTTCTATATAGCTGAAGTATAGGGATATACTTGGAGAGTCAGAGGGTTGAAAAGACCACTAGGATATTTAAAAAACAAAAAACAAAAAACAAGTTTCTGTTCACATAATATGCTAACAATTTGTTGTAACTTTCTAATCATAGGTTCATAGAGTTATACATTGTAATGAGGTAAAAATCACCTTCGAGACCATTAATTTTCCTGATACCCATGCCACCAATATTACCTTGCAGAAACAGTCTTAGCAAGTTAAAGTTAATTGTGCAAGATCATATGCTCATTTCTATAGTCAAATAATTAAATGAATGATATTCAGTTCAAGATGGGAGAAAGGCACAATTCCCCATTTTCCTCTTGTTCCTGGTCATGCTAAAGTTACATAGAAAAAATTAAATAAAAGTCAGCAGTACTGGGAAAAAAAAAGAGAGAGAGAGAGAGTTTCTGATGATAGTTTGAGAAAAGACTAGAAGAGACAAAGCAGACAGGATCTGCTCATTGGGGAAATCACAGCAGGGAAACCATGGCTTCAAATATCCTTTTCTTTTCCTTTTTTTTTTTTAATTTAAAATCATTAACCAACTTAAAGTACATCATTAGTTTCAGATGTAATGTTCAATAATTTATCTCAAATATTCTAAGTAGAGGGACAGAGGTCTGATTTTCCAAGGGATTCTCAAAGGTTCTCCATGCTCAGAGTTACAAAGAGCATGACAAGACTGTACACAAATACCAGCGTAATTAATTATAGAATCACACTGGACAAGGCGAGACAACTAACTCTTACCCTTCTTCCTTAGGAAAACAGAGCAAATAGTGACGAGACCTGAAGATAAATCTAAGAGCTCGTCACACACCCATCCAGTCACATGCCTGAAGTCTCCAGCTCCTACCACTTCTTCCTGACATGGATGAAATACCATACTCGGGCTTCCGAAGCAGTAGCTACAGATCTAGATAACCCAACCCAGTTACAGAGGAGTTAAAGCTCTATGGGACAAATTCTAACCAGTGACAGAGAGATGCAGGAGGATACAAGGCAAGAAAAAAGTCCTCTTTTCCTCACTCCTTGGGACGGACTTGAATCTGAGTTTCTCTTTACCTCCCTATAAAAATGTCATTAACGGGACAAGGAAGCACATCAGCCTTACAGACGACGGTGTTTTTGAAGGAACTTGATCCAAGGTCATTGTCTGTCATATAAGGTTACATGAAAATGTTAGTTACAAGATAATATGAGGGATTCTGCTGGTGCTGCAGCTACAGCATGGCCGGCTTTGGCGGGAAACACAGGCCGGGCGGGGAGGGGCAGCAGTGTGGGAAAACAGTTGATGTGAAGAAAAGTAAATCCTGTGAAGCTGATGTCTCCAGTGACCTTTGAAAAGTAGAAAATCATTATAAGCTTTTTCTGCCCAAAGATTTCTATCACTCCTGGAAATTCTGTGAAGAACTTGGTCCTGAAAACCCAGCTGATTCACTTTCTACAAGCCTTGGACTTTGATTAATGGGTCCTTATGATATCCTTGCCGGAAAATGTAAAATGAAGAAAAAATCAGCAAACCTGAATTTTAACCTTCACTGGAGATTTTACTATGATCTTCCTGAGTTCCAGACCATTGTTACTGGAGATAATAAAACTCAATTCCACATGGGGTATTTCAGGGATTCTCCTGATGAACTTCCTGTATATGTTGGTACAAATGAAGCAAAGAAAAACTGCACAATTGTTCAAAATGGAGATAATGTGTTTGCCACAAATTGTTTCTGATGAGAAAGCTTAAGGAAGTAACAGATAAAAAGAAAACTAGAATCTTGAAAAACATATATGAATAACTCACAGAAGCAGCCAGAGAACTTGGGTACTCACTGAAACACAGAACCATGAAGATGAAACAAAGAGATAAGAAAGTCATGACAAAGACCTTTCACGGTGCAGGCATGGTTGTCCCAGTAGATAAAAATGATGTTGGATACAGAGAGCTCCCTGAAATAGATGCCAACCTCAAGAGAATTTGCAAGACAACTGTTGAGGCGCCAAGTGATGAGCACAGACTGATTATAAGTTTTTGCTCCCATTCAGGAAATGACGACTTTTGTGCAGTTTGCTAATGATGAATGTGATTATGGTATGGGGTTTGAGCTGGGAATAGATCTCTTTTGTCATGGCTCACACTATTTTCATAAAGTTGCTGGTCAACTTTTACCTCTTGCATATAATCTGTTGAAGAGGAATCTCTTTGCAGAAATTATTGAAGATCATTTAGCAAACAGAAGTAAAGAAAACATAGACCAACTTTCAGCATGAATGAGAGTTGGCTTTCTTTCAGTGTATATTTTAATGCATTGGTATAAACTTGTGATTTTTGTCTTGTTTTGTTTTTAAGGAATACAGAAAATAAATTGATGGAAGTATTTACTAAAAAAAAGATAATATTGGGACACCTGGGGTGGCTCAGTTGGTTAAGCCTGGGGTGGCTCAGTTGGTTAAGCCACTGCCTTCGACTTGGGTCGAAGGGTCCTGGGATCAGGAGTCCCACATGGGGCTCCTTGCTCAGGGGGGAGCCTGCTTCTCTCTCTGCCTCTGCCTGCCACTCCACCTCCTTGTGTTCTCTCTCTCTCTCTCTCTCTCTCTCTCTCTCTGACAAATAAATAAATAAAATCTTTAAAAAAAAAAAAAGATAATATGAGGAATGACAAATTAAATGTAACAAAATGTATGAATATACACATATTGAAAAACAGTTTGTAAAGATCTAAAAAGAGGTCTCAGTGGATATACATCTAATTCTTAAGAATAAGTAGGAGTAAAGACTTTGACTATTTATTTCTACTTCTTTATTTAAAAGTTCTTTAGGTCATCTACTATATTTGTTATTTTAAAGAATACTAAAAAAGAAAAATATTATAAAATAAGCTCATATGATGGTAAACTATTTTAAATTGAACATGGTGCAGATTTTTATATTATTGATAAGGAACTTTAGGTATCAGAAACAAAAATAGTTGAAAAATGGCTATTATTAAAAAATAAGGTAAATAAAATAAATGTTCACATCTTTTCTATCTGCTTAACATTCATGGGTCCTAAATTGATATGTTTCTGCACTTAAAATAGGGACTATAATACAAAGCAATGTCTTTCAAAGTTGTATTTATACAACACAAAAGAAAATGCAAATCTGTCAGTTAACGGATTTTTTTAAATCAATGTGAATAAACAAACAAGTAGATGAAAACTCTTCTTAAAAACTTAACTGAGAGAGTATTTATTTTAGTTGTGCTCTGAATAACAGTATATCACTTGTGCTCTGAAGAAAAAGCCAAGCTCTTTATCTTTGCAAAAAAAGTAATCTCCTTAAGAAAAAAAATGAAATTGATCTCTTTCCTCTAATTTTATTAGATTAAAATTTTAATTTGCTATAATTAAAATTTAGGCACATAAAAACTACAGTGATAGCCTAATGAATATAATACTTCTTTAGCTGTCCATACATATCTGCTTTCAAGATGCACTATGGGGCCTCTTTAAGATATCATCATAAATTGGTTTAAAAATACTTTTCTTATTTTAAGCTGAAAGTGGGAAAATCTCCCACAGAGAAAGGGTAACATGTCCATAAAATAACAGAGTATTAACAGAAGGTACTCATGTAAGTTATACTAAATTGACTTTATTCTATTATTCAGTTATTACCTTTAAAATGCAATATACAGTGGGGCACTAGGGCGGTTAAGCATCTGCCTTTGGCTCAGGTCATGATTTCAGGGTCCTGGGATTGAGCCCCATGTGGGGCTTCCTGATCAGCAGGGAGTCTGCTTCTCCATTTGCCCCTCACCTCCTCATGTACTCTCTCACATGCTCTCTCTCTCTCAAATAAATAAATAAAATCTTAAAAATAAAGAAATTAAGAATTTAAAAAAATAAAATAAAATGCAATATACAAACAAACCATTTTGTTTTCATAAAATAAAAATTTCAGGTATTCACTCCTGAATGACTTCCATTTGATTTCTTAGCAGTAAGAATAAACAATCGATTTTAGGTAAATTGCTAAACCAATATAAACACACTTTTGTTTGTAGTGAAAGTAAGAGACTTTGAAGACCCTAGAGAAGGAAAGTGATCACTCACACACTGCTGGTGGGAATGTAAAATAGTACAGAAGGGAAAACATTCTAGCCATTTCATAAAGCACTAAATTTGCAACCATCAAAATCCCAGCAATCACAATTCTACACTTACCAGAGACACAAAAACCTAGGTTCTTGCCAAAACCGGTACAGGAATCTTCACAGCAGCACGTTTTGTAATTGCCAAAAACAGGAGGCCACCCCACCCTTTTACAAGGGGGACGATTAAACGGATAGTGACAACTCATACCATAAATACAGTTTAGCAAATCAAAAGGAGACAGAGTATTAACACATTTGTACCCCTGGGAAACTCACTTCCCAATGCAGAACACAGGTGGTCAGGGTTTACAAAGCGGGCACTCTGAATGAATTTCCAGAGAATGATTTTGAAGGAAAAATTCAATTCCCCAAAGATCCATACTGTAAAATTTCCTTTTACAGAAAATTCTTGAAATGGCAGAATTCTGGAAATGGGGACTAGCTTAGTAATCGCCAGGCACTGGCCGCATGGGTCAGGAGGGAGGTGATCGAGTGACGAAAAGGCGATCAGAAGGATCCTTGCCCTGAGGAAATGAGCTGTAATATGAAGGTCCAGATCTCGGCTATGACACTGTATTACAATTTTCCAGGATGTGATCCATGGGGGAAAGCGAGTAAATGGTACACAGGAATATTTCTATATAATTTCTTGCAAATGTGTAAGAATCTACAATGTAATGACAACAGTGGTTTAATTAAAAGGAAAGAGAGAGAGAGTTGAGCCTCTAGTATTGAACAGGACCGAAGGATTCATCCAGTCACTGCGTGGAAATCTTGGCGGTAAATCAGCCCCGACCACGGTGTTCCCTTAAGAAAGTCATCTCTCCCCCAGTGGAGACCTTCCCCAAATGCAGCGAGTAGAGGAGGTGGCTCAGGAGAACCAAGACAGCAATGAAGAAATTCTCAAGCAGGGATGGAAATGCATACAGAAAGCAGAGGCAAAAACAAAGAGGTACCCCAGATGCAACGGCGACCCCCTCAGCGGCATACTGATAAAGCGAAGAGATGCGGTGGACTGGATGCGCCCAACAGCGCAGACTGACAGCAGGCCACACCCGGAGTGCTGGAAAGCACGCACACTCTAGGATCCTTGGATCGAGAACTACGACACATCAGCGGTGCGGCCCGCTCTGCGGTTTTGCACCTCCCGTCCGCCGGGTGGAGCCCGTGCCAGCACAGGCGTCTCACTGGTCCAAACGTCACCTGCTAGGCCAAGGTCAGCTCTAGCTGAGGAGGGGGTTTTGAGTCCCCGACCACGTACCACCTCCCTTCTTTGCTACTCTGGCCCTAGCGCCGTGCCCAGACCCACCTGGCACACTTGCCCGTCCGCTGCCTCTCTTTCAGGTGCACTTCTGCCCTTCCCCTGACTCCTCTTCCTACCTGCCCTGAGGAGAAGCAGGAAGTAGGCCATCCGCCATGGCCCCACTCACTGCGGCCTCTCCGTGGCCTGTGAAGTCCCGCAGTGTCCGTACCACCAGTCTGCGGCCGTCCTGGGCGACTCGGTCCGGTGGGCTGCACACAAGGCCCGGTGCTCCGACAGCACGCGCACCATCCGCTCTCATCCACACGGCCGAAGGCCGAGGTGACCTGAGACTCGAGGGGGAGGGACGGCCGAAGGACGGCCGGCGGGGCCACAGGCACAAGGGCACGCGCCACAGCCAGATCCAGCAGCTCTGCTCCCCCGCCACCTGGTGCTTCTCGGCCTCCTCTCGCGGGCGTGCGCACCCAGTACGCAGAGGACGGCTGCGGGAGCGCTGGTGGGGCGAGCACGCCCGGACGCGGGTGTCACGGGCTCCCGCCTCTGGGGCTCTTCCAGGTAGGCCAGGACTTCCGGAGGAGCTACCCGGAGCATCTGGCGAGCCTGTGATGGAGGCCAGGCTCCTCCACCCGGGCTGAAGCCCGCAGGCGCAGCTTCGTTGTGCCGCACCTGCACTTCCGCTTCCCGCGTGCGGGGCAGCACCGGCGGGTAGAAGGTGCGCGGGAGGACGCAGGCGCACCACCGCCTCTCCTAGCTGTGCTCGCTCCTGTGGCTGATGCCTGGGGCGTGGACCTCCCCTGCAGAGGCCCCTGGAGCTGATGGATCCGGAACGGTGCCACCCACAGACATCCAGGCCCCGCAGGCTGGAGGCAGCCCCAGGACTGCAGATGGGAGTTCGGCAAACAGGCCTTCACCGCGGACTCACAGCCTCGTGCCTTGGACCAACCTTCGGTGCCCTTTCCCCAACCTTCGGTGCCCTTTCCCTAGATGCTAGTTCAGTGTCCATTCTACTACCGGTGCGCCTGTGTGACCTCCCAGCCACCTTTACAGCGTGGGCAATTCTCCAGTGACCCTTCCATGTGTGAAGTCCGATATACTGGAGGAACAGGCTTGATGATTGACCTTGAACCGTGTTCCACAGAGCGTTTACCTATACCCAGAGCTGAGGGTCGCCTTACACTCCTCTCCCAGCAAAGGCCCACGAAGAGACATCCAGAGCACCTAGAGGCAAGTACCAGAGAGCCAAACCTAGACCTAGGTAGGCTACGTCCCAGCATAGTCGGCTCGCTGGATGGACTGGCCAGCTGCTCTTGCTCTCACTCAGACCTGCCCTCAGCAACCCTGCCTTGGCGACGGATTCTTAGGCTTCTTACTCTCACCAGGGAATAGCCTCATACATTCTTCTTTGCCTCTGCCCCATTTCTTGGTGAAAGGACAAAAACCAGATCACCACCCCATTCTCCTCTTAGCATTTGTGCAGAAATGAACTCTAAATGAAGAAATACACACACACACACGGTTAAGCCTTATCTGAGTATGACTTCAATCAGTATTCTCCATTTTCTCCCCCCCCCAAAAAAAAGTAAAAATGTTGATCTGTAAAACTTTCCCAAACATTTCTAGTAAGACTTCATTATCACCATTAGTTTTTACATACATTTATAGAACTTAATCTCCAAAGCTTTTGCCATAAGTTGTCTTGCATATTCTTTAATTAAATTCATCTGTGCTTCAACATAACATTTATTCTTTAAAAAAAAAAAAAGAAAAATGAAAAGCATTTCATTCACTAGCACAAGATTGGGTTTTTTTTTCCTGTTTGAAACATAATCTCTGCTCTCAAAATCATCAAATGCCTAGCACAAATTTTAAAAATAGACTTTCTTTTTAGAGAAACTTTAGAATCACAGCAAAACTGAGAGGAAAGTAAAGAGTTCCCATACACAGCCTCCCACAAAACCAGCATCCCACGCCAAGATGGTACTTTTCTTACCTTTTATGAAACTACATTGACACATTATCAAAGTCCATTTTTTATATTCAGGTCCACTTTTGGGGTTGTATACTCTATGGGTTTTGATTATAATGACATATATTCACCATTATAGTATCATACAAAATAGTTACACTGCCCTTAAATTCCTCTGCTCCTTATCTTCATCCCTCCCCTGCCCTACCCCTGGCAACCACCTCTCTATAACTGTCTTCATGGCTTTGCCTCCTCTAGAGCATTGTAAAATAGAATCGTACAGTAAGTAGCATTTGCAGATGCTACTTATTAGCATTTAAGTAAGATACTTTTTCACTTAGAAATATGCACTTAAGGGTATTTTCATGTCTTTTCATGGCTTGATACCTTATTTCTTTTTAGTGTTGAATACTATTTCATTGTTTGGGTTTATCACTTTTTATCTATTCACCTCCTGAAGGACATCTTAATTGCTTCCAAGTTTGGTCAGTTCAAATAAAGCAGCTTTAAATATACATGTACAGGTTTTTGTGTGATACAAGTTTTCTTCTCCTTTGGGTAAGTTCCAAAGAATGTGGTTGCTAGATCAAATGGTAAGAGTACGTTTAGGTTTGTAAGAAACTGCCAAACTGTCTTCCAAAGTGGTTGTACCATTTTGCATTTCCAACAGCAATGAATGAGAGTTCCTGTCGCTCCACATTCTTGCCATCATTTGGTGTGTCCGTGTTTTGGTATTCTGATAGGTATGTAGTAGTATTTTGTTGTTTCAATCTGCAGTTTCCTAATGACATATGATATTAAGCATCTTTTCATATGCTTATTTGTCATCTGTCTCTCTTCTTTGGTGAGGTATCTGTTCTGATCTTTTGTTTATTATTAATCAATTGTTTGTTTTCTTATTGTTGACTCTTAATGGTTCCCTATATATTTTGGATGGCAGTATTTTATGAGATATGCCTTTCAAAGACATTTTTTTTCCCAGCCTGTGGTTTGTCTTATTCTGAGAGTGTCTTTTGCACAGCAGAAGTTTTAATGAAGTTTAGTTTTAATGAGGTCCAACTTATCATTTGTTTCTTTCAATAATCACGCCTTTTGTGTTGTATCTAAAAAGTTTCCACCAAACCCAAAGTTATCTAGATTCTCTCCTGTGTTATTTTCTAGGGGATTTTTTTTCTTTTTTTCATTTTTGGTTTTTGGGGGTTTTTTTTGTTGTTGTTTTTGTTTGTTTTGTTTTATTGTTGGTTCGTTGGTTGGTTGGTTTAGTTTTGCATTTTACATTTAGGTCGGTGAGTAAATATTTGAGTTATTATTTCTGAAGGATGTAAAGGCTGTGTCTGGATTCATTTTTTTTCTCATGTGTATGTCTGGTTGTTCTAGGACCATTTGTTACCTGAAGTTGGATAGCATCAGTCCTCTAACTTTATTCTTTTCCTTCAACATTGTATTGGTGGTCCTGGGACTTTCCCCTCTCCCTATAAAGTTTAGAATCATTTTGTCAATATCCATAAAATGCTTTCTGGGATTTTCATTGGGATTGCACTGAATCTATATATCAAGTTGGGAAAATTAACATCTTGACACAACTGAGTCTTTTTATCCATGAGCATGTAATATCTGTCCCTTTATTTAGTTCTTTGTTTTCTTTTACCAGGATTTTGTAGTTTTCCTTGTACACATAATATCGTTTCATATGTGTTTTGTTAGATTTATACCTATTTCATTTTGGTGGATACTAATTAAATGGTATTGTGTCTTTTGTTTCACATTCCAGTTATTCATTGCTGGATATAGGAAAGCAGTTGACTTTTGTATGTTTATCTTGTAAACATGTAAAACCTCATTATAATCACTATTGCTTCCAAGAGTATTTTTGTTGATTCTCTCTATGTAGATTTTCTATAGACTGTCATATCATCTGCTAATAAGTACAGTTTTATCTCTTCATTCCCAATTGTATACCCTCTATTTCCTTTTCTTGTTTTATTACATTAGCTGGTCTTCTGGTATAATGTTAAGAAGTGGTGAGAGAGGACATCCTTAACTTCTTCCCAATCTTAATAAGAAAACTTACAGTTTCTCATCATTAAGTAAGATGTTAGCTGTGGGTTTTTGTATACGTTTTTTAATCAAGTTGAGGACATTCTCCTTGATTTCTTGTTCTCAAGTTTTGTTTTTTTTTTAAAGATTTTATTTATTTTATTTGACAGATAGAGATCACAGGTAGGCAGAGAGGCAGGCAGAGAGAGAGAGAGAGGAGGAAACAGGCTCCCCGCCAAGCAGAGAGCCTGATGCGGGGCTTGATCCCAGGACCCTGGAATCATGGCCTGAGCCGAAGGCAGAGGCTTTAACCCACTGAGCCACCCAGGCACCCCTTGTTCTCAAGTTTTTAATCACAAATTGAGGTTGGACTTTGTCAAAGGCATTTCTGCATCAATTGATATAAACATGTGACTTTTCTTCTGTAGCTTGCTGATATGATGGATTACATTAATTTGATTTTTTGATGTTGAACCAGCTTTGCAAATCTGGAATAAATGCCACTTGGTCATGGTATATAATTATTTTTATACATTGTTGGATTTGATTTGCTTATTTTTTTTTCTTGAGGATTATTGCATCTATGTTTTTTTCTTTTCTTGTAATGTCTTTACCTGCTTCAGGTATAAGGGTAATGCTGAATTCAGAATGGGTTAAGAAGTATTCCCTTTGTTTCCGTCTTCCAGAAGAAATTATAATTGATATATTTTTTTTTTCCTTAAATGTTTGGTGGGATTAACCAGTGAATCCATTTAGGCCTGGTGCTTTCTGTTTTGGAACATTATTATTTACTGATTCAATTCCTTATACACCCATTTATATATGCCTATTCAGATTGTCTATTTCTTCTTTATAAACTTTGGCAGGTAGTGTCTTTCAAGGAATTTGCCCATTTTACCTAGATTAACAAATGTGTGGGCATAGAGTGGTTCATAATGTTCCTTAATTATTATTCTTCTAATGTCCAGAAGATCTGTAGTAATATCCCCTCTTTCATTTTCGATATTAGTAATTTGTGTCATCTCTCTTCTTCTCTTAGTTTTCCTGGCTATTGCTGATCTTTCAGAGAATCTCCGTTTGGTTCTTTGGTTTCATTGATTTGCTCAATGGATTTTCCTGTTTTCAATTTCTTTGATTTATGCTCTAATTTTTATTATTTCTTTTCTTCTGCTTACTGGAGATATAATTTCCTTTTCTTTTTCTTAGTCTCTAAGCTGGAAGCTTGGATTATTGATTTTTAGATATTCTTTATTTCCTAATATTTATAATAAATGCTATGAATCTCCCTTTAAGCACTATTTTCACTGTGTTCAACAACTTTTGATAATTTATATTTTTATTTTCATTTAGTTAAAATATTTTTAAATTTTTCTTGAGATTTCTTCTTTGACATATATGTTATTTAGAAATGTGGTGTTTAATCTCCAAGTATTTCTGGATTTTGCTACTATCTTTCTGTTATTGATTTCTAGAGTAATTCTGTTATAGTCTGAGAGCAGACATTGTATGATGTTTATTCTTCCAAATTTCTTAAGGTATACTTTATGGCCCAGAATGTGGTCTGTCTTGGTGTAAGTTCCATGTGAGCTTGAAAAGACTTTGTTCTGTTCTTGGATGAAGTATTATAAGTATATAAATGAAGATGTCATTTATTTTAAAATTTTAAAAGATTTTATTTATTTATTTGAGAGAGAGAGAAAGCAAGTGAGATAGAGAGCACAGACCAGGGGAGAGGCAGAGGAAGAGAAGCAGACACCCTACTGAACAGAGAGCTGGACATGGAGCTCAATCCCAAGACCCTGGGATCATGACCTGAGCTGAAGGCAGGCACAACTGACTAAGCAACCCAGGCACCTATAGATGTCATTTATATTCAGTTATTTGATAGTGCTATGGAGTTGAACTATGTCCTTACTGATTTTTTGCCTGCTGAATCCATTACTGAAAAAAGGTGTTGAGGTCTCCAACTATAATGGTGAATTCATCTGTTTCTCCTTAAGTTCGATTAGGTTTGTCTCATGTATTTTGATGTTCTCTTGTTAGGTGCATATATATTAAGGGTTGTTAGCTCTTCTTAGAGAATTGGCCCTTTATCATTATGTAATATCTATCTTTATTCCTGATAATTTTCCTTGCTTTGATATCAGCTTTCTGTAGAGTTGGCATGATATATATTTCTCCATTCATTTACTTTTAATCTACATGTGTCTTTATATATAAGGTGGGTTTCTTATACATAACATATAGTTGTATCTTTTGATCCATTCTGATAATATATCTTTTAATTGGTGTATTTAAACCATTAATATTTAATGTGGTTATTTATATAATCGAATACTACCATATTTGTAATTGTTTTCTATTTTTTTTTCCTGTCTTTTGATCTGTTCTCTTTTCCTGGATTTTGTGACTTTAATTGCAATTTTGTGGCTTCTATTTTTTTTACCTTCCTTAGCATATTGATATCACTTCTGTTTTTTATTTTATACTTTTTTAGCTGGTTGCTCTCGTGTTCTCAGGATATGTCACAATTTATCCAAGTTTACTTTTATATAATGCTATATTGCTTCTTGTGTAATATAGGGTTGACAGTACATGTCAAACACATTATTGCTATTATTTTTCTTTAAGATTTTATTTATTTATTTGTCAGAGGGAGAGAGAGAGCACAAGGAGGGAGAGCAGCAGGCAGAGGGGAAAGCAGGCCCCCTACTGAGCAAGAAACCCCATGTGGGACTCGATCCCAGGACCCTGGGGTCAAGATCTGAGCTAAAGGCAGATGGCTAACTGACTGAGCCACCCAGGGGTCCCTGTTGCTATTATTATTTTGAACACATTTTTATCTGTTCAGTCAACTATGAATAAAACAATAAAAAGTTTTTATTTTACTTTCACTTATTCCTTCTCATATGCTCTTCTTTATATAGATTGCATTTCTGATGTATCATTTTCCTTATCTCTGGAAAACTTCCTAAATATTTCTGCAAAGTACACTAGCAATAAATTTCCTCAATTTTTGTTTGTTTGAGAAAGTGTGTCTTCTTCACCTTGAAGGATAGTTTTATAGGATACAGAATTCTAGGTTAGTTCTTGGTTTTGTGTTTGTTTTCCTCCCAACACTTCATATATTACACTTCACTCTTTTCTTGTTTGCATGATCGCTGAAGAGTAAGTTGATGTAATTCTTATCCTCACTCTTCCATAGGTAAGGTGTTGTCTCTGGCTTTTTTCAAGACTTTTTTCATTATCTGTTAGCTTCTGCAGTTTAAATAAGATATGCCTAACTACAGCTTTTTGTTTGTTTGTTTGTTCTTATTTTTGTTTTTGTAATTTATTTTGCTTGATGTTCTCTGTGCTTACTCAATCTGTGGTTTAGAGTCTAACATTAATTTGAGGAAATTCTGTTTTTATCACTCCAAATATTTCTTTTCTTTTTTTTTTTTTTTGTTCCTCTGGTATTCCCATTATGCCTATATTAAACTTTCTGCAATTGTCCACAGTTCTTAGATATTCTACTACAGTTGTTTTTTTTTTTTTTTCAGCCTTTTTTCTCTTTTGTTTTAGTTCTGGAATTTCTGTTGACATATCCTCAAGCTCACTGATTCTTCCCTCAGCCATGTCAGTCTACTAATGAGCCCATCAAAGTCATTCTTCATTTTGGTTACAGTATTTATTCTTACAATTCTTTTTTATTCTTTCTTGGAATTTTCATCTTTCTGCTTACATTGCCCATCTGTTCTTACATGTTGTCTGTTTTTTCCTTTGGAATCCTTAGAATAATAATCACAGTTATTTTAAATTCCTGGTCTAAGAATTCCAACATCCCTGCCAAATATCTGAGTCTAGTTCTGATGCTGGCTCTGTCTTTGCATTTTTTCCCTTTTAGTATACATTGTAATTTTTTGTTGAAAGCTGGACATAGCCTAATTTAAAAGAAACTGTGATAAAATAGCCTGAGATACATTGGGAGGGTGGAGGAGAGGGGAAGCTATTCTATACTCCTATGACTGATCTTTTAGTGAGCCTGAGCCCCTGGACTATGACCTTCATAAATTCTTTTCAGTTTTCTGCCACCTTAGATGGGATAGAAGGACTAGAGGGAGCTGGAATTGAATATTTCTCTCTGCCACGTGGTTGGGCTCTGAAAAACACCCGGTAGATCAGAATCTGGTAAAGCAGTTTCTCTTGAAGGCAGGCCTCAGTAAGGACAGAGTGATCTGGACATATTTCAGTGTTATGACTTTCCCCTTCTCCTTGCCAGAATCGTGAGAGGATTTTTTTTTCTCATTTTCACTGTGATACCCTGGTAGGGCTCCAGGAGGTAAAAACTCAAAAAAGTGTGGGGACTCCCCGAAGACTGGGCTCTCCTAGAGTTTTTAGCTTTTAGCTTTGTCCATATTGAGCATCTAGCAATTTATCAATTATAGTTTAGGTTTTCCTAACCTAGCACTGGTTTCTACAGAGGTTCCTGCTCTGGGTTTGTGCTCCAGTAAGTGATGATTCTTTGTGTTTGCCTGTTTTTCCAATTCTGGGGATGGTGGTTTGTCCTGTGGCCTCAATTCCCTGACAAATCTAACACAATTTGTTGATTTTCAGGTTGCTGAGTTTCTTGCTTGTTAGAATGGAGTGATTACTTCCAAACTCCCTTCTTATATGCTGGACCAAGAATCAGAAGTCTGGTCTAGCACATTTTAATATGTCTCAGAGAACTGAAGCATATTGCAGTGTAAGCTAGAGTGCTCACTAAACAGTCTCTCACAATTTTCTTGTGTAATGTTTTATTCTCTAGCACTGTCTCCTTTCATAATTAATAAATTCTTTCATCATTTGGTTAAAAAATTGGTACATTTCCCTATCAACTCTCCTTGGTTAGAATTTTACTAGCGATTATCCTTGCTAGAAATGCTACCCCCTGTATGATGAGACAAAATATAGATTTACACCAGCCTGCTCTCAGTCTCTGTCTTTGCATCCTTCCCCCAGCTTCAGCATGATTATCATCTTGGGTTAGAAACCCTTCTGTCAGGATACTTGCTGCAGGATGGCAATGTAAACAAGATAGAGTGAACAACATCACACATTCAGCTTTATTACATGTACGGGAAATTAAGAGCAATATTTCCATCACATTTCCTCAATAATCAATGTCAGGGAGTTTCAATAATGAAAGAGGGAGTTAACACACTGTCATAGAGAGTGTTTTCAGGGATATTGCTTGAAGATAAATACAGTTGAATATTTTCTCACTGTTAAGTTTATGCTGGGCCCACTTATGTCTCATTTGTCATAATTCTCTGTAGCAAATTCCTTTGAAAAAGTCTCCATTCTTTTCCCATACTTTGTTAGAGTCTCCCTATGCTTTCATAGACCATAAACTCACTAATGTATACAAGTGGCTGGGACCAAGTTTCATCGTGGTACCTCTGTGTCACAGTGAACCCATCAATCCACCATGCACAGAAAGAAGACTGCAGCCCTACAACCTCTTTACTTGGGTTTTGTGCATGCTGCTTAATTTCACTGCGTCTGTCAAGCCATTCTTTATTGGAGAGTCTAACAGCCTTTGAGTGCATGGTGCTCTATCACTTACGTCGGGGTTATATTGATCTTTCTGGTGTGTGTTCTAAAGTGGCTGGCATCAAAAGCCAGTGAAGCAGCCGGTTTGAACAGTATGGGTCATTTACAAACTTCAGGATGAGATGCCGCAGGATGCCAGGGAAAATGTTTTTGTTTTTCCAGAGGGAACCATAGTTCATGAAATGTGGTTAACATACCATATTTGTATACCCTTAAAATCATTTTATAACCACAGTGAGTGCCTCTAAACATTAAATATATTTTATAAGTAGTTGGTTAACTAGCTGTTGTGTGCTTTAAATAGTAAATAAAATGGAAAGGCACTAAACAGTGACTATATTTCATAGAGTAAGATGCTTTTCCAGCCACTCAATAATTCTCAATGTTAAGAAAAATTGATTTTCTAACTGCTGAGTGCCTCTAAAAATTAGCATCTTATCTTCCTAAGGGGATGCTTTTCAGTTAGCCTTCTTTCTCCCAGCTTTTGACTTAATGATCTTGAAGGTTCTTTTCTTGCTAAAAAAAAAAAAAAAAAATTCTATAGGTACTATTGGGCTAGAATTTCATTTGGGCATATATGTAGTTGACTGGGCAAAATATAAAACAAGAAACAATTCCATCTTACCTTTTTGAATGTTCATTTCAAAAGAAGTAGTCCTTCACCCACTGACTGATCTTAACTCCCACCACCTCCCTCCCATTGAGAACAAGACTATATGGAGAGACACCTAGGAAAATGACTTAGAACTTAAAAGAACTAATTTCCGGGTATATACCTTCACACAGTGCATCTGAGCAATGGATGCTTTTTTGCATTTGTGAACGCCTAATAAGGGAAAGGAATAACCTAAGAAGTGGTAATAGTCACATATCTTCACGGCTAATTAAGTAATTCTCTCAGCTCTTTGTAAATTCTGTCTGGCCTTTAAGAAAATCAAATTGCCAATGCTGAGACCTACCAGACAGATATAATAATGGCTCATAGCATCACAAAAGTTGAAAAATGAAATAAGCAGACACCCCACAATTTCAGAAAACAACATTAAAAGAAGATTCAACACTTAAAACACAACCAGCTGGGTGACGCTTGGGATGTCACAAAGCCTCCCTCAGTAATCTATCATAACTTTGTCAGTGTAACCTTATCAATAAAATGCATGGTTTAAGCTAGATTCTAGAACTTGCCTGATGGATAATCCCTACTTCCTTTTAGATCTGATTGTAAGAACTTTTTTCTAAACCCTTACCACATTCTGAGGAACCAAGTGTCTCAAAGGTAAGTTTACCAGTTCCACAGCAGTAGGTGACTGGTATGTCGAACCCTGAGGAAGAGCAAAAAGCATCAAACTTCCTGGGACATGTACTTAAACTTAGAAAGAAAGCAAAGAATAAATAAAATTGTTCTCAGAAACACTCTCAAAATTCCCAGTAACGTGACTGGGAACTATACGTGATCAGACGAGGACAGATTGCTGGTTTAGAGCCAAACCCAGTAATGAGCTGGCACTTAGTTATCTAATGTGGCCTTGGGGTCATAGATTTGAGCAAAGATGTGGCCAAGAGCAAAACACCCCCAGAAGACTATAAGTTGTCTGGGGTGAGGATATTGTTTAAATCACCAATTTTTCTACAGCATGTAGTCAATAGTATTTGTTCAGTAAACATTTGTGGGACTAAACTGAATCCCTTAAACAGATGTAGCCTACCAGACAGAAATGTTAGAATGTTTAAAATGGAAAATCCCAAAAGACTCAAGATAGTTCTCATTATAAGCCCTCTATTCAATAGTGTTACAAGAGAAACATCATGAAAATTATAATTGTCCAAAGAATGAATCATTTTGCTGATTGAATTTAATCTGGAAACTGCTTTTCCAGTCAAAAGGCAGAATAAAGTCTCACCCATCCTCCCCTATACGCACACCCCAAAATACAAAAAAGAGAGACTGAGAACATAGATCTGAAATTTGTAGCATAAAGTGTCACCTTACTACTGAAGTAAGCAATAGTAATTAACCTTCATTGATGGTGTGTTATAGGCCATCTACTCTTCTAAGAGCCTGTATGTATTATCTAACTTAAATCTCACTCCAAACCTATTAGGTAGACATTATTATTACCACTTTCTAGGTAAGGAAAAACAAGCACTGATATTTTTTAAAAACTTCAAAGTTTGGACAATTTAGAAGACACATAACTGAATCTATATCAATAGTCATTAGAGAGAGCTCTGCATTTAAAATTTGAGCTTCTAGTGACTAACCATATACAAATAAGAATATTCTTTTTTTTTCAGTGTTCAAAATTCATTGTTTATGCACCACACCCAGTGCTCCATGCAATACGTGCCCTTCTTAATACCCACCACCAGGTTCACCTAATCCCCAATCCCCTCTTCTCCAAAGCCCTCAATTTGTTACTCGGTGTTAATAGTCTCTCATGGTTCATCTCCCCCTCCAGTTTCCTCTAATCCACTTTTCCTTTCCTTCTCCTAATGTCCTCCATGTTATTTCTTATGCTCCATAAGTAAGTGAAACAATATGATAATTGACTCTCTTTACTTATTTCACTCAGCATAATCTCCTCCAGTCCCGTCCATGTGGATACAAAAGTTGGGTATTCATCCTTTCTGATGGAGGCATAATACTCCATTGTATATATGGACCATATCTTCCTTATCCATTGGTCTATTGAAGGGTATCTTGGTTCTTTCCACAGTGTGGTGACTGTGGCCATTGCTACTATGAACACTGGGGTACAGATGGCCCTTCTTTTCACTGCATCTGTATCTTGGGGGTAAATACCCAGTAGTGCAATTGCAGGGTCATAAGGTAGCTCTATTTTTAATTTCTTAAGGAATCTTCACACTGTTTTCCAAAGTGGCTGCACCAACTTGCATTCCCACCAACAGTGTAAGAGGGTTCCCCTTTCTCCACATTCTCTCCAACACATGTTGTTTCCTGTCTTGCTAATTTTGGCCATTCTAACTAGTGTAAGGTGGTATCTCAACGTGGTTTGCATGTGAATTTCCCTGATGGTTAATGATGATGAACAATTTTTCATGTGTCTGATAGCCATTTGTATGTCTTAATTGGAGAAGTGTCTGTTCATGTCTTCTGCCCATTTTTTGATGTGATTATCTATTTTGTGTGTGTTGTGTTTGAGGAGCTCTTTATAGATCTTGGATATCATCCCATTGTCTGTATTGTCATTTGCAAATACCTTCTCCCATTCCATGGGTTGCCTCTTCGTTTTGTTGACTATTTCCTTTGCTTTGCAGAAGCTTTTAATCTTGATGAAGTCCCAAAAGTTAATTTTTGCTTTTGTTTCCTTTGCCTTTGTCTTGAAAGAAGTTGCTGTCTATATTTCCAAGAGCAATCTGTACTTTCAATGCCATCCTTATCAAAATTCCACCAGGATTTTTCAAAGTGCTGGGACAAATAACCCTAAAGTTTGTATGGAACCAGAACCAACCAGTGTTGAACAAGAAAAACAAAGCTGGGGGCATCACATTGCCTGATTTCAACCTTTAGTACAAATCTGTGATCACCAAGACAGCATGGTAGTGGCACAAAAACAGACACACAGACCAGTGGAACAGAGTAGAGAGCCCCGATATGGACCACAACTCTATGGCCAAATAATCTTTGACAAAGTAGAAAAAAATATCCAATGGAAAAAAGACAGTCTCTTCAATAAATGGTGCTGGGAAAATTGGGCAGCTATGTATAGAAGAATGATACTTGACCATTCTCTTACACCATATACAAAGATAAACTCGAAATGGATAAAAGACCTCAAGGTGAGGCAGGAATCTTTCAAAATCCTAGAGGAAAATACAGGCAGTAATCTCTTCAACATTGGCCAAATAAGAATCTTCTTTAATTAATGTAAAACCTTATGATGTGAGAAGGCATCATAGAAAAGAACAATATGATACACAGGAAATGAGTCAGCAAACCAGAAGTCAAAAATGATGCGGCTAGAAAAAGGAGCAATTACCATAGCCACAACTGGAGAAAGATTTTATCTGTCCTATTGGGTATGATCTCAGTAAGTACAATCCCAGGAACAGGGTATGTACATATTTATACCTTTCGATGCATTAGAAAAAGAAAGAAGCTAGCACTTAGGTTACAAAAGGGCATATTTTTTCCATGCCTGGCCCTGGGCAAAATTATTGACTATGACAGAGTAATAAGTTTATGATTTAGATCTGAATACAAATTGTGGTTCTGGTACTAACTGGCCACATGACCTGGAATGAGGTCACTAAATCTCTCTCAGTCTCAGTTTCCCTCAGATGGTAAAATGAAGGACATGGGCTAAACAAATGCAAAGTCTCTAACCCCAAAATTCCATGCCTTAGATGGTCGGTTTATCTCTACCGATTTCTGACCTATCTCTGACCCCATGCTTCTGCTCCTTCTTTACAGTCTCCTTACTGTTCTCTTCTCATGAAATGTGTATCAGTCAGAATTCTAGTAGGAAACATATGGCAGTTCAAAGATAACCCAAAAAGATTTAGTAAAGAAACGAGTAGCAAAAGTATAAAGAAGGTGTACAGATGATGTGGTGCCATTCTTTGGATGAAAGAGTAGTTATCAGGATCCAAAAGGAGAAAGATATAGAGAGAGGGCCACTTTGAGAAAAGCTTTGACTTTGGAATCAAGGAAATAGATCATCAAAATTCATACATCATCCATCTGGTATCCTACTGGGGATCTACCCTGGACAAATCCCACTGGACACCAGAAAAAAGGAAGCTTGTTAATGTGGTTCATATAGGGCACAGAACAGGGTGCAGAGTGTAGAAAATAGACCTGGAGGGCAAATGGGTGATATCCAACGGACTCATTATAAAGGAAGGCTTTGCTGTTGATCCATCTATTATATTTTAGGGTAAATTATGTCAATAGGTTGATGATGTCTCATATACCTTTTTCCTTTCTTAACAATATATAATGCATATACATAAAAAGTAAATAAAAGAAGCCAACAATGTCACAGAGAATAAAAGCCCTTTTAGTAAAAATTCAGTCTTCTGCCTATACCTAACCCCCAATACCCAGCCTGTCCTCCTCTCTCCCACACTTCTGATCTGATTACATTAGTTCCTTTGTGAAAAGTAGAAAAACCCTTTGGGATGAGCTCCAGGGCAATGGAACACCAAGTTAGAACTTATCTAGCTAGCCCTGGCAGGATTTCTCTTATGCTCCCTCAACCAACCCTTGTGTACATCTCAAAACCTGCATAGATCTTCATGGCTGTCCTAACAGAGGGTCATATCTTCTTCCTGGAGAGTAAACATGGCTAACTAATATATTTTAACTCTTCCTTTTAAATGTGGAATAAGATTTGGGGAAAACAGTTATATAAACAAAAGGAGCAAACATGACTTTTGGGCCTCCAGTGGTATGGGCTAGTGCCATCCACTTCACCTATGTAAAAGACCAACCATGATTACTATTTTACTCAGTGTTTAGTCAGCAAATGTTTGTTGAAACATAAGTGTGTCAGGTGGTGACCTAGGCTCTGGGGATAAATCAGTGAAGAAGTCCTCTGTAAACAATGTTAGTGGAGAGACTAACAAATAAATATAGTGAAACGCTGATAAGGGCTATAGAAATATTTAAAGTAGGCTTGGGGGGTGTGGAAAGAGTATGATTATAAGAAATGATCACGGATGGGGCACCTGGATGGCTCAGTGGGTTAAATCCTCTGCTTTCGGCTCAGGTCATGATCCTAGGGTCCTGGGATCGAGCCCCACATCAGGCTCTCTGCTCAGCAGGGAGCCTGTTTCTCCCTCACTCTCTGTCTGCCTCTCTGCCCACTTGTGATCTCTGTCTGTCAAATAAATAAATAAAATCTTAAAAAAAAAAAGAAAAGAAAAAAGAAATGATCATGGAAGGCATTATGGAAATTATATTTAGCACAGAACTGGAGGAGGAGAAGGACAAAGCCCTGCAAGGATTTGGGGATAAAGTGAAATACTAAAGTTCCAAGGTAGATGTGTGCTATCATATTCAATGAGTAGCAAGGAACAAGGGTTGAACTGGGGAGTGGTTGCTAGATAGCTCAAAGGAAACTAGAGTGATAGCCCTTGGCTTGTGGTCCATAGTAAGGTCTTTGATTTGTATTGCTAATGAAATTAAATGCCTGGGAAAATTATATAGTATTATTTAGACTTTAAAAGGACCATTCTGGGACGCCTGGGTGGCTCAGTTGGTTGGACGACTGCCTTCGGCTCAGGGCATGATCCTGGAGTCCCGGGATCGAGTCCCACATCAGGCTCCCAGCTCCATGGGGAGTCTGCTTCGCTCTCTGACCTTCTCCTTGCTCATGCTCTCTCTCACTGTCTCTCTCTCTCAAATAAATAAATAAAATCTTTAAAAAAAAAAAATAAAAGGACCATTCTGCGACTAGGTTGAAAACAGGAAGGAGGCAGTATAGAACAGGGCAAACAAGTAAGGAGATGGTTGCAAATCCAAGCTTCCTTTCAAGGTTTGGGCAAGGATAATTTTGATGGGAGTGATGAGAAAAGATTGATTTGAGAGATTTGAGGGTTAACGCCTCAGGGTTTGCTGATGGATTGAATGCTATAAGGAAAAGGAAGGAGGCAAGAATGACTAAGTTTTTTGCTTGAGCAACCAGCACATTGACTAAGTGATTACTGTATAATCTTAGTTTTGTTTCCTCACAGTAAATCTGTTTAACTTTCAGGGTACTTACGGCACCACACAACTTATCAGCAGACTCACAAAATAAAAATCATTCTTAGCAAATTGTATTTACCTGCCACTTCCTAAAATGTGTTGGCGACATTTATTATATTAAAACCTAAATAAAGCCAAATCGTTGGAGTAGAAATAAAAACATAAGTAGAACCAGAAGACATAAACATCTAGGAAGTAGTCTCTATTTTTGTCTCTCACTGAAAGAACAAACAAAATTACTTGAATTATATAACTTAAAATAAAGAAATATGTTTCTTTAGATGCTCCACCCAAACTTTAATAGTTTTTAAGCCCCACCTCACAAATCCAAAATTAACACAATTTGCTGAAGAAATCCAGCACCTGCCCAAAAGCACATCAGGGACATATGCTCCAGAGCAGAGAAAAAAGTCATTTTCCAGACTTGGATCCTTAAAGAATTCTTAGTCATCCACTTCACCCTCAAAGTTGGCCTTTCTCCTGCCAATCCCCTTTACCACTCAGGTGCTGAGTCTCAGATTCCTAGGTAAAATGCCCCTCCCTTTTTTCCCTAAGCCCTTCCTGATTGACAGATTTAAGTTTGTTTTTTTTTTTTTCTCCCAACCCTTTCTCACTCAAATTAACACACTTTCTAAGCTGAGAGTCCTTTGCATTTTGTCTGACCCCTTTCTGCTTTCCAGGGACCCTTAGCATGTTCCTAATATGGTGTAGAAGGAACAGGCATGTATGTTCTCCCTACGTAAAGGAATGTGTGACAGTCATTTCCTTCCAGCCATTGCCCGGACACCTAATGTTTTTATAATGAATAAACAAACTGCCAGTTTCAAGGAGATTTCCACATTCCTCCTAAGCATCCTCAGAATTTAAAGTCACCAGCACTAAGTTTTTTCCCCTTTTGAGACAGGCTCAAATATGAGTTTCCTATTTGAGCATTGAAACAGGCTGACATCCTTTGCCTTGAGTCCTTAATCATTTTAGCATAAGATTTGATGGAGCTTTAGGAATTTCTCCTAGGAGAGACTCAGAAAACACTGTATAATTTCATCAATCCTATAAGATTTCAGAAACTAGAATTAGAAGGATGGAAATACCGAAGGGTCCAGTAACCATGCCCAATTCCCACACGTGTGGTCTAAAACTCTGGATCTGGTGAGAGAGTTGAAAATAATTTGAATGAGGGAAACAAGCTAAGTCTTAACCTGCATGGTTTACCACTGTACTCTTACTGATAAAACCTAATAAATTTTTATATTAAGGTAGTGAGGGGGAACCTGGGGTGACTCAGTTGGTTAAGCATCTACCTTTGGCTCAGGTCTTGATCTCAGCATCTTGGGATCAAGTCCAGCATCCAGATCCCTGGTCAGTCCCTGCTTCTCCTTCCCCCACTCTGCCTCTTTCCCTCCCCCTCTGCTCGCTCTCTCCCTTAACTAAATAAATAAAGTCTTTTAAAAAAAAGAAAAAAAGTAGTGAGGAGAAGCAGAGCCCCTAGATCTGGTGTTTGGTTTTTGTTGTTGTTGTTGTTTGTTTGTTTGTTTTTCAAAGATTTTATTTTATTTTATTTTATTTTATTTTATTTGACACAGAGAGAGAACGATCACCTAGGCAGAGAGGCAGGCAGAGAGAGAAGGGGGAAGCAGGCTCCCTGATGAGCAGAGAGCCCAATGCGGGGCTCCATTCCAGGACCTTGAAATCATGGCCTGAGCTGTAGGCAGACATTTAACCAACCGATTGAGACACCCAAGCATCCCCAGATCTGGTGATTGGAATTAATACCAGAACCAGAAAGGCCAAGAGAAGCAAGGCCACCAGACATATCCATACCTGAAATAAAAGTCAGAAAATTGAAACAGTAATCTCTTGCTACCCTTCCCATATACAAACTCTGACCTGTTTGTGGGAATAAGGGTACACCTAACATCCTCCTCCAACTGAGCCACATACATTGAGATAGAAATATTTTTTAAAGTATTCTCCAGAGCTGTCCTCTAAAAGCTATCATTTTGATAGATCTTCCCCTTAACAATAACATTTATTGATTCACTTATTATATTCCAGGGACCATATGATTTCTTTACTCATAGGTCATGGTAATTTTAGGGAGTGCCCTTGTTTCCCTTGAGCTGTACATTCCTTATCTGCGGTCGACTTTCCTTCACATGACTCTAAACCTCCGTTTATCCACAATGTTCTTCAGATGTTCAGGAGTGACAACAATTGCTGATTGGTGAAGTTCAGAATATGTTAGAACCTAATGAAAATGACTTGAAGACAGCATAGCCTGGAGTTAAGAGTCCTAATTTCACCTCCTAGTCATATTTAATCTTTGTGATAGATTCCCTATTGCCTCCCAAATAGTTAAATTAGATACTATCCCCATTCTGAACCTCAGACTGGATTAGAAAAACTGACTGTGTTCCATAAGATGTCCCAGTATAGCTGCAAAGGGCAGGCTACGGTCCCTACTCAACAGCTCTTCTGACTGGAGACACCATGGGTGGGGCTGAAAGCCTTCTGAGAACTTCAAGATTGTGGGTGTGACAGAGACACTCCTCCCCCCAGCTCTCTGATGTTTGAGCTGTCAAACAATGATTCCTGAAGATTCCAATTATGCTTCTCATTCGAGGACAGAAAGTGTGCTCTATTCTTCTTTGTAACCTTATACCCAGCACAGGGCCTGACACGCAGGAGATGCTCAGCCATGCTTTGGGAGAGAAGGGAGGGATGCGTGTTGAAACACAGAACCAGACCAGAGAATATGTTCCTGAATAAATATTGCCCTGTGCTATCTTTTCTGCTTTTAATCTCAAACTAATTTTTAAACAAGACTTTTATTTTTTAACATTTTATCCTTTTAATTTTTTTCTCTAATGGAAATAAACTCTGAGAACGAAGATTTTTCTTTTTTTTTTTTTTTCTTTTTCATGTGTACTTCATGGCAGAAAGCACAGGGTTAGCAGAGGATTTAAAATATTTATGATTTGATGATTTATTTGCAACCAGTACTTTCCCATAATGAATTCAAATTTAGAGTAAAATTTTAGTATAAAATATTTTCTAAATTTCTAGATCCACATCTGGAAGCTTTTTTTGCTTTTTAGAAACTGTCTCTAGATTCTGAAGAATCATGTGTATTATATTTTTTATTTTGTAACAATTATTTTACAGAGATTTCATGTGATTTTAAACACTTTTCAAGCAATTTATTATAATACCACCTAAATCATTAACTTAAAATCCAAGTACATGCTCAAATACAGCATTCCAAAGCAGTTTCTATTTTCTTCTAGGATCCACTATTACACTTTTATTTATTAGCAAAAGGATAAGTTGTTTTGAGTAAGCTCCCTAATTAAAAAGTTTAAAAGGATACACACACACCCTAAAGAGCCTACAGCTTTAGTATAATCTCCCAAAATTATAGATATACAGATTGGAATTGTTTTAATCTATTTATTATAAATTCAAGGAACAAGACTATTCTTGATTTCCTTGCTGTATGGTCCTAGATGAAATCATTATTAATAATAAGCAGGACAAGTCAACACTCCTTCCTTATTAACACACAGAGATCTAGATAACAGCCAAGATCAAACCAGAATTCCTTACATATTGAGAGAAGTAGAGAGAAACCAACAGGGGTTTGTTCTACAAAAAAAGTTGTGTGTTTTTTTTTTCCCCTAATTGAGATTTGGTTAAATTCTTAACTCAGTAAATTAGCATGACTGATTTGAAGTTGCTCATTATGAAAAGTCACTTTTCAACACTGATAGGTTGTATTCTTGAACCAAAAGAGCCAACAAATATTTCCTAAAGGTTTGCTATCTACATGGCCCTGTTAGGTGTTGGTGACAGCTACAAAAAACTATGCAATATGATTGATTACTATTTACATAAAACTTATAATCACCTTAGAAAGGAAAAAAATTATTTAGTGGTGAAAAAGTTACAATACTAACTTAGTATTCTGAAAATCAATCTGTGTTTACCATATTCTGATTCTTTTTTAAAAACCTTCAAGAAGCAACATGTGTCTTCTAGAAAAGATGATACTGAAAACAATGTTTAATGTCTGGCAGAAAAAAATAGGCCTAAATAAATATTTAAGTTACACAACTCAAGCAATTGTTAAAAATACATTTTCTAGGCAGAATAAACAATGGAAATTGTATGTATTAAAACTCAGATGATTAGAAAAGCAACTGAGGGGAGCTAAATAAAAGAAAGCTCAGTATAACACTTTGGAGGAACACAGCCTTGGTACAAAGAGAAGTGTCCAGAACCAGAAGGGCTTCAATCAGAGCCTCCTTTCTCTCTGGACCCTGCAGAGTACAAAAACCTCACGGGTGCATCTTTAATCATTTCTTCACATAACACAGAAGCACAAGCAGCTTTGAAATATCAGCTAAAGAATAGGACCTTAGATATCAAATGGAGGTACACATAAAGAGGTCCCTTCTCGGGTGCCTGGGTGGCTCAGGCCACTGCCTTCGGCTCAGGTCATGATCTCAGGGTCCTGGGATCGAGTCCTGCATTGGACTTTCTGCTCAGCAGGGAACCTGCTTCCTCCTCTCACTCTACCTGCCTCTCCATCTACTTGTGATCTCTGTCTGTCAAATAAATAAATAAAATCTTTAGAAAAAAAAAAAAAAGGTCCCTTCTCAAGTAAGTAGAAAATGAACTACTGTGCCACCAGAAAGGCTACAGGGACAGGAGAGGCCCCAGAGTACACCATTCACTATGTGTGCAATAATTTGTTTACTAGGATAGTAACATGGATGGATGTCTTCCTCACAGAGTATTCAAGTAGAAAGCCTATTTTAAAGAAAAGGGGGGGAAGGGGAACTGGGCAGACCAAGAAGTACTAATAGAGCATATTTTCCTATGAAAATATTATTATAAGTGAAAAGACGTATACTTTTATTAGCAAGGTCACATTCACCTTCAGGAAACGATCATATTTGGGGAGTTGAGTATGGAACACCTTGTGTCTGGAGTAGACCAGGAAAAATGTAGGGCAGGTAATTATCAAGTGTGATGCACTTACCTCCTGTCAGGAAATGTTGGAAAATATTTTCTTATTAAATAAACAGGCAAATAAAACAAAGATGAGGGTTCAATAGAATTCAATTTAGGAAACAGGAATAGTACAGAAAACTATAAAGATCAACAGAAATATTATTGCCTCTATAGAACAAATGATTTGTGAGATAAATGGTGATAGGTAGCAGAAGCAAAAAAAGTTTAAGCTTTGGACTTTAATCCATGGACGATGGAGGGTTCATTAACCTTTCTTGCAGGGCCAGGAAGGCTAAAGAATGTGGCCAGTTAGAGAATCTGAATAAAACTCCATTTCAGAAAGCTTTATTTGTCAATGTACAAAGCGCAAATCAAAGGAACAAAAAGCCAGAATCCAACAAACCAATTAAGAAACTTCTATGACAACCCACTATGATGTTATTAGGGGGTACAAAATTAATAAACATAACATCAAGAACAAATGCAGAAGTTCTGTGGGCATGAAAAGAAACTCTTCTTTTGCGGGAAATATGATCATTCTGTTTTAGAAACACCGAGTTGGAGGTACAGGAGGGATCCCATGTGAAGATTTATAACAAGAAACTGAAATTTCAGGTCCGGAACTCAGGATGGCGGTGATGGCTGGAGGTATAGATTTGTGTCATCTACACAGAGGTGGTTGAACCATAAAGGGGAAGTGTCTTCAGAAGAAGACAAAGAGAGGCAGAGGGTCCAGACTGACGGCCTGCATTAGGAGGACAAAGGAAGGAAGAGTTTTAAAAGGAAAGACAAAGAACAGTCTAATAAATAGGAACGGAAGCAGGACAGACGCCAAGAGAGAAGGAAATTTCAGTTGTTGTGGAATGAAGCAGAGAGGGCGAAGAGAATGAGGTTTGAGAAAATCTATGATGCTAGTGGTGAAAGCAAGACCACCAGGAGCTAAATAATAATGGTTTCAAGGAATGGGAGAGTGAATTACTAAAGAATCTCAAGAGTGAAAACCAAAAGAAACTTAGGAGATCAACATCTAAAATCCAAATGCACTATACAGGTCGCTTCCAAATTGACCCCTTTACGTGCAGTTTTGCATGCCATTTTCAGAGATCCAAAGCAAACAGTGGCTTTTCAGCACTGATAAGTGGTGTATCTTGGCACCACTTGTTATCAGTCTGTATCTTGGCAACTGTTGGCACCTTGCCTGTTTCCTCTCTTCTACACTCATAAGTCTACTCCAGTCAAAGTGGGCATTGTGGCCAGCTTAAATGCCATGTTCGTGGTCTCAGCAGCTTTGCCATTCCACGTCTCCTAACCTCTTCATTCTCTTCCTTAGGCCTAATATTTAGTAATTCCCCCTTTTTCCATATAATGTTCTTCTAGGAAGCCATTCCTTCTTGCACTGGCTCTGGGAAAGCCACTTCTGGTATCATTCATTTGGTACCTAGTATTACAAGGGAAAAAATGCTGATAGTATTAATATCTGTGTGCTCTTGCTGGTTAAATAAGGTACCTTTCCTGAATTGATTCTTTTATCCAATATTGGTTTCTATACCCAGACTTCAGAACTTTGCTGAATAAAGCTGCATAATTGATTCACTTTAACATCTCCGACCAAGGCAATGCTCTTAATGCACTGAGCAGGCCTTTGTACCTCTTCCTTAAGTCAGTCCCATCCTCCCCAACTTCTTTAAATTATCCACTTTTTCTTTACCCTCTTCCCCCTATTCCCCTCCTCAGCTTTTTACTTAATCAGCATGAGTGGGTTCCTTTTGTGAGGATTCCTTCCACTTCCCCTTCTGCCCCCAACATTCATATTTGCAGCAATCTTTAAGAACTTTCTTTTCTCCTAATAACTTCTCCTATGCTCTAGGTCTCGTCTTTACTAGTTATCCTTTCCTGACCAACTCTCAATCCCTCTCTTACCCTCACCCTCCCCACTTCGTTACAAACAAGTTTCTTGAAAGAATAATCTGTTTTCTCTCTCTCTGTCTCTCTCTTCAATTTCTCTCCTGCATTCAGTTCTCAGTCTGCTGTCATCAGGCTTCTGTGCCGCACCCTCTGAATCCCCTCATCAGCGTTAGTAACATATTATCATAATCAGATTTGGTGGCCATGTTAATGTCTGGGCGACAGGTAATAGTTGACCACATCTTGGCTCCTGTTCTAGAGGCCCCCTATAATCCTGCAAAGTGACTTTTTCTTGCATTTTCTATCTCCAGCATTGTTCTTTCATTTGTGCTCTCTCTTAGCCTCCTTTTTAGGCTGTCCCACCTGTACCAATCTCTAAACTCAGTGGGTTCAATCCTGGATGACCAGTAGAATCACGGGAGTTGGGTCTCGGGCATTGTTTTAAAATACGAATACCTGAGACCCACCCCTGGTGCTTCTGTGGGACTAGAACAGAGCCCAGGCAACAACCTTTCTCAAGCCCCGATGATTCTAACCTGTAGTTAAAAACCACTGCCTTGGGGTGCCTGGGTGGCTCAGTGGTTTAAGCCTCTGCCTTCAGCTCAGGTCATGATCTCAGGGTCCTGAGATCGAGCCCCACATCCGGCTCTCTGCTCAGCGGGGAGCCTGCTTCCCCCTCTCTCTCTGCCTGCCTCTCTGCCTACTTGTGATCTCTCTGTGTCTATCAAATAAATAAATAAAAATCTTTTAAAAACCACTGCCTTGACTCAGGTTCCCAAATTTGTCTCTTCTGAGGAGTCATCTGGCAGTTGTTAAACGTGAATATATCCAGATTCTGCCTCCTTGACATTCTAGCTAAATGGGCCAAAGCTGAGAGACAAAAAAGTAATTAGAGACTCTCCCTTCCACTCAGATATCTATAAGGCAACAGTCTTTTGAAGCATCTATTATATGCTGGCTAACTCTCATTTATTTTCTAGTGCAGAGCAACCTTCAAGCTAAGGGTTTCTACATACTTTTAGCTCATTTTCCACACATCGGTTACTTGTTTGTGTCTCCTTTACTTGACTGTGAGTTTCTGCAAGACCGAGACTCTGTCTTATTCATTTTTTGTATGAAATTTCTATGAACCAATAAATTGTCCTGAACATATTAACTCATTCATAAACAAACAAACAAGTTTTGATGAAATAATGAATGCATAAATAATTAAACTATTTTCATATATATATGCTGTCCCTAACACACAATACAGATGATGTTCTGCCTTTTTTTTATTCTTGGCACTTATGCAAATTAAGCTAGTGTTTATAATGATGAATGAAAATTGTCTACAATCTGTATTTTTACCGGTAAAATCCTATATTACTATGTGATTTGTTTCTTTTGTTTTTGTTTTTTTCTTTCCCTCCTTCTTTTTGGCTCTGGTTCCAACTTGGTCAAATGACTTATAAATGCTATGATATATTGATATATTTGGGGATTCCCCTTTGTGTAGAGCACATGGATTTTGGAATCAAATAGATTTGGACTTCTGTCTCATTTCTCCTCATGCGTATAAGGCAGATAAAACATACCTGTGATTATTAAAGATCAGAAAAACTCTGGCCAGGAATTTTAATTTTTTTTTATCCTTTCAGAGTGTTTGTTCCTATAAGAAAAATTACACAATTTATATAATTCCAGGGGGTAGTCTTTCTTTACCTAACTTTCTCATTCCCCTTACCCCATCTTATGTGAAACTCTATCTTCACTAATCTTTTTATTTTTTCCCCACAATCTCAGAAAATGTTGGATCTCTTTTCCAATTCAGGTTTGAAGAATCCATCTGTGTCTTTAATCACATTGGCCCCTCCTAGAATGTGCTTTGTCTGGAAAACTCTGATTGGTCCCTTAAAATCCTTCTGATATAGGATTAATACTTTCTTCCTTTGTACTACCTCTGTCTAGATACAGGCTTTTTATCTTTGCACTTGTCATAATGGCCTGTAATTTGGGTTTACAAGTTTTTCTCAGGAGGTTTTGAGCTCCTCTAGGATGAAGATCAAATTTTATTAATCAATCACAGGGCTGGGTGCAATGCTAAAGTATAGATACTTGATATTGGTGAAGTTGAATTTGTGGAAGCAGACTTTCATTCAGTTTACCTTTACAACCAAATCTTCCAAATGTTCATACCCTCACCATTAACTTCAACATTAACTTTGGAATTGAGAACTCGAAGTTCAAATCTTTGTTGACCCTTGTTTTTGTTTTGTTTAATGGTGAAATGGAGATTATTAGACTTACATTCTTGTTTGTAAAATTTAGACCTACTTACTGTGTTGTCTATAAAACTGAATAGTGGTACTCAGTAATTGCTGATAACGCAGTGGTCAGCATAATTCTGGTGTAGTCTTGTTTGTTTTGGTTTTGGTTTTATTTTTTAGAGTGGGGTGTTTGTTGACCACTTACTGTAGGAGTCTACTAGTAAACTGTAGTACTGAAAATGCACCTCTCTGTTAAGTCTTCAGGCACGTTGAGTAAATCTAAATTTTTCTTGTTTGGCATTTCTATCACAAAATCTTAAATCCCTCTTTTCACCTTTCATACTTTTTTGACCACTTCCCAAGGTGATGATGGGGGCTGAATAATCCTTTCTGCAGATAACAAAATCTTGTTTCTGGACCACAAGTCATTTCTCATTACTTGAACTCTCATCCTCATGGATTTTGATGTCCTCTAATCCAGAGCAATCTTCTACTCCTCTCTTTTCTTTCAAGTCCTTCCAGTGTGCTCTCTGGAATTCCTGATAACTCATCAACTTAATCTCCAGGATTCTTAAATTCTTTAAATGTTTCCTTCACTTTGCTACTCAAACTAAATCCTGATTGCCCTTGCAGATATGGTAGTCCCTGTAGCCTCCCAAAAGGCTTTGTTTTTCCCTCCTCCATTTCATAAATCTAGAGGGTGGGGTAGATATTCTTCTTTGTTTCTTGCCAGTACTTTCAACCCCGAACTACCTTTTTTCCTTGAAAACAAAACAAAAATTCCAGCTTCTTTGAACTTCATGTCACATGACAACCTCCTGTCATAGCCTCTTTCCTATTCCAGACTCATGTAGACACCAAGGCCATTCCTCCTCATTCAGTGAAAATTTAGTAAGTAGCTCACTGAATGTCCACCACTACTCTTCAGTCATCCTTGCTGATTTTAATATCCATCTAACTCACACTGTGGAGAATCCTGTCAATGTCGTGACTTTCTGAATCCTGACCTCCTCATGCCTAGTGATCTTGTTCTTACCTCCCTCAGCCACTCGCTCCTAGGTCATATCCTAGGTCTTATTATGACCATCAACCACAGATCTCAAAAACCTCCATTTGAAATACCCCAATTGGTTTTCAGCTCTATTTTCAGTTAATTCCTTTCATATACCATACAGAGATTCTTTAGCTCCATAGGGGGAGGGTGATCTTATCAACTTTTTTTTTTTAATTTAAGCTCAATCTGCCAACATATAGTACATCATTAGTTTTTGAAATCCTGTTCGGTGATTGATCAGTTGCGTATAACACCCAGTGCTCATCACATCATGTGCTCTCCTTAATGCCCATCACCCAGTTGCTCCAACCCCCATCCACCTCCCTTTCCACAACTCTGAGTTTGTTTCCTGGAGTCAAGACTCTCTTATGGTTAGTCTCCCTCTCTGATTTCTCACCATTCAGTTTTACTTCCCTCCCCCTATCATCCTCTGTGCTATTTCTTATATTCTACATGTGAGTGAAACCATATGGTAATTGTCTTTCTCTGACTGACTTATCTCACTTAGCATAATCCCTCCAGTTCCATCCATGCAAATGGTGGATATTCATCCTTTTTGAAAACTAAGTAATATTCCATTGTATGTGTGAGCCACATCTTCTTTATCCATTCATCTGCTGAAGGACCACAGTTTGGCTGTTTGTTGGCATTGCTGCCATGAACGTTGGGGTACAAATGCCCCTTCTTTTCATTACAGCTGTATCTTTGTGGTAAATACCCAGTAGTACAATTGCTGGGTCATAGGGTAGCTCTGTTTCTAACTTTTCAAAGATCGTCCAGACTGTTTTCCAGAGTGGCTGCACTAGCTTACATTCCCACAAACCATGTAAGAGGGTTCCCCTTTCTCCACATTCTCGCCAAAATCTGTTGTACCCTGTCTTGTTAATTATAGCCTTCTAACTGGTGTGAGGTGGTATACCATTGTGGTTGTGATGTGTATTTCCCAGAAGACAAGTGATGTGGAGCATTTTTTCATGTGTCTGTTGGCCATTTGTATGTCTTCTTTGGAGAAATGTCAGTTCAGGTCTTCTGCCCATTTCTTGACTGGATTATTTGGTTTTGGGGTGTCGAGTTTGAAAAGTTCTTTATAGGTCTTGGATCCCAGCCCTTTATCTGTTATGTCATTTGCAAATATCTTCTCCCATTCGGTAGATTTCCTTTTAGTTTTGTTGATGATCCTATCACTGTTTGCCTATCTTTCATCTTCTTCACATCCTCTCTTCCCTTCTTACCCAGAATAAAAGATGTGGGCCATGATTATAGTCACTCCTCACACAATCCCTTGACAACCCTGGCTAAATCCAACTTTTGCCTATTCTGTGTTTCACTCTGAAAAGCTGGACATGACCTGATAAAACATAACGCATCTCACTTAAAGTATATGTGCACCCACAGTGCATCCATGCTGCTCCTGGCAATCCTTTATAATAGGATTACCAGTCCCAATTCAGTTTACCATCCCACTTAACAAAATGATTATTTAATCATTTATCCTTTCTTCTTGGTATCTCTAACTTCATCACTTCAGGTGATACCCTTACTACATATTTCCCTGCTAAGGTAGCAGCAACCAGAAAAGAATATCCTCATGTTCCCACTACGCAATGTATACTTCACTGTCTCTACCAGGTACTTTGCCTTCCTTCCTGTTGCAATGAATGTACTTATATCTAAGGACAACCCATTATCTCATACCTGTTAGAATGGCTATTATCAAAAAGACAAGTGATAACAGTGTTGGAGAGCATGCGGAGAAAAGGGAACACTTGTACACTGTTGGTGAGAATGTAAATTAGCATAGCCATTATAGAAAAAAGTATGTAAATTACTCAAAATGTTACAAATAGAACTACCATATGATCCAGCAATTCCACTTCTGGGTTTGTATCCAAAGGAAATAAAAGTAGTTAATTCAAAGAGATATATGTACCCTTTGTTCATTGCAGCATTATTCCTAATAGCCAAGATATGGAAACCATTTAAGTGTCTGTCTACAGATGAATGGGTAAAGAAAATGTTACACACATACACACACATACACACACACACACACAAGAATATCATCAGCTATTAAAAAAGGAAGGAAATCTTGACATTTTCGATAGCCTGGATGAACCCGGAATTCATTATGCTAAGTGAAATAAGTCAGACACAAAAGACAAATACTTCAGGATCCCACTTATACATGGAATCTAAAATAGTTGAACTCATACAAACAGAGTAGAATGGTGGTTTCTGGGAGTTGGGGGAAATGGGAGATGTTGGTCAATGGGTACAAAGTTTTGATTGTGCAAGATGAATAAATTTTACAGACCTTATGTACAGAATGGTAACAATAGTTAATAATTCAATATTATTAATAATACTATATTGTATGTTTGACATTTACCAAGAGAGTAGATCTTAAGTGTTCTTACTACACACAGAACAGCAGTAACTATGTGAGGTGATAGATATGTTAACCAATTCGATTGTGGTGATCATTCCAGTGTATACATATCTCAAAACATCAAGTTGTGCTTCTGAACTATATGCAATTTCTATTTGTCAATTATGCTCCAGTAAAGCTGAAAAAAAGATAAAGTCAGCTCCTCCATACAACCTTGTCAAGGTGTATGCGCTAGACCCCATTCCCACTCACCCTACTCAAGGGCTTTTTTTTTTAATAAATGTCTGCCTCTCTAAATCATCACTTACCCCTTATGTAATGAGGTGATCTATATACTAACATGCTCTAATGCCTATCTTAAAACAAACGAATCAAAACAAACTTTCCTTGATTTTACCTCCCCATTTTAGATCCCATCTTCTATTTCTCCCTTCATTTTTTCATGTCTGCTCTTTTACACAAAACTGATAAAAAATTTTGTCTTTATTAATGCCATCACCTCCCCCACCCATCTTGATGTCCCAGTGTCTCCTGAAAGTACTCCAAGCAGTCTTTCAACCCCAGCTCTGTGGAAGCAGCTCTTGTCAACATCGTGTTTCACCATGTTGCCAAATCCATTGCCTTCATAGCAGCATTTAACATGATTGAACACTGCTTCCTTCTCAACACATTTTATACGGTCAGCATCTAAGATAGCTATTTCCATCCTGCTCCCATATGGACGTCCTCCTAACTTCTGGGTTTTTCTTGATACTCTCAATAGAGCAGCCAAATTGATTTGGTTAAAACATAGATCAGATTAGTTCACTGTTTTGCTCAACAAAACTCCATGGCATCCTATAGTCACTCGGGGGGAAAAAGTCTGTTCAGTGATTTCTGAGGCACTACCCTGACTTGATTATTGCCAACTAACTGAGTCACCACTCCTCTCTTTGGTCACTCTACTCCAGCCACATACACTCCTTTCTGTCTTTGAATATGCCAGGCACACTCTTGCCTCAGGACCTTTGTACTTGCTGGTCTCTCTACCTGAAAATATACTCTCTAAACATCAGAGTGACTGGCTCCCTATTTCATTTAGGTTTCTTCCCAAATGTCACATTCTTAGAAATGGACTTCTTAGTGGCTGCATGCTCTTTCCCTCCTTGGCAATCTCTATTAATCCAGTTACTTGCTGTGTTTTTTCTTTATAGAGCTAAGTGCCACTGGAGAGGCACATATTATTTATTTGTTTGTTTACTTATTTGTTCATTGTTTCTCTTCCCCACATAAAATTAAAGCCACATGAGAACAGGAACAATATCTGGTTTTTTTTTTCTTTTCACTGCTGTATCACCAGCAGCTAGCAGTATTTATTGTACAATAAATATTTGTTGAATGACTAAATAAAACTGTTCTTTTGATGTCTAAATTCCTGTGATCAGCATCTGCATATGCTTTCCTAAGATCATTAAACATCTCTATCCATGACTTAAACCGAATTCCTAGCACAGTAAATTGAGAATTTAGGCAAATAGGTTGGCCATAACCCTCTATTGAATGTATTTCCTCTGTCCTAGCACTAAATTTATTGACTCACTCTTAAAACTCTCTCCATTTCCCACAAAATGCACCGTGGTTGAAGTCCAAAATCAATAAAAATAAGAATGCTTAGAGCAGGAAAGAAGAAAAAAACAGATGATAAAAGAAGAAAAAAATTAAAGGAACTCATACACATCTTCGAACTGTACTGGGGAAACAAAATCATGCAGGAGAATTTTA
Source organism: Neogale vison (assembly GCF_020171115.1). Lineage (NCBI taxonomy): Eukaryota > Metazoa > Chordata > Mammalia > Carnivora > Mustelidae > Neogale > Neogale vison. Next base: position 23,643,571 of record NC_058093.1, read on the forward strand.
AAAGAAGAGCTCTTCTACAATGCTGTAGAATCTTAGTGTACAATCCTCTCTCTTCCTCCCCTTTCTCTGGAATAGAGTCTCATATAATTCCTACTTAGGCTAGACTGTCCCCTGTCATGCAGAACAAAGGACAAGCCTTTGGCCTCAGCTTCTAGTTATCTGAGCCTAGATAAAGGCAAACAGGATAGGCCCAAGGCAAAACTGTCAAGTGAAAACACTTGGACTGTGTCCGGAAATTCCCCTTTCTCTGCTATCTCCCAACTTGGAGATACCCCCTTTGACCTCAAGTGCCCAGTAAACTCTTACTTCTAAAATCATTCCTCGGTCAAAAAATAAAAACAATGTCTTACAATATTTACATTTGCAGCTAGGCTGTCATTTCTCTTTTACTCCATTTAAGTAGTAAAGGTAATGCAAATTTTGAATTTTCCTAATAACTGATCTGCTCTTCCACTGGATAGCAAGGAAAAATATTAGACTTAATCCAGTCCAGGAAGCTCAAGTGAACTCAGTATCTTCCATAAGTATTTTCACATAAATACTTAGTGTCTCTAGGTAAAATGCCCAGTATCATCATTTCCTTGCTTTTGGTGTATGGTTGTATATGACCCCATGCCAGAAGAGGGGAGGAAATGCCTGATCTCTTCTGCATTTTCTTCTGCATTTTCACAAGTTCTGACCTCAGAGTAATTCATTTGTTCTGTTTTTTGGTTTGGTGATTGTTCAATTTCAAAGACCTGTCTGCTCCTCTTGGTAGGAGTGACAGGTGGAAGCCACTACTCAGCTCTCTGTCTCAACTTTCCAGCCTGCTGGAAGGTTCGCTCTAAGGTTTGCCCTCTGCAGAATCATCAGCCCTCCTGGAAGCTCTGTGGTTTCTCAGTTGAGAATGTAGGAACTTCTGAACGTAGGAAATGAAGAAGTAGAAATGCTGCCTCAGGCTCCATTTCAGCTCCCTAGCTCCTGGGCCATGCTGGGTATGAGGATTCTCCTAGATATTGGCAAGTTCCCCCCATACTCAGGGAGGCATGACACTGACACAATGATGCAAATCTCCCCCACCCATCTTGATGTTTCTATGACACACTAGGTTGAAAATGTGAGCTCCAAAGTGGGGGGAAATCAAGGACTCTATCTGGCATCTGCTTCCTTACTCTGTGCTCTCTTCTCATACCCACATTCCAAGGGCTGCCATCATTCTCATCCAATCAGACACAATATACCCTTTCAATAATAAGTAATTTGTGCCACTGCCTTTCCTCTTCTGAAGTGAAAGTCATAGATAATATAACTCTTACATAACTTCAAAAAAATCAATATTATATCCTAACTATAATAAAAAGAGAAATAAAACAAAAGTAATTTATTCTTTATGTAGTTCAAAATGTAAACAAGTACTTAGTCATATTTACAAGGAAAGACCTACTGAATCAGTCCGTTGGTCAGTCTCTATGTGCAGAATCACCTGCCTGTGATTATTATAAATTCTGTGGTGGAGACTCAAGCTCCATGAGAACTTTGTTGATAATATTCTGAAACGTTGACCAAGTCATAGTAAAGTTGCAAGTGAAAAAACACTGTGATTTTCCTACCACTTATTCTGTAGGTTATAACACTTTCAGAAAGTTCAGTGTGCATTAAAATAGGGCAAAAATTATTTTCTTTCTTTAATGTCAGTTAAGTTAATGCCTTTAATGGAGTGAAGTTCCAGACTCCAGATGACTTTAAGCAACTTTTCTACCCACACAAATGTCTGTCTGTGGCTTAGGATACTGCTTAATTTCAAAGAATTGGGCCACTAACTCTAGCTGTCTAGAATCCCTGGACTCTACTCATTATATGTAAAATGCTGCCCACGAACATTGTGTGACAACAATAACAAAAGAGCCCCACAGTTTTCCAAAATGCCCCCTCAGGGGTGATGTTCTACCTCGCAAGAATTACTTCTCTGCATCATTTCCTCCTTCCTCACTTAAGGAGCAAACCTCATGGGGCTGTGATCATTGTGGAGGAGGTATCTGCTTCTGTCTCGCCATAAAAGGAACCACCAGTGATTTTCAGGTTGGCTTTTGATGTGAAAGCCCACTGGATACCTCCAGACAGAGATTTTGGAGGATGAAAATCATTAATTTGATAATGCCAAAAGATCATATTTATTATACATTGAACCTCATTCTAATTGTTAAATGACCCAGATATTAGCACCTTGAACCTTCTTACTGTAATTTATTAATTTGATGTTTTCCAAATTGCAAAAGCAATACATGACTCTGGTAACAAGCTAAACAATATAAAGATAGTTTCTCTGTTCTCTTATTTAATTTCCTCTACTATCTATAGACACATGTACCCACTACATACGTGTATTACTCCCATACACACATACACCGGACTTGATTTTTCTTTTTTTTTTTTTAATCAAAATAGCATCATCTTCTACATGTTACCCCGTGTTCTTTTTTTTTCACTTATTACCACCCCAAAAGCTATAGAAATTAACTTTTTCTAATAGATAATACATCGACACAAAATAGTATATACTCACATGCACTTACATATAAAATGATCTATGAATAGGATTTATCCTGCCACTTTCCAAGCCAGTCTTTTTCTTCGTCCTTCATCCACTTTCCCCCCTTTTGTCTCTACCTGTGTACTGCTCCATCCTCTTTTAAGCTGCATCTTCCCTTCCTTTTCTTTTTCTCCTTCTAAAGTGACCATTACGTAACAGAGGGACTCACTAGTAGCAGTTCTACAATGATTATGCTTTTTATCCTACCAAATCTTTTTCCTTGTGATTTTAATCAGCATTTTTTGCTCTGTGCTTTATGATATTTCTCACCCTTGATCTTCAAGGTCACAAATTTAGATTTCAATGCTCTTCAGATACTGCACTGAGATATATATCTATATTTCTATAGATCGATCGATCTATATTTATAGATATAAAAGATTGGCAACTTATATATATATATTGATCTCTCTCTATATATATATATATATATTTAAAGTAGAAAGCCTTCATTATACTGTTTTAATCTCCCTAAATGCTATTGTGTGCTTTACAATTTTTCAAGTTGCTATTTGTCCTATCATTTTTTTCCCATGAGTTTACATCAAGACACCTATTCTAAATTTCTCTCATTCTTCTCAACCCTGGAATCTGGGTCCCTACGGGCATTTTCTTATGTCCATGTGTCTGTTTACGGGGGCTCAAGCAAGCTTTGGAGAACATTCAGATGCTTTAATCCTATATATTGTCTAAAGCACAATTGTTGCTGCCCTCGTGGGCCCACAGTGTAGACAAAAAAGGTTGCTGATCATGTACTGAGATACTAAGAAGAAGATGCACAGCTTCCCAGTATCTCCATGCCCTCCTGTTCCCAGGGAGAATGTGAACTCAGTCACTTGTTTAGCTGGTCCCCAATTCCATGCCTTCTCAGGAGACCACACTCACTCAAACAAGGTGATATCGATTTTGTCTTAGGGGTTCTCAGAACCCGGCAGCCCAGTTCCTCCTCAGAATCCAATATATTCTTGCAGGCCAATCCCAGGCCCCCATCCAGCCTCTAGCTGTACAAGTAAGTACATCATTCGTTCTCCGTGTCAGAACACTGATGGACTGCAGCCTCACGTGCACTGTGAAGAACACCTCTGCAGACCTAGAGGCCTCCCCATTCTGCTCAGAAGAGGAGAATGGGAATGGTGAGATATGCCATGTTTCAAAAAAAGCATGCCATTTTCCAAGAATTTCCCAAGGTTGTCACTTCTGATCAGAAGAATTAGGAAGCCTTTGAGAGGAAGAAACAGGTCATATTTATCTTCTCAATCCTCTTTGAACTCAGTTTCTTCATTTTTGGAGTAGAGATAACACTACCTATTATATAAATTATAGAGAATGGCATTTGTGATAAGGTTAAATGAATTAGTATATGTTATGTCCCTGGCATGGTGCTTGGCCCATGGTTGTCAGTCAGTAATAATTTATGTCTTCTCTACTTTGAGTGCTTAATACAATGCCTGGTGCACAGTGAGCACTCCAAAACAGTCATGGGCTGATGGATTGTTACTATTAAACTCAAAGTAAAACTTAAACAAAGGTGATCTTTAAAATAGTATGATAATAAAAAATATATATATTCTTTTATCTACATTCATGAATTCAGTGTTTTTCATTATCCATAATGCCATAATAATAGCATATTAGAGATTACATAAATGGCATCAGATGCTGGTATTTTTCTAATTCATTCTGGAGTCAAAACTTCAAAATATAGTGTAGTAATCATGTTGGAACCATCTTAATATTACCACAGATACAAAAGCACAAAATCGTAGCTGTGAAATGGATGAAACCACCATGTAAAATTCCACATGTGCTTCAGTATTCCGTGAAATTTCTTCAAAATAAAGAAAGCAACCCAACAGAATATTTTGGAAACAGGAATATGTAATACATTTCAAGATTTTCATTGCATGTTAGCATGCCCATCTTATAGAGTGTCCAATTAGTCAGGGAAATAGTTACTCTTCATGGCAACAAGTTATGGCCTACTTATTCACTGTGGGAAGACAACATAATAATACAAAATGTGGCTTAAGTTTTATTTTCCCTGGAATGAGAAGAGAAAAAATTGCTCTAGAGGTTATTTGGGTCTACGTACTGTTAACTTATTATGTCCTGACATTGTTTTATCTCAATTTTATCTTTATTAATTGGGGTTCTACAAAATTAGCCATGTCACTATTCAGAGTATAATGAGGGTGGTACCAGTGCATTGGAGTGAACAGCTATCTCATGCAGAAGCAGGAGGGAAAACAGAAGGAAGGGAGAAGCATAAAAACAACAACTATCCAGTATGATTGACCAATGCTCCTCTGAAGAGGGACAGGCAAGGGTCAGTTTAGATCACTCCCAGTAGGATGATTCCCATTTTCTGTCCCAACACAACTGCCTCTTTAATTTGCCTACTCTTTCATTCAGCAGTTACATTAATGTGCCCCTATTATGTGCCATGTACTATTCTATGCTGTAGGGATTAGATTAAAAAATGCATCATTCTTTTGATTCTTCAAGTGTTTTTAAAAAGAGGCAGAAAGCAACAACAAAAAAAAAATATGGCACAGAGACACCTGGGTGGCTCAGTCAGTTAAGCCTCTTAATTTAGCCTCAGGTCATGATCTCAGGATTGTGAGATTGAGCCCTGCATCACGCTCTACACTGGCTGTGGAACTTGCTCAAGATTCTCTCTCTTCCTCTCCTTCTGCCCCTCCTGGCTCACGCACACTCTCTCTCTCCAAACAAACAAACAAATAAATAAATAAATATCAACTATAAGAATTCTTCTATGAATGAACAGAAAAGTTCAGTGGAAACATAACAGAAGGACTATTTAGAGACAGGGCATATTATGGACCCAATAAATATTGAACAAAAGCATAAATGATTGAGTAAATGAATTGAAGACCTTCAATGTCAGGGAAGATTTCACAGAAACAAATAATATTTGAACTGAAAAGCGAGAGTTTTTTGGGAATGTGGAAGAAGAAGAGGGACCTAAGAGGGGAAAACAGGTTCAAATTCAGAGGATAGAGAGCATGGTAAGTTCAGGGAACCGCACATCATTTAGATAGCTGGAAGTTAAAAACCCAAACTACTGGAAGAGCCTGGGACCAAGGAATTTAGGCTGGATAGTTGGCAAATGACATCATCAAGATCCTTGAGAGTCTTATGAGGGATTATAGATTTTGTTCTGTAGGTGAGAGGTTATTGAAGAATGTTGAACTGTGGAGTAAAATGCCAAACTTACCTTTGATAAAGAGTACTTCCTGTTGCTCTATGGAGGAAAACTTTGAAAAGGAAAAGAAAAGAAGCAAAACAATAAAGGCCCACATCATAGTCTCAGGGGAAGACCATCAGAGTCTATACCTGGGTTGTAAAAATCAGGATGAAAGATCTTTAGAATATCCATGAGGAAGAATTAACAGGTCTGATGGGGTATGGAGAGTGATAAATAGGGAGAGAGAAAGACTTAGACTCACCTTAAATGCCAATATTTAAGCAGTACATGAATCAAGACTAACAGAAAATGCATCTTAAAGAGAAGGGGTTGCAGAGCTAAGAATGGATTGGAGTGGAGCCAAAAAGGGCTGAGAGACTAGAAGATTGCTAATGGGGTGTTTTCTGTAAATACAGGGTCTTCCCTGGACATGCACTTCAGCTCTGTGAGTGAGTGCAAGCTTCCCAGAGGTAGCAGACCAAGTCTTCCAAGCTAAACTGGAATCCGAGCTGCATTGCACCATCACAGAGCCTAAAACTCTCTCTTTTTCCCCCTTCCCTAAGGTCTCCGTAGCTATACAGAGAAGTGAGTTTCTTTTGAGTACCTCCTAGCCCAGACTTACCTACCATTTTTCCTTAAAGTCTGTGGAATACATTCGATGTACTGTTTCCACTGGCTTTAGTGACTTGGTTCATGAAAACTACTTGCATTGGAAAATTCATGACTGAGAAGCTGAAGACCTTTAGGAAGAATTAAAGGCAGGCCACAAGGTCATAAGGGAAGTTATGAAAACTGTTAGTGTTTTTTTTTTAACTATAATTAAAATAAAACAGTATGAAAGGGCATTTAAGTTCCATATACTATCTAACAATTATTGAGGACTTCCTCTAAGCCTAGCACTGCACATTATCATCTCACAGCAGTCCTACAGGTGAGATATTATCTTCACAGCAGCCCTACAGGTGAGATGCTATTATTATTCTTGGTTATTAATAATAATAATAAGCAGCACTGCACAGTTAATTTGCATTTGCATTTCATTTTCATGATAAACATTTATGAATTTACTTTTTCTTCCCTGCAATTTCAACCAGACAATCACTGGTTAACTTTTCTTATTATAATATGAAAGCTAAAATTTATTCTATGTTTAATCCTTCAACTAAATATTAAATATTTTTCTGATTTTATGATTTATAGTTATTTAGTCTCACCTTCTCCATTTCACCACAGTTCCAGACAGAGAAACTCTGATGCTTGAGATGGGAGAAGCTTAGCTGAGATCTAATTTTGTTTAGCTCTCTCTTAATGCACCGGGAGGCATAAAATGTTGATTTTATCCAAGATAAAGTCACTCCATGGCAAACATCATCAGTTCCCTTGAAACATCATGAGACACTGAAGTTGAAAGATCTCTAATGCAGGGTTTGTCATTTCTTATGTCCCCTGAGTTTATCTTAAACAGTTCTATTCCTGTTCTATAGCTCACTTTGTCTCCATTTTCTATGACGATACTTAGTTCTCTTTCTAATTCTTGCCAAGAGAAATTACTGGAAATTAAGGCTTGTGTTAGGACTTAAATATGCCCAAATATGGTGAAGTTAAACTGAAGTAAACTAGCATAAAATAGAATTTCATGCCAATAAAGTGAGATGTTGGTGAGCGATTACTATATTTTTCTGTTACTTGAAAAAGAAAAGTCCAGATATTTATATTCTTTTTGTTTTGCTTGGGTAACCTCTATGTCCTTTTCTTCTAGCAATAGGACTGACACCTCTTCTACTTCCCCACCATGAGGTTTGAGTGGAAATGACTCAAAACCTCAGCTTCAGGAGTGGGTGGATCATAAAAATGAAATTTTGGCCAAGTTGTACCTTAGGGGCAATAGTGGAGTATAGTTGACCTATTAAAATTAACTTGCCAGGGATGCCTGGGTGGTTCAATCGGTTAAGCAACTGCCTTCGGCTCAGGTCATGATCCCAGCGTCCTGGAATCGAGTCCCATATCGGGCTCCTTGCTGTGCAGGGAGCCTGCTTCTCCCTCTGCCTCTGCCTGCCACTCTGCCTGCCTATACTCTCTCTATCTCTCTGACAAATAAATCAATAGAATCCTTAAAAAAAATTTTTTTTAAATTAACTTGCCAAATTCAAGTGGTTATTCAGAGCACTCCATGGCCTTTACCTTGGCAATTACTCAGGGATAGGTACACAGCATAAAAGGACCCAATGGTAGCCATTCTAGAAATTTTAACTGAGGTGACAAGGACAGAGGCACTTTTATTCTTACGATGTTTCTAAACTGGATACAGAATATTTGCCATCTTTGCCACCATTTAAATATTGCCTGTCTGGGAGTTTAGAAAACACAGAAGAAGCACATTTGGGAGCTGAAATGAGACAGGTTCCTGACAACAGTGTTGATCATCTGGATCAAGGCTTACCCAGAGGCAAATACCCCCCAAATTTATACTTACAAAAATTAATAAATTCATTTTTTGTTTAAGCTCTTTTGAATTCCTGTCACTTACAACCAGGAGTCCTAAAATCCCAAATAAGGCAATAATTCTAGCTACCTATTCCCAACCCTAAATTCCTATACTTCTGGGTTGGTAGGGCATCAGGAGAAGTGCATCTTATTCTAGCCATGGTTTATAACTGGTATTATTGCATCCTTCCAAAATAAGTGAAATAAATTAGGTAAATTATTTGCAAACATCTCTGAACATGAAAAATTAGTGCTTTATTGGCATTTAAAAACACTTTGGAATCTATGTAGTCAGCATAATGCATTATGGTTGCTAGACCACTCAAGTCTGGCAATTTCATTTTAATAGATCAATTCTGCCCCACTACTGTTTCTAGGCTACAATTTGGCCAAATTTCACTTTAAAGGGCATTTTATGGCAAAGATCCAAGCTCTTTCACAGCAAAAGCTGAATGCTAATGGAATTGTTGTGATTTAAAACTGTGAAACACAATCTATTTTTCAATGGAGGAAACAAAAACCATAACCACAAATATTTTCAGTTTCTTAACTCAACCTTGAAGGATATTTTTGCATTTTTATTCATTATTTAATGATGAGGAATACTGTAAAAGAGTATCAGAGAGTGTCAGAGCATCAGGTTAAGAGACCTGAGTTTAAGTTTTGGCAATGCTATCTACTAGCTGGGTGATCTAGAGCAATACGCTTAACACCTTTTAGCACCAGTATTAAATTGTACCATGGGTATTAAATGAGAAGATACTTATAAAATGTTTTGATGTGAGCCAGACACATAGAAAGCATTCAATAAATGGCTGTTGTTGCTGTTATTATTATTGGTACTAATGTTAGGAAGGGTAGTATTACTACTAGTAAAGTACTAATCTCCCATGTTGGTTTCAGTTATGGAGTTTTTGCATGCATTACTTTCTTTCCTCTGTCCATCCACTCATCCCTTCTTCTCTCCCTACCTCTCTTCCTTCCATTTTCCCCTTCTTTCCTTCCTTCCTCTACCCTTTCCCTCTTCCTTTCTTCTTTATTTCTCTTCCCTTATTCCTATCAGTTGAAATAACAGAAGTGAAACTGCTGTCGAGGAAATCTTACGTCTAATAGAAAAAGTTGACACCTGTTTCACAGAGAATAAAGACAAGACAAATTTTAAATACCAAAGGATTCTTCAGAAATAGAATTATATAAAATTACTCACACATCTAAGAATCAAAGTAAATTTTCCAACTCACAATCATTGACTCGTAGGCTACAATCTTCAGAATATCATAAGAAAATGAATATTAGTTTTTAAAATGCACCTTGAATTTTGGAAATAAAAGTAGTGAAGTTGCCTCATAGTGTGGAAAAGAAAGGACGATAGTATTTCCTCATCAGAAAACAAAGACTTTTGTTAGATAATGAAAAATTTCACCCTCTAAGATTATCTCTTTCATTGCATACTTAATGGATATTATAACTTTAAAAATTATTTTATGGCATCATCCTACAAAAATAACATTAGAAAAACCTCAGGATTCTCATAAAAACAACACAAGTTTGCAACAGAAGGGAGGTGAGACTTATTCTGGTTGTATAAAGAACAGACACCCAAGGGCCAACTTACAGGAAGGGAGACAATTTAGGAATTTTATGGGGTGACTCATGCAACACATGACGATGGCTTGGACCAGGATCCTAGCAGTGAAGAATATGAAAAGTGGTTGGATTTAAGATATAGTTTGGAGGTGGGTGCCTGGGTGGCTCAGTGGGTTAAGCACCTGCCTTCACCTCAGGTCATGATCCTGGACTCTACTTCTCCCTCTGATCCTCTCCTCTCTCATGTTCTCTCTCTCTCTCTCTCAAATAAATAAAATCTTAAAAAAGAAAAAAGATATTGTTTGGGTGTGAGGTGATTTACTGAAGGATTAGGTATGGAGTATGAGGTAGAGAGAGAAGTAGAGGATAACACTTAGGGGCTGAAGGAGGAGAAGAACTGTGATGGTGATGTCACCTATTGAAATTGGAAAACTTTATGTTGTGAGTTAAGTAGATATTTGCTAAGCAGTCTGGAGAAAAATGGTATTCCAAACAAAAACAACATCATGTGCCAAGGCATAAAGGTTTTAAAAAGCCTGGCAGATCCATGGAAAAAAAAATGGGTTGGTTATATTGTTAGAGAAATGGAAGACATGGAGAGTACCAAATAGGTTAGGTCAGGTTGTCATGCAGCTAAAGATGTTGCCAAGAATTAGTTTCCTGATATTGAATTTGATCCTCTAAGTTTATGAGTTATGAAAGGGTTTAAAGCAACTAACCTTCCATAAAATAAATCAAAGAAATTAAAAAGAAAGAAGCTGTGGCAAAATAATTTGTTATGCACATTGAATTAATTTATACATAGATCTCAAAGCTAAAAAATGGGTAAAATCAAGTTTACAAAACAGAATATGAAAATGATACAAATATGATAAATGAAAAAATATGACCAGCAAGAGCCAAATCGAGGGATTTTGAAGGGCAAAAGTGAATTATAATATGTAACACTTGCTCACTAGTTTTTCTTAAGCATTTCAAGGTACTCAATCCTCACAAAACACATTGAGGTATCTGTTATTATCCTTGCATTATAATACAGTAGGGGAAACCAAAACATGGAGAGCTGAAGAAATCTGTCCAAATTTATACACAACATTGAGTGGCAGAGTAGAATTTTAATGTGGCATTTGATTTCAGAGTTCACAACTTTTAACTATTATTCAAAGGGATAGTCTCTGAGTATAATTAAGATCTTTTAAAACAAGGATTCAATTTATACTGAGTGAAACTGAAGCATGATCTTAAAAGACCTTCTTAATGCTTTCTTTATGAAGCCACGTTTATTTGAAGTTCAATAACTACTCCAGTTTTGGGGGTGCCTGAGTGGCTCAGTGGGTTACGCCTCTGCCTTAGGCTGAGGTCATGATCTCAGGGTCCTGGGATTGAGCCCCACATTGACCTCTCTGCTCAGTGGGGAGCTTGCCTCTCCCTCTCTGTCTGCCTCTCTGCCTACTTGTGATCTCTTTCTCTGTCAAATAAATAAATAAAATCTTTAAAATAAAATAAAATAAAAAACACTACAGTTTTAATCTGGTTTCCTTTTTTTTAATATTGAATTCCTTTTAGTTACAATTAAATCAAATACATTTCACTTAAATATTCCATTATTACAAAGTTACTTTGACAAATCTCCTTTCTCTCACTGTATCTCATTTCTCTCTATATATGTGAGGCATACCTGGAATTTGGTACATTTGTGTTTGGGTATGTATAGTGATTTGTTGCTCTTTTTCTTCATATTTGTCTGTATTGATTGATTTCAAATTATGGAATTTGTATCATTTCAATAAACTATAAATTCATTATTATAATAAAAGAAAAAATGGTTGAGTGGGGATGGGAATGAGAAAATCATATCTTTCATGATATTCGTTTATTCTGTTCTTAAAATTGTTAAAAAAAAAAAAAAAAAGACTTGTCATCTCCAACCCAGAACAAATCTTTTTTTTTTCTAGGTTATACATTTTAATCCCATATGTAAAAATAAAAAATGTCCATTTTATCTTCACTACTTGTGAAAATTTAACTTCATCATTCACTAGTGGGACATACATAGATATTGAGACAATAATGGAAAAACACTTTATACAAATAGTGAACTAGGGAATGAATTTGCTATAGTCTTGTGGTTACTGAATTATTTAAAGAAGTACAGTTAAGTCCCTTGAGTAAAAATCTAGTCACTTGTGTAATCAAGAGAAAAGAATAATGGTCTGTAATGAGAGATAATGGTGCAGCAGAAAGAATACTGAGAATTAGGGATCTGAAGTCTAGTCCTAGTTCTGTAACTGGACTTAAAATCATATGGCCAAACTATTTTTGCTGGGATTTTGTGTTCCTACAAATTAAATGGTGAAACCAAATACTCTCGATTTTTAATCTAAAACTTTGGATTAAACCTTGGGGATTGAGTATGTGCATTTACTTCTTTTCCCCAAAATGAACAATATGAAATAGGCCTCTACCCTCACATGAAACAGAAGAAAGTGTAGAAAACAACAGAAAACAAAATTTTGGAAAGTGTATGGATGAACAGTAATTGACATAACAAAATACAAGGAGTGGTCAGGCAAGGTAAACAAGAAGTAAGCTGATACCCCTTGCAGAATTTTGTAAAGGTTTAGGAACTTCCCACTTCAGGCACTTCTCAAACTACAGGGTATACTGAAAAATAGGATTGGTTGAAATTTGTAAATAGTTATATCTTTGGATCCTCTCCCTTTGTTTATATTCTCAGGCTATTAATCCATTTTTAGTCCAGCAGTAGACTTCAGAATTTCTTCCTGGAAATGTTGCCCAAGACAGTATCTGTATTCAATGAATCAGACACTGAAGGTGGAAGTAAGGTGACAAAAATATTAAATAAGAGTTCTACATACTGAATGATCGAGTTCTCAATTCCCCTTCTACTCTAAATGTAGGGCTTTCAGCTTTTTAAGAGCTTACTATTATTTAAAAGATTTTATTTATTTTAGAGAGAGAGAGAACAAGCAGGGGGAGAAGAAGCAGACTCCCCAGTGAGCAGAGTTCCTAATGTGGGGCTCAATCGCAGGACCCAGGATCATGACCTGAGCCAAATGCAGATGCTTAACTGACTGAGCCACCCAGGCACCCCAGAGCTTACTTTAAATAAACCTTATGAAATTACCAATTCTCAACCATTTCTAACCTACAAAAAGAACAATTTCATATGAATCAACTTAACACACACAAACAAAATCAAAGGATCATTAAACATTTGAGAAAAGTCTCAAAAAAGTTCAAAACAAAAAGAAGAAACAGACAAAGGAAAATCAAAACAAACCATATAGAAATAATTATTAGCTATTACATCCAGGAAATAAGAATAAGACATATAATTTTTAAAAGACAAAACCAGAGATCATGAAGGAAATATTAAAAATTTTTTAAAATGTAAGAGCAGAAATTCAAATTTTCATGAAAATAAATTTGGAGAAAAAGTGAGACAATTGTATAGAAAGTCTAGGAGATATAATTTTCAAAACTTGGAGTTTTGATGAGCGAGAATAAATTAAACTGTACAATATTTCCCAGAACTAAATAATGTCAGTTCCCAGATTGAAATGACTTTCAAGATTCCATACAATGATTTAGAAAAGATTTACACTAAGGGATTCTTGTGTAATGTCAGAAAATTATGGATGAAGAGAAAATCATAAAAACTTTTGGAGACAGAAAAGAAAAAAATCAGACTATATGAACATAAAACTTATTAATAGCAACATTGAAAATTGGAAGCTAATGACACAATTTCTTTAATGTTTTGAGAAAAAAAAATATTTCCAATCTATAACTCTCTGCTCACAGCAACTATTAATCAAGGATGAGTGTAGAATAAAAGTATTTTTTAGACATGGACTCAAGACATTTATCTCTTATGAATAATTCTTGGGAAGTTTTTGGATAGTATTTTCCACCAAAATGAGTTTGACAACCTTGAAAAGGTGAAGGAATGTATGAGGGTGTTAAGGGAAGCCTTGGGGTGCTACCATCACTGAAGGCCTGGGGATGAAAAGTCCAGACTGTAACTGGATAAAACAAGGGTACAAAAGGCATAAATTAAAGAATAAAATAATATTTGATTTTTTTTAATCTGGAGAATATTTAATTTATCTCCAAATTTTATTTGGAGAATATTTAATTTGGAGAATTTTAGCTTTGTTATAAAGCTAAGAGATAAATTAATGGTTGGCATATAAAAAGTAAATAAACAGGGGTGCCTGGGTGGCTCAGTCATTAAGTATCTGCCTTCAGCTCAGGTCATGATCCTGGGGTCCTGGGATCCAGCTCCGCATCAGGCTCCCTGCTCAGCACTCCCCCTGCTTGTGTTCCCTCTCTTGCTGTGTATGTCTCTCTCTCTCAAATAAATAAAATCGTAAAAAAGAAAAAAAAAGTAAACAAACACAAAGGCAAATATAAACTTCAAGAAAAATAAAAAGTTCTATAAGAAAATGCAATTATCACTATATTGTTCATCTCTAAATTATATTTACATAATAATAATTTTGATAATGTGAGCTCTGAGTATTTATGTAACTCCAAATGGTGAAATATCTCAAAGAACAGGAAAAAGTGAAGAAGGTGTAAATATGTGTTGGAGGGAGTGAAGGGATAGGGGTGCACAGAGCTAAATTCTTGTCTTTTGTAACAGGAAGTTCATAGATAGTGTCTAAAATTTAAAAATCAAGACTAATAATAAAGCATGTTGCTTAGAAATATCGAATTAAATACCAGAATATATAGTTAAATTGTTTCTGATAGTTGCCTTAGAGTACAGGGAAATAGAATAGGAATGGATGTGTCAAGGTTCTGCTCTTTTTATTATTAACTCAGTAGTTTATAATATGACTTTTGAAACATACACACACTTATAAGATCTCTTCCAGCATGTGTATTTTACTTAAATATTCATATATCCATATAAGCAATATCTGAAAATGTGCCAGAAGAATGTGATCTTTGGAAGCAAAAAAACACACACACAAAAAAAACAAAAAACCTGAAACATTCTTATGATATATCTTTAAAGCAAGAAAAGAAACATATTTTTGAAAATAGAATGATTGAAGTTAGATCAGCAAGCATCTAGCCTTTTTTTAATATTCACCAGATAAATTCTGTGTCACTAGGAAATCCTGATACTAGTTCTAGAACTATAATAGCACCAATCTCAACTTGTCTTAATTTCCCCGTAATCCACTTTGCTAAAATTTAACTGCCATCCGTTCTAAAATGATGACTTAATTTCTACTTATTATAGGACCGTTGCCTTATTCACTGATAATCCAAGTTGCAAGTGACAATTTGATAATAGATTATTTAGATATTTTATCCTCTGGTGCCCTTCCCTATGGTACCACCTCGTATGACATCCTTTGGTCTAAGTGGGCTTTCACTGATGAGCTCATAAGGAATGCTACTATTTAATGACAAGTAGGCTCTCAAAATACTTTTCTCTGTTAGAAGAACACCATATGCGCATGTGCAGTTGCACACATGCACATCTTAGAAGTAATATGTCAAAATGACAGTAACTCATAATGGAACATATGGGCTCTATATCTTTTTGTTTTGTCTCTATCACCAACAGGTTACTTATGTCATTAATGCTTATAAAACTGTCTAATCCTTTAAGCCCAATTAAATTATTTTAAAATTATTTCCTACAATGAGTAATTTTTGTCCATTATTTAGTACTACCAAACACAAAATTATTCTTGTTACTTTTAAACTAATTGATAGACATCTCCATTAAGTTTTCTCTTGCTCTTTTAATTAATTAGGAAACATTAAAAATGTGCATCCTCAAAGTTGTTTTTTTAATTTCTTTTCAGCATAACAGAATTCATTGTTTATGCACCACACCCAGTGCTCCATGCAATACATGCCCTCCATAATACCGACCACCTGGCTCCCCCAACCTCCCACCCCACACCCCTTCAAAACCCTCAGATTGTTTTTCAGAATCTATAGTCTCTCATGGTTCATCGCCCCTTCCAATTTCCCTCAACTCCCTTCTCCTCTCCATCTCCCTTTGTCCTCCATGTTATTTGTTATGCTCCACAAATAAGTGAAACCATGTGATAATTGACTCTCTCTGCTTGACTTATTTCACTCAGCATAATCTCTTCCAGTCCTGTCCATGTTGCTACAAAAGTTGGGTATTCATCCTTTCTGATGGAGGCATAATACTCCATAGTGTATATGGACCACATCTTCCTTATCCATTCGTCCCTTGAAGGGCATCTTGGTTCTTTCCACAGTTTGGTGACTGTGGCCATTGCTGCTATAAACATTGGGGTACAGATGATCCTTCTTTTCACTACATCTGTATCTTTGGGGTAAATACCCAGTAGTGCAATTGCAGGGTCATGGGGAAGCTCTATTTTTAATTTCTTAAGGAATCTCCACACTGTTCTCCAAAGTGGCTGCACCAACTTGCATTCCCACCAACAGTGTAAAAGTGTTCCCCTTTCTCCACATCCTCTCTCTAAAAGCTAGGGTAACTGAGACAGAAGATAGAATTAGTGATCTGGAGGACAAACAGATAGAGAGAAAGGATAAGGAGAAAGCCTGGAACAAACAGCTTAGGAGCCACGAAAACAGAATTAGGGAAAAAAATGACTCCATGAAACGTTCCAACGTCAGAATTATTGGAATCCCTGAAGGGAAGGAGAAAGAAAGAAGTCTAGAAGATATAGTAGAACAAATCCTCCATGAAAACTTTCCCAATCTCGCAAATGGAACCAGCGTTCATGTAATAGAGGCAGAACGGTGTCCCCCCAAGTTTATAGAATCTCGAAAGTCCTCGAGACACCTGACAGTAAGAATGAGGAACCATGATTATAGACAGGCTCTCTTGAAGGCAGCTAGGACAAAGAAGTTCCTTACGTACTGAGGAAAGCCCATCAGAATAACGTCAGACCTCTCCACAGAAACCTGGCAAGCCAGAAAGGGCTGGAAAGATATATTCAGGGCACTAAATGAGAAGAACATGCAGCCAAGAACAGTTTATCCAGCAAGACTGACATTCAAAATGGATGGAGAGATAAAGAGTTTCCAAGACCGGCAAGGCTTAAAAGACTATGCAACCACCAAGCCGACACTGCAGGAAATATTAAGGGGGGGTTCTATAAAAGAGGAAAAATCCTAAGAATAGCATTGAACAGAAATATAGAGACAATCTACAGAAAGAAAGACTTCAAAGGTAACACGATGTCAATAAAAACGTATCTATCAATAATCACTCTCAATGTGAATGGCCTAAATGCGCCCATAAAATGGCACAGGGTTGCAGATTGGATAAATTGACAGGACCCATCCATATGTTGTCTACAAGAGACCCATCTCAAACCTAAGGATACACCCAGACTGAAAGTGAAGGAATGGAGAATTCATGCCAATGGGCCTCAAAAGAAAGCCGGGGTAGCGATTCTCATATCAGATAAATTAGATTTTAAACTAAAGACTTTAGTCAGAGATACAGAAGGACACTACATAATTCTTAAAGGGACTATCCACCAAGATGATCTAACAATTATAAATATCTATGCCCCCAATATGGGAGCAGCCAATTACATAAGAAAACTATTAATCAAGATAAAGAGTTATATTGATATGAATACATTAATAGTAGGAGATCTTAACATGCTTCTCTCAGTAATAGACAGATCATCCAAGCAGAAAATCAATAAAGAAACAAGAGCATTGAATGACACATTGGACCAGATGGACCTCAGATATATACAGAACATACCACCCTAAAACAACAGAATACTCATTCTTCTCAAGTGCATATGGAACCTTTTCCAGAATAGACCACATACTGGGTCACAAATCAGGGCTCAACTGATAACAAAAGACTGAGATTATTCCCTGCATATTCTCAGATCACAGTGCTTTGAAACTGGAGCTCAATCACAAGGAAAAGTTTGGAAGGAACTCAAACACCTGGAAGCTAAAGACCACCTTGCTTAAGAATGCTTGGATCAACCAGGAGATCAAAGAAGAACTTAAACAATTCATGGAAACCAAAGAGAATGAAGACAGTTCGGTCCAAAACCTATGGGATACAGCAAAGGCTGTCCTAAGGGGGACATACATAGCCATCCAAGCCTCCCTCAAAAAAATTGAAAAATCCAGAATATACCAGCTGTCTCTACACCTTAAAGAACTGGAGAATCAACAACAAATTAAACCAACTCCACACACAAGAAGGGAAATAATCAAGATTAGAACAGAGATCAATGAGATAGAAATTAGAGATACAGTAGAACATATCAATGAAAGTAGAAGCTGGTTTTTTGAAAGAATCAATAAGATCAATAAACCATTGGCCACACTGATCCAAAAGAAAAGAGAGAAAGCTCAAATTAATAAAATTATGAATGAAAAGGGAGAGATCACAACTAATACCAAGGAAATAGAAACAATCATCAGAAGTTATTATCAATAGTTAATATGCCAATAAGTTAAGCAACCTAGATGAAATGGATGCATTCCTGGAAAACTATACACTCCCAAAATTGAACCAGGAAGAAATTGACAACCTGAATAGACTGATATCTAGTAACAAGATTGAAGAAGTGATCAAAAACCTCCCAAAAAACAAGAGCCCAGGACCTGACGGATTCCCTGGGGAATTCTACCAAACTTTCAAAGAAGAAATAACACATATTCTCCTGAAGCCGTTTCAAAAAATTGAAGCAGAAGGAAAACTTCTGGACCTTTTCATGAAACCAGCATTACCCTGATCCCCAAACCAGGCAAAGACCACACCAAAAAGGAGAACTTCAGATCTATATCACTGATGAATATGGATGCTAAGATTCTCAACAAGATCCTATCAAATAGGATCCAACAGCACATTAAAAAGATAATCCACCATGACCAAGTGAGATTCATCCCTGGGTTACAAGGATGGTTCAACATTTGCAAATCAATCAATGTGATAGAACAAATCAATAAGAGAAGAGAGAAAAACCACATGGTCCTCTCAGCTGATGCAGAAAAAGCATTTGACAAAATCCAGCTTTCGTTCCTGATTAAAATGCTTCAAAGTATAGGGATAGAGGGAACATTCCTGAACTTCATAAAATCTATCTATGAAAAACCCACAGCAAATATCATCCTCAATGGGAAAAAGCTCACAGCCTTCCTGTTGAGATCAGGAACATGAAAGTGTTTTTTTGGTTTTTTTTTGTTGTTTTTTTTTTTTTTAAGAGTTTATTTATTTATTTGACACAGAGAGAGAGATCACAAGTAGGCAAAGAGGCAGTTAGAGGGGGAAGCGGAAGCAGAGAGCCCAATTCAAGGTTCAATCCCAGGACCCTGAGATCATGACCTGAGCCGAAGGCAGAGGCTTAACCCACTGAACCACCCATGCACCCCCCGAAAGAGTTTTTCATTCATTTTTACCTCACATGTATATTGGCAATATAATCATCACCTAGCAAATATTCAAAGCACACTGAAGGTTTGATCATTCTTTCACTAGCTATTGGTGTAGTTTAATCTGTATTAAAGATGAGACATTCTTATACTACTTGAATCATTACTATATAGGTTATCTTAGAATATTTTGTGACCTTTAACGATAGTTCTTCCTTATAGGAATCACCCGCCTCCCAAAGGAGGTAAATTAAGAAGTTACTATTTCTTGCATCATATCAGTTTCTCTCTACATGGACCCAGTGTTATGAAAGTTTTCACAAAAAGAGCTACCAAACTGATATTTCCTATTTTTTGCAAATTCAGAATTCACTGAAACTTGGATTACTACAAAAAGAAATAATATCAAAATGTAGACACTAGAACAAGGTGTTCACAAGGGGATTCGATTGAGGATTGAGGGTCCAGCTGCTGGAATGTAAGAACAGACAATAGAGATGGATCATCAAAATATTCTGAAAGTTTAATGATTCCTCTACTAGCTCTCAATATACATTAATCTATGTTAAGGCAGGGAAGTTCTAACATAACCTAAACTATTGTTAAAAACTTTTAAAAGAATATTTTATGATTATGAAAGGCAAAGGGAAAAGAAAACTGTGTTGTCAGATAAATCAGTTATGGTAAGTAGAAATGCAAGAGCTGTGCTTCAGCAGATATTCAGGATCTTTGCTTAGAAAAGAACTAGAACGTGGGTGCCTGGGTGGCTCAGTGGGTTAAGCCGCTGCCTTCGGCTCAGGTCATGATCTCAGGGTCCTGGGATCGAGTCCCGCATCGGGCTCTCTGCTCAGCAGGGAGCCTGCTTCCCTCTCTCTCTCTCTCTGCCTGCCTCTCTGCCTGCTTGTGATCTCTCTCTGTCAAATAAATAAATAAAATCTTTAAACAAATAAAAAAAATTTAAAAAAAAAAAGAAAAGTAAAGAACTAGAACAGGAGAAGAGGTAAAGCAATAAAGGAAGAGGGTTTGTCAGGAGGCTTTTGGATGAAAAAGAAGACGGGACAGATGGCTTACTTATTAAAAGTACATATGCTTAAGAGACTATGGGGCATAATATCTGAAATAAGAATTGACCTAAAACGTCTCAGATTTATATATTATACAGCTTTAACACAATCGTCAGAATATTAGCCTAATATAGTTCAGAAGCCATGTAGTATTTTTTATTTTCTTAAGTGTGCTGAGAGATCTTGCATCAAAATCCCATGTTTCACTTGGTTTGGAATATTCCCTTTATGATTTACTTTGTAAATTGTAAGTGTTGGTTTGTTTTGTTTAATTTTGTTTAATATATTTTCCTTATATTTCCCCTAAGGAGTGTACCCTATGTTCTATGATATCAGTAAAAATTGCTCGTATAGTCACTTCTTAAAGAAAGTGTTGACAGTTCTAATGAACTCTCCTACGTCAATATCTTATGCATTTCATTTTTGCGTATTTATCCTTAATAACTACAGAGGTAGAGACTATCAGAATTCCCATAACTCATTTAATATGGCATAAGTTTCACTTTTGCATTGCCTATTAAATCATAAATTAGCAGGGTACAAAAATCAGAGAAGACACATTACAATTTGAAAAAAGAAACCAAAATTGTTAAACTATTTTTTAATCACAGAGTAATATGTAATGATGCAGCGGGACAAAATGAAAGGTAACTGCCTTGGGGGACTGAGAAAAGTACAACACTACATTGCAAGCAGAGGCATAAATATAGACAGGCTGACGGGAAATAAAAGCCCACCTTCTACTTAGTAGCTCTGTCATGCTCTTAACTGAATTCTAGTAAGACCACAGCTCGTTGATTGCCAGAAGAGAAGAGCTAGACACAGACCCATCATATAGTGAGGCACCATCTGTTGACAGAATGAATAAAAACCACAAGTAGGACTGATTAAATCTGCATGAATTCCATACCCAAAGATGAGGGAGAAAGAAGCAGGGAATCAAGGTAAAGGCAGTTACACTCCCTCCTGTTTTCTATCTCTGGCGCTCTCACATTTAATTCTAACAACTGTCTTCCAAATGAACTTTCTTCCTATCACCAGACTTATGGAATATCCAAGTGAAGAAAAATTAGATTTGTTTGCTTTTTTGCAAGAAAAGTAAATACATTTTGAGTGAGTCTTTAACCTGGAACATATCTCAAGATGTCTTCACTATCTCTTAGGACTCAAGAAGTCATTATTTCCCCTTTGTTAAAAAAAAAAAAAGAAAAGAAAATGAAGTATTTTAAGATTTTACCACTTGCAGCTAGAACTTTGTTTATAGCCTCTTTATTATTTAATTTTACATTGCCTATATATCCTTAATGTGAAGTACAGGGAAAGATGCTTATAAAGGCAAAGAAATTAATGAAAGGATATTGGAGAAATAATTAACTTAGGATCAAACTACTTTGCAAAGATGCCAAGTACAGTCATGAGCCAGCATAGGTAAGTTCCCCACAAATTCTAGTCTATCGACATGACCAAGAGTAAGAAAAACCTCTTTGGTTTTGGTTTGGTTTAATTTGGTTCGTTAATACAAATTGTCCCACTATCCTGTTGGTACTTTTGTTGTTATAATAAAAGAACAGTGAAATCTGTGCTTCAAAAGAGGCATTTTGCTTGGTGTTCTGTCCCTTTAAAATCAGTAGCTTTTCTAAATTCTCGGGCCAACCCTAAATAAAAAATTCTGAAGGCGGTGCTCCTAACTCTTCAGAAATCCATTAGGCTACAAGACTGAGCTAATCCTGTAAGTGTTTTACTGCACAACAGAAGTATGGTGGCTTTGGTGGATTATGGTCTTAATGTCCTAGTGGAATTTCTCTGAGCTGAGTGGGGGTGAGGGAAATGTTCTCTGTGCCCTCCCTCTGAGAAATTAACTGTTCTAAAGTCTAGAGAATAGGATGATTTTTGTTTTCCTAAACAAACTCTTTCACCTATTTCAGTTAACTTATACATTACAGAAAAGCATGAGGGTACACAGAGGTAAAAGTATAAAAGTAACCTGATTTTATTCATTCATTTGTTCATTCATTCATTCACTTATTCAACTATTTTTTTGAGCCAATACAGGTGCTTTGCTGGGTAATAGAAAACACATGGAAGGAAGGAAAGAAGGAAGGAAGGGAGGGAGGAAGGGAGGGAGGGAGGGAGGGAGGGAAAGGAGGGAAAAGAAGGAAGGAGAGGAGGGAGGGAGGAAAAAGGAACAAGGATGGTTGGGAAGGAGGGAAGGAAAGAAGGGAGAGAGGGAAAGGAAGGAGGGAGGAAGGCAACAGGGAAGGGAGGGAGAAAAAGGAAAGGAAGGGAAGGGAAAGAAAGAAAAGGAAAATGAAAGAGAAAGAAAAGAGGGAAGAAGGGTAGGAGGAAAGAAAGAGGGAAGGGAGGGAGGAATGGAGGGAAGCAAGGAAGGAAGATGTATTCTCTGCTGTCCTAAAGTCTATAACCAGAGATTGAGGCACACAGAAAACATTGCACAAATATAGCCCAGTTCATTATTTTTGAGTTGGATTAAGGTCTAAGAGAGAAAAGCACTCAGTGAGAAGAAAGTATATAACACAGAACCCGGGGTACCTGGGTGGCTCAGTCGGTTAAGCATCTGCGTTTGGCTCAGGTCATGATCCCAGGGTCCTGGGATTGAGTCCCTGGTAGAGCACCCAGCTCAGCTGCTCAGCTCTGCTTCTTCCTCAGCCTCTCCCCCAACCCTGCTGGTGTGCTCTCTCTCTCTCTCTCTCTCTCATAAATCAATCAATAAATAAAATCTTAAAAAACAAATACACCAAGACCCTATGTGACACCATCTTTCGTTTTTATACAGTTTATAAAACGTTTTCACGTGTGAAATCTCATTAAGTACAAAGGACAATGCTGGGAGGAAGGGGGAGTGGTTATTAACGTCATTGCCTAGATGAAGGACCAGAGGCTCTAAGGCTAAGTGTTATTTCACAAGGTTGCATAGCTACTGGAACACAGGACCAAGAGCAGGCTCAGGTTTCTCAAAACTCCTTTCCTTCTATCACACTGCCTGTCATTTTCGTGTAGCCATTTTTGAAAATGAAACATTTGAGGAAGCTGTTGGATTTGTTAGTTGTCCCATGCAAGAGTCTCCAGCAGAGAAAAAGTGCCTCTTAACATAGGTTTTTGTATTTAATCCACTTGCCCAGAGTTACTCAGCTCTCTTCAACCGAAAAAATAGCAGCAGTTTGGCTATATATAAGAGTCTTCCTACTTCAAAATTTTTAAAAAGCTCCATAACTAATAGTGTAGTAAGAAATAGCACCTTCTGGGACGCCTGGGTGGCTCAGTTGGTTAAGCAGCTGCCTTCGGCTCAGGTCATGATCCCAGCGTCCTGGGATCGAGTCCCACATCAGGCTCCTTGCTCAGCAGGGAGCCTGCTTCTCCCTCTGCCTCTGCCTGCCACTCTGTCTGCCTGTGCTCGCTTGCTCTCCCTCTCTCTCTGATAAATAAATAAAATCTTTTAAAAAAAAAAGAAATAGCACCTTCTTAGTTTTTCTACTCTTTTCTTTCCCCAAAAGAGAAAAACATGAAAATAATCATGTTGGTTAAGTATTATGAGTGGAATTGAAAATTTTCATTGTGTCAAATGTAGGCTTGGAACAGGCAGTTTTATTTTCTCCTTTAAATTGATATATTATAAAAGTCATAAATATATATCTGATTTTTTGTAATAAATTAAAACGATGGAAAAGAATGTCAGAAAACCTAGTTGTCTCATCTGGACCACTTTTTTCACCACAGGTAAACTGGTAACCTTCTTGAACAGGTTAACACTCTTTGGTGCAGATTACTCCAGAAATTTGTTTTATGTATTAATTTTACTTTGAAATTTCTTGATACTATAAACAATCCCATAACAAATATCTTTTGTTCATATTTTGTGCATGTATATAAGAACTACTACACAATAGCTGTCTAAGGATAAAACTGCACATCAGTATTTTTACACATATCAAATGTTAAAATTCCCCTCCCAAAAGTATGTGCCATTTTATACTACTTCTTTTTTTTTCCCAATTTATTTATTTTCAGAAAAACAGTATTCATTATTTTTTCACCACACCCAGTGCTCCATGCAAGCTGTGCCCTCTATAATACCCACCACCTGGTACCCCAACCTCCCACCCTCCCGCCACTTCAAACCCCTCAGACTGTTTTTCAGAGTCCATAGTCTCTCGTGGTTCACCTCCCCTTCCAATTTACCCAAATTCCCTACTACTCTCTAACGCCCCTTGTCCTCCATGCTATTGGTTATACTACTTCTTACATGTGACTGTCATCCTTTTTTCCCCAGCTTTATTGAAGCATAAGGGACAAATACAAGTATAAGATATTTAAAGTGTATGATGTGATGATTTGATATACATATACACTGTGAAAGGATTTCCCCATCTAGTTAATTAACACAGCCATCCCATCATATATATACCTCTTTTTTGTGTGTGTGAGAACATTTAAGCAAATTTTGATTATACAATACAGTCAAATATACTCTTCATGTTATAAGAAGATCCTCAGACCTTATTAATCCTATAACTAAAAGTTTATACCCTTTTACCCAGCCTCTCTCTATTTTCCCCATTCTCCAGTCCCCGGCAGCCACTTTTTTAATGCTCTTTTTTTAAATTAATTCTTTATTTTTTATTAACATATAATGTATTATTAGCCCCAGGGGTACAGGTCTGTGAATCGCCATGTTTACACATTTCACAGCATTCACCCTCCCCAATGTCCATAACCCAACCACCCTCTACCTATACCCTCAGCAACTCTCAGTTTGTTTTGTGAGATTAAGAGTCTTTTATGCTTTGTCTCCCTCCCGATCCCATCTTGTTTCATTTTTTCCTTCCCTACCTACCCCCCAAACTCCCCACCTTACCTCTCAAATTCTTCATATCAGGGAGGTCATATGATAATTGTCTTTCTCTGATTGACTTATTTCATTCAGCATAATACCCTCTAGTTCCATCCATGTTGTTGCAAATGGCAAGATTTCATTTCTTTTGATGGCTGCATGGTATTCCATGGTGTGTGTGTACATATATATATATATCACCTCTTCTTTATCCTTTCATCTGTTGATGGACATCTAGGTTCTTTCCATAGTTTGGCTGTTGTGGACATTGCTGCTATAAACATTCAGGTGCAAATGCCCCTTTGGATCACTACATTTGTATCTTTAGGGTAAATATCCAGTACTGCAATTGCTAGGTCGTAGGGTAGCTCTATTTTCAACTTTCTAAGTAAACTCCATTCTGTTTTCCAGAGTGGCTGCACCAGCTTGCATTCACGCCAACAGTGTAGGAGGGATCCCCTTTCTCCACATCCTCGCCAGCATCTGTCATTTCTCGACTTGTTAATTTTAGCCATTTTGACTTGTGTGAGGTGGTATCTCATTGTGGTTTTGATTTGTATTTCCCTGATGCAGAGTGATGTGGATTTATGCTCTGTTTTTAAGTTCAACTTTTTTTTTATTTCCACATATAAGGAATACCATGCAATTTTGGTCTTGTCATATTTCATTTAGCATAATGCCTTCCAGGTTTATTCATGTGGTTGTAAGCAACAGAATTCCCTTCCTTGTTAAGGCAGAATAATATTCCTGTGTGTGTGTGTGTGTGTGTGTGTGTGTGTATTTACATTGGGTGTATATGTGTGTGTGTATATCTACACATACATATGTTACATTTATGCATTCATTTTTTTGATGGACATTTATGTAACTTTCATGCCTTGGCTATTGTGAATAATGCTGTAATGAAAGTGAAGATGTCATCCTTTTTAATGTTTGCCATCGAATGGCAAAAAAATTGTCATTTAATTTGCAGCCACCTGATTAGTAGTAACATTAAGTGTTTCATCACATGATTCTTATTCCTGTATTTTTTTCTTCGTTGTATCCTTTGCTTCCTTTTCTACTTTTTGGTTGTTGTGGATGATTTTTGTTTCTCATGAATTTGAAGGGCCACTTTATAAATTACAGATATGTATAATTTTCATGTGTATAAGTTGTATGTTGAAAATATTTTCTCCCTGTCAATTGTATTTTATTTTCATTATATCATTTTTGCACCATAGCTATACTGTACATTTTTAGGCAGCTGTGTGGCTAATTCTTGGTTTTATGTGGTTGTTTCTAGCTCTTTTTCATTCATTCCACATATTTTAGGAAAACAGCTTGGTTTTCTCTTCCCTCTTTGATCATTTGATGGCACCATTGATCAAGATGCCCTGCCCTCATATAACCTATGTGCTGAAATGAGACCTACTTTCTACTGGACAAAATCCATTTGCTTTGTACCAGGGAACAAGACTCTTTTTCTTCAATATGGCCATGAAACATCTGCATCATCATTTGCCTTCCACAAGCTAACGCCCATAACTAACTCTTGCATAGACCGACAAAAGACAATTAAATGTTCACACTTCCATAGACTCAGACAATCAAATGTTCACACTTACATAGACCCAGAGAGGCTGCTAGATAACACCCAGTATTCTACTGAAAGGACACTCAGTAATCTTCTTCTTGCCCTTTTCAAGACTTTCACAATAATAATCCTTGAGTCACTGTTTTCACTGTCTACACTGGCCACTAGAGTTAGGTGAATTCTGTGATAATACATATTCATCATGAAAACAGTGAAATAAGTGATTCTTAATCTATTCTTCACAGATGCATTAATTCACACATTTTCCAAATTCAGCCATGTGCAAGACAAATCAAAATTAGTTTTTATAATATCTTTTAACAAGCATAAATGGAAAGATTGTTTTATTTGTGTATAAAAATATGTACTTAAGACGAGTAAACTGATTTATTTTTTCTCTACTATTTATTTTTAAAAAATGAAATAATTTCCATGATTACCTCAGAGAGTTATTGAAAAGATTACCTAAGATAACATATGTGACATGTTTCAATGTATAAATTACTTTACAAAAGCAAGTTATTTTCATTGCAATGAAGCCATATATACTAAAGAAGACAAGGCAGGGGGCTAGGAGCCAAGAGGCTTGAATTCTAGTATTTTTTCTTTCATAAAATAATTGTTTAAATATGAGTAACTACTAACACTCTCCTTATCTGTAAAATAAGAGAATTAAAATCTTTGATGCTTTCCAGCCCAAAATTAATTGCATTTTTAGCACATTAGTAGACAATAGAAAGGAAAAACACAAAGATAATTTTTTAAAGGAAATCAGAAAGCATTTATAAACTGTGTACCCTGTGTTCTAACAATGAATAGCACCTAGATCTTGTCCTAGAAGAGTTTACCCTATTCTTAAATCTGTGCCTAGTAATAAAGTACATTTGGGAAGAAGAAAGAGAATCAGAGTGGGTCAAGGGAAGAACAAGCTAGAACCTCCTGGCATCTCTGCATCTGTTCTTTTTCACATTTAAGCAATGGCCTAAGGAGTATAATGGCTGCTTCACTGTTGACAGCCAAATTTCACATAAAATGTCTATCTAGTAACCAATTGTAATCTGAGAAATATAGAAAAGATACTTTTAATTTAGCTAAGTTGACAGTGTGAAAGCACCATGATCATGTCAGTTTGGTGTCTATGTCCTCCTTTTAACCATATTTAAGTCCTAAGTAAGAAAATAGCAAAATCATGCTTCCATCTAATATGATGCAACCATCAGTTATACAACCCAAAACATGCGAAACCTTTCTCCAAAAGAGAGTACAAAATCACTATGTCAAAATTTAGATGATGTCCATTCCTTTCTGAGTCACCTATTGATATCTTGTACTTTGTTTTTTTATTTTTTTATTTTATTTATTTTCTTATTAACATGTAATGTATTATTTGTTTCAGGGGTACAGGTCTGTGATTCATCAGTCTTACACAATTCACGGCACTTACCACAACACATACCCTCCCCAATGTCCATCATCCAGCCACCCTATCCCCCTGTCCCCCTCCCCTCCAGCAACCCTAAGTTTGTTTCTTATACTTAAGAGTCTCTTATAGTTTATCTCCCTCCCTGGTTTTGTCTTGTTTCATTTTTTGCTCTTTTCCCCTATGATCCTCTGCCTTATTTCTTAAATTCCACATATTTGTGAGATCATATGATAATAGTCTTTTTCTGACTGACTTACTTCACTTAGCATAATACCCTCTAGTTCCATCCATATCATTGCAAATGGCAAGATTTCCATTTTTGATGGCTGCATAATATTCCTGTGTGTGTGTGTGTGTGTGTGTGTGTGTGTGTGTGTGTGTGTTGTGTGTGTATGCACATGTGTGTACTACAATCTTCTTCAACCATTCATAGGTCAATGGACATCTGGGCTATTTCCATAGTTTGGCTATTGTGGACATTGCTGCTATAAACATTGTGGTGTAGGTGCCCCCTCAGATCACTATATTTGTATCTTTGAGGTAAATAGTAGTGCAGTTGCTGAGTCATAGGGTAGCTCTATTCTCAACTTTCTGAGGAAACTCCATGCTGTTTTCCAGAGTGGCTGCACCAGCTTGCATTCCCACCAACAGTGTAGGAGGGTTCCCCTTTTCCTGCATACTCGTCAACATCTGTCATTTCCTGATTTGTTAATTTTAGCGGTTCTGACTGGTTTGAGGTAGTATCTCATTGTGGCTTTGATTTGTATTTCTCTGATGCTTCCTGATGTTGAACACTTTTTCATGTGTCTTTTGGGCATTTGGATGTCTTCTTTGCCAAAATGTCTGTTTATGTCTTCTGCCCATTTCTTGATTGGATTGTTTGTTCTCTGGGTGTTGAGTTTGATAAGTTCTTTAGAGATTTTCGATACTAGCCCTTTATCTGATGTCATTTGCAAATATCTTCTTCCATTCTGTCAGTTGTCTTGGTTTTGGTATCTTGTACTTCAAATTGATTAAATGATATATAGGGTTAAATCATATTAATATATCTTCTTTGATAGGGAAATTAGAGGGGAGGTGGGTCTGGGCTGTAAGCAGTCTTGTTTGTATTATAAGTTGCTATATTTTTTCCTTAATTTTTATCATAGAATGTAAGTACTAAGGGGCTCTACAAGGAATCTCTTGAATTCCGGACATTCTCCTTAGCCACCTTGTGCAGCCAGAGCCCAGTTTCCCTTTATAGTCATGATCAGTCACTCCAGCCAATAGAGGGAAAACCTGGTTTTTTTGCTTTTTTTGTTCACTACATGGAAAGTCCAAGATACAAAAGTGACATGTTCAACTTTTAATATAATGAAACCATTTCTCCATTCCCGGGTAAAAGCATTTCTCCCTTGGGAACAAAGATCTCTAGACCAACAAAGCCCAGAGTTGTGGAGATGGAGAAAGAATTCTGCTAGTGAATCATTTGAGTAAGAGTGAGAGGAGCTATTTCCCTTTCTACCCCGTAGTTCCAGAGCCAAGAATCCTGGCTATGGGAGAAACAGCAATATTTGTCAGTGATTTAGAATATATACCATACCTTCAAAGACATTTCCACAGCCTCACAGTGTGCCACCTACTGGTTTTTTGGTAAGAATGGTGTGTGAAATGTCATGGTTATAATTAATACATCCTGTAAGCACATGGATGGTGGTTTTCACTGAAGTACTGGAGAGAGGAAAGGTAAATCCCTATCTAAAGAAGTGCATATTCCATTCCATAATGGAAGTAATACAGTGTAATCTACCTGCTACCATATGACTAGTTGATTTTCCTGAGGAATGATGCCATGTTGAAGTTCAATAATGGTTTCTGCTCTTGGCTGGTTTGACATTTAGCAGTGACAACAGCCAGATTCGCCTTGGTGAATGGAAGTTCATGTTACTGAGTCCATGCATAGCATTCAACAAGCTGCTGTGGTCACTCTGTTCATGAGCTCACTGGTCAGTAATAGAGATGGCTAGAAAGAGGCTGACTGATACTTACGGAACAAGTTATCTTGTACACCATCCTCTGCTAATGCTGCTCATTGGTGATTTTTCTCATTTGACACAAATATCTTCACACCTTGTACCCATTCAGAGAAGTCTATCTACATATACTTTCCCCAGTCCTAATCTCCAGTTTTCAAAGTTCTTGCATTGTATTCCTTCTAAATCCCTGACCATTCAGCTAAAATATTGGCCACTACTCAGGAAGCAATGTTGATACACATCTCTGGCTCTCTCTCCTTCTAGGCAAAATAAACAACCAGGAACACTGTTCAGTGCTCAGCCCACTGGGAGGATTTCTTTTCTCTACTGTCCTTCACAGTTCATCCCAGGACAAGGCAGTAGTACTCCAGATGGCCATTTTCAGGGAATTCTGAAATACTGTACAGAACCATCTATAAACTGGGCTTCACTTTTCTTTCTTTGTCAACTAGTCATAGAAAACTCCACATGAGATCATAGGTGTAAATTGAGATGAAAGACAATGTAGCCAGTGTAGGGACCATGGACATCTACCACTTACACATGCAATTTATTCATTCAAGACTTACTTGAGGCTGATATTTTATATATCACCTTTATATCATGACGTGTGCCTCTATACACACTCAAGTTAGGGCTTGCTGGCTGAGTCACAAAACACATAGTTTAGTTTCTACGGTAACTTAGTGGCTCTTGTTCCTCTAAGTTGCTCAAATGTCCAGTGTCTACTAGGACTGAAATCAAACTAGAAGTTTTTTCTCAAAAGAATAGCTATCTACAGGGGGTGGTATAGCTTTCTCCCCAAATCCTAAAGGTCTGCACTATGATACAACTATATAGGATTACTAAAGACCATACCTGCCACAGACATTTCAAACACCACTGGATCTCCTGGTCAGATGGACCAAGTCACAGAATAGCTCACACAGTATCTTGGACCCATGGCAAATACTTTTCTTGTTCTCCACTCCATTCAAAACTGCAACCTTTCAGGTTTCTTACTGAATGGGTTAAAGTAACATACCCAGATAAGCCCATCAGATATTGTACCTTTTTCTAATTGGTAGGAGATGCTAAATATAGCAAATCTCCTTCATCTTGAGACAGATATATGGATATGCTCCAGACCAGAGGTTCCCTTGACATTTCTCCAAGATGGCAGGGTTCTGAATTTTTGTGGAATTTCCAATGTTCTGGAACACATGTGTCTAACCAAGGGTCAAAAATAGCTCATGCAAAGCATCTTAAGTACTTCATACTTTCCGGGTCCCAACAGTGTGATATTTTCAATGTAACAAATAGCATTATGTCTTCTAGAATTGAAAGCTAATCAAAGTCTTAAAGTGAAATTATGAACAAGAATTATTGAGTTGATAGAGCCTTAAGCTAGGACAGTAACAGTGTATTGTTGGCTGTGCCCACTGGATGCAAACTTCTTCTGATGGTAGCAGAATGTATCTTCAGAGAATATAACATTGGCCTGATTGTATCTGTGTGTGTGTGTGTGTGTGTGTGTGTGTATGCGCTAGGGGATGTGTATGCTTACTCCAACAATAAAAACCACAACAGGAATATTAGCTACCATTGGAGTCACCAGCTAATTAAATCTGTTATATCCACTGTGATTCCTCTAGATATACCTGTCCTCTGCGTAAGACAAGTTGAATGCGGATATGGTAGGAATCACCACCTCTGTACCTTTCAAGTACCTGGTGGTGTCCCTAATCTCTGAAATCTCCCCAAGATTGCAATATTGCTTTTGGTTTACTATCTTTTTATGCAGAGCCATTGGGGTGACTTCCACATGGCCTCTCTTACCTTCATAGCCAATGTAAGGATTCCAAAAGTTGCTAAGTATATCCATTCCAACTATATATTCTGAACCTGGGAAGAAAACTCACAGGGAGCATTTGAGAAAAGCCTTTTAAGTTTCTCAGTAAATGGGTTAGAATGCTGGGCTCATTGTATTGAGGACGCTGTGGGTCCAAGTCAATACTCCATCAATTACCTGACTTTCCTAAATCCCTATTCTGCATGTAGACCATTGGGTTTCCAAGGATTAATGTCATTTTAGAGACAGTATCTAGTAATCCATGAACAATCTGATTTATTTACCATTCTCCAATGAATATTCATACCAGTAAGTATCCTTAGTTCCCTTTAGGGAAGACTAGGAGGGTGAACACTCTATAAATTTTTGGCTATATAACAGTAGTTCTTCCTTTAGAGGATCTGATCTTCCCTTTGTTCAAGGTAGTCTGAGTCTTAAATCAGCTCAAATCTGGGAATTGGTTGAAGAATTAATCATTCTTCCCTCTTGTGATAATTCAAGTCAGACTTTTGTTCACAAACTTAGAGCTTTTCTACTTTATTAAGTAAGACTTTGGTAAACTTCCTATTGATTTCAGTCCTAGGAGCATTATCATTATCTAGTCAATGCCAAAGATCTCTGTTGGTTAAGTCATCATAATTACTACCTTAGCTCTGCTGCCCATTATGACCATCATATCCACATTGTCTTTGATGATTATGTTGCCACTTACCTGTTGCCATCTAGGAACTCTCACTATCTCCACTGAATTCCAGAAATTCAGTTTTATGGCAAGAATTCCCTTATTATTCCTGGCCTATAGAGAATATCTAGCACAGAACTCTTCTTGGATTCCAGAGCTCTTCCCATGAGTATGTGTTTTGCAGCCTTGGACAACCTTTTTTTTAAAATTTTTAAAAATTTTTTAATTAAAATTCAATGTATTATTAGCCCCAGGGGTACATGTCTGTGAATCACCGGGTTTACACACCTCACAGCACTCACCATTGCACATACCTTCCCCAATGTCCATAACCCCACTACCCTCTCCCTACCCACCTCCTCCCAGCAACCCTCAGTTTGTTTTGTGAGACTAAGAGTCTCTTATGGTTTCTCTCCCTCCCAATCCCATCTTGTTTCATTTATTCTTTTCCTACTCCCCAAACCCCCCAACTTGAGCCTCGGATAACCTTGATAGAGGGAGTATCCTCTTTACCTTCCCAAGTTGAAGGGTGTATGTATATACCTAATTAGGTTGGTCTTATATAATTAATTCATTTTACCTTCCAATCCTCCTAAACCTTTGGATATCTTTCTATACAATTCATCAAGAAAGCTCTGGCATTATAATTTTATTTGGTGTAAGTTAAATTTGGGTCTAGTTTTCAGTCAACCAATTAGCCAAATTGTTAGACTCCATTTTCACCGTTTAAGGTGTAACCATGAACCCAGAGTCTCTACACAGTGCACTCTTAGAAACAAATTCAGCTTGATTCAATAGTATTTCCTTCTACCCTAGTCCAATTTGCTTAGCTGAGAATTTAAAATTTCAAGCACATCATTTTCTTTTTCCAAGTTCTCCAATGCATTTAAGAGCAAGCACTCTATCCCATTATGTACCTCATTTTCTCTAAAATGTTCCATAGCAGAAACTTGATCACCATAAAGCCTTGTCTCCTATAGGCATTTGGTTATAGATGTCAAAAGTGAACATTTAAATAACTGTTTGTTAGTGGATTACCGGCATTCCTTCTACCGCAGTAAAAGCCCACAGTAACACTGATGCCTTTAAATCCAATAAGATCAGCAAACCAATTCCAAATACTCATCTTTAAGTTTCTGTTGCCCTGGAACCTTAAGGTTTTCATAACCAACGACTTCAGCATTTAATGTGTAATTAGGGAAGCAGAACAACTTTGGTATTACAGATAAAAAATTTATTATGGTAATTACACGTTATACAATTGTGAAAGAAGCTGAGGAATAAAGGTCTGGAAAATACCAGAAAAAAATTTCACTGAATACCCCTGGAATGAGTGAACCAACTGAGTTTTTAGGAAGCATGGCCACTTGCTTCTGTGGACCATAAAGTAGGCTGGTGCAAACATCTATGGGAAGCGTGTGGTCCTTTATGGTCATTGTTTGTGTACTTTCACAGCAAAGCATCTGGTGGTGGGTCTGGCATAGCTCTTGATCTGAAGTACCAAGAGTTGGGAAGAACTTGGTGCAAAACAGAAAAAAGCAATAACACAATGAAATAACTATGTACAAAGTTCCTAAGGTAGGAGAACAGTTTTTGGCTTATTTAAGACAGTG
Source organism: Neogale vison (assembly GCF_020171115.1). Taxonomy (NCBI): domain Eukaryota; kingdom Metazoa; phylum Chordata; class Mammalia; order Carnivora; family Mustelidae; genus Neogale; species Neogale vison. The sequence continues at coordinate 23,677,883 of NC_058093.1, forward strand.
AAGGACAGCGTGGTTGGAAATAGAGAAAAGAGTAAAAGGTTAATTCAAGATGAGATTGGAAAGATAGAAATGAGTCAGATCATATATAGCCTAAAAAACTTGTAAGTTATTGTAAGTATTCTAATAATGGGAAACCATTGAAGGGATCTAAAATGTGATCATTATCACTATCATCATATTTACTTACTTAGTACCAGGGACTACGGTAAACATTTTATATAACTATTGATCTAACATTTATTGAGCATCTGCTATGCTCTAGATACTATGCTCTGTACAGAGATTCAACAGTGAATGAGAATGTTGAACACAGATGTTCTCCTTAAATTTGTAATCTAGTAAGTATTGCTACTTTTAATCTTCACAGTAACCCTAGTGGTAGGTAGGAAAGTGAGGCATAGAAATATTAAGTTAACCCAACCTAATTAGGTTAACCTTAACTGAGGTTACCCAACTAGATATTTATAGGATCAGTATTCGGACCCTTCTCAGTCATATTTCCATGGCTACTTTTAAGCAGTAGTCTGTCTGTTAGGTAAACACTCAGATAAACCCAAGGAATAAATCACCAGGATATGATTAATTTCTTAATCTCTTCATGGTCCTCAGATCTGTATGCCTGTGTCAGTGTGTTCATCTTAGGTTATAAATTTCACTTGAGCAAGGAAATGAGACAGCCTTGAGTATGTGAAATGTCCTTTGCAGAATTCAGAACAATTACGTTTACCAGCTCTCTTGATTTTTTATGTGCGTGGTATGCACACAGAAGGTGCTTGGCTGTCCATCATGAGACTTGAAGTTTCACATTATATTGGACTGGGCATGCTCACTGGAATGACACATCCAATTTGGAGGCCTCTTCTCGGAATCACATAATTTTGTCATGTTCTTTTTCCTAAAACAGGAAGTGAAATCCTATGTACTTTTGTTTTTTTTGTTTGTTTTAAAAAGTTTTTCACTGAGTCTAAGAAATAAGAGTTAATTTAATGCTGAATACATTGAACCAGCATTGGGCAGATAAGAATCTAAATTTGATTGTCATAACTGTCAAGCCATTTAGAAACCAAATAACTCACATCCTGCTAATTGCTTTTATGTTCATTTATCCAAGAGACATGAGTCATCTCTCACAGAATCCCAATTATGAATGACTTACACCTTGTCGATGACAGAGCTCTGTGTTATTCTTATAGAAACTTTCCAAGGTGTATATCTTCCTAAATAATTTTAACTTTCTCTGATTTTAGTTTATCTGATGAACTTGCCTTTCTTTCTCAGAAGTATGTGACCTAAGGGCTTGACCTTGCCTGCCTTTCTTTCCTGTAGCCAAAGGGTTGCTCAAATCCCAGGAAAACTGAGTTCCTAAACTTTTTGCTATAAAAAGTGTTGATGCTGTGATGACAGATTAATCCAGGCACATGATTGCCGAAGATCCGTTTTAGCAGCGTGCCGTTTCAGTAGGGAATCCAAAAATACCATAAAAGACAATAGAGACATAAAAATCACGTAGTGCCTATTTGAATCTATTGAAACAAGGGTCACCACATGCTAAAGCAATCAAGTATTAAGAGTCTAGATATACTTTTATTAATTGGGTATTAACTAATATAGGGAATTTGTCCAAGATTGATGAGGGAGAATCAATATAAATGTAACTCACAGAATATATTGTTTTCAGTATTTATTTACACAAAATGTCTGCTGATTCAGATTCAGATGTTATCCACTCACACATGTACGTGAACACACATATGTGCATACTCCAGAATTCAGCAACAAAAATGTTTGATCCTTTGGTTTTTCTACATTTCATAGCACTGGAAATGACAACTTCAACCCCTACCATGCCAATATTTCTGTCCATCCTCATGCTCAAATCAATTCTAGCAAACGGCAGCTCAAAACCTGCAACATATACTTGTTTATACTTGTTCAGATCTATTTTTGACAAATATTTCTTGGTTTAAATTTTTTTTATAGCATCAGGTTTCCATTCATATTAAGCTGTCAGTGTGAAACACGGGCACAGGGACAGCTTTACAAGATTTAAGCTATGAGGACTAATCCTTGATTCTTCTAAAATAACTCTCAAAGACTTTCTATCCTACATATCTGGGAATTTCACATTAAGGAAAGATTGATGTATGATTAAAAACAGGGTTCACGTATTGATTCAGCACAGGGAGTGGTAGTACAAACTGTCTGGAACATTATTCCAAATGGGAGGATCTAGCAATAGGTACCAATTTTTCTGCTGAGTCAAATGTTGGCTTCTCTTCTGAGAATTCTGATATATGGGTATAAGCAAATGCTATATAAGTGATAGTTTTTTTTTTTAAGATTTTATTTATTTATTTGACAGAGAGAAATCACAAGTAGATGGAGAGGCAGGCAGAGAGAGAGAGGGAAGCAGGCTCCCTGCTGAGCAGAGAGCCCGATGCGGGACTCCATCCCAGGACCCTGAGATCATGACCTGAGCTGAAGGCAGCGGCTTAACCCACTGAGCCACCCAGGCACCCAAGTGATAGTTTTTCAATGTGCAGATCTAGCTGGTAGGCACTAGTAAAACTATTATTTTTCTTTAAATGAGCAACTTTTCTGGTCTTATTAACATTTATATTTATTAATTAGTATTTATAATTTATAAGGCACCCCAAGCTTTGATAAAATACAAGAGTTCTGTTTTCCACAAGTCAAATAAGAACACAGATAGGTAACTTAAGGTCATATGGTTTATTAAAGGCAGAACCAGTAGAAAACAATGCCTACCCTATTATTTTAAACTGACCAGAGTAAATCATACCCTTTTGAAAAGAGTCATAAATAGGACTTCAACTCCAAGCCTGATAGGATTTCTTTATCATATTAAGAGTTCTTAGGAGCTTAGTCAATTTCTCCCATTTAAGCCTCTCTATATTCTATGCAGTGTAAGTTAATTTTTATTTGATGCTGCATTAGGAATCTCTAGAATTAAACAATCTCTTCAGGGAGAATACTAAATTCTCTAAATAAATTTTCAAATTATCTGAAATACTTGATTAATGGCTCTTATGGAAAGAGAATAATTTCTGTCCTTCTCTCTCTCTTCTCCCCCTCCCTTCCTTCTTTCCTTCCTGTCTTCCTTTTCTTTTCCTCCTTCTATTTCTCCTTCTCCTCCTCCTCTCTCCTTTGTTTTCAGCCTTATTGCTTATTAAGACAGGGGATCTTATTACCTTTATAAAAAGTGGTTGTCATATCAAACTAACTACCACATTATTATAAATTACTCTGTACACAGTACTATAGATTCCTTCCCTTACATCCCTACTCATACTCTCCCTGCTGTCTCATTCTTAACCAAGAAACAAGTACATTATGACACAGATAATAATTCTCCTACAATGCAGGGACTATCAATGTCAATCTAAGTCACTCTAGGCCATTATAAATTTTATATGGCTAAGAGGGGTTTGTTATGATGAAAGACATAGGATACTGTGATACTGGTATATACATGTATAGCCAAAGGAAGAATCCATACAGCAACTCTGGTTAAAGTTTAACTTCTGCATTTATAAGTAAATAAAAATCTTACTGCAGGACCCTTTTATCATAGTAAGTTCACTTCTTAAAGCAAAAGTATATTAGGAATATTTTAAAAACCAGTCTGTAGCTAAGATCAGGAACCAGGAAGCATGGTAAAATAGACCACAATTGGTAAAGCAGGACTTGGTTACCTAGCATTGGGGCAGGATCAGACAGGCTAAGAATCTCTGGGCATCATGCTTCCTGGTTGTAAGAATACAAGCCAATCGTAGGAGCTCAGCGCTGGGCCCAGAGCAGATGAATGAGTGGGAGAGGTCAGGACCAAGTTGGAAAACAAATGCAAGAGAAAAATACTTGATTTGTGACTCTTTCATGAAGCCAAGATACAAGGAGTTCTGAAACGCAATAAATTTTTATCACTATGTGTGAAATAGCCTAGATTAATCATTTACATTAGTTAAACCTCTTTTGGCATTAACTGGAAATGTATTTGTGATGATTGGCATCAGAGTTCATTCTTTTCATAGATTAAAAAATTATAGAATTGGTATGACAAACTATACAGATATCTTTCATTGTTCCTGAAATATAAGGATAAATTATAGTGTATTATTATTATAGCCAATAAAGGAATTTCACTCATAAGATGACGACCACATTTCAGAATCTTATCAATTAGTTTTAACAAGGAAATACTTCTGAAAGTAATTAAGTAAGCAAAGGTATAACTATATGCTATAGATTTCCCTTACATTTAATGATACTATTGGTAGAACACCTAAGATGAAGTGTAGAAAAATAAATTCATTCATTCATTCAGCCATAACTCCATCAAACAGGAGGTGTGGTTTGGAGACACAGATTTGAGGTCCTTAGCCAGTGCAGCTGTGGATCCTAGAAAAAAATTGCACCATAGTTTCAGCTCAGACAAATTTTAAAACCAATAGTGTTAATGCTACTAACAGTTTAAGTAAAGTGGAGATTGAGAATTGATCTGAGGATTTAGCAACATGAGGATTTTTAGCAGCTTTGACAGGAATAATCATTTCTTTCTAGTCGTGGGGGGCAAAAGACTGGTTGGAGTAAGTTCAAGAGAGAGGGGGCAGAAGTGAGAGGCTGCAGATGTATTCAACACTTCCAAGGACTTTGTCTAAAAAGGGAAGGAGAAAAATGGGACACTAGATAGGGTACCTCAGTTCCTAAAAGAGCTTTTTAAGGTGGGAGAATAACAACCTGTTTGAATGCAGATAAAAAATATCCAGAGCAGGGGGGGAAATTGATGATACAGGCAAGAGAGAGAACAATCGCTGGGATGAAATCCCGGAGGAGGCAGCCGGGGACTGGCTCTAGGAGCCGGGGACTGGCTCTAGGTCCTAAGAGGGAGAGCTGGTTCCCGTTGGAGACCAGACAGTAATAGCAGAGAAGACTCTCAATAATAGTTGTCAATAAATTTTAAAATGTTTAGTAGGCTCTTTCTCAGAATTTTATTATTTTTTAAAGATTTTATTTTTAACTAATCTCTATGCCAAATGTGGGGCTTGGACTCAACCCTGAGATCAAGAATCACATGCTCTACCAACTGAGCCAGCCAGGCACCCCAATTGTTTCTTGGGATTTTAATGTCTCACTGTCCTCTTGTATGTGTCTCTATATTCCAGCTTGTTCTTTTGTAAAAGAGGCAATTTAAAATATAATTCAGAGTTAGTGTGAGCATCTGAAAGGAATGAACTTTCACCCTTTCAACTTTCATTAATGTTTATGGGACATGTACTTAGACTGTGTGAAAGGCAAATTGCTTTTCGTCTGATACTTCTGCAAACTATCCTCAAATTAAGACATCGTTAATGAAATATCCGATAACAGAAAGACACAGAGAATTAACTCTTTTCTGGGATGTTCTTCACCATATTTCAGGGGATCCTGAAACAGGTAGGAAAATAATTTTCTCCCAAGATTATAATTATTTATGCCTTTTTACCCAACGGACTGCATGACCACGTGTCGATGGATAACATGTTGTTAATAAGCATGTAGTGCATTGTTACCAAAAAGATAAGCATTGCACCACTACATGAGAGAAAAGATCTTGTATCTTGGAACTTTTCACTGAGGACTGTGGGATCATTTCCTCCCATGTGAATCGCTTTGACATTTACAGAGTTCATGGAAGCAAGAGAAAGGTAAGGCCCATTATTGTAAAAGGAAAATGCCATAACTCTCATGGAATGTCCCTGGATTTCTGCCATACAGGGGAAGGAACTTGCAGTGGATCGCAATAAGGAATAAACGTCACTCGTGTGATGAGTAGCTAACCAAGCCACTTAAGGTTTACAGTCATGAAGGCAATGAAGTGTCAGTCTCTGCACAGTTTGGGTTCTGATGCTAGTGGCCCTGACTACGTTCTATCATCATCTACGCAATTCATGATCCAAAGGGATTAAGAGACTCAAGCCATTCCTTTGCTCACTCCCGAAAGAGTAAAACAGACACTGGTAAATATTTGTTTAAGAAAGATCCTTTCTGATAAGCAAACTGGATGCCTTTTCAGAGGAACCACAGAGGTAGGATTAGAATTGTCTGGATGGACTAGAGGAGGTGGTTAGAGAAGGGAAGTTGGGTGTTACCATGGAAGTCTGGAATCCTGCTCTACTGGTGGGTTAGCCTCTGCCGCTTTGGAATCTTTTAATTGCCACAAAGCCCCATTTCTGGTTAAACACAATGGAACTCATTTTGAAAGGAGGAGAGAGAAAAGACAAAGAACAGAGAAGTAGCTTTCCTATTCAGGGAAAATGGTAGGCAGCTAACACTTCAGAGCCTGGGAAAAGGTTTTACAATCCCTGGGACTTAAGGGTTAGCAGGGTCCCTGTACAGTGTCATACGTTCTTCGAGAGAATGAAAATATAGTATCTGAAACCTCAATAAGGCACGTGAAAAGACCCAATATATTTGGAATTACCAATTCTATAGCTCAGGCCACTACCTTAAGAGAAAATGGAGAGAGCGGGGACTGTCTCAAGTTTCCTAGTTATGCATGGCATTTCTGGCTTTAAAAAAAAAAAAAAAAATCAACGTTTTACCTCCCCCCCCCCATTTTATTACAACCATTTTCCTATTTGTCAAAGCATTCCTAGCCCACAGTCCAGGCTAGACAGATTGTGCTTAGTTGAGTGCCACTGGCTAAATTTAACACCCTGGCTTTCTTGTTCTTGACTATGAAGGAGAATAGCAATCAGAGGTGCTATGCTCTAGTTCTTTTTAATCTGTTTTTAATTATAGCATAAACACAATACACACACCAATGGGGTGATTTCCATGGATTGTTCTGGCAGGTATCAGCTGGTTTCTAATTGAATGACTTATTTTCTTCCTTTCTTCATTCAAACCCTTTTTTTTTCCCTGAAGGAACACTTTATTTGAAAGGCCGTTGTCCATATTATTAATTACTATTTTTAGGTATGCAAGAAGTTTTAAATTTAGAACAAGCCAGATAAGGCAAGGACTATCTCTTTTTGTAAAAATGATACAAAGATGGAGAAATAAGTAATGATTTTTATACTTTTTTCAAAAACGATTTTTGAAATAATTTACATCTTATGTTTTGGAAAATTTGTATTTCATGATGATGAGGAAAAATTAAACTGTAATATTAAACAAGTACAATAAGCAAATAACATGGGCTCAAATTCCATGATTTTTTATTTCATTGTAGATAGGAACTTCCCCCTTGTTTCTCTATTATTGTAATTATTATAGCAGTATTACTATTATTATTACTTTAAATATGTATATTTTAATTTATAAAATACTTTTATATTAATATTTTATTTTATCTGTATAAACATATAAGTTCTTATTATTCCCACTTGATAAAGAAACAAGAGACTTGGAGATCAAATGACTTGCCAAAGGTCAGAGAGTTAATAATAAGTGGAAGAGTCAGAATGTGAATGTAAGACTTCCAGCTCCAAATTTAGTCATCTTTATGCTACAAACACTGTAAAATTCTCAGTAATCTTCATTTTCATATTTTTCTTCAAGTTCCATACTCTTGTTATCATACACAAAAAGTAAATAGATGAATCTTGGGTTAATATTTCATTAAGGCTACATTTATTAGCTATCTCCTTTATATATGCCTCTCATCAAATATTTCTGAAGTCTTTCAGGCAAAAATTTAACTTATTCAGTTAGGATGTTTTTTTCACAGGCTGCTCACTCTATCTAGACCTTGATTTCCAAATCTACAAAATGGGAATGATAACTGTAACTCTTAGAATTATTTAGATATGATTGAACCAAATATATCTTCACTCCTATGCTTTATTTTTCATTAGAAATTAATCGCAAGCATTTACTAATTTAATTTATTATTTTGTAAAGAGCTGACAAGATTATATTGCAAATGTCATTAATAGTCTAGGCTCAAGGCATCTGGGTGGTTTAGTCAGTTGAACATTTGACTCTTGATTTCAGCTCATGTCATGATCTCCTTGTTGGATTCAGCCCCCTCAGGCTCTGCTCTCAGTAGGCTTAAGATTCTCTCCCTCTCTCTCAGCTCCTCCCCTGGCTTGTACACCTGCTCGTTATCTTTCTCTCAAATAAATAAATCTTAAAAAAAAAATAGTCTAGGCTCTCATCCAAATAACTTGGAGGTAAGTTTAGAAAGATTCATAGGGAAATATTTTTCAAAAATGAAAAGAAACAACACGAGAGAATAAAGGAATTCCTTGTTTTTCTACCATGTGACAATTAGGAAAGGTTAGCAAACATTTACATTTTTTAAGAATAATTATATTTTGGGATGTTGCGAAATTTCTGACTTAGCTTGACCTTTTGGTGTTTGAGTTTGTCTGCTTTTGGCATAAGATAATTTCCTGACTTAAAAGACATCAGGCAGTTCTTTCCAATGAACATTTTAATTATTCAAGTTGCATAAATGACTTGAAAACATATGGAATCAATTTCTAACACAATAGTCATTGGTTAAAAAATTGTGAGAAAAATGTTTTTGCTATAAATGAATTTAATTTTCTTGAACTTCAAATTTCACGGGCTTGAAGGCAGACAGATTCCCAATAGACCTTAAGCAATTCAAATAGAGTTGACCGTAATCCCAGTGCTAATATGAACTATTTCTCGTACTATTAGCTTATACTGTGATCAGTCTGTATCTACACAATATATTTAATTTTATCATTGCCCTTTCCTTATCCCCTAAAACACATTCATATCATTCTTGAAACTGATGCCAGAATTCTACAAGATAAATCATACATGCTACAATCCATAGAATATCAAAGAGCTAAAATATTTGATTTGTGCTGATGTTCATTTTGCATGGACTTTTAATGAAAAAGAAAATAGTTCATTTGATAATTAAACCAAATTGTGATGGCCACGGTTTAAAAACTCACCAGTATTTACTGTGCTTCAAATTTCTCCATTATATGATTTTACTATTTGTCTTCTAAGTATAAATTCCAAGTCATTGGGAGCTACAACCCTGCTATTTTCCCACTTATTTTTCTGTCATTTCACTTAATACCACTGAGCATCATGTGGATTGCGTGGGATTATTGCACTTGGTATGAAAAAGCTAGTGGGAGGACAGCAACAGTTATGTTGAAATCAAAGTCTGGCATAAATGCAAAACCATCTTCCAATTCTCTCCCATTTCCATTTTGGCCCTACTATCATATATTATTGCTAACACTGATTTTGTTATCACTCTGAGTGATTTAATTCTGAAACACATTAATTTTAAAAATCATTATATTTCAATTGGTTTATCCTAAGAACTTTAGTAGAAAATGCATCATCAGATTTGAAATGGTGAGAGCAAAGCAAGGTTGACCATTGTGTTACTCACTGGTCACCAAACTCCCCACTATAAAGATTTAGTCCATTGATTCCTCAGAGTGGATAGGAATAGAAGTGTCCACAGGATTAAGACTCATTTTGTATGGTTCGTTTGCATTTATAGTTGATTCTTATTGTTTTCAGATTCCATATTTATGAATTTACCTCCCCACTAAAATTTATTTGTAATCCAAAAATCAGTACTCATAGTGCTCTGTGATCACTTTTGGACGTGCGCAGAACAGGGACAAATGTGAGTTACCCAAAAAGCATATCCCTAGCTGAAGTGGAGAAAGTGATATCCTGCCTTCTTAACATCAGCTGTCGTTTTGTAAATATGCATCCTTTTCGTGATCTATTCAGTGTCACATTTTCTACATTTTTGTGTTTTGCTGTGGTTTCACGTTTAAAATGACCGACCCACACGCATAGTGATGAAGGGCCATCTACCGTTCCTAAATGCAAGATGGCTATGATGTGCCTCTGGAGAAAGTACATGTTTTAGATAAGTTTCATTCTAACCGGGGTTATTGTGCTGTTGGCTACAAGTTCAAATCAACAATAATATTAAACAAGATGTCTTTAAACAGAAACATACCAAAAAACAAGGGTATATATTAATTGGTTGATGAAAATGCAATGAAGCTCGTAGGAACCTAACCTTGTATTCTCCCTAGGAGCAATGGATTAGTATCCTTGGCAATGTTATTGGACGGAAATGCCACAAATAAGGAGAATTTATCATATATAGGACATTTCATCATCTTGAAAAAGGGACACATGAGAGTTTAGAGGAAGTTATTACTATATGTAAGTTTTTTAATGAGATTCTATGCCCACCATACCCTCTCTTTTTAAAAAATTATGACTTTTAATTGCTTTTTTAAAAAAGGCAGTTCTTAGTTATTATTTTACCCATTGGTAGGGTGTCACCTGCTGCTCTTTCCTAATCTAAAGCTCAGCAGAGTGACTTATTCAGAGTCCCCTAGAAGCTAGCTGGTGGTCATGTCACTTGAGTGCCCAGGAGTGCCCTGCAGTCTTCCAGACTGGCCACATCACTAATATGACAAGCATACTGCTACCTGCAGCAGGAAGAACATAAATAGATCGAAATTCAAGCTTTACCCATTCATGCTTATACAATCTAGAATGAGTTCTATACCTTTCTGAGTTTCTCTTTCTCTCTTCTTCTGTAAATTTACCAATTTACAAAGGAAATACTTTTCGTTACTAAAACCATTATCTAGAAACCCATAGCCATGGAAGAACCTTGGGGGTGAGGTGGGTGGGGAACCAAGCCGCTCCACATTTGCCCCAGTTCTGTCTCTCTTTTACTACCACTGCTAACATCTGGGATCTTCTCAGGCCTAACTTGTAATTCGTAGTAGTTAAATCAGAAATCTGCAGCGTGTAAACGAGGCTTCCCTTACGCTTTTGTCTTTTCCATCCTTGTGGCCTTTTTAAATTTTTTTTCCTTATTACTTAGTAAAGTCCCCTTAAAACCAGCAACCTAGAAAAAAACAAAGTTCCTGTTGTGCTAATGAATCTAATTTGGGATTTCTGGCCAGGTCAAGAATAGAGCTGGAAGTAGAAGGTAGACATAATATTGAGGGTAGCAATGTTAATGGGGTGATGCCCAAGAAACATTAGGGAACAAAGTTGAATTTTTTCATTAGGCACAATTTCCTACTAGTAAGAGTACCCAAGGGGTTGTCACAGGGACTGGCTATAACAATAGATATAAAAGTGTTCAGTACAGGAATATGGCACATCCTTCTGAAATGTTTTGACAAGTTTACATACGTATGCTAAAGTTAGATATTTTAAAAATTTTTTCGTAAGAAACCAAATTGTACTCGAAGAAAGGAGAGTGATAAGATCATTTAAAAAGTGATACTGATTCCATCCATTGAGTTCAAGACAGAGAAAGTAATATAATCATATAACTTCTTAATGAAATCTGTGGTAAGGATAATTATCCCCGTTTTACCAGAGGCAAAGAGATGTGTGCACATTTCCAAATCATGGGTAGAGTTTAAATTAGGACTGAAAACTTTCAGTTCCCATACATAACCAATAGTAAATGAAACTTGTGCAAATTAATGTTGTTGGTTGAATTCTACTGCTCCCTCAAATGTGTCACATTTCGTAATTTTTAAGTCTCAAAGAAATCTGTTTGTGCTCATTGCAAGACAATAAAGAAAAATACTTCTGTAAATAGTGTTAAATGACTCCTGCTGGCTGGTGGAATCAAGGAAAAGGGAATGTTAGCCACCAATTTATTTCCCGATTCAGAAAATGACTCACTGTGGAACTTCGTGAACGTTGCTTAACCTTTCAGCATTCCAGTTTCTACAGCTGAGAAACAGGGATAGTATTTGTCCCACCTTAGAATCGTAAATGCTCTAAAAGAAAAAAAAAAATTAATCTCATATCAAGGGACAATAAAGCTGGTTTCTCATGTACTTGAGATATCACTGACACATTCACAAAACAGTTTCTGCCAAAGTTGTATGGTTAATGCTTCCAGATCACCTCCCTAAACACCACATTGTGCACTGAACTCTTTTTATCCTGCCCTGAATCAGAATGGTAATTGCCGTGGGGTGTGTTCAACATGACTGATGAGACACATCCCGCAGCCTGTATCACCGCCTATGCCAGAGAGCTTTCTGCATGGTTGTCAGGGAAGACAAAACTCAACAGAAGGAGAAAGATCCATACGGTGGGAATAAACTTTCTCCTTGAATTTTGATTCTGGAAAATATGATGAAAATTATGAATGAGCCAATTTCATTTGCAGTCTTCCTGCCATAATGTACAACTGTTCTGTTTCCCTCGTATTCTGGATACCATAACTTAGAAATAAGATGAACATGTCCTCTCTTGTGCTTATTTTCTCCTTCCCCTCCTTATAAATTTGGCTTTCTTTTGTTTCTAAAGAACAATTATTTACAATAGTTAGCTCAGGATCTTCTGGTCGCTGTCGCTTGACAAATCGATATTTTTGCCCCTTATTCTCCCAGCTGGGAATTATTAGAGTTCATGAAACTAAAGTCCCTGTGTCCTTTCAACTTTTCTTCTTGATCATCTATTGCTTACATGGAGTTTTAGTTTTAAGTGACAAATTCCAGTATACCTTAACTAGGTTGAGACAGAATGTTATGACCACCAAGAGACAACAAGCAGGTACTAGCAAACCTCCTCCTCGTGCCAAAGGAGAGATCCTTTGGCTAAAGTCCTCCTATAAGGAGTGTAGAAATGACACCAAAAATAGATGTATGGAATAGGTACAGAATTCACACACACACACACACACACACATGCACACACACACACACACACAGCCAATGGGGCTGTCAAACACAACTGGACAACATCAGGACCCCAAATTGAAAAGCAGTGGAGAGAAATAAAGCTGTTTAGAAAATAATTAAGATTTCACATTATGAAAGCAAAGCAGACTTTTCCAAATGTAAAGTTGTACTTTAAAGGGAAAAGAATAGAGTGACTTTCTGAAACACCATGTACCCATTGCACAAAAGAACGTTTTCTAATTTTATATTGCAATTTAATGCCACTGCTTTCAACACACTGCGACTAGCCTTGTCTATAAAACTGGATTTGGATTTTGAAAATTTGGGTTCACAGCCCATCCCTGCATGTCAAAGCAGAGTTGCTAATGTTCATATGTATGTGTTCTGAAGTGTGGATATCTAAGCATAAATGTTAAATCCAATATGTGACTAGAAGTAAATAAAATGGATGGTCATTGTATAGTGAGCACACTATCAAGGTGTTTAGATGTTGTTAACATGACGTAACGTACCCAGAACACATAGACAAAGCTTCAAGGGCAATGTTGTTCCATGCCAGGATTTTCCAACCTGTTTGCCTTAAAACATATGAGATATTATTTTGTACTGCCAAAAAGTTTCATGTTTTGAGAATTGCTGCTTACTATGTACACCCTTCTCTTGGAAACTCATAATATATATTAGTCTATGAAATAATCCAAAATTATGTGAAGGCAGTAACTTTCTTTAACTCAGCCTTCCCCAGAATTACTTGACCAAGGACCATCTTTTATGTTTTTTATTTTTATGGGAATATCTAATAGAAGCTCTCAGACCCTCGGAGACAGTTTGGAAAATATATATTCTATAATTGAGATTTCAATCCCCTAAATGTAGGTTGAACTTCTGACTCTAGTCTTTCACTGGTGATTCCTTCAACACATTCTAAACTGTATATTTAAATTTTAAATGCAACTAACTTCCCTATTAGCAGAGACCTATTTTAGGCGTGACCTGGGAAAGGATTAACTACAATTCCTTTTTCTTCTGAATCTTCCTTTAGAGAATTTGTGGGCAAGCAGTTTCCTCATTTTGATGGTGAGCAAGCAGAAAGTATTTGTGTAATTGAATCAGTGTATACCAATATCAGAAACTTCTATTTTCTACAATAAAGAGTATTCCAAATGGCAAAAAGAAAGACCTGATGAAGTTATTTTTCCCTTCCTTTTTACATATTCTTTTAAAAGAGTATCTGCCAAAGACAAAAAGAAAAAGACATTGAAGCGTCTCATCTGCTTATCAGGTTTATCTGCCAGTCCTGTGCTTTGAGCACAGAACTGTCCCAACCACACACGTGTCTCTGGAGATGTGAATTAACAGTGAATTTCGGCTGCAGGAGCTGGAATGTGGTCTAGCAATTCTCTTAAAAAAAAAAAAGAAAAGTACATAAAGTTCATACATACTTTCCTTGACGAATATTAGGGTGTTTTGTTTTTCCTCTCCCCACTCCTTCCCCTAGTCCTATCTCCTTTTTCAGAATAACTGAGGTTTCTCTCTTAGTTTTGTTGTTAAGCATGAGTTTGCTTTCAGTTTTTCAGAAAGAATCATAGAATCTCAAAAGTCCATTTTCACATAAATTGTCCTCTTCCAAACTCAAATCCTTCCTTCCACAGATACATGTACTTTATTAAATGACACTTGTGTGTTTTGGAGGTCTCTTCAGTGGAGTAGTGACATTCTCAAGAGTTTCAGCCCCTATTTTATTTTATTTTTTTAAGATTTTATTTATTTATTTATTAGACAGAGAGAGAGATAGAGAAAGCACAAACAGGGGAAGCAGCAGAGGGAAAAGGAGAAGCAGGCTCCCAGCTGAGCAGGGAGCCAAATGCAGGGCTTGATCCCAAGACCCTGGGATTATGACCCAAGCAGAAGGCAGACCTTAACCAACGGAGCCCCCAGGTGCCCTTCAGTCCCTGTCTTAAAGGTGGAGGACAGAACATGGAGACCAGGTGACTTACGTGTTGTCATATAGTGAGTCACCAACTTCCCTGCCAGAAGGAGGCATTTTCTCTATCCATTCACACAAAACTTTTTTTTTTCTTTTCTGTTTTTGTCATGAACTTTGTAACCATCATCAAATATGTTTAGATGCGTTAGAGGAACACACACACATACACCCACACACACACACACACACACATATGTCTTTGTAACACTGCAGCATTGTCCTTGAATTTTTATGATCATTCAGTTAGCATTTGTACCAGGTCAGTGCTAGTTTCCCTGTTATGCAAATCCACACCCATACTAAGAGACTCTAGGTTAGGAACACAGCGATAATATGACTACTTGGTTTCGGTGTTTGTGCATAAGAAGCCCCGGGTCATTTCTAGAAAAAAAATGAAAGATTCAGAGGACAGCCTCACCAGTGAAGATGAGCACTCTCCCTACCCCACACTTGCACTCACTTCTCTCTCTCTCTCTCAGTAATGAAGAAAAAAAGCAACCATGAAAAAGGGTCAAGAGAATATACAGTTATGGAATATCAACAATAGACAATGAATTAATTCTCCATTAAGTCAAGAAAGTTGTAAAGATAAATTTTCGATGCAATGAATAAGTGGCTTCGTGAGCATTCTGGGTGCTTAGGAAGAGGGAGTACACTGAGATTAAGAGACGTGTCATCTCCATGATAGCTAGGGCCACCCTGCCCCTTGAAATTTACATGATGCTTGTGCAAAATCCCACAATTTCAAGGCCTGTATACGTCAAGGACTGCTCCTGTCATTTCCATGGAGTAAAAGCTGCCTCTGTTTCTGGGCCCCTATGACCCTACTGTGGCCCCTGCTAAGCACAGAGAAAATATTCAGCCCTTCTCAGATTTCCACCAAACACCTCCTCCCATAAGAGATGGATGGATGGGACCCAGCATATGGGTGGGGCTAGGGAGGAGTTTTTAATAGAGTTTACATTGAAGCAGTACAAATACTTCTAAATCAAACTTTAAGAAGCACCATTCTTAACTACTCAAAAATATCCTTTATTGTGCTCAGACCATCTCCTCCTCTGCGCCCCACCCTGCCCCGGTGCCCTTTCAGCCTTGTAGTTCCCAAACACTAAGTCACTCTTTTCCTTTTTTTGCACCCTCTCACCCCACTGCCCGCCCCCTTCTCATAAGCCATAGCAACGACTTTTCACTTCCTCAAGCTGAGGGGTAGAACCTTCTCTCAGATGCCCACCCACCCCCACAGGGTCTCACTTTCTATTCCAAGCAGCCCATGATGGGTTTTCCCTAAACAGTGGGGTTCTGGGGCCACCTCTTTACAGATGGAATGTCACTCCTGTCACAGTTTCGGCCGGGGCCACTCACTATTTCTTCTCTCTCAGAGGCGAAACCACTTAAAGACAAATTTTGTGAAAAAGTTTTTCATCAAATTCAAGTGCTCAGTTAGAGTAAGACTTTATTCTTCCAAAATTTTTCAATTTTGTTGAATTAGGTGAGAATTGGGATAAGAAAACTTACCTCACAAGTGACTCAATTATCCCCACCAAGCACACTCCCTGCCCTGTAACAGGGTCACAAGATGGCGGTGGGAGGGTGTTACAAGAGACCAGAAGCTCTGTAGCTACGTGGTCCAGGTGTGAATTCTGACTCTGTTGTTGCTGTGCATCCTGGGGCAATTCCTTAATCTCTAAGTACCTCAGTTTCTCCACCTGTAAAATAGTAGGAACCCCCGCCCCCTTGTGGTACAGACTAAATGAATTAATATGTATGGAGCATTTTGAAAAATACTGGGCACCTATACATGTGAGCTGGTTTTGTTTTAATTTGGACACATGACAAAAGACTAGAGAAGGGCTGGGCAAAACACAGACAGCAACAGAGCTCCTTTGGCAGAAGTTTTCCCCATGGGAGGTAAAAGAGATGGTTGATGTTACTATTGTAAGAGTTTGGAAAACTCCACTCAGGAATTAGTCCTTTGGCAGGTTCTGTGGTTATAAACTTCTGTAGGTTGAAATCCTAGAGAAGAGCTAGGGGTCTCTCCAGCCTCAGTATTTTAGAGCTGGGCTTTTTTTTTTTTTAATTAATAAACAAGGCTTTATTTTATGAATGAATTTGGGTATTTTCACAAAACTAGATCCCAGTTTCAATTGCAATGGGTTTCTGTGCCTCTCACGTACTAATATTTTATTTTCTGAACAAAGTGAACCTAAACATCTTTGAGAAAAAAATTAAAAAGCATGAATGCATATGCTTAACAGAAATCTTGCTCACGATCTCTCTGAAGAATGCCTGTCTTATACTCTCCCATCTATGGTGCCTTGCATATAGTACTGCTCAAGTAATTACCATTTGGTTTTAAAAACAAAAACAAAAAACCCTGAAAGATCTATTTTAAAGACCTGTTTTTTAAAAACTAGCAAGTTCCACACAGGCTTAGCAGCAACAGCAACAACAGCAATTTAGATAACTTTTCCATCCAATTCTGGGGAGACTTAATCACTTGGGTTCGTATGTTAATTTGCTGTACTTCTAACCACGCAGGAGCATTAGATCAGGGAGTAGTCAGTGAGAAAAGAATATGTTTGTTCTCATTTTCAAGTGTCCTAGGATAAATTGTATTCTATTCAGTGGTGCCAGAAAAAAATCAATACAGATCATAACAGTAAAAATATTCATTATTTGTGAAGGAGAAAGAAGCAGAACAAAGCAAAACAAAACCCCACAGCGCTGGGGAACCACAGATAGTGAAAGCATACCAGGAGCACTATTTGTACAAAACATGTGAAATATCCCCAGATAATTGCTACAAAGGTGGCATTGAAGAATACCTTTGGTGTCTAAAATTTTAAGTGATTTGCTTAATGGTCACAGACAATTCATTCATTTTTTTGCGTCTCATTGTTCGCCTGGAGTGATCACATTTAAAATGATAAGAACTGGGGGCACCTGTGTGGCTCAGTGGGTTGAGCTCTGCTTTTGGCTCAGGTCATGATCTCAGAGTCCTGGGATCGAGCCCCACATCGGGCTCTTGGCTTGGCAGGGAGCCTGCTTCCTCCTCTCTCTCTGCATTCTGCTCTGCCTACTTGTGATCTCTCTCTCTCTTTCTCTCTCTCTGTCAAATAAATAAATAAAAATCTTTTAAAAATTTAAAAAATGATAAGAACCAACATTTTTTAGACACACTTCTATGTGTCCAACACAGTGTACACAATTCACACATATTAGTTCATTTCATTTTTACAAAAAGTCCCATTAGAAAACTGCTCTTATGCCCATTTTACAGATGAGGAAACTCAAGCAAAAAAATAAAAAATAAAAAACCTCATCCAAGGTTATGCAGGTAGTAAGTAGTGGAGGTAGGGTTTAAAGGCATGTGGCCAGGTTCTAGCATCAGTAGTACTACAATACTATTTGATTTATCAGGCCCTAGTACATGCCAGGGCACCATGGTATTCATGGCCATTGTGGTTGAGGCAACATTTCCTGGTTGGACAAACTGAGCATGAGCTTTCTGGTTAGAATTTTAGGGAGAGTAATACAAAGGATTCCTCTCTTTCCAAGGACCATGAGATGTCTAACCATTACAGAGACCTCCAAAAGGCCACTCATTGAACAAATTCAGAAAAACTGTGTTAAATCTTAATATCTGACTGGACATTCTGGAAAACCAGAGACTAAAAGTTACACTCTCTGTGATAGCTATATTCAATCAGGAGCCATAAGGACTTTCTATTTAAGTGCTGGGAGTTGGGGATTCTCTCAAAGACTAGGTGCCTCTTGTCTCCAGCGCAAAAAAGTGAGCCAAAGTCTATCTCGTCTTCTTCAGGTAGGAAGGCCCAGATGGTTTCAGACTCCATCAGGAGGCCTCATTTACACCCTGGATTTTAAGGCTTCATACTCCGAGTTTCATTTCCCAGGTCCCATTTGTGGGGCAATTAGAAAAACTCTCCATGGATGTTGGGTGCTTTGAAATTCTCAGTTGGATGCTTCCTTATGAATGTAAGACAGTCATTTTACTTTAAAGCCATTTGATTATTCCCAAATCAGCAACTCTGTTCCATGACAAAATCTTTGATTGTCACTTGTTTTTCTTTGAAAAGAATAACTTCCAAAAGAAAGCAGGTGAAGGAGTTATTCTAAAAGCATATGAAATATTTGGGATTGTGTGATGGTTATTTTTAAGCAAAAGGTATAGGAAAAACAAGGCAGAAAAGAAAGGGAGTTTTTTTGTTTTCTCAAAAACTAACCAAGTCCTACCTTAAGTCCGGGAGTATCAGGTTAGAGTAGTTCTGAAAGGATTACCTGGCTCTCAGCCCTTGGGAATTCTTAGCTCTGTGGTGTTTGTTTTTGTCTCCCAACAGAGGTGTGGTATGAAGGGGTCAGGTAGAAGGTGAGCAAGATGTTAAATGCTCCATTTCCTCACTGTGAAGGAACACTCTGCAGTCAAACCAGGTGAGCTGAAATAACTGGATATGCTTCTCCATGGAGCTAGTGTTTTGATCAAACACTTCCTCAACAAATCTTATTCCCTGACTTGAGCATTCTTTGCTGCTGCCAATGATAGGGGTATGAATGTAGTCAAGACACCGCCGAAAAAAGGAAATGACAAAGAAATAGAATGATATCGTCTGTTTTCTATAAATCAGATAATTCATACTACACTATCTGGACTTGAATAAATTAGATATTTGCAACTTGATTTCATAAAGAAATAACTTGGATGAGCTTTTAATATTTAAAAATCTGATGGTTATAGTAACTAGTAGTGATATAGAGACAACGACCACATATTTAGGGGGAAAAAATTGTTGAGGAAACCAGGTAGTGATGTTGAACAGATTCTAATCCAATCTGGGTTTTAGTTCCCTAATCTAGGAGACAGGGGACTGGACTAAATTATTTCTAAGAACAATCTTGCCCTGAAAACTCTGACAGTATCTGGAGATCTCTTAATTCACAAACATATACTATAAACTTAGTCACTGAACAAAAAAGTAGTTGAGCAGTATTATTTATATTTCACTAAAACTGCTTTGAGAACCTATTTTTGGTTTGTAGACAGAATAGAGGAATAAGGCATTTCAAACACAAATGGCAGATGGGCAATGAAAGATGGACACCTATATTGCGTATCTGCCTTACCAGAACTTTTCTAATGGCTATTTATCCTTCATCAGTTCCCATATAAATTATCAATTACCTGTGAAAAGTATTTCTAGTAGGACACTTTTATTTTCCCTATTAAAATTAGTCCAGAAACTCAGACAGTCTAAGAAATGGGGACTACTTGGAGTTGCCAGTGTAATCAAATGCCCTTTGTGTGAGAAAACTTGCACATTCTGAAAGGATTATATCCATTGGCTAACAAGTTCTTGAGCATAGGAACCCACTTATGCGACCTAAGTAGAGTGGAATGTATTGCTAAAAGGAATTAATTCACCCAACTTTTTCACTCTCACCCAGTTCACCTCCTACGCCTGCTGTACCTTTCCACCTTTTTTCGAAGCTCCTCCTGTTCCAGCTGCGTTTCAAATAAATATTGGCATCCTCATCCGAGAGCTAGTACTGAGTGTACCTGGAAGACAGTCCAGTTCACTGGAAAGCACGCGGGTTTTTAGTAAAATATATCTTCCTTTGACTTCTCTGCCATTTACAAGGTATGTGGCTTTAGGCAAATTACCCTCCTTGAGTTCAGCTTCTCCCCTACATAATGGGCATAACAGTATCTACTTTGCAGTGTTACTGTGAATAATAACTAATCTAAGGTAAATGGAATACTTAACATCATAATGGCATTCAATACATTAATTATAGATAGAATTAAGAAAGTATCTTTTTTTTAAGATTATATTTATTTATTTGACAGAGATCACAAGTAGGCAGAGAGGCAGGCAGAGAAGAGAGGAGGAAGCAGGCTCCCTGCTGAGCAGAGAGCCAGATGTGGGGCTCGATCCCAGGACCCTGGGGGATCACAACCCGAGCCAACGGCAGAGGCTTTAACCCCCACTGAGCCACCCAGGCGCCCCAAGAAAGTATCTTTGATAGGATTTTGAATGAACATATAATTTGATCGCACCACTTCCTACTTTAAAATTTTGAAGAGCCCCTCCTTGTTCTGAAATTTCTAGTCTTCTTCATACAGCTTACAATGTTCTTCCTGCTCTGATTACTGACCTCTCCAGTCACGTTACCAAACCCACACCTTCCACTGCGCTCCATGCTCCAGCCATATTGAGGGCTTGGTTGTGGTCGTTTTATTATGCTGAGAGAAAATGCAGTCATGCTATTCCTTCTGCCTGAAATGTGCTTTTCCTGCTTGTCTTACAACTAATTCCTGGTCACCTCTTAGCTTCATTTAGTCAATAGACTTCCTGAACCAGCCTGGATTATGAGTTACCAAAACGGTCTGCACTTCTTCTGTCATAGTGCTTACCACATGGTTCTACGATTTCCTAGTCAGGTGTCTATATCCGTCTTACGCTGTGAGTTCATCGAGAGCTAAACTGTGTCTATCCTGTTACTTCACCATAGCCCAGTAACATGCCTGGCACATACTATGCAATCACTAAATAAGTCAGTAGACAAATGAATGCGTAGACTCCAATTTCCATTCCTGCATGTGGCCAGTTATATGGCTTCAGGCAGCCATGAGAAGGATATGAGCTTCCGATTTCCTTCTTACTTACCACTTCCTTTTTGAATAGGAAAGGAGCATATGGATTAAGCAGAATGCTTAATTTTTAAGAGAAATTCTGCAAATTGGCAGAAGACGGTTTAAGATATTCTTTCCAGGAAGTCAAGCTTGAAGAAACAGCCTTGATCAATAGAAAGAGTTCATTTTTATCAATTTCATTATTAAAAAATATATAGTATATGTATGGTATGATTTCAGTTAATAAATATGTGTATACATACTTAGCCAGAGGGGGAAAAAAAAACTGGATAGAAATACTGGAAAGAAAATTTGAATTTGACATCTCTAGTTTTTGTTTTTTTAATTTTCTTCCTCATGTTTTTCTGTCTAGTCAAATGTACTCTAATGCTCATATATTAGTTACGTAATTTTTTTACTCCGGTATAATTGACATACAGTGTTATATTCGTTTCAGGTGTATAATATAATGATTAAACAATACTGCATATTACTCACTGCTCATTGTAAGTGCCTTCTTAATCCCCATCACCTGTTTCACCCATCCTCCACCCCCTGCCCTCTGGCAACCACTCATTTGTTCGCCCTAGTTAAGAGTCTGTCTGTTTTTTTCATTTGTCTCTTTTTTCTTTGTTCATTTGTTTTGTTTCTTAAGTTCCACCTCTGAGAGAAATCATAGTGTCTTTGTCTTTCTCTGATTTTTACTGCATTTTCAGATCTCAATTTCTTTAGAGTCTTTCCAGATAAGACACTTGGCCAAAGAGAAAGGTTCCTCTTTTCCTTCCAGCGAAGCCCTTCAACATTTACACAGTCTGAGATTTATTTTCTCTATTCCTTACTGTTATCTTGGGGTTTTCTGTTTCCTAATTTCTCTAATTGTATTAACTACTCTCTAAAATTAGAAGTTTGCTTTTAAAAGATTTCATGGTTTCTAGGATGTCATTGAACGTTCTTCCAAAATACTATTGACTTAATGAATTTTGCATAAGAAGATACTTTCTACAGGAAATAAGCAAAGTGCAGGTCTGCCCACTCCGAAGACACAGATGATTAGTTCTTGACTTTTTTTTTTTAAGATTTTATTTATTTATTTGACAGAGAGAGTGAGAGAGAGCACAAGCAGGGAAACAACAGGCAGAGGGAGAGGGAGAAGCAGGCTCCTTGCTGAGCAGAGAGCCCAAGGTGGGGCTTGATCCCAGGACCCTGGGATCATGACCTGAGCCCAAAGCAGACGCTTAACTGACTGAGCTACCCAGGCTCCCTAGTTCCTGACTTTTTAGACCATTATAGCATTTGGATTTATTTTACCAATTACAATGAATGACAAATTTTAAATTAGGAAAGCAAAGTTCTCAAAAATTTTGTTTTTGAAAAAAAAACAAAATTACCTTCTAAATCTTTATCAGAAGTTGTTTATAAAAAGTGTGTTGCCTTTAAAGACAAAGGGAAAATACAATCAATTCATAATGTTGTGTTACTAGATCATCAGTGAGTTCTTTCTAGTCCACTAACGTAATTTTTAAAAGAATATATGAATGACTTTGATCTAATCACAGAAAATTTCCTGCTCAATAGATGATGAGAAATTTGCTTTTAAATGGGAAGGTCGGTAAAGATTTTTTTTTCCTTTTAAGACACGCCAGTGTGTTAGAAATAGAAGAAAAGATAGAATAACACTGTTTTTAACACTATTTAAGGTTTAAATAGTGCATCATCAGGTTTCGTGCATCATCAAATCGATGTGTTTTGCTGATGAGTATTGCCTGCTGACAATTCCTCTAGTTTATACCAACTGTTCTTGAAAATAACAAAAACAAAAACAAACAAACAAAAAATACCTCTTAATTTTTGTTATTACCAGGAAGAGAACATCTCGGTTTTAGGAAGCTCTCGGAGAGGACAGGAAGCATTTTTATGGAATCTGAAATGGTCAACCAGATATCCCCATAACATTTTAGAAATGACCAGCCTTCCCAGGTGTCCTGACTTAACCTGAAAATGACACCATCGTATTTTCTGAGTCTTGTAATGCTCCTGTACCTGAGCTAACTGGCGAGGATTGGAGAAGTTAATGCCATCACTCTGACCCTCATTTAAAGCTCATGGTTTGGGGATTCATGAAGAATCAGAGCATAATTGTGCCTTGCACACACAGTAGGTACCTCAGTGTTTTTTTGAGATTGTACTTTAATAATTGAAAAGCCAACCATGAGAAATCTAACTAATGTTTGCCTCCCTGCAGCCTGAAGCCACATTCAGCAAATCCCCTCAGAATAACCAGGAGAGCCACTTAACAAGCAATATGAAGTCTTAAAAGAAAAAGAAAAAAGGCATGCGAGCGATGTCAAAGGCTCTGATTCCTGGATATACATGTGTCCTGACTTTTTGTCACTTTTCCTTTTCTTTGAAAAATGGGAATAATTCTTATCACTGAACCATCAGAATATTGAGTAGACAATAAGTTAGCACTTAAAAAGGATTTAAGGGGAAAGATGCTATGTGGGTTCAAGGCATTTGTTAATGTTACTACTCAATCTATTTTGGCCCAACATTGAAACAAAAGCAACTTCTATTACAAATAATATGTTGCTAAAATAACCTAAGGAAAGGAGAATAGAGACGCCTGGGTGGCTCAGCTTGCTAAGTGTCTGCTTTTGGCAGGAGTCCTACATGGGGCTCCGCGCTCAGTGAGGAACCTACTCCTCCCTTTCCCTCTCCCTGTCGCTCCCCCACTTATGCATTTGCTCTCTCTCTCTCTCTCTCTCTCACTTTCTGATAAATAAGTAAATAAAAAGAAGGAAAGGGAAAATAAATGAATTTCCAAAGACAGATCGTTATCATCTGGATTATTGAGAATTCATATGAGGCTATAAGCTTTGAACACTAAAAATAATGTTCTTTTAATTTTTAAATATCTTTCATCAAAGAAGACACATTTGGGGAGGAAAAATAGGTAACATGTTAGTAGCTGTTTATGAAGAAGTGACATTTGTAAGTACAAACTAATAAATATGTTTGTTAAGACAGTTTTTATGGCAAGACTCTATTAAGCAGCAGTTTACTATAGCAAATTTTAAAGATGGTATATGTAACAAAAGGTACATGTGTGAACTCAGGAAATATGCAGGTCTTAAACTTGAGCAGGTTCATTTAAGATCTTAGACACAGTCCAAAGTCCAGAAATATGTATGTATGTGTGTGTGTATATATACATAAATTTATCTAATATAGGTTATATTAATATGTTGATATATCATTTATCAGTATAATTGTATATCAAGTATTAATGATATATTAATCAATATTATATATCCTATATTAATATATGAAATATATTAATATATTTATTATTATATTTATAATAATGAGTGCTGTGTGTTGTGTAAGACTGATGAATCACAGACCTGTATGCCTAAAACAAATAATACATTATATATTAATAATTAAAAAATAAAATAAAATAGTCTTAATAATTATTTGTGTGTGTGTATATATATGAATTTGAGCTGAGAACAGATATGATGTTATAACATCTGCCTTTACATAGCCTTTCAATTAGCTTCTAAAGGCTAAACTGCTGCCTTTCCTGCTCACAGGTAGCTATTAATGATAGGATTGAATCTCCAGAAGTGCCTCATCTAGACTCCCAATAGTTCCTTCCATGTAGAGGAATCTTCATTAGCATAGCAGTCCTGACAATTCTGCCCTCGGGAAAAAAACAATCACTTAATTTTATTGAGCCCCTCTATCTTCCCATTCTCCTGGGAGCTAAGTGCCTACAGAAAGCCTACAGTCCACTCTGTTTTGGACCCAGAGTTTTAGAGGAGGTCCATGTTGTACAAAGCTGGGAATAGGGCGGGTAAGTCTCTCTCAATCTGAAGTTCAGTATGAGTAAGTCCATTTTCCAAAATCAGCTTTATCAGTGAGAAAATTTATAATTTGTTTTCCATCATCTTACTATCTTATTTTCCATCCATCTGACTATCTTGTTTTTCATAATTTGTTTTCCATCCATCTCACTGTCTTATTTTTCATTGGTTCAGACTCAGCTGAATAGAAATAGAATAGGGAATAGAAATATCCCTTATCTTGAGCCCCCTAAAGACTCCTCAAACCCACAGTACAATGGGAGGTACACACATACCTGCCTTTTCTAAGCCAAAGGAATGAAAGAAAATCTAAGTCCCCAAAGGTTTAGAATAAAACATTATGGATATAAACTCACCAAAATTAAACTCTGCCATTAGAAATGGCATTGGGTTAGTTTCTTGTAGTTACTGTAACAAATTACCACAAACTCGGTGACTTGAAGCAACAGAAATTTATCCTCTCACTGTTCTAAAGGACAGAAGCTCAAAATCAGTTTCACTGGCCCTAAAGCAGGGAGTCAGCAGGGCCATGCGGCTCCTCAAGACTCCAGGGGACAATCTGGTCCTTGCCTCTTCCAGCTTCTAGTGATTGCTGGCTCTCCTCAGTCCTGGCTTCATCTCTCCATGACCACATGATTTATTTCTCTTCTTTGTGAGTCACATCTCCTTCTGTCTCTCTTTTTATAAGGATATATGTGACTACATTTAGGGCCCACTCTGATAATCTGGGAACATCTTTTCATCTCAAAATTCTTGACTTAATCACTTACAAAGGTCATTTTTCCTTTTTCTTTTTTAAGATTTTAAAATTTTATTTATTTGAGAGAGAGCAAGGAGAACATGAGTGGGGTGGGAAGGGGGAAGGGGCAAAGGTAGAGGGAGAACCTGAGCAGAGAACCTAAAGTGGAGCTTAATCCTAGGACCCTGAGATCATGACCCAAGCCTAAGGCAGCTGCTTAACCAACTGAGCCACCCAGGTACCCCTGCAAAGGTCATTTTTCTTTTCTTTTTTTTTTTTTTTTAAGATTTTATTTATTTATTTGAGAGAGAGAGACAGTGAGAGAGAGCATGAGCGAGGAGAAGGTCAGAGAGCAAAGCAGACTCCCCATGGAGCTGGGAGCCTGATGTGGGACTTGATCCCAGGACTCCAGGATCACGACCTGAGCCGAAGGCAGTCGTCCAACCAACTGAGCCACCCAGGCGTCCCAAAGGTCATTTTTCTATCTAAAGTAACATTTATAGATTCTAAGTATTAGGACCTCATATCTTTGGGGGACCATTTTTCAGTCTACCACATTAATTTCAGGAGTCACAAATAAGTCTCATTTCCTTTCCCCCTTTTCTCTATATTCTGAAGTTTTACAATTTAAGATTTTAAAATACATAGTTTTACACCACAGTCTTAGAGAATCAAGGCAGTCAGTTCATTCTAGAGTTGGACCACCCAAATGATATTTACAAAGAATATATCATAAGATGATCACCTTTTCTGTGCATGTGTGTGAATTGCCAAATTTCAAATACATGCCATGTAATTTTCTACCTGAAGTGTTGTAAAGTATAAACTTAAAAATGTAAATGATTTCTGCATTTATCATTGACCTTATAAATTCAGGACCAAAATTATTTTTTAAAATCCTGGTCAAAGCATTTGCTAAAACAGGTCAAATATTAAGTCTTTTTTTTTTCTTTACATAGAGCATATGATGGAATTAATCACCATGCTGATAGGAAGTTATAATTTACTATCAAATTGTAAAAAATACCCATAGCTAAGACTTGACTTCTTAGTCAAGTCTTGACTAAGAAGGACCATAGCTTGACTTCTTAGATATACTCAATTTCATTTTACTCTTTCTACTTTCTTCTTTTTTAAAAGTAGTTGACTTTGTGTTGTTGCGTTCCACCAATATTCAAAAGATTGGCCACTTGACAAGAGTTACTGCTTGCAGAGATGAGTGGGAGACATGGTGAAAGGTAGGCATAGAGCTAAGCTCTCTCACTGGCTAGGAAACTTATACTCAAGACCACAAGTGCACTTTTCAGTGAGGGCAGGCTATGCTGTGATAACATATACACCTCCAAATTTAATGTCTTAGGGAACAAGACATTTACTTCTCTTTCAGACAGCAGACCAGAGTGGGAGTTCCAGATCAGGGGCAGCTCAGCTCTATTCAGTCATCCAGTGGACCAGGATGACAAACCCTCCCTGATCCTTTCAAATTGGCCCTGGTCACCTCTCTCCTAGGAAGCCAGAAGGTAGACGTGCAAAAGTACATCAGTACAAGAACTCTAGCACCTTGGCACACCAAACTGCAAGAGAGACTGGGAAATGGAGTTTAGCTATGTGCGCAAGAAGAGGAGAAGGAATTTTGGTGGACCGCTTTCCATCTTTGCCGCTTGCACTATACAGATTTCTGCCTCAACAAAATTAAAGGTAACTATGTAAGTAGTTTTAAGACAACTATGTAAGTAGTAATCATGGGCATTTGGGGTTATTACCAGCATTCACACCTGTGAACAGTAAGGATTTATTCTACTTGAGCAACTATTTATGCTTAAGTAGGGAAAGGGAAAAAGATAGAAATGGTTTATTTTCTTTTAGTTATCCCATATATTAGTTCATATAAATTGTCTCAAGTGATGGTAGCTCAGTCTTTTTTCTAAGTAAACTTAAGTATTATATAATATATGTTGAGAAGTTTTTCTTTCCTCAGTTCTTCAGTCCACTGAGGAAGGAAATAGGCCAAGGCAGTTAAACTTCTTTTCTCAAAAGGCCTAACTATTGGTCCAGGCCGAGTTCCAAGAGCGGAGACAAGGAACGGTGACTAGTGGGACTGTCCTTTTGCCGAATGAAGAGAAGAAAAGAAGAATTCCAAGTCTGTTTCCCAGGCACAGGAAGGACCAGGAAGCAAGGAAATCTCCAATTTTCAAGTCCACTGAGCAGAATACAAGAACAGGGTCCAAAACAAAGAGTTCTCCATTGAGAACCGGTAAGATGGAGTAATCAAGTCCCGCAAGCAGGCTAAGCCTGGAAAGAAGCCCAGAATCAATGGCATTCTTGGGAGGGAAGTTTCTCTGGACCCTTAAGGAGCTGAGACTTTGACATTCCAACCCTGCCTTTAGCTTGTGATTTTGCTACTCCTTCCATTTAGAGAGGAGTAATCTGAAGTTAAACCACTCACAGTGTGAGAATGCTGATTCATGACAAGTCATGAAGGGAAAATAAAACAAAACAAAACTTTACAAACAAAATGAGTAGAACCACCTGTAAGGCCTATGAGAAATTAGCTTTCATGGAAAAAAAGGTATTATAGCATGGCTTGGGATTTAAGTACAGTGAATTTTAACAAAAAAGAGTTTGACTCAATTTCCTGTCCTTGCCACTGAGTAGCCTGTTACCTTAGGCAAGTGATTTACACTCTCCAAATCTTAGTTTGTAAAAAAGAGAGGTAAAAATACTACCTAACTCATGTTTTCTTGGTGTATGTGTGTGTGTGTGTATGTGTATTTCTTTAGGATTTAAATGAACAAATGTTCAACTATATTTACTAAGATATAGGTACCCAACGAATACCAGTTAAAAATATTTTGAAGAATGTTCAAATATTTTTCTGTGTTTCTGGGTATAAAAACTGTCTTTATAGCTATTAATTAATTGATTAATTAAACCACTTGCCATGACCTCTTAGGCTCTATTGAGGGTAGGGGTTTAACTTATGACAACTGACCTATCTAACAAAGTAATATGCTAATTTAAGAATGTTCCCTCTCAGACATGAGTGTTCCTTGCAAATCTAGGTATAGTTCTAAGCTCTTAAGGAAATAAATACCAATAAAAAAAGATGACATAGTTCAAGCAATGTGGAAAAACCATTCACAGTGATATCTCTCAGCATTCTTTCAGATTTCTCAGCATATGAGTTGTATAATATGCCAAGAATTCATGATTCTCTGCAATTTATTTAATATTTCCAAAATGGGCCATCTTTCCTATCATTACTCTGTCTAGATCATTACGAATTTTATTTTCAAGGACTTCTAGTCCTTTCTTAGGAACCCATCATCACTGGGCCTGCCAGTGCATCTTCTGGCAAACTGTGAGAACAGCATTTGTTGGCAATTGTGGGAACAAAAGAAGATTTTTTTAAAGGTGATGAAGCAGAAAGGGAAAGCAGATGCCCCTGAGGAACAAGGAAAAATGTCAAGGGAATTTGTCTATCTTCTTGACATCCTAAGGCCTGAAGGTAAGGGGGATGTGCCAGGTTATTGCCTCATGAAAAGCAGAGAGGGAAGGGTTCCTATGATCAAAAAAGATGGCTTGGGAAAGGAAGGTGACAGTCTTTGAGAAGAGGAGTTGCCACATAAATTGGGAGGCAGATAAATCTAAGATAAAATTGGGAAGTGATAAGATAAAAGATTTCCCAAATGCACTGGAAAAATTAGCGGAATCTTCAAATTGTTTTATAATAATTATATTAACTAATATTTACTAAGCATCTGTTAGGTGCCCAGTACTATACTAAGTACTTTACACATTTTTCTTTAGTTAATACTGTATCCCTAAGAGGTACACACCAATATTTTCCCCACTATACAGATTGGGAAACTAACAATTGTAGAGGTTAGGTCCTCAGGTTTATGTGACTTTATGGAATAGTATAGAACCTGGCTAGGAAAAGAACTTGAATGTATTTTTCAGTGATACCTAAATTCTAAGAAAACTTTGCTCACATCCTTTTGGATGAATTGATAACTAGTTTTATGTCTGGAAAGACATGTTTCTCTGAGGTCACGTTGCAGCACTTTCAAAAGGGTTTCCCTCAAGGGTGTTTCATCTATTAGTATCAGCAAAAGAATCTCACAGAATGACTAATTTTTAGTAATTGTGACCAGCAAGTCTTTGTTGAGTCATTCTCTTCAGAAATAACACCCTGATTCATCAGATCTGTTTTTAACATTAATTATAGTTAACCTCTGACATATTCCTTACCCTTTCTTTACATCACTGAATACTAGAGAGAAAATAAGACCAGCCTAGCTCAGATTGTTAAAATAATAATTATTAGTGCTCTAGGGTGAAAATGGAATTACTTCAACAGCTCATGAAATCAGATATGTCTTATATTTCATAAGATAAAAAAGAGCATCATTAAGTACTTTTTCTTAATGATTAATGTTAATGTTGTCCACAAATTGCATGGTACAAATTATATGCTTTCACATTAAAAAAAAAAGATTTTAATGTGTTCATTCTAAGAAGTGAAATGATCAGTAAGGAAGCATCAACTTAAAATTAGCTGTCTTTCAAAAGCCTTGTGAAACTAACAAATGACTTACCATGAACAGCTGAGACTTCTAAAAATTGTCACTACCATTTGCATAATAAAGTGTGTTTTGGCCTTTAATTAAAAGTGGTTAGTTTTGAACTTCTAATGTAGGTGTACAGAAAGATGTCTCGAACACTGGATCAAATAGACTAATTTTTTTTCCTAGTCTCTTTATAGTATTATTGGCACATCATATTACACTATTTTCAGGTGTACAAGTTAGTGATCTGATAATTTTATACATTATGCTATGTTCACCACAAGTGTAGCTACCGTCTGCCCCATTACATCACTATTATTATATCACAGACTGTATTTCTTATGCTCTGCTTTTTATTCCCATGACTTACTCATTCCATAACTGGAGGCTTGTATCTCCCTCTCCCCTTCACCTATTTTGCCCAGTCTCCCCATCCACCTCTCCTCTGGCAACCATGGCTTTGCTCTCTGTATTTATAATTCTGATTCTGCTTTTTGTTTATTCATTGTTTTAGATTCCATTTATGAATGTAATTATATTTGTATTTGTCTTTCTCAGTCTGACTTATTTCACTTAGCATACTATCCTCTAGGTTTATCTATGTTTCTCAAATGCCATGATCTCATTCTTTTTTATGGCTGTGTGCTATTCCTGTGTGTGTGTGTGTGCGTGTGCGCACACGTGCGTGCACATGCACGTACACACCGCATTTTCCTTATCCATTCGTCTACTGATGGACACTTGGGTTGCTTCCGTGCCTTGGCTATTGTAAATAATACTGCAATAAACATAAAAATAAAAAATTTTTCTAAAACATTTCCTTTGAACCTCTCCTTCCCCCCAAATACCATAAATCACTTAATCTCTCTTCTTTTCCTGCAAAGCCTTAGTATGTACCAACTCCAGTCTTAGTCCTTACTTGCTTCTCCACACCAGCCCTTTTTTTGGTCATCAGTGGGCAGTCCCATGTTGCTTCAAAGGTGGAATCAGTTTGCCTCTTAGCTCCCTCCAACGCTTTTATCCTTTTGATGTATTTATCTTTTTGAGTTAGTGTTTTCACTACCCAATAGTAGAATTACTGGGTCCTGTGGTACTTCTATTTTGAATTTTTTGAGGAAACTTCGTACTGTTTGTTACCCCCACCAACAGTGCATGAGGGTTTCTTTTTCTCTATATCCTCACCAACATTTGTGGTTTTTTGTTCATCTTGATTTTAGCCATGTGACAGGTATGAGGCGATATCTCATGGTTTTGACTTGCATTTCCCTGATTAGTGATGATGAGCATCTTTTCATGTGTCTGTTCTGTGGGCCATATATATGTCTTCTTTGCAAAAATATCTATTCATGTCCTCTGCCTATTTTTTTAAAATTGAATTGCTTGTTCAGATAGATTAATTTAGAGAGAAACCTTTTCTCCTCCTTTGATAAGACAAAAGTCCCTGTGGTGAATATTTGTTGTTTTTTTAAATAAGTTTAGCATCCCTTTCCTTTGGTTTGATAATGCCTGGATACTGTCTGATTTTCTGTGGGATCTGACCATTCTCCTCATATACTATTGTGGTGGGACCATAAAACTATGTGCAAAGAGTGGGTTTCCTAGGACAGAATATGGTTGGATCTGGGCCTTTTGATTACAACTCCCCGAAGAGATTGTCACTATTTCTTCACCCAGATCCCTGTTACAGCTCTACTTCTGTCCCTCTGCACGTCTAGTTGTACTTCCCGTTTCTCAGGTATTGGGAGCTAGTCTGCATTCTGGCACTAAATTTCACTCCTCTTTATGTTAGTCTGTTTCTGTTGCTTGACTTAACTGGTATAATAAAATGTCCTTTCTTCTTTTACTGAAAATCTTAAACACATTTGCTCTTTTTAACCTCGTAAAGGAGGTCAAACCTTTCCTGAAAGTGTTTTGAACTTAACAAATATAACATTTTCTGTTACAATGAGCTCTTTTTGATTAAAAGAATCAAACCAGAATCTAAACTGTCATAACAAGTAACTACATATAGTAAAAACAAGAGTTCTCTCTCATTCTTCATTCATTTCTTCTAACCCTCATTATCTTGAGTTCTCTTCACTGGAAAAACAGTTAAACAGAAGGTTTAACTATTTTGAATGTGAATTTGTTTCCAATTCTTTCTTCCAGAGTGTTCGTAGAGCCAACAAGAGGTTGTTGAAGGCCCCCTTCTCAGGTATTGAAACAGGTAAGAAACTACCTTTCTGTATTAGGCTAACTTGTGTCCTAGAGCTATACTATAAGAAAGGAAAGCATGTCTTTAAACAATTTGGATAAAATTCACTTAGATCTCAATTATTTGGCCCCTTGGAGTTGAAAGAGTTAGCAGCTTAAGGTTTAAATTGACGAGTTAAATTGAACATAGATCCAGCCACTCACTGAGGAGTGACAGTTACCAGGTTGGGCACAGGGATTGCCTCCCCCATGAGCAAATGCACTAACTAGGTTGAGATCAAACTAGATGTCTCCTTATATTCAAAACCAAAATCCATCATATATAAGGTTTTTTTTAAATCACAAAATATACACACAAAGAAGTGCATAAAACTGATAAGTACATTTTAAGAACAATTATAAAGGGAACACATTCAGAACTATTTTTCATTCATTATATTCAGTATTTATATTGGCATACTGAAAGCTTCCCAAGACTCCCAAGACCAAGGTTCCATGTGATGACCCTTAGTCCTTGTCCTTACCCCTATCAAAGCACTTATCTTGTTTTTTCATATCTATCGAGACCTCACACTTACCAGTGTTTACACATAAAGCTCCTTAAGGATATGGATCATACATTATTACCATTGTATCCTCACAGCTAGGCACAGAGTTGGTCGCTTAGTAAATCATGATAATAAATGAATGAAAATAAGTAAGTGACCCATCACTGTCTTCAAACAGCTCCAAGGAAAATGGGAGGAGATAAAGTAGTAAAACAACAATTAAATACAATTTGCTAAGTGTTTTGATAAGGAGGGGGTGAGAGTCACAAAATTGGCACCCATGTCAACCACAGCTTCCTGGAAATGGTGCGTTGAGCTTTAGTGGAAGAGCAGGTGTCAGCAGTTGAGAAAGCAACGAGAAGGAGTCAAGTGCAGGAGGAGCAAGAGACCTAGTAACTTGAAAGGCTGTTAAGAGACTAAGGCATAGTCTAATCAGAGGTTCTTAATACAGACTCTGCAGATCCTGAAAGGTCCCTGAAAAGAATACAGGAGGTTCATGAACTTGGAAGAGAAAAGAAATAGATCTCTGTTTTCACTAACTTCTAACTGAAATTTAGCATTTCTTTTGATTATGATATAGGTGACAAATACAGTAGTAGTGATAACCTGTGACTTTCTCATGGAGACATCAAAATTTCATATCACAGTAGAGATGTTTGCAGATATCTTGAACTATAGTTTATACTCATTTTTAATTTGATATGGCAATAAAAGATCTTTAATGTTTTGATAAATATACATTAATTGTTGTGCATATGCAAATTTGTTATTTGATGTTTAGATACTTATTTCTTTATAATTCATTTCCTTTCTAACTATATGTATTTTATTTTATGCATTTAAATATTTTAAAATATTGTTCTGAGATGCGATCTATCAAATTCTCCATATTGGCAAAGAGGTCCAAGACAACAAAAAGGTCAAGAACCTTTCATGGTGGGAGTCAGAGAACAGGGTTTTTAGAGGGAAGGATAAATGGGAACCTTGGGGCCAGTTCTGTCACCTGAATAACTCAGTCCTGGGAGAGTTTCCCCTGCCTGTCATTATTTTCCCTTTGTCCCTTGTATGGGGCTCACCCATCATGGAGGCATCATTTGCACTTAACTTTATCTAGACAATCAAGGCACAAACTTGCTAACTAGTGATTTCATTATACCAGGATACAGTTTAAGGTCTTTGAACTAAGTTCCTTTCGTACAAATTACAAAAAAAAAATCATAATTTTCATCAAAATTATATTGAATTTATACATGACCTCTTTTTTTTTCTTTTAAAGATTTTATTTATGAGAGAGAGAGAGAGAATGAATGAGAGAGAGAGAGCTCTCAGGAGAGAGAAGGGTCAGAGGGCGAAGCAGACTCCTTGCTGAGCAGAGAGGCATGTGGGAACTGGATCCTGGAACTCCATGACCTGAGCCAAAGGCAGTCGCTTAACCAGCTGAGCCACCCCCAGGTGCCCTACATAACTTCTTTTCAACTAAGTTTTCCATCTACTATGTTTGTCTTCATAAACAAGTCCTTGAAATAGAATAGATATACAGGAGAACAAGAAGAGGAAAATATGACACAGAGGTTTTTAGAGTTGGTTCACTTACTTAACAAGTGCTGAATGTTTGCTATGTACTCTTTATATAACAATGGAACGATACAGGGAATAAAAGACCTAATTTCTAACTTCAAAGCCCATTTTATTCTATATATGGAGTCAAACTATGTGTCTGCAAAAGAGTATGAGACTGTCTATCAATATAACTGGCTACAAACATCCAAAGGAATGTACTTGAGAAAAGTAATATTTTAACACACATAGAATTGGTGATGCTTCATGGAAAAGGCTTGTAAGTTCCCCTTTCAAGATTGAGAGTAATCGATGAACTAGCAAGTATAGAGCATTTGGCAAATTCTGAGTCCTGTGCTAGTTTAGCTTTTGCCAAATTTCTCATTTAATCTTCTCTGTAATTTCATTAGATAGATATTGTTATTAATCTCATCCTACCCAAATTTAGGAAGATTACATAAGTCCTTCAAGGTCCTACAAGAAGTAGATGACAGATCCTGCAAGTGAACGCAATACAGAGCTCTTAAATAATTAACCTCCATGGGGACCAGGACCCAGTCATTTTCTTCATGTTCTTCTGAAGCAGCTAGTACAGCGTTTGGTATACTTTAGATGCTCAGAAGTTTGTAGTTGAGTTTATTTTAATTAAGTCAGGACAGAATGGCTCTGACTTATTAAGTGGTAACACTGAAATTCAA
The DNA here is from genome assembly GCF_020171115.1 of Neogale vison. Classification (NCBI taxonomy): domain Eukaryota; kingdom Metazoa; phylum Chordata; class Mammalia; order Carnivora; family Mustelidae; genus Neogale; species Neogale vison. The sequence goes on from NC_058093.1 coordinate 23,713,395, forward strand.
GTTAACTTCCTGTTCATTCTTTCCTTTAAACCCAGCACTCCAGACAATTAACAGCAGAAACAGAGACACGATTGCACTTCATTACAGCCCCTCTTCAGTCTAGCTCAACAACGAAAAACAGCAGCAAATTACATTAACATATAGAGGGGGTGAGAGAAGCACATGCCTTCGTGTGTGTTTGTGTATGTTATTTACCACAAATTCCTATTGATCATTTAATTTCTTCTTGTCTTCAATTTCTTCTTGTCTTCAATTTCTTCTATATTTCTTCTATATTTATTACGTACCTATATTTACATACCTATATTTATTACCTATACTTACATAGGTATCTATATTTATTACGTTGTACCTATATTTATTACATTGTTGTTGTTGTGATGTTCTGAATATGTCCATGTGAGCATATGTTGGATTTTAGTCTCATTTTTATTTCTTTATATTTACTTTTTACTTTATATCTTACAATATTCCCTCTCCATAAATAATATAGGCAGATGACAAATTGTTAGTACCTTTTATTTGTGTCCAAAAAGACTATCCCCCTAAATACATCACTCACTTGTGTTTTATTCTTTTCCACCTAGGGTCTGGAGAGGAAAACTGCAGCTCTTAATTTCCAAAGGCTTGCCACTTGGTTTCCTTGGAATTCCCACCTCTATGGTTCCTCTCTCCCTGAAGAAAACCCAGTTGTCAGCTTCAGGTTGAATTGCCTAAATCCTTGACTTCTTCCTGGGAGGCTTTTACTGAGGCCAATTACAACTAATATTAGCATTTTATAAATAATTACATCAAACGCTTCTCAGAATTCAAATTTTAGGATGCCATCTCTTTTAATATTAGCAAAATGGATGTTCATATTTTTTCCGACAAACTCATGATGCTCACCTCAAATGACATATTCTGGATGAATTTTGGTTTCCCCTTAAATTTTGATCTATGATTTTGCAAATTTTTGACAATCCAGTCCCACGACAATATTTAGGAGGTCAACTCCAGGTAACTATTCAAAAACAATTCCAGAAGGTATTCTCTTGCTCCCAGAGCATGCCCTATTGTTTCAGTGGCTAGGTAGTATTTCTTCAGTGGGTCCTTGATTCAAGCAGCATTAACTAAACAAAGGATGTTCCCTACTCAAAGAGGGGTCCTCGAAACAGCGTCTGTATCACTTGGGAATGCAGAACTCAGGCTCTACCTGAGCCTAATGAACCAGAAACTGATCTACATTTTATCCGGGCCCCCAGGTGATTTTTATAAGGTGTAATCTAGCACATTGAGACTAAATGATTGGTGGTGAGCCCTCAGGGATAGAGTATTGAGATGAAATCCTCAGTCAGATTTGGGCTGGATGGAAAAGAGTAACAGAAGTGGCAAGCGATCAATGTCATGACTTTAGGAGTGGGATACCTTGATTGCATCTGTCTTAGCTTTCCATCACCTTCTACTTGATCAAAACAACTTTATCATGAATTTTCTCACAACACAAACTGTCTAATGTGGTCAGGCCAAACTTTGCATTTACATTATCCTGAAAATGTTGTGTGTTTTCACTTATTATATTAGTCAAGGTTTTCTAGGGAAACAGAACCAGAAGGATAGAGACAGGTAGGTAGGTAGATAGGTAGGAAGATAGATAGATAATAATAAAGTGGCTCATGGGGCGCCTGGGTGGCTCAGTGGGTTAAGCCGCTGCCTTTGGCTCAGGTCATGATCTCGGGGTCCTGGGATCGAGTCCCACATCAGGCTCTCTGCTCATCAAGGAGCCTGCTTCCCTCTCTCTCCCTCTCTGCCTGCCTCTCCATCTGCTTGTGATCTCTCTCTGTCAAATAAATAAATTAAAAAATCTTAAAAAAAAAAAAAAAAGTGGCTCATGGAAATTACGGAGGCTGGCAGGTCTCCCAGGAGCTGCAGGATGAGTTAACATGCTGGAGACCCTGGAGGGCTGATGGTTTGGTTCCAGTCTGAGTCAGAAGGCCTGAGAATCAGGAAAGCGAGTGGTAGAAGTTCCAGTCCAAATGGCTCAAGACCCAGAAGGAGCCAGTGTTTCAATCTGAGTTCAAGATCAAGAAAAAAGCCCATGTCTCAGTTTGAAAGCAGTCAGGCAGGAAGAATTCTTTCTTTACTTTGAGGGGAGGTTCAGTGTTTTTGTCTTGTTTAGGCTTTCATTGGATTGGATGAGACCCAACCGTATTAGAGAGGGCAACTTCTTCACTCAATCTGCTGATTTAAATGTTAATCTCATCCAGAAACAGCCTCATAGAAACACCCAGAATAATGTTTGACCAAATATCTGGACACGCCATGGCTCAACCAAGCTGACACATAAAATCAAACATCAGACTGTCATGTTTTTGTACCCTGGGGTTTTCCTCCTTCTACTACACATCTTTTGAGCCATAGCTCAAAGCCCGTGCTTCCTGGGAGGCTTTCCCTAACTTTACTTTGTGAACTTCCTCCTGATCCCCATTGCCTGTAGCACTTGAGGAGTCATTTTCATGTGCCAAGGCCAGGGTAATTTACTATCTTTCATTTTCTACTCTTGTTTTTGGTGTGTTAGATTTGTCTCTACCTAAATAATAAAGGGGAAAATCTTGTCATACTTCCACTGCAAACTTCACAGTACTTAGATTATCCGCAAAGCCTGAGTAAATGAATTTTTATTTTTCCCACTTCAGTTCATAAAAATATTTATCTTAGTACTTTTACTAATTAGAAGATACTTGAATATCTTTTCTACAAGAAGTGCTTATAGCTGAAATGACTGTTGTTACTATACATGCACTGACTGAGAACTTCTTGGAGATAGCCATGATGTTGAATTTGTATAGCATCATTTTTTTAAGTTCATAAAATGGCATCATTTTAGATTTTGTCTTAGCTTGGATTCCTACAGTGACACAGGTTTTGCTGAAAGAGCCTTGGGTAATAGTGTGTTCATACATATAGCCTACATGATATTGGGTAGGTAGCCATTTTATTGTAATGTCCTAGAGTCGCTACAGGTGGGAACTGGGAAAGGAGGTTAATGGAATTGCACAGAAAGAACCATGGACTGCGTAATGAGAAGGTTCATTTTTTTCAGCCCAGAGTACATGCAGACATGGATGTTTCCCTCCCAAAGGAGTTTAAAATGTCCACTGGCTGGATTGCTTCAGCAAGTCACAGTCTGACCATGGTAGAAGAAATGAAATAAGGGTTCCATGAGAGTCCACAGCTCTGAGCTTATAATGCCTGTGTCCTTTCACTCCAGGGCAGTCATTAGTTCTCCTCAGCACACCTGGAGGACAGTGATGGCATGTAGACGGAGAGTCAGGAGGTAGGTGAGAAGGGACAAATGGGTCTCTGTCAATAACAGACTTTTGCTGTTGATGATTCTTGCTGACGCAGGCATTGACACAGGTCCTCACAGCAGTTCTCAGGGCTAGGTTAGTTACATTCTCTCTGGCAGTGACACCTGGGCATTAGCTCCCTATACTTTGATAAACTGATTCCCATGCCCATGCCTCTTTCCCTGGAACTTTGCTTACTTAGATGGTCATACTTAAAGGGAAAAAGAGACACTAGAGTACAAATGAGGGGGTCTATATACCATATGTCTAAATACTTAGAAGTTTAGACCAACAAATACTTGACTGAAATATATTCCTATCTATGTCCTTGACCTAGAAAGTCAGGTTCAAGTATAAGATGCATTGTAGCCCTTCAGGTACAGTTATGTCTTCAGTAAAAAACAGTTACCCTTAACCAAAAGCTTAGGAGATGGCACAGACTACTCTTTGGAGGATGGACAAGCCAAAGAGGCCAGTGATGTCCAATAGGCTCAGTGTTTGTGTTGGGTGGGAAGTTCTGAGGACTCTCGAATCCAGAGAGTCATCCTAAATGACTGGACTCCCTTTCCACTGGACTCAGTGGAAAGGGATACAATCAACAGATAACTACAGTCAAATCTCTAATGCAGAAACCCAAACTACAGCATTCTCTGAGGTTAGTCTTGGGGCATAGGAGGCAGACAGTGGCTTTTGTACATTAGTACAAAACTTTCACCACAGCATAGCAGGGAGGATAGAGAGAAGACAACCTAGAGGAAAACTCACACATACACCACTTAGGTCAGAGAGTTTAAAGCTTTAGTTTCAGGAAATGTCCACTCAAGGATGTCTGGTATTTTCAGCTGATATCAGGACGAATTCAAGTCCTTCACATTGGGGAAAAACTCCATATATAAAAAGTGTGCTCAGTGTCAAATGTATATGTAAGAAGTCAGACTTCCAGTGATTTTTCATTAAAGCCCCTGAAGCAAGATGCAGGTTCCCAGAATAAGCAAGACAGGACATAGAGAAGAGAATTTCCAGAATTTAGAAAAAGAAGAATCCAGACCATCTGAAGTCAGAAATTATGTTCTTGGTTACAGATCCTCTTACATATCCTTATGGTTTACCGATAGCAAAATGTAGATGGTTCTCCTTTCAGAATCAGGGTTCAGTCATTCTGAATATATCCTGTTATCTACCTGAATCCCCCAAGTCATATTATTTATAGATACTTACTTACATCAGCCCGGGAAAGCCTCTTCTCTACTAGCTCGGGAAAACCAGTTATGCCCATCTTTTCCCATCCCTGCTTCCAGTGACTTCAGGATGGTTGCTCAAAATTGGCATGAACGGTAGTACATTTTAACCCCATGGAAACTGGCAAACATTACAAATCAGGGTTTGTCTTTCCCTGGAGAACCTTGTGTTATGAAATTACTAGCATACGACTGTACCTAGGCCCAGAGTGGGCAAAAATATCAGATAACTAGCTATCTTACTTAATGATGCCAAATATTTTCTGAGTAGGGTATGCACTTACTACCCACCGAAGCATAACTTATATATTTGTATCTAAATGTGATTCTAATGTATATTTTTCCAAAAATTCCTTAGATTTTGTTTTCAAAGGTTAAAAATGAGAAATATCAGTAATTAAAAATTGTCAGTGTTATCTCCCAGATTACTTTGTCCAAATGTGATTTTAAAAGAATAACGTGTTTCCTAGGAAGATAATAAAAACTAGTTCTGAGTTTTAAAAACATGGGGGAAAAAATATCCTGAGCTGGTCAGAAAGTGCTACTAAGCTCTTGAGAATAATTTTGAACAGCACAAAGCCATTCTCATATTGATGATTTCACTGTAGGGTTTGTTTTCAGAAACTGCCTAGAGCACCAAATCCAAAAAAAAAACCAAAACCAAAAAAAAAAAAAAAAAAAAAACAGGTGTGTGTGCATTTCCTCTGGGAGTCTGTCATCCCTTTGGTTCCCCTCTCCTGAAGGAAATTTTTAAAAATTCAAGTTTCCTCCTTCGAGTCATGCTTCAACATGCCGAAGGCAGACGGGGCACACCTGCTCCACCTTCCCGGCACGTCGCTCAGCAGCAGCGGGGAGAAGGCCTGGAGAGGGAACGGTGACAGAGTGATCCTCGTGATCAGCCCCTGAAGAACTGGGAAGGGCCTCGGCTGCTTTCTGTCTGAAGGCATAAAGTTGCAAAATTTGGGGAAGTCAGAAGTACAGGGAAAACTAGCTATGTAATTCCTTTACTGGGAAGAAGGACTGAAAACTGTTGTTACCGTTTGTCAGCTTTCGGCCGTTCGAGAATACTAGACCCGCATGCCCTGACTGCATCCCTGTTCTCATTTATTTGCCACATCTGTGGAGAAAACCACAGACTAGAAAGAAATTACCTTGACAACTTCTTTCACCCAAAGAGCTGTGTAGTATTTTCTCAATGTTCTAGTCCATACTTGCTCCCAAAACACATTTGTGGGGTGGAATTGGGAAGTTTCTGATTTGAATTTACTTTAACAGTTCTGACGTGGCTGTGGTTTAACGTGCCTAGTACAAAGTAAATATCTTGATTTCTAATGAAATTTTAAAGAATAACTATCTCCTTCGGGGCAAGCATATCCAGTGTAGACAGCTCACTGTACTAGGTTTAATAACGGCCCCCAGAATGTCCATATCCTGATGTTCAGAACCTGTGCATGTATAATAGTCTGTGGTTAAAGGGACTTTGCAGGTGGGACTAAGTAAAGGCTTTTAAATTAGGAAGAGTATTCTAGATAATCCAGGTGAGCCCAGTGTAATCACAGGTATAAGAGGGAGAGGGGAAGATCCGAGAGATTAAATGTTGCACTGCTGTCTTTTAAGATGGAGCAAGGGGTCTAGAGTCAAGGAAGAGGCAAAGAAATAGATTCTTCCCTCCAACTCCAGGAGGAAGGCAGCCCTGCTGACATTTCGGTTTTAGCCTGGCGGAAGCCATCTCAGACATCAGATCTCCAGAACTGTTAGAAAATCAATTTATGTTGGTTTAAACCACCAACTTGTTACAGCAATTGTAGGAAACTCCTGTATTTACCAAGCAAAACTTTAAAAATCTCTTCAGCTTTTATGGGGTAAATTTTAGCTGCAGTCCCCAAGATTAGAGCCTGTGTATATCTACATCTCACCCCACACTGTTACTTGTCAAGGTTACATGCAAATCACTATTCAGGTTTCATACCCAAGGTACTTCTGTTTCAACAATGCTGTTTTGATTTGAATGCCAAAGGATAATTTTTAGACTTAAGGAAAAACATATATGATAGCATCAGTAGACACAGACATATTTAAAACACTAACAGAGCTTTCACTGTCGAAGCAGATAGGTTGTCAGTTGATTATGATGACTTTTCGATGAGTAAAATCTCACATTCTGGGGAAATGGAGACTGTTTGTGTGTGTGCAGTTAGCTGGAAGGATTATAGGAAGCAAAAGAAACCTATTTTAAGAATGTTATCTAAAACTTCAAGGGAAGTCTAAGTTTGATTTCCACTACCCCAACCCACCCCCCCCACCAAAGAAAAGAAAAAAGATGGGGAGGGGGTGCCTGGCTGGAGGGAATAGCCCAAGTCACTGGTGTACATGCTGGGGGGGAGGGAAGCTGGTACCGCACCAGCAGAGCCATCTCTTAAAGGGCCCGCGCAAATGAGGCACAATACTTCAAAGGAACCATAAAGCCAAAGAAGAATACAGGTTTTTAACAGACTTTTCCCTGATCTGAAAAGCCATAAGACCAATCAAAACAGAACTTCTGTGGGGAAGAGGCATACCTTGGAGAGAAGCCAGAGCCAGCCACTGGAGCAATGCTTGTTTTTGATGTTTCCATACGGTGGATGGGTATGGGTCCCTCCGGTGAATGAGGAAGGAATAGGCAACGGTGGCGATCCTGTTTGGGGGGGGGAAAAGCGTCTCTGATGTTGACTGTGAAAAAGGCAGAAATAAGATAACAGAATCTTAGGTGTTAGATGGCTGTTTTTTGAAATCTACCTTGATGGGATTTGGGGAAACTATCCAGATTTGGGGACGGAGCAGCATAAATCCCAACTGGTCAGTTTCTCTTTAGCAAACAGGGAGCCTGGAGAGGTCTCTGGATACAAGTCTCGGAACTGCATGATGAGCCAAGTGCAATAGCAAGTAGGTCCTGAGCCCATTTGCACCTGGGGTCGAAGTGGTGCATGAGACCCTCAGAAAAGTAGTACCTGTTGTCAGTTTTCCAGTGAATACCAAAAGCTAGCAACTCCCGTCTGGCTGAATGAGATGAGGGTGTCCAGGTGCCCTTTCCTAGAGGGGTACATTAATTTTCTCTCTTGATCAGTTCATTGCTTTGGACACGCTATTCTTACTTTGCAGCAGTGACCAGGGTTCTCTGTTTCCTCCACATCTACCTAGCTGGCCAAGCTTTTAAAAAAAAAATTCTGTACCAGAACAGTATGCATCCTGCCCATGTCCTTTATCCACTTCTCCATCCACATTATTAAAACCACTCAGTGTACACCCCAGAGTAGAAGTTTGAAAACTGTACTGTTTCACAGATCCCTTTAAAACTCTAAAAAAAAAAAAAAAAAAAAAAAAAAACCCAAAAAACAAAAAACGTGCAACCCTCTCACCACACCCAAACAGGCAACTCTCCTTACGCACGGAATTATACACCAAACGCCACCTATATTTGCAGGAGTTCATGAACCCCTCCAAAGCCCGTTTATGGAAGCCCACGTGAAAAAGGCCTGGTCGCAAAGGATTGTTTCACCCTGTGTTAGGGTTGCCAAGAGCTTTAAAACTGGAGAGAAGGCGTGCCGTGATGCATGTGGCTTTTCTTTTGAGATAGCTGGGATCTCTCCATGAGCAGTTGAGGAGTTGAAAAGCAAATAAACGTCAACAGTTCTGAATCCCAACATTGTTTAATGACAACCTTCCCATGTTTGCTGACTTGCTGCTTAACAACAATCCTGTTGACACTGTGTAAAAAGCGTTCCAGGTCCTCCCAGGTAAATAACCCACTCCTACTGATCACCTGGCTGCCCAATTGAACCTTTAATGCACCCAGAATTCATGAAGATGAGTCATTCTCTTTGCCAAACGTACCTTGATATGTAAACGATTTTACTGCTTCACGAGATCTTTTCATGCACTGATCTCGGCAAAGACGATGACAAGAATGCATCAGCTTTAAGTGAAATTCTGACTAGAATGAAATTTTCCCATATTTGTGAAAACTGTAAATACCTAAAGTTTCGGAATCATTTCTGTTTGTCTTGCTCGAATAGGTTTAGCACATGACATTCTGGACAGGTGAGAAGATTTTTGTCCTGCTACTTCCTTTGCTGCGAAAGGGAAGTCTCTCACCAAGTTAAGCGAAATTCAGGGATGTGCAAGAGGTAAATTTGTGACCGAATCATTGATTTGTAATAAACAAATGGGCGAATGGTAGGTTTCCATAGAAAGGAAAAGAATGACTAACACTTAAAGGAAGCAGAACTTTGATGTAGAAAAGACAATTGTGGAGGGGAGGGCAGAGGAGTAGCATTGAGCCCTTGCTGGCGGCTGCCTCCAAGGCAAAGGTAACCTGATCCCTCTCTGTACACCTGGCTAGAAGCCCAAGGCTAGAGCAGAGAACTGAAGAAGGAAGCAGAGGCTGGGGCTCCGAGTTTGTGGGATTGGCTGATCAGGCCCTTCCCTAACAGCCAAGAAGGAAACGGATTACCTGTGGCTGTGACTAAGAAGCCCATGGCCAACAGGACCAGTTACCTGCATCGTATTCTGCCAAGAAGTATAAGAATAGTTCCAGCTTTCGTGGTGGTTTTACTCCAGTTTGGAAACAGGTGGGAATGTCTGGGGAAAAAAAGCCAGGTCACAGTTTTAACTTTAAATGGCAAATAAAGATAGAAACTATTTCCCAAAGTCAAAAGTGATTATATTGCTGGAAGTAACCTTAAATGGCAGAGCTCAGATTGGTAGTAGACACATCATCTAGGATTGATTCTGGCATAAGATAAAAGGAGCCAGGATTGGAATTGCATAATGAAGTTGTTACGAACATAAATTATATGTTTGATATAATTTAATCTCCCCCCTACACTTCTATGTTATACATGAGGGGCTTCACAGAGTTTCTGAGTCACAGTATGAATGACCTGTGATCCTCTGGCCAGTGGCAAATCTAATAGGCTCCAGAGTTTCCCAGGACTAGTTTGGGGATCCTGGAAATAGAGAAATGGATATAAGAGGTATTGCAATGTAAGGCCAACTGCAGATTAACACCACCTGAAGAAGTGCCAAAATAGTGAGAAGTTGTCATATGGTAACCAGGTATTGGCAGACTTAGAATGAATTTTGGTGCCTTTATAGGGTTCTTTTTAACTTTCTTGGGTTAGAAGCCTCATTCTTAGAAAGCATATTCCAGTCCTTCTTTTTGCCTATAGGAGACCAAAAACAATATAGTGCAGAGGTTTTTCCTCTACAATATCAGGAAAATGATCTATACCATTCCTCTTGTTTAATAGAAAGTTCTTAGAAATGTCATTCAAAAATTTGTCCATAATTTGACTGTTTTTAAAGTGATGAGTTCTCATTATTTCTCACTATAAATTGAGAATAAATTTTAAGCTAGGCAGATTATTAGATTCTAATATCCACATGAACTTTAAGGAACTGAAGTTCTAAAAACCTACAGTAAAAAAGAATGGACACCTTGACTTGGTTGTTAATATTTTTTTAACACTCAAGTAGAACCCTTTGCAAGCTTTTTAAAATATCATATTCCATAAGAGCGCATAAGAGACTTCTAGGAAGTTTTCTACAGTTTATTAAGGAACTTCGTTTACTGGAATTTATTATAGAATTAGGAAAAATTGAACTGTCTGGAGTATCCAAAAGGTTTCTGTTCTCTGAATTCAGAGTTTCAGAATTCAAAATTCACTTAAAATCATTATTCCAGAGGTAATTTTTTTTTTTTTTAATTTGGTGTAGTAAAAACCTTTTGCTACTATTTTCAGTGCTCTGGATACAGCAAGAGTGATTAAGCTGTGCTTTTAGAAAAAGTGGATCCTAACTCAAGAAACTAAAGAACCATGAAATTAGTTCTAGATCATGTTACTACATGGTTATACATGTTAATGTATACATGTTAATACATGATTGGTGCTCTTTTTAAATATAGCTTCTTCAATTATTGTTTACCTACATTTGATTTATCCTCACCTTACATTAAAACACAATATCCACTTGGCCATCTAATGGGGTGATAAACGGCCACAGGAGAATTACCTGGAGCCCAAAAGTGAAGCACTCCATTAAATGATCCCTAAAACAATGTACAAAGAAAGACGCCAACACTGTTCTTTTCATTTTTGTAATTTTCTTTTTATGTGAGAAATTAACTTTACATGACTGTCTAGGTACTTGAATAATCAAATAAACTAGTTGAAAATATGCCAGTGTAGTACATGAAAGCATTTTGACATGAAGTGTCTAAAGCATTTTAGAGTCTTCTGAAGAGGAATATGATAAGTAGCCAGTGTTACATCAGTGTAATCTGACTGTTAATTACCAAAGGATAAAACCGAATCCAAACACGGACTTCACAAGAGGCAAAATGTACAGAAATATCATTGGAAATTTTATAAGCTATAAACTCAACACTGCAAGAGCATTTTCAGAGAAAAACACAACATCTTGTATCACTTAGGTTTTAGAAATATGGTGGATGAACTTTCCCATAGAATTTGAAATGAGAAGCAGAGAAAGAAGAAAGTGTATTGCGGTGTTAAGGACGATGGCTGTAGCTATTTCAGGACCAGGCCTTTTTTCCTAAGCATGAAAAACACAACAGCAATGGCCAAGCAAGTGTCGAATTTGTTCTGCCAGGATTTAGGAATAAACTGATAAAGTTCCAAGCAGAATGACTCTGCATATCACTCCCATCACCGAGAAACTGTTAGGACAAAGCTTCTCAATTATATTTCCAGTTGAATTATCAGAAAGTGCTAATCAGAGCACTAACTTACCCTTCAGAGAACTTCCATATTACTCATGGTCTTTAGACAATTCTAATTCCAAACAATGCAGAGCAGCTAGGAAAGAATCGGAGTTCACATTCAGTTGCTGGCCCTTGGAACTTACTGGAGCCAAACTACAAATGCCAACACCTTTTCTTTGTTCTCCTTTTTGTTAATCTATACTAGTCATTTGATCACAAATAGGTTGAATCTTTTTAGGTTAATACAAATATGTAGGATTTTTGTTTAATTTGGTTCTTAGAATTATCAATTTCTAGCTTCTGTTTTGTATTCCTCTGGTCCTATAATAGGCTTCTTCGAGTCTTCTCATGTCTCCGTGCCAGCTGAAGCTTCTGCACTCCTCTGCTGTTATGTACGTCGATGGCAAACGGTCAAGTTGTATACATTTCCATTGTACCAATAGATTGAAAGAAAAAGGGTAAAACCACCCAGAGTTGGAAGTATAAACTTTATCAGAAATCTCCTTAATCTCCAGGTATTAAAAACCTTATCATTTTATTCAGGTAATACAATGAATATTAGTGCTGCATATAACATCTTTTTCTGATTACAAGAATGAAGAAATATGACACATTCACAATGCAATGTAAATTCAAGATTTGGGTGGACTACTGTAATTATCTAATCACAAACATAGACCCAGGAAGAAAATTGTTGAAAAAGGGGAGGGAGGACAGAAAACTTCCATTTGGTCTCTAATAAAGTTTCATATAGAGGCACCTGGGTGGCTCAGTGGGTTAAGCCTCTGCCTTCAGCTCAGGTCATGATCTCAGGGTCCTGGGATTGAGCCCCACATCGGGCTCTCTGCTCAGTGGGGGGCCTGCTTCCCTCCCTCTCTCTGCCCGCCTTTCTGCCTACTTGTGATCTCTCTCTCTCAGAAAAATAAACTAAAAAAAATATTAAAAAAAAATAAAGTTTCATAAAATCTTTAACATTACTTCTGTGGGAAAAGAAAAAACAACATTGTTAAAAGCATAGGTCATATTAAAAATCAGAATTTCTATTTTATACTCATTTTCAGAAGTCAAGAGAGCTCAGATGAAAGAGAATACTAGCCTGAGTTGAGCATCTACATATTCTTTCGTTTAATTAATCAGTACCCACTAAAGAGGAAGGCACTTGAAGTGCAAAAGCAGTTCCTTCTTCTTTCTCATACTTCAACCTGTAAATTTAAGACTAGGCACTTAAAAAAATTTTTTTAGGTACCTACTTATCCAGACAAACATACAAACCCACTGGTGCCTTGGTGTGTGTGAATGTACCCAGTTGTCAGTGTTGTTGTTAATGGGGAGGTGGTACCAAAGGTAGGCAGAGAGTGGAATTTTTACCTGTAGAAGTTGAGAGTATTTGGCCAATTCCTTTGAAATATGGCCCAACTCTTGATATGTTCATTAGTTCATTCATTCATTGGTTCATTGGATTTCATTAAAATCTTTACTTAAAATCTTGATTGAGAACCTACTATGTCCTAAGCATTGCCTTTAGCACAGTTAGTCTCCTTTTAAATACTAACTAGCAAGCCAGAAAATTAGTCCCTGTAATTCTACAGAGGAAGTGACTCAAATATACTTGAGTTTGTTTCACTAATATCAAAATAGTACCCTGTTTTTGTTTTTCAAAAATACTGGAGACTGAATGAATAAAGAAGTGCATATACATACATATACATACAATATATACACATACAGTGGAATATTACTCAGTCATCAAAAAGAATGAAATCTTGCCATTTATAATGATGTGGATGCAACTACAGTGTATTTTGTGAAGCAGAATAAGTCAGAGAAAGACAAATACCACATCATTTAACTCATGTGGAATTTAAGAAACAAAACAGATGAACATATGGGGTGGGGGGTGGGTAGAAGAGGAAACAAACCATAGGAGACTCTTAAAGATAGCGAACAAACCAAGAATTGCTGGAGGGAGGTCGGTGGGGGATGGGCTAGATGGGTGATAGACATTAAGGGGGGCACTTGTGTTGAGCAGTGGGTATTTTATGTAAATGATGAATCACTGAATTCAACTCCTGAAACCAAGATTGCACTGTATGTTAACAAATTAGAATTTAAATTAAAATTTGAAGGAAAAAAAATAGTAGAAAAAATACTGTCTAAACTAGAAACCCACCTGAGGGTTATTAGTGTTAAATTAGTATTAAATTGTAGGATAGGAGCAAGTTTCTAGGCAGTTAAAAAAGCAAACTGGCGAAGAGAATACAATGAATAAATATACTGTAATTACCTTTACTTGGAAACTCCGCCTAAAAGAAAGCACATCTCCTTGTATATCTTTTCTTTGTCCCCGAGAAATAGGACCTGGTCTTTAATGAAGTTCTGTATTTCTCTTATCCAGATTGGGAGCTTGGAGTCTGAAATACACATCTTGGCAGTTGACAAATTCTTTGAAAGGAAAATTTGATGAATTTTCCCCAGTAAAGTCAATTCCCTTTAAGAAACTAGAATTGTGTTTTATATGTAAGTACATACACATTACAAATTCTATAGAATATCTTTTCTCCAGAGATGATTTGTTATTTTCTTTGTGAGACCTGGACTGTGGAGTGTGATCTCTGCTCTGCCATCAGAGTTTTGCTCAGGGAAATATGACCATACCTGAGTTTGCATGTCACCCTTCCTACTTCTAGTCCAGCCTATTACTGCTGGAATATTCCAGGCATAGTTAAGGTATGCTTTTCAATTGAAACAGAATGCATTTAAATCTTATCTCGCATTAGCTCACATATAGCAAAAACCTCATGTTCTCCGTTTTTCCAGAAATTCTGGCAGGAGAAGCGAAGAGAGGGTTAAGATGGTGTGTGTGCTTTTCCTGGTCAACCCTGGCTCTGAACTGCTTATTATAAATTTGTTATAGATTGTGATCCTTTCCCCAAGTTGTATCTGTACGGTCCCTTATAAACCCGAAGCAAAATACAAAACTATCTCCTTCATGTTTCCCCTAAAATAGCATCCTCCCTAGTCATTTTTATTAAAGGTTTGGGGATAACTAGGAGATTGATGTAGTTAGCCTTATCATGTCTCTTTTTCTAAACTTTCCCCAAATTTCTGTTACCCTCTTGTGATTATGTAGAGCAGTTAGACTCTCCACCACTGCATCACCAAAACCGCATCAATATGCCAGCCTATGCCATGGGCTATCTCCTCTTGCTCTTTCCTTGGACCGGTACCACAGAAATTCACTGAAGTTCTAGCCTTGGCTTTATTCTGCCCTCCCTTCCTATCCCAAATAGACTCTTCAGGGAAGGGAACAGCATTGCTGAATTTCTACTGATAAGACTTTTGTCATTCCCTATGGGAACCAAAGTAGCTCTTACAGTTTGGGTTTTAAAAACCGTTTGCTTCTTTCTCCATCGTATTAGATGGTCCTCAGCTTTGGAGATTGCATTTTTTTTCACCACAGGATCACAGATGAAACCCTTTCCATATAGATTGACTTTCAGACCAGTTATGGGTTGCCCATAATTATAATCTCAAGATCCAACTCTTACTGGTCATACCAAGATACTCTAATTAGGGAAGGGAAGGAAACTTGGAATTTCCTAAGTGTCTGCTCTATGACTAAGATGACAGATTCACGAAAACTGAACAAAATAAGTACTAGTGTTTTAAATTTTATAGATAAGGAGGCTGAAATCAAGAGAAATCATCTATATAAAATCACATGGCCAAAGACTAGACCCAGACCTTGTGACTAACAAAGATGTGTGCCCTCCCAAAATATCCCAGTACTAGGAGAAAATAGATGTTAAACTGTAATTTCCAAAGTATTTGACCCCTCTGCTCTGGGAAACTTTGTTTCCAGTCTTTCTCGGCCTCTCAGATTCTCCCAGCAGGTGATAAAGGCACATTGTAAATTGCCCAGGGGCAAATAGCCTCAGTCTTAAAGAGCCTTTCGCTGTCCCAATCTGGGGCAAATTCAGACATTATTTCAGGAATCCACCATTTAGTGAGTTAAGAAATATCCCAAAATCAATTGGAAAATTGTGTATTTTTTAATATTATATTTTAATTCAGTTAGCATATAATTTATTATTACTTTCAGAGGTAGGATTTTTTTAAAAAGATTTTATTTATTTATTTGACAGAGAGCTAGAGAGAGAGTACAAGGAGGCAGAGAGGCAGGCAGAGGGAGAGGGAGAAGCAGGCTCTCCGCTGAGCAGGAAGCCCAGTGTGGGACTTGATTCCAGGACCCTGGGATCACGACCTGGGCCAGGCAGCTGCTTAACCAACTGAGCCACCCAGGCACCCCTCAGAGGCAGAATTTAGTGATTCATCAGTTGCATATAAGGCCCAGTGCTTATTGCCCCGTGCCCTCCTTAATGTCCATCACCTGCTTACTCCATCTCTACCCACCTCCCCTCCAGAACCCTGAGTTTGTTTCCTATAGTTAAAAGTCTCTTATGGTTTGTCTCCAGAAAATTGCATATTTGAAATAAACTGAAAACCATATTTTTGGATTGATAGTTTGGGAGGAAGTGAAAGTACAATTTTTTTTTTGCAGACAGGGGTCATGAGGTCTGGTGGTAAATGTGTACACACGTGTATCTTTAAGGAGATACAAATCCACTCATCCGGCCATGTCTTCAGGAAACCACGTAAGCAAAAAATGGAGAAATGTAGCATTGTCGCTGCCCAGGTGTTTGTGTACAAGTGTGTTGTGGTAAAATATACATAACATAAAATTCACCCTTTTCACCGTTTTTGAATGTACAATTCAGTGGCATTATGTACAATCACATTGTTGTACAATCCACACCACTCACTATCTAGAACTTTTTCATCCTACCAGACTGAAATTTCATACTGATTAAAAAATAACTCCCCAGTTTCCCTCCCCAGCAGTTTTCAGCCCCCCAGGCACCCCTTTTCCATTTCCTGTCTTATAAAGTGAAATCCTACAGTGTTTGTCCATTCGTGTTAGGTTTGTTTTACTTTGCTTTATGTCCTCAAGGTCTGCGCTGCTGTCGAACTCCCCTTTGCCACCGCTGGATAATGGCAGCAACGTCCATAGGGTGAAATGCTCATGGCTTGGTCCTGTCCAGGAATACCAGAGATGGAGAAATTTGATAAATATACAGATTAACCAAGCAAGAATAACATATTTGTTTTCATAAACACTGGCACTTGAGCAAATCAGCAGAATCCAGAAGGACAAAGAGTTTTGTGGAAGCGTTCTGCAATGTATAAGGCAATATTTTAACACTAGGAATAAGTATTAAACATAGATTTTTATTGATTAGCTTAACAAAGACTTATGAAGCCCCTACTATATTAGAGCTACCAAAAGAATGAGATAAAGATCCCATCATGAATGAGAACAATGAAAATCTATGTTCTTAGACTTATCAGCCATCCTTATGAGCCTCACTAGGAGGTGATATATACAAAAAGATAACTGAAGGGTTAAAAATAAAAGTTTTACTGGTACTGTCAATGAATATTATTCCTAGAGAAGAAAGCCATTTTTATTAAAAAGGAAGCATTGTGGCTTAACGTAATGGAAACTGTATTAAGAACAATGTATTTCTGGCAAAACAGTGCTTAGAACCCAGTCGACAAAACAAGCCAGGCTGCTGTAAAAAGTTAAAATATTTCATCAATTCCAAGACACATGCTTCTATCTCCTCTTACATCTCTAAAATCAAAAGGTATCTTATAATCTATAGATGAAATTGGGTAAATAGAATAAAGTAAATTATTTTTGTTTCTTTCCTGGGGTGGTTTGCCTTCCTTTTAAGGGAAGGTTTTTTTGATGTTTTTTGTTTGGTTTCTTGGGGCTTTGCTTTTAAGAACTTATTTATGAGTCTTCCATTTGCTGGTGTTTAATGATTGTATGAACCTAGAATTTAAATGGTGCGAAATTCTGACCTTTATTTTTATTCTTTGTTCTGACCATCCCAGAGTGCACCCACTGAAGCAGAAACAAGGTCTGAACATGTGTACATGAGCCCTTTCTGTGGAAGGCTCTGGAACGTCTCTGCTTACATTTGAAACTTGCATCTTGAACCTATCTAGCTGTGTCATCTGGGACAGATTACTTTAACCTCTCTGTGACTCAGTTTCCTCAAATGGTGAATAACGATATCTACCTCATAGTGTTAGGAGGGTTAAGTGAGTTTAGTATAAGTAAAACACTCAGAATAATGCCTGGCACATACTCATCCCTCTCAACTGTTAGGTGTTACCATTGTGTTTTTCTTCCTTACTATCTTGGTTCTTCTTTCTCTCTAGGTCCATGTGTTTAATTTTGTCCCTTCTTTGGGATAACTTTCAAAATTATATGTTCAGCACGGGCCTTCCCTCTGAACTCCAGATATTTACTTCCTCGGATATCTAAAGGTATCTCAAAACGAACAGATCTGCTAAATAGAATTCCTAATATTTTTTAACCTTCATCAGACTATTCCTCTTCCAATTTTCCCAGTTTCCATAAATGGCCCTAGATCATCCTTTAAATCACCCACTTGGTCTATCACACTCCACATTCAAGTTCTTAGTAAAACCTGTCAGTTCTACCTTCAAAATCACTCAAATTTGACCATTTCTCATGACCTCCACTGCATTTACTCTGGCTCATACTATGAGCTCTTGAAAATTGGATTACCTTCCTACTGATTTCTCAGCTTCCTTCTTCCTTACTTCGCAGACTCTTTATCCAGAGTGGTCCCTTTACATTGTGGCCCATTATCCTGTTTCTCTTTTGCTGAAGACCCTCCAGTCATTTCCCCTCTGCTTCCAGTTATGCCTAAGTCCTAGCACAGCCTCTTGGCTGGTACTTGATCTGGCCCCACACTATGTCTTGTGTCTCTTCTTTCCCCTTTTTATTCTGCTCCAGCTGCTTTGATTTCTTCAAGTGGCTCACGTACCATCCTACTCTTGCTAGTCTCTCTTCTGACCAATGTCAGGATGGCTGGCCCCTGTATTTCCTTCAGGTCTCTTATCACATGGATCTGTCTACCCTGGTCCCAAGGTGGAAGCAGCATTTATTTCCTTGCCCCGCCCCCAGTATACTCTATTGCTTACTTCACTTTCCTTTGTTCCCTTTCACTTATCAACACCTGATACATTATCTATTTATTTGGATTTCTCCTATATCTAGGACATTTTGTACAGCCTGCAACAGTGTTTGGCACATAATAGGGGCTCAGGAAACATTGAATAAGTGAATAAAATAATGCATCACTTTGTAAGGATGACTTTTTTTGGATCCTTATTTGAGTGGCTGGATTTCCCATTGCCCATGAATTTATGTTTATTTGATGGATCTGGAAGATTTAAGATTGGGTTTAGAAGGGTTTTTTTTTTTTTTTTTAAAGATTTTATTTATTTATTTGACAGAGAGAAATCACAAGCAGATGGAGAGGCAGGCAGAGAGAGTGAGGGAAGCAGTCTCCCTGCTGAGCAGAGAGCCCGATGTGGGACTTGATCCCAGGACCCTGAGATCATGACCTGAGCCAAAGGCAGCGGCTTAACCCACTGAGCCACCCAGGCGCCCAGAAGGGATTTGTTTTTGTTTTTGTTTTTGTTTTGCTTCTCCCAGCTTCCTTTGGAGATTTGGACACTGTTTCTCTTACTCATTCAGAGCCAATCAATGTCACCCTTTAGTCTGCCAAAGTGGTTGCTGAGTGATGAGACATTTCATCCCTCTGGGAGCTGAAGATACTGCCTATGCAGCATGTACTGTTGCTGCTGGCTATGAGTGAAAATCTGAAATTGATCAAGCCACAATCCTCTACGAGGGAGCATAAGCAAGGAACATTCCGACTCTGGGTCAGTTCATAGGGCCTTTCAAGTCTTCCCTTCAATACTGACATGGATTTTTTAGTGCTCATGAAAGCAAGGCACCCCAGAGGGTTTGCTTCAAATACACGGAAGCATTCCCACAGAGCTTCAACCACAACTCTGCCGAGAGGGAACTCGGTCTCTCCGGTGACGAAGCTCATCATATACCTTTACAACTTAATCTCCAATAAAATATTTGAACCAGGAGAAAAATCCCTTGTGAATTTTAATGTTAGAGCTGGAGCAGTTAAGAACTTCGTGTTTTCTCGTTAATGGGACTTTGCGCTTTAGAACCGATATAATGATTGTCTAGCCAATGTGGTGGCTTTAGTCTGTTCAGGCTACTGTTACATGTGTAGACTGGATGGATTAAACAAGAGAAATTTATTTCTCACTGTTCTAGAGCCTAGGTGGTCCAAGAATAAGGTGCCCATCGACTTAGTTCCTAGTGAGAGCCTGTTTCCAGGCTTGGAGATAGTCACCTTCTGGATGTGTTCCGATGATCCTCCCTCACTGCATGCCTTTGGAGAGAGAATGAGAGGCCTGTCTTCTGATAAAAGCGCTAATCTCATCATGAGGGTCCCACATGCATGACAACATCTATACCTAATTAAAAGGCCCTACCACCAAATACCATTGCGTGGGGGATTAGGGCTTCAATATGTGAATGAGGGGGAGGTGGTTACTAATACTTAGCTCATAATTATTGAGATAATTACTAGCCAATCGCATTTAGGCAAGTTACTCAACTTTTCTAAGCCTCAGTTTTCTAAATCTGTAAAATAGCTATATCGCTGAAGTCCTCTTGGTACAGTACTTGGGAAATTGTCTCTATAGAGCAAATGTTCATTTTTATCTTTTAAATATCTCTGTTTACCTTTTGTAATCACTAAAAATATTCAAGAAAGTATTCTACTTACAAAGAAAAATGCTCTAATTTTTACTTCTGATTTATAATGAATTAAAATGTAAAATATACTATCTCCCAAATGGAAATGGGCTTTAGAGGTTTCTGAGCTCTTATTTTAAAGTACCAATTTTCATATTACGTAGGAAATTTAGCAACTGTTATTTTATAAACATAGAGTGTAAAAATTCTACTTGACACTTAAATACTATAGTTTATTTTTATCAATCTAACATGAAAATAGAAAGTGAACATGTTCTGACAACTATATTTTTTTCTCTTCAGTGAAAAGCCTAGCTAAGTTGTAGGCATACTGATACTTAAGAAATGGTACCTTTACCTCATCCCGATATCTGTATAAACGATAACATAGAATGAAGTTCATGACAAAAATGTTAGCATTTTAACTTTTTTAAATATTAGTTTCTATTTTTAACATTATCACCTCCTTCATTTGCCGGATTTCTACAGTTTTTAGTGCAGACAATAAGAGCTCTCTTTACCTACATTCTGTTACCTGCAGTGGTCCCTTTAAGTTGTTAATCACTGTTCTATCACTCTTTTGCTAAAATAACTGTTCACTGTATACAGTGATTCAGTCATTTATTAATTGGGACTTTATTTATTAAATGCCTCCTGTGTACCAGGCACTGCTCTATGTGGTGAGTATATAGAAATCCTCTTGAATACATTAAATACCAGCGTGAAATGATAGATCATGCAAGCAACCAAGACTATTTCAGATTTTCAAGAGTGTTCGAAAAAGCTAAAGAATAGTAAACAGGGGTAGTATCTATTCCTTTAGATAGCTGGTCAGGTGAAGAGTCCTAGAGGTGGTGTCATCTGAGCCAAAATTTGAGCTGAACTAACCAGCTAGGTTTCAAAAAAACAAACAAACCAGGAAGAGTGCCACGTTAAGGCACTTGATGGCAGATAAGAAGAGTTTGACATGTTCAAAGGCCAATGAGTAGAACCGTAGAGTTGGGAGCATAATGAATAATCTGGAAGGAAATTGTGGGTGAGTTTGCAGGAACCAGATCATAGAATGTAATCTGAAAGAGAATATTGGGATTTTGTTAAAATTCAATCAGAAGCCAAAGAAGAGTTGTTTTGTTTTGTTTAAAGATTTTATTTATTTATTTGACAGAGATATTTATTTGCGGGGCTCGATCCCAGGAACATGAGATCAGGAACTGAGCCGAAGGCAGAGGATTTAACCCACTAGAGCCACCCAAAACTCTTCTGCCCCCCAAAGAAGAGTTTTAAGAAGGAGAGGAGGGACATAATTTGACTACATATTAAAATGATGAATTTGACAATTGTGTGCTTAAGGTGCTACAGAGGAGAACAAAAGTGAAAGCTGGGAGCCTACATGTGTGACTATTTCCAGCATCCAGGCTACAGGTAATGGCAGTTTCACCATGGTGGTAACAGCAGAGATAAAGGGAGAAAGCACAGGCTCCTAGATTTCCAACTTGAGCAAATGAGAAATTGGTGGAGGTGTGAAGGTAAGCCCAGGTTTAAACCAGATGGGACGGTATCAGGAGTTCTGTTTTCAATGCTTGTTTAGAAGATACAGGCAGAAATGTAAAATATATTGTTAAATATGGGTGCAGGATAAAGACCTATTTAGGAGCTATTGGCATCTAGGTGAAATGTAAATTTGCTGGGCTAGGAGAAAGTATAACTAGAAGAGTGAGCACCTGATCAGACTGTGGAGCAGGCCAGCATTTAGAGGTCTCATTCCTAAAAGGGAACTAGCAAGGAATGTAGATGGAGCCCTCAGAAGTAGGAGAAAAACCAAAAGAATGTCTTTGAATAATAAAAATGACTATGAGCAATTCCTGGACTAGACACTGTTTTAACTGCCTTAACCTAATTTAATCCTTAATTTCAAGATGTAGGTGCTGTTATTACCTATTTATAAGCAGGAAACCAAGGCACAGTGAGTTGTCATTTTACCCAAGTTTACACAGTTCATACGTCATCGATCTAGGACTCAAAGCTATCTAATTCCAAAGGCCATATCCTTAACTAGGACCCCATATCGACTCTCTGACTTACAAATGAAAAGTAGCTTTCCTACCCTCTTTAAAACTATGTATGTGTCAAATGTCACTGGGAGACAAGATAACAGGAAAGTATACATTGGATTTGTGACATGGAGATAAGTTATTTCAGTGGAGATAATTTTTCAGTGGAACGTTGGTAATGGAAGAAGGATAAATGGAGCTTAACAGGAAAGAAGGAAGCAGGAAGTGGAAACCACAGTGTTGAAGTTTTCTCATGCAAAGTTTTATTGCAAAGCAGAACAAAGAATTGAGGCTGTAAGTAAAAAGATGTGCTGGTTATGTGGTCTGGGGAGCAGATCATGAGGTAAAAATAGAGGTACTAGAGATTTACTGGGATAAGGTCTCTAAAGGATAATGAGGAAGGAGCAGGTAGGTGGGGAGAGCCTCTAGATGATACATGTCTCACTCCTGTGAAAGGAAAAGGGAAAGAAAAGCAGGATTAGGTGGGAAGAGACCATGGTGCAGCTCTGAGGAAGCCTCAGCTAGCCTAGCTGGGGAGCTCAGTCAGAAAGTTGCCTGTATATCAGACACATGAAAAAATGTTCATCATCACTAGCCATCAGGGAGATTCAAATTAAAACCACATTGAGATACCACCTTACACCAGTTAGAATGGCCAAAATTAGCAAAACAGGAAACAACATGTGTTGGAGAGGATGTGGAGAAAGGGGAACCCTCTTACGCTGTTGGTGGAAATGCAAGTTGGTGCAGCCACTTTGGAGAACAGTGTGGAGATTCCTCAAGAAATTAAAAATAGAGCTTCCCCATGACCCTGCAATTGCACTACTGGGCATTTACCCCAAAGATACAGATGTAGTGAAAAGAAGGGCCATCTGTACCCCAATGTTTATAGCAGCAATGGCCACGGTCGCCAAACTGTGGAAAGAACCAAGGTGCCCTTCAACAGATGAATGGATAAGGAAGATGTGGTCCATATACACTATGGAGTATTATGCCTCCATCAGAAAGGATGAATACCCGACTTCTGTAGCAACATGGATGGGACTGGAGGAGATTATGCTGAGTGAAATAAGTCAAGCAGAGAGTCAATATGGTTTCACTTATTTGTGGAGCATAACAAATAACATGGAGGACAAAGGAAGATGAAGAGGAGAAGGGAGTTGAGGGAAATTGGAAGGGGAGGTGAACCATGAAAGACTATGGACTCTGAAAAACAACCTGAGGGTTTTGAAGGGGCAGGGGGTGGGAGGTTGGGGGAACCAGGTGGTGGGTATTATAGAGGGCACGGATTGCATGGAGCACTGGGTGTGGTGCAAAAACAATGAATACTGTTAAGCTGAAAAGAAATTAAAAAAAAAAAGTTGCCTGTAGGGTCCTTCATGAGGCAGAATGACAAGTATTTAGGAGCCTTGTTATGCTTAGACGTTGGCTAGGGTTATCTGGAAAGAGACTCGCCTTGGCTTAAATGTAGGACTTCCTAAAAGGTGCTGTGGCTATAGACTGTCAGCTAACTGAGCTTCTAGCCGATCAGTAAGACCTTTTTAAAAGACAGACCTCAGTGACAAACCTCCATGGCTGTCATATTAGGGTTATTTGTTTTGTATATGGGCTTTATAATATTTGTATGTTGATGGGAATCAAAGTATAAAAGAGAACACAGCTACTCAAAACGGATAAAAAGTAGAATGGGACTGAACTTTGTCTTGTTGACGCCTCTAACACCAACATTTTGGGTAAAAGAAAAGTTTATCCTAGTATTTAAATGGCACCAATAAAAGTATTTTTAGTGACTCTTATCCTAGGAGCTATCTCACTGAATATCAATTCTGATCATTCAACTCCTACAACTCAATAGCAAAAAAAAAAAAAAAAAAAGGAGCGGGGCGGGAGACAAAGGTTCTGAAGATAGACCTCCAAAAAGGACATAAATGGCCAACAGGTTCATTATCACTAATCAGGGATATGCAGATCAAAGCCAGATAAGATATCACATCTATATCACATCTAAACTATATGGCTGTTAAAAGGGTATTATCAAATTTAAAAGTGTTGGCAAAGATGTGGAGAAATTGGAGCCCTTGTATACTATTGGTAGGAATGTAAAAATGGTGCAGCTACTATGGAAAACAATATGGAATTTCCTCAAAAAATTAAAATTCAGTTCTCCAAAATAATGAAAAATCTTGAAGAGATATTTGTACTGCTGTATGCATTGCAGCCTTATTCATTACAGTCAAGCTATAAAAACAACTTAAATGCCCATCAACAGATGAGTGGATAAAATGTACTATATACATTAGAATATTACTCAGCCTTAAGGAAATCCTACCACATGAGACCAACAAACACAGGTAAATTATGAGGACATTACGCTAAATGAAATACTCCAGCCAACAGAAGGACAAATAATTTATAATTCCATTTATATGAGAAATCCTTAATAGAGACAGAGTAGAATGGTGGCCAGTAGGGACAGGAGAGAGGGGGAAATAAGGAATCCCTTTCCAGTGGGTATAGAGTGTCCATTATAGTAAACAAATTTCTGGAGATCTGTACAATATAGGACCTATAGTCAACAAAACTATATGGTACTTAAAAAGTTAAGAGGGTAGATCTCATCTTAAGTGTTTTTCTACAAGTTAAACATATTTTTAAAAAAATTCTGGATACTTTTTAATAAATAGAGCGAAGGTTTATAATCAGTGTTCCTCACCTGAATGCACGTGGCCTAACACGCAGGCTGTGAGAAATAAAATTCTGAGTCGAACATGCCCACTTGCTTAATTTGCATGTCTCAAACATCTGGACAAATCACATAATCAAATACAAACTTGATGTTCCTTGTGAGCACAATTGGTAAATAAGTAAATGTCATCCAAAGCTTTTTCTTTCTGGGTCCATGGAAGGGTGATATGAAGATGTAACTGAAAGTTTTAAGGACAAGACACCAAGGTAAATTGTGCAAGAGGTCACTCAACTAAATTGTTCTTAAACTTTAGAAAACCCTGCTACCTGGTACCTGATGATGAAGTGTTCAACAAATACAAGTCCAAAAAATTGAGACTTTATTCTGTGCAAAGCAGTAATCTTGTTGTCTGCCTAACTGGATACAAGGTCAGTTGCATAGGTTGCAAAAAAAAATTAGGGATTTGTACACACACACACATACACACACACACGCATGCACACACACACACACACACCCCAAAATAGAAAGAACTTCACAGATTACCGAAAAATAGATGCAACTTTGTTATATTAGATCAAGGTATGTATACATTTGTAATTCCAGACAGTGTCTGTGAAACACTCTTCTCTGAGCTAATGGGCTTCCCATTAGGAGTAATTTTAGAAGTTATCAATTGCTTGGGGATTCTTGGTGAAAATTAGTAATCTGAGGAAGCATAAAGGCAATAATATATCACGTATATAAAAATATTCACAGTCACTCTTTGTTCCTTGGGAATTTAGATGGCTAATCCCATAAGATTAATAGTACTTGTTATGTAATGCAGAGAATGATTCCAAAACAATAGAAGTCACCAAGGAATAGTAAGAGGGAGTTAAAAATGAAGGGAACCTTGCTTTTCCGATGGACCTGGAGCTGTTGACAATCTTGGCCAATGGTTGCCAGCACTATGTCCTCTTCAAACCAACTTACGTGCTAATTTCGTTGAAGAACCTGACAATGGAAGACTTTAGTTTATTCAATGGCTTGTTTTAACACCATAATGATCTCAATAGAAATGACTGACTCCTTACTCTGTGTTGCTATAGTTAGTTCAGCTATTACCAGGTTATATATGGGAATTACTAGTAGTTTTAGAGGGGAAAACAAGACTGAAAAACCTTTAGGTGTCATGGTTACAGGCACAAAATTGCTACCTCTGTGGCCCTTAGAGAACTGACGTTGCACACACTTGGAACAGCAATATGCTCCTTTGACTACTTTGCATTTGTGAGGGGATTTCCCCTCCAGAAGGTGCAAGGAACTCTGAATTCTGTCAGGCTCTCAGCAACACCGTGAGTGCTTCATTTACATGAAGACCCAAGGAGTGAGATAAAATATGTCTCAGACCTGTAAGTTAGGAACAATATTTCTGCAGAGCAAAACTGATTTTGTGCGTTCAGGCAACAGGATTAAGTTAATGCCACAAGCGCTTTTTGTGAAAGGTAAACTTCTCCTGGCTGAAGAGAACAGCAGTAATTATTCAAAATTCCTGAAGTAGGCCAACCATTTGTCCAGAGGGCAAAGAAATCCTGCTTGACTGGCTTCCACTCGAAACCAGTGTCAAGTTCCTGACCTTATGAACTCCTCAGAACAATATTAGGTGGAAAAGGAGGAGCTGTTCTCTTTAGCTTCTGTCTCTCTCTTTCTCCCTCCCGCCCTTAACTAGAGCCAGCAATGTGGTTATGTTTGTATTGGCAGTCACAGATTATTTCTCAGAGAGAATCATTATATTTGATAATAGACTTTCATTCTTTATAAGTTGGATGGTATTTTCTTATCCTCCCCCCTTTTTTTAAATGAGAATGTTCCTTAAGGAAATCCTTTCTTTCCTTACAGTGGGCAATGATTGTAGAAGAATACGTACATTGCTGAAGCTGACCCTAAAAGTTTACCCTTAAGAAGACCATGCTGTGTTAGTGATCTTTTGCCTTTTCTGGTGTTTTCTGGGTGGGACTGGTGACAGTTGGTCTCAGAACTGGAGAAAAGGAAAGAATTAAACTTGACCATCTAAAGTGGTAGCTCTTAACATGTGGGATGTCACAGGTCTCACTGGAAGATACACTCCTAACAGAAAAAAAATTATATGCTCATAAAAAAAATAAAGAATTGGGGCGCCTGGGTGGCTCAGTGGGTTAAGCCTCTGCCTTCGGCTCAGGTCATGATCTCAGGGTCCTGGGATCGAGTCCCGCATCGGGCTCTCTGCTCAGCGGGGAGCCTGCTTCCCTCTCTCTCTCTCTGCCTGCCTCTCCGTCTACTTGTGATTTCTCTCTGTCTACTTGTGATTTCTCTCTGTCAAATAAATAAAATCTTAAAAAAAAAAAAAGCCTTGAGAATTTCAGGACCCCCTTGACATGTATCACTTGACCTCACCACAAAGGTTATGAATATAAGTCCTATATAATGAAAGGGTGGAGAGTCTTACCCTATTCTATCAAGTTTTGGAGGACTCTGGATCCCCACCATACTGCAACTTATGGCTAAAGACGTTGGGTGTTGTTATGTAGCTCCATTGCTCTGAGCTCTGCCATCAAGAAACAACAGCTGGGTCCTCAGTAGTAACTACATTCTTCATATGTGCTGATTATAAAGCAATGCTCTACCCTATCTCTCTCCAAAGGCTGGGTTCTTAAACCTTCAACCACAATGCATTGCAAAACTCACTTGGAGCACTCAGGAGTTTACTTACATGAAGACACACATGATTTCAAAATTATCTCTAGCTGGGTGGTTTTGCAGTTACCTCTATGAAATGATCTGTCAATTTTAACTTTAATCTAAGGGAAAACCTAGCCATATCTTGATACATTCTTCATAATCAGCTTGGATAATACTTCTGAATTAGAAGATTAAAAGTATCCAAAGAATGAACTAACCTCTCACTCCTTGAGACATTCCCTCCAGGGCAGGCTGAAAGTATCCTGGGAAAAGCAGAAAGGGAAAGCTTATCATTTTTCTATCCTGAGTGTCCTGGGCTGTCAATTCAGCAGCTTTTACAAGAACTAAACCTGCTTTAAAAAAGAGAGAGAGAGAAGCTTTAAAGTGTCGTACCATTAGCTATTCTGATTCTAGTCCATGCCAGGAAGCAAAGGTTCTTATTATACCCCGTTCTATATTTGATCTAATCCCTACCAGCAGCCTGAAGTCTCAGCATAGTAATGCTGGGGAAATGCTTTGATGCTAATGGGAAGCTTCACTGCCTTGCCCCCTAAGTTAGACAAACAGACTGTCACTAGGAGTGTCATTTGGGCTCAAAAGAGCCAGGGATAGGAAAAGTGGGCATTTGAAGTAGTCTCTGTGGAGGGTACTGTAGCAAGTCAGAGCCTCCTGTGAAACTTCCCCATTGGTTAGGTTGGTGATACAGAATGAAGGTGATGTGTGTCCCTACTCTGATCCTTTAGAGCCTCAAGACAACCTGGTATACATCCTTCAAATACCTCGACGGCACTACCTTTACTTTCTGTGCACGCAATAGGATATGGGAAGAAAAGTCACACTCTACAGCAGTTACTGAAAACAGTTCAATAGAACACCAGGCGTTAAAACCTGGTACCCTCTTGTCATGATAAAGATTGTAACAAGAACAGGAAATGGCACAGCACAAATCCGTTTGCGTGATAATCATCTCATGAATGTAAAGAGCATAGGAAATGGAACAAATGTAACCCATTCCATTACCACCTTCAAACGGTAACCTCCTTGTCCTAGTCACATGCCCTACTTATGGTCCTGAGTAAAGAACAAAGGAAATCAAAAGGTCGACTGACCCTAGGGACTAAAACAGCCCAACATGTTTGTGAGTGTGTGTGTGTGTGTGTGTGTGTGTGTGTGTATACCTTTCCTCCTCTGAACTCTGTTGCATTAGAGAATTCCTTATAGTTGATTCCCTAACTTTGACCTGAATGAAGCAGTCAGATGTGTGAGAAACAAAGCAATGTAAAAACCAGACTCATTTGGGAACCCGCACATGTCTTATCACTGTTTCTCCGAGTCGAGGAAACCTGACCTTCCCCTAAGCAGAAGCCATGAACAAAGAAGGTGACCGGATGACTTACTGTCTGTCTGTCTGTCTTTCTTTCTTTCTTTCTTCCTTCCGTCCTTTCAAGATTTTATTTATTTGAGAGAGCTAGAGAGCACATGAGTTGGGAGAGAGGAAGAGAGAGAGGTAGACCCCACTCTGAGCAGGGAGCCCAATACTGGGGCTCCCAGGACCCTGAGATCATGACCTGAGCCTAAGGCAGACAATTAATGGATTGAGCCACCCAGGCGCCCCTGAACAATTTTCTTCCTTCTTGTCCTCATTGCTTCCTCCGTTTGGTAAGGAAAACGGAGTTCTGACTCCCGGGGTGTCCTCTCTCCCCTTTCTGAAGAGATTTGCAGCTTGATTTGGGCTTATCTAAAAGCAAAGAGGATATCTCAGTAACAAAAGTAAGCCACCCCTGACTGAGGTCAATCAGGCCAGGGCAGAGCGGGTGGTGTAATCCTCCACACGTCTTCAACCTGGCCAAGTTTTCCAGGAGGTTCTGTTTCCCTTGGAAAGCTCCTTAAATAACACTCTGTGAAATTTAGAATCAATCCTCTTGTCCCAAGATGACTGCTTTAGTTGTGAAAGGGAAGAGTGAGGAACGAAGGCTGAGTTTATCAAATACTCAAGGAGATGAAAGCCAGATTGCCTGGGGTACTGTGTCCATACGCTGCCACAAACAACTCACTCACTCTGCTCAGCTGGCTAATAACTTCTTACATGGCATCCAGGGAACTGTACTACACATTTTCTTCTACTGGGAATTTGTTCAGGCAAGCAAGCCTAACTATGCATTTCAGGCATCCTGGATGCCTGTCCCTTCCTGATGATAACCCGATTACCAAATGGCTCTGGCTGGCTAATAAGGAATGCAACATGGTTATATGTCAATGTGCTGTTGAGAGATTCCAAGTGATTTCATATCTTAACATAATGGTTGGTGGCTTCCTTATCGGATGCCATGAAAAAGTGTTCTGTGAGGTATACCCATTTCCTAAGTATCCTAGCCTGATTCCCAAAACAGATTACATTGGAATTATCTTTACAAAGAAAAGAATGAAGCCCTACATTTCAAATGGCCTAAAATTACAGTGGATATAAGCAGTGAAAAATAATCCTTTTGGGGACAACAATCCTACGTGGGGAAAAAAGATGTACTGGAAAACTGGCTACGTAGTTTCTTTTCTCTAATGCATTCTTAAGGGGGGTTAACTGATTTTATATGATTATGGTCAATCAGAACAATGTGTCTGTTTTCCTAATTTTAAAACATTCTGTAGTTTCTTAGGGATACCTGGGTGGCTCAGTTGGTTAAGCGTCTGCCTTGGACTCAAGCCATGATCCAGGAGTCCTGGGATAGAGTCGAAAATTGGGCTCCCTGCCCTGCTTGGCCAGGAGCCTGCTTCCCCCTCTGCCTGCCCCTCCCTCTGTTTGTGTACTTGCACATTCTGTCTCTCTCTGACAAATAAAATCTTTAAAAAAATCTTTTAAAACGTGATATTGGGATAATCTTATTGGGATAACAGGCGTGTAGGCCAAATTATTAGATTGATCTACATCCCCTAAATTTTAATTTTACTCTTTTTATCCTTGTCTTTTTCATCCCCAAATGACCAGCTTATATGTATATCTTTACAGCACAACTATTTCTTTGCCTTCTTTCACTATTCTATGGAAGACACTGTGGCTGTTTAGAAAGAAAACTAAAGTGAGAGCGAGATGAGGAGCCAGATCTCAGTAGCTGGGTAGCCCGGGGTCATCCCTTGGCAGTGTGGAGCCTCAGTTCTCTCATTTGTAAAGTGAAAATGGGTCTACTTGATATCCAAGGTTCCTTCTAGCTCTGAAATCTAAGTAAGGCACATTGGGGTTTTTATGAAGTCTAAGTCCATGACATGGACATCACCCATACTAGTTGTCGATATTTGTTTGTGGATTTTTAAAAAAATGTTTTATTTGGGGCGCCTGGGTAGCTCAGTGGGTTAAAGCTTCTGCCTTTGGCTCAGGTCATGATCCCAGGGTTCTGGGATCGAGCCCCGCATTGGGCTCTCTGCTCAGCAGGGAGCCTGCTTCCCTTCCTCTCTCTCTGCCTGCCTCTCTGTCTACTCATAATCTCTGTCTGTCAAATAAATAAATAAAATTTTAAAAATGTTTTATTTATTTATTTGCCAGAGAGAGAGTGAGAGAGCCTGAGAGCACAAGCAGAGGGAGCTGCAGTCAGAGGGAGAATCAAGACCCCGCTGAGCAAGGTGCCCAATGCAGGACTCGATCCCAGGGCCCCAGGACCCTAAGATCATAACCTGAGCCAAAGGCAAACACTTAATCCACTGAGCCACCCAGGTGCCCCAGTTTTGAGGATTTTTGATGAACATTACATTGATTTTTTTTTTTTTTGAGGAGCACATTATCTTTTTTTTCCATGAATATTAAAGCTCTCTTATTTCTTTTATATAGTTCTTTATCTTTATAGGTGAGAGGTACTTAGTTGCCTTCCATGTGTATTTGTTTGTTCAGTGTCTATTTTTAAGGACTAAAGACATGAGAATAGGAAAGAAAATTACAGAGTGAGTTATATGGAAAGTTTGTAAAGCACACCATGGACCTATGAGAGAGACAAGGAGGGGGGTTTTTATTTTGTTAATTAGGATGCTGCATGTGAAACCTGCAGAGTAAGAGAGTTACATGTTTAGGAATGTAATGAATGAAAAAGAGTTTGTATATGTGAAGCTCTGAACTATATTTGGTGCGAGGGAGACATCGACTTCTGCTAAATCATTGGGCCCCAGTTTTATATCTGCGAATAATAAACCATTCTCTGGATTTATCATTAGAGAATATTAGAACCACCTGTACAATTCTGAAGCATGAACTGCAGTCACCTTGCCTAAGATAGATCAATGCCGTCTATACATAATCTTGAAATACCCCTCACTAGAGCTATCCAACTGCCAGGCCGCGGCCGTTCTCTGTCATCTGCTCTGTTCCAGCACTCTCTTGGGTAACCCAAGTCTGTTTCAAAGGCTTTCACACTGCGGAACCAGAGATAAGAACTGTTTTAAGCTTGCACAGACAATAAATGCCGGCCACAGCAAGGTGCCATTTCCCACCCCAGAAGTGGTCTCAACTGAAAAGGGAACTTTCTTTGATCTTATCCAGGGACTTCATGCCATTAAAATTACTCCATTTCGCCATTCTATTTCCCAGTGCTACAGTCATCTTGGTTGGTTGGCTATTCGAATACTTGAGGTTGCCTTATTTCAAACTACTTCTCACCTAGACAAATTAACTGGGAATTCAAAGCACTCATCCCGTGGTGTGCAAAGGATATAGAGACTACCTTGTGTGCAAAGACAAACTGGTAACAAGGTGTGCATCTTAGTAGCTTGTGACCAGCCTACCTCTCTGGGAATCAGGTGGTATCTTCTAGTAAGATTTCAGATATGTGATTTTCTCCTAAGTTAGTCGCTGGTACCCAGACACCTCTGACTAAACTAATAAACTGGTGGTGGTCAAGCAGACCTGACTTCATTACCAAAGGTTAAGAAGACTATGGAAAAAGTAAACCAAATGTTACAAGCTATACGACTACCACCTACTACAGAAGTAACAACGAAAACGATACCACCCCCCGCCCCAAAAAAAAGATCCTCCCAAAGATTGATTTTCATTGCCCCACTTGCCAAAGATAATCAGAACCCAGATGAGAAATGTTCCTACCACAACACAGGATAACAAAATATAGTATAAACAATAATGTAGAGTATCATATTGCTGTACTTTCGGTAATCCGTACCAGTCTGTTAGAAAGATAGGAGACCAAATTAATGGGAATTGTGGTGATGATGAGAGAGTTGTAGACAAATAGAAAGTCAGTGTTTGCCATCTCAACTATGGATCTATGCAGCTGGTCATAGGTCAAAATAGGTTATATTTATGACCCACATACAATATGTCTGAGTGTTTGTTGCTTATATGCATGCATTTAAGCTATGGGGAGAAGCCTAAGGTATGTTAGAGGGAAGTCTGTATATCTGAGATAATCTGATAAAAGTCAAATTAAAGACATATCATATTCACATGTTTGTATGTAACCTATCTCAATTCCTTTCAGTTAGGGAAAAGGGTATATTGGTTAAATTGGAATCACGTGTGCAATGTTACCTCTGAAAATGGCCCAGGGGCTCCATGTGTCTTTACTAAAATGAGAAAGACTCTATGAATAAAACAGGTTTTTTGAGCTGAGTATTGAAGAAAATTTAGAAATGCATGTAGATGAAAATGTGACTAAAGGAGAAACCAGGGAGAAACAGCAGTAGCTAGGTATGACAATGGGAATGTTGCTAGATGACCTCAAAGCCCAAATCAGGCATTTGAGGGATTCTCAGAGAATTACAGGATTCCAGCAATGGAAACCAGTTAGTAGCATTTAGATGAACATATCTACGGAGAAGAAGATCTTGGATATGAATGATGAACCAAAAAACAGCCTCAAATCAGTATAAAATAATAAAACATAATACATACAATAACTCTGACATTATTAGGGAATGAAATTTACTGGGTTCTGACATCTCTGAATATCCCGGGACCGGGAAAGACTGCTGCTAGGGGTCAGAGGCTGGCTCTGCCTAGAGATAACTAAATAAAGCATTCTTCACCTCTTTTTTCTCTTCTCCACTACATATTTGGAAATGGATTTTCTTCTGATGTTAAATTAAGTAAATTATGACATACAAAACAATGATGGAATAAATCCTGTTTTTTTTCTGATTCAAGAGGAACTTCAATTTCTTGCAATGTCTCATATTAAAAATGTTAACAGAGTTGTTCAGGGAGAATACAGCATAATGATTAACAATTATTAGGCATCTTTGGTGTTGGGTACCATGCAAGGGGCTTTACATATGCCTTCCTATATATTTAGTTGTTACTGTTCCTATATAGATATTCCAGGTCATCTCTTTCTGTTTTATTTTATTTTTTTTTAAGATTTTATTTATTTATTTGACAGACAGAGATCACAAGTAGGCAGAGAGACAGGCAGAGAAAGAGAGGAGGAAACAGGCTCCCTGCGAAGCTGAGAGCCCAGTGTGGGGCTTGATCCCAGGATGCTGGGATCATGACCTGAGCCGAACGTAGAGGCTTTAACCCTCTGAGCCACCCAGGCGCCCCTCTCTTTCTGTTTTAAATAAATACCTCATATTATGTATAATATTCATCCACTTACTGAAGAAATGATTTAAAACAAAACCCAGTGTGAAATGGCAGGCACATGCAAATGGAGGTCTTAAGAAAAACTGAAAAATTCAGGGATTTTTTGGACAAGTTTAACATTAAGATATAGGTGGGTACCTGGTTAGCGATTTTATTAAACAACAACAAAAAGGATCTAACAAAAGAAGAGCCTCATGCTGTTGTAACTAGAAAGTTCTATAATCATACATGGTTGGATTTAAGAAACAATATTAAGACAGAAAAGCTAGTATTTTGCATTATTTGCTACAGTTCTGAGACATCACTGCAATTATTTCCATGGGGGTAATGAGCAAATTTTGTGGACGATTAGGAATCTTGAGCAATATTAGCATATATGTAAGATAATCTTGAGCAAGACTCTTATTTCTGTACACAACTGGATAAACTATGTCTTTATCTTCAGATATCTTGATTGGAAGATTCACTAGTTATATAAAGGAATTTCAGGTCCACAGACACATATTAAGTGCATAGGTGTATGGACCACTATGCGCATTCCCAGGATGCATCAAACTGAAAACCCAAAACTCATTTTCTCTAAATGCTTCACGTTAAGATTGAAGATTCTTACCCCAGAAGAGAAATGCCAGTATATTAATCAACTCTCTTCTAGGCCCTTTACATGGGGCCTGTTTATGTAGCACCTAGGATTAGATAAGACAGCAATTCCACATTGTGTTACGTGAGTAAGAAATATTTCCCATTTTTTCAGATTAAATTTGAGCCACAGTTGCCAAACACTCTCAGGTATTGTAACTGGGGGTGGTGGTGGTATATATATAAATTTCTGCCCAATATTACATTCTATTTTATCTTCAGTAGAGCAAGCTGAATTAGAATTTCTAAGATTGCTAAGTGATATTATAAAAAAGAAAAAAGAAGTGAAAAAATTAATCTGCTCTAGGTATGTGGTGTTCTGGCAATGTTTTACTATTTGTAGAGCAGCTTTTATACACTGCCCATCTTTTCAATAGGAGAATAAATAATGTGGTCCTAAGTGTGTAAGCAGGAAGTTCCCTGAAAGGAAGGCTCAAAGGAACAGGTGTTTACCAAAGTATTCTACATTATGTGTTAGAATCAGGGGAGAAGTCTCCAGAAACTTTGTAGTTCTTTCTGGTCCCATCAAATGACATATTGTGTTGAGAATTTCAGGGCATATTTCTGCAGCCAATATAAGGCAGTCAAAAATAAAACCCGAAACTGAGAATAGTCAAGACTACAAATGGCATCTGAAACAGAAGAATGGCTCTCTAGAAAACTGAAAAATACATTCAAGCATTATTAATGCTTAGCAGTTGGGTAAAAAAAGTCTTTTAAGTTTTTCTTTACCATAATGCATCTTATTACCTTTTCAGTGCTATTTCTCATAGTGTCTTCAAGTTTAATTGAGCTTAAATATATGATATGTAAGCATATAATTCATGATTTGGAAATGCAGAGAAGCAGAAGTTCACAAATTGTGGAGAGAATAGAATATCGCTTGGCATTTAGATGAAATGTTTTCCCTCAGTGTACTTTCAAATCCATTACCTTGTTTTATTTTAACAACATTCCTAGGATATGGGTAATTTGGCCTTTAGAATTATTCACATTTTACTGTAGAAAATGAGCTTTTACCTGCCCAAGGAGAGTAATACAGAATTTATATTCAGACTACAACTCTATCACCTTGACATTCTTTCCAGTAAGGGTTGCTGACTCTGAGAAGTAGAAGCCGGATGGACTTCAACCAAAATGTGGCAATAACTCCGAAAAGAAGAAATTATTTTAAAAAGAGAGACAGGTGGCTTGACAAGTGATGATCATACAGTCTCATAATCCTCTGGGTTGGTTAGGTCAGCATTTGCAAACTAACCCCTCACTGACGCTTTAGAGAAATCACCTTTTCTCTTATGGTATTTTTTTTACACATATTATATGCTTTCAAAAATAGTTTTCCCCACATATATCAAAAAGAAGCTTTAAAATATTTGGGTTGAGATGAATTATGATACAAATTCCTCCGGACCCTTATCCCTGCTTTTTTTTCCCCCTAAAGTCACCATTTTTATCACTTCCAACCTGAAGATACAAAACATTTGACAAAACGAGGTGGCTATCTTTGTAAGATCTCCTATGTCCTTCTTAGAAATATTGCCAGTATGTGCCATGACTTCTGTGTGGCTGTGTCATGTGAACTTATACTACCTTCTTTAAAAAGCAGTCGTTATTATAGGACACCTGGGTGGCTCAGGTCATGATCTCCAGGTCTTGGGTTGGAGCCCTACATCCGCCTCCCTGCTCAGTGGGGTCTGCTTCTCCCTCTCATTCTGACCCTTCCCCCGCTTGGGTTCGCTCTGCCTCCCTCTCTCTATAAAAAGAAAAAAAACAAAAACAAACAAACAAAAAAGAAAAACAACGGTTGTTATGCCAGTTAAGACAGATACTACTGTGAAAGAGTTCTTTTCTAGGAATGTTCTTAGTTTTTAATTCTGTAGAGGAAAAAAAAATGGCTTATTAAAAAAAATAATAATAACCCAAAAAAACCGGTGGGGCAGGGGCACCTGGCTGGCTTAATGGAAGAACATGTGACTCTTGATCTCAGGCCATGAGTTTCAGGCCCATGTTGAGTATAGAGATTACTAAAAAAAATAAATAAGTAAACGTACACTGGTGCCTCACCAATTTTTTTTTTTAATCTTACCAATTTTTAAGAGATGTGCTATATTTTGGGTATGAGTATATAAGCTTGTTTAGTGAGAGTTATACTAAAATTTCAATTGACAATACTTATGATTTCTGTTTCTCAAATGTGAAATCCTTGTTTTACGTTTGAAAAATTATTGCTGCTTCAGTTGTTAAAATGAACCAAAAAACCTCCTTCAACAGGTTACTGAGTGACTAAATTTTTCCTAATTTTTCAAGTAACCCAGGTGAGTTAAAATTAAGCTAAACATAAAGACAGTGAACTTTATAGTTGAGGTTCTACATCTCCTTTCAAAATTATTTCCCATGGCAAGATGTTAAGTACTTGAAGTGTCAGGGGTGGTGACAACTTACATTTTTGTCGAGCCTCCAATAATCATCCGTTACAATTCCAGACCAATAATAGATGGTCTACAAAGGTCTGATGTTTAAAAAACAAATGCTTGTATCGTTGACCTCTTCCTTGCTCTCCCTAATGACTTATTTTTGCCAAGAGCGCACTGGTTGGAAGTTATTTCAGTGTTGATCAATTAAAACATTTAAGAATTAAACACCGAGCTTAATGGGAAGGAAGATGCTAGAACT
Source organism: Neogale vison (assembly GCF_020171115.1). Taxonomy (NCBI): domain Eukaryota; kingdom Metazoa; phylum Chordata; class Mammalia; order Carnivora; family Mustelidae; genus Neogale; species Neogale vison. The sequence goes on from NC_058093.1 coordinate 23,750,782, forward strand.
GGCCAATAAGAATAATTCTAAAATAATGAAAGGGTGCAGCAGGAGTAGTCGTCAGTGTTAAGCTTGCGAGGAAATGATGAGTAGGAATTTTGTGACACCTGACTAAAAATCAATGCTCCTGGAAGGTGATATAATAGCTTGAAGCTGGAAAAAAATAAGTACAGGGGAAATCAAAGCTGACGTGGTAAAACTGCCCAGAAAGAAGTGGGTAGAATAATGACAATGTCAAGCAACTAATGGATCTAATGAGGTATAACGCGATGGCCGAAAGATCTCATGTCTTCTAAAACGACTAGTTAATTTAGCTGACTAATTTGCTTACTCACCTTTTCTACTCAGTTTCTTGGGAACACTGTGGTGGTCCTCTTCTATCACACTTTGAATCATTTCTCAGGAGAATCCTCAAAATAACAGTTAATATTAGAAAGTTCCCTTGGAAAAAAAGAAGTATGTGTTAAAAATAAGGCCTTTAACTTCTTTATTAAAGTGATAACCATCTAACTCCAAAACAAAATCCCAAAGTTGTTTTTCTGTATGAGAAAATACAAAGGAATGAGGAATGAAAGTAAAATGTGCACCTGTATTTTTTCTGGCTCCAAAAGATCAAATTAAAAGGTGGTGGTTTGCACTTTGTTAAGAGAAAGGAATGTGAAAGGTAGGCATTTGTGCTATATTTTCTTTACGTTAAGTTATTCCCAAACTCCTGTTTCGGCTGGAAAACTTGTTAGTAGCTTCCTTCACGTCCTTCTGACTTAGAAATTTTGAAATGTGTGTAGAAATGATTAAGAGAACCTACTTGAAAGGGATTCCAATTTGGAATCTGCCAAGCCAACTCCTTAAAACTGCAGTCGAGTCCCTTGTTTTCAAGGTGGCAGTCCGTGTCTTTCTCCGAAGCTGGTTTAACTTGACTAGAGGATAAGCATCTCTTAGTGAATTAAAGGGTCGCAAAATACAAGAGATGTTTTATCTTGGATAAGCTGATAATTTGTCCTACTTAAGCAAGTCATGCAAATTTCCTTACAAAACTCCATGCTCGTTAGCTCATAATTAGGGTAATAAATCGGGAATCACCAAACAGATCAGTGAAAACATCATAGTGTTAGTGTGAGCCTGAGCTTATCCTGTAGGACCCAGTGGAGAGTTTGCAGAAATCTATTCAAATTCTGAAGGCAAGGCTCTGTGTAATTATCATAAATTTAACCCCCTGGATGAAGAGGAAGAAACAAAGGCCAGAGGAGGGGCAGGAAACCACTTTTTAAGTCCGTGTGAAAACGGAAACTTCTAAATGGATTTCTTAATATGGAGAATTCTGATAATTCATAAATATATTTTAGAACTATCTTCCAGTGGGTCTCCCATGTAAGCTGTCATACATGAACATTTTTGCACGTAAGCCTTGACCACAATGCTGGGGGAAACCAGTGGTCTGGAGCTACTAGCAGTTAGTCAGAATTCACGTAGTGAGTCAAAATATCATGTCAAGAACAAAGCCCTAGCACAGGACTCTGCAAAGCAGAAAGCCCACATTCCACCCTCAGTATACCGAGTTCTGGGCTGGACAGATAACTATTCTAGAGATGAGAAAGACCTGAAAAGTCTCAGGAAATTAAGCAATTCTGCTTTCTCTTTCTCTCAACACAAAAATGTTCACTCTAGGCAGCTTATCTGTACACTTTTAATACACCTTTTGTTCTGTTTTGTTTTCAAACTGTTTGCAGCAGCCAGTTTGCAAATCATTTACAAATATGTCCCCTTCTCCCTGAAAGCTCACATTAACTGATACCAGTGTAAGTCATGCTTACACCTGCTGTGTGTTTTCTGTTCACCTTAGAGCTCCACCCAACTTGTCCGTTTTCCTCCTCATTCAAGATTCAGAAAAAGTTGATTCATGTCAGTACTACACCGTGTAGATTGACTAAAACTAAATTCAACATTTGGGTAAACATGTCTTCTCGGTAGAAGAATCTGGAATTGCCCTTAGACTCCTTATACATGTATTTGTCCTAATCTGGGTGATGCTTAAATTAACTGAGTTTCTTTGTGTTTTGTGTTACTACTGAGAAAAGTGGTATGCTAGACTCTGAATTTTTCCAGTCCTAGCTGAGAAAAGAGGATGGACTCTTCAGTGATTGGTTTGCTCCTTAAATAAGGTGTTACCACTGAAATGGAAATTCTTCAGTTATCGATTTGGTTCTGGGGACTAGAATGCAGAATTTTAACCAGGATGGAGCTATTAACAATTTAGAAAATTAGAAATACATGTCCTCTCTTTGAAGAGACAACAACAAAAAACCTACACAAGCAAATATGATATCTTTTTATATATTATCCGGAGAAAGAAAGCTTCTGGAGAGAAGACCACAGTGAAATTTTAGTGTATGCTAATGAATGAACAGAAAGATACACATCATGTAATATTAGCTGAAAGACCAAATCTGCATGGTGGGCACAGAAGTATTTTTTGTTTTGGATTTAACTCCTTAAAAGTTGCTGGTAGTCTGGCTGCAATTTAAAATACTTAGAACAATATATATGGGTATGAGAACTAAATCCAGTCCTCGTTAATGAATTATGTTGGAACTTGAATTCTATTCTGGCAGCTACCTTTAATAAAATCAATTTAAATATTGCGTTCTTCATTTCCCCTTTCTTTATCAAGGATGTGACTACTAGCCTATCCTCCAAGAGCTTTTAGCACTGATTTACATTTTACCAATCTATTCATGTCTTGCTTCTTGGCCTTTTGGCAAAGTCAAAAATTGCTGCCAAATGTTCATCCATTGCCTAGAAGTCTCCAGACAAACTACATAACAACTGTCAGTTTTTCAAACTAGATGAAATACCCTGCTATTTTCCAAAATACAGCTGCAAGCAGCATTTCTCCCAACAGAGCCACAGGCACCATCCAGTGGTGAAGAGTTTATATCCAGATTGATATTGAACTAAACTGGAGGTGGGGGAGGGCAGAGATATTTTTTTTTTCAGAGCTAATATAATGGAAAAGAACTGCCTTTAAATACCTTTAAATACTACAGGCTACATCATACACACGAAAGTATAAAGGTGATAGAAATAGTGTAGAATTTTTGTAGGTTGCTAGGTTGTGTAGTCAGCGCTATGGCTTGAACAAAATGAGGGGTTAAATCCTGCAAATAGACCCTCCCATCCCCCAAATGCCCCCACCTCAAGTTTTCTTTCCAGTAGATCATTTTCCTAGGATTTATTGTGTATCCTAAAAAGGAGAACATACTGGGACCTTTTTCAAATTTAGATACTTTATTGTGGGGAACTTGGACAATGCACTGAAGGATAATCTAGGCTTCTTAGGGATTCAATCAATGACTCCTTTTGTTATTTAGGACCAAAAATACTTAAATGCATGGAATCTTTTTAGTTCAGTAAACAAGAATCATTGAGTACCCAAAATTTGTCTTTAAATCTCCTCCCCAATTCTATCCTTTTCTCCTGGGATCTCAACTACAAAACTCTCTGCCCCTTCTCTCCTTGACACTTTCCTGTGAGCCTTGCTAATATCAGCGTGGTGCTTTCTTCAGGGGTTTTGCATTTCAACACTTGCATGGAACTCTGGAATGTAAAGCTTTGTCCCTGTGACATGTCAGTTTATACTAGGTCTTACTTAAGGGACAGGCTCTGAAAGTAAACTTCCTTCGTTAAGTTTATGATGGAGGAGGTGGTAGGTTTCTGTGCTCATCACTGTACTCTTTTTTTTTTTTTTAAAGATTTTATTTATTTATTTGACAGACAGAGATCACAAGTAGGCAGAGAGGCAGGAGGAAGCAGGCTCCCCGCTGAGCAGAGAGCCTGATGCGGGGCTCGATCCCAGAACCCTGGGATCATGACCTGAGCTGAAGACAGAGGCTTTAACCCACTGAGCCACCCAGGCGCCCCCTCATCACCATACTCTTTATGCAAGAGATTGCTCTACCCATTTCCAGGACGTAAAGATAATAATGGGACTTAAAGGTGGTTCGGTATTCTTCTACTCAAAACTGAGACATAGAACTCCTGGTGAACAAGAAGGGTTTTATTCTGCATTAAAGCAAGGCTCACCTCTTTTCTCTCCCTGTCATGGTGCTCATTGTCCTTCAGATACAGAAGCAGCTGGGAACACGTGGAAGATACATTGGTCCTACAAGGCTAGCCAAGCGTAGGTCATGAGCTAGTGCAAGTGAGAGCAATCTTCTTTTTCATTTAGACCAATTCAGGAAAAATTTATAGGCCACGTAAAAAAAAATCAACATTGAGTATAGCTTCATTTGGTCTTTTGTGAGACTAAGTATACTCACTCAACTTAGATTATCCGTTTAATGTCAGTGGAAAAAAACTGGAGCCACTTCTTAATTACTAACATGTTGAGATTTGTCATAATGCACTGCAATTTTCTAATTGCATCCTGAAAACAGGTCTTCTATCACATGGAAAAAGTCAGGAAGATTACAAAACTGAGTTAGGAGTTGTTCATCATTGACCTGGAATCTGATCCTCTTTAAGTCATTCAGAACAATTAATGTCAGAATTTCTGTGAAGGGAGAATTAATTCCTTTGGAAGTGAGGACAGAGAGTTTCAAACTTGAGTCATGTGAGAAGAGTAGGCATTGAGGATGTGAACCCAATACTTAATTTTTAACATGAGGGCAAATGTCAAGATTATCTCATTCAACCTCCCAGATGTCACAGACAAAGAACCACCAGCTCACTTGCATAACTTTTCAAGGCAGTTAGTAGCAAAAGCTTGGGAGTCTGAATACTTCAGTTTGATAACTAACTGGCTCCAGTATCTACCTACCTCCCTTTCCCATAGTTTCTGTGTCTACAGAATTGGGATGGTTTTATAATACCACCTCATAAAATTATTGCAAGGGATAAATGAATCTACTCATACATATAAACCTCTCAAACCCTTACTTGTAACTGATCTGCCTTCAACAAATGACAACTTCTTCAACTCTTCTTCAGTGTGAGGCATTTTAATTTTTCCTCAGAACTTTCCTCATGACTAATTTAAAGAATATAGAGATATCTTCCATGACTACGACATTTGTGAAATAGCATCCTTATGAGTTGCAGAATTAAAATATATTTTCATTCTTGTTAAAGTTTGGGTCTTTAACATGAACTTAGGCCAGACTTGAAAAGCTGTAGTAACTCAGCATGTTAGACAAACATTTCAGGCTTGGCTAAGCCTTGAGGAATGGGAAAAAAAAGGAAGTGGAAAAGCCTTCCCCATTCAGAGATAATACTTCCCCACCCTGCTCATAACTCAGACAGATCTGCATTTCACTAGAAGAGGGATAAAAGGAAAGATAAGAAAAAAATAAGACTTTTCTTGCGACTCAGCCTTTCTTAGGATTTCGCTTTCCACGAATGCCTTCCTTTCTCTTTCTAGCTCTCTGCCTATCACTGAAGGCCAAAATCTTCATGAAAATTTGCCGAGTTACTCAGCCCACAGTCACCTCTTAGTCTCATAAAATTCTGGCATTTATTGTCAATCCATTTATTTGGATATTAATTCCAAGTCACACTCTGAGAACTCCTCTGCTGTTTTAATACTCTGTTCTTACTTTTCCTGTGTTAATATTTTGCTTCCCAACTAAATCATGAGGAACTTCAAGTTTATGGAAGGTATCTTTCTTTTTTAATTAGTTGACCAAAGAAAGAAAAGAAAAGGTAATGCAGAAAAAGAAAAGTAAACATTGTAACTCGGAGGAATTTGCCAGAACAACTCAAATACCAGCTTTGCTCCATAAGCCCCACCCCAAAACTAAGCAGGACTGAAATGTCCAAAGCAAAGCCATAACAAAGCTCAGTAAATATTTAGCTTGTCTTGGACTCTTGCAGTAGATTCCTAACTAATCTGCTTGCCTCCAATCTCTCCTGTCCAATCCATTCTTCACACAACTGCTCCAATGATCTTATGTAAGGCACTCAATAATTAGTTAACTGAATTCATTAAACATATATTTTGTGTAAGGAAAAAGTTACCTTGGTGATGCAAGCAATTCTATCAATGTCATGCTGTAAGTAAAAAGGTAAAACTTTGGCAATTTAAAGTATAAGAAACTCAACTTAGAAAACAAGGTTTTAGGGGCATCTGGGTGGCTTCGTCAGTTAAGCGTGTGACTCCTGAGTTTAATGTCCTGCATTGGGCTCCATGCTGGGCATGGACTCGAAAGAAAGAAAGAAAGAAAGAAAGAAAGAAAGAAAGAAAGAAAGGGAAAGAAAGAAAGAAAGAGAAAAGAAGTTTTAGTACAATGTATGCACTTTTTCTAAATTCATAAGGATGACTACAAACTAGAGCTTGTTGTTTGTTTATTGGTTTCTCAGGGAATGTAGCAAAATAATTTTTTATCTACACTAAATACAACATACAGTTTGATCATTAATTGTCTTACTGGAATAATACTGAGGTTAGAAACTATAATTCAGGAAATATTCTACATTACCTACATTCATTTCATCAATCAGCAAGTAGATATTCAGTACCTTCTACATTCCACATGCCAAGACTGCAAAATACAAGAGAAGGAAATCAAGTAATGGGTTGTTACGAGAATCTTCATTTTTGCTACCTACGACAAAATGTATGCTTACGTACTTTTTGCATCAGTCAGAGTCCAAGCAGAAAACAGATGGCACATTCAAATTAAGAAAGTTGGAGAACAGTACAATGTCCCTTTTATGATTTGGGTAGAAGGAAACAATAGGGCTAGCAGGGCACCAGTGTCTGAGAGGATCTGCACAAGCCTTACACCTGCATAGGCAGTGGAGAAAGAAGGGTTACTGGGAAATCTGGAGACGGAAAAGATGCTTGTGAAGAAGCAGCTGGACAGAGCTGAAATCTTTGAGACCCATGGGGCTGGGACCTAAGGAAGGCTCCCCCCTCTCTAGCATTTCCCCCAATGCCTGCTCAAAAGTCAGAGTGAGAAGGCTCACTGATGGCGTCCACATACTTCAGCTGCCCTGGGAGGGGGGGGAGACACAGCAGCAGGGGATGGAGCCTAGATCCAGAGGTGAAGCTATTCACGCCCCTTTGAAACTGTATCTTAAGCATCCCTTCAGTCTGCCAATGCTGGTTGAACAGTGCAAACCCTTGATGAATGAATGATTTACATTGCATTTTGAAAAGAGCACAGTAATATTCTAAGATTCCTCAGGCAAGGTGTCAGAGAAGCTGTCAATGATGTTTATAGAATATAGGAAATTAATGAAGCAAGAAGAAAAAGACTGACTTGAACTTGACTTGGCTGTGTAAAACATCTACTAATTTCGGCTATATATATAAATTGCTTACCATTTATGCCTAATTACCATGTAGAACAATAATGTGTATCATTTAACATGTGTCAGATTAACTTCATGAAACTAACTTTGCAATGTTAGCTTCACACCATGGCTCAGTTCAAGTTTGGACAGTTTTTGTAGGTTTTGACTCATGTCAGATGTTCCTTCTTTTAACTCCAATAAAATATTTGCTTCAGTGATAGTCTGCCCAATCATGTGATCCCCAAAGACTGAGCAAATTGAAAATGAAAATTGTGGCAGATCTTCTAGCAGTAATATGACTTAATTTAATAGTGCTTAGAGCCAAACCAAAGCCCAGGATTGAGTTATCAACTAATTCCAGCCACGATATCGAGCAGGGAAAAGCTCATGCCAGACCCTTTATAGCTCTTAAGTCATAGGACTCAGTATGCAGAGAACTGCCACCAGTAGGATCAGATGGGCAAGGGGTGTGCTAATTTTAGCAAATGTATCCTGATCACTAGGACCACATTCCATTTTTGTACTTGAACTAATTCGTGATTGTACCTTAAAACTGGAGACAAGCTGACCTGCCCTCAAACACTACTGATGAAGGTTACCATATGTCATATGTTACCATATGTTACCATATGTCACTACGATATACTTGTAGGTCCAGTAAAGATTTGTGACTGAGTGTATACATTCATTCTAAGCATTTATCATTTAAAAAAGTTGCTTTTGCCTTGGTAAATGGAGATTACATTTAGTCCACAAATTCTAGATCCTTTAAATTGCCAGAGAATGCCTGAAATAACGCTACAAATTGTTCGAAAAGGCACAGTTTAATTCTATCAAGAAGCCATAATTCAGCAGTGGGCCTGATGCTATAATTAGAATAGGTCCAAGGTACTATGTAGTATGCATTTAAAGAATTAATTTGCTTTAAAGATATGTTCCTTTCCCCCCAGTGAATAGTTGGTTACTACTGCTTCATTTCTGGATAAGGATCTGTACTCAGGAATTCAAATCTTTGACAATTCCCTGGAATATGGGCCATATTTCATGGACTTAGAAAATATCAAGATTTTCAGGGATTCTATTCCTCTGTGGGGATTAGCTATCAAGGATCACGAGACCTCTAAAAGTCACTGTCTCCTCATTTCAGGCCTTCACCTGTGATAAGAGGGAGAGAATGGTTGTATTAAGTCCCAGTATGTACCAAGAGAGAAAGCAACATGGTAGCGTGGAGAGAGGGCAATCGTTTGCATTTTCACTTTATCCATGCATCCTGACATGTTATTTGACCTTAAGACAATTTGCTACTGTTGTATAGAGAGGATTGTTACATAATCACTTAAGTGCCAATAGGCATCAATTAACCATCCGTGGTAAACAAATGTTGAAAATAAGATAGCTTGGAGTACTTTTTATGGGTTAAGGACACTTACTATATAATAATATAGGAAACATAGCTACCCTGTATTATCTGCCTATTATTTACTACATACTTAAAATATCAGGTTATTTAATTCTCAGAACAAGCATGTGAGGTAAGCAATATGCCCATTACATACACGGAGCAACAGACACTAATGAAAGCACAAACATTTATCTCAGGTCTCACAGCATAGGCAGGAGGAAAAGCCCAGGACTGAGACCAAGCCTGTCTAGTCCCAAAATTCTTATCTTTTCTACTGTTGTGTAAACCTTGGCAATGCCTTTCAGCCTTCCAGTTATGGTTCTGTTTTTCTCCACAGAGATTTCCCCATTATCTTGTATACACAAACCCATAGCTTACCCCTGACTCTTCTCCTGCCCTTTGTTCCATCTTAAACATCTGACTCAAGAGTAATCTTTCTGAAGCAGCAAGACACCGACTAACGAAGCAGAAGTGCTATTATGTCACTTGGGACAACCACCTATAGGCTGTGGTCAGCAGATTACAGTCTGGAAAGGTCACAATTTGGGGGTCAGAGGTGATGGTTAATATGATGTCATCTTTTATCAAGATCAGTTTTAAGAAATGTCAGAATATCTAGTCATCCAAGTTTTCTTAAAACAACAACAACTTCTGACGAATTCTTTTTGCAAAGTTTGAAGTAATCCACTTGAGTGTTCTGTAACCCATGGTTTTGGGAGACAGTCAGGAATTAACAATGACAGATTTCTCCTTCCCAGGGCTCATACTGGCTCCCGGGACTTAGATCCCATCCCTTCCCAATGCCTTAAGAAACTTTTTTCTACATGTTTTATCTTCATCTCTAGAGTCTTCAGTTTCTTCCTCCTCTTTTATTTTTTCCTGCCTTTAAACGTCACCCAAAATCCTTTAGTTCTGCTGTCCCCTCTAGCCCCATCTTACTTCTCATTTTCATTGCCAAGCTTTTGACACAAGTGGATTCCATGTGCCACCTCACCTTTGTTTCAGACTGTCTCCCAGCAGCCTCCGACATTCTGGCTCCCACCCCATTGCCCTTTCCTGGAGGTTCAGTGGTTTTCTGTTTGCCAAATACATTGGACGGGCTTCCTTCTGGGTATTTCTGTGCCATGTTATTTTAACTGCTCCACTCCTTGAAACACTGGCTTCCTTCTTAGTCTCCTCCTATACCTTTCGGCAGCTTCCTTTCCCATTTTTCCTTTCGTATTTTTGTTTATTTTCTCCTGTTTTAGGGCTTCTATGTAATGGTAACTTAATGAGTTTAATCTTCTTTCTTAGAAGCTTTCTTGAGGTGTAATTGACATGTAATAAATGAAACATATTTAAAGTACACAGACTGATGTTTCGATATTCTTACATACCCATAAAATCATCACTACAATCAAGATAGTAAACCATCATCCCAACGCTTCCTCATGGCCCTTTGTAATCACTCTTCTCCCTCTCCAACTGCCTCCCATTTCAACCCCAAGCAACCACTAATTTGGTTTCTGCCACTATAGTTTAGTTTTCATTTTCTAGAATTTTTACAAATGGAATGATATGCTGTTCATTCGTTGTTTGGACTGGTTTTTTTCACTTCACATAATGACTTTGAATTGCTGTTGCACGTACCAGTAGTTCATTCCTTTTTATTGTCAAGTTTGAGTTCATTGTATAAATACACTAGACTTTATCTACTTATTTCAATTCTGCCTAGTCTTTGATAGACATTTGAATTATTTCCAGTTTTTGGTTATTACATACAAAGTATCTGTGAACATCTGTATGCAGCTTTTCTTCTAAACATAGGCTTTCATTTCTATGTGATAAATATCTAAGAGGAGAGTGCATAAATCACATGGTAGTATATTTAGCTTTTTAAAAAACTTGTATATTGATCTCCAAGGTGCTCTACACTTTACATTCCCACCAATGGTGTATTTCAGTTCCTCCAAATCCTTTCTAACACTTGGCATGCTCAATATTTTAATTTTAGGTATTCTGATAGATGTGTAATAGTATCTTATTGTGGCTTTAATTTGTATTTAATACCTAATGATATTGAACATTTTTTCATGTGTTTGCCATCTGTATATTTTCTTTGGTGAATTGTCCTCCATCTTTGCCAATTTTTTTTAAAATTGGTTTGTTTTTTATGTTGACTTTGAGTAGTCTTCTTCTTTTTTTCCTAATGTGAAAGACCAGGGTTTTTTGTTTGTTTGTTTGTTTGTTTTTTAGATTTTATTTATTTATTTGACAGAGAGACGCACAAAGAGGCAACAGAAGCAGGGGGAGTGGGAGAGGGAGAAGTAGGCTTCCCGCTGAGCAGGGGGTCTGATGCGGACCCTGGGATCATGACCTGAGCTGAAGGCAGCCACTTAACAACTGAGCCACCCAGGTGCCTGACTTTGAGAATTCTTTATTTACTCTGGATACAGTTACTTTAACAGATAGGGTTTTCAATTTTTTTTTTTCACACAGTCTGTGACTTTCTTTTTAACAGTATCTTTCAAAAAGCTTTAAATTTTGACAAAATCCAATTGATCAATTTCTCCTTTCTTTTTGTGTTTGTATCCAAGGAATCTTTGCCTCACCCAAGAACACAAAAATTTTACATTTTACTTTAGAAATTTTAATCTTAAGTCTTACATTTAAGCTTGAGATCCATTTTAAGTTAATTTTTATACATAATATGAAATGTTCATTTTATAATTTTTATAATTTTCATTTTATGGCATTTGGATACCTAGTAGTTCTAGCGTCATTTTCAAAAAGACTAGCCTTCCACCATTGAATTGCCCTTGAAGCTGTGTCAAAAGTCAGTTCTTCATATGTGTTCGGGTTTCTTTTATTTCATTCCATTGGGTTGTCTATTATTATACCAACATCCCTATGTCTTCATTATGGTAGCTTTATAATAAATCTTGAAATCAGGTGGCGTTAGCCCTCCAACTTTGTTGTTCTTCCTCTTGATTTTTAAATTCCCCAACTGTTCCTATTTCTATAGGTACTGCTATTTATATGAGCTTTTCTCTCTAAACATGATGGGCCTTAGTCCTAGAAACATTCTCATGATTTCCATAAACACTTTTTTGCTAAAGGTTCTTAATAAAAAGCAGAACCACTACCCCCGCTTCTCCTGTGAGTGGCAGGCCTCTAGCTCTGCCAACAGACAGGCAACTGCAGTTGGAAATCCCATTTCTTCAAGCTTTGGACTTTCTGTACTTCTCTGACATTCCCTGTTACCTTTCCATTCCCAGCTTCATTATGTCACTCCCACCATTTGTCTCACTGTTGCTCAGACTTGAACTTCGTCTTTGACTTAGCTATGTTTTACTTCCCCTTATCCAATAAATCACTGTACCCTGGCCATTTTTTTTTTCACTCAAAATACCTTACATATGTTTCTCTTCCCTATTATCACTGTTAATTCATATGCTCATTTTTCTCATGTGCAAATGACTGATTTGCTGACCATCATTGACCATCCCACCTCCAGAATCTTCTTGCCCAAACTATTTTCTTAGGTTTATATTTTTAAAGCAAATTTATCCCCAATCAGACTCCATCCAGAAGTTTTCCTTTCTAGCTTTGTTTCTTTTGAACTCTGTTTTTCTAACTTGCTCCAGTATAGCTGGGGGTTGTTTTTTTGGTGTTGTTTTTTTTTTTTTCTCCCTTTACTCTCATTTTACTCATGAAACTGGCTAATTTTCCAAAAAGGATTTTCTAAATAAAGAGGAATTTTAAGTAACATTTATTTAAGTACTTTGTAGAAGGCTGTGATATCCAGAAACTATCAAAATGTTGTTCCTAGTCCTACTACTCTACTACTTGATCTTCTATCTAAGGGGGTTGGGAGCACATACACTGTGAATCTTAAGCCCAAGTCAGGGCTGGATCCCATTACCCTGCAATGAGGACCTGAGTTGAAACCAAGAGTCAGATGCTTAAGTGACTGCCCTACCCAGGCACCCCCCTACTACTCTATTTAACTGTGCTTTTAGAGTTTTCAGTGAACTGGAAGACACCCAATCATCTGATAGTGAATAATTTCATTTAAGTTTCTCCTTTGTCCTGTAGACATACAAGAACCTACTAAAGGTTAAACAACAATAACAAAACAAAAATGAGGTCTAGTGAAAATTCTCTTAAGTCTCTAAGACAAGAAGTAGACCAGCTGGACTAGCATTCTATAGTGAAGTGGACAAATTCCAGTGACTACAGGTAACAAAAAGAGAATTTTCAGAAATGACAGATTACTAAAGATCCCCTTTCTTCAATGAAAAGTTCAGTACATGCAGTTAAATTTAATTTAGGTAAATGCCCAATTACTCTTTAGATTTCCCAGCCCTCATCAAAAGTCATGGGAAAGTAACATTTATCATAACTGAAACAAACTTTAAAAGTCTGCTTCCTTATACATTGCAGAAGAGATAAGAAAGAAAACATTTTCTAATAAATTTGATTCTTCTTTAAAGGAAAGTAATATATGGAGATCAATTGTTTTGAAAATAAAAGAAACATTAGAGCCATGTTTATGGATACAGAGGGACATGAACTAGGAAATATATCTTCTGCTGGTTTCAAGAATGTGATATCTTAAATGGAATTATTAATATTATGAAAGATCCATAGTTAGGGAAAAATATCACAGTTGATTATTCTGGCATAAAATTATTCTTTAAAGGCAAGTGTTTATCTTTTTCCAATTAGCCCCTAACAAAATACCTTATATATAGTAAGCATTTATAATATTTATTTAAAAATTGAATTCAGTGATACTATTTCCCCAATAGTAATAATACAAACCTAGTTAAACAACTAACTTCAGAGGATCAATTGATTCCTAATTTGCGGGAAGAAAATGAAAAATGAAAAGCAGCAGTGTAATTCCAGATTCAATCTTGTATAGGCTAAAAAAATAAAGTGGAAGACCTGAATCAGAGCAGGGCACTTAATGACATAATTTTCTGATGTGTTGTGTAGATTTATTTACAAATGCTAAAAGGTAAAAGCCAAGGGGGGGGCGGGGAAGACCAGCACATTGTATTCGTAGAATGATTTTCTTCCAAGGAGTGTAAGTTCTTCTTGGAAAGACTCCATATCTTCAAGGACATGCAGGTTCAAGTATGTGAGTCTGTAGGGGGTAAAAATGTCATAAGCAGAACCTGGTGTTTCCAACACTGGGGCCCTTTAAAATCTCACATACTGCAACTTTGTAGTTGCTTCAAAGTAGAGGAGAATATTGAGTTTCTTAGAACTCTTATGAATAGAAGGAAACTAGCTTATGTTTCATCTTCTTCATGTATAAGGAATAAGCATCCAAGAAGGAGTAGTGCCCCAGTTAACTTCACATAACAAGCTTGCCCAAACATTGCCCGACTACTCGAGGTCTGTATTACATTAACTTTTTACCTGTTCAGGAAAGAGCAGGAGAGTGCAATGCTTTGTTTGGATGAAAACACAAGAATTCAGGTAAGCCAAATCAAACAGCTTAGCCAAGAAGATGATTCAGCTTATTAGGACTTGGGCAGGCAAATGGGGAGGAAAAAGAAGAGGAAGGTGGGTGGGCGGTGGAGTGGGGGATGGGACCTCTACTATTCCTCAGAAAACCAAATCCCCTTCCCCTCAAAAATCCACAGGAAAGTTTAATTTTAAAAATATATGTATGTTGTTTTATAGAGTAGGAAGAGGAAAAGTGGAAAAAGATTTGGAAATAAGTGTTGTGCATGCAACGTGATTTCTGATGATTTTAAAAGAGAATTTGAACATGAAGAGGTTTTGAAGAGACTTGAAAAGGAAAGGAGAGGGATATGAGAGCATGAACTTGTCCATTTAAGCATGTTTTTCCCCCAGTCCTTACTGCTCATCTGAAAACAAGAAGTAGAGCAGGTCAGGAAAGGGGTTATGGTTAACACTGCAAGATGAAAGATAAGCAGCCAGGCAGTTAGAAGCCAAAGCATTTTATCTAGAAGAGCAGGTCTGGCCTTGTTTCCATCTTGATAAGAAGTAGATGGGAGAGCTTGTTTGTCCATAGACTAGGATGGGGCGGTGGGGTTGAAGAAGGGGGACAGGGAAGTCGGGGGCTTAGCTATGGAGTTGTGGCAAACCACTAATGTAGTGATAAGTCCCTCTTTTGTGTTCCCTGTCTACCTGAACTTTGAAATTGTTAGACTTGTCTGTTTAGATAACATGGCTGTGTTTCTTTCAAATGTGAAGGCTTAAAATATCCAGAAGGTTTAGGTGAACTGAACAGGTTTATTATCGTAGTCTGAGATTTTAAAACAATGGCCTCCTGGTTAGGCCACTGACTCAAAATTGGAAGGAAATGACATCTGAATTCAATCTCTCTCTAAATGGTAGATTTCTCTTTATTCTGAAGCATATGCGCAGTATACTCTGAATTTTTTTTTTTCTTTAAATGGTGTTTTCATTTTCCTTCAAGTCCTTTTTAAAGACAGATTATAATTAGAGGGGCTTCTGCTTTCATAGTGTTGTAATCTGACGACATACTGGTTCAGATGCAGTTTTTACAATTATTAAAACTGACAAAGTTCTAAGGTTGCCATGTTTTGTTCTTGGTGTTCTTGGATAAGACTGGGGGGTAGGTACTCCTGGGCTTTTATTTGCTATTACTTTTGGTATCTCGGTCTGTCTCAGAACTAGGAAATCAGAAATTCAAAATGGAATGATTTGTTCATATCTTTTTAAAAATAGGCCTTCACAACAATTTTCATGGCTAAGTGAAAGGATTTTAATGTTGCTGGGTTTATGCTGCTTATGCCATTAACTGTTCACGCAGAATTTATTGACTATGTAAGATCAATAGCACGGGAGATAGCGTTCCAGAATAGATCTAACCCATAAATGTGTTGGGGTTTGTAATCTACACTGGGCGAGAGATAAAGCAGGACATTTGTAGTCCCAATGCTTAGGTACTAAAACAAGTTTGTATAAATGACAGGTCAGAGGAACGATCCTTAAACTATGTGCTCTTAGTTATCTTGGCTACTTTCCAGATTGTCTAGTCATCCTGAGGCAATTCCTATACAGTGTCCAGAAGGCTCTACCAAGAGTTCCCTTCCTAAAATGCTCCCTCCTGGGTGCCTGGGTGGCTTAGTCAGTTAAGCATCGGACTCTCGATTTTTGCTCAGGTCATGATCTCAGGGGGGTGAGATGGAGCCCGGCCTTGAGCTCCACACTGGGCAGGGAGCCTGCTTAGGACTCTCTCTCTCTCTCTCTCTCTCCCTCGGCCCCTCCCCCTGCTTGTGCTCCTGCTCTCTCGCTCTCTCTCTCTTCAAAAAAAATAAAATAAAATGTTCCCTGTTTAAAATTTTTCTTCATTACCTTTTGCCCATGGCTACTCAGAGTTGTACTGGTACTGAAAGTTGGAGGCCTGAAGAAATGTTGATAATGATGACGATGATAGCAGCCTTTATTTATAGGAAGCCCTCCAGGTGGCAGGACTCTGTAAGGCCTTTTACATATGCTGGTTCTTCATTGGTTACAGATATGCCCTTGCATATGCCCTTAATTTACTTTCTTTCACAGGCCAGTTTTGTCAAGGAATAATTACCACTTGCTATTCTATATCCTGACCTCCAGGATGTTTTTATTCATTTTTTTCCTATAAAAATAATGTCTAGGAACACCTGGGTGGCTCAGTTCAGTAAGCGTCTGAGCCTGGGTTTTGGCTTGTGTGATCTTGCGGCTGTGGGATCGAGCCCTGCCTCTGGCTCTGAGCTCGGTGTAGAGTCTCCCTCCCTCTCCCTCCTGCTTACTCTCTCTGTCTCTCAAGTAAATAAATAAAAATCTTTTAAAAATACCGTTTATATATATAAAATTTATAAATGTGTAAATAGTAAAAAGTAAAATTCATAATCCAACCACCCACACATAAGCAGTTTGATACTTGGTTTTCTAAAATTTATTGTTCCTATCAGTACATATATACACTATCACAAATGAAATCATTTAAATCATTTGGGTTATAACTTTTTTCTGATAATCCATTGATATCTTTGCATAATATTAAGTAGTTAACTTGCAACCGTGAAAAATTAGGTAATTATCAGAAGACATGGATATATAAGTTTTTTTTTAAATCAATCTTGCCATTGGATATTTTGGTTATTTTTATCTGTATTGGTTTAACAAACAATATAAATACTTTATAGTATTTACTCACTTAATTGTAATATCTGATTAGGCTGCAACAATATTATTGATAACGGTAATCCTTTAACTATTTAATAGATAAAGAAACTGTGGCACAGAATGGTTAAGTAACTTCCCCATGGTCACAGAGCTAGGTAGTGGCAGATTTCAACTCAGGTTGTCTGGCTCAAGAGTGAATGTTCTTTTTTTTTTTTTTTCTTTTAAGATTTATTTATTTATTTATTTGACAGAGAGAGAGAGAGAGAGAGAGAGAGAGAGAGATCACAAGTAGGCAAAGAGGCAGGCAGAGAGAGAGGGGAAGCAGGCTCCCAGCTGAGCTGAGAGCCCGATGCGGGGCTCAATCCCAGGACCTGGAGATAAGGACATGAACCGAAGGCAGAGGCTTAACCCACTGAGCCACCCAGGTGCCCCTCAAGAGTGAGTGTTCTTAACTACTGTGGTACGGTTACGCTCATAAACAACGCTGCACTGAATGTCCTCATTTCTTATTTTTCCATAGGAAAAAAATCCCTAAAATGAGAATTCTGGCTTTTCAAATGCATTGGCAGTTAACCTTCAAAAGGTTGATACTTTTCTTTCCCCAGCTGTATATTTGCAGGCTATAGACCATCCTGGGTGTTAAAATCTAAAGTTAAATTGCATGATGTTTTGACTTGTATTTCTCACTCACAATCCTCCTAATCTACTGAACTTTTTTCAGTCCTCTTCCTCCGTTGCATGTAACAATATTTGATCACTCCATTCTGATACAATTCTCCTGCTTCGCTGTGGTACCACCTCCTCTACTGCCTTCTAACTTGTATTAACATTCCTTCTCTTTCCCTCCACTGATACTTCTCTCTGACCTCCTCTTTAATTTTAGTGTTTCTTAGCTCTCCACTTGACTCTCTTCTCATGTTGCACTCTCCCTGGGAAATCTCATCCATTCCCATGACTTTAACAATTTAAATGCTAATGCCTCACAAATCTTTATCTCTTCTTAAACATCTCCCGTAAATTCTAGACTTACATATGTAACTATCCATTAGACATCTTCACCAGGGATATTCTCCAGGCTTTTAAAACAGAATACGTTTAAAATTAAACTTACCATTTTCCCCTTAAACCTGCTTCTATCTCATATTTACCATCACACAACCAAACACCTAATGTGAGACTCATTCTAGATTTTGGGTGCTGTACAGGGTAATGACAAATAGCAATGACTTTGAATTAGGTGAAGCGGGGTTTGAACCTTACCTATGAGACTTTAAATCTGGATGACCTTGGGAAAGTTGCCTAAATTCTCTTAACTCCAGTTTTATTATCTATAAAAGGAGAATGAAAGTACATACTTTGCAAGGCTGTTGAGAAGGTGAAATGGGAAAATGTATGTTCCTTGTGCTCTTTGTGGTGTTCCTGATAGACTAAAAACACTTAATAAAGAATTTTGCTTCTTTGGGGATAATGTCTCACCTCTCATATCCCATCCAGTTCTGAATCCTGTGGTTTCTAACTCGGTAACTTCAGTCCAGCAATCCTTTCTGGTTGCTATCCCCGCTAATAATGCCTAATTAGGATCTAGTCATCTCTGCTTCAGTGTTGCAGTTTTCTCTAACTTAGTAGTCCTCAACCTTTCCTCCTGGCATCAACAAACAGGATGAGTTATGTTCACCTGTGGGATTCACTCCCTCAGGCAGAGTCAATGTTAAGTACAATTCTAGCGTTGGAAGCGGTAACTCCGTCCTTTCTTTCCCATACCACGAGAAAACACATTGGAATAAAAGAAAGAGCAACATCATTAAAGAGGTTTACTTGAGTCTGCTCCCATTTTTTTTTTTTTTTTTTAAAGTCTTGTGTCAACCTGAGTACTAATTTTTAGTAGCAGACTTCTTGTGGCACTTTTATGCGCTGTTACATCATGGGCGCAAGATTTGTGTTAACCGGCTTCCTTTACCAAGTCTGTTGCCCCACACTAATCCCATCCTCCACACTATTGCCAAAGTGCTCTAGTTTCTGTCATGTACACTTTACAATGTGCCCTGCATTCCCTAGGAGATGAACCTCAACCCCCTTTAGTCTGGCTCTCAGAGACCTCTAGACCCGGCCCTTCTTATCTTCTTCGGACTTTTTTCCTTTCTGTACTTCACCTTGCCTGTGGACTTTTAAAACAGCAGAATAACAGCATTTGTCATCTCTTTCCTTAACACCCCTCCTTATTCCTCATCCCACTAGTCTGCCGTAGGGTCCAGATGCTCCCTCAGATGTGCCTTTCATCCTGGGCACTTACATACTGCTAAAGGTACTGGGTATTTTGCCATTCAGCAGAAATGGGAACTTTGAATACTCCTCTTCCTCCTAATTCTTTGGCTATTTCTTTATTCATCATATTTTTGTCCCCCCCCCTTTTTTCCTGCCCATACTTCAATATTCTGTCTCAAGGACTTTTTCCTATGCAGTTTTCTCTTCTCTCTCCCTCTGTTCTTTATCTTCTATTAACCATCTTTGGGAGATCATCTTTATGTTCCTGTTCCAAAAATCCCTTTGTATGCAGATGTCCACTTGATGGTCTTATAAGTGACATAATAAGCACAGTGTTTCCAGAATGGACTTCATCAACCCCCCCATTCTCCCCAACCAGTACATTTTTCTCATTAAAGTTGCATACCTTTGTATATAGCACTACTCATCCACCCAACTTCTTAAGCCAGAAATCTATGAGAATATATATTTCACCTCTCCCAATCTTTTTGACCTCTACATCTCAACCAGCTATCATATTATATTGATTATGACTTACAAATACCTTCAAATCCATTTCTTCCTCCTTAATGAAGGCTGGAATTGTCTCTTATTTAATTTGTCTCCTTCCTCACCAACCCATTCTCCACACTCAACTAGTTATTTTACCTCAGTCCAAGTCAGATGACATTACCCCTTAATTTAATTCAAGATACAGTTCAAAGATTTATTATGATTGATAAGGCTTTCCAAGATCTGGGTCTAGCCCTGCCTACCAGCCCAGACTATTTGCCAACTCCGTTCTCCTGCTGTAGGGTCCACAACGTTGAACTTTTTCAGTTCCCCCTGTCTCTTTTTGTCTCTGTTTTGCCTGCATGAGATGTTCTCCTCTCCTCACTCCCTTCCTTTGTCTGGATTGTTCCTACTTTAGAGTTCCTATTCTCTAGGGTTGATTATGTCTCCCCACCATAGATTTCTAAGGTCCCAGTATTTTCCACATCACTGTATCACATTTCTTTACTAGAGGCTCTCATTCTGTAGGACTGCCAGTAATTAGATTCCAACTGAAGAGCTACAAAAATGTTATCTACATATATTAAACATTTGTTTTAGCCTAATACACTTAAATGCACCATTACTCACCAGTTTTTTGTTTTGTTTTGTTTTTGATGTAGGGCTATGGCATTTAATTTGGAGATGAGTCCATTGACTGGAAATTTTTTGCCTTTATCATAGTACACCAAGTGTAAGTTCTAGTTTTACTTTATTTGAAGTAGAGTGATAACTTCAAGTGGAATGGAAACTTAGACATTTGTCAACCAACCTGAATGTAGAATTCTCAGGATTATAAAGACTTTTTTGCCAAGACTTTTCTGGTTGTGTCTCCTACACTTAGTTTTGATAGGAAAGTTTTTACTGATTCTTCTTTGCAGAGTCTTTCCAAATTTCAACTTAATTTTCAAAGAAACAGCTCTTTCATTTTACACTCTGTTTCACTGAATTATGTAAGCAATGTTTAATTATATTACATGGTTACAATAATAAGTCAACTGTCATAAATAGTTCGGGCACAAATACAACTAATTCTTGGCAGGCATGCAACTCAACCAATGAGAGAAGTGTGTAGGGTTACTGGAGCATAGCCTTCTGCCTGTGAACTTTCACTAAGCCCTGAATATTAATCAGTTTGCTTTGCAAAGGCAATTGATAATATTAGTTAATTTGCCAAGTCAGTTAAGTGGAGGTCTATTAAGAGTGCTTTGTTATCCTAATGTGTTTCTTTCACATTAACTGTAGGCACTGTGAGCACAAGAGAAACATATATGTCTTAAAAAGGGACCATCTCTCTTTTTATTCATTATCATATTCACCACAATGTGCTGGATACACATATTTGCTGAAGGAATGAATATATTAATAAATGTGTAGAATACATAACCCTTATAGTCTTCCTTATAGTGTCCCTCTGTTATAGCTCAAGTGTCAATTGTCTAATACAGGCTGACTTTCTTGCCCTCTCCATTCTCCAAAGTAAAATGTGTAACTTCCCTTTTCCTGCACCACCATATTCTATACTTACTCCCAATATACCACTTAAAAATACTCCAACATTTGGTTTTGTTTCTATTTCTCTGTAATCCATTACATATCTCCTGAAGGCAGAAGGTTGTTTTTATTTTTACTCTTGTGTTTAATATATGAATGGCACATGCTATTTGTTCAAGAAAATTAATTAAAGGAATAAATAAAATAGTCCTGCCATGTAGGTGTTTTTGTCATCACTTTAGATGAGAATTGAGGCCAGAAAAATTAAAAAGTTCAGGTAATATCACAAAGCAAATGAATCTTGAGGTCTCCTTGATCTGTGGATCCCAAAGCTCATGTCCTCTTTCAACGCTCTTATGTCTCCTTCAGTCACCTAGTACAATAAAACCTCTTCTAGGAATGGAAGTAAAGCGTTTCCTGGCCCCAATCAATTCTTCTTACCTTCCAACTATTTGTGAATATTAATATTCTCTTTGCTCAGTTTTTTTAATGAGCTCATAGGTAAATGTCAAGAAGGGAGGGCAGATGAAGAATGCTTAGGAAAAAGGGTACGAATCTGAGCAATAAGGGAGAGTGTGTGGTTTGACTTAGAGGAATGTGGAGGTTGACGTGGGAAAAGTTTGTATAAAGCAAACCAGACCCAAGGATATAGATTTGCCCTATGGCATGAATGAGAACATGGAATGAGAACATTTGTATACATTATCCATGCTATTGTTTCCCTCTGTGGAGGATACTGTATTTCCCATGTGTGGTTTGGAAAGTCTTCCTGGAGTACATTAATTTGAACTAGTATCTTGAATGGTAGAGAGAAATATAGCTTAGTGTTTGGGGGGAAAAAAAGATTCAACCTGTAGGTTAGAAGGTCAGTGATAATAAAGGAATGGACAAAAATTAAAAATAGGTAAATCCCGATGGTAGGTAGTGAGAAGAGCTATTGCAACATAATAGTGAGAGGTGGAGAATCTGTAGAATCTTTTTATTGATGATTTCCCTGGACCTCCAACTCTGTAGCACTGACCCTTGAGTTCATCTTCGATTTTGTCCAAATCAGACTTGTCTGGTACTCATTTTAGTTCTTCAGAAAACATATCTTATGCCAAATCTCTTTGCTCTTAAACTCCTAACTTCCTACTTTAGAAAATTCAGATATAAAATCAACTCTCCAGTTTTTTTTAACACTTCTATAACTTATTTTTTTTCAGCATACTTAATAAGGCAGAAGTTCAATCTTGTGTGTTTTACCACATATTTTCTTCCATGTCATCTGATTAAACATGTCAGAGATCTACTACTGTCCTTCTTACCTCTCCTCATTTTCAGTGTTTTTAGCAAAGATATACATCTCTGTGGTTACTTTCTTCAATATTATTCAATGTGGTCTCTCTCTTCAGTATCATTCTTCAATATCATTTCTTCAATATTATTCTTCAAAATCATCTCTTATTTTTCTTTACTACTTACAAATTCTCTTAACCCACAGCAAGCTGGAAAAATGAGAGACCAATGGCCCAACTACCAATTTACTTCAACCACTTGATCTTGAATTTGCTTCCCCTAAAATCCAATTGGTGATCTTCACTGAAAAATAAAAATACAAGATGATCTAAAAAAACATAAATTTCACTTCAACATGCTGTATCTTCGTGTTTGAATCCCTGGCCCACCATTTGTTGACTCCACAGATTTAGGCAAGCTACTATGTCCTTTTAAGTCTTCTGTTACTCCAACTACAAAATGGAGTTGACAATGACATCTGTACCATATGAATATTTTGGAGATGAAATAAGAAGAACACGGAAATCACCACACTGACTACCACATAAGAACCTACTAAAAGGTAGCTGTGAACATTATAATAACACAGGAATATTTACATAGTTGAGTTTAATTGTTAGGATAAGATCATAGATCTGCTGCTGTTGAGCCTTTGAATATGTGGCTAGCCCGCACTGACATGTGCCGTATATGTGAAGTGTAAACTGGATTTCAAAGACTTTATGAAAAACAAGGTAAAATATCTCATTAAGCTTTCATATGTCTACATGGTGAAATGATCATATTGCAGATGTACTGGACTAAATAAAATATATTAAAATTAATCTCACTTTAATTTTTTAAATATGGCTACTAGAAAAATTTTACATATGTTGTTTGGATTTGTAGCACATATTACATATCTATTGTGTGGCTGTGCTACAGATAATCATAATCACAAACTCATGCATGGGTTTAATTTTACTTAGAAGTCCTGCCACAATCTTTCTATTTCAGGCGAAATGTCACACAAGATAAATTTTTACTAGTTGTTTTTTAAAGATTTTATTTATTTATTTGACAGAAATCACAAGTAGGCAGAGAGGCAGGCAGAAAGAGAGGAGGAAGCAGGATCCCCACTGAGCAGAGAGCCGGATGTGGGACTCGATCCCAGGACTCTGAGATTATGACCTGAGCCGAAGGCAGAGGCTTAGCCCACTGAGCCACCCAGGCACCCCTTTACTAATTCTTATATACATATTTAAAATATTTTAAACTTTTCAGTGTAAGATCTATAGAAGATGCTCTCTCTTAGGATTATAGATTTTTAAATATCAACTTATTATAATTTGAAATTCTTTTTATGTCCTGTATTTGTTAAATATTCTTCTTACATAACCTAAAACCTGAAAATAATAATGAAAATTTACTTAGGCATCATATATTTATGTACCTAGTTATTTTATATCTATGTGGACAACAGAAGATTTGTGTGATAATAAATGGGAAAACTTGTTACTTTTACTATAAGGCAAGCAAGTTACTAGTTCCATAAGATTGTTGTTAAAAAGTAGTCCCAGAGAGGCCTATGCAAGTAAGAGAGTTGTCAAAAAGCCGTGTCTGGATATAGGGTTGTTCTAAAGCTGTACATCTTGCCTCTTCATTGTGAGGTTGAACATCACTTGACTATGATGAAACCTCAGTACCCGCTCATTGTGAAGAAAAGAGGCTTGTATAAATACAGTCACCTTGGCATGAGGACCTCAATTTCTGTCTTTTCAAATTGGGATGATCTCCAATAACTTCTATATCAAAATAAGGTAATAGTATGTGGCACATTGAAATAAACATAAACATACACCTACTTTTTTATATTTATATATGCCATGAGTCTTAAAAGAATAATCTTAGATATCAGTCCACTATACTGATCACAAAGAAAAACAAACTGCTCAGATACTCATGAGAGAAGAGACCCATGACCAGATTTCCCTCAGATCCATGCCCCCATGGCTGGCATTAATGGGGACTCCTTTTCTGGTCAAGCAGCGTCCTATGTTTGTGCAGGTTTAGCCTTTATGGTTCTGCTCTTTGTTTCTTACTTAGATACATTCAAATACAGAGGAAGTGAAAAATTGAGATACATGTCCCTCTAAAATTCCTCTGTAGCATCATTTTGGACCTAACATTCTATTGTCTTCCTGAAAACTTTTCAAAAAATTTTTTCAAAATCTCTATTAAACATCACCTTTTGTATGAGTTTATTTGGCCCCCAAACCATCTTCTATTATGAGCCCAAGTTATTTTTCTTGACCCTCGGTGACATCTTTCTTCTGTGGTCATTTTTATATAAGTCTCATTCCTTCTACTGTTGTGTGCATTCTTTGATAGAAATCTTTAATACTTTACATTTTTAACCCCTTGAGTTTGACTTTAATGTTTGCTTTCTTACTATATACTGTTCCCAAATGATCTCTGGCTTTAAAGACTATGTGATATATAAAAATACACACTATATTCTATCCAAGTGGCGTTTATAAAACTTAGCCTCAGGAGTACCTGGGTGGCTCAGTGGTTTGGGCACCAACTCTTGGTTTCAGGTCAGGTCATGATCTTAGAGGTCCTGGGATTGAGTCCCATGTTGGGGCTTCGAGCTCAGCAGGGATGAGCATCTTTGGGGATGCTCTCTCTTTCTGTCCCTTCCCCTGCCCTCTCTTTCTAAAATAAATATATCTTTAAAAAAAAAAAAAGAACTTAAGCTCAGATCTCTCTCCTGATATTAACCCTGTACCTTTAATTTTCCTTTAATTTGGATGTCATACTATCATGTTACACTCAACCTGTTCAATATGTTTCTCTTTTTTCTACCTCTCAGATCTGTTTCTCCCTCAGTGATTTTGGTATCAGTAAATGGTATCACCAAACACCTGCTTTTCTGACTCAGAAACTAGGATATCATCCTTAATTTGTCCCACTTCCTCACTATGTACATACAGTCAATCACCATTCTAGCAAATTCTACCTGTTAAGCATCTTTGGAATCTAACCACATCTCTTCATTTCCAGACCACTCCCATAGCACAAGCCACTGTTACCTTTTTCAGGGATTTACTGCAACAGCTTCTACTTCCAGTCTACTTGGCATTCCTCCAAACTAATCTATTGAAACACAAGCGATTTTGTAGATCTAATCATATCACTCCCCAGTAGAACCTTTATTGGTCCTTGTTTCCCTTGGTATAAATTCAAATTCCTTGGGTTAGAAAAACAAAGCCCTAATATCTGACTCTTCTTATCTCATTTTATCATCTGCTAGATTCCTGTTCTTATCCTATGCTCTAGTCATACTGAATACGCAATCCCCTAAAGGTAACTAGTCAATGGATTTATTCTTTCTTTCATTGTTTCTGACTCTCCTTTAACCTCTCCCCTATGTGTCTGTCCTTTCTAGGACTTTGCAGACGTCTTCCTAATCTTTAGTACACGTGGTCCCTCTTCCCCTCTCTACTTTTGTCTTTTTCAAACTTAGTCCCATTTATCTTTTTGGACTCAGCTTAGTTGTCATTTCTATCAAAATGCATTTCCTCATTCTAAGGGTAAATTAGGTTCTCCTCCCATTTGTTCCCATAAACTTTTACTTCCACATTTGTAGTAATAACTATCATATTTTATTCCTAATTGTTTTCTTTCTCACTGTAAGATAATTTGCTTGAGTACAGGGACTGTGTCTTATTTAATATTATATCCTAAACACCCAGTATGGCACGTCTGAAGTACTGAATAAATGAATTCCCTATAGTACTTGGCAAAATGGCAGCATGCAGCAGGCATTCTAATCCCTTGAATTTTAGATGACTTTACCAGTGAATACTGTAACAGGGAGCAATCATGCAGAAAGAGATTGCACAGAAAGGAAGGAAGAGAGCTTATGACCTCAGACTTTCCAAGTAGATGCTAATGCTGAAAACTAAATCACCTGCACATTCTATCCTCTTAAAGTCTCATCCTATAGGCTAATTCTGTAGACACTTCCTTGAATTCCAAGGACATAAAATAACCTTACCAATGGGGCGCCTGGGTGGCTCAGTGGGTTAAAGCCTCTGCCTTCGGCTCAGGTCATAATCTCAGGGTCCTAGGATCAAGCCTCACATCGGGCTCTCCGCTCAGCAGGGAGCATGCTTCCCCGCTCTCTCTCTGCCTGCCTCTCTGCCTACTTGTGATCTCTGTCTGTCAAATAAATAAATAAAATCTTAAGAAAAAAATAACCTTGTCAAAAATCCCAGAATAAATAATGTTCACTAAGCCAGAACCCTAAAATGAAAATGTGACTATGTCGCTTCAAACATGTTAAGTACCACTTATTAATTAATTTCTTCAGGGTCCTCAAAAAAAAAGTGTTCCATCTTTTCAAATGATAACAACTTTTTCCCTTCACCTTGACAAAATCAGTTTAAATTAAGTTTAAAATGTGTACATTCTTCAAATACATCTTCTAAATATTCTTAAAAATACCGGATAAAATAATCAAGGATATTTTTCACACTTAGACCCAAATATAAGCTTCCTTTATTTGAAGAAAAATATTAAAAGGCCTTGCTCTGTCATGAATTAGGTGTTACTCCATATATATCAGGCCTGCTTTTGTACATAGTGATAAATGGGGTGGGATAAGCCGTTCAGTCTTACTGTCATTCAGATGGTCAATGCTGTAGCTGTCCTTGTTTCTCCAAATTAGTTTTATTATGGAGTTCTGCCATAATAGCTGGACAAATAGTGTGAATTCAGATCTCATTGACCAAAACAAATTAAGAAGCTAAAGCTTTTTTCTTTTCCCAGACTATTGCATTTGTAATTTACTCAGTCTCAAAAGAGCGAAAATAAGTCTTACTTAAAAATAAGAAAAGTGGGAAAAAGTCTTTGCTTCTGAGAAATACAAGGGTTATTTATAATTCAGCCTCCAGAGAACTAAGGAACAAATAGCCAATAAACAGAAACCAGAGTATCTACACATTTAAAATATAACGAGTAAGGGGTGCCTGGGGTAGCAATGTCAGTTAAAGGGCTGACTCTTCATTTAGGCTCAGGTCATGATCTTGGGGTTGTGAACTCAGGGTTGTGAGATCAAACCCCCATACTGGGCTCCACACTCAGCACAAAGTCTGGTTGAGTTTCTTTCTCACTCTCCCTCTGCCCCTCCCTACCATACTTGTGTGCGCATGCTTTCTCTCTCTCTCTCTCCCTAAAATAAAATCTTTACACTGTAACAAGTGCATAAATTATACAGGTTGTCCATTCACCCTGTGCTGGTATATTATTATAGGTGAGACTTGTCCAACAGCAGGCTGATAGATCTCCATTACTGATATGTGATGCTCAGATGGGCTGGGTTACCATGGGACACTAGCAATTGCCCAAAGCTACTTATAAATGTCTATGTGGTGACTAATAATTGTAGTTGAGCTATACACACATTAGAAATGTAGTTGGCAAGACTTACTGTTATTAATATGAGCCACATGATCATGAAAGAAGTATTCTTCATTATCTTGGTCATTTCCGGAGGTCTTTTTTTTCTTTTTTTCCCCCTCTTTGTTTTCTTTTTTCTGAACTGGGATAATTGTGATGTGTTTTCTGAGTCAGATACAGGAGTATAACATAACTAACTCAAATATACTGTAGCAACTAACCCAAACTCTTCAGTGTTAAGTTTTTTTTATAGGTTAGAAACTATGAACCAAGATAAATTGCTCTAAGAAGAATTCAAAATACATTAGTACAAATGAACATTTTATTAAAGCTGAGAAACGCCATATTGAATATGGTCTCTCAAGATGAGATTTAATAAAAATTTTTAAAAACCAAACATTTTTATAATTAAGGCAGAGAATGTTTTTCAAAATATTATAGTTAAACGGGTGTTATGTGTCCCTTTTAAAAGTTTCTATTGAAGACAAAGAAGGGATGTAATACAATATAACTCTCCTTTATCTCACAAGAATTAGGTAATAGCCGACTTCGTATCTCCAAGACCCAAGAAAGGTACTTGAGATCTCACAAATAAAATGACATTTTCCCCTTTACCCATGCATGAAACAGTTTTTCCTCATAGTCATTATGTGATCAAGTGATCACATTATTAGCTATAATCAGTTTTGTCAAAACATTAAATAAGAAACCAGAAGACTCTGGGCTTAAATGCTTAGGTTGGAAAATATAGCAGTGTTATGGTATAGCCAAAGAACCATTTGTTAGAATGACTACAAAGTAGTTTGGCTAAGAGTTTGGAAAAACATGAGTCAATTGCTGCCCCAGTTTTTTCCCTTTAGTGTTATCAAATTACAATAATATATATACATGTTACAATCTGATGAAAATAAACGAAACCATGAAGGGAGGGGGAGTAGGGTTAGGAGACAAGGAATAGATTGTTTGAAGTCCAAAATATCAGGTTACTTACTTAAATTATAGAAGTCAAACAAGGAGAACGTGATGGTAGGTGTAACTACAGCAATCATCCTTGAAGACTGGAGAAACTTCTCAGATCAAAGCCAAGAAATTCCAAGTGGTTGTACATGTCTTATTCCTGAGGGTAGACAACATGAGGTTGGATTTTATTATAAATGTATCACTCACTTCACTGTGGATAGAGTTGAGACTGGGAGGGAATCTTGGAAATGCTATATGCTACAGAATTAACAGTAAAGGTAGTTTTTAGCACCTAAGCAGAATAAGGATAATGTCTAGGCAACTCACGGAATTCAGAAGATACAATAAAACGATAACTCATCATTGCAAACACTTGGATATCATGGCCAGAGCTTCCAGTATTGGTAACTTCATATTGTTCTCGATGACTTAAGGTTTTTACATTGTAAGACATCCGAAAACAAAGTGTAAGTACTAGAAATTGCATTCTGCAAAAAGAAAGAAAATGGATATGGGGATAGAGATGGTGTTTTAGAAATGGGCAAGGAATTCCATCAATGATGAAGGAAATTTGGTAAATAATCACAAGTCCACATTTAAGTATAAAAGTAGTCTTTAGGAGACCAAGATAGGGATAATTTATCCAGTTTTGAAATTTCTGCAGAAATTAAATCAAAATTTAATTCCATGTTGTTGTTGCCTTTCTACTTAATGCTGTATTTCTCAGCTATTCTGACTCTGAGTTCATTTGGGATCATTCTGTTTAAAAATTAGAATTAAAAAATGTTACTTATAAGATATGTCTGCTGCAACAATATTTTTGTTGTCCACTACTTTGTAATAGTTGCTGCCTTCATCCTATTGGGCTGCTATACCAAAATGCCACAGAGTGGGTAGCTTAAACATAAGAAATTTATTTCTCACAGTTCTGGAGGCTGGAAGTCCAAGATCAAGGTGCCAGCATGGACACATTCTGCTGAAAGCCTTCTTCCCAGTTCATAACTGGTGACTTCTCACTGCATCTCCATATGGTAGAAGAAACTAGCTTTGTTCCTTCCTCCAAAGGGAGCTTTGTGGGGTCTCTTTTAAAAGAGCATGAATCCCATTCATGGTGGCTCCACCCTCATAACTGAATCACCTGCCAAAGGCCCCACCTCCTAATACCCTCAAACTGGCATTAAGATTTCAACATATTAATTTTGAGGAGGACACAAACATTCATGCTATAGACTTGCTATTCTTCTTTGTTAATGGGGCTTGCCAATCAAATGCTGAATACATTTGTTTAGAAAATAAAACACTGGGTTAAGTATATCTGGAATTAGAATCTAGTTTTAGCTTTTTTAAAAATATTTTATTTATTTGATAGAGAGATCATAAGTAGGCAGAGAGGCAGGCAGAGAGAGAGGAGGAAGTAGGCTCCCTGCACAGCAGAGAGCCCGATGCGGGGTTTGATCCCAGGACCCTGAGATCATGACCTGAGCTGAAAGCAGAGGCTTTAACCCACTGAGCCACCCAGGCGCCCCTAGTTTTAGCTTTTTTGCTTGCTTGAGGGTTTTTATGAACAAAATCACAACCAACCTGAACTTGTTTCTTATCAATAACATGAAGTATCAGATACCCTACACTTTCCATGAGAATTTTGAGAGCAAATTAGATAAAGTCAGTAACAATTGTGTTAATCTGCGAAGTGCTTGTGGAGAAGGTTGTAGTTTAAACTATATATTCTGGTTGCATTAGATTACTTGTATTGAAAGAGACTATATTTCAGATGATTAATCAGAATTATAACAGGATGAACAGCAAATAGCAAATGGTACCACGGGTTATGCAGAGAAGAAGGGAACAACAGAAAAGACTGATGTGGACACAGATAAGGAGCATGAGAAAGAAGCTAGAAGGAAATGTAGATGCATTATATGAAAAAAAAAAGGAAAATAAGAAAAAAAAAAGGAAGAAAAGGACACTTACTCCTCCCTGGCCTAGGATATTCCACTTCTAAGATGTACATCCAATTTTACTGCTCTAAAACCCAAATGCCCTAGGTCCCCTATCCCTACTTTGAACGGGGGATGTTAGAGTTGAAAATTCCATCATTCATAAAAATTTGTGTTGGCCAAAGTCTTTTAAGCTTTTGTATCCACCAAACCTGAACCAACATGTGGTTTGACTATATTCCCATTCCCTCTTAGTATTAGTCTCCTACTTCCTCATCAGTGGAGTTCATGAAGTACTCCCAACAGGGACAGTTAACTCTGATTACACTGTCCATCAGTTGAGGTAAAATGACAAGTGATTCCTTCCTCTTCAGTCATAGGCTTACCCAAGTCCAGTACCCTTACCGTATTTCCTTTATATCTTTGGTTCTTCCTGAAGCACTCAAAAACCTTGCTTCTTTGCATATGTTCCCATTGGTCAGATGATCAGGGTCATGCAGGTTTCTAGAAAAAACAACTCAACAGCGACATGGGCAGTATCTGCTTTTACTGTTCTGAAGGACTTTTCCTGTGCCTGACAAAATTCCAGGTTAGAAGCAGTTGGTCTGATCTAAGACACTGAAGAATTAAAGAGCAGCAGCAGGGACCCCCACCCCCTGCAAAAGTTAACCTTTCTTTTTCTCAGATTATTGTTTTTATTCTCCAGGATCTCCCCTCCTCCCTCATTTTTACCCATTTTTCCCTATGGGATTATGGATACTTAATCATCTTTGTCAATTTCTCCCATCTGCTTGTTAGGCTAATTTAGGGAAGCACTTCCCTCAAGTTTTGTGCCAAATGGAAGAAAAGCAGCAAAATTCAATTTCACCAGTTATTATCTTCATTGGTACTTCTAGTGAGAAGTTCAAATCATAATGGGAACTTTTAGTGGGGCTATTAATAAAATATGAGGTGTTGCTAAAAGTTTAATGGTTGGATCTTAGAGAGCCCCTAAGAGCAAGGTGTAGAGTTGCCAAAATGCTAAATGAACTTCCTTTACCAGGTGGCTCTTACCCTAAAGACAGTCCTTTGTCTTGAACATAGTGATAAAATCTTAAAATCAGAGTGATCAAATCTTAAAATCTTAAAATCAGATTTCAAATATTTATTATTTCTCTGACCCTACTGCAATAGAAAAATCAAAAACATGTGGCATCTTTTTAAAAATCATTTTCATTTTGCACTTGTTAACATTATAAAGGGATGAATTTGATAAATATTTCTTGTTGATCTTCAAGGAATTCTTCATAAATGTAATCCTAGACAGTAATTTGTAAGGCTCTTTTTGTCGTTTTGTTTTTGCCTTGCTACTTTTGTCTTTTCCCCCATGATTTAGGTACTTAGAATTAAAAGACAGTCAAGGAAATAAAATGACACTGAATATACAGTACTTTCCATTCTGTGAGAAAACTATTGAGAAACGTGATAAATATCCGTGAAAATCTACAAATGCTTACTGACGAAAAGTTCTAATAACACTCAAATGTGATGGTGGGCTTGAAATTGGCGTGGGGATAAGCAAATCGCTAAAGATAAATGAGCAGCCACAGGCGCCCTTTTACATTTCTGGTTATGAAGACGTTGGTAACAGAACAAACTTCTCCTGGAAAGACACAAGCCGTATTTATAAAACCTGAGAAGTGTATGCTTCCTACAGTGATAGTGTAATATCAAGCAGAACAGACATTGACATTTTTGCCATTTGTCTATGCCTTAATTCTTATTTAATCTTGGTTTGACTCCTAAGAAATGCCGGTTTCCAACATGGTTATTGAACCATTGGTTGAACTGCTTGCATAAATTACTGTGTACTTTGGAGCAACCACCTTCTGCCCTTAGGTTTCTTCTATAAATAAAGGATAGGCTCAGACATACATACCTCCTAGATTTAAGGGTAAAATAAGATATATGTGAAAACTGTTGGAAGAGTGAAGAGATGCCATCCTTAACAAATCATGGAATACTTTCTACTCTGCTCCGGGGGACTACCTAGTAACGATGGGGTTTCCTGATCTCAATGCATCCGAATCTCTGGGTCAGGCATTGTGACGTGTATACACAAGGACAACAACGTAAGCCTGATATGATTAAAATTTAATCTTCTGTATTTGGAAGATGTGTTTGTGTACAGAATTTTCACCAGAAAGTTTTTATAGCAAACTTTTTATGTCAGAAGTTTATTTTATTGGTAAAATATTAAATAATATACAGAATTAAAAACTGCACTTACACTTCTGAGAAGAAATAAATCTTGGACAAATTATATGCTTGTTCCTGAGATTCCCTAAATTTATTCCAGTAGCTGTGCACTCAGACAGTACAAACCTTTATAATATAATCCTTTTCACAAAGTATTACAAAGTTTCTGCAGCTTTAGTTGTACACACATACAGACACACACTCACACATGCATATACAACACTCATACACGTATACACAGTACCCACATACATGCACAGAACATGTATGTGTGTGCATTAAAAACAAGAAAATACAAGTCCACATTTTAGTCTGCAGTGATCAAACTGTTTAGCAGAGGTCTTCAAACTGGTAATATAGCAGAGTGACTTCTCACACAGCTGCAAAGACTGTTTCAATATTTCCATAGTAAACCTCATTTTCTGAGGTATTGTATTTGAGCCTTAAAAAAACTACATTACACTGAGCAAACCTGACATACAAGGTCTGGAATTTTAATTTTACATATATATTTATATATATTTCTTTTTTAAACAATTTTTATTTTCCCAAATTATTAGTTTGAAAAAAAATGAGGTTTACTGGTTTGACCTATTTTTTTTTTCTTTTGCTTCTAAAACTCAAAATATCCTAGAAACTGTCAAGCAATTAGTTTTTAAAGTAGTCTAATTACCTTTGGTATTGTTAAAGAAAAAAATCTAAAATGGCCAAGACACATACTATACAAATGCAGTAACTGCCTTTAAAAGAAATGCCAAAGAAATGTTATCTTTTAACAAAACATGTATTTACAATATAGCAGTTTTACTACAGGGACACAGGTATAAAAAAAGAAAACCAGCATTCTACATATAAATATGTATGATACGAAAAATACTTCTTACTTAAATTTGTATGAAAACAGTGCTCCAAATGTTTCTTAAAAATTGTCTTCAGTAGGTGATAGGTGTTTAAAATTGAGCTAAGTGCTTTGCTTTTATTTTAAGGTTCATTTCCAAGAAAAGGAAAATGAAATAAAAAGTATTAGGTTCTTAATTTAAAACACCGGGCAAGATAAGAAGGAAATTAAGTCTTTAAAAATTGCAACTTTTTCAACTTTAGGACACATTTCTCAGGCAAAAGATTACCAATTCCAATGAAAATTTAGCCTAAATATAGATACCATAAGATTAGATTAGTGGTTTCGACATTCTCTAATCTTTTGACTATGGAGTGTTTTGTTCTTTCTTTTTGTTCTTTTTTTTCTCTTTGCCCGTTGTGTCCTTTAACTAACATACCATGATTTTCAAGGGTTTCTTTTGTCATTAACTAAAGAAAGAATTGGTTAGTATTAAAAAAACAAACAAACCATAGTTTTTAAGACTTCAAGGAAAGTATTGCACTTGTACAGAAAGAAAAATATCTTTTGAACTAAATAACAGAAGCAATCATTGTGGGATTGCAAATAACACATGGTCTAAAAGATCCAACTATTAAGAGCAAATATGAAGCCTGGAGTGCCCCCTCCAAACCTGGAATATTATTATAGTAAATGTTAAAGCATTTTCTCCCAATTGGGAGATAGTTAAGACTTTTTGCTTTAGACTTTTAACATCTTTCTAAATTCTTGCAAAAAACTGTTTAATCTCTCATACATTTTAGAAGGAAAACTCAACAAAAAAGGAAGGCAAACATACCATATTATGATGACATAATCTCTGAAGTCCTATTTTAGGTACCCAATATTTGAAAATGAAAGTAGCACATGGGTTATATACCTTACTATTTTTAATCCAACTACTTCTCTTTTTAATATAAAACTACACTTGAGTATAAAAATATGTCAGCAAATTATACAGCCAACAAAATCACACAAAAAATGTTAAGACTTAAGAGACCGATGAATCAGAAGAGTTGACCTAAACTTCACACCAGTGGGGGAAAGAGAGGCAGAGATGTCCAGAGGCAGTGATGGAGGCAATGCAGACAGGGAAGACAAAAGAGGGAGGGTTCCAGGGAGGAGACAAAAATTTAAGAGCTAACAAAGAATTTTGTGACACAGAAGGGGAGATGATATATGTTCAAAATCTGAGAGTGCTTGACACTCGAAATGTTTTATCACAGTTTCAGAAATTGAACTACTTAAAAAAACGCAAACAAAATAATGAAACAACAAAAACCAAAACCCAGAGTCCTTCCCTTGTTACAGTGTATTCATTTTTAAAAAATCCATTTCCAGTAAATTAAGTAGAATCCTGATAAGTGCATAGTAGGGGATCTAGTGACCTCCACCCGTTTGAGAAGCTTTTCTTACTGTGTGTCACTTGAGGTAATTTGAAGGGCCCGGTTAACTGCAAACTGGCTTATCTGTACCTTTATGAAATTACATGCTATATTTTATGTGGCTTAGCAGAGGGCCTCTAAATTTTATATTTTATTCACAATAAAAAGGACATCTTAGAAAACTAGTCATTCACGTACCACTCTCTGTATGGGGTAAAGGTTAATTCACAACACATTTATACAGAAAATATACAAATGCAATGTTATGGGAGAAAAACCCCACAAACAGAATTAGGAACTTATTTCTAAGAGTGCATGTGAAAAATATCCACAAACTTACAGTACAGCAAGAAAAAACTAAGAAGCTAGAAATATAAGGTTACATAAAAACTTTATGGAAATCCCAAAATTTTAGGTTTCTGCAATAAATGTAAAAATATTCAAGGTGTCATTATTTGGCCTAGCAATACACTATGATAAAAAGAAACACTAGCATATCACAGCTTCTTGGTCATATGACATTTGCTTTGTATAACAAGCAGCTTGTTTTTTGTTTTTTTTTGTTTTTTTAAAAGCTGTCATATCCTAACACATCCATTGCAAGTAATACACAATCATGGTAGGAAACCATTTGAGATTATGCTTTGGAGAATAGCAATGTGATATGACTGTTCAGTTTTGTTTTGTTCAAGGAGAATTAATTACCTGCTTCTTTACATTTTCCATAAAACATTAACAGATTAGGAGACAGGTTCTCAGACTAGTACAACACTAGTCTGTAAATGAAATTCTAAAACAATACTGTATTTTATTGACCAAAAATTCCACTAATAAAGCCTTGTGTGATACTATTCTTCCTTAAAAACAAACAAACAAACAAACACCACATGCCATAATGCAATTCACAGCTGAAATTTCCCTCGATGCCATATTTTACCTACGTGATCTTGTAACGGTATTCAGAAATACTATCAAACTAGTAAGATTAAAATCTTGTTTCAAAGTTTCCTTTTACTTTAAACAGATGAGCTGAAGTTCTCTGTATTGGAAATTCCTCTAATAGTCCTGCCCTAAGAACACGGTGTATTCTATAGTACTCAAATTTAAGTGGTTTTTAAAAATACATAAGTGTTTGTAGCGCTACAACAGCTAACCAACACTCTCTCAATGCATTTTAAAAAGGCACCAATATAAAGAAATTTTATAAGTATTTAATACATTAAAGTCAGGATCTTAAGATACCAGTTACCGTATATTTTAATTATTTTGCAGAAACTGGAGGTTTAAAAACATTTCTAAGATAACTCTCATATATACAAACTTCAATTTCACCCCTACTCTTTTTTTCTTTTGTGTTTGGGGAATTTTTTTTTTTTTTGACAACCCCATACGGATAGTACTTACTAAAATAATATATAAAATATAACTAAAGATGACCACATATGTAACATATCTCTTTTTGTAAAACAAACTTTTCAAAGTAAATAATAATAATAATAATAATAATAATAATAATAATAATGTAGCCAGTACCTCTCATAATCCAAGTTCTCTCTTGACACTAGGGGCATGCAGATTTTTGTTTGTATTTTTGTAGTCTTTTCTGTTCTTTTTTCTACTTTATGGAATCATTTTGGAGACAGGATGAAATAACATTTGGAGAATAAGTAAAACATAATTTTCATCTAAATGCTTTCACTAATGTGTATTTTGTAAAACCTTTATAACATATAAAGACTTCATAGTTTTGTGAGGTGTAGAACTGATGTACAATAATTGTAAGTAGAAACAACATCAAGCTCACTAAAATATTCTGGTCTTTCTCCCTTGCTTCCAAGTAAAATTAATCATTTTTCTTTTCTGTATCTTCCTATTCCAAAGTTATTTGTGTTTCTTTCACTTTGGAAGTTACACCAAATCAGCTGAAAGATCTTTTTGTGTGTTTTGATTTCTTCTGGAAATAGATTGTGAAGACCCAAGGTTTAAGTTTAATAGTTGAACTAGTCCTAAAGACACACTAATAACGTCTTTAATATTTATTAATACAATCTGGTAAATTTCATAAATTGCTCAGGTATCATAATTTTAACTCTTTATGTGCTTTTGCAACACATGTGGTCACTAATTGCTCCTTTTCATGACTTTGCGTTTTAAAAGAGTATGTATGTGTGTACAAACATACACTGTTGCACATATACAACTGGTTGTATGTATGTGGGAAAGACATACCCTACTTTGTAGCCAGATCCAAATCCCAGTCTCTCATTCTCCCATTTTGTCCCACCAGAAAATTCTCAACGGAATGTTTTAACGACTTGAAATCTCTTCCAACCTGCTTATTGGTCATTTTCACGGTTCTAGAAAGCCAGATTAGGATGGCTTTTTAAAAGTGATTGACCACTGTTAGAGGCAGCACACATCTCCCACAGGAGCTGGAGATAAATTTCTGGGCAAAATTAGGGCAAAGCAATGTGATGAATTTCTGGATTTTTGCCAAACTAGAAAAGAGAGGCTAACCCATTTTCATGCCCCTCAAATACTCTGTAATGTGAAATCTCACCTAAATAAACTGGGCATATAACTGTTATGTAAAACTTGATTTATTTGGTGTCTGACTCTCATATTTATTTTTAGGCCCTAACAACTTGCATATTTCCTTTTGTGAAGAAGGAGGCATGCAAATATAGCCATTCAGAGTTTCCCAGAAAGCACTGTGCCCACAAAAATTCCTTCTAACCTGCACATTTGAATTAACCTCGTCCTCATCTGTCCCTGCCACACCCTGAGCCATCTTTACCTCTTTCTGTTCCTCATATTGTGAAGTTAAGAAAGTATAAGTGTCCACCTGTGGCAAATACACTCTCACAAATACTAGGTCCCTTCAATAAAAGAGATTTCCAAAGAGGTGAAATGAGAAAAGGAGAGTACAATACTACGGTCTTCATTGGGCATCAGACAACTCTTTAGGTCCACCTAAAATTCAGCTTCATCCCAGGGCAGTGAGGTACATGACAGTTCATACACTGAAAAGAACAAACAGTGAACAGGAAGAAAACTCCTAGATGATGCCAGCAGAAACCCACACAGAGTGATGAACATATTATCTGCCATCCAAATGCTTCCTTAAATTGCAGTAAAACACAGAATCAGGAACTTTAAGTTATTTACCTTCCTCCAAAAAGGAAAAAAATATATATACGACATTCCAATCTTTTTGAGTGGTTAGGGTAGGGGCAGTAAGGGAGTCTCAAAAACTTGCTTTACCTTTGGATATACTGTATGTTCACAATGTACCAAAGCATGCAGGGGGGGAAAAAAAGTGACATTCTATTTAAAACATTTCATGTCTCTGTTTTGGTACATTCTCTTTGACTTAAAGGAACAGTTTGGATATTTCTCCAAAAATAATTACAAGAGGGGCCAGTAAAGGAGAGCTGAGTTATAATCATTTTTGCCTAGCTCTATCTGTGTTAGTCCTTAGAAGTCGCTTAAATCAGCAGATGATAAATGAGAAAATAAGAAAAGAACAGTCAATATTGGGGTCAGATTTGCTTCTCTGTCCATAGGTCTCTAATCTTGCTAGTTCTCACATCATCTGTATTACACAGTTTCAGCATCCTATTTAATGATTTGTTATTGTTGTTGTTGTTAGAGCAGTTATCAGTTACTGCTTAACAGAATCAGTATTCATAAATGGCTAACAGATAATCCAGTCACGGACAGGCCTGTCCTCCCTCAACACAAGCAGCAAGTTCTGCATCCCAGTGTGACTTGATCCAAATGACTCAATTGCATTTGGTTTCTCCCCTCTAATGCTGTTGGACTGCAGAGAAAAAACAGCACCCTTATAAATGAAATAAAATTTTGCACATGAAAAACGGCAACATATGTATGGATTAAAAGAAGAGAAAATTTTTACTAAGGGATTGAGATTCCTTTCTGACAAGGACTTCTACATAGTTGAATGTTTTCAAGACAGAAAAATGTGCAGGACATGGTGACTTTCACTTGGAGGTTACATTACCTTCTAGACTCCAAGAAGGGTAAAAATAAGTTTTGTTTTTTGTTTATCTATAGTTTAATGTACAGGTTACAAAGAAGTTCCCTTTTCCTTGCACCAAAAGTGGTAAGTATTATTATTGAAGAAATACTAGAATAAATAGCCCTAGTTCCACGACCTTATGGGGTTCAAGTTACCACATTCAGGTAGAATTAGTAATTGCTCCAAGATTTGGAAAGCAAAAATCTATAGCAAGATTTTTATGATCTTCTACTCAAATAGTAAAAGATGATGGACTATGGATAGAACACTGGGTGGTCACAGCTTGAAAAAACCAGTGAAAAGAGACATATCAGAAAAGGGATTTCTGAGTGGGTTTTTTTCCCCCTACTGTTAGCCTAATTATGTTTTTCTGCTGACTGGTTAACACTGATTAAATGCTGATAAAGTGACGATCGTAAGCATACTTTTAGAAACAAACACGCGTACTATGCTGCCATCACATTACAACTTTAAAAGAAAACTTCCCGAACAAATTTATGAAAAGTAGAGGTCCTTTCTGGAAACTACTGACTGCCTCTTAGCCACTCTTAGACCATATGTTATTCTTAAAACTAGATAAAAATTCTATTCATTAAAGGTGTTAAAAGTAAGGCTGCCAGGGTGTCTATAAAATGCCAGTCATCAAAACTATGGAAAACAGTGCTTAAGTTTAGAAAAATAAGATCATAGGACCTCAGATATATTGTTGGTGTCCTTAACTACCTGTAGTTCAAAAGTTTTCCTATATGGTACAGTGTATAACATATCGTATTATAAATTCCATTGGGGGAAGTAAACATAGAACCCACAACAACTCATCCAAGGAGTTATCACTGAAAGTAACAATGTGTTTGTGTTCCATGATCTATCGAGGGGGAAAAAAAGTTTACATTTTGAAACAAAATTCTTCCTTGAAGAGTAAAATTACTTATACCACTTTAAACTGCAAAAGTTCTACCCAAAACTCTAAACTTTCCTGCCTTCAATCCTGATCCTCAACATCAGCGGCAACTTAGAATCTCTCAGGTGAATCTATATGAATCAAGTGATTTTTTTTCTCAAAGCATGATATACCTTATATTTATGCATGGCAGAAATGGAACTGCTCTTAAATTCCCACAAAAGAAACAAGCCAAGTTATCAAGAAACAATATCCCTTGTCCCTTCTCTCCTCTGTTTCTTCCTTATTGTAATTAGGCAGAGCAAACGACACTGCGTCCACAAAGTAAGAATTAATGACAGTAATAATATTAAAAAAAAAAAAAAGAAAAGGTATGTCAACATCTGAGGGAAGGGGGGATTGTAAGTGCAGTATTTCTTCATGTGCAGTTCGTCACTTCATAGGGGTCCCCTTTGGAATGAAAAGGCCTAGTGGAATGTGTGCTCCCCTCGAACGATGTGTGATGAAAACTCGTAACGGTCCTGGCTTCTGTAGCCACAGATGTTGCATTCCAGTGGGTCCCGGTAGCCATGGCAGCCCATGTGAATGGTGTACATGACATGGTCTAGGAAAAGGACTCGGCAGTGCTCACATTTGAAGGCCCTAATCTGTTCTCCTTCCCCATTGAAGACCTTGTAGATGTCCTTCAGAGAGCCCTTAGGAGCCTTGGTATCCAAAGCCTTGACATCCTCCTTCATGTAAGCTGGGCTTTGTTTCCTCTTGGGATTTAAGGCAGGGTTTCCTTGGTAGGACTGGTGGTCATCGTGGCTGCTTTCTGAGTCAGTAGAATCCAGGCAGCTATTGCTGGGAGAGGCCTCTCTTTCCTGGGGTCGACTCTTTGGTCTGATGAGGGAGAGAGGACCATCCATGTTGTTTTCATGACTATCGGAGGTTTCCCTGCTAATGGGTCTTTCTATCCTATTTGGATGATAGACCTGAGAATAAGCTGAGCTTATAACTGGGGCCACCTCAGCGATTGTGCTCGGCGGGTGCTGCATCAGTGGGTGAAGGGCCTCAGCTCCAAGGTAGGTGATTGCATTGTTGATGGCTTGGTCCATCATATGAGACTGCATTAGCTCAGCCTCCTTCTCATAGGTTAAGTTCATATCAAAGTGAATGTCTGGGTAGCTGAATCGCATGAGCTTTTCCCCTGAAAGGAGGAGGGCGAGAAAGGTAAAAAACAAACAAAATACAACAAAATTAGTGATTGGATTAAAATATAAGTGTATAAAGTTAATCGTCTCCATTTTCTGTAATATGATAATCTTATTCTTTAGATCAAGCATTTGGGCTCTTTAATTCTGCTGAGACTCACAAATACTCTCAACCTGCAAAGAGGATTAGTAATAAGAATTTCACAAGCCATTTGCACTTGTTTTAATGCCATCATGAAAATGCATCTAGCCTGAAAGGTCTGATTGACTGTGTTATCTTATTTTTATTCTCAATTAAAATTTCCATTTGTGTACAGCTCAGTGACTATAGGTGGAAAAAGAAACACCAGGTGAAAATAAGTCAGAGACTATGCTTGTTTTGCATATTTTAGACATCGGTGACCAAGCCACAAAGATCACAAAAGCGAGAGTGATCTGCTTGTAACGTCTGTGACCTCACTGTTATATCGGGTTAATTTGGTTGATTTGATGGCTATGTTAGGAAAAAAAAAATCATAGAGTCAGTATATGTCACCCTGGAGAATTAAAAAAACCATCACCATTAAAATACTGTTAAAAGATGCATTGTTTGGGGATGCCTGAGTGGCTCAGTTGGTTAAGTGTCTGACTTTTTGGCTCAAATCGTGATCTCAGGGTCATGAGATGGAGCCCTAAGTGGGGCTCTGTGCTGGCCATGGAGCCTGCTTAAGATGCCCTCTTTCCCTGTCCCTCTACCCCCTCCCATATGCTTGTGTTTGCACTTGCTCTCTCTCTCTCAAAAAAAGTTGTATTGTTTGATAAACTAAATGAAATTTAGGACTGTATACATACAGGAGTTATTTCCAAAAATAGATTATTTATAAACTTGGAAAATACTATGTTTTGTTGTTTTGCTTCTTGAAATGGAGAATTCATCATTTTTACACCACCCCTTCCTTATTCAGATATATGGGCAATGGTGCTGGTAGGTA
The DNA here is from genome assembly GCF_020171115.1 of Neogale vison. NCBI lineage: Eukaryota > Metazoa > Chordata > Mammalia > Carnivora > Mustelidae > Neogale > Neogale vison. The sequence goes on from NC_058093.1 coordinate 23,793,136, forward strand.
CACCCATTGTTAATTTTCAATACTTTATCTTGACTGAAGGATTTTTGTAGTTTTCCCTTTAATATTTACTTCGACTAATTTATACTTTACTTCAAGATTAACCATAAAGAGTTCTGTGCATAAAGCAGAAGTAATTTTAATTTTTCTCTTTTAAGTACTTCCAGCTTTGGATGGCATATTTTATATTTTTAAAATTCTGTCACTAAATGTGGTCTCCTACTAACTGCTTGCTGTGTTGATAGGTAAAGCTCACAGATAAAGACTTCTTAAAAATATATGTGGACTTCTTAAAAATGTTTAGTATGTTATAGATGGAGGTCTAATTTGTAAAGTTGATTAAAAAAATGTCCACAGAAGTATATTCTGGAAAAACACTTTCAGATAGCCAGCATTAATTTCAGGTTTGAAGAGTGGTCCCCAAAGTGAGATAAGGGAAATGATCAGATTAATGAAAACGGAAGCAAAAAAATGATGAGACCTTATCTCATGGCATTCAATTTAAGATATCACAATGTTAAGAGTTTAAAAGGTGAGGTAGACAAATCTAACCTAAATTCTCTAAGCTCAGTTTAGAGGGAGTGACAGCAATTTAGGGTTCATTATTAATACAGTGTGGTAGATGTTATGAGGTCAAATAAAAGGAATACACAACTAGGGGAGTAAAAGAAGACTTCTTGAAGAAAGTGGCATTAGAGATAAGAATGTGATGACAAATACTAGCCAACTAAAGGAATGCAGGCGTGGAGCTGCTGGTAGGAAGGCTCAGAAGCAAGAGGACATGACTTGTCAAGGGCTTACTTATATCTCACCATATAGCTGAGAGTGGAAATAGATGAGGACGATGGAAAAGATAATAAAGGGGCTTATTCAACAGCTAAGGAATTTGAATTTTACCCAAGGGCAGTAAGGATTAAAAGGGTTAAATGGGGAAGTGACTTGATTAGGCATTTATTTGTTGAGATGGTTTAGGAAGTTATTGTTGTAAAGATCATGGTGGCCTGAATTAGTACACTGGCAGTGGAAATGGAGAAAATTGGGTGAAATGGAGAGACATTTAGAAGATATAGTTTCTAGGGCTTGGTGATTATCTAGACCTAGAATATGCAAAAGAGAAAGAAGTTAAACACGGAGCCCACGTTTCTGGCCTAGGAAACTAAGTGGATGGCAAGGAGATAGAAAAGATGATGACTTCACACTGGGAAAGACTGAGTCACAGTCATGGTGCAGTAACTACTAAAATATAGTCTCAAATTTCGGAGACAGACCTCTGCTTGAGATGTGGATAGTTAAGTCATCAGCTGATAGAAAGTAACTTCTGAAGCCATAAGAAGAGAAGATACAACCCAGACATAGGTAAAGTGTGAAGAAGAGAAGGTCAAAAATAGAACCTGGAAGAACACCGAGACTTCTAATGTCTGCCCAGACCAAGGCAAGTTGGATTCTTACACTGGGCCCCATGTTTACAGAGTTTTTTTGCTCCTCATGGAATGAGGAATGTATACAGCCAAGGGAATGTGCCTATCTGGAGAGGACTGCCTAGACCATATAGCCTACATACCCATGACCCCAGAATTCCTTGCTCAAATGGCACTGAGCTTGCACAAAGGGTAAGCACAGTCCTTGTCACAGGGTCTCTCCTCCAGAGCACGAATTTGTGCTGCTGGGATTCGTACACTTGGGTCTGAGGAGTGGCCAACACCCTACTCTTCATGTGCTGTGTGTGGGGCCCAATGAGAGAACTAGAATGCACAGGCTGAGAAGGCTACATACATGTGCATGACGCCCCCTTTCGGTACTGGACATAGCCAGAAGTAGGTCTAAGAGCGAGGCCTGGCTGCAGGTTAGGTGATGGTTCTGCTCATGCTGTCAAGGTCTGGTGTGAACTCTAAGGAATTGAAGGATTCTATATTTATCTGAACTCAGTCTTCCAAGTTAGGAAGGGTAGGACACAATAGTTTTTCAGCTTGATTTAAAGTATTAAAATATTGAGGCACAAGAATGGAGGCCTCCATTAGTCCCTTTGCTCCATTAGCATAGCTGTAAAGGGCAAATTCATACTGAAGACTGAGAAGGAGCAAAGAAGCTGAAGAAATGCAAGGAGATCAATGTCACAGATACCAAGGAAAAAAGTGTTTCAAAATGAATTAATTATTCAAGAGTGGCAAATGCTCTCTAGGAGTTGTGTAAGATAGTCTAAAAAGGGGCCACTGCACTTGGCACTACAGAGGCTACTGGTGACCTTAATGATGAAGAAAGCCAGGTTGCATATACTGGGGAATGAGTAGAAAGAAAGAAATTATGGAAAGCAAGCATAGAGAGAGAGCTCTTGCAACAACTCCCATTTTTGAAGAGAAGGAAAAAGTAGGTAGTAGCTAGAAAGAGACTTCGGTTTTAGGGAAGATTTTTTTTTTTTTAATGATGAGAATTTATTGTATTAAATACAAAAAAGGAAAATGCCAAGAGAGGGAAGAGGTTGAAAATACAAGTGAGAAAAAGGAATAATAATGTAAGATATTTGGGGGGTTGGGATAGAATTCCAGAGCACAAGAAGAGGACTGAACCTTAATTAGAAAGTGGGATACTTCTTTTATTGAAACAAAGAAGACAAAAATTATTCATATAAATACACATAATCTTTATAAGATCAGTGATATTATACTGAAACTATTTTGACTGATTTACTCCCTGTAAGCTGAGATATAATACCATCAAGGAGTAAGATACAATGTTTGTGGAGAAGGAAGAAATGCTGAAATGGCCCCGGGGTTGAGTAGGAGTGAGGACCGTTGTAGGATGGATGGAAGGAGGTCTGCTACACAGATGGATGGAACAACTAAGACTTCTTCATTGATGTATAGTGACACCAATTTGTAAGGCTGTGGGATTTTCTCCACAAGTACTAGCAGCCTTATAGATATGGGAAAGATGTTCTTCTTCTCACTGGAGAGTGGAATTTCACCAAGAGAAGGTGACAGAAAGGCAACAAAATAAGAGAGTCAAGAATATTGTCAAGAGAACGGTAAAAGTGATTAACCACGGAATCTAAGCTGGATACGAAAAAGAAAGGAAGATGCAAAAAGATATGCAGAAAGTACAGGGATTGTTGGTCTGGAAGGCTTGGTAAGGTCCAAGAACAGTATTTAACTGAGGAACATGGTAAAAAGGAATTTATTTAAAAAAAAATCACAGAGACAGCATGTGATTGTTTTCATATTTTGTTAGAAAGGATAATCCAAATAAAAAATACCATTAAATTCCTAATAAAAAAATCTAATGTTATTTTATTACTTCTTTTTTTAGAAATTTAAAAAAAATCAAAATGTAATAAAAAGAATCTGTCTCTCTTTTCTAAGGAATGTGATGAAATCAAATTGGGACTAATATCTCTAAGTCACAGGAAACAGAAATATTTCAAAGAGCAGAACTAAATAGATTCCGAAGATGTAAAGGCATATTTTTCCAACAATACTAGTGTCTAGTTGGGATATAGGCATTTTAATGGACATCCATCAAATTGATCAGTTTATACAACCGATGAAATGGCAATTAAAAAATAGTTATTTATAAAAAGGAAGGGAGAAAGACAGAAAGAAAAGTTACTTGGGGCCCAAGGCAGGCGTTTGAGTATTCCTGCAGGCGCCTGAAATTAACCTAGGATCAACTGTGTGATTCCTTAGGGCTGGTCTCTCGCATTTTTTTTTTTTTTTCCCAATGAGCTCTGTCAGTAAATCTCTCTGGCTTTCTTAAAATGATATTTTGGTGATTTGTCAGTTCTTCAGTTTAGATTGGAAGGAAACCTCTAAGTGATTATTGGAGTAAAAGAATTTTATTAGCCTTCCCTCCCTGAAAGAACCAAAGAGAATACTGTCTCCCATTCACCACTCAACACACAGCAGGATGTTCCGCAGTACTCTTTGACACTAGAACGTGAGAATCTATTTGAAAATCTTTCTCTTCTAATTTTTACCCTATATAACGTCTGTAAGAATAGACATATTACATATATAATTAATGGCAACTCTTTATGTAGAATCACTATTTTTAGACATTCTTAAAAAGCTTGGATGCTTTTTGCATCCTTAGAGACACTTCATGACTTAGAGCATACAGAACCATGCCAACTCTGAGCGTTATTAAAAATAAGGACTTGGAAGTGAAAAAGAAAAGTCTAAGTATATCATATTTAAACTTTTTGTTTCAAAACCATAGGCTGGATGAAAACAAAGATCTAAACATGAAAGCTCTTGAATGTAGGCTGCAGCATTGCTTTTCTAATGCAGAATTTTGCGGGGAAAAGATTTCTCTTAATTCCAGATCAAACAGAGAAAGCATTAATATCATGTAAAGAAAAGAGTTTAAAGACCTGGCACTAATGCAAACTGGAAAAGAGATTACAAAACTGCCTTCCAGGCAACATCATTTTCCTTAAGTATTTTTATTTTGTAAATAAATGAACATTTCATTTTATATACTACTATACTTTCTATATAATTTCATTTTGAGATATCAACGTCTATCAGTCTTTCTTTTATTTCCTAGGTCCATATATCTAAGGGTGTGTGTGTGTGTGTGTGTAAGTGTGGTACCCACAGAACAGTATAAAGTAGAAATGAACAATGGGCAAAAGAAATGGCTATTTATCTCTTGAGCTGAAATATACAATCTATGTTTCTAATACATGGGAACCTACTTCTGCCCATTAAAACCACCTTTTAAGAAGTAAAATCATTTGTAATGCTTACCCACAAACTTTTGTGGAGTGGAGCTTTTACGTTTTCCCATATTCCCTGTGAGCTTCTCTATGACAGCAGGTCTCTCAAAAGGCACCAGAGAAATATTGTTGTCCATGATAGGCTCTTGTTCCTTACAATCTTCCATAGGAGGTACTATGTAAAACCATACAAAAGATGCAATCTGATAATTTCTTCAACATTTTAAGAGCTACAAAGCTGGATATGCCACTCAATATGTGTTAAACATAAGCTAGTGTGCTTGAATGAAAGCAGAAAGATGATCTTCAGTGTTAAAGTACATGCTCTAATTTTACACACACACACACACACACACACATGCACAGGATTTGTTTTTATCTGAGTCACTCTCAGATCAATGACATAAACTGTTGGCCACTATTGGTGGCAAACATGTTCATCTTGTTTCTCATCTTACTCCTCTGAAAGTGTTTTCAACATTGATTAAAATCAATACCGCTTTGAGACTACACTATTTTCAAGGCTTCTGGAGTTTATTTTTCTAAAATAATTTAAGTAAGTCAACTTTATTTTGCAGGAAAGCTTAAACAGACACACAGAGTAACAGCACAATATATAACCAGTTTTTTTCCCCCCTCCCATGTATTTTCCTGTAGCAGATTTCCTATTGATGAGCCGAGTGAGCTTTTAGGCCTATTGGCAGCAGATAAATACCTGCACAAAGCAGCCTCCATGAAGGAGTTCCAATTCTGAGCATGTCTACACAAGTGGCCGCTTTATGGCTGTAATTTATTTTAAACAGAGCTCTTCAGCAGGATAAGAAAATTCCATTTCCAAACTGGCATTATTTGCTCACTAAACAACTGCTCTAATTCACTTGGCGTAAACTCTCCAGAGCTGCTCCCTCTTCATCCCATTTGTCTGAGTTGCTGTGGGCTAACAGATGAGCTCAGAGATACTGACAGTAGAGATGGCATTTATATTACAGACAAAGAACTTATGTTTAAGGGTACAGATACAGATGAGATCAATGACAGAGGCCTATGTTCACAGGGAAGACCATAACTTATTCTTGATTATGGTTGCTTTCTCTAAATTGTACCTGTGCCAGTACTGTTTGGGAGCCTAAAGGTTTCATATCTTAGACTACCTTTACTTGCTCTGCATATACTGCAAAATGATTTATTCTATTCCTTTCATTTGTAAAGGATAGTTCTACTACGTGAGAAACAATACATTCTCATTTATAAGGACGGACCCTAAAATAAAATGAAAAAGCAGAAGATGAAAGTTAAGAAAATCCAGTGCACAATTCAGGTGACCTACTTAATAACCAATACAGGTTGCTGATTTTGAAGAAATGAAAAATGGCAACAGAAAAAAGTTTTCCTAATTTGGACATGTTTAAAGAAATTGATACTCAATCTAAGTTTTGGGTTAACCTAGTATAGTCCAGTGGATAGGAAAGAAAAATTTACTCTTCAATGTCTGTAAGATATGGCTACGATTGACAAGGGATGCTGCAATTACTGGATTTAAATTGGAAGTAAGGAAACACTCAGGTTATTTTCTGTACTGACATAATCCATGATGCTATCAAGTGGAAAAATATATATTCCAAGATATTACATAAAACATTATGTCCTCTTTCAGCAACAACTAAAACAAAAACAAGAACTTAAAAAGAAAAGTAAAGAAAGGCTGACCAAAAAATTCAAACAAGGGTGGTCAGGAGGATAGAATGACAGTGGAGAATGGAAATGGTTAGGAACCATTCATTAGATACAGATTACCAGAATCTTAACTTTTGTTTCGGGTGGTGAATTTATAGGCACTTACTACATTATTAAACATAACTATAAAGCTAAAAAACAGGCCATATATGGACTGAAGATGAAAATATGTCACAAACTAGGAGCCAAAATGAAAGAAGGAAAGAAAAAAAGGTTTGTTGTAAATTTTGCTAGAAAAACAGCAAAACTGGTTAACGGGGTTTGCCCCCAAATTGAATATATTAATTAGTTTTGAAATGAGTAGTCTCAAACTTGGCAGTTTTGCTCTAAGTCTAACCTTGAATTTTCATATTTGCACACATTTAACACTCAAAACGAAACCTGGGTGTGCGAACTGTCCCACACCACATCCACCTCAATTCAGATGATTTGTCCCAAGTTCAATGAAGCTCATGTGAACTGAAAACAATGACTTTGTCAGAGCTCTGGTCTTACTTCTATTTTATATCAACCTTTCACATATCAAATATTGATCCTGTTTCTACCATATCAGCAACAATAATAATAATAACTGATACATACTGTGTGCTAAGTACTGTCTAAGACTGGATTTAATAATTTATTTAATCTTTTCAATAACCCCCTCGAGATAAGTACCATCTCCATGTTACTGATGGGGCAACAAAACCTCAGAGATTCCTTGGGGTTTACATCTTGTTAGTAAGGACTATATGAGTTTAACTTAGGAGGCTGGGCTCTAGAGTCTGGGCCCTTAGTCATTATGCTACACTATTCTTTTGCAGGCAAAATTTGAGTGTTGACTTTTCATAAACAAGTTCGATATATTTTTAAGGTCTGCCATTGGGAAAAGATCTGGTACATTTTCTCAATTACGTAACTAATCTGAATTTTTTCTTTCTTTCAAGGATCTGGGTACAGTGTTTGGGCTTGAAACCCAAAACAAGTTCTTAAGTTAACTCAATAAGGCAACAATCACATATAGATTTACCTAGATTTATCTAGGCTAAGAAAACACTAATAAACTAATCTTACTTGTTAGAGCAAACTTGATAACCAGATATCCTTCTTGACCTTACTTTTGATGTTATAACCAAGATACAATGATTTCATATTTGTACAATTTCATTATCTCATCACATTGAAAAATCTTAAAGACAGAAGCATGTAAGAGTGTTCCCAACATAGCTATTTGTACCAAACTGTCCCCTGAAAATTCAAAATCCAAGAAGACAGAGGCTGAGGGACCTGGATTATAGGTCACATGGCCACCCTCTGGACAAGAGAGGGCAGAGAACCTGGGCTGACAGTTCCGACACGGCTTCATGCAATGGGAGACAGTCCTCTAAAGGAAAATGGAAACTTTGTTATCAAAAGAAGAAGGAAGGTATGTAGGGCAGGCAAAGATAATGGAAGTCTTCTACACTGTCATACATTTTCTCCACGCTGCCAAATTATATATAAAACAAATTCAGTTCTCTTACTTTCTTGACAACATCCGATAGTGCAAATACTTGCTTGCTTTGGCTTTTGAAATCGCTTCCCATTCTCTCATTCTGCTCTTACTCATCTTCATGGCTCTTTTTTCTTTTCTTTTCTTTCCCTTTTTTGGTCTTTTTTTTCTTCCTGGTATGTTGGTATATTGTTGGTCTTCTAGATGTCTCACTCTATAGTTACCCATATGACTTTAGAAAACGTATTACTTCAGGCTACCGCCTATATAATGATGGATCCCAAATATATATTTCCTACCCAGACCTCTCTTGAAAACTTGAGATCTATATATTCAACTTCCTCTCAGACTGTTTCACTTGGCAGTTCAGTCTTTCACAGGTCCCTAAAAGATAATGTGTTCAAAATCTGAAATCTCTTGTTTCCCATCCCAAACGTTCTCCTGTTTTCCTAATCACCACCTTCTTGAAGGGCACCATTATCTACCTGGTCAACCATGCTAAACATCTGCAGCAAATGCTAGGTTTCTTCCTTTCACCCAATCCCCTTTCCCTTTTCTCTACCACCTCCTCTTCATGGACACACATGGAGGTACTATGTATTTTATTTTTTATTTTTTTTTAATTTTTTATTTTTTATAAACATATATTTTTATCCTCAGGGGTACAGGTCTGTGAATCGCCAGGTTTACACACTTCACAGCACTCACCAAAGCACATACCCTCCCCAATGTCCATAACCCCACCCCCCTTCTCCTAAACCCCCTCCCCCCAGCAACCCTCAGTTTGTTTTGTGAGATCAAGAGTCAATTATGGCTTGTCCCTCCCAATCCCATCTTGTTTCATTGATTCTTCTCCTACCCACTTAGATTCTACATCTTCAGTTCTCAGTTTTTAACTATATATTCTAGACTACTGACCAGTCAGGAGAATGTTGCAATGATCTACTTGCTTTTGTCTTGACTCTTCTGATTGATGTCCTATATTTCTAGCGATTAAATGTTAATCCACAATTATTTTTTAGGGTAAAGTACAAAATTCTTTGCTTGGCACAATTGGCCTTTGATATTCTGTTCCCAGACTATTTCTCTGATCTTATCACCTTCTAATTTCTTTTGCCCTTACAACCTGTGCTCTAATTCTACTGGTTACTTGTAGGTCCTTAACTCACCATGCTCTTTAGGCTTCTTTTTCTTCACAAATGCTGTTCTCTCTGCATAAAGGACTCTCCTATTTATTTAACTGCCTTCTTGCTTGTCAAAACTCCACTCAAACATAACTTTCCCCAGGAATTTCTCTTGGACACCCAGAGTCTGATTTGGACATCTATCCTATATGTCCCTATAAAGCTTGTCAGACAGTGTTCTGTTGGTTTACTGGTTTATTTCTTCCAGTGGTTGGTAAGTACCTTACAGTAGGGATTGTATTTTCTTTGTGTCTCTAGTACTTTTTATGATGTGAAACAAATATAACATTCAATATTTTTTACTGAATGACTTCATGAAGGAAATAATGTTACCCAATGAAAACAAGTTGAAGAAGTTCACAGGTTCTTAACAATGTTCCCTAAACTGCAATAAAGAGCTTCCCTTTCTCAAATAATTAAAAGCATAAACTTAAGAATATATGTTCTTGCTTTAAAGGTAGCTATCTTTTGGTTCATGTTTTCATTCTTCTCTTCTGGCAAGGGGGAAAAAACTAATTATATACTTTGGCGTTTCAAGTTTTTTTCTTCAAGCTAAACAGACTTCAAAAATGAGCATAAAGATAATTTTCAAATAAGATAATCTGGGGCGCCTGGGTGGCTCAGTGGGTTAAGCCACTGCCTTCGGCTCAGGTCATGATGTCAGGGTCCTGGGATCGAGTCCCGCATCGGGCTCTCTGCTCAGCAGGGGGCCTGCTTCCCTTCCTCTCTCTCTGCCTTCCTCTCTGCCTGCTTGTGATCTCTCTCTGTCAAATAAATAAATAAAATCTTTAATAATAAAAAAAATAAGATAATCTGTCATAAAATTCATTATTATGGGGGCGCCTGGGTGGCTCAGTGGGTTAAAGCCTCTGCCTTCGGCTCAGGTCATGATCCCAGGGTTCTGGGATCCAGCCCCACATCGGGCTCTCGGCTCAGCAGGGAGCCTGCTTCCTCCTCTCTCTCTGCCTGCCTCTCTGCCTACTTGTGATCTCTGTCTGTTAAATAAATAAAATATTTTTAAAAAATTCATTATTATTACCTTTATTTCCAAAACTACAAGACATGAATTTTCTCCTTTTCTCTTAAACTCAAAACTTTTAAATCTACCTCCTAAAATATGTCTTAAGCCTTTCTCCCTGTTCTACTCTCCTGCTACTGCCTTCTCATCCTCTCCTTAGCATTCTCACTTCCAGTCTCTCTCCCCATACGTCCGTCAGGCACCTCTCCTACATTCTACATGGGCGATATGTTTCCTTATAAGACACACATCAGATTACCTCAGTGGAATTTAAACACTGGATTGACATAAAAGAGTCCATTTTTGCATTACAACCAATTAGGTCAGTGTCATTTCCTACCACTTCTTTAACTCCAACTATGTTCGATGTTCAGGAACCTGCTAATGTTCTTTTATACCTCCAAGTGTTAACCTGTGGCAACTGCTCTGCCTGGAACATACATTCTCTGTGAATCTCATTTGTATGATTTTTTTCTCAACCTCATGTGTGAATCAAGCACTGCATGTAAGAAGCTTTCCTTGATTTCTCCAGACAGAGTTAGGTCAGCTCTGCATTTGTGCTCCTCTAGAAGTGTGTACACGTCTTTATTTTATTCATCTTCATTTAAAGTATATATTTCCTACCATACTATAAATGTAAGAAAGAAATTATGTCCATTTATCTTTATACCCCCAGAATGTTTTGTAGAAATGGGCACACAGCAAGCCTTCAATAAATGTTTCCTGAATGCAGTGAAAGAACATCTCTTTGAACTCAGACATCCCCTTCCCTAGAAGAGTCAACATGGGGAAGAACATGTTTTAGGAAAGAGAGGCTAGGACACATAACTATGTCAGTTATAAATGAAACGATAAAGAATAATAATTAATTTCAAGGAATGGCAACCACAATGAGGGCACCCCACCTCTACCACCGAAAGAAAAGATAAAAAAATAGACAAGACACAGCACAATAGTAAGAGAGGGAAGGGGATAAATACGAATTTCACTGTAACTGTCTTTAAAAGGAGACACATGCCAAGCTATGTATCTGAGACAAGGTTAATGATAGACTCTAGGAGCATTTTGTCCATATTTTTTTTCCTACTTTGGCATTTATCAATTCCTACCCCATACATCCAATCCTCCATTAAGAATGTTAACAGAAGAAAAAGATTAAGGATAATCTCAAATTATTATTTCCACGTGCCCAAAGAAGTGCAGCATGAAATAATATTAATATAAACTTATGTGGTTAAAACTATATCCAATACTGAATAACAAATATTTGGGTCTATAAATGATACCAAAACCTATCTTCTCCTCCCTCCCTTCCCATACACTTATCTTTGGCTTTGTCCCCTGCTCTACCCGTACCTGAGTATCTTTCCCACTTTCCCCATTTTGTTCCAGTTTTAGAGCAACCTATAAAGGACTTTTAATTATTATGAGCTAAGCAATCTGGGAGATGAGTGTTGACGCTACGGCTGGTTACAAGTCCCCCCGCCCCAAATGGACCTGCTTAATTTTTCGTCAGTACTTATTCTATAACTGGTTGATTTGCCAACACATAGTTAGATGTTGACTATTTATGTACATTTTACCTCCCTATAACAACATAAAGTCTTTTAGAAGAGACTCTATTTCTTATTCAGATGTGTGTGCAACTGAGTTTCATAAAAAACTCAATGGAAAAGGAATTAATAGAATTAATAATCCAATCAAATGTCAAAACGACAAGGAGAGAACATTATATGGAAAAAATAGTAGTAGGATCACAAGGTGTCTTTAGAAAATTCTGGCATGCCATCAAGCCTCTATCAGTTACCCTGCCTCAAGCCACCTCTAAAAACGACAATTTAAACAGAAATGGCAAATGAAACCTCAAATGCCTAAGTTAATGCTGCTGGTAAGTAACAACTTCATAGGGCATGGAACATTTAACATTTCTTCATATTTAATGCCCTGAAATGTAAGAGTGAAAAGAACCATCTATTAGGTATTTATTGCATATCCAATCACATTTAGTTCTTACACCAAGTCTGTGACACAGATGCCACACAGCCAGGCCAGGTCTGTTGGACTCCTAGACCCACCATTTTAAATTCCCTGCTCTGGATCCAAAGCTAACCTCATTAGCTGAGGTAATGCAAGTTGCAATGTCAAATTTACTAAGACATAACAAAACACAGACAGGTTTTCAAAAATGTTAGTTAATAATATAAAAACAAAGGACTCATTCACAACAAAAAGTAGAATTAAAATAGTTCTTTAGATTATATAAACTATCCTTAAGAAGAAATGCTTCAATTATTCAGGGTAACAAAATAAATATTTTAAATTCCCAACTCAAAAACAAATAGTTACTTGCTGCCCAATAAACAGTTTCACAGCATGTACTACATAAAACAAAACCCACGATAATCCTTGAGCTGTCTGTAAGTTGCTAAACAGACATTTATATTTTGAAAATGACTATAGCGTTCTCCAATTGTATTATTTAATACTGGCTAAATCTTTTTAAAATAAGATATATAAACGCAACAGTAAATTAAGATTTTTTGTATGTACTTATATGAATGATAAAATTAATCAGTATACAAATATAATCAAGAGGACAGGACAGATGCTTCAAATCTAAAGAACTGAAATTCATAACTTTACTTTGTAAATCTGATTTACCAACATTAATTTTTCAGTAACAAAGAGTTATTAATTGGTAAACCTTAGAAACTACCTTTCCACCTGCTATTGTATATTGTGGCAGTGAGGATGTTTTGCTTGGGTTTTGATTTTTGTGGAGGGAAGTGGTGCCCGATTTTAGTTTAGATTGTTCCCTACACTTAGTAGAAAGCAAAATGAGTAATTTCCAAGATAAATCACAAAACAGATTAGAGATATTTCCAATTACATCAATTATATCACTGATCACTTACCCAAGAGAAATGAAAATACACAACCAACTCTTTTAGGAACTGTACAGAGTTTCCTAGAACCCCTTCTAACTATTTGGTGCCTCCAATGAGCAAATACTATGGCAAATACTATCTTCCTTTGGTGTATTCAAAGTCTGCTGTCATTATTATGTTAATTCAAATGCAGGTTATCAGAAATAACTTGGGATTTTCACAAAAACTCAGGACAGCTTGTTTGCCAAGCTTCGCAAAGCTCAACTCATTTCACATGCTTAAGAAGATAATCCCATTGGGGCTCCTGGGTGGCTCAGTGGGTTAAGCCTCTGCCTTCAGCTCTGGTCATGATCTCAGGGTCCTGGGATCAAGCCCTACACCGGGCTCTCTGCTCAGCAGGGAGCCTGCTTCCCCCTCTCTCTCAGCCTGCCTCTCTGCCTACCTGTGATCTCTTTTTCTCTCTCTGTCAAATAAATACATAAATAATCTTAAAAAAAAAAAAATAATCCCAGGCAAAAGTTAATGTGATCTAAAATTGTTTTAAAAAGAGTAGAATTCGATCTTCATGCTCCAGGGTCGAGAGAACTGTCTAGCCCCCAAGGAACGACAAAAGCAGTGAGAGGGGAGTGAAAACGGTGAGTGCCATTTCTACCCACCGTGGTGACTCATGACCTGCCCCGCGGCCTCCATGCCCACATTCTGGAGATAGTTGTGGCAGCGTTCCTTGTGCTCCTCCAGTGAACTGCGCTGCTTGTAGCTTCGTCCACAGTAGTTGCACTTGTGAGGTTTACCCACTGCGAAGAGAACTCGCGGTTAGTGGTGCCGTCAGTCTCATCCAAAGCAAAATCAACATCTGACTTTTGATAGTGTGGAGGAAGCATTTATATGCTTTTCAGACTCCAATCTCTTCCTCCTCCACACGCTGATTTAGGCAAGAAAAGCTAATAAATTTCTACCAAGGCTAAAAGACAGAAGATAAGGCAGATCGTACCTTTGGTGATAGGGGAAATACTGAATCAAATTCATGCTCTGACTGTATCCTAGATCATGAGGGGCTGATGATCAGTCTTCAAATTATCTGACTCGTAACGCTAACATTTGCTCTTACACAATGCTCTCAGCTTTGACTCATTCAAAAGACAAATCAGGAGTGCCCTAGATACATGGTGAGAATTTTTTTTTTAATTTATTTTTTAGGGAAATAAGGACAGAATTTTTACTGAAGAAAACTAAAATGCAACAAATGGAATGTCATTGTTTAACGAAAAGATTATTCACCTTACGGTACCAAGGGCCCAAAAAGAATTTAAGTGATGAGAAAAAAGTACAGATAAAAGCAGAGTTTCTCTTTTCTTTCCATCTTGGTAATAGCTCTTCACACATGCAAAACTTGGCAGCCGATAAGTGTATTCTCCCACATCAGCACTGTTCTTACATTACCAAGAATTAGCCTACTAGGTGCTTTGAGTCAGGACTATTAACAATAACCACTGAAGTCCTAACCTATTTAGCTGTATGATGATAGTAACATTTTCTTCTCCATCTTTTTTTTTTTCTCTAATGCATTTCACATTCAGGAAATGAATTATTTCCTAGTAACCAGAGAGTCATATCTCAGTATACCAGGTAAAATACTTCGATGCTCATGTTAAAAAAAAAAAAAAAAAAAAAAAAAAAGGCAACACAAAACAAAAAAACCTTCAAAGAATTGATGAAGAAAAACACACTTATGGAAAGAGACATGTTTTACTGCATGCCAATTCACAAGGATATCACAGAGCACTTTGATTCTTGGTTTTGAATAAATACAGAAACAACAGGTCTGTGCCGAAGCCCTTGGTAGTAAAACATAGTGTGAATCAGGTCAGTGGCCCTCATCTGACACAGGAATCACTTTGTTTTGCCCAGAGGACAAAGACCACTCTTTTTCATAGTTAAAGCCAGTATCCCTCACTCCAGTCACCTTACAAACCCACACTATGATACTGGTCACAAGTGGAATTGAAATACTGTAACAAGGCATTCAGAACTGCATAGACACTTCACCATACTGATTAAGAACAAAAAACAAAAAATAAAAACCCACCAAATTTTTTAAATGCATTTGAGATGCACATAAACTCTTATTTCATGATCACAATTTTTGCAAATAGTTTAAAATAAAAGCTATCTAAAGCAGGATTAATCATTTCTAAAAATACTAAGCATCCTAGATACTTGTTTTTCAGAACAAAGAATTTTTATATATTGAACCAAGTTTGTCTCTGATATTGTGAAGAATCTTTATCACTGTGTGAGAACATTAAAAACGACAAGAACCTACTTTTAGTCAAAACATTTCATGAAAATAGTGTAAATATATTTGCATGTAGTTGCATTTTAAGATACGGAGTTACATATTACAAAAAGCTTCTGTTTGGTATCACTGTTACTTAATTTTGGGTTTTTTAGTACTGTTTCTCTAGAAATAAGTGAATTTTCCGTAAACAAGTCTACTAACTAATACTTACTAAGCACATACACTGTGCTCAATAGCCCATGTCAACTAGTTTCATCGTCTCTGTCTTCCTCTTTATCGGTCCTGTTGCACTGTGTCCTAGGATACCTGTTTTACTATGAACATATAATCCTATACTTTCTTCCCCTTATTTATATAAACCTGAAACCTTCTGAACTTCATTTAAACATAGCTCCCTTCCACTCCCCTTGGCTCACAGCCCTCAGTGAACTTCTAACTCACCCACCAAGGAAGAAAAGGGTACTCGTATTAACTGTTTTCGAGACTCATTTTTTACTAACCTCATTTTTTGAGATCTATCCTTTCTGATTTACTTCAGCTTCTCCCATTTGATATCTGTTTTAAAACATCACTCTTTCCTCTTCATCCCAATTGAAGTGAACTGTTCTAGAAGTATTACTTCAATTTCTCCAAAATCTTGACTTGGGTTCCACTGTAGCAGTCCACATACTGGGCAACAACATACGTTGTAACGGTTTTATCTCTAGGACATTTACTCTGGAAAAGCTCCACTTTATCCTTCTGCCTCTCTCAACTAATACATACTTGTTAAATACCTATTATGTACCAACAACACTGTGATGCGGCTGGAATGAAACGTAGAGAACAAATTCTCATGGTGCCTATCCTCATGCAAATGACCGGTGAGGAAGATAGACATTTAACAAATACACAAACAATATATTACAAATTGTGGTAGATTCTATAGAGCAAAAGAATGGTGTGTTAGCATAAAACAGGGAACCTAATTTAGTTCAAGAAGGTTGGACAGGAAGGTCTGCCTGAGGTAGGAACACCTGCTGGTAACTGAAGGAAAAGTAAGTTAATCAGATAATGGGGGATGGGGGCGCAGGGTGGAGGAGAGGCAGTGTTTCAGGATTTCCGGGAACTGCCATCTCCTTGTATTTGTTTACATGTACTTAGCTCCTTCAAAGTCTAAATCATGCTCTTACTAGTCTTTTGAAAATGATTTTCAAACATCAGCCACAATCCTCGCCAGATCCAATGGCTCTACTAGCCCCACAAGACCACTTCCTGTCAGTTCTTTGATATTTCTTAAAAATCAAGTTCATGAAAATATTATTTACATTTTCTCCCTATAATAAGCTTATTTGTGTAATACTTATAAACCATGAGTTAGTATGTATAACACATTATCCTGCATTTATTTTTATAAATATTATATTCTCACCATCTGAAACACCTTAATTCTGATATTACAGACATTTTTATAAAGTCATCAATAGCTTCTGAATCACTAAATCCGGTGAACTTGGATTCTAAATCTTCCTAATTTCTTGGCCACTTTCAAATTTGCATTTGCCTTGAATCTCTTTGTTTTAGCTTCTGGGATCAGGTTCTGTGTTCCCCCTCACTGGCTTCTCGACCTCTTCCTACCTGGCAAATAGATACATAACTTCCGATTTTTTCTCAGTATAATAGTCTCCCTCTGTTCCCTCTAGATTAAGCCCTCATTTTCGTGAAATGTCCAGATCCTGCCTCGAATAGTTTCCCATGTTTGTAAGTTGCTACTGGCCATTTACACCTTTATAGGATGATCTTGGTTAACCCAAAGATGAGTTTTCTCCTCTGGGCTCTCACTGTCCTCTGTCCATAGTCTGATGATGCATTACTTATGATTTCATTGTGATTACCCATATGGTATCTATTCATCTTCCTAGTTCCAAAAAAATGAGCTCTGCCCTAAGGACGAAGGTCATGTTTTACTCAATTTTGAAGTGATTGTGCTATGGTGGTTATTAAACACAGGAGATAATACATATTTGCTGAGTGACTGCACTTTAAACTCATACTTTCAAATGCCTTTTGGGTATTGCCTTGTGCTTATTCCTCTGAAATCTAAAATTCAACATATCCAAAATTATCTTCCTCCACAAAACTACTTCTTTATTCGGACTATTCTTTTGTCACTGTTATCACTGTTATAATAACCCGGATTTGCAACAGCCAGCTCCTTTTGTTGCCTCCTTATCCCTTTCCCACATGCAATTGCTGAATTATACAGACTCAACTCCTTCAATGTTTCTCAAGTTTATCCTTCCTTTTCAATCCCACAACCAATAAAACAAGTCCAATTCTTCATTACTAGCCTATGCTGGCATAACAGATTTTAAACCAGGTGTTCTCTTGTGTAATTATTTAGTCCCCTCCTTAAAAACCCTTACTGACTCTTAACTTCTATCGAAGTCCAAATCCCTCTACCTGGCATCCAGTACACCATACTAAATGGTTCCGAAGCATACATTCCATCTTCTACCCCAGAATTCAGCCAAAATCACCTTGAGCTTTCACACTTGTGTCTTCGTTCTTTCTGGAATGGCTTCATACAATTTGGGTTTCTTGAAATTCCATATATCCTTCCATTCCCAAACTCCCTCATCTTCCATCTAAAAGTGATCTTTCCCATGAAAGAATCATAACCATATCAACCCCACGCCTAGGAAGCATAATACTCTATTTGCGGCTGTTTATACATTCATTTTGATCTCCCATGTTAGACTCTGATCTTCTTGAGAAGCTGGAGCAATGTCTCATGTATTTTTGTAGCCTACAACAAGTTGAGTATGGTGATTTGTTCACTGAAAGAATAGGTTGGCGTTTCATTAATGACATCATTTCCTCACTCTTTAAGAATTTTCCTCTCACTGGTTTTCCTTAAATTTCACTAAATTTCCAATTTTCAAAGCAATGTGTCTGTATAGAAAATACCAAAATTCACCAAAAAATTACTCATGTTTCACAATTTAGAAATAACTATCTTTAACATTTTTATCTTCTTGTATTTTTTCTGTACATGCAAAGACACATTTTGTTATGAAACTGTGTGTCTTTATACACTGTATTTATACTCTACTTATTTTACTGAATATGTTTGAACATTTCCCTATGTTATAATATTTTTGTTGCAGAAGTTAGAGGACAATTTTTTTCCTAAATAGAATTATGATAATGTTGAATTACTTAGCTTGCTTAGTATTCCTAGTCCTTTTCTTATTTAATAATTATTTCTCTTTTTACTATAGTTATTTATGCCCACACATGAAAAAAATCAAGTAGTCCCAAAGGGCATTTAATGAAATACACAGTCTCCACCTCTCTCCCCCGCCCCATCTGATTGTAATCTATTCCTCTGTCCTCTTTTTGGAATTTCTATTAGTTTGATGTTAGAACTTCTGGACTGAGTCTTTCAATTTCTTATCTTGCCCCCCTAGTACTGATTGACCTTTTACTCTTTTGACTTTAAAAAATGTCCTCATCTTTTTCTTTGAATCTTTCTGCTAAAGTGTTTCCTGGTTATCATGTATTTTAATTTCTAAGAGCTCTTTCCTGCTTTTTACTTTTGTTTTTTTTTTTTAAATAGAATTCTTCTGTTTTTTCTTGGGCACAAAACTTACCTCTCTGAGCCTGGTTATCATGTATTTTAATTTCTAAGAGCTCTTTCCTGCTTTTTACTTTTGTTTTTTTTTTTTAAATAGAATTCTTCTGTTTTTTCTTGGGCACAAAACTTACCTCTCTGAGCCTTTTTTCTTTTTAAAATTTCTTCCCTCTTTATATTGTCTCTTTTCTCTGAGCTTGTTTCTTTTTATATTGTTCACTGTATTGAAGGCCTTTCTTAAATGTCTGGTGCCTGAATATCTATTGTTCATTCATATTGAACAATGAGGTACTAAAAAGTTAACTGGAAGTTCAGGAAACATAAGTGAAGTTTGTGAACTATTGCAGTATGATCTCTTTATTATTAGACTCCCATGTCTTCTCTTTCAATTCCCTTAGAGAAGATGCCTTCAATTTCTAACCCCAAGGGTGATAGAAGCTGGGTGTTTTGTGGCAAGGAATGGGGCCACAAATCCAAATGTTCAATTGTGGTTTTTTACATAATCTCCTTGCTTGAAATTCTTTGTTTCCCTCTTTACTCTCTCCTTTCCCTGGAGTTCCTAAGCCCGAATGCTTCCAATTCAATTTCTCCAAGAAATAAACATTTATTTTCCTGTGAGGGAGGAGGAGGATTTCGTTGGCTGTGCTGTGTGAGAGTGGCTTGGTGATCTAACAGTTCTGTGTGCAGATTTTGAAATACCTTTATGTTTGGTCCAAAGCTCCAACCCTGATTTCAACAATCCTGTTTCTTCTACTTTTCAGGATTCTCTGGTGCCAGTTAGCTTGATCCTCATCCCTTATTCCCCTCTATAATCACTAAAGGTTTCAGTCTCGTCTTATTGTTACTATCCCTCCCTCTGTTTTCCATCCTCCTCTTAGCTGCTATTCTGTACTTTCCCATTGTCCTTGATCTGATGAATTTAAGCTTCTGGAAATGTCTACTGTGATTTTAGTGGAGTTTTAAGAAGGTGTAGAGACAGATGTAGCTTTTAATTTCATCAAGTTTAAACAGCAATATACAATATCACTTTTGTTGTTGGTATAGTATAGTTCTGGAAGGATGGATCATACCTTCCCATTTAAAAAAAGGTGATTTACAAAGTGATTTAAAAAAAGTGACATGATATATTAGGAAAGCTTAGCCACCAAAAGAGTAATCACACATTAGTAAGACACAGAATTTGTAGAAATGTAAAATTGCATATCTCCTCTTTTCTATTCTGTTTTTTAACTACTTTAACACAAAATTCCCTATCTTCAAAAACGCTGTAGCTTAACCGTTTGCAATGGATCTCAAAATGTGAACTGTAGGCTACCTATGTTAGAAGTGTTTGTTAAAATGGAGATTCTTGGGTACCATGCTTGACCTAGAACTTTTGGGAGTGCTACCTGGAGGTCTGCATGTTTAACAAACTTCCTAAGTGGCTGCTTACATACCTAAGTTGGAAATAGTGGTTTTATAGAAAATCATAAATCATCATGTTCTCTAAGTCTGCTTAAAAATTATTTTTAAGGTAAAGAACGTTTTTTCTTCACCTTACTATAATGATCTTAATTGTATTATCAAAGGAGTTGAAATTAACCTTATAAGAAATTTCGGGATTAAGATCTGAAAAGCTCTTGGATGAAGCTTCATTTTATTACCAGTAATAACACAAAAAAGAAATATTTTGATATGGAAGTTTACTCCTGTATGATGATTATATATTTTGAGGATAATGATACAGTTTAGTTTAAACTTTGCATCTATTCTCCTTCAAACTGACCTGTGCTCCTGAATTCTAAAATTCAAGGGGAAAGTGATTACTGAACCATTTCTCTTAAATTGCAAATTGTACTATCTTTTTAGAGGGCTATATGATGTTATTTCACACTAGAGAAAACAGCATAGAAATTAATCATTTCCACTAATAAAAGATAAATGGTTTGCCAGGGCACTGATCATGGGCTTCTATCTTTCCCAATTTCCACAGGACCATAGTGAGTACCAAACGGAATATGTTGTCAAAACACAGCTAAAAACCATTAAGTCATCTTCCCCGTCTCTCTCCAACTATGACTATGAAGAGAAAACAGTTGAATTAAAGTTCCCACTTTCCTTACTTGATAAAGTTGGGCTTAATCACATGGTAACAGCTTTACACTGGCTCTTCTAAGCAACCATCTACCTCACAAATATTTGTTACTCCTGAATTCTGAGTCATGATATATGCAGATTCTTATTTTTAAAAAATCAGCATTATGGAGGTAAAATTTAGATAAAATCCATCTACTTTACACAATTCAAGGAGTTTAGAAGTATATTTAGTTGTGTAACCACAGCCACAATTAAAATACAGAACACCTCTATTGCCCTAAACATTTCTTCTTTGTTCTTTACACCAAATCTCCCTTTGTAACCACTACTGTTTTGCCTTTTTTTTTTTTTAAAGGATTTCAAATAAACTCAATCATGCAGTATGTAGTCCTATGTGTCTGGCTTCTTTCATTCAGTGTGATGATTCTGAGATTCATTCATGCTGTTACATGAATTGATAGTTTATTATTTTTACGGCTGAGCAGTTTTCATTATATGAATATAACACAGTTTTTTAATCTACTCCTTAGTTTAGGTTGTTTCTAGTTTATGGCTCTTAGGAATAAGACTTCTACCAACACTTGCAGGCAAGTCTTTTTTAAAATATGGATATCCAATTGTTCTAGCTCCATTTATAGAAAATATTATCTTTCCTCCTTAAATTGTGGTAGGACCTTTGTTGAAAATCAATTGATTGTATATTGTGAGTATATTTATAGTTTTTCTGTTCTATTCCATTGATCTCTGTGTCTATCCATAAACTAAAAGAATAGATACTACTAACACAGTTAGTCTTTAAATTAGGTAGTTTAAGTCATATGACTCTGAATTTTCTCTTCTCTCTATTTTAGAGAAGGAGAGGGGCAGGACAAGGAGAGGGAGAGGGAGAGAATCTTATGTAGGCTCTACACCCAGCATGGAGTCTGACATAGAACTCAATCTCATAAGCCTGAGATCATGACCTGATCCAAAATCCAGAGTTGGATGCTTAACCAACTGAACCAACCAGACCCCACCATGCTTTGTCAGAATTATTTTGGCTATTTTAGATCTTCTGTATTTCCAAACAAATGCTGTAATCGGTTTGTTAATTTCTATAAAAGATCCTGCTAGGATATTGATTGGGATTGTATTAAACTGATAGCTTTAATTTCCAGAGAATTAACATTTTAACAGTATTGAATCATTTAAACCACAATTATAACACATCTTACCACTTACTTAGGTCTTTAATTTCTCTCAGCATTTTTTTAAACTTTCCTTGCACAAAGTTACATAAATTTATCTCTATGTAATTCATGTATTTTGGATCCTATAATAAATCATGTTGCTTTCTAAATTTCAATTTCCAATTGTCCATTTTAAGCATATAGAAATAAGTCTGATTTCTTTATATTGATGTTGCTTCTTGCAATCTTAATCAAATCTCTCACTTTTAATTTTTGGGGGGTCGAGTCCTTGCTTTTTCTATATAGGTACTTATATTATCTAAAACTAAATACAGTCTTACTTATTCCAATGCAATACTTATGTCTTTTATTTCTTTCTGTTGCCATACTGCATTGACAAGGCTCCTAGTACGGTGCTGAATAGAAGTGGAGAGGTCAGACCTTCTTGCCTTGCTCCTATTCTAAAGGGTAAACTTTCATTTACTAACAGTATAATGTAAGCTCAAAATTTTCCAAAAATGGCTTTTACCATATTGAGGAAGTTCTTTATGTTCTATTTCTGAGAATTTTTTAAAAATCATGAATAAATACTGAATTATGTCAAATGCTTTTTCTGTATCTATGAAGATGATTATAATCAATCAATCTTTCTTTCTTTCTTTCTTTTTGGTCTCTTAATATGGGGAATTTTGCTGATATTCTTCTAATGTCAAATCAATTTTGGACTCCTGGGATAAACCCCAGTTGGTCAGGGTATGTTATCCTTTCTTATGTATTTCTGGATCCTATTTGCTAAAATTTTGTTAAGGATTTCTGTTCCTGTGTTCATGAGGGATATGGTTATATACTTTTCTTTTATCGCAGTACCTTTGGTTTTAGTATCAGGGTAATGCTGAACTCAATCTGTATGGAAGCATTATTCCCCTTTCATTTGTTCCCTAATGTTTCCTTAAATTACTTCTTCCTTGAATGTTTGACAGAATTTACAAGTGAAGTAATGTGGAGTTTTCTTTGTGGGGAGGTTTTTAACTATAATTTCAATTTCTAGAAGAAATATAAGGCCATCATAGTATTTCTTTTTGTGTGAGCTTGAATAATTTCTGTATTTCAAGGAATTTATTTTATCCACTTGAATTTATTGACATAAACTTATTCATCATATACCTGTATTATACTCCCAATGGCTATAGGAGTTTTAGTGACATCCAATGTTCATTTCTGATGTTGGTAAGTCCAGTATTACTTTTGTACCAACTGATCTTGGCTAGAGGTTTATCTATTTTACTGATCTTTTCACAGAATCAGCCTTTGATTTCACTGATTTTTCTGTATCATATTCTTGTTTTCCCTTTAATTGATCTTTACCTTTAAAGTTATTATTTCCTTCCTCTACATTCTCTAGATTTAATCTGCTATTCTTTTGTTCTATCTTAAGGAAGCTTAGTTAATTGGTTTTAGACCTTTCTTCTTTTTTAAAATATAAACACTTAATGCTGTCCATTTTCCTCTAGTATCACTTCTACTCTCATTATTTTCACATTTTCCTTTATATTCTTGAACATATGGAGTGTAATTATAACAAATGTTTTATCAACCTTGTCTGCTAATTTTACCAGTTGGGCATTTCTGGGTCTATTTCTATTGATTGAGTTTTCTACTCATTATGGGTAATATTTTCTGCCTTCTCTGCATATCTGTTAATTTTTGGTGTCATTCTGGATTTTGTGAGTTTTACATTAGTGGATTCTGGATTTTGTTGCATTTCTTTAGACTGTGGATCACTTATTCTGGTATGCCATTACATTACTTAGAATCAGTTCGACTTTTTTGATGTTTGCTTTTACACTTCAAGGCAGTTCCAGGGCACGCTTTAATCCAAAGGCTAATTTATTCCCAGTACCAAGGCGATAAACTTTCTGAGGATTTTACTCAATGACTTGATGATTACAAAATCTTTCCACACTGGCCAGAGAGAACTGACTATTCTCACTGTTGCATTAGCTCCAGGAATTGTTTGACCTTCTGTTTCCTTCCTTTTCCCAGCTGTACATAGTTTCTTCATAAAAATAGGTAGATCACTATTTAGCCAAAGAGTCAAAGGAGCTTCAGCAAAACTCCAAAGTTTTTTCTGTGCATTTTCCTCCTGATAATCGCTATACTCCAAGAACACTGGTCTCCATGAATTCTGATCTGTCTCCTCAAATCAGCAAGACTGACTGGCTCTTTTGGGTTTCCTGTTCCCAAGCATGGCTTGGAAATTGCTTCTAAGAAGTAAGCTAGGAGAATCATAGGACTCACCACATTTGTTTTTCTACTCTTAGGAATTCTAGTCCTGCAGTGCCTGTTGTTGAATGCCTAAAAGTCATTTAATATATTGTGTCTGGTATTCTAATTGTTCAGGGCAGGGGATAAATCTGATTCCTAATACTTCATCATTATGTTTGAGAGCAAAAGTTATATATGTAATTGGGTTAAGTATTTAAAAAGTCACACTAACCTTGTAAATTTTGTTACCAATACAATTCAGGTAACTGAAATGAAGTTTATTATATATAAAGCTCTACAGTATGTACTATAACAAATAATAATATATAGTATAATAAAGATTCTGAGACAGAGGATAGCAGGGTTAGTGTTCCCAACTCTCTCAGAAGTTAATATGTCGTCTCCTTTGATCTACCGTCCCTCACAAAAATCCTACACTAACAAAAAGAGAAGCATCGATATAACCTGTTAGAGATATAGAGATTACTGAACTGACCTGAGAAATAAATTATAAATTAAAGATGCAGTAAAGGAAATTTGATAATCTTGACAATTCAATTCAATTAGAAAAAAAAATTTGCTAGCATTTGCTAGTATTTTTCTCCATCTGTCATTATTAGGGATAAATACCTGCCCCTGTACTAAAACCCCCATATACCTACCACAAGGAAGAGCAAAGGAAGTAGCCATAAATAATTTTGAAGTAGGAATGTTTACCATAAATTCATAGGGTGTTATGAAGGTATATAGCACAATCAAGTCTTGTTCACTTATGTTTTCTTGAAATATGTCACTTCAAGAGTTATCCTAGTGAAACCTATAAAACAAATTACAATAGCACTAATATATGTGGTAAATGTTTTATTCTTTATATAGATGTATGTATGTTTACACATAAACATGCAAGAAACCACATCTATATACAGAAATTATATTTACCATTTGTCACGATACATGTAAAATCAGCAACAGTATTATGCATATAGCACATTCATTTTCCTTTAATAAAACTAAAAGCACCCACCATCCTATAAATATTTATAATGCAAAAAATGGGAACTTGATATCTGATTTTACTTGACAATTGCTTACAGAATTAGAAATTAATCTGAAGAAAGATGAGCACTGAAATATGGTGCAATCAATAATTTTTTTTCAGTTTTTAGTACATATAAGTTATACTTTGAATTAGTTGTCTACTTTATTGTATGAACCTTCTATATAAATAATTTTAATGTTCCTGATCCCTGTTGTTCTACTGCTGCCTCAAAAAGGATTTTGCCAATTCATATTCATGCTACTAGTGTATGGGAAAGCCTTTTGACCATACTCTCAACCAGAACTCTGATTAAAATAATAATTCTCTAATGTGCTAGGCCTGCGATCCTTAAATTTTAATGGGACACTAAAGCACTCTCTTGGGAAGGATATTGTAAAGCCAGATAAGCACAGGATATTTTAAATTTTTAAGGGAAATAATAATATTCAACATCCCTCAGACACCAAACAAACTACTTGCTCACAGTTTCAACATATCACATTACAATCTTTTCAATGATTGTCACATCTTTATGAAGCTAGGTTTCAGGAGCTGCTGTAACACAAAGCGAGTACTGTGTGAAAATATATTTTTTCTATAAAAATATTTGGATACTAGTGGAGGTATTCAATCTGATTCCAAGATGTGGGAAGTTGTGTAGTGTCCAACAAGGTGCACACTCCCATTAGTAAAAAATTGTGGCTGTTCAAGAATGAAATAAAAACATTATTTTGTCTTTCAATTTATGTGTATTTTCAGATTATGTTTTCCATTAATTGGCAAAACCTTTTGATTATCTATTATGTACCAAGCACCATTCAAAGAGCTGGGGATACATTAATAAATAAGACAGAGGATGTCCATGACCTCATAGAGCTTACATTCAGATGACAATGGGAAGAGACAGGCAACATGTGCATGAACAAAAAATCCAAGATAATAAATGCAGATTCTGATTTAAGGTTTACAAGACTTTAAGACAGAGTAAGATCAAGAATGAGCAGTGGGATGTTCTAGGTAGGGTGCTTATGGAAGTCCACTCTAAGAAGAAGCTATTGAAAGCAAACATCTGAAGGATAATGAGGCATCCATGCCAATAACTGGGAAAGAGCTAAAGGAAGAGACTTCTAGGATCATCAGTGCAAAATCCCAAGAGTAGAAAGGAATAAAGGAACCAAGGGTAGCAAAAAACACAGAGTGAGGGATAGAGTGGTATATGATCAGACAGGAGAGGTGGGAAGCATTTCCCCTAGCTATGATAGGCAGTTTGAGTTTATTAGAAGAGCAATGGAAGGCCATTAAAAGATTTTATGCAGAGAAATCACATGATTTAAATAGGGTTTCTACAGAGAATTCTGGCTGCTATCTTGAGAATAGACTGGAAAGCAGGAGTATGGTAGCTGAGATCATAGACTCTGGGGTCAGGCAAAGCAAAGCTTATTTCCCAGCTTTTCCTGGGTAAAAGTTGAATAAAATATGCATATGTGGTCTTAATGATAAGATGTTTATTACATCAAAGCATAATTTTTTACAAAGTACTCTCACGGGCGCCTGGGTGGCTCAGTGGGTTAAGCCGCTGCCTTCGGCTCAGGTCATGATCCCAGGGTCCTGGGATCGAGTTCCGCATCAGGCTCTCTGCTCAGCAGGGAGCCTGCTTCCTCCTCTCTCGCTCTTCCTGCCTCTCTGCCTACTTGTGATCTCTCTGTCAAATAAATAAAATCTTTAAAAAAAAAAAGTACTCTCACAAAGATAATTTATTCATGCTTGGATTTATTTTATTCTAAATTTCTGTATGTTACTCAAGCTTTATGGAAATCTTCATTTATTTCAGTATGATACTTTAGTTTTGTTATACTGAGCATTTTGGTGTATGGATGTGTCTGTGGTATGTTTAAAATCTAATCCTAATAGTATACATTGTGAATATGAATAAAGACATTAGGTTAAAAATATAATAACCTCAATAAGGTAAAGCTTTATAAGAAGAACCATACATATAATATTTAAAACTACAGAATGTAGGGATCTTAGGTAGCATCTCTTATTTACTTGTTTTAAAAATTTTTTTGAGTACAGTTGACACACAATGTTAAAATTAGTTTCAAGTGTACAACATAATGATTCAATTTCTCTATACATTATGCTATGCTCACCCTCTTTAAATTGGACTTTCCTTAGCTGTAAAATAAGGCTCTTAAAATAGTGCTTGTCACAAGATACGAGCCCATTAAATATTAGCCATTTACTTTAATTTTTGTAATGGACTGACATTTATCATTTATTAGGAAATAGATATAGCCCCCACTGACCTCTACAAATCTTAAACTAACTTTCTAGTTAACGCAAGAATGTGCAGCTGAAAGCACCCAAAGTTTCATTTATTCATCTGATACAGTATAAGGGATACAGATGCAAAACAGAGTAAGATTTCTTCTTTGAGATACTGAACATAGGATCTTTCATTCTTATCTATATACTTATTATCATCATGTTTCTGTATAAACTAAAGGGATTACTACTGTAATAAATGATTTATAATATCCTAAATAAAAATTTAATTATATTCTAAATATATATTATATGATTATAATGACTGATATTGGTTTTTATATACCTCATTTGTAAGTTTGTTTGTTTTTTTTAAACCATTTGGGAGTTTTCTTACAAGATTTGGCAAGATAGTACAGGCTGTGGATGAACAGGTTTTTTTGACTCACATACACGGATCAAGTAGGAGAAATAAAAGGAGAGGGTGGAGGTTAGTTCACAAAAAAACAAAACAAAAACACAGTGTGATGTGCCCTTTTGGACACTGAGTAATGATGCTAGCATGCTGCCCTTCCACTTCTGCCATGAATTCAAGAGTGCCAGTCCCACAGACTCAGGGACATGGAAGAGAAAATGTGAAATGGCCACGAAATCAGACTATCCATACCAACATCGATGCACGGTACAAAACTGAGCTAGTCAACTTGTAATGAGGACGATGTTTGTAGAAAACGGAGAAGAATGAGAAATAGGTCCAAAATTCTTGCTTATTTCTTTTTTTAATTTTATTTTTTTCAGTATTCCAAAATTCACTGTTTATGTTTAGCTTATTTTGTAAGAATTTCTGAAAACAGAAAAAGATAAGAAGGAAAGGTTCCAGCAGTAAACCAACCTAAGAAGGCACCAAAGTACTATATCACATGAGTATGTATTATAAGAAGAAAGACTTCTCTTTAATAATTCCTTCTAGAAATGTATTTGAAATTTAAAGAAGCACGACGACTGATATTTGAAAAAAGAAGAGCTCGTGTATGCTATTTTTAAAAAATTAATTTCTGAGGGATAGATAATGTAGAGTATATAATGATTATTGGTCTGGAAAAGAAAAGTGTTCTACTTACTGGATAGAAATCACACAGATCGTCTTACCAGCTAGCTTGACTGAAAGTGGTTTTTCCTTCCTGATCATATTTCAATGGGCAGGGCCATTAGGGTGTGTTTGAAGAGTCAGGAATAAAAATACTAATCCCATCCCCTCTCTCCAGTGTCTACTGCAAAGCATATGGAGAGGCACCATGGGCGTCATTATCAGGAGTTGGGTGAAATCAGCACAGCACAGTTATGCAAATCATGTGCGCAACTGACACTGCTTGTGTATTATCAGTGTAATCCACCTCTATGGAGCACCTCCAGGAAGGAAAGGAGGGGTGGGGGGTGGGGAAAGTTCACACTTGGGAGATCACCCAGAAAGTGGGCCAGATGCCAGGTCTACAATCAGGTGAAAACAGTTCCTTCTCATGGGAAGTCTGCAGGACAAATTATTCTACACTTAATGCATCATCACTATTATGCGTGAGCTACAATAGATTCAATTTCTAAACCAGGATAATGTAATCCAATATGTCCATCATTATCCTGGGCCATGGATTAGTATTTTTAAAATGGGTCTCTGACAAATCTGAGAGAAAAGTCATGATGATCTTGTTTCAAAATAATGTCAATATGAAAATAACTAATAATGATAATCTTTTAGGCAAGTACCTAATTTTCAGACATTTTTTATTCTTCACTCATTTCACAAGTTGTTAATATCCAAAAGTCTATAACCTGCAGCTGTTCCATGTTATTCAAATAATTTTGTATGTAATACAAGCTAAAGGTACTTATTTACATACTTTTTTCTGGTAGTCATCTCAAAAAAATGAAGCAATACTGAAGCAAACATTTAAGGATTGGGGGGAAAAAACCTATGAAAAAGACAAAGAGTAGAAGGCAAAAGGAAACACAAGAGGAAAAGATTATTTAATGAAACAAGATGGAGAGTAATTACAAAGGCTATATGTACTTTAGAATCCCTTCTAGTTTATGGAATTCCTGACCAGTCAGCAATAGAAGGAAATGGTGTGGCTGTGGTAGTGAATTCCGTAGCAAGACATGACAATATATTTGAAAGCATTTCATTCTTATGATGAATTAACAGACTGTCCCATGTGAGAAGACTGAAAACTAGAGCATTTGACATTAAGTTGTTTCTTTAATAATACGGTCAAAGGTTAGCTCTGTCTCACTCTAAGCCAGATACTACTTTTAAGCTTTAAGAATCTGAAGATTAGGAGTGATCTCTTCTTGTCGGTTTCTCTGAGAGGATGTAGTTTAAACTTTAAAAATGCCTGTTAGTTGATGGAATATTCTTCTAAAGGCGAATGTTCAAATATATTCAAAAAACAGGCAAAGTCATAATATTTTATAGTTTCCTATAACAGTTAAAAGCATAACTGAATAAAACATAAACTAGTGTTAAAAATAATAGAAACGTGTAAATGAATTTATGGCAGTACAGTATTTAACTGATAATGTTTTTAAAAAAATCAATACCGGGAACTAATACAAGGATTCAATACTTCTGAGCTATTTTTATGGAAAAAAACTGGGATTACAGGATCTTTAAAAATAAAAAGGCAATCCTTGTATTGTAGAATTAAAAAAATGTATAGCGAGGGAGTTATTGTTTTAACAGTAGATATTTATATGGTACATCTGGACCAGTTGTTTTTTTTATAGGATAAAATAGTTTTAAACTGACAATTAGACATAAAGCACAAACTCCTTAGGCTAAAAACTGTCGAACACTGAATAGGTTACAAAGTAATATTGTAAAAATCAACATTCCTAAGGTGTTTGGAAATAAGCTAACATAGGCTTACTGACCCTACATAAAAAGATGAAGACTTCATGACACTAGAAGTTTCCTCAAACAGCTCTAACTCCAGGGTTATGTGATATACCTGCATATATACACATATATGTACAGATATGTATGATTCAAATATATCACATAAACTAATTTTACAAAGCATTTATTTTTAGATGATATATCCCAATAAAGAACTGTATAATAAGTACTGGTTTAACTGAAAGCTAAGGTTTTCCTTAGACTATTATAGGTAAGTCTTATTGAAAACCCAAAGGAATTATTTTTTAAAAATGAGAAGAACAACAAAAAAAGGCAATTTGGGGGCCCTTGGGTGGTTTAGTAGGTTAAGTGGCTGCCTCAGGATTTTGGCGGGTCATGATCCCAGGGTCCTGGGGTCAAGTCTTGCATTGGGCTTTGTCTCAGTGGGGAGTCAGCTTGAAGATTCTCTCTCTACCTCTCACTTTGCCCCCCCATAAATAAATCTTTTAAAAAAATAAGTTCCTACACTTACCTGCTTACTCAAAGATATTTTATTTAAATACTTAAACAATATTTCAGTGTTACAAGAAGCAAGCATCTTAAAAAGATGAGTGTTAAGAAATATTTGGTTTTTCTAAGAATACAAGAGATAATTTCTTTAAGACATTAGCATTTTTCATTTTCATATTTTTAAAAAAATTTCAGTTTTAAGCAATAAGTAATTTTTATAATAATTTGGATCCAGGACAATTCCATGGATATCTGAATTTTAGATATGGCATAAAAATATTTGAGACTATGAGAGAGATATTCTTACCTTTTCCTCCTTGCATTTACACATAACAATTTATAATGCATATATACTATATAAATTTCCATATATTAAAAATAATCTATTCTGTTTGTTTTTTTTTTAATATTTTATTTATTTGTTTGATAGTGAGAAAGAGAGAGAGAGAGCACACACACAAGTAGGGAGAGCAGCAGGCAGAGGGAGAAGCAGGCCTTCTGCTGAGCAGGGAGCCTGATGCGGGGCTTGATCCCAGGACCTGGAATCATGACCTGAGCCGAAGGCAGACACTTAACGACTGAGCCACCCAGGCGCCCCTTCTATTCTGTTTTAAATATTTAATTTGGTCACAGCATCATAATATGTGAGACATATACTTGAAAGGCTAATTAGGAAAAAATATGCAATTCTAGTTCCTCTTAGTTTAAAAAAAATAGCAAGTATGATAAGTATTATTTTGATTAATAGGGGTCCAAGACTTAATTAAAATACTATTTCCCCAGTGTATTGGGTATAATAAAGACAATTAAAAGGAGCAATATATAACGTATGAAGCACACTAATCAAATTTCTAAGAATGAAAGGACTATAATTACTTGTTAAACTAAAAGTCTAAAAGACAAAACTAATAAAAATCATTTTTGTAGAAGGAGTACTGATTCACTGATTCATCATTAAAAACTCATGTTTTAAACGTCATATGTTATAAATTTATATATAGCAAATCAGATAATTTGTGTGGTAAATCTTAAGATTAATTGGTGGAGTGGTTTTTTTTTTTTAAGATTTTATTTATTTATTTGACAGACAGAGATCACAAGCAGGCACAGAGGCAGACAGAGAGAGAGAGGAAGGGAAGCAGGCTCCCTGCTGAGCAGAGAGCCCTATTCGATGAGGGGCTCCATCCCAGGACTCTGGAATCATGACCTGAGCCAAAGGCAGAGACTTTAACCCAGTGAGCCACCCAGGCACCACTAATTGGTGGAGTTTTAAATATAAACCAGTACCTTTTATTTTCTTGTATCCTTACATAATGTATACAAGAGTATAGATTATTTTCTCACTGGACCAAAAAATTTGACTGTGAACTTCAGCTGATACAGTGTTGATAATTCATTCCAATTCTTTATTTCTCTCCCCTTCACATTCCTTCCCACTCCCTCTTAGAATGTCATTTAAATTTCACATGTAAAAAGATTGGGTTTTTCCCCCTTTCTCAGCCACTCATTTTGTTTTGAGTGTTACAAAAAGCAAAAGTAGAAGGAGGGTTGCAATTGCTAGATATGTTTAAATTTAGCCAACATACTGAAATAAAATAAACACTGAAGATAGCCATACAAACAAAACTTAGATTCTATCACTTCACCTTTTTCTTTCTTTGTGAATGGACACTATTTCAGAAATAGGATATATCACTACTACAACCAAAGTAAGAAATGTTATGATTTCTTCTGTTATTATTTCAAGAAGTAGGGAACAAAATATGGGAGTTACTGACAAAAATTATCTGCTACCAAGAAAAGACTATCATATTAATCCAATATGTTTCCACAAATAATAAAATTAAACTATTCAAAAATTATTGTAAGAAAACAAACATTTTCATGGCAAATACTGCTAAATACTACTGAAGTATAATTGTTCTTTAAGGGGTTCTTTTTTAAAAATTATTTATTTATTTATTTGTTTGACAGAGAGAGAGATCACATATTTGTGGCAGAGAGGCAGGCAGAAAGAGAGAGGGAAAGCAAGCTCACTGGGCAGAGAGTCCGACGTGGGGCTCGATCTCAGGACTCTGGCTGGGATCATTCCTGAGCCGAAAGCATATGGTTAACCCACTGAGCCACTCAGGTGCTTATTCTTTAAGGGGTTCTGACTGGTTATTGTAAAACTGGACATCCTTCCAATTTAAAAAAAAATTATCAATGTCTGTAATAAAAAATTAAAGCACGCAATCAAATCAAGTAACCAGGGTTTTATAAACTTAAACCCATTTTCTATGTGTAAAAAGTGTAAAAAGTATTATTCAGGTACTAATTAGCAAAGGTGAGGGAAGGAAAATTCAACATTGTTTTATACTTTTTTGGTGTTCAGCACAACAGATGGGGCTTTGTAAAAAGTACTTTTTTTTTTTTTAAGATTTTTATTTATTTGACAGATCACAAGTAGGCAGAGAGGCAAGCAGAGAGAGAGAGAGGAGGAGGAGGCAGGCTCCCTGCTGAGCAGAGAGCCCGATGTGAGGCTCTATCCCAGGATCCTGGGATCATGACCTGAGCCGAAGGCAGAGGCTTTAATCACTGAGCCACCAAGGCGCCCCTGTAAAAAGTACTTTTAAATGGGAATGTGTTTTAAGTAAACTTCTGCATCTCTGAAGCTAAAAGTACAAAATCAGAAACTGTCCTTATCAAGGCTCCTTATCAAGGCTGTCTCTTAAATATAGGTTAGCAGACAGTTGTAGAGAAGTAGTAGAGGTACTGTGAAGGTCATCTGAAAAGCTTAAGACCTATTCCATTTTTTGTAAATCTATTTTAAAGTTAAAACAAACCACAACAAACTATAAGACAAAAAAGTGGGGTGTGGGGACTACTCTTTTACTCTTTAAGATTTGGTTGTAGTGAACAATCAGTAGTCAAGTCCAGGGAAAAAAGATAATACATTGTATTTAGCATCATATAATACTGGGGGTATGGGGAGACTTAAGATCAAATTAAGTGACTTGACAAAGTACTATAACTAATTTGCACTGAGCCCATTCCAAACTCAAATGTTTTGACTTCTTCTAAATAGTACTCTTTTCTTTATCATTTTGAGTTAATTTAATCAAGTTTTATGGAATAAACATACGGGGCTGTATCACTTATCCCATAACATACAGGTTTTGGAGTTTGACTGTCTTGGTGTGAATCTAGGCTCTGTAAAGTGCGACCTCTCTGAGCCTCTGTCTTTTCACCTATAATAAATATAGTAACAGCAAAAAGCTTTCTCGACTGACAGCCTCTTCCCGAAACACTGAATTCCTGGAGCTTGTAGGCCCCTCTTTTCATGTCACACATAAACACTTTCGAGTAGTTGAATTACAGAGTCCCTAAGAGTCAGTTATAATTCTAGCCAAGCCTATTTATGCCAGCTGTACCACCTATTATAATTAGGTAAATTATTTAAATATCCATATTTCAAGGAAATAAGTACAAAAAGAAAATTGGTTCTAAAAACTAATTTTGACACTTTGGAAAGATTTAATAAAGGTGAGTTGATTTTAAAAAATACTAAAGAATTAGAGGTGGGCAAAGATAGTCATAAAAATTAGTGCAAAATCTTAAAAATTTAATAGAAGTTTGATTGCATCACAAGGGTCTAAGTTCTTAAAGACACTGAAAATGGAATTAGAGATGATGCACTATATTTTTATGTTGAAAAATATAAACATAAGAACTTTTGTCAAAAGAATTTCTCATGTTGCTAGACTTATTGCTGTTAATTAATAAAATACCTAGTTTTGCTCATGTCAGATAAAAGGGCTTTAATTAAAGAAATAATCCTTGGGAAGTGCTTGCTGCAGTGCCTTGTGTCTAAGGAGGGTTCAAGAAATGCCAGATATTATCTGTAAATAACCTAACTATTGGGACTATACAATCAAAACCAAGACACTACCTGGTGTCCTCTAAAATATGCAAGTAGAGTTCCAAATAGGAAATTTCAGCTTATATGGGATCATACACGGGGTGTGGGGGGTGGTAGGGGAGTGGGGGAGGAAGGGTTAGCATTTATTGAATGTATTTTTCTTTTTTTTTCAATATTTTTTAAAATTTATTTTTATTTTTTATTTATTTTCAGCATAACAGTATTCATTGTTTTTGCACCACACCCAGTGCTCCATGCAAGCCATGCCCTCTCTAATACCCACCACCTGGTTCCCCCAACCTCCCACCCCCCCACCACTTCAAACCCCTCAGATTGTTTTTCAGAGTCCATAGTCTCTCATGGTTCACCTCCCCTTCCAATTTCCCCCAACTCCCTTCTCTCTAACTCCCCATGTCCTCCATGCTATTTGTTATGCTCCACAAATAAGTGAAACCATATGATAATTGACTCTCTCTGCTTGACTTATTTCACTCAGAATAAATAACCTAACTATTGGGACTATACAATCAAAACCAAGACACTACCTGGTGTCCTCTAAAATATACAAGTAGAGTTCCAAATAGGAAATATCAGCTTATATGGAATCATACACGGGGTGGGGGGCGGTGAGGGAATGGGGGAGGAAGGGTTAGCATTTATTGAATGTATTTTTCTAATTTTTTTTTAATTTAACACATAAGTGTACATCAATGCCAAGCTCTTTGTTACCAACCTAGTAGAGAAAAAATTTCAAATCTAAAATATAGGAAGCAAAGATGCAATATTAATACTCTACAGCACAATAACAAACTAAAACAATGGATAGTCATTACCCAAAGTGGGGGAGAGGAAGGAGGAAGCAAAATACTTTGTACTGATAATATCCATAAAAACAGAAATTAAGATTAAAATCACTACATTTGCCTGAATACCCTATACTAGTAATTTTAAGCACTAGTTCCTAAATTTTAGTCTATCTGTGGCATATTCTGTGTCACCTTTATAGCCATTTGCACCCTTCTTTGCTCCTGCAGAAAGCTAATTTCTATTGCCTTTATCAGTAGGCTCTTCTGTCCTTTGGCTTCTTGCTAGCCTTAGTGCATGTGGGGAATCAGCAAGAGACTAGAGAGTGGAAAGACTGAGGTCAAGGTGTTTATTCTTCAGTCACAGGTTAGCAGGAGAACATTCCTCATCAAAGCTCAGTGTTTAAGACCCATCTCCTACCTCTTCTAATTCCAGTGATCTCTTGATCCCCTCCAGACATAGGGTTGCTAATGGTTTCTTGCTATTGCTAGTGTTGTAATGCTTCAACCATCCTTCGTTGGTTTCCTTTATGCCTCACTATTCTCTTGTAAATATTACCATGAATGTCTCCAAATTTTTCCCATTGAGCAATTTCTCATTGCTCCTGTCAGGGCCTTGGTTGATAGTTACTGGTAGCAGGAGTGGCCCAAGGCCTCAGAGAGTCAAAATCGCATTCTGGCACTGAGTTGCTCAATATAAAGAGAACAAGATGGCTTTCTTACTGGGGAGTTAATGGAATACTACTAATTCTAGCTATTTGCTGGCAATATGATTACCCAAATTATCACTGCTGGTAGCATGTAGCCTTGCTGAAGTGCAGTGGTGGCATGTAGAGTGAAGACTGTAGTATGATACAGCTAACTCTGATGACCCTAAGGATTACATAAAGGAGGAAGGACAGTTTGAAGGTCTTGAATGCTCACTTCATGTCAGAGCAGAAGGTGGAATGTCAAAGTCCTCTGTCAGCTTTAAAAGAGTCCTTATTTACCTAAGCCTAAGGGCAAATAAGGCTGAAAACCAACTCCAGAATCTGATTTGAAGGGTTATAGAGTTGCCACACTAAATAAAATGGGCAGTACCAATACAACCTGGTCATGGCAATGGATTAGTGAAACATGGAATGGTACTATCTGATCAAATACCAAGGCGTAGAATGTTGAACCTGCAAACACTTCCAAACCCCCCTTGCTGGAAGACACAGTCCTCACTCTCCACCTTTCCATCTAAGGAA
Source organism: Neogale vison (assembly GCF_020171115.1). Classification (NCBI taxonomy): domain Eukaryota; kingdom Metazoa; phylum Chordata; class Mammalia; order Carnivora; family Mustelidae; genus Neogale; species Neogale vison. The sequence continues at coordinate 23,830,213 of NC_058093.1, forward strand.
ACTAATGTCTATAAATCAGCATTCCCATAAAGTAAGAAGACTTTCGATTGTTTCAGCCAAAGCAAGAACCCAATCAGAAAATGGCAATTCCTTTCAGGACTCATTCCTATTAACTCTCATTGTCCATAGGCTCATAATAAATTAGATTCTAATATAACCAAAATCAAGGCCTGATCCAGGAGGCGACAGCCCTATACACTGAAGGAATCACGAAACGGCCAATTGTACCAGCAGGAGTCCAGTTAGCATGTAAGGGAATGAATCGATTTTAAGAATTTTACAACAAGAAGATGAAACAAAATACTAGATTGGGCCAAATTTTTATCAATTTATATGCATTCACCTGGATTTGGGATTTAATATATTGCCTTGAACAAGTGGGAGTGACTAATTGAACCCTTGATTCAGTGATGGCTTATTAGTAAAAAGTTGAAATGCCAGGGTTTCCTGGCATAGCAAAGAGGAAGAAGAACAAAAGTTCAAATAAGTAAGAATAATGTAAAGGATCTATTATGAATCATCGGTTCAGCCTGCCACTTACATACTTCTAGAAGGGCCTGTGGGAAACTCCCTTCACCCAAGAATTACACTGGTCATGAAAGAAGCCACATGCTTGAAAAGCTTTATGGTAATTGTCTTCTCTGGGCTGGACAGAACAATGGCAGATGTTGCAAACAGATCTGGCCTCCTTGATTTAAATGTATATGTGATCTCAGAGTGGCACAGGCTCTACGGCAGGAAATGGAAATACCAAATCCTACCGCAGATTATTAGTCTATTAGATTAGCTCTGAGTTGACATTAATCTCTGGAACCCAAAATGCCATTGTAGTTGACCAGTTCAAAGTGGGGGTATATGGAGGTCAAGGTATATATGTAGGCTTTTCCCAAGTCCATCTTACAGTATTTTGGGAATAAATAAACTTAGTAATGGACAGAATTCTTATGTTGGTTCCCTGACCTACAGCAATCATGGAAAGCCAAGAACTGTGCTTGTCCGATGCAAGTATGAATCAGACACATAATTTTACATTTTCTAGTGGCCACATTTTAAAAAGGTGGAATTAATTTTAATAGATTTCATTTAATAAGAAAATATTATTTCAACACATAGCACTAGCCACAGGAGGCTAGTCGCTACCAGATTGGAGATCACAGCCCTAGACTTAAAGATAGTAAAATACAAATGAAAGAGGTTGGCATGGCGATTCCTACTACATACCCATGTATACTGCTGATGAGGTTAATGCAAGCTAGATGGTTCTGTGGATGCATGCAGTCTTAATCACATCAAAATGCCGACTACAGATGCAGTTCTAGCTGTAATACCGTTACTGGCACATGTTAACATATAACATAGCCCCTGATACCAGGTATGGAGATAATGACTTAACAATTTCTTTGGAAAATAATTCCTTATCAACAGATAATCTGAAGCACTTTGCCTTCACACTGCAGGGAGAGCATACTTTTATTATCTTAGCTTAAGGCTAGGTCAACTCTTCTGTTATAATACAGTCCAAAGAAATCTAGTTCATCTTGACAGTCCACAGAACATCAAGTTGGAACATTACATTCACGGTACTGACTGGACATGGTGAGCAGGAAGCAGTAAATACCTGAGATGCCTCCGTAAGATATATGCCAGAGGAGAGGAGATAACTGCCACAGAAAGTTCAGAGAAGCACAGTATTAGTGTAATGTTATGGATTTGGTGGTCTAGACATGTTGAATTAGGTCCTCTATGATAAATGAAAATTGGGTGCACTTTGCAAGTTTCACCATGAAGAAGGCATGGTTTGTATGCTGCTCTGATGTATGTGCTAGGTACCCAAGGAAAGAGTCTTTCCACCAGGGATCAGAGGTCTGGAACTGTCATATTGGACTACCCCCTGGCTATTTGGGGCATCTCAAGCTGCTAAACTAAGAGGGAGAGAAGTGGGCTATTGGTTGGTGACTTTTCTAGACTACCAAGATGATTCTGGGTTGTTATGTTTGGAACTCAGGTACCTCTTTTAAAAAATGTTCCCAATAATCCTGGTTACTGAAAAATTGCAGTAATGCAAGGAAAACAGGATAGTGAAGTCCTCAGAATTTGTAGAAATTAATGTTTGGGTCACTCATCAGATAAAGAATCCTGTTCAGCCCAGGTGCTAAAAACGAGGGTAAGAGTAAGAGAAAGATGGAATTGGTAGCAGAAGAAAGCTGGAATAACCAATTTGGGCTTTCTGAACAATTAGATGGCACGGAATTTAGCAGCTATATTTTATGTTGTATCTACTACAAAAAGCATTGGCAATGGCAAATATTTTAGATTACAGTTAGAAATGTAACTGAATTCATATCACCTGTTGATGATGCAGTAGGTAGATGACACCTTCCTCTCTCTCACTGCTCCGTTTAACTCTCTTTAATTAGTCAGTTTGAGTATACTATCTATTTATATATCTACATAATCAAGACTTTGTATACCAAATTGCAAAATAATAGCATGATTGCAGTTACAGGGTCCATGTCTTTGTTTTTTTCGAACCTCAAAGTAGCAGTGATTTACTTACAAAATGTGCAATTTCACAGAAATAGCTTCACTTTATACACACAAACTTCATAATCACACAAACCATGTAAGTGTTGTCAAGTGTCTGGCCTGGTGGAACCCAATGGGAGTGGCCTGCATTTGGAGTAACATCTTTCTCATTCCTTACTTCATTCGCCGCCAACCAGGAACCTCTAGATGACTCATGACTAATTTGCAAAAAAGATGCTGATTGCAACTGCCCAGAGTTCAGTAGAAACAAAAACCAAGGTGTCTTCTTAGACACCACCCACAGGGATGGATGTGTTAAAAGAACAAAAAGGAAATCAAGACAACACAAATTAAGATACTGAAAGCCTTCCAGAGGTTGAGCTTTGAAGGCACTGAACCTTCCAAGGGCAATATAGCAATCCCGGTAAAGTAGCATGTGTATATTATATCATGATATTAAAAGCAACACAATTTTGCAAACAATGAAACAGATGTTTAAAGTTATATTTTTTCCTCAACTTCACGTAATAGATAATGTTCATGAAAATTGATCTTTTACACCATCTGTGGTCAATTCAATAACGCTTTAATAAGCCAGAATACATGGCTAGGTAAAGGAATTAACTGTCATGTCTTAAAAATATCCTTCAAGAAAGAATAATTTTTATAATAAAGATGTAATTTTCATAGCATAAGTTAAAATAAAATATAAAATGTCATAGTTGGAAATAAGGGAATTACTTTGAATCAAGGAGGAAAGTAACTGTATATACTTAAAATATTTTGTTTTTATGTTTGCATTCATTTTATTTTTCTATAACTGCTCCAAATTTACAAGTTAATGCCTAAAATAGTTTCACACATTTCATATTCACATTAAAAACCAAGTAAAGCCTAAAAAAAAAAAAAAAAAAAAAAAAAAACCAAGTAAAGCCTTAAGGATTAATACGGAAAATGTAAAAAAAGATAATACAAGCATTCTCTCACAATCCATAGCACTCTCCAATACAATTCGTCAATGTAGATGAAAATATCACTTCCATCAAATCTTCATATTAAAATTAAAATTTAATATGTCATTATGGACAGAAGGAGGATATAAAACTGGCTTGAGAGTATTCTATATTAATTTTCCACCTTTAACTTTTTGGTTATGGCAATTCATGCTAAAAGTCAAATGAGATTCATTCAGATTTCTAATCATTCTTTGTCTTTTATGTACTATATCCTAGCATTTTAAAAATATCACACTTACTCTAGATTTTTTAATGATGATTTATGAAGCAAAGAAAAGTTTCAGAGAAAATCCAATGACTACATTTTGAGAGTTAAAGAAACAAGGCGTGTTTAAAGGAAATATAAAATACTCTAACAGCCAATTTTCTAATAAGCATAATATTTTCAAGCTTAAAAATAGCAATGTTTGTTTTCCCACTGAGGTCCCAGACTGGACACTCTTATCAGTTGAAAAGTACCACAGCTTTCATCTCCTCTATGGTAATATCAGCACGTAACTATGGTATTTTACTTGATTTTCCATTATCCGGGATTAACCATAATTATTGAATTAATAATTATAAAATTAAAAATCATACAGAATCTATAGAACAGTTGTTTCCTTACTTCAATAGCTCGAAATAAAAGATTCTTCAGCTGATGGTGCTACTTTCTGCCAAGTCTGTAAGTCTAAAAAAAGGAAGGGCCATATGCATCTTGCAAGACTTATCAGTTATTCAATGTACACAAATAAAAATATTGTTGAGCTCATTCCTAGCTACGTACAAAGCTGTAAGTTATTCTGTATTACTCTATAACACTTTCCTGAATTTCTTATATTTTAGCTTTCTTCTCAAAGAGTCAGTGACACTTACCAGAGTGGGTCCTGAGGTGTCCTGTGAGGGCGTCCCTTCTTCTACAGGCATAGCTACAAAAAGGACATTTGAACGGCTTCTCTCCAGAGTGTAACTTTATGTGTCTCAAAAGGTTGCCCTTCTGAGTAAAAGAGGCTCCACACTGGTTACAGTGGAAGGGACGTTCACCTGCCAAAGGGAAAAGAAGTGGGAACGATCGAGTGGGTTATGAGTACCGGACTGGTCGGCTGTATGCTATGAACTGGCAGCGGCTCTCTGTGCTTAGAGTTTTCTCCCTCCTCAGACTTCTGAACCTTTTTCTTCCTAAAATCTGTTAATACTGAAGCCTTAAACTTCAGGTCAAGCGTGGTTTCCTCTCCTCATACAATTTTACTGGATTCCTGTTACTGGCTCAAAAGAATCAGTAATCGCATTGACCACTGTTTGAACAACTAAGTGCCATCACTTCACTGACTTTACTGGTTGCTTTACATAGAATATTTAAAATCTTAAAATGATATTACTAATTAGGTCCCTATAATTTCAATTTTCAAATGAAGAACTTGAAGTTCAAGTATCAAAGTATCTGATTATAGTTACGGAGCTAATAAGTACTCAAACTGATAGGAATCTTGCTCCATTGGACTACAAAATCTTGCTCTACTGAACCATGCTATATCTCTTTTAATATTACAGAAATTTTGAATTTGAGTTGAATTTTGACTCTTTAGTCTAACTCTCTGATTTAGCCTTTGATTTTGTCCCTGGGGGCCAGATTACAATGTTCATTATCACAAAATCTCTCCAAATTAGGCCAGGCCCAGGTCTCTCCATTCTCCTAGTCATCAACAGTGAAAGCTTTGGCAAAATTTCCTGACATAAACAAGAAGAGTCCAAAGAAAATTATTCATCCAGGTATTTCCTGTATTCTTTTTGTTGTGAAAATAATTTGAGAGAAACATTTTCCTTCTTTCCTCCCATTACTGGATACTGCTATAAAACTGTTCAGCCAGAATTATCAGTTTAGTCTATTGTCATCAACTGGCTGTCACCAAGGTCACTGAACATAAAAACATATAGTTGGGGAAGCAGTAAAATTAGCATTTAGGGTCAAACCACGAAGAAAATACTATTATTTTAAGTTTGCTGATCTCTAAAGATATTTATGAACTAAGTTATAAATTAATATATACACAGTACAAAATAGTAAAGTTCAAAGTTTAGAACGGACATAAAGTTTTTAAAAAATGCTCCTTTGGTTTAACTGGACTATTTCTGTACTTGAGGTCAGATGAAGATTGTAATTTTAATACTTAAAAATTTATACTGAATTCTCATGTTTTATATCTTTAACTGAAACATTTGAAAATAGTGAATAATGAAACCTCATTATTTTGGGGGGCCCTTAATTAATGCAAACTCAATGATCCTTCTATTAAAGGAAGCTAGGAGTCATAAAGAAGATAAATTGGCCATTTTCTTGCAGTTGCCACTGCATATTCTATCACATAGATTTGTTATAAAACCTAAAGAAATTAAAAAATGGATACATCAGGTGTATCTCAAATTCTGTACTTTTTTCTCATTTTGGAACTTCATGAGATACATATCCAAAAAATTATAATCTATGTGTTCATGTAAGAAGGGTAAAAGTTTTTCTAACAAAATCTGGAGATCTGAATTACATTTACAAAAAGGCCTTGTACTAGTGTATCATGTAAAAAAAATATTTTAAAAGTCATCTTAAATTTTATCTTATTTCATTTGTTTGATGAAATTGGCAAATTAAATCAACACTAAATACAGCTTAAAAGAGAAATACTTTACCGAAAAATTTCTTATATGAAGTCTTACAAAGTAATCAAAGTTTGAAAATAAATCTAAATTTGGTAAATCTTTACACACATATGCACACACAAACACACACACATAACAATTTGTTGGCTTTTTATGTCAATGAAATAGCAGTCTATAGCTCTTTAAAACCAGGAATTTCTACTTCCCACCCCTGCCATGGAATTACTAATAAAAAAGAAGAATGTACTTTCTTCATGAGAATTTTTATATCGTAGGAAAATAGCAAATGCAAATTATACTTTCCCCTCCAAATACTTGATTTTACTTTTGAAATCTGTCGGAGTCTTCCAGGCAATTAATAAATTAGTATGCAATAACTTTAAAGTGAATTAAATCAGTTTGGTGAACAAAAACCATTTGAAATCAAGTTTGCCTTTAGAAAATACTCCTATAACGTGCTAACTTAGATTTTCATTAAGCCTCCTACAATTGAAATATTTAAAAATTCCTAATTTAGAGTACTGAATTTGTCATTCCAAGTAATGCTAATCAAAAAGGAAAAAATAATAAGGATAACTCTTAAAAAGAATTTTGAAATTCACCTAATTGAGTTTATGAGACCAATGACAGGGTAATTTTATTTTTACACTAACAAATATTCCAGATATCTTCAAATATGTTTTAACAGAATTGCATCTGAATTTATGTGATCATCCTTAAAGGGGCAGGAGAAATGAAAAGGGGTCTAGGTATATTGGGAAATACTGTCTGTTGCTGAGTGTGTCTTAGTGTGGAGTCTTTTGCCAACTATATTCCCATGGCCCTGAGAAATAAAGAAAGGCATGATGAAGGTTTACAAACCCTGTTCCCATTTTTGATAAGAGGAAAGAAGCAATCATAGTAATGCACTTTGATTGCAGCTGGATGAAGTTTTGAGAAACACTGATCTACATGGATTAAGTCTTGAATTGGGATTAAGAGAGACATGTAAAATGATCTGATATTTAAGTAAAAGGTTCATATATTGTGTCTGTGCCTTGAAACAACACATCTCAATTATTTTTTAAATAATTTGCTTTTTCTTTAATAAACAGGCTTACTCAACTAGTTCTTTTCAAATCAGTTGAGACTTTGCCTGAAAAATATATTAATCATGTTCTTCTGATATAAACAAAAGCAAACTTCAGAAAAACACCACAAAGGTGCTAAGTACACTATACCTAATCCAACTGAAAAAATCAAGTAGGCTATTGTATCTGTGATAACCAATTCCCCCATGGATGGGTACAAAAGTCTGGATTAACAACTCTGAATCCAGGAGAACAATTAATATGGAGACATGCTATCATTCATTTCCATTCTTAATCTGCTTTTTGTTTTGTTTTTGTTTTTTAAATCTGCTAATCCGCTCAAGGACCTTTTTTAGTTATTCCCAGAATGAAGTTATTTATTCTTATTTTGAAATAAACTGCATTTCACTCTTTTATGTACTTTCATAAACACATTATTTCTAGGTGTGTGTTTAAAGATTCAACTGAAATACAAGTATACATGCATCAGTTTGCTTTGGTGCATCAACGACAGGGTGTTCCTGTGTTGGATGGAACAACCACCTAAAAATATGAAAAATCCCATGTACCTGTTGAAAGGGCCTTGGAGCAAAAGAATGATTCCACATAGCTACAACGTACACGAAGTTACGAAGATGGGAGTACTCTACCCCAAAGAAGGGCAAAGTTAAGAACAGTCTATATTTATAATGGTCCACATCAATTCATGTTGAAGCATGAATTGATTTACTACCCCTACTTCTTTTACTCCGCCCCTGTCGCAGTGAAGAGTGCCTGGAGTATCCGATGACAATATTACCTGATTACCTACTAAAGTAGCAACACCAAGAAATGACACCAAGCCATGTATAAGACACTGGAATTGGCACTTTAGTAGAGTTTGAAAGAGAAAGAAGAAGTGAATTAGATATGATACTCCACATCATTTTAGTAAACTGGGTGGTTGTTGTGTATCTTTTTCTACTATCCATTTTATAATGGATATTCTATGACACACAAGTATGTTTCCCAAAGGCTTTATAAGGATTTAAGACCGTGCCTTGGACACTAGCTATTAATAATTGGTAAAAGGGGGAAATTCTGAAATGAAGATAGTAATTCTTGGCATTAATGAGAAAACATTTCGTTTATGACTAGATCTCAACCACATTTTTTCAATCTAGTTCAAGTTAAACACACACACACACACACACACACACACACACAAAGACTTTGTATTCTCAAAGAATACAAAAAGGGAGTTGAAAAGGTCATGACCTATTCAGATGTATAAACTGGGTCATCAGAAATACCTATAAAAACAGCTATTTTTTAAATTTTATTTTTTTAAGATTTTATTTATTTACTTGACAGCCAGAGACGGCCAGAGAGGGAACATAGGCAGAGGGAGTGGGAGAGGGAGAAGTAGATTTCCCTCTGAGCAGGGAGCCCAACGAAGGGCTCAACCCCAGGACCTCAGGATCATTCCTGAGCTGAAGGCAGACATTTAACGTCTGAGCCACCCAGGTGCCCTAAAAAATAGCTACTTTCAAGATATATCACATTTTCACGGTCAACATGTGTGGCAGGTATCCCAAGCTCCTCCATGAATGGCTTTTAACTTTAACAAAAACTTTCCAGATCTAAGGAAAGTAAAAATTTTACAATACTCCAATAAACGTTTATTAACAATAAAGTTCATCGATTTGCAACAGGACTTTAGTTATTTTGTCCATTCTCCTTTCCTTTACTAGTTGAGTGAATCCCATATTCATAGAACTTGTGGAAATCTGTATAACTATTTTAGGAATATTTTCTCTGTCAATTTGATGATTTTTCAAAATCAAAATAATTCAACTCTATCATAGTTGTAAATATTAAATAAGTAGTAGAGTCAGTATGTAATTACTCTTGTGTTTACAAACCAACAACACTCATAAAAATCACTACAAATACAGTGGCACATTGATTAACCTAAATATTCAAGAGAGTACACTCAGGTTCTTTGAATTTTCTTGGCTCAGACTATAAAAGGTTTATTAGAAATCTTACAAAAAATTGTTGCTAGTATACTTTTCAGCGTTAAAATGCACACTATATGCAATTCAACTGAAATTGACTACTTTAGTTTATATGTTGCTAGAAGGGGGAAGTTACACATTTGAATGGGTATTATCTTCCTCAGTATAATCACTGTGAGATAATGAAAACATTATAACTTTGTAGAACTCTTCTTTTAGAACTGCAGTTAACATTACTTCATGAGCATAGAAGAAAAGTAGACTCATTATTTTATAGTCTTTTCAGATCTTTCTTACCGAATACCAAACTTGATCTTTTAACTTTTCTAGAAAAAAAATTTTTTTAACTAAGGGAAAAAAACACCTGTACTAGTAATACAAATATTTTAAAAATATGTTGTTTAAAAAGGAAATTAAAAACAAAACCGAAAGTAAACATGTAGCTGTAGAATTTGAATGTAGAATTTGAATGAGGATCCAAACCTGATGATTTTGATTAAGATAACACTGATTTTAATGTGTAACTCCTTACTATAATTTTTAAGCCTTATAATCATATCTTATCATTAAATGTTGGTGCATTAAGATACCACGATAGTACATTTCAACAAAACCAGTCTGGGCATCAGGAAACCTTGATTTTAGCCTCATAATGTCCTAACTACATAAGGGATAATGGACAAATCCCTTGACTGTAAATGTGTAAATGAGAGATTTGGGTTAAAAAGACTTCAGTGTATCTCGTATCTCTCATGTTTTAAGCACTCACTAATTAAATTGATTCATCTCTCTTCCAAAGAGAATCATATTTTAAAACTCTGGGAGTATTAGTGATTAATATTTTGCTATCTAACACTACTTTGCATTATAGGTAAAGGTACCATCTTTAAATCAATTTTCATATGAACTTAAAACTTTTCTAATAGTCAACCACCTGCCTTTCTTACACATAATCTCATTTCTGTTGTTGTTGTGTTTTTTTTTTAATTTAAAAGACTTTTTTGTTTCCATTTTGCCAAAGGATTTGGAGGGATTTAAATAAGGCCTTCCTCTCATTTAGCTGTTTTTTTACATTGCTCAAATGTCTAAAAGTATATCTTACATTAATTGGAGGCCTCTTTCCTCACCCTATTCCCTGATCACACATTCCTACCAGCATACCCACCACCCTTGGCTATACTGCACCCTCCGTATCTCTTGCAGGAGTTATAATAAAAAAAATTACAGGAAGATGATAACATCCCCAAACTAGGGGAAGTATCTGCCCAATACTGAGACCCATGATGGGCAGAGATTGATTGGAAATTGTATTCCAAGAAGTTAACCAGATAAGGTGAAAATGATCCACCTCTATATAAATGCATGAGTACCATTTTATAGTATAAACTCGTAGCTAGCAAACTGTATTACCTGCCCATGGGTATGGTAAAATATGTATAGAAATACAAAAAGATTAGGTTACACAATGAGATTCTCCTATACCTTTTGAACCCTTATCCTATTATTGCTATATTAAGAACTGTGGAAACTGAATCCCAAACTTCTTTTCTGATATGCTATTCAGATCTGAAGGCTGGAAGTCAAGACCCAGGCTACTCTCTGCTTTTCAGCAATCCAATACTAGCAGAATTCTGAAAAGGTGGTTTCACCACTGCCACCCCTGAATAAAAAGGAAAGAGAATAGGTGTCAGGTAATATCAACATCAGATGTCACAGGCAGTCATCAGGTCATTCTTTCAGCTGCTTACCAGTGTGACTCCTTTTATGTACCATAAGCACATTGGGCCCAATGCAAACCATGCCACAGACGTCACATTTCAGTTTACCATTCGGAAGCCGGATTCCTCCCTCGCCTTGAAGCTCCTGGACTTTCCTGTTGTCGGCCACCTCGCTGCTCTCAATTAGGGGTTCTTCTAGGCCGCTACCTTCATCATGGCCCCTGATCTCATCTTCACGGCTCAGGGGTTTCCTGTCACACTCTTCATCACTCTGCATTTCTAGCTTTACTGAATTTGCTGTAATTTAAAAAAGAAGAAATGAAGGGATTTTAAATGCAGGTCGTGGTGTCACCTACATCTCGTCTCCACCCAGGGCCGCTCTACGAACAGGATGGAAATCACCAGTGCAACATTAATACAGACTGTGCTCAGAACGGTTTGAGTGACTTTGGCATCGAAGTGAAGATGGCTCAGAAAAGCTCTCGTCAACAGAATGACACTTTATTTGTACACTCATTTCTTTCTTTAACTTAGTTATATGCTTTTAAAACAAGTCCTTAATTCTGGTATGGGCTTTTGATTTTGTCGCTACCGAGACGCGGCATTGTGTATGAGACAAGATTAGGTATTGTTAACCCACTGAGCCAGGCTTCTCCATAACACTCAAATCTATATACTATAAAATACACATATAATATATACATAATATATATACCTATATATATATACATATATATATACACACACACACAACATACGCATACAACATATACATATGTAACACTTCTGTCTTACATCAGAATACTTGTGTAAACCTGCTTCAGGGCTGAGCAAGAGAGAAACAACTTGGGATCTCAATCTAGCAAATGTCTTAGATGTATGAAGGCATACCGTCAACGCAAATGCCCTAAAATCAGCTTAAAAACATATATTCAGTGAAGAGCTATATAAATGTAGGGCAGAGTGCACAGACTTCACATGCTCTTAAGCTACTCCTTTTTTATATGAAGAAAATTCTCTATGGAACATATTAGTCTGCAAATCAAAGTATTCCAGCTTTAATCTATGCACAACAAAAAGCAATGAATGACAGGAATGGCATAGCAGGCACGCACACACTTCTGACTGTTAAGAAATTTAATGCCTTCTGTTTGCTGTTTTTGGATCATCCCACAGAAATGTTGGAATTTTGTTAGCACAGCCCTCATTCTGGATTGCTGACAAAGTCTTTTCACAAAGCAGAAACAGGCTTTAAATGAATACCAGTTTTTTTATCCCCTGATCTTGAAAATTCTTCAGAAATCATATCAAAGTTCCTGTGCAAAACAAATTATTTGGTACTACTTGAATGAAATACCTTCATAAAAAGGAAGTAAGTTTTCTTAGAGCAATTTTCTTGGAGAAACCACGCATTCTGTTGATTTGTCATTAGGACTTTAAACAGGTAGCGCTATCAAAATGGCTCTTCCCCTGCTCCCCTTCCTTGGAACTCCCCTAAGAATAGAGGCAGCGTGGGTACAAAATGAGATGACTGCTTTTACTCCAAAGACCATGGCTGTGACATTTATTAGCAGTGTAAACCTGAACTAATTATTTAATGCCTAAACCTTTTTAGTCTTTTGTTTGCAAAGCAGACATAAGTTCAAATCACAAAATGAAGTTTAAGTAGAACAGTTCAGCTATTAGGATTGAGGATCCTATAACCAAACTGCCTGGACTTGAATACCAGCTCTGGCACTCCTTGGAAGCAGTGTCACATTTTATAAGATACTCAAATCCTCTGTGTACTTTATAAAATGAGGATGATAATGGTACCTACTTCTCAGGCTGATGTAAGCATTAACTGAGCAAATACAGAAAATGGGCTTAACTCTTGTTTTTTTGGTGGCAGACGGTGCTCTATTTTTTCCATAAAGTTTTGTAAAGATCAATTATAGTATATATGTACACTACTCTGAGATGTACAAAAGAGTATATAGCCTTTTTGGCCCCATTTCTTTAAAGCTTTAATTAATTAATTAATTAATTAATTTGACAGAGATCACAAGTAGGCAAGAGCAGCAGGCAGAGAGAGAAGAGGAAGCAGGCTTCCTGCTGAGCAGAGAGCACGATGTGGGGCTTGATCCCAGGACCCTGAGATCATGACCTGAGCCGAAGGCAGCGGCTTAATCCACTGAGCCACCCAGGTGCCCCTTTTGGCCCCATTTCTAATAGAAAATCTCCTACACTGAGTTTTAACTAACTTACAAATTAGTACCATTTTACCAGTTTTTGAGAAGAGGAGACATGATACTTTATCCCTCTTCATTTCCCCAACATGTTCAAATAATGTGTGGCCTCTAAGGAGGTATTCAGGCATTATTCGCCGTGGTGTTTTAGTAAATTAAGAATTTTCTTTCTTTAGAAATTTTTTTTAAAGATTTTATTTATTTATTTGACAGAGAGAGAGATATCAGTGAGAGGGAGGACATAAGCAGGGGGAGAGGGAGAGGGAGAAGCAGGTTTCCTGCCGAGTGGGAGCCCGATGAGAGGCTGGATGAGGGGCTCGATCCCAGGACCCTGGGGTAATGACCTGAGTGGAAGGCAGATGCTTAATAACTGAGCCACCCAGACGCCCCAAAATAACTCCTTTTCTACTCGAAGTTCACAATCCCTAAATTCTGATCTCAAAAGCAACTTTTTTCCTCATTTTCTTCTTTTTAAAGATTATTTATTTATTTATTTGACGGACAGAGATCACAAGTAGGCAGAAAGGCAGGCAGAGAGAGAGAAAGGAGGAAGCAGGCTCCCCACTTGAGCAGAGAGCCCAATGCGGGACTCGATCCCAGGACCCTGGGATCATGACCTGAGCCGAAGGCGGGGGCTTTAACCCACTGAGCCATCCAGGTGCCCCTTATCCTCATTTTCTAATTGAGAACAGTATGTGAGTGTGTGTGTGTGTGTGTAGATGGTCTCTCTTTACACAAATTGGAGTATACAAATTATCTGACCTTACTTTGCTTTCTTCATTTAACAATATCTGTTTAATTTTTCCATATTATTACACAGACATGCACACTATTCTAACAGCTGCATAAAATCTACTTTATCAATATAATTTATTCCTAGGCTTTATCAATAAAATCTAAGATTGTTTGCTTCTATTATAGATATTATAATATATCACATTGAACTGTCAAATCTGTTAGATAAAAACTGGTATTTTACTATAGATTTTAATCTGAAATTTTTATGGGTGAAATTGAGCATCTATGTCTATGTTTAAATGTTTGGGGGGTTTAGGGGGCTTTTGGGGAGCTGGTTATGGAAGTTATATGCCCATTCTTCTACTAGGTTGTTGGTTTTTTTTCTCACTGAATTTAAAAGCTTTATATGCTAAGGAACTTAACCCCATGTTTGTTATGTTTTGCAAATGTTGCATTATCTTATTACTCAAGGGTATTTGGGAGCATGTATTCTAATTTTACATTTTGAATTTTAATGTTTTCAACTGTGGTTTCTAGAGTCTGTATTTTGCTTTAATAAGTTTTTCCATACTCCTAGAAGTTTTCCATGTTTTTTTTTTTTCTGGGAATGAAAATTATTCTAATCAAAGTAAAACACCAATTTTTACCCTATGTAGTCCCATATTTCATTCATAATTCTCATTTAAAGAAAAAATTTAAAAAAATGAAAAGTATGACTATATAGCATGACTTCATATACCAACCTGTGAGCAAACTGTCCTATATATTTAAGTGATGTACCAGAGGTTAGAAACTACACAGCAACGTCATCATTTATATTCCTGAACTGGTCGACATCTGATAAGCTGCATTTAATGACTGTAAAGTCTACAAGCATTCCATTTCAGGAATTAAAGAAATGTATCTTAAAAGAGTAGGTCTGAGTTTGAAACTTCTGGGCTCTTAAGTTTCAAAACAGCACAAAATTATAAAGAATATAACTTGATGTTATATTAAATGATCACCTTTCCCCTAGTGAGAATATTATAATATGGACATCAAATATAATATCTAATGGGTAAAATGTCATTTAAAAATTACTGTGTATTAAAATTATAGTTAGAGTTTTGCATACACAGAGGAATATAACTGAATATCCAAAAAAGTATACATCTGTTAGAACTAAAATACAGACGAAATGGTAAACTTTAGCAATCTTTTCTCCAACCACATTATAATCTAAAGTATTCTATGTTTATCACATATGAATGTATATACTACTGCTATAGTAAATATATTAATTTATATTCATTGATATAGTAAATCAATAAATGCAACATTTTATTATACATTATATTTTATCACATATGAATGTAAATATTACTATGGTAAATATAGTAGTTTATATTCATTGATATAGCAAATTAATAAATGTAACAGTTTTAGTATATACATATCATAGATGAAATTTTCTATTAATATGGTGGTCTATGTACAAACAAAATCCCATCATAATTAACTTTTATTCTGCTTCACTAAAATTAGGTTGAAATTTAGGATTAAAACAATTAGTCTTTGAATTTCAATTGTTAAATGAAAAAAACTTCCTTAGTCAAAGAATATAAAGAAATTCCCTCACAATTTTTTTCACTATTTAAGACGTTTCTAAATAATGCAGAAAACTATATTTTAACTCATTAATTAAACTTAAGTCTTCAGTAAATTTATGTATACTCTAAATTACAATTTATATATCAATGAGTTGTATTATGATTATTTGTAGCTATAATATATAAAGCTACTATAAATATTAATCATTGTATAATATTCATAGTATATTTGTTATCAAAATTTTACTCGTTATTACTTGGTATTTCTTTTACTGTTTGGTAACAGGAAAACATTCTCATAAATGGGCTAATTTCTATGAAGATGAGAATTTGTTAATGTGAGAGGGGTGAATTCTTGTTATTACAATCTCAACACCAAGAGTTATTTTTTAGACTGTTTCCTCAATATGCCCGAATTTTACATTCTTCTTTTCATATCTATAGGAATTTATACACATTACTATCTAATGACAAACTAGTAAAGACAATATTTTGTAACAACATATTATTAGCAATGAAAATGGATGTGAAATAAGATTTTTTTAAAAGAATTTATTTGACAGAGAAAGAGAGATCACAAGTTGGCAGAGCAGCAGACGGCGGGGGGGAGGGGGGAGCATGCTCCCCGCTGAGCAGACAGCCCAATGTGGGGCTTGATCACCAGACCCTGAGATCATAACCTGAGCTGAAAGCAAAGGCCTAACCCACTGAGCCACCCAAGCACCCCTGAAATAAGATTTTAATTAATTGATCATTTTTTTCTGTTATTCAATACTATAGTCACAAATAACTATAATATATAGATATTTGAATATTTTAATGAACAAAATAAAGATGTTTAGGTATTTTTAATTTAAAGGAGATAATGTGATTTCAGAGTTTATTTTTATTTTTTTAAGAGATATTATTTATTTATTTGACAGAGAGAGACAGCGAGGGAACACAGCGGGAGAAGAAGCAGGCTTCCCACTGAGCAAGGAGCCCAATATGGGGCTCAATCCCAGGGTCCTGAGCCAAAGGCAGACACTTAATGACTGAGCCACCCAGGTGCCCTGATTCTACAATTTACAAAAAGGACAAGTCAAATTTTAAAGCATTCACAATTCTGAAGAAAAAGTTAACTATACATATTTTTAGCTGAATTGGAGATTCATGAACATGGGTAAAATAATAGTTAATAAAAAAGAATTTTATGATCAATTTTACATAGAAGCTTTGAAAATATTTCAGGACAAAATGTACAAAGTTTATCTTTAAGCAAAAAGTTGCTTCAAAATGCAAACAGGTTTATAAATTTAAAATCCCCCCCTTTTCTTCATGCTTTTAAAGTACTATTTAAGTACTTTAAGAAATTTAGGATATAGCTTTTAGATGCTACAAAAACACAAAATTTAATTGCCTCCATTTACAGATGATCATACCAAGGCAGAGAAGTAAAGAGACTTACCTAAGGGCTTATATTATAAGTGACTCCCAGGCTAAACAATTTTCAATTATAGAAGTTTCTTCAGTAACCATACTAGGCTCTCTACACTCAAAGGCTTCATAATTATCCTTGTTTTGAGATACGTAATAGTGAATGAAAAAGGTTACATTAGACTTGCCTTTGATTCACTAAGATGGTATTAAATAAGGAAATAAAAGAGTAAGAATATTTACAGAGATAACACCTGTAGATCACTATTTTAAAAAGGTAGCAAACCAAATGGGGAAAAATTATATTTTGTGAAGCTGTTAAAAACTATTTTAAGGACTCCCTGGGTGGCTCAGTCGGTTAAGCATCTGCCTTCGGCTCAGCTTATGATCCCAGGGATCGCACCCCGCGTGGGGATCTCTGCTCAGCGGGAAGCCTGCTTCCCCCTCTCCCACTTGCCCTGTTTGTGTTTCTTCTCTTGCTGTCTCTCTCTCAGTCAAATAGATAAATAAAATCTTTAAAAAACAAAACAAAACAAAACTAATTTAGCTTATGTCATAACAAAAATTTCTTTACGACTATTATTGCACTTTGAAAATTTAAAAAGACAATTCAGAACTTGAATATATACCATGTAAAAATGAGATGGAAATGAAAACTACACATTGTTACATACACATGATGCTCCTAGAACTCATCCATGTCAGCCAGTATGAAACAAAGACCAAAACCAATTCTCTTTAGAAATAAACAAACTAGCAAATACTTATTAAGTACTTGCTGCTTGCCTAATAATTTGCTAAAAGTGATTATGATGGTTTAAGACTAAGAGATGGAGAGTATTAAATAAGAAGTCCATGTCAACAGGATAATATACACTAGGAACAGGTCATGGAAGAGTTCATGACTAAGAGGAGGGAACTATTTTACTAACACATACACTTTGGTTACATAATTGTTGCAATATTAACCCGAATGGTACATAAAGGGAAAGAGACTTTTCCTTAGAAATTGGACATTCACTACTTTTTACTCCATGCTTCCCTCAAGCCACCCACCTATGCAAGATAGCATACAATTCTGCAATGTCTGGCAGCTGATGTCATCAAATAATAAAATTCTCAATTTTTAAAATTTGGGGGGAAAATAATTTTTAATATGTATGGTAAAATACATTGACGTTAATTCTGAATTATCAAATTAAAGGAACAAATTCTATCCTAATCCTTACAATGTCACTGTCACAGACAATTCTGTCATTTTAAAATGTCAGCTTTGGGAAATAGCACAGTAACCAGAACCTTAGATATAATTATTACAATATTTTTAATATCTCAATTAAACTTCCTATAACTTAAAATGTTGTTATTAGTATGACTTGATTCTACTAATCCACCAACAGATTATTAAAATTTCATAGCTAGGAAATAATGCAAAGGGATTATGATTTATTTGCTGTATTTAAAAGGATATATTTATTACATGGAGTATAAATAGAATTTCTAGATTAATTACTTATCAAATTAATAATTTATACCTGTTCAGTTTCCAATTATATTTTTTAATTTTTTTTTTTAAAGATTTTATTTATTTATTTGACAGAGAGAAATCACAAGTAGGCGGAGAGGCAAGGCCATAAATACTATGAGACTTAAAAGAAACATTTGTTTCACAGTAATGAATAAAAGACAGTTAAAACCATTCTTTAATTACTAAATTTGGGGAGAAAAGTCTTCCAGGTGTGATATATAAGTGGACTTTTTATATGCTTGGTTTCTGTTGCATGAGAATTCAAGAGGACACTTGAGTGGTGTTATTACTTACAAGCATCAATTTCTCCCAGTCTATGCCAGCTACTTGAAATGGTGTTAAACACACTAATTGAATCAATATGTCGATCTAATAATCTGCTGAAGCTGCTTCTGAGCTAATATAACTCTCTCTCATTTAAACTATCGAAACAGAAACACCAAACATGATTAAATCCACGTTAACAGCCCAGCAGCTGTTTAAATAACGTGTTAGAAAAACAAACTGCCTTCAAAAGTCTGATGTAAAGCACAATTATTTACTAAGAACTTAACAGTCTAAACAACTAAAGTAAAATCACAACAAAAATTATTTTAAGGTATGTGAAATCATTTTATAAAAATCCTCTCAACAATATTTCACACCACATGAACACTTTGTTTCTTGCAACTGTGAATAAATAAATGTGTAAGCCCTGCAAAACAGCTCCTCACAACATCCTCCAAGATTCGTTTTATAAATGGTTTTAGACAAGTCCAGACACTGGTGTCGCTCACCTGCAGCTGGGCCATTTGTGGGTAGCCTTTTCAGTGTGTACATCACAGCACCGCATTTCCTTTCCTCCCCACCTTCTCTTCTCTAATAAAGTGACATTATGTATTTCTTAAACCTACTGGAGTAACTGCACATCAAGACAGTGCTGATTTCTGATATGCTCTCATTCTAAGAACGGTATAGTAGAAAGTTTCCCTGTACCTGACGCAGAAAACCAGGGTCTTCACCTCCCCCTCTGCTCCCTAACTAATTGTGGGACCTTGGGATATTTGTTTTCTTGGATTCAGCCACCTGCACCATCTGACATACGGGGAAAATAACACTTGATGTTCATGAAAACTGCACACTAGATAGTTTCTTTACACTAATAATAGTAATAACGGGAAAACGGCAACTTCCTATAATTCTTCATGATTTATAAAATATAGACTCTGTCTCAATTGATACTCAACAATGCATGATAGGACAGTTACAGATAAACAAGTGGAGGCATCAAGTGATTTTCCCAAGAACACAAACTTAGTAAAGGTTAACCTGATACCATTTCAAGGTCTTCTGCCTCTTTCTATGACATGATACTGGCTCTCCAATTAAACAAGTAACTAATTATAGTCAGGGAAAATATTGTATTTAGGACAAACAGGTCTTTCACATGGTGTAAAACTATGTCCACTGGCTGAAAAAATACTAGGAATTCAAGTTTATGATGGTCAAATAAAATAATATTATTTCCCTAAAATTAACTCTCAATATTTTCCATCAAGTCTGGAATGTATATGTCCACTCAAAACAACTACCTCTTATATTTTACATCTGCTTTGGTCTTAAGGCAGAGATAGGGTTTGTATTCCTGAAGAATTTGTCAATACATAATCCTCTACCAATCCCCCAATTTTCTTCTCTATTCCTTGATATGCTATGACTTATCAGTGGTAGGTAAAGACAGCCATTTGAGGAATAAGTCAATATTATCAGTTTTAATCTCTAAACCAACAGTTTATGCTGGATGTCATTTTAGGACTTCCTTTGTGGTCAAATTTTGACAGTTTTGTGTCAGTTGTTAAAAGATAAATCATACCCAAAAGCAGCCCATGTAGTATTTCATCTCCATTTAAAGAGGTGTTCATGAAAAATAAATATAAAATATATGTTCTCTCTAAGAAAGAAAGAAAAGAAAAGGAAAGAAGAAAAGAAAAGAAAGTAAAGAAAGAAAGAGAAAAGGGATGACCTTAATGGTCTCCCACAATGCATGAAACCTTATATAGGATGCCCATCATCAAACCACAGTGGCACAGTGGCATCATGGTAGCCCAAGGACAGTGGCACAGCACAGTGGCATCATTGTAGCCCAAGGATGAAGTTTCAATATTTTGGCAGACAACTTGTTCATGAGAAATGTACAGTGTGGAGGAAATAAGCCTACTTTAAATAGAGACACCACAAGCAAACAACAGTCTGCCCCTTTATCCATCCTTTATATGAATGATTAGCCAAGTCCTAAAGATTCAGTATATGCCACTTCTTGCATATCCTTTTTTTTTTGCATTTTCATGCAACCCAGAACGACTTTAAGATCATCTGTGCCATTTCGCCCAGAACAGCTAACTGATCTTTCTTGTCTTTCATTACTTTCCATTCTTCTAGATTCATCCCATCCTCATGATTCATGCCCCATTATATTCACTTGTGCAATTAATCTTCCTAAAGCATAACTCTTATTACTCTCCTAAATGTCTTCAATGACCGCCCACTGTATATAAATTAAATACAAAGGTGTTGGTGTGGAATTTAAGGACACCCTCAGCATAGTTCCATCATAGCTCTCAGCCATATGTTCTATGAGTCCCTTAGTCATTTTCCAGCCATTCTTCCTGGAACACATCCTATACATCTCTACTTACTAGTTTTTCTTCCTGGCTCCTATTACTATTTTCTGGAATCCCTATTTCTATCAATATTAGCATACCATTCAAGGCCATTTATCTCTTACTTTTTAAAAAAAAGATTTTATTTATTTATTTATTTGACAGATCACAAGTAGGCAGGCAGAGAGAAAAGGGGGAAGCAGGCTCGCTTTGAGCAGAGAGCCCAGTGTGGAGCTCAATCCCAGACCATGGGATCATGACCTTAGCCAAAGGCAGAGGCTTAACCCCCTGAGCCACCGAGGTGGCTTTTTTCATGGAGTATTTCCTGAGCACAAAGACACATTCTAGTGATTTCTTTAGTGTTTTTGCCTTACTTCTACATTCCCTATAGTATAAAATCCTTGAAAAAAAAGTGCTATCTTTATTCACAGTTGCAAAACCATTATACCCTTGCATACACCAGGCACTCAGTAATTGCTGAATTGTTGCTAATTTACATATTACACTTCTCTTTGTAAATTATGGAGACCATGCATAAATTAACCCCAGGTGACAAACAAATATATCAATACAGAGTTGGGTTTTAAACACAAAACATCATCATCATAATATGATTAAAGGACCACTGTATGACAGGAGAGACTATAGGTGCATAATACATGTCTCCTGTTTGATCATGATTGCCACTCTGTGACATACCTAGTATTACCCTCATTTTACAGATGAGGATGCTCAGATGGGGTGAAGTAACATGTCCCAGTCACATCTCAACCGGGAGCCAAACCTGAGACTAGAACTCAGAATTGCTGTTACCTTATGTAACCAAAAACAAACTGGTTACTAGTTACCAGTAAAGAAATAAAGAAAAAAGGGATGTTAAAATGTTAATGAAGAACAACTCTGAATCAGCATGTGCCATCCGACATGATTTTTTGTATAAGTCTAATACAGGTGTAAGTAGTGTGCCAGCTTTGAGTAAAGCGAAATTTGTCTGAGAGCCTGTTTTGGAAGAAGACCAGCTTATAGTGCCAGATTTTCTGAGCATGGATTTTATTTCATATAAGAGCAATCTACTTTGAACTGGTGTTTGGCAACCGTCTGCTTAACATAGCTGTGGGAGGTTTGTGAAGCAAATTACATATTGTGAAATTATCTCTTTAATAAGGGGAGTACAGATTTTTAACCAAACTTCTCTAATAAGTAAAATCATTACTATAAAATCCAGCTGAGTGGGTATATTCCCAAAGGGACCCAACACACTGGACTGCCAGAGGTCACTAAGGACGCTTAAACCAGGTCAGAAGGCAGTGCTGGCGGCACGCTGAAGAGAGATAAGAAATGGAGCAGGGTTTCTATTACAGGGCAACATTAACAGAGGAGAGAACCAAAGCCACGCAACGCACTTCAGCGGCTTTACTGAGTCTCTGAACTGAAGTGACAGAGGAACTCAATAGCTCTTCACACTCTGGGTTCACATATCCTCGGTTTCCAAAATCTGGAGCCTACGTACTCCCATCAAGGCCACAGAAATTCTTTCCCTGGTGTTCTTCCATAAATACTTCCCTATTTGTGTGAAACAAGAAGAGTTAGCATTTGGCCCCGAGATGCAGGATTGGTCAGTTGGAAATAAATAACGAATGAAATATGTCAAGTAGTAACAAAGAGGAGAAAACTTATAGTGGTGATTAGGAAAATGAATCTGGAAAACCACCTAGTAAATTTTAAAAGATCAATGCCAGTTAGATACTTATTTTCCATATTGTAGCAGCAAGCAGTTGTTTGTTTGTTTGTTTTTTTACAATGTCCTAACGAATAGACATTTTAGATAGTTATATAGAGTACATATATTAAAAGGTTAAAAAATAATTATATTGCAACTAGGAGGTCCAAGGTGATAATGGAAATGTTGGATTCAAATACCTGTGTTGAAGTTCTTCACACGTGTGAATGTTAAGTCACTTAATGTCTCCCTGGTTCCTACTGTGTAAAGTGAGGATAATATCTTCTGTGTAAAAATCCTGAGACTGGGAAGGCACACAATCATTTAGAGCAGGCAGTATAGCCTGTGGTTAAGATTATGGGATCTAGATTCAGTACCCTTGGGTTTAAGGCCAGATTCTTTCATTTATTATCCACATGACCTTAAGAAACCTCTCTATGCCATTTTTCTCTTCTATAAAATCAAGATAATGATAATACTTGCCTTCTAGGGCTGTTCTGAGTACTAAATACAATTGTATATAAATACCCTTAGAGCTATTTTACTTATTAATAGATTTATCAAAATATGAAAGTATATCATGAAGTGTAGGACATCAAACAAATATAAACGTAGAGATGTGTGTACTGTGGGGAAGCACAGGATGATACAGAAGGCTTCATGAGGAAAGTTGCATTTAAGACAGTAGTTACAGGTTGGATATGCTTTACATCAGAGAGAAAATAGATGGCACTCAACATTGGAGGCAATCATAAAGAGAAGAAAAGGCATGATACATTTGGTCTGAGTGACACCATTTTCTTTTCTGAAATGCATACATTCAATGAGTAACATAAATAGAAATATCCTAAAATCTAAGAGAGTTTAAAATGAAGTAAGCCATAAAAAAATTAATGTTTGTAAGGCAGTAATTTCACAGACAAGTACTGTCAACTTATTAACAGACGGTGTTTCAACAATCGTAGTATGAAAGAGCAAAATCCTTAGAATTCATTCATTTAGCCATTCAAAATTACTGAGCATCTGGTTTCTACCAGGTACTGCAATGCAGCAGTGAACAAGATGGCCCTTGTGATTTACACATATGTGTGTGTGTGTGTGTGTGCATATATGTATATGTACAAATATCTTTTTTGTAATATATGAGCTCAACTATGCACAGTAAAATATTGTGATAAGAATTACAATGACTGGTAATCCCTTCCCCCAGAATATACTACTACTATAAAATTTCACTGCAAAATGGAGA
This sequence comes from Neogale vison, assembly GCF_020171115.1. Classification (NCBI taxonomy): domain Eukaryota; kingdom Metazoa; phylum Chordata; class Mammalia; order Carnivora; family Mustelidae; genus Neogale; species Neogale vison. The sequence goes on from NC_058093.1 coordinate 23,854,281, forward strand.
GCATAAATAATCAGACACTCTCATAAGATCACTATTTCAAAAGGATAGCTTCTTCTGAATTGTAAGTAGTTACTTTAAGAATGCCATCTATCTGTGAACTGAAGTTTTGATTATTCAATGAGTTGTCTGTCTCCATATCCGGAACATCCGTTAGACAGCTTTCTAAAGCTCATAACTAAAGTATACAAAACATTCTTAAAGTGATGACACAGTTCTATGTATCATAGAGAGCAAATGATAATGCCAAATAAAGGGTACACCAAGAGCTTTTTAAAAAACTAGCAAAGGTAAGTTATTACATTTGTCAAGTGTAAGAGTTCCTTATTCATTTAAATATACTTCTTTTAAAATACTTGATATCTGGTCACATCAAAAGTAAAGTAAACTGTATAATAACTGGGTTTTATTTCTCCTTCTGTTAACTTATGATTTAGTGCTGACATTGTATCTCTGTCACCCGTAATTGGGCGTGTTACCTTCTAGAGACTTAGCTTCCTTAACTATGAAATGGAGATAATGTTACTTATTTGTGCAAGTAATATAACTAAATGCATACGAGCCTGAGGCCAAGGCTCTTGAGGTCCCTTCAGTGTGTGGTACCCATGATTTTAGGATGCAGCCAAGGCATGCTTGAAATCTTACGCAAAAAAAAATTAGGTAATTGGTAATAATTGTTAGCTACTGAATATCTCAATATAAATTTCTTTATGCAAAAACATCGGACTGATTTCTTGGCTCATCAGCCAAAAGTGATGGCAAGCAGCCTACCACCTACATTTTCTTCTAGGAGTTTTATAGTTTCGGGTTTAAATTTAAGTCTTTAATCCATTCTGAGTTGATTTTTATGAATGGTTTAAGATATGGGTTTCATTTCAGTTTCATTCTCTTGTACGTGGCTGTCCACTTTTCTCAGTACCATTTACTGAAGAGCTTATACTTTCTTTATGTGTCTTCTTGGCTCCTTTGACGTAAATTAATAGACCATAGATGCAAGGATTGATTTCTGGGTTCTCTAATCTGTTATATTCATCTGGGTGTCTATTTTTAGTGCCAACCATGCTGTTTTGATTACTATAACCTTGTAACATAGTTTGAAATCAAGAAGTATGCTTCCAGCTTTGTTTTTGTTTATATATATATATATATTTTTCCTCAAAGACTGTTCGGCTATTTAGTGTCTTTTGTGGTTCCATACAAATTTTAGGATTGTTTTTTCTATTTCTGTGAAAATGTCATTGGAATTTTGAGAGAAATTGCATTGCAACTATATATTGCTTTGGATGTTATGAACATTTTAACAATGCTAATTGTTCCAACCTATCAGCATGGAATATCTTTTGATTTATTTAGGTCTTCTTCAATTTCTCAGTTTTCAGCATACAAGATCTTCTATCTCTTGGTTAAATTTATGTCTAGGTATTTTTTTCTTTTTGATGCACCTGCAAATGACATTGTTTTCTTAATGTCTGTGATAGTCTATTGTTTAGTATATAGAAACACAACCGATTTTATATATTGATTCTGTACCCTACAACTTTAATTTGTTGGTTATTTCTAATAGTTTTTTAATGGGTGTCTTTAGAGTTTTCTATTTATAATATGTCATCTGTAGATAAAGTCAGTTTAACTTCCTTTCTGAATTCGATGTCTTTTATTCTCCTCTTTTCTCACAACAGCCAAGATATGGAAACAACCTAAGGGGTCTAGCAATGAATGAATGGATAGGGCTGTATTACTTACACACACACACACACACACACACACACACACACACACGTGAATATTATTCAGCCATGACAAAGAACGAAATCCTGTTGTTTACAACAACATAGACAAACACTGACGGCATTATGCTAAATGAAATAAGCCAGCAAGGGAAAGACAAAGAGTGATGTTATCACTTATACGTGTATATGTGGAATCTAAAAACAAGTCGAACTCATAGAAACAGTAGTAGAAAAGTATGCTTCTAGGGGCTGGAGGATGAGAGAAAGAGGGAGAGGTTGGTAAAAGAGTACAAATTTTCAGCTATGAGATTTCTAAGTTTTGGGGAGCTAATACATAACATGGTGACTATTGTTAACTCTGTATCATATAACTGAAATTTGATAAGAGTGTAGAACTTAAATATTCTCTCACACACACAAAAGATAAATATGTGAGGTGATAGATGTGTTAATTAACTAGGTGGAAGGATTCCTTTCACTATGCATACATATATCAAATCATCACAATGCACACTTTAAATATCTTACTATTTCATTTGTCAATTATACTTCAGTAAAGCTGAAAAAATTTCAGGATGCATTTAAAAATGAATATGCTTCTTTATACCAACTCTCTTCCTAGTGTGGGGTTCAGATAAAGGTCTATTTTAGATCATATATTTTAAAACTCTGGCTTAGAAGCAGCATTCCTAAATCTATGTACTAATGTATTTCTAAAGGTCATAAGTAGGAGCATATTTAAATGTTAATGTACATTTAAACATATACACAGTATATAATACTGGAAACCTAGTTGGTATGTGTTGAGGATGGTCTTTATTAAGCAATAAATGTTAGCTACTTAAGCAAAAGATAGTGCAACATGATTAATGGGCCATCCCCATGAGTTTCCTTCAGTTGAATATTGGCGGGCATCCAGGAGGGGGTGGGGAAAGCAAAACAAACACAACATACACAAAACTTGAAAAAAAAAAAGTGCTACAACCTTCATAAAAAGCATAAAGTCCTTGACTCAAATAATGTTATGAAGACTCTTCTGAATTTTTCCTTTTTTCTACTTTGTCCCTGTCAGGATGTGAACCCTGCCATTATGTATGGCTTGCGGCTGTTTGCAGGTTTCCTCCCCATCTGGGACTAAGAGGCAAATTACAGGTTTCCAGGGAGGGGGAATGCACTTACAGTAGGGATTGCTTCAGCACTTCATATGGACGGTGCCAAGCCCAGTGATACTAGCTACCTTGCTCCCTGGGACAACCAGCCACCAGGTTTTGTACTCAAGTTACTGAAAATATACAAGTTGTAAGTTTCAGAAGCCTGAATTCTTTCTTTGCTTGAAGACCATAATAAGTACAAGGACCATTAAAAGTCATTTTACTCTTTTCCACCTGCAAAATGAATGAAATTATTTCAGGGGCACCAGAATACCCAAATCTACATTTTTGTCACATTCATCTCAATGCTCACTGTCCTCTTCCACATCCCTAGTACGCGGCTGCCTTTTTTCAAAGCAGCACATGCTTACTAAAAGCACTTCATTCCGTGAGAGCTGTCAGCAATTACTGCAATGAAGTTTAAATCTTCTTCCTCTAACCACTGTAGTATTCTAGAAATAATGACAAACTTCTCCCGGCTTTAAAATGTCAAGCTGACCACTCAGAAATGTAAGCTAGGTTTCTCCAGGAAGGCCCACCTGATAAGACATTTTATAAGGCTTCCATTTTATCTCCTTTTCCATTACTATAGTGCCTTAACACTTTCACAGTGTAGCAACACCTTCTGGGACAAGCTGAAACTAAAACAAACCACGAAAGCTGCCACCTTAACGAAGTTAACAATATGTGCTTGGCAAGAATAAGCTATATGATTTTCTTTAATCTGACACTATCTTTTGAATTAATTCTACTTTCTTCCTCACAGTGCTATTTCTAAACAATTTAAACCCCTTACATAACTAATTTACCTAATGGCAAGATAGCTTTTCCTTAGGTGTGCAATAGTATTTTAAAAATATATATACCCAGTACACTATACTATTTTCATACATTTTAGGATTAAATTTATTTTCAAATATCTGGTTCAATTTTACACTCAGAAAAAAATTTGAATTAACTTCATTACTCCAATGAAGCTTTACATTCCCAGCTGACGTCAGAATTACAGATTTATAAGGTTAATGGGAATATAATAAAATCTCAATATAGTTTTTCAGATAACATAGAAAGCATACAACTTATATCTTTAAATATGCTCAATTTTAGCAAAGGAAGGTATATTATTTAAGAAAGAGCCATGGAGAGATCAAGTAAGGTTTAAATGGCATATCTTTGAGCATACAAAGGAAAAACAAATTAAGACACAGGATCCTGATAAATCACTTTACCAATAGAAAAGTTAGCTTCTCTCTTCAGATACCAAAATTCTTGTTACTGCTTCCATCAAATATTTACTGCACACTTGGGAAGCACTGGGTATTCCAAGATCAGAGAATTTGCTGGCTTTCCTAATACTGCTTTCATATCATCACTTCCCCATAAAAGTAGATAAATAAGCAAGTCCATTCATTCAGTACACATGTATAGGGTGCAGTCTATACACCAGCTACACTGCTAAGTGTTGGAGGTACAGGGGTGAACAAGACAAGCATGGGTTACAGTCTGGCTGGAGATGGACAGGATCCCAATAATGCAGGAAGTTCTCTGACAGGGAGTGCCAGGGTAACATCTGTCTCAGTGACAAAATATACAAAGTCTGAGAGGAGGAAAAAGAAAAAAGGCAGGAAAACCAATGATAGTGTTCAGGTCTCTCAAAGTAATACCACTAACAAAGAAAGAATCAAGGATCTTAAAGGTAAAATCCAGTGCCAATGTAGCCATGGGAACATATTCACCACGTGGGGCAATTTCAGATGGCTAGCAATGGAAAGAGTAGACAAAAGATGGGGAGAAGTACTGACATTTTCGTGAAGTTCCATTTTGCTGTGTGCCCTTCTACATTAGCCATTTGATTCCCAAAACTTTCTGTTAGGTATCAGTTTTGTTTTATACAAAAGGAAGCTGAAGATCTGGACCACATGATAATGCTGAATAATACCATGACTCTGAACCAGCCAAATACCCTCATAATATATTGACTACAAAGGGAACCAAATGGTGAAAAAAAAATCTAACTTTTACAGATATGGGAATTTAAAGTTCATTTTCTATTGATGGTGTCATCTTAAGGCATTCATATTTTACTAGGTACTATACAAACAAATATTTATTGGTAACTGACCTCAGAGTAATACAGAATAAAGATATATAGTATTAAACAAAATATACACCCATTCACTAAGTAGCATGCAAATGAATGCAAAGCAAACTAATAAATTAAAAAGTGCAAAGAGAAAAGGAACTAGCAGAGAAAAGGAACTGAACACAATAAATGGGTCTAAGCACTAGACTTTAATGCCTGATTTTAAGGTGGCAAATATGTGAGTGTTCATTCACTCCACAAAAATGTCCGGGGCACAACTGTTGCACCAGGTACTCTACTAAGCAATAAAGACATAGTGACATCAAGTCAGATATAGTCTTTACTTTCATATTCTGCCCATATCTGGTGGAGACAAAGGGAGATGACAGCCTTGCCAAGAGTCTATTTGTGTGAAAGGAGGAGGTAGTGTAAAGGCAAAGAATCTGGAATAAGATAGGTCCAGAGAATTCACTAAAGTTCCTACAATTGAGGACCTCTAACTCTACCATATAACCCTTTATCAGAAATAACTTCATTATTTTATTAATTTGAATTTTTGTTCTTAGTATGTAAATAACTAACAAAGCAAAATATTTATTGTTGAAAATATACATGTAAGTATCAGCTGGCATTTTCACTAATAATTCCTAGATTGTTTCCATCACAAATATAAACAAAAGTACCTAATTGTTATTATTTTTTTTACCATGAATGTAGCTTCACAATGTGAGTGAACCCTGAAAAAAATAAAACATATACACACACAAAATTTGAATGAAAATCTAAAATGCAACCTCTTCAACCCATTATATTCACCATCATTAGATACAAGATTGCTCTGACAAGTAATAGAACATTTGGTCAAAAAATAATAGCTTAGTTAAAATTTCTATGTGCTGATAATAGTTGCAAGCTTTCACTATGCTGCCATATTACCAGTCTTAATGAAATTCACTTGTCAGTTCCATTTTGGAACAGTGAATGCTTGCACTGCATGACAAGGGTAAAATTAAAATCTCTTTTCTTTTCCTAATCAAATCAGCTAACGATGAATAATAAGAAAAAAGAAATAACCCAGAAATTTCTGTCACTAATTGGTCAAAAAAGATAAGTTTTCAGATTCCTTTCCTTTTTTTTTTTTTTTTTAAATTTCCACGGGTGATCTCTTTAAATATCACTAGTCAGCTACTTCTTTTATGCTCACTGTTGCCAGCAAGTATATTCAGTAAAATGAGCCAAAAATATGTAAGATAAAATACAATGGTAAGGAATGATGCAGTAGATAGTTAAGAATTTACTTCTACCCCAGCTGCAGGTTTTATTATCATTACCATTCATTGGGTATTGAACACATACTGTTGTGGAATATGCCAGGGAACGGTTCATTATAAAATAAAGATACCTGTCTACATATCTTAACCTTAATTATGAACTCCTATAAGCTTTAGTAAATTTCAACACTCTTGAAAGTAAGTCTTCTAAGAGAAGAGGTCATATTTATTTATCTTTTTATTTTCATTTGCAGGCTGAAATATCAAGCCTAGTGTATTAGGCACATTGGACTTTGTCTAGTGCTCTTATTCTAAGCTTTTGCTGAAAAGTGTTAAACATGGCAATCCAATAAAAATTAAGTATAGCCTAGAAGATGAAATGAGAATTCAACTCAAATGACAAATGAACCTGATGAAGTACAGGCAATGAAACCCATCCACCTCGACCCTGAATTTTTTTTTTTAAAGATTTTATTCATTTATTTGACAGAAAGAGATCACAAGTAGGCAAACAGGCAGGCAGAGAGAGAGGGAGGAAGCAGTCTCCCCTGAACAAAGAGCCCGATGCGGGGCTCAGTCCCAGGACCCTGGGATCATGACCTGAGCTGAATGCAGACGCTTTAACCCACTGAGCCACCCAGGCATCCCCACCTGGGACCCCGAGTTTATGCTCCATTCTTTAAACTCATGCTGCTTAATGTTGTTCTATACTCTCAATGTCCAATTTTTAACTTATTAATTCATTTAATAATACAGATATTTAATAAATATTAGAATACTACCACCCAGTGCAAATATAGAACTGTCCTGGCTATAAGGCAGCAGAAGGTTTAAAGGAATAGATATAAATATTTTCCTCAAAAACCTTAAAATCTACTTAAGCAATATATCATAAGCCCATACACTTCATGATTTAGGGAGTAGACTGAAATAAAGGCTATTTTTCCATTCCTTGAGAAACATCACAAATAAAGATTAATAAAGAAAATAAATGTAGTTAATGTGGTTCTAGGAAATGATACACAATAAAGCAACCACAACTAGAAGATGCCTAGATCCTATTGCTGTTTAATAATCGACTTCAGTGAATAACAATAATCATTATGTATCAGTTTCCCAATGAGTAAATGGCAAACTAACTCTATATTTATCACAGAATAACCCTATAAAAGTCAAACGGAAATTATTTCCAGGGAAACACTATACAAGTATTTTCCCATAATCATAAAAACATTTAGAGTTATGACAGAGAATTATTCAACACTTGATGGGCAATTGATAGATAGCATGTTCTGTCCTTGAAGGGTGTACCTCTAACACCACAAGAAAAGTAGCAGAAAAATCAACATACGCTTATATCTTTCCAAAATGCAAATTTCATATTAAATATATAAAGCTCAAATCAGGAAAGTGAAAACCACATTAACTTCTTAAAGAGAGATCTGTACAAACTGATAAATAATGTAAATTAAAGAAACTCAAAAACATTTGAAGAACCATCTCTAACTCAAAATCTGGAGGTTGAGAAAAAGTAAATTTCAATTTCACTTATTAATCCCTGGGGTTCAGAAATATGTACCCATTTGACCCAATTTCTGCAATCTTATTTCCCTAGTCTCTTGAATGTATGTATTTTTATATCCTCTCAAACATAAAAATGTAAAAATATTTTTCCAGTATTTTGTTGCAAATGTCCAGAGCACTGATCTAAATATCAGAACAATTAACAGCAAAGCAAAATAGTAAGAAAAAAAGAACTTTGATGGGACAGGACCATCTCAAACTAAAAAGATGAACACAATAATAGTATTTGTTTGTTGTACTTTCCCTTCCCTCGTAACCCAATATAAAGGTAAATCCAAAGGAATAAAATTATCCTGGTATAAATATTATATACAAATATTTATGTCAAAGATTAAAATCACAAGATTGGCACAGCATTAATGAATGCAGAAAAGTTATGGTTTAAATTTCACTTGGAATTCAGATTTTGTGCTGTACTTCAATATTTACTAAGTTTTGCTAAAGTAATAGTATACTAAATTTTTTGAGGTTGTTACAATTACCAAAAAACCCCAAAGCCTTCCCTTTATATAGTCTGCCAAAATCTCACTATTAATATGGTGATACAGAAAATTATTACTATAATTATTAATATAATTTAATAATTATTAATATAATTATAATTATTAATCATTACAAGTATTACAAATTATTATCCTAAGTATAAGCCTAATTTACTTGTTTTTTGTTTTTTTTGTTTTAAGAAGAGAGAGAGTGGTGGGGAGGGTCAGATGGGCAAAGAGAGACTTTTGTAGGCAGGCTTCCTGCCCAACATGGAGCCAAAGAGAGGGCTGAGATCATGACCTGAGCCAAAATCAAGAATCAGACACTTAACCAACTGAGCCACCCAGACCTCCCCCCACCCAACTTTTTTTTAACTCCAAGTACAAACTTTATTTCTACTACAAAGATATAGTGAAGCAGTTGTTGTTTTCTTAAAAATAACTTGTAGTGATCTGAATTATGAGTGTGGTTTTCTAGGAAACAATTCAAAAATGGCATACAAATTAACTGTTTCTCAGCCATCTACCATGCTGATACCCTATTATTAATATGACTTAGTCTCACCTAAAGTGGAATGCTTAAGTCCATCCTGACTTAATTTTGTTCAGTTATAGTCTTACTGTGTCTGCTGGCTTCATACAGCCTTCTAATATTTCAACATATGTTTCATTCCCATTCGTTAGCATTAAATATGAAATAGTAAATCCCACTGGGATAAGTTTCCTAAAAGTCATGCCATGTATTACTGAAACAATCTATTGAAACATGCTGTATGTGTTTATATTCATTAGCAAAACGGTCATTTAAACATTTAAGCAAATCAGTAGAAATATTTACAGTTAATCGCGAAATAGGTAAAAAGGCCAACTGTGTTTGGGTTGTAGTCAGTAGAATATACATATAAATTTTGTCATATGTAAATTCAAATGTAGATGTTATTACAATATCATTAGTATAAATTTATTTTTCAAGCGACATACAATTTGCTGTGGATGTTATCTAAATACATATTTATCAACACTCATTTGAGAATTCCAGTATAACTATTGCTTGTCAGAGGTAGTATAAAAATCTTCAAAAATACAACTAGTTAGGGGGTGCCCGGGTGGCTCAGTTAAGCTTCCAACTCTTGATTTTGGCTGGGGTCGTGGGATCGAACCCCACAATTCTCTCTCATTCCCTCTGCCCCACCACCCAGCCCCACATTCTCTTTCTCTCAAAAACAAACAAACAAACAAACAAACAAACAAAAAATAAATAACAACTAGTTATCCAAGGGAAACATTTCATTAATTTTTCATTAACTGATATTATATGTTGACATAATGACCATTAACTAATTTATATTAAACACACTAAGTATATGTATTACTCATCCTTGTTTGAAAAAAATGCACATAAAACATTTTCATGTGACTTCTATCTTTGTGTAATTCAAGTACTGACATGCAACCAAAAGTATATGAAAAGAAGATTTATGATCTTTCTTCACCTGGGATGAAAATTATCAAAGGACCCATGGGCATAAAACAATCACAAGCAAGCACCAAGAATACATCACCACCCAGACACCGGACTTGATCAAATTTAGGTGAATGGCACATAGCAAAGAGCATCATAGTAACTCATATACAGCCATTAAAACACATGGACACACTAATAACTATGGCTTTTAAACAAATAAGTTTGTAAGAAATAACAGGTTTTTTTCCAACCCTTTTCTACACATCAAATCACTTAAACTAAAATTAGACTTTTGTAAACAGGCAAGAAAAAAATGAATTAAGCCTCAAATAACCCCATTACAAACTTAAAATTTTTGTAAGGATGAAGTTGTCACATGAATTACCACATAGTTTTTCACTTACATAGGAAAACCTAGGTATACCTGTTCCATTTGTTCCAAAACACTAAAACAGGAAAGGGTTCCTAATATATAATGTCATTTCAAAAAAATAAATTAACAACCATAATAAAATTCCTAAATACAAGATATAAACAAGATATGAATAAGAGAAGTATTTGTATAAGTACTGGGCACTAACCAGTTATGCTACTGGACTCTAAGACAGAATTGTTTGGAGATAAGTAATGTATATCAGGCATATAATATTTATATGAAAATTACATAAGGTGGCTTGTAATGTAGTTATATTGACATACCATTTGTATTTTGTCCTCTATTTAATGTAAATGAGATATTGTATGTGAAGTGTTTTTTAATTCCAAAAGCCAAATGCATGTATTAATGATGGTTATGATATATTGGAATTAAACATTTAATATATCAATTGGATACTTCCTTATATTCAACACTACAGAATGGTTATTCATTTTCAGTTATTCAGGAAAATTTCTATATGTTACTTTAAATTAGAAGAAGCTTGAAAGATATCTCACTTCTATATCTAAACTATACAATTCACTAAAAAAAAAGTATATGAACTTAGAAAATCAGGAGGCATATAACTAACATACATATCATTTCAAGAAAAATTCTGGTTATCATAGAATAAAAGATTGTTACACATTGGCACAAATTTACCAAAAGGAGTGTGAAAAATCTTTATGCAGGCTGCTTAAAAATGACAGAAATTTCCATCTTACATATGTGAGAATCGCCAAATCTGGTATAAATAAGGCTTATTTTAATGACTTCCCAGTGACTTAATTCTCCACTTCAAGAATTCCAATATCAAATGAATATCAGAATGGAGGACAAATGTGTATACTAACTGTCATTTGTTTATATTAGTGCCTCTTAAAATGTACTTCCAAAAAGCACAAATGTTCTGTATGCTAAGTTGAAGTATTCTACAGCTAAAGTTAAATAATACTGTTTTTTTCCTTACCACAGAAAATCAATTACTAGAACTTTCCAAAGTTAAAATCTTTTGAAAATTTTTTATTAAACTGCCATTAATTATGTCTTATCTATAGTGAATGCTCACAAACAACAAAATGAATGAAAATAACAAATGAGTATGTTCTGTGTGGGACAACATCTTTCACGGTGAATACTAACTTGCGAAATATCAGTTTGATATAAAAGAACAAGTCCATCATAGTTGAGGTTAACTCTATTAAAAATATATATATATGGCATTTATTTTTGTTTTCTTTAGTTTTTCTTATTTTGAAGGGTGAGGTGAAGGAGTATTTATCAGCAACAGGTTCTTTACTTATACCACCATCAGAAATTTCTTACATATTACTAAGAGAGAAACCTCATACTGTCCCACCACAATTGGGCAGAATATGTTTGTCAGTCCAAGTAAAACTGTCTAAAATAACAAACAGAAATATAAAACAAAAACAAAAAAACTGTATTTTTTAATACAATGGACAAAATTTCTCATCTCCTTATTTTTTCAGCTACTTCCATTTTCTCTAAAGTACTCACTTAATTGGTGCCCATGTTCTTCTGTCCTCCATTTTAACATCCAATTTGTCCTTTCCACAGCATATCCTAAATGAGTAACATTCTGTATATGCTTTCCTATCCCTTCCCCCAATCAAAAGTCACCTATCATTTCACCCATCCCTTGGAACTATGACAAAGGCAATTACCTCATCTGATAAACTGACAAGCAATTTCTAGCAAAAAAACATATTAACATTTAAAAACCATATGTACCCCAATTCTACTTCCGATAACTTAGAACTAGAAATGTCAAAGGAACAAAAGGAATGAAAAGACTTTTTTTAAAAAGATTTTATTTATTTATTTGACATTTATTTATTTATTTGATCACAAGTAGGCAGAGAGGCAGGCAGAGAGAGGCTTCCTGCCTAGCAGAGAGCCCAATGTGGGGCTCGATCCCAGGATCCTGGGATCATGACCTGAGCCGAAGGCAGAGGCTTTAACCCGCTGAGCCACCTAGGCGCCCCAGGAATGAAAATACTTATGTGTGTGTGTGTGTGTGTGTGTGTGTGTGTACACACACACAGAGTTCTGATGTGATAAGCCAGAAAGAAATGAGTATTTGCTCATCCAGTAATTCATAAACATTAACTTTTAAAGAAGTTGGAGACCTGCCTTAAAATAATCTGTGAGGGAAAGTAACTTGGGTATAGCTAAGAAAACACTAACTATGAACTGATAACTACTAAAGCTGGATGATGGATTCATGAAGGTTCATTAAAAATCTGCTTCTCTATAGATTCACATTTTCCATACTAAAAATAAAGAGAAAAAAGGAAGAGAAGAATCAATCAGTCAATCAATTCAGTGGCAACAGTGATAAAAATGCAAGTATATTTAAGAAATTTGAAATGGTTGAAACAGAAAATAAGTGATCAAAGAGAAAAAAGCATTTAACAATGCATGACAATAAGAAATAAGGGTAATTGCAAATGACATATCAGATAAAGGGCTAGCTAGTATCCAATATCTATAGAGAACTTATCAAACTCAACACCCAAAGAACAAATAAGCTAATCAAGAAATGGACAGAAGACATGAACAGACATTTCTGCAAAGAAAACATCCAAATGGCCAACAGACACCTGAAAAAGGGTTCAAATTGCTTGGCATCAGGGAAATTCAAATCAAAACCGGAGTGAAATACCACCTCACACCAGTCAGAATGACTAAAATTAACCAGTCAGGAAATGACAGATGTTGGAGAGGATGCAGGGAAAGGGGAACCCTCCTACACTGCTGGTGGGAATGCAAGCTGGTGCAGCCACTCTGGAGAACAGTATGGAGATTAAAAAGTCAAAAATAGAGCTATCCTATCACCCAGCAATTCCACAGCAATGACCAGATACATGAGTATGACATACCTGGATATTTGCTGCAAAGCTATAAATGTAATTATCCCAAGGGTCTGTAGCCCAATGTTTATAGCAGCAAAGTCCACAATAGCCAGACTATGGAAAGAGCCTAGATGTGCATCAGCAGATGAACTGATAAAGAAGACATGGTGTGTATATATATACAATAGAATATTACGCAGCCATCAACACCCCCCCCCCAATCTTGCCATTTGCAACAACGTGGATGGAACTAGAGGGCTATGCTAAGCAAAAATAGGTAAACCAGAGAAAGACAATTATCATATGATCTCATTGGTATGAGGAAATAGAGCAACAAGACAGAGGATCATAGGGGAAGGGAGGGAAAAATGAAACAAGATGAAACCAGAGAGGAAGACAAACCATAAGAGACTCTCAATCTCAGGAAACAAACTGAGGGTTGCTGGAGGGGAAGGGGGTTGGGAGGTGATGGACATTGGGGAGGGTGTGTACTATGGTGAGTGCTGTGAATTGTGTAAGACTGATGAATCACAGACCTGTAGCCCTGAAACAAATAATACGTTATATGTTAATTAAAACAAACACAAACAAACAAACAGAAATAAGGGTAAAAGGCAATTGATTAAGACTATGTAAATAAGAAAGATGTGGTCCATATACACTATGGAGTATTATTCCTCCATCAGAAAGGATGAATACCCAACTTTTGTAGCAACATGGCGGGACTGGAAGAGATTATGCTGAGTGAAATAAGTCAAGCAGAGAGAGTCAATTATCATACGGTTTCACTTATTTGTGGAGCATAAGAAATAACATGGAGGACATGGGGAGATGGAGAGGAGAAGGGAGTTGAGGGAAATTGGAAGGGGAGGTGAACCAGGAGAAACTACAGACTCTGAAAAACAACCTGAGGGTTTTGAAGGGACGGGGGTGGGAGGTTGGGGGGACCAGGTGGTGGGTATTAGGAAGGGCATGGATTGCATGGAGCACTGGGTGTGGTGCAAAAACAATGAATACTGTTATGCTGAAAAGAAATTAAAAAAAAAAAAGACTGTGTAAAATAAGTGAAAACTGAATGTTTGGAAAATACTTCAAAGAATTTTTTAAATCTAGTAAAATTTCAGAGATCTGATTAAAGATTTTTAAAGGAACAGTATTCGTTTTCAAAACAATGAAAAATTTAAGATGAAGAACAAGTTAGCCCTAGCAAGAAATGTTTTGATGGCAATGAAACAAAGTATATGATACTAAACACATCATTGACTCAAAATCCTAACTAACGCTAATAGATTTGATACCTGTAACACACATGGTGGGGGGAAAGGCCACTTACTAAGCTCTCTCCAGAACCTATTTAATAGGAGATGGAATGTTTGGCAAAGTCCTGATCTATTCTTAAATTAGTGCAAAATCATTAAACATCCCTTCTATAAAGTTTTTTTTTTAAGGTGTTAATCTGGAATGTTTTTAGTATAAATCTATTAAAACTGATAAAAAGCCAATTCCAATTTGTCCAATTTCTACTAAGGTACATAGAATCATAAGCCTAGAAGCTAGAAAGATGAATAAAGTAGAACCATTGCCCCTGAAACTCAAGTGGAGACATAACAGGCTATGGGAGAGCACAGGAGGTAGTTCAGGAAGACTCAGATCCTACAGAGCTGGCCAGTGTTTATCCTCACCATCAACCAACTGAAACGTGGCCCAACGGTACAGAATGCAATCGAGATATTAGCTGGAACCAAAGGAAAAATGACCAGATATATGAGTATGACATTATTACATTCAATTTAACTCCAATACCCACAATATCCTCAAGGCAGATGAAAGACAGGAGACTGGCAATGATCCAAAATGAAGCAGCAGAAAGCATTCCTTCCTTTAAATATTTATTGAATTACAAAGAACTCAGTCTGGTAGAGATAGAAAGTCAACAAATAATGAGAATATTATGGGATGAGTACACTTTTTAGGTATGTGTACTTAGGAGGATGTCAAAAGTAGTTTGAATGGGTTAAGGAAGGCTTCTCAAAACCTTCCTGACTAAACTCCATCTTGAAACATGGGTTTGTCAGCCAAACGGGGTGGAAGAACATCCAGGCAGAGGGAATAACATGTACGAATGCAGTTGAATATGAAATCATGGAGTGTACATGCTTAGTGGTCAGAAACTAGTCATAGAGAAAGTAGGACTTAAGGGCAAGAAATTCAAAACCCTGGAAGCAAATGACAATACCAATTAGTGAGCCAACTAGTGAGCCACCACACGGCTCCTAATTTTCTCCTTCTTTAGGGCCTAGAATCTGAGTTCATTAAAGAGAACTGTTAAGGTCAGTGGTCAGGCTGCAAAGTCAGGCAGATCATTAACTATATTTTAATAAGAACTAAACTAGAACTAAAATATAGACCCAATAAAGGTCTGTAAGGAACTAGTGAAATGCAAGATCCAGTTAAAGGTAGTGAGGTTGACTACAAGTTACCAGTAATTCGACAGAAATCTAAGATTTCTGGTAACACGTCAAATGGGAATTCACCTTTCTAGTTTTGTTCTACTCAGTAATGTTGTCTACTATACATTAAAACAATTTTTCAGGACACCTGGGTGGCTCAGTCGGTTAAGCTGCTGCCTTCGGTTCAGGTCCTGGGATCAAGTCCCGCATTGGGCTCCTTGCTTGGCGGGATGCCTGCTTCTCTCTCTGTCTCTGCCTGCCACTCTGCCTACTTGTGCTCTCTCTCTCTTTGACAAATAAATAAATAAAATCTTAAAAAAAATTATCATGAACTCCAGCAGCAACAAATATATAAGGAAGACTTGTTATATAAAAATTTTTGTGTTAATTTTAGTGTATAAGGAAACAACAGGAATGATCTTTAAACTCAAGAAGCTTACAGCCATAGTAAGTAGAACATACAACTCTTTTTTTTTTTTTTAAAGATTTTATTTATTTATTTGAGAGAGAGAGACAGTGAGAGAGAGCACGAGCGAGGAGAAGGTGAGAGAGCGAAGCAGACTCCCCATGGAGCTGGGAGCCTGATGCGGGACTCGATCCCGGGACTCCAGGATCACGCCCTGAGCCGAAGGCAGTCATCCAACCAACTGAGCCACCCAGGCGTCCCAGAACATACAACTCTTGATCTTGGGGTTGTAAGTTTGAAGTTTGACCCCCCACAGTGGGTATAGAGATTGCTTAAAAAAAAAATCTCAAAAATGTTTTTAAAAAAGAATCTTAGAGCCAAATTAAGGGAGTAAAACAGTCACCTAAATATATGAACACATATATAAAGTAGGACATGTGTCAAATAAGGGTTTTCCTTTATTTACCAATGTACTTTTTTACTAGCTTATCCTGTGATGTTACATTCATGTGGTAAGTGATAAGATTGATAATAAAAAATACTGATAAAAGGAGAAGAGGGCCATTATGGAATCAGTGTTAATAGTGGCCGTGAGCAAATTCTTTGAACAAGTCAATTCTAAAACTCAAGGTTTATAGGGTTTGGTTATATATGCAGTCAGTATCCCACATCATTCAAATTATACAAAGTCAAAGATGTGAAAGAGTATTTAGACTGCCTGAACGAAGCAAGAGTTAAAAACATTCTTTTTCAGGGGTGCCTGGGTTGGTTCAGTCAGTTGAGCATCTGTCTTCGGCTCGGGGCATGATCCCAGGGTCCTGGGATTGAGTCCCATCATCAGGCTCTCTGCTCAGAGGGGAGCCTGCTTCTCCCTGTCCCTCTGTCTGCTGCCCCCTCTGCTTGTGCTCTCTCTGTGTGTCAAATAAATTAATAAAGTCTTTAAAAAAACCCTCTTCCAAATTTGGTGAGTATGTGAATAAGAAACACCTGCTATCAACTCTACACAAATACCAAAAGGCTTGTAAATTTTATTGACAAATATTTTGGAGGGGTTTTCCAGAAAATGAAGTTATTATATCCACAGGGACATTTTTCACTAGCTTTGACGGTTCAAGTTTTCCTTTTCATGCTGAAATACATTTGAAAAACAATTTCAAAGGAGAGATTTTTGCTTTGCTTTACAGGGTTATTAGCAATTCATTTAAGTCCCCACAAAGCATTTTATATTTACTTTCTTTAACGTGTCTGCTTAGATGATGGCAATTTTATACCTTTAATACAAGATAATAAATTTCCTAATCTTCAGTTAAAATGAACCCTATGGGTGAAAACTATCAAAAACTACAGCATAGAACTCTACGACCTAGCAATTGCACTACTGGGTATTTACCCCAAAGATATAAATGTAGTGATCTGAAGGGGCACCTGCACCTCAATGTTTATAGCAGTGATGTCCTCAATAGCCAAACTATGGAAAGAACCTAGATGTCCATCAACAGACGACTGGATAAAGATGTGGGGTACACACACAGGAATATTACTCAATCATCAAAATATGAAATCTTGCCATTTGCAATGACGTGGATGGAACTAGAGGGTATTATGCTAAGTGAAACAAGTCAATCAGAGAAAGCCAATTATCATATGCTCTCACTCATCTGTGGACTGTAAGAAACAAAACAGAGGATCAGAGGGGAAGAGAGGAAAAAAATGAAACAAGATGAAATCAGAGAGGGAGACAAACCATAAGAGACTCTTAATCACAGAAAACAAACTGAGGGTCACTGGAGGGAAGAAGGATGGGGGATGGGATAACTGAGTGATGGGCACTGAGGAGGGCACATGACATCATGAGTACTGGGTGCTCTGTAAGACGGATGAATCCCCGACTCCTACCTCTGAAGACAATAGTACATTTTGTTCATTAACTGAATTTAAAAACCAAAACTAAAGCATAGACAGCAAGAAGTATTAAACTTAAATAAAGAAAACACTCCACTTTTATAATGTTTGAAGTTCAAGTAACCTGTATAAGCTCTCATGTAAAGAACAGATTCTGAAGTAAATCAGGCCTTGGTTCAAATACCCAGAACAACACTTGTCATTTACCAATTACTCAAGTACCCCTGTCTAAGCCATAGTAAACTGAGCACATGCTCATCCTGATTTCGAATTCCAAAGCTGTCATTTACTAGTTGCATATCACAGGGCAAGTTGGTTGGCCTCAGTTTCCCTTTCCCAGACTGCTTCCCTGATTTAAAATAAATAAATAAATAACAACAGCTACTTCTCAGAGATACTTTAAGGATTAAATGGTATAAAATACATGAAATCATCTCATATAAGGCCTAGCACATAGAGGCACTCAATAAATATTAGTTCCATTCCTTGCTCCTCTCCAAAGAATTCTCCTAAACTACAGTTTGCACACACAATATTAGTTCCTATATTTATTATAGCTTGGGACAAAGAAATGAGTATCTGGAATCTTTTGGATTACTTGTAGATAATATAAGTAAAGTATACAGAAAGTATTTTTAAAATAATCATAGAATGATAAAATACATGAATAAAAAATAACCTATGTCACTTTGAAACAAGAATATACTCCAGAAGAGAAAAACCATGGCTTTCCCCTAACCTTAATGTTCTGTGGTGGCAGGTATCACATCTACCTTCATCATCTGAGGTCTTCCCAACACCAAAGACAGTATTAGATATGCAGTAGGCAGTCCATTATTATTTTGTCGTACATATAAATGAATGAATGAATGAATGTGCAAAGGACATAATTCATTTTCCTGTCAAATATTAAGGGATTTCAATCTCAGGAAATTCTCTTTGTTATTCATTTGAAAACCTTTGCAGCCTATATCATTTATTTTTAATTGTTTAAAATGTATTAATTTGAGGGGCACCTGGGTGGCTCAGTGGTTAAGCATCTGCCTTTGGCTCAGCTCATGATCTCAGGGTCCTGGGATCAAGCCCAGCATCAGACTTTCTGCTCGGTGGGGGGCCTGCTTTCCCCCCATCCCACCTGCCTGCTTGTGATCTCTCTCTCTCTCTCTCTGTGTGTCAAATAAATAAAATCTTTAAAAAATAAAAAAATAAAATAAAATGTATTAATTTGAGATGACACACAATGTTAACACTGGTTTCAGGTATACAACTAATGATTTGACAAGTTTATACATTATGCTATGTTTACCATCAGTACAGCTACCATCTGTCCCATTACATCCCTATTACAATATCATTGATTATATTTCTTATGCTTTGCTTTTTTTTTTTTTAAGACTTTATTTATTTATTTGACAGAGATCACAAGTAGGCAGAGAGGCAGGCAGAGAGAGAGAAAGGGGAAGCAGACTCCCTGCTGAGCAGAAGCCCGATGTGGGGCTCAATCCCAGGATCCTGCGATCATGACCTGAGCCAAAGGCAGAGGCTTAACCCACTGAGCCACCCAGGCGTCCAATATGTTTTGCTTTTTATTTCTATGACTTAGTCATTCCATAACTGCAGTCGATATAATTTAAGAAACAACAAAACAGATTCCCTCAACCGTCTCTTCTTCTTTTTTTTTTTTTTTAAAGATTTTATTTATTTATTTGACAGACAGAGAACACAAGTAGGCAGAGAGACAGGCAGAGAGAGAGGGGGAAGCAGGCTCCCTGCTGAGCAGAGAGCAGGATGCAGGGCTTGATCCCAGGACCTGAAATCATGACCTGAGCCTAAGGCAAAGACTTTAACCCACTGAACCACTCAGGGGTCCCTCAACTGTCTCTTCTTTAAGTATTTTCTAAGTGGCTACAAAGTGTCAAGCTCTTGTTGGGATGTGCATAACTTAAAAGCCTTTTATACATGAAAAATATTAGCATGACTTCTCTAACTTGAAAAACAGCAGTAACAGTAAACCTTGTTGGAGTCATATTTTGCAAACTTTGCAGCACTTTCCTGTTTCTCCATCGCACTGATAAAATGCTCTTTGTTCATGCAATATTCCTTTTTTGCCCTCATTTTCCAGCTTTCATCATCCCAGCTGGACCCCCAATGTTATTTCCTCAAAGGATATCCATTTCTGACCGATTTCAACAAAATTAATGTTTTCTATCAGAGCAGTGAACCCCAATTCTAAGGGAGTGACATGATTTCACTGTCTCTTCTGTTAAACTGTACACTGGGACCTGAGAACAATCTTATTCATCTCTGCATTCCAAGAATTTAACACAGAGGCTGGCACATAGAAATATTCAGGAAATCTTTACTGAAAAAATTGAAACCTTTCCCAAGTTACTTTTCTAACTTGTTATAAAAACACTTAGAAACAGGTATAAAAGAAATTTTCAGTAAGCATTTTTTAAAATAAGATGAGATCTTTCTTTTATTAAAAGGTGTTAAGGAGCAACAAAATATTTCCAAGATTATGTATGTTATCAAACAGAAAGGTTTTTGGACACTTGCTCATTTTATCAGCAAAATTCACCACAAAGGTAAGTGATATCATGACATATTACAAATTGAACGGTATGTATAACAATATAGTAACATCATATTAACATATTTAAATGTGAAATCATTTAAAGGAGGCTTTGTTTTTTTTAAAAAATTCTGGTTTAGGTCTTTATACACTGTATTCTGATTCCAGAAACTATTTCTAAAGCTTATTTACCAAAGCCAGTAAAACTGGAGTTTATTCAGCAGGCCATAAGAGTCAGAGTGCAGGTTTCACTGGGGTGTAATAAAAGAATGAGAGAGTAGCTATCTACTCAGCAAAGGTGTTGCAGCATTAATGATAGGGAAACTGACCTGAGAAAAACATCTGAAACCCACAACATCATCTGTGGAATGAAGGACGCGACACGGCCAGTCAATACAATGCGCTCTATTTACAAATCACCTTATTCTGATGTATGACCTCTTTATGTTTTGCCGTGTGTACAGAAGCGCAGGTCTCCATTCTCCGTTATCCTTAAGGAGGTTGCACCCTCGTTCATGATAGGTGTCAAGATCTCCCCAAGAGATGGACTTTACCCGCTGGAAAATGTTGAGACTTTCCGGGATCACTCTGGCCAAGTTCTTAAACTTGAGAAGGTGGTGATTAAAAGTTAGCACGTGGCTCTGTTGTGGTGAGATGTGGGGTAAAGAATAACTGCTAACCCCAACGGCAGGCAGCACCGAATACTACCTTTACTGAACTACAGAACTCAAGACTGCTTAGTATAGGAATCACCACCCCAATAAAGAAGAGGAATTACTTGGATTTAGGAAAACTTTTGAATTTTCACCTAACCACTATACTAATGAACCTTATGTTCATTATTCAGCAATACTTCTTACTATTTAAATATAACTCTGAATGTAGACACTGCAGAATCCAAGGAAAGAATCTCTGGAATGTTGTAACTGTTTGAATAGTTCACCCTGTAAATACCTGCATCCAAAAGAAAAAGAAAAGAAAGGAAAGAAAAGAAAAGGATAAGAAAGGAAAGGAAAGGAGAGAAGAGGAGAAGACAGGCAGGTTGGAGAGAAGAAAGCAGAAACTGTCACTACTTTATCAGTACTAAACTTCCTGAAAATATAGTTTTAACAATGCAAAATTGCATATGACATGAGGTATAATTCACAAAAATCAGACTCAAATAGCACTAAATTTCTGTGGACAAGAATGTCCCCTGTGGCTGAGGGGAAGCAGAAGTGATTCTGATGTGGTATATTAAGTTAATTCAGGTGAGTAACAAGAGTCCACTTATTTGCACACATAAACACTAGCCATAGTGGGGGCAGCTCACCTTTTTCCTATATCCCTACAATTGTCTAAAGATTTCTGGATTCCCTCAGCAGGAACCACAGAGACTAACAATCCTTTCAAGGAGATACCCCCACCCCTTTTACAATCAGACAGGAGCCCAGCAGCCCCTGGCTGTGCTCAAGCAAGGAATTTTAGGAATGGAGAAAGGAATGGCATATTCCCTAGAGAGGCTAGCTTGGAACAGGAGTAGAAGGGGGGAGGAAAAAAGGGCACCCTTCACATCCCTGTCAGTCAACTATTATTAACTATTATGCTGATGGAATGGAATCTAACCTTATACTGGCCATGTCTGGCTTTCTTCCAGGTTCAACATGATTGCCAAAGAAGAGACTGTGGTTTTATTAAGCGATCTAGCCTTTGCTCCTTAAAGATCTCTGTGTTAATGCAATTGGGAGCATCTCAACATCAAATTCTCTGTTATACATTTACTCTGTTCCAAACAAAACAAAACAAAACAAAACAAAACATCTTTCATAATACCAGTACACCTAAAAGTAGTAATCACAGGTTTTAAAACAAAGGATAGGGGAAGCCAAATCAACAGACAACCTGAGCAAATCAAAGGTCTTTGATACACAGTGTATGGTGAGATTAATCTTGGTAGAACAGAGAAAAAAATGTGATTTGAACTGTGCCTGTTGCTTCAACTTGACTCATTATTTCTGTGGGAGTTTTGATTTGCATAAAGGTATGGGAGACTTTATGAAGTACCAAAGATTAACTCAGATCACTAATCATATTTACAATTCAAAAAAATCCCACATGTGCTTATAAAATTCAAAATCCTGATTTTAATATTTTGTAATTCTAAAAGGTATAAAAATGCAGCTCATTTAAATGAGAAAAAAATCACTTTATATAGGTCTATAGAAAAATGACAATCCATTATTATTTGCTCATTTATACCCTCATTCCAAAATATTTAAAATCAGCTTTAAAAATAATATTCCTTTTCCAAAAATGATAAGCAAAGCTGAAGATATTTAATAGATATTAACTGCATGCTAGGAACTATGCTATGAGTTTCACAAACATTATCTATTGTAACCAGCGAACAATTCAATGAAATAAGTGATATTATCCCCATTTATATTGAGAACACCAATTAAAAAAAGTAAGTAGCTTAGCCAAATCTTAAAATTAGTAAGTAGCAAGATCTTGGAGAGTCAAGATTTGTAGAGAAAAACATATAAAGATAGGAGAAAAAATAAGAGTGTATCACACATAAAAGATCTGCCATACATATCAGGGGTAAAGGAAGTCATGCATGATGTTCACATATCTGGCAGCTTTGAACCGTGATTACACTGTAAGTAATTTCAAAATTGCTCTGTGCTGCAAGAGCATTCTGGCTCTCCTCTCCTATCCTTCGGTTAAGACCTTTTGGTTAAGAGTCAAGATCTCTATCTGCATGTCTTAGAGAAACGAGTCTCAAACTTGACCTGTTCAAAACAGAAATTTTCCTCCAATCTCTCAATCCACTCCTCCCTCCAGGCCTCCCCGTATCAGTGAATGACATCACTATTCACAGGGCTGCTTGGGCCAAAAACTTGCAGTAATTCCTAACACCTCTCGTCGCTCCCATGCTACTTCCAATCCATCAAGTTGGATAGGTTCTACTTACACAATACATCTGACCTCTTCTCACCAACTCCACTGTCCTCGCTTCCAGTTGGATCCACCACCATCTATCACACAGATCACTTTCACATGGGCTCCCTTCACTAGCTAACTTGCACTACAGCTCCCTTTGTCTACACTCTACAGAGTATCCCACAGGCTGGCCCTACTAGTCTCCTTCTTCACACCAATATCTCCACACTGGTCTTTTTGTTCCTCAAATACACCAAATAAGCAATGTTTCACAGTTCTCAGAATGATCCCGATACATCTT
Source organism: Neogale vison (assembly GCF_020171115.1). Lineage (NCBI taxonomy): Eukaryota > Metazoa > Chordata > Mammalia > Carnivora > Mustelidae > Neogale > Neogale vison. The sequence continues at coordinate 23,877,900 of NC_058093.1, forward strand.
CATTTGGTGAATCTAACGCTTTGTGTAACAGAACATTTTTGGCTGCCAGATCTGGGGCCCAAAATGTAATCTCCACTCTCTAGCCCCAGTCCTATTCCTAATCAGTCATCTGCATGACAACCTTTATTTGTAAAGGGAAGAAGAGGGAGGAAATTGAACTAAGGGTAACAGATAAGTATAGAGGTGAAAGTACAGCCCAGTATCTGTCCCCTGTGGAACTCCTTGTCTGAGATTAAATGTTTATAGTAGAGGAATGAAGGCCACAAAAATGATGGGGCTTTGTTTCATGAGAAATGAAAATCTGGAAAAGAGATTATAGCTAAAAACTGATCAAAAGGGACTTCCTGATTTTCTGGGCACTAGAGTTTTTGCTTTTTTTTTTTTTTTTGAAGATTTTACTTATTTGAAAGAGAGAGAGTGAGCAGGGGGAGGGGTAGAGTGAGAGGGAGAAGCAGACTCTCCACTGAACTGGGAGCCCCATATGGGGCTTTATCCCAGGACCCTGAGATCATGTCCTGCGCTGGAGGCAGAGGCATATGGAATGAGCCACCCAGGCACCCCTAGCAGAGTTTGTTTAAAGCCCAGAGGATATGGTATGGCAGAGTTGGGGAAAGGTCTCCCTATAAAAAAAAATCTCAGAAGACACATATGGCATCCTCGAAATAAGAACTGGTTTCCTCCTCACAGACAGTGACAACAAAGGATCTTTGTCAAGAACTTCTTGAGCTATAGATGTGAACATTCAGGAGCCAGGGGAGGAATAGCAAGGCAGTGTGTGGGAGTGACAACTAAGGGAATGGTTTTCAGACGTGTGCGAAGTGATAGTAGGTCCTAGCAGTAGCTTGTAACACTGTGAAGGAGGCTAATTTCCATGAATCAGGCCAGTGGGGTTGCTACTAGGGAGGCTGAACTACATTAATCAGCTCAATGAAGTATACGTGTCTTTCTATGAAAGTCACAGGCTGGTGAGATCTGTAACATCCAGATTCACCTACAGGCATCTATGTTCTGCCTATAGGTGGAGCCCAGTTTTTTTTTCTTTTATTCTATTTCTTGTATTTTTTTTCTTTCTAACAGAAACTAAACAAATATGATCTTTTGTGTCATCAGCTCTAGACTCATTTACTTTGACACTTATACTTTTATTTACTTTTACACATAGTATTATATGATACAATGAAATGATTTTATATCATTCTTCATTTTCACCAAGAAATAAACCAATTTAAAAATTGAAGGTTTTTTTTTAAAAATTGGATATGTAATTAGTTAAGGTGAGGTATGACTGGTAATTTTATTTAAAAAAGAAAGGCAATTTGGACATAGACAGGACGAAACCCATGTGAACACAAAGGCCAAGATTAGGGTAATGCCAAACTACCAACACCTACAACAGAGGCCAGGAACAGATTCTCCCTCCTGTTTCCCAGAAAGAGCCAATGCTGCTGACACCTCAATCTTGGATGTCTAGCCTCCAGAACTGTGAAACCATAAATTTATATGGATTAAGCCACCCAGTTTGTTGTACTTTAATACAGCAGCCCCATAAAATTAACACAAGTTCAGATGAGATACATTCCATGAACTTCAAAGGAAATGCACAAGTGATCAAGAAACTACTGTAAGAACCTTTTGAAATACTTAAGAGACTAGGAAAGGTGCCAAAACACCAGAGATGGGCTATTTTTAAAAGCAATTTTTAAAAGCAAAGGATGTGAATTCTGCAAATCTCAGATAAATAAACTTGCAATGAACCCATTAAAATTAGTAGGCAAATGTTTGTATTACAACTTTAAAAAGGGTTTCAATGTGGTTTCACTAAAATTAGTATTTTTATTGTTGATTCAATTATTAGGCTGGTAGATAAAGAAAATGTGAACTTCGTCTATCCTGAACTTAAGTACACTTTTGAAGAAAACTTTCATGATATTCTTGAGGTCAGAACAGAGAAACATGCAGGAAATAATATGAGTTAGGTACATTCATAACAGGTTGAACAACCACACCCAAAAAGAGTTGATTAAGGAAAGATGTTAACTAGAAGAGAAGTCTCAAGTCCTACGCCACAGGGCTACTTAAACAGGAATGAAAAAAAAAAAAAAATGCAAGGCCTATTTATCAAACCTGTGGATGACACAAGCTGATAAGGATACCTGATCCTCTGAATGGTTAAGTCTGGATTCCAGAAATTATCTAACTGAGGAAGCACTGAAGGAATCAGAGATGTTTAAATAGGAGAGAAAGAACAGAAAGATGGATATGAAAGCTGAAGGCTAGATATATGGAAGATTTAGGATCAATAAAGTTCTTGCAGGAAAGATCTAGATCTTCATAAAAGAAATAATAGTTCACTTCTCTCTGCTACCATCACTCTAGTTCTAACTAATATGTTTAGTAACTATTACAGGTTTCCTCATGTCCACTAATTTCCCCATTTCTTTTCCTGCAATTTTCTAACCCATGCTCTAAAAAACGAGTTAGGCCACCTTCTGTAAACTGTGACCATGGTAGCCTGCTCTATCATTTCAAGGTACAATTATGGCTATATTAAATGTTTCCTTTAAGTATGACTGATTAGCATTCTCACTTGCCCTAGAAGTCTGTAGCAGTCGGTGTACCATATGTTAAAGAAGAGTAGAAAGTACTGATTATTTTGCTACCTCCAAGGCTACTGGTCAAAATCACTCAGCAGTGTTGGTCCAATACTGGCTCCCTATTCAAGACACAGTGTTTTACACTTACCATTATCAACCGCTCTTCTTCAGTGTACAAACTACCCTCAGGACATCTACACTACTTTCCAGCATCAGTCCCAGGAGCACAAAAGCTCCTCTGAGAGTTGATCCCCAGCCTGGGTTCCGCTTTTGTGTCCTCAAGTAAATTTTTCAAGTAATTTTTATTTCAGAAGTCTTACTGCCCTTTCTTGAGCCCAGGTTTTCTGGGGGCAGGGCCACAGAGCTCCATCCCATCAGAAAGCAGGTATTAGTTCTTTCTCTCCCAGAAGGCCCTGAGCATCTTATGTAAATTGACCTCCTCCTCCCCAGAAACCAGCTTTACAGAGCAGAACATACCTGCATTCCCTGGAGGTAGCAGCCTTGTATTAATGAAGTCAGAAAACTTTCTACTCTGAGATGATGGCTGTGTACTTGCTCTATATTTCCATAACTAAGAAAGCCATTTAAGCAATACAGGAAATCAGCCTTTCTAAAATTTAAAAATCTCCTCCCCTTCCCCCACAAAAAAACCCATAAATCAAATCCTGCCAAGTCAGTGTTCAAAATCTTTCAGGAGCTGCTCATTTGCATTAGGATAAAAATACAAACTTCTTCTATGATCCACAAGAAAGTATAATGGCAACAGGCTCCCTTCCTACCTCCCCAGCAACCAGTCCCATCCTTCATCTTGCTTGGAAATACAGGCCCACTTGTCTTCTTTCACTTCATTGAGGAACACAACAGCTCTTGCCTACCTTAGGTTTGTTGCACGCTATATATCCACTAATCTCTCACACACCACAGCTCTGTGTATATACCCTTCTTACTGACTCTTCAGCTTAAATTTCACCTAAATATTAAATATTAATATTTAATATTTCTATATATTAAATATAAACTAAGGTCTAAATACTAAATATAAACTAAAGTCCTAGTGCTCTTTTTCATTGTCCCCCTGTTCTTATACTTTGCAGCTCCTATCATAAATCATTATTATACATTTCTATATATGCTTAATTTTTACTGTTTTGTCCCAAATTGGACTACAAGCTCTATAAGGACAGAGCCATGTCTGTTTTGTTAATCACTGGACAGCAAGTTCAGTGCCCAGCACATAAAACATCAGGAAATATTTCAAAACTGAATAATAACTAGAAGTGGCCAAACAACCAATGTTCAAGGCTTGGAAAAAATCTTCAGTGTACATCAAAGGTTTTACAGAAGGAATTCCCGAGTTAGAAAATAACATCAACTACACAAACTCTAACTTTCTAATTTTGAAACTAATACTTGGTAAGATATAGTCTGCTATGTGGATTCTAAGAAGAGGAGGTCATAATTTGGGAAGTCAGTTCAAGGAGAAATTACCCAAGATAGAAGTGACATAGAACTTAAAGAGAAATCTTTCACTTGGAATGGCACAAGACAGAGAATTTCAGAGGTGTGAAAGTGAGCAAAGGCAAACATAGAAATGGGAATTAGAACATTTTACCTAAGAAGATCAATCTCACTCATTGAGAGAGGCATGGAATAACGACAGGTTAGGCAGAAATGGTAAGGTCAGTTGGTAAAGGGTCTGAACTGAGTTCCATCTCTTGATCAGAAAAGCAAAGATATTAGGGACAGTCATTTGTATATGATGAACTTGTTAGAAGGAAAAGTAGTCAGAGATAAAGGGCCAGCAGGAGGTCACTAACCCACCATAATAATTATGAAGCTCAAAGTAAAGACAGGGGTAACACTCTTCTACATGTCACTTATATAATCCAGTTCACTGCAAAGAGACCACAGTTTCCATAAGCAACAGCAGGACAGAGGGACTAGCACAGATAGCTGTAGGAGCCCAGGGGGCTACTCAGCATTTGCTGAGGCCAGGGTGTGTGGGTTGGTTGGGCGGGCGGATGACTCAAGGGAACTGGAGAAAAGGCTATTATTTCTCAAACCCGTATGGAAGCATTTTAATATTTTAGCAACCAGTATAATGTACTTGTGAGTGCTGGGCGCATTATCAGCCCCAAGTAAAGAAAGCCTAGATGAGACAAGGAACAGTAGGATAAGAGAGGATAGGATCAAGCCAAGAGAAATCTTAAAGAAAAAAGAAAATAAGAAACTAGAAGACTAAGTATCAGAAACAAAGAACATTAAGTAATCAGTAAGTTCAAGATTTCAAGCCTGAAGAACCCTAAAGAGTAAAGGATCATATTAATGACAGGGCTAAGATATTTTGGAAAGAGAATAAATTTGAGTGAAATGGCATAAAAGAATTCTGAATTTTTTTTAAATATTTTTTTATTTATTTGTTTGACAGATAGAGATCACAGATAAGCAGAGAGAGAGAGAGAGAGAGGAGGAAGCAGGTTCCCCGCTGAGCAGAGAGCCCAATGTGGGGCTCCATCCCAGGACCCTGAGATCATGACCTGAGTCGAAGGCAGAGGCTTTAACCCACTGAGCCACCCAGGAACCCCCGAGAATTCTGATTTTTTAATCTGTTGGCTCAAATGTTATTTACAGTTATTTCTAAACATCCTAAAGGCAACTAGAAATATAAATCTTAAATTCAGAACTCAACTCAAAGTTGCAGACTTTGAGAAAAACTAAGGAAAAATCAGTATAAATGTGATAACTACAGATAAGCTCTTTAAGTGAACAATAATTGGTAGAGATTTTACAATAAAGTAAATTAAAACTGACCAAAATATACCATTAAGTTAAAAAATTAGGGTGTTATATAATATTGCAAACTGAACAAATCATTCAATAAACCCAAGATTCATTTAAAACAGTGGCCCTCAGGATACCTAGGTGGCTCAGTCAGTTAAGCATCTGACTGTTGATTTTAGCTGAGGCCATGATCTCAGGGTCGTGGGATCGAGCCCTGCATGAGGCTCAGCATGGAGTCTATTTGCCCCTCTCCCCCTGCTCTTCCTCCTGCTCACACTCTCTCTCTCAAATAAATAAAAACTCAAACAACAACAACAACAAAACAGCGACCCTCAATTCAGGATGCATCCTATAATCATTTGGGTAATTTTTTTTTTTAAGATTTTATTCATTTGTTAGACAGAGATCACAAGTAGGCAGAGGCAGGCTGGGGGGGTGGGGGGTGGGAAGCAGGCTCCCCGCTGAGCAAAGAGCCCGACGTGGGGCTCGATCCCAGGACCCTGGGATCATGACCTGAGCTGAAGGCAGAGGCTTTCACCCACTGAGCCACCCAGGCGACCCTAATTTTTAAAAAAATACACTGACTGTGGGGGCATCTGGATGGCTCCGTCAAGTTAAGTGTTTATCGCCTGCTTTTTGCTCAAGTCATGATCTCATGGTGGGTTGTGAGATCAAGCCCTGAGTCAGACTCCATGCTGGGTAGGGGGTGATGGAATCTGCTTCAGATTCTTTCTCCCTCTCCCTGCCCCTCCCCTCTGCCCTCACTCTCAATCTCTAAAATAAAATTTTTTAAAAATCTTAAAAAAAAAAATAAAAGTACTGATTGCTATGAACTGAACTATGAACTAGATCCTTGCAAAATGTGCCTGTTGAAGCCCTGACCCACAGAGTGATAGTATTTGGAGATGGGGCCTTTTTGGAGACCATTAGGTTTAGATGAGGTCAGGAGGGTAGGGTCTTCATAATGAGGATAGTAACCTTTTAAAAGATACCACAGAGCTTCCCCTCTCCTTCTCTCCCCTGCCACCTCCTTATCCTTTCTCTGCCTTGTGAGAATACAGTGAGAAGGTGTGTAAAAGCTGGAAAGAGTCCTCACCAGACCCAACCATGCTAACATACTGATGCTTAAATAATTAAATGAGAATCACTAAATTAAAAAATATTCTAAGACTGCAAAAATATCTATATCCAAGCTAGTCACCTGTCTAATTTAATTGAAATATTCTGAAGGAAGATCTGTGACCTAGGAGAAATGTGTTCCACACACAGTAAATACTCTATAAATGTTTGTTACATGAACAAAATATATGAATGAATGAGAAATGCATGTGTGACTAACGGAATAAAATGATCTTGTGAGAGAAAAGTCAAATATCACAAGCTGAGAAAATATAAAAATTTAATCTTCACTGAAGAGGTATAAAACAATAAAGGCTTACCTAGATCACAAAAATAGTTTAAACACCAAAGAGCCAAAAATCTAAAACCATGCTTATATTGATTATTTTAATTATACAATGACCCCTTTAAATTGTTCAATAGTATATAATAAACATTTCAAAGATCAACTCCAAAAATACTTTTAAGAAAATTAATAACAACTTTGAGGTTGCCTTCTTATTTAGTTTTACTTAAGTTTCACTTAAGTTTGTTATGACAGATGTCTACTAATGAAAGGCTGAAGAAGTGGACATTTCAATTTATGCTAAGTTGTACACTTTGCTTTTCCACTAAATCTAAAGAAAAATATGTTTTCATATGTATTTCAACAGAAGCAAAGCTCAGGAAAAATTCCTAATTTAGTATTTTTAGCTCATCTAAGGATATTGTTTCCATTTACTAAAAACAGAATTACAGATACTTAAAATAACATATAAATATTATGACTTGGAGTAGAAGAATTCCATATGCAGTTTCCTTAATATCAGTTGATACTTGTACCGAAGCCATGTCTAGGTTAAAATGACTATGTAACATCATGCCTTTGAGAAGATAATGTGGAAAATACACCCAGGAAAACTTAAGAGAGGAACTGAAGAAGGGGTAGCTGAAATCACTAAAAACAACACCCCATCTCTGAGGATAACTTGTTTGATCAAGAGAACACCACACTCTAAACTTGATACAAATTTCACAAACTTAATAGTTAGCTAAAAGATGGACACTAAAAATGTCTAAGAATATCTAAAAATATCCAAGAATAGCAACTCAAGCCAGGCCCTCAAAATAAAGCTGCCGATAATTACATGTAAAATTTGTTTGATACTTTTTCTTTCTGATTAGCAAAGCAACAAGCCCTCACTACATAAAACTGGTAAACACAGAGATACATAAACACCTGCAAATCTACCCCTACTTTTAACATTTTAGTATGTCTCACCCTATCATATCTTTTCAAGGAGAATTGACACCCTATGTATATTAATAAACAAATTATAGACATATATAATATATATTATATACTATTTACTCCTCTAAATTGGTATAAGCATTTCCCATTTCATTAAGAAACTCTTCATCAACACAATTTTCTAATTTTACATAATATTTCATCTAAAGAATAAACTTTACTCAAGCATTGTTTCCAAACATAATTTTCAATTATAAACCTTAGCAACCATATTTATACATAAAGTTCTGTCTGCATTTATGATCAGTTTCTTAAGATTAGAGTGTTAAAAGAGGAACTAGCATTAAGAGGTCAAAAACCTGTGTGGATATGATAAGAGTCCTGATAAATACTACAAAATTTCCTTCCAAATCGGGGCACCAATTTCTGTTTCTATGAGTATGCGTACTAGGTGAGAATACCAGTGTTACCAATAGTGTTATCAATCAAACCCATACAATGTTAGCAATGTAAAATAATCTCAGTAGTTTTAATCTTCTTTAAGATCATGGGTGAAACATGTTTTTTGTTATAATGTGTATTTCATGTTTGCAAATAGGGATGGACACTTCCTTCTTTTTCTTATTTTTAAAACATTTTTAGATGAGTTTGTTGTGTAAGCTATTAACCTGTGATAAAAATTTTGGAAAGCACCAATTTAATTATCAGTCACTGAAAAGCTAAGCTATTGCTGTCTTTATACTTTAAGAGATAATGCACTGAAGGTAGTAAAGTCAAGGCCAATGGTATAATTTATGTAATAACATGGTTTACAGTGCTCATTAATACAACTGTGGAATCATTCAGATGTTAGAGTGAACTACTGTGGTTCTAAAACTATGTAATAATTAGAAATAATCAGACATAATATAAAATAACATAATATTTTAAAACATTTTATTGGTAAATAATCATATCTAAATAATCGAAGTAAAATTCATCTCTGCTATAATTACCAAATAGAGAAAATAAAAACAAAATTCTGCACAGTTAAGCAAATACTTACACTATACAACCTGTAAAATAAAATGTAATACCAATTATCTTTCTGTGTTTTTTTTTAAACTATATTTACTTTTGCTGACAATAATTTAAATCTCAAGGTTCATTCCTGACTTGGTATTTCTCAACTGTCCAGGAGTCTCTATAGTTAGCCTTTATGTCCAGTAGGTAAGTTACTTGGATGACTTTTAAAATCAATCATATCCATGATATTATACAACAGAACAAAACACAATAATTTTAATTTAAAAAGTATTTAAGTCCCAATTTCTTTATGGGTGGGGGAAGAGTGATTCCTGTATTAGAGGTTATTGTGTTATAGAACCTGGCAAGAGCCCGCAGAGGTGTTCAATAAACATTACTCCCTTACTTTTCACTCCTTCCTCTCCCACCCTTCTATCCATATACTGTTGACAAATAAACTTATTTGTAATTAGATGTGTAATAAGATAGGATATAATTACATACTTAAATATCCATCACCAAACATTTTTACACTCTATTAACAGTTGAACATAATCTGCTACAGGATCATGTGAAAGGATCCTTTTCCAACTCAATATTAAAAAAGAAAAGACACTTTGCAAAAGAAGACTTTTTGCAAGGGTGATTAAATTAGTTAATATGTATTAATTAACCTCAAAATATCCCAGACATTAGGTCAGCTATTACCATTCTATACCAGTGGTTCTAGACTTTCACTGTGCATCAATTTATTTAGGGAAATGCAATCTATTCTATACAAAAATGAACAGATAGAAGGAAAAGATGTGAATAGAATCATGGCCTTAGGTGATGGGCAAAGAGTCTCCAAAGCAGAGCTCTCTCTTACACTGTCCTGGTTAAAACCTGTTTGTCTAGGGATTGGCTCAGATGCTCCAGTTCCAGCTTCCCAGCCTTCCAAGGTGCTGACGTGACCTCAGTCGTCTCTTTGCTGGAGCTGGATCCAACTAACAAAATCCAACACATGCAGGCACTTGTTTCTCCATTATCCAGTGCCTTCAAGGGCAGCAGAGAATCAGGAGTCAGTCACCTCTGCTAGTTCCGCCCTTGATAGTTTCTACCCTTAATCTTTAAACACTGCTCAAAGGCTATCAGGCAGATGGACACATCAATGATCAGTGGTAGAATTAACCAAATAAAGACAAAATATAAATCCAACTATACATTAACTAGATGAATAACAGAATTTTAGAGAAGGAAAGCATCTAGCAAATGAACCAAGTTTACCCATCTGCTGATGAAGATCCAAAGGCTTATCTCATTGAGGATTCTACATGAGGAAAACCACCCCTCCATCCTTTTCTTACCACCTGACTCCCTCTCTCCCTTCCTTCCTGTTTTTCAATTGCAAAGATAAAGAGAAAATAGGTTATTGAAGAGCCAGGGAAAGGGAAAATCATCTTAAGTATTACTTTACTTGATGTAAATATGATATACATGCTTCTAAGAGTTGAGTTATCTATGTCCACATAGATAATTATAATACTTCTCAAGGTGCCTGAGTGGCTCAGTCACAGTATCTGACTATTGATTTCAGCTCAGGTTGTGATCTCAGGATTCTGAGATCAAGCCCCACCTCAGGCTCTGAACTTAGGGCAGAGTCTGCTTGAGATTCTCTCTCTCCCTCTCCCTCTGCCCCTCCCCCTGCTCTCTCTCTCTAAAACAAATAAAATCTTTAAAAAAGAAGAATCACTTTTCATCTCCCTTTTGGAAAGGATTCCACTTGACAAACAGTATCACCTATAACGTGAATGCATTATCCTTAAAACTCTGCATTATCAATAATTGGTACTTCAAAATCAACATGTGTGATGAAGCCTCATCTTAATTCCTGTGCCCATTTACCAATGAAGATCTGCAAATACTTGAGCTTTCTTCTTCTACCTCTAACTAGCTCCTCATTTTAGAGGACTATGCACATAAAGACAATAAAATCTAATAAAACATAACATATTCTCTTTTTTCCTTCTATTACTAAAACAAAAAAAAATAAATAAAGTCCTAAGAATCTGGAATATAAATTAGAAAACACTATATCCTATCCTAACATACAAAATTTACACATTTAGCAACCCTTCCCCTCATTCTAAAGATGAGAATAAGGATAATATGGAACCCACTCCAATGTGCTTTTATAGCACAGACAGAAAGCAAACTTGTACCTGGCACTTTGGAATCACTTAATAAATGATACATAGATATATGAATAAAAGTTCTGCTACTTCAGATGTAATAAAAAGTTGGCTTTCATTTTTACTTTAGTATTCTTTATAAAAATTATACAATTATTTACACATATAGGTTAGTTATATAAGTTGGTTTGGGATATGTTTTACATTTTAATGTACAGTACATAAGGTCATTGATGCTGGGCACATAGATAACTCTCTTCATGTCTTCTAAAACAGTGCTTGTCAAACAATCTGTGAAGGACACTTTTGTTTTAATTTCCAATTTGTCAAATAAATACCTTCATTAATGCAAAGAAGTGAAATTTGAAAAATATAAAATACAAATTCACAATTTTTATTACCGTGTCAAATCTTTACAAAAGTTTTACACAACACTTACTTAATTCCCATATTTATTTCCAGACAGGTAACAAACATTTCCCAGACCACATATCAAGTAGGCTGCATATCTTTGCTACAGAGAATAAACTCTTGATTTTAGAAATGACGGACAGTGACTGCTTTATAACAAATTAAAATTAGAAATTAAAAATCCTTCTCATTAATGATGTTCCACCTATATGGATCTCAATCCAAATTAGGTACAAATTTTAAAAAAGTAAAGTAGCCAGTATACTCTATTCACCCCTTTGTAAAAACCACATACTTAATTTATGATTTTAAAGTATCATTGAGTGAAGAAACTGGATTTTAAATGAGTATGGATTTAGAGTAGAGCAGTATAGTACAGAATAACTTCCACACTGTAGAACAGTCATGAAATAAACTATGAAAAACAAACAATAGGAGTAACATCACAGGTTTACATTTAAATAATTAAAATAAGTCCCTCACACTAATTTAACTACAACGTATTTTGGACTTTTGGCAACTTGAACCGAACCTGTTGCTACTTCAGGTTTCAGGTAGTACTGAAAGTCAAAAAAGTGCTATGTACCCGTATAGAGTTAAAGAGAAGTCCCAATAATGTAAAACCAACAAAGTCAAAAATATGGTAAAATGTTTAGTTTCTCTTACTGAGGAATATATAATACTTATTAAGTATTTTCTCTTCTTTTATGGTTTCAACACAATCTCTTATCAGTTTTGGCATTAATGCAAATAACAATACAGACCCTACCTACACAGTTGAACTTTACTAGGGTTGACCTTTTATATACTTCTATCCCTTTAACTGATGAAAGAGTATCTCCTATATTCCTATCCCTAAACAAGTTAATAATACAATAAATCAAAGTGAGGTGGACAGAAAACTTTCTTGTGTCTGTAATGACAAAGTTTGGTTTACCAGCAATATCACTTCAAATGTTTCAAACTCATCTTCAAAAAAAAGCTCAGAATCATGAAATGTTTTCACTGGTTATTTAAAACACTATTATACAATGATTAGGATTAAAGATGAAGGTGAGGGGCAGTCTCTAAATCAACATTACAAGTGATTTCTCCAATCTGAAAGACTTTTTCTCCTTTCCTATGTCAAACTAAAAGTTTCCTTACATAAGGAAGTACAGCAGAGGTATCAGAGATGAAATGGATTGGACAGCTTCACTCCTGTCTGCTTTAAGAAAGCACTAGCTTTCTCCACATTAAGGTTTTCCTGGTGATTGACACTACCTACTAGGAAGATGATTCTGAGATTACAAAAGCAAATTAGTTTCAAAAAGAGAAAAGTATTTCCTAAGCCCAAATTAAATTCATATTTCATTTCAAAAAGCAATGTTTAAAAAAATGTTTACCATCCAAAAGTGAAAATAACTTTAAGACCCAAACATAGAAGGCCACGATCAGTTTTGAATGAATAATCCAGTGCCTTTCCGAGTACTTTTAATCACTGTCTGTATTCCATCACACATGAAATACAGTACAGCTTGTTCCACGTTTGATCCAAGATGCTAATGATAGTAGCTGTGGCAATCAGATCGGTAGCACAAATGATAGCATATTCACACCTAAAGTGCAAAGGAACATTCTTACCACTTTATTCTCACTTCAGCTCAGTCTAAAGGACAGGAAATAATGTCATTCCTCCCTTAACAAAAAAACCTGCCATTTCAGATAACTGATCCATGACGGGTTACTAGTATTCAAAACTGACACTTGGAACAGTGTCCCCATGCAAGCCAAAAGGAAGTGATTTCCAGGCTGGACACCTGAATCTGCTATACAGATTCTTCACTCTCTAGATAAAACTAGGAATGAAGCCCATAGGATACATATTTTTTTAAAGTTATAGCAATTTTCTTCTTTTTTTTTTTTTTCAATTATCATCTATTCTCACTGGAATTTGTGAGTGGCATCTTTCAGCTGGGACAAATGTATACTCCCAGAAATAACTGACTACTTTCTGTACCCAGGAAAGCCAAGGTGTGGTACTGTTAGCAGTTGCCAAGGTATCTGTTTGCCCAACTTTTATGCTGGAGCAAAGGTAATAAGTAAGCTCTTGAAGCATGAAGTGAAAGTGGAAAAAGAAAATTTGCAGATTAGATTTCCAATACTGAACTAAAATGCACAGTGCTGTACAGTACTTGATCATTAAGTGCAGAACAAATAAAAACAAACCAGGGCAGTTCATAATTCACCAAGGCAAGTTTGGAGGTGGTCTTTGCACCTCTCCTTTGTTTCTGAACTACAAGCAATGTGAAATTTTAAGAAGTAAGATGTCGGTCTCTTAAGATTTCAATAACTCACTACCAGAAATAGCAAAAGGAGTACATAAAAATCCACAGCATATAGCAAAATGAGTTTCAATAAGACTATATAAAATATTTAAGGGAAAGGACCTCAGTTATTTTGAATCTACAGAAAAATGTACTCTTTATTTAACCAATAACGAAATATTTCACTCTTTCTGCCATATTCCCACTACGGCAGAGGAAGAGGGCACAGAGAGGAAAGCAGAGCTTCCTCAGCGTATCCCTGCTGATGTACAAGGCATGTACGAGAGCAACCAGATGGGACACTGACAAGTGAGGTAGATGACGAGACCTTTTTCACTCTAGAATACTAGGGGTAGGCAGTAATGGAAAAATGAGAGAGGCAACATGGCGAGAAGGCACAGAAATAATCTGAGGTTCAAATCCATAAAGTGGTCACAGTAATGATAACATAAACAATAACAATCAAAAGTTACTAAGTGCCCATCATGTTCCAAATACCACACGGGAGGCTTAAATATACATTTAATCTAATTCTAATTGTCTTAACAAGTAAGTGTTATCATTTCTCTTTATATAGGCAAGTCAAGTGAGGCTCAGAGACAAGGTCACTCAGTCAGTAGCTGACTATTCTCTGGGTAAATAATGATAGACTGTGATAACTACTGACAGACAGACAGACATGTACACATGTTTATCACAGCTAATGGAAACTCTTCGATTTTAACCTGTGACTGACTGTCTCCAAAGCCTGGACTGACGACTTAATTAAAAATCATAAAAGGCTAATCAAAAAATATTTTATTAATCCTTTTAGAAGATAATCCTCTGATTTGTCAAATCAACAACTAAAAAGGAAAGCTTAATATAAGCTTAGTGGGCACTTAATAAATGTACATTGAATGAACACAAGATGACACAGGTTAGGTTTTTTTTTTCTTTTGAGGAAAGAATAGGAAATCTCTAACCTTTCTTATTGCTACTTCTGTTCCCTGAAAGGGAAGTGTCTTCTTAAAATTGAATTACATCTTAATCTTCAATGAGTGTTTGTTTTGAAAACTTTGGATAATTAGGGAAAATAAGGCATAATACAATAATTGAAAGGAGCTTAAGAATGAGATATTTTAAAGTATATATAGATTTGCTAAGGATGGTAATTGTTAAAACTTAGAACAACTATTACAGAAATATACATTGTAAAATTATTAATCAAAAATATAGTGATCATATTTATAAGGAAAAAGTTAAAACTACTTTGAATTTTCTAAAAAGTATACTTTGAAATGTATTGAATAAAAGGAATGTTAATTATGTCATATAAATGATGTATATTATTTTCTGCATAAAAATCATTTCCTTTATTTTAAAGCTCACACACTTCAGATTCTATTTGTAATAGAGATAAAATAGGAGACAAAAAGAGTCAACTATTCTGCAAACTTTCAGAAATGCCCAACTAGTAACAGTTAACAGTAACAGTTTTGTTAAAACAAAACTTGCTCGTCTCTTAAACTACCACACAAGTGTTTTAAAAGTTTTGTTTTGCTGTGGTTTTAAAGCTTAGTGTAATCTCTCTACCATTGCTTCCAACGGGCAAAAAACAAAGAGTGAAAACTCAAATACAACGGTAAACCACAGGACAGAGACACGATCTCTCAGCCCATTCCTTCACAAACTTGTTGATGGTCCTGTCCTGTCCGCACCATCCGAACGCCTGTGCTTCTCTGGCCTTGGGCCAAGAGTATCATTTTACTCTGAGCAAAGTGAAAGAGTTTCATTCTCCCAATCTTGTTCTACTTTCACCCCGACCTTGTAATCTTGTTTTTCCACATTTTCTAACTACTCACACAAAAACTTTACCCCTAAAATATTCATACAGAATAGGAAAAGAAAAGAATGGGAAGGAGGCGTTCTCTTTATAGATAGTACTCTTAGTACTGGGCACTACGTTAAACACTGATAAGGGCAAGCATGGAAGCAGGGACTCTGCTTGCACCCAGTGAATTCAGGTAATGTATCCATTGTTCCACATTGCTATGGTCTGGTGACAGGAACCCCAACTAGAACAAGCTTGCCCTGCATTTTCCTTTGCATTTAGATGCCAACTTTGATAAGGTCACGCCTTAAAGATCCACATAGCATGCAACACACAGATAGCAATAAAGCCTTCAGCTATTCCCATACTCAGATAAGACAGTAAAAAGAAGAGGAAATCAGAACAACATTCACATACACAAGTAGATTTACACAGCCAACCCATTTGTAACTACAGCTATCTCAATCCTTCCTCACACCAGGGACTAAGTGGAGCCAACAAGAGTAGTGAAGAGATTCCACCCCTCCTTGCTGGCCCGCTTCTAATTCCAGAACTTTCTCAGAGGAGCTCATTGTTTTTCCTCACTAGGCTCTTTGAGGAGTATCCAAAAAAATTCCTTCATCCTTTCGTTTCTTTCTATTTCAATGATGCTCTAAAATGTCCAATTCCTGACCCTTAGTTCCCCTGAAGCTCCCCAAAGATTTGACTCTTCTCCTACCCTGGAGCTCTCTCCCATGAGCTACCCATAGAAACCAATTCCCCTGATTGCCTTCCCTCCCAATCATTCCCCAAAGATCCAATCCACTTCTCCCCTACTGTTTTCCTTTCCAGCTGCTCCCAAAAGAACCTGACATCACTATTAGTTAAAACACACATGAGGTTTGGGAAGGAGGAGAAAGAATACCACTATAGCAAAGAAATACACACACACACAACACACGCACGCACACGCACACACACACACACACACACACACAATATGAAGAAATGACATTCTAATTCTTGAACTGGTTTTTCTCTTATCGGAAAGTTTTGTTTATATATAACACATCATATCATCTCTGATACAGTCTAACTTTCCCAAACTGCTTGATGAAACGATTTTATCTAAAACATTTAAAAAAGTGTAATATATGTGTGTGTCTATTTTCCTAATAAAAACAACACAACTTACAGAAAGCTTACTAGTATAAAATTGTGACAAAAATCAACACTGGAGTGCAAAGACTGAAGCGTAGAAGACCCAGGTTACCTCTTTCTTTTTTTTTTTTTTTTTAAGACTTTATTTATTTATTTGACAGACAGAGATCACAAGTAGGCAGAGAGGCAGGCAGAGAGAGATGAGGAAGCAGGCTCCCTGCTAAGCAGAGAGCCCTATGCCAGGCTCGATCCCAGAACCCTGGGATCATGACCCGAGCTGAAGGCAGAGGCTTTAACCCACTGAGCCACCCAGGTGCCCCGACCCAGGTTACCTCTTATCAAACTCTAGAAATCAGAATTTTGAAAACAAACTTCTTCAGCCAAAACTATTGACAGATTAGGATCATGCTCGAAACTCCTGTTGGAGAATGCTATGCTCTAGTTCACAGTTTAACCAACTATCAGAAATCCTTTATTTCATAATAATATTTACACTAAGATTTAAGAGTTTTGAAACAACGTCATTAATAGTATTTAATTTTTGCCTACTTCAGATAATAAAATACCTCTGGACAAAAAAAAAAAAATGTATAATTTGTTTCAGACCTTTCTTTTTCAGTCTATATATATATATATATATTTTTTTTTTTTTAGATTTTATTTATTTATTTGAGAGACAGAGATCACAAGCAGGCAGAGAGGCAGGCAGAGAGAGAGAGAGAGAGAGGGAAGCAGGCTCCCTGCTGAGCGGAGAGCCCGATGCGGGACTCGATCCCAGGACCCTGAGATCATGACCTGAGCCCAAGGCAGCGGCTTAACCCACTGAGCCACCCAGGCGCCCCCAGTCTATATATTTTTATAACCAGAAACACAGTTATAATAATTAAATGATTCCACTTTTCCTTTTAAGATATGTTTACTTAAACTTTATTTATTTGAATTGTTAAACTTAAAAATTAACTACTTTAAAAACAAAACATGAAAAAGCATTATATGATGACTGAAAATAACTAATCAAGTAATTAGTATTCAAATATTTTTTTTTAAAGATTTTATTTGTTTATTTGACAGACTGAGAACACAAGTAGACAGAGAGGCAGGCAGAGAGAGAGAGAGGGAAGCAGGCTCCCTGCTGAGCAGAGAGCCCGATGTGGGACTCGATCCCAGGACCCTGAGATCATGACCTGAGCTGAAGGCAGCGGCTTAACCCACTGAGCCACCCAGGCGCCCATAGTATTCAAATATTTTAACACAGATCCTGTCATTTTTTTTTTCCCTGTTGTTTCTAAAAAGATAATGTATGGAAAAAGGAGATCAAACTCTTCCTGTTTAATTTAGGACATCTTTCCTTTTTCTAAAGGATGGTCTAACTAACTTTAAGAAAATTGCTTTTAGGTTTTCCATTCTGATACCAAATTTCTAAAAGCCTTTTGCCTCATGGAAAATATAAAAGTAAAGGGTCCCCAAATCTCAAACTACTATATCTAGCTCATAATACTATGATGAATATACTAAATGATGCAGATGTTTAAGATATTGTTAATATGTAAAACTTGGACAAGCTTACTAAAAAATATCTAATTTATAGATAATTTAGCACTGAAAGATTTTTAAAAACTTAATGGAATTTTTTTTCAAAATATCTCTATCATTTCACCAATCAAGTCATCATATGGTAAAGAATAGACACATCATGCTTTATTGAGAAACAATCATCCATGTATAAATTAACTATGTCACATGGAAGGGGAGCAAATTAGCCCCCAGATTCAGAAATAACAGTTAAGGTTCCCTCAGATATGTAATAAAAGAGCACCATCACAAAGCACTTGGACTGTTCATAAAGGACTGTCAAAATAATGGTCCTTTGAAGACTATAGTCCCTTGCCCTCAGAGAACTTTAAGGTGTAACAAGGCAGAAAAACAAAAAGTTATTTCTTATTTGAATGAGGTTTATTATATTTATTTCAAGAAAGAGATAAATAATTTATAAGGTCTCATGGCTCCAAAGTTGTAGCTTTTGAAGGAGGGGAATCTGAAGTCCAGACAAACTGTATGCCCCATTTTAGGTGTGGGAGTAGACATTCATTTTTCCAGTTTCCATTAAAATTTCAAATTCTAGAACTGTAGAACTGTTTCTACATGTTTCTCTCCCTACATAAAAAAAGATTTGGTCATCTTGTAGTGAAAATCTGAACTTATTAGGTAAGGCAAATTGTAGTTATTGCCAGACCTTTCATGTACCAGAGTTTTATTTGATTATTTGGATAATTTATCCTGATATAAATATACATATCTTTTTTTATGAATACTCAATAGAGAAAAATCAATTAAACATATATTACATGTATATATTTCTATACTCTTTGGAGAGATATGACAAAAATCTTAGACCTTTCTTGAATATTTTAGAGAATTTTCCAGAATAACTGGAACATGTAATAATACATGCTGAAATGGAAGTTAAGTGATGAAGTTGATCTTTTTACTAACTGTACAGCCCTGAACAGTTCACTAACTTTTCCGTGTCTCTGTTCTTACACCTCTAAAATGAAGGGTACTGAAATATTTCTGAAAAGCTATGATTAAGTGAAATGAAAAGAATAAGGGACAGGATCCTAAGTTAGGCAAAAGGTAACATAAAGGGAACAGGGACACCAAAATGAATTGCTAGGAGGATGGAATGAAGATAACATTGAGGAAAGATGATAGAAATGACTCAGTAGAAATCCACAAGACATCCTTTTCAGTATTAAGCTCCCTAAATATTCTTCAAAGTATTCACAATGGGTTTAATATATTATATCAACTAGATTAACACCAGCTGTTAAAAAAAATGAAATAACGAAGACTATATAAGATACAGATTTCATCAGAAAGTTAGGGTTGTTGTTTTTTTTCCAAATTGAGCAGAAGTATGACAGAACTTTATACATTTCTTTTCAATTTCTCCTACATTTACATAGCACAAAACAACCTGCTTAAATTAGCTTAATATGCAACTTTTACTCTCCCCAATGTCCTCTGATCTGTATTTGTTCTCAATAAGCAGATTTACTTGTGTGAAAAGACACAAGGATCATCCTCTAAAAATCCCTGAGTTGTGGCCCACAATTTCAGAGAGCTGAGCCACATGCTGAGCTACTGAACTGATGTGACCTGAGATCTGATCCTACTGCAGTAGCCACCAGGCTACAGTGGTAGTGTTACTTTACCAAAATAAACCCCTCCCCAATACGAAAAAGTGCCAAGAGTCCTTCCAGGTGCCAACTACTATTCTTCTGGAATAAGATTCCACCAACAAAGTTAGTGTAGTTTGAAATATTTTCTTTTTTAGAAGTACATATATTTAGATTCTACTACCCACCCTTAATCTATTCTTAAAGTATCTGCAAAATCACATACATATGTACATACATACATATATATGTGTATATATATATATATAAATAAGCAATATAGATTCATTGTAGAAAATTTGGAAAACTAGAAAATATAGAATGAACAAATATCATAATTCCAACACTCAAAAGACATCCACTATTAACATTTGATATATATTCTTCCCATCATCTCTCTATGAAATAGATACACACACACACACACACACACACACATTTATTTATATATGGTGGACTTCTGTTGACAAATTTGAGGTCCTACTATATAAACTTGGGGAGCCCTTTAAATTTCCATATTTTGCAAAATTTCTACGCTGAGGCACCTGGGTAGCTAAGATGGTTAGGCATCTGCCTTCAGCTCAGGTCATGATCCCAGGGTCCTGGGATCCAGCCCCATGTCAGGCTCTTTGCTCAATGGGGAGCCTGCTTCTCCCTCTCCCTCTGCCCTCCCCTCGTGCTTTCTCTCTCTCTCTAGTGCTCCCTCTCTCTCTCAAATAAATAAGATTTAAAAAAAAAAAAACTTTATGCCATAATCACCTTTATACCACATGATTTTTAATAGCCGCATCTTCCTCTATCCAGTGAAAATGCCATTTTAAAACAATCTACCATTATTTAAAAGTTTTCAAAGAATTTAAGTCTAATAGTTTTCCATATTAAATATTTAATTTGAGAAGATTATTTAAAAAGTGATTTTAACAATTGATTCTATCAAACTCTGAGTAAAGGAAAAAGGCAAGTAGACACAAGCTTATAGCAGTGAAAATATTGTAATCAACCCCTCCATTTTATTCAAATAAATCAAATATTAGGTAGTGGCAACTGTGTATATGATCTTGTTAACATTCACCTTGAAATTTTAGGTCTGCATATCATGATTAACATAACCACAGGAATAACAAATGCTTGAATCCAGCATCTATTATGCTAAGTGTTTCCTAAAGATATTCACTCTGATCTTGACCACAAACTTCAGGGTAAGTACTAGTATCCTTTCTTAAAAACTGAGAAACCAGCTTTCTGAAAGATTAAATAATACACACAGCTAATGAATCCTACCAAAAATTAAGATGTAGCTCTTGAATCCCATATTGAATACACGTTCGAAGTTCTAAAAAATTAACTGTATTTTAATGCTAATGAAAATAAAGCTCAAGACTATTACTATTACTATGCTGTTATAGCATGGCAATTTGACAATGTTATACCTCAGAGAGTTAAGCACATAAGCAAGGTAAAATATATACAAGAATTTTTAATTATATTATAATTTTGGGGGTGCTTGGGTGGCTGAGTGGGTTAAAACCTCTGCTTTTGGCTCAGGTCATGATCCTGGGATCCTGGGATCGAGCCCCACATCAGGCTCTCTATGCAGTGGGGAGCCTGTTCCCCAATCCCCTGCTCTCTGCCTACTTGTGATCTGTTTGTCAAATAAATAAATAAATAAATAAATAAATAAATAAATAAAATCTTTAAAAATAGTAATAATAATATTATAATTTTCAGTGTTGCATGTTATATATAACAATGTCTGGTAATTTTTAAGATAAATTCCAGTCCTAATTTTTGTTCAATCTTATTTTTTCACTGCCACTTACATACAGACATACATTGATGGCATTAAAGTGTTAAGATATCAAGACATAAAATGCCATTAAAATTATTAATGTCTATAAGAAATAAAACTTCCACCAAATGATAGAAGTGTAAGGGATCTGCATTGAAATGATACCTGGGGAAAGCAAACTGATGGGTTATGCAAGTCTTTTACAGTTCCACTTGCAAGAAACTGTGGGGTTGACATTTTTAGTCCCATTTCATAGGAAAATTAAGTTCTCTATGAACATATATAAAGTGGCATAGTTTGTTTTTTGTGTGTTTATCATTTTTCTGGTTGAATAGATCCATAGTTTCATGTTCAAAATTTGAAAACATATAAATAGAGAAATGTCTTGGTTTTTTAAAAAAAGTGTATAGTAAAGAATCTTGCTTCTATCCTGGTTCTCTACCTACTCAGCTCCCACTGTTCTACCAACATACTCCCTAAGCAATTAACCAGCTTATTGATTTCTTGTATATATTTTCAGATCTTAGCAATACATTTTGGAAATCTTTCAATATTCATAGTTTTCTCTCCTTTTTTGTACACCTGCATAGCATTCCATTACGGATATGCCTAACTTATTTAACCATTCTTCTACTGATAGATGTTATCTGCAGAGTAATTCCTATCTTTTGCTCTTAAAGACAAAGCTGCAATGAATCAATTTGTACACTTAACATTTTATAAATATATAAGATAAATATATAGAAATAAGAATATTAAATCAAAGCTTATATGCATTTATTCCATTTTACATTCATAACAACTTACATTCCCATTAAGAGTGGAAAACTCTCATTTCCTTGGATCCTTGCCAACAAGCAGGCTATTACACATTTGGATTCTTGCTAATGTACTAGATTAAAAATGTGTTGGTATAGTTTAAGATTTCTCCTATTTTGAATCAAGTTAAAAAATTCTTCACATGTGTAAAACCCAATGGTATTTCTGGTGAAATATAGTTCACGTATAGTGAACTATAGGCAAGGATACTTTGACACTTTGACCAGATTTCCATTAGTTCTTTTTGGTCAATTATTATGAGCTGTTGCTATCAGGGAGATTAGATCTTTATTCATAATGAGGTGTAATTTCCACCTCAATTTGTCATTTATCTTTAGGTTTTGCTTATGGTATTTTGTTGCTATAAATACAGAAGTTTTAAATTTGTAAAATTTCAAACATATTCATCTTTACATTGACTTTTGGATTTTGAATTGTATTTTATTAAAAAGGTTTTCCTTATACTAAGACCACAAGGAATCCATATATTCTTCTATTACTTTTATGTTTTCATATTTCACATTTAAACATTTGTTCTAATTCAGTGCTTACCCTGATGTTCAGCATAAGATAGAAAAGATGTCCAGTATACTTGTCAAAGAAAATAGTATTACTTTCCATTTTAAAAACCTCTCTTGCAGATTATTTAATATAAATAACATTCAGTTCAATGAAATTTGCATGTCAATTTTGAACTTTCCTATCATTCCATTATTTTGTTGCCATCATTTTTCAACCGATTCTCTGAAATTTATGGGTATTAAATCTTCTCATCTGTAAACAGCAATTATTCTGTATGTCTTTCTAATTTTTATGCCTTGTTTTCTTTTATCTAACTGTACTGGCAATTTTCTTCAACATGATACTAAATAATAGTGAATAAAGTGAAACAAATTTGTTCTTGTCTTTCTGATGCTAGTAATATGCCTCATGTGTTTTCTCACCAACTATATTAGCTTTGGGGATAAAATCAGTAGTTTTTATCATGTTGAGGATGTCTCTTTCTAATTCTATTTTACTGAGTGTAGAGAATGGTTGTTAACTTTTTATCCTATGTCTTTTCAGTGTCTATAGAGAATATGATTTTTCTCCTAATATGATAAATTGCAACAATTTTCCTACTATTGAGTTATCCTGACATTGCTGAAATAAACCTTACTTGTTGGTAATGTATTTTTATTTTAATGGAAACTAGACTGTTAAATTGTTTTTAGGAATTGTCACTTATTTGGGACTGTGATTATCATTTGACCACATTAAACTACAAAAGGGCAAATCTTAAAGCAACAAAAATAACCAAAAAGATCTGGAGAGGAGAACTTGAGTTTAGGTTGGAGGCTGGATATAAATTGATTGATTATATTGGGCTGTTACAATTCCACTGGTTAGAAACTGTGGGACTAACATTTTCAGTCCTGCTCTACAGGAAATTATATGTTCAGCAAAGAAGGCTTTTATTCCAGCACTGTGTGGATTTTACAATTTAATAATACATTAATTTGACCTAATAAAGAATTACTGACTACCAATTATTTTCTAAGCACTGAGTGGCCCTATAGTGTAGTTCAGTGACTTGCAGATGTTTTTTTGACCTAGATACATAATAAGAAATACATTTTTTATTACAACTCAGTATAATGTATATCTATGTGTGTCTAAATATATATTCTTATGTTTATGAAAAATGGTTTCACAAGACAATATTTACACTTACTACACATAAGGTACAAATAATACACACAATGTTAGCTTCTATCCCATTCTTTTTCTTATTCCATATCATTTTTATTAAAGTGCTACTTGCAACACACTATATTGCTTTTCTAACCCATAATAAATCGCAATCTATAGTTTGGGGAAAAGCGGCATACTAGCTACTAGAACTAGTTGCTGGCCACCACAACAAGGATTCTAAAGCCATCCTACCTAAGCTTGAGTCACAGTTTTACCTCTTAATGACTTTTCATTGTACTTCTATGTCTCATCTACAAGACAAGGGCAACAGTACATACCTCACAAAGGTCATATTAAATTAGTGAATACCTATAAATACATATTTCAATAATAAAGTTGAACGGTTGGATGAACTATTTCCTTGAGCTTACACCTGCCAGAAGAAAAAGAGCATCTGAGGAAAATACAATCCTAAAATATAGAAACTAAAGAAAAATCAGTAAAAACATGGACTTCCTATCATCTACTATAAATGATTATGAGCATTCCAATATGATCTCAAAGTCTGATGTGGACCACGTCTTCTCTTCCAAGGCCTTGGAAATAATTAACGAATATTTGCTGAATTAAATAAGCATTATGTTCTCCATTTTATTCTCTCTTTACATACAGATGCATATAAGTCGTTTTAGGGGCTACACGGAACCAATATGCATGCTAAAAAATTATAATTTACCAGGATGTTATAAAGAAGTCAGCAGACATTATGACTCTTAATTACATACTTTTTTTTTTAAGATTTTATTTATTTATTTGACAGAGAGAAATCACAAGTAAGCAGAGAGGCAGGCAGAGAGAGGAGGAAGCAGGCTCCCCGCGGAGCAGAGTGCCCGATGCGGGGCTCGATCCCAGGATCCCGGGATCATGAGCTGAGCTGAAGGCAGAGGCCTTTTAACCCACTGAGCCGCCCAGGCGCCCCTAATTACATACTTTTTAACTATTCCACAGAAACATATAAATATCTCTGATAGATACAGTCTAATGCTCCCAATTTTCAAATCTGTAAACTAGATAAAGAAACACTTTGAAGCTATGTTTCTTAAGATATTTACAAAAACCTTCTGGCTTATTCCCTTCCCCTACTCCTTACTGCTTCTTTTTGAGTAGTGAAAAGGTAATGGTACCTGCAACATAACTGTAAGTATGTCCAAAGGACCTCAGTAACTAAGTTCCTGGAATACAGGGGTTCAATGTCTCTTACCCGTAACTCCTACAGAAGTTGGTAGCACTAAGAGAGGTGATGTGGACAAATATTTTCCTAGGGAGTAGAGAGAGCTTGCCCTCCTCAGATCTATATGCTAATTCTTAGGGAATTCAAAATGAAATGGACACAGGAATGTGGCAAATTCTATATAAAAGGGCAGAGGTATCCTACGATCATTTCCATGATAACAAAAATTAGCCTATTTTATCCACCAAGACCAATGCACACTCATGCTGGCTCTCGGCACAGCTATAGCAAAGGACAGTCCAGGTGATTGCTGTATTGTGGTACAACTCTTTTTTTTTCTCTTAAAAGATTTTATTTATTTATTTGACAAGGACAGAGAGATCACAAGTAGACAAAGAGGCAGGCAGAGAGAGAGAGGTAGGCAGGCTCCCTGCCAAGCAGAGAGCGCGATGTGGGGCTCGATCCCAGGACCTGAGATCATGACCTGAGCCAAAGGCAGAGGCTTTAACCCACTGAGCCACCCAGGCACCCCTCATGGTACAACTCTTAACTCAGTTTGAAATGGCAGACAGAGGGTACTGTAATCGCTAGAGTACTAGGTATAGAAACATCTTAAATCTAGCCTGCAAGAAAGAATCCCTTTACTCCCTCCTTAACTTTCAGTATTCCAGAGCCTCTCCAAAACAAACTTTGGAACCAATGAAGAATAGATATTTATCAGCCATAATTTCACTCCTCTGTCACCTTGCTAGAATCTATACTTTGTACATATCAAATATTAATATTTAGGCTGCCTCTGGTAAATATGCTACATTAGTTTAAATTCAATCTTGAGAAATCCCCTAATTATGCAAGTGTCTGTCTCTCCAAAAACGAAAGAGAGTCATGTTTGAAAGTTAGTTTACTTTTTTTTTAGATTTCTTTTTTTTTTAGTACCCTCTGTACCCAATGTGGGGCTCGAACTTACAACTCCAAAATCAAGAGTTACATGCTCTACTGACTAAGTCAGCTAGGCACTCTGAAAGCTAATCTACTTTTGAAGTAAGAAATTGTGTTTTCTCTATTCCCTCCTTCCTTCCCTTTCCTTCCGAGCCTCCCTCATCCTCTCTTTTTCCAACTGTACCTATGACATTTGGCACATTTTTTTTTTTCTAATTGTGGTGGAGGGATAAAGAGAGGTATTTGGTTTGTTTTAACATGTTCCTAAATATGACTAGGATTGTATTCCTACATTTGGCATCTATTCACCAAGGAGGGGCAAGGTACCTGAGTTTGACAGAAATAAAGGTAAATGAATATTTTTATACTTATCACAGGGACGGCAAGTGCTAGCAGGCTGGTAGGACACCCATCTCCCACTGAAACGGTGACACCACCCTCCTCCTGAGATACCTATAGCAATGAGTCCTGCCTAATACATCTGCCAGAGCCTTGTTCTCTGCCCTTAAATGACTTCCTGAATTCCTTCAATATTGATACCAACTCCAAAGTTTAAGTTCAAGTAAGAGCTGGCTGAAAATTTTCAATATTTTTTCAGTGTTCATATTTGTGAACCTGTGTGTATTGTAAAGACAAAGGTGTTTTTATTTTTTTTTACTCTGACAAGCACTCTGATAGTTTTATTTTGATAGATCCTAAATGTAAATCATTACAGAAAAATCTAAGAGTATTTTGGTTACATAAAATATTAAATAAGAAAAACTAGCTTTTGTTATTTTTTTGTTATTTTTTTGCCTTTCATGTTTCACCCACTGATTTACTGTTGGATAGACTTTAGAAATATACTTTATTAGTGAGCATAGTAAGTCAATGTGTGATGTATACACTGTATGAACTAAACATATTCACACACACACAAAAAAACTTTATGAAAAAGAATGTGAAAACCAGGTAAGAGATCCCTCAAAAAGAGACAATTTCCCTGCCAAATGCATGAAGATCTGATATTCCACAGTATCTAATCTAATATGGCATAAACCTGTTTAAAGCATTAACCTCTCAAGAAACAAAAGCATAAACCTACACAGGTAAAGCCTTCTAGAATTAAACCAAATGCACATCAACCCTTAAAAGCCGCCAAAGAGGAATTTCAACCAGATTCTAAGAAGACAAAATCACAAATAAATTAGGTAATGCTGGGGCAAAGTCGTTGTGGAAAAGCTGGGTAATAATGTGTACAATCTCATACATTATCTCATATTTCATGTTGCTATGTAGGCCTTAATCTAATTTCACTTACTTGATACTCAATAAATATACTGAACTTCTAGTTTATGCAAAGCACAGGCCTACAAAAAGAAAATTATACATTTTTATGCCTCAGATATGAACAGTCCTGATGTAATGGAGTTTTGGGGAGGGGGGAAATACTGATTGGAGAGAAAAGAAGACTTCTCATCCCCTCCTGAATAAACATGCTATCCTATTAGTTAGATGAAATTCTATAGGCTCGAAACAATGGAAGAATTAAATCTCAAATGGAATATTTCCTCTTATTCCTCTGCCACCCTGGGAAAACGTCTGTTTTCATAGTGAGGTCTCTCAGTATGATAGCAGACTAATCGGTACAGGTTCTTGAGATAATGGAAGCTCGCCTGGCCAAGCAGGCAGCCTGCCCATCAACTTCAGATCCACATATCTCCCGAATTACAATCAGAGACTGGTGTTCACACCCTGAAACCAATCCATCACTCTCATCTCCTGCCTTAAAAATATATTAAAGGGAGAGGTGAAGGCAGTGCATGACTCAAACCATGTGGTTCTCAACAAATATGTTCCATTAACTCTCATGGAATAGTCATAATTGGCATTGGACCAAGTTTTCCCCACCAAACCCAAAAGATAATAGAAATGCCACATGCCAAATTTCAGTAAACCAAGAAAATCTAATTGCTTACACAGCAAACTTAATACCTAGATCTTATTTTACTTTAAGGCATTTTAGAAAAGAAACAGCTATCTCAGAATCATCATTTGAGTGCATGATGGGAAAAAAGTAGCCGCGTAACATTGACCATTTTGTAGAGCAGGTACACAAAAACAGGGTAAAATCCTTACACATACCAAAGCACTGCCTGAATCGCTTCTAATATGAAAGAATAACAGATGATACATTATTGATTTTCTGGTTAGTAACACTATTTGTAGGAAAAACAAGGTCATTTATTAAGATCTTAAGTGGTAGACTCTCCCTCAGTTACAGGAACACAAAGAGATGCACCGGTAGGTTCATTACCACAGAATAAAATATTTCGTGGTTGTTAAAAATCACAATGAATATATGTGCTCAGTAACATGAGAAAGTATTCAGAGTGTGTATACCGTTAAGGGAAAAATAATCATATCATAAATTATTTTTATTATATGATCCCAGACATTCCTATGTTTATAGGGGCATAGAAAATGACCTGGATAGATAGACTTTGGGCTGTTAAATAAATTAGATGCAAATCACTTAGAACAATGTCCGATATACAGTAAATGCTATATAAGCATTTCTGCGATTATTATTTTGCATAGTAATTGGTTCTGATTGTGAGATTGAGTGCTTTTCCCCTTTTACTTAAACATATTTTCTTTTTCCCCTTAATTAACCTGCATTCATTCTATTTAAAAAATTTACAGTGAAGTGTATATATCATTAAAATATACTAAAATCATCATTTTCACATCCAATAATCACAATGCAGGATAATTAACCCATATTACAAATCCTTCACATAATGAGTAGCCAATAATTTTTACTCAACGGCATTGAAGGTAAAATGCAGTAGGAAATAAGCTCAGAAATAAAGGTATCTAGAAAGGGAAAGAAACAAATATTCTAAGTTTAGATATCAGAGTGTTCTGTGCTGTTCTATTAATGAAATTAATTTCAGAGAAGCTCCTGACCCCAATAAACAAACCAACATTCAACGAGTCATCATTATTCAACACCGCCTCCCTGACTCCGTGACAGAAGCTACCGCCATTCAACACCCCCCCCCCAGGTCTTCAACAGCATTTCACATTCACAGGAGCACTTACTTACTAGGTGTGCCAAACTCTGCTACAGCTTCATGCTTCATCTCACTTAATTCTCCCAACAGCCCTAGGAGAGAGGTGTGCTTCACCACCTTTAGGGCCGAGGGAGATAAGGCACGAGGTTAAGTAACTTATCCAAGATCACAGAGCTGACAAGTGGAGGCAGGATTTGAACTGAGGCAGAACTTGGGCCCCAGCTTCTAATCAGCAGTTACTGAGCATCTACTCTGTGCAAAATGTTAGGTACTTCAAATAAGTGATCTCTGCCCAACTGCCAACTGGCCAGGGTCGCTAACGATTATTCTCAGTCAGCCCTCTTCCAGCTCTCAGTCTGAGCCCCTGCCTTTAGCTCCAGAGCCGCTGTAACTGTATTTATCACTGCCATCACCAGAACTGGGACTGCCATCACTCTGTTGTCCATTCCTGACTCCATAGGGAAAAATGCGTTCCTTGAGTTCTGATCTGTGATTTGAAATGTATTTCCTCATAAATGGTGAGTCTGAATAATACTATTAAAACTACCAGATAAATGTCACAATAACCAAGCTTTTTCATTGGTTAGTCTGGAAATTTAACCATGATTTTACCATGGTTCCACATAAAAAAAATTCTTTTACCATAATCAGGATACAGAACAAAACTACATTCTTAATAAAAAAGAAAAGTGGCTTATAAATGGTTTTAAATGCAATTCCTGTTATTTCATTCCAAGTGATCAGGTATTCCCTCCTTCCAGGACAAATGCATTGGATACCAGAATAGAAAGGTTTGGTATATTTTTGCAAAATATATTTTTATTCCTGTGCATTTTCACTTTACAGATATTTTAAGTTGTGGCTTTATCAAAACAGCTGCAATGCTCTTTCATGGCAGAGTTTGGACAACTGGGGAAAGTATTAAATGAGCACAACTTTTCTACACTCTACATGATTGAGTACTGCTTACCCACAGACAAGGGATGGGTAGAGGTCTGTGGTCTGAGAATATCAAGTGCATATTTATACAATATTCAAAGACATTTGTAAATGTGTTCTGTATTTATGACACTGTTAGCCAGAAGTTTCTTATATCAAAACAAAAGTATACAACATCAACTCCAACAAACTAAAAAAGGGAGTTTCAAATCAGATCATTAACTCAAGCTAGTATGGCTTTACAGAGAAATTCCCCCACCTCCAAAATTAATTGAAAAAGGGTCAAAGAATGGCCAAGGAGTCACTTCCAGATCCTAATATGCTCTAATACTTTTCAACCACAAAATTAGTCTTTACTGCTGATATTTAGTACTCATGGAATATAAGTCTCCCCTCAGGTCTAGTACTGTGTTTGAGCTGGGAAAACAGTTACATTGATGACATCAATTTGGTAGAAAACAAAAGAATATTTTTCACGACCCCAAACGTCTTCTCCATACGCTCTAGTGTGACCTGGTGCTTGAAATTTCCTCTACTCGATTTTTATCACAACTGGAGAGTGAGTTTCTAGAAAAAGCTCTCTTAAAGCATATATGTTACTGCAAAATAATAATAACCCACGAAACAAAGTCACTTCCTAAAATCTCAGCTTGAATGAGTTTCCTTGAATTGTGCTACAACAGGACAGAAGGCTGAGAAAATGTTTCCTCGTGCCACAGACGAGTTTAGATGCGGATGAAGAGGAGTTGTGGAGACACACACGAGAATCGCGCAACCCTGAAAGGAAGACAGGACAGAGTGGGAAAGTAAAGCAGCAAGAAAGCACCACACGGGAAGTGGGTTTCTAAAGAGGAGTGCTAAGGAAGAAGAAAGAATAGCAAAAGGGGCCCAAAGACAATTCAGGCACCTCACGACAGCCAGTCTTATCTACATAACCTTTGCTGGGGCACCAGCGGCGTGCCCCTTCCTGCCTTCGCAGTACTCATCCCACCACAACCTCGTTTTTTTTTTTAATGAAATAGGTCAGCTCGACAAAGGGCAAATAAGTGAGCTGAAACAAATTTCCCGAGGTTTAGCCAGAGGAGATTTCAACAGAAGTGTAAAATCATGAGCCAGCATAAACAGGATAGATGCAAGTGTGGGAAAGAAGAAATATGAGAAGGACAAAGAAGAGTGTACATGTTACAAATGACACATACGAGGAAGTGCATTCAAATTTTGCTTATTAACACTCCAGCCTACCATGCGGCCCAGCTACAGATGGACCCATCCTGGCTAGCTCCAAGTGACATGAAGCATGACCTGAAGAGCCTTGAGGGCTGATTGCAGGACTATCTCCAGAGCTCTGGGTTCAGAGGTGACCACCCTAAATGAGTCCTTACTGCAGCCTGTTCACATATGGGCAGATGAAAACCGGCCTTTGCTGTTTGATCTTTTTTCCCCTCAGCGAAGGGAGCCACCTCCACCTGCCTTTCCTCAAAGGCAGTCCCCATTTCCCTTCATGAAAACCCATTCCCCAGT
Organism: Neogale vison; assembly: GCF_020171115.1. Taxonomy (NCBI): domain Eukaryota; kingdom Metazoa; phylum Chordata; class Mammalia; order Carnivora; family Mustelidae; genus Neogale; species Neogale vison. Next base: position 23,909,621 of record NC_058093.1, read on the forward strand.
GTTCACAAAACACCGGGGAAAGGTGCACCTACTGTGTGCCACGTGCAGGGGCAATATTATAGGTACACCAGGAAATAAGGCACGGTCTCTGCCCTAGAAGAGCTCAGGCTGAAATGTGAGAGACAGAAGACAAACAGTCACAGAAGGTGGTAAATGTTACGGTGGAGATATATACATACTCAGTACTAAAGGAATATGTAGAAGTAGCTCAGGTTTTAAAGAAGAGTAATATTTGCTCTTTAGGGAATGGGAGTTTGCCTGGTGGAGAAAAGAAGACAGAAATTCAAGGAAAAGGGAAGGGTTTATGCAAAGAAAAGGCGATATGAAGGAACTTGCTGTTCAAGACCTGAAAGGCTTTGTATGGGGTAGGTAAAAGGGAATTTCAGGAGATGAAGATAAAAAGATTGTGTTGTTTAATGAAGGAAGTAGTATAAAATACTAAAGATAACTTATTAGTTCTTTGTAGCTCCCCAAAGGGATGGGGAGTCGGGAAATTTTTAGGAAAAGAAATGATTTGTATCATACGAATAGGTGACAAGACTACAGAAACATGATGAATTCTGTGAATATAACTAGAACATAGACAACCTCCAATTCTTCCTGAGAAATCGGTTTATCCTCTGCCTTAATTATATGGATATAATTGGGAAACTCTGTTATGTTTGCCTGAATATCTTAAACTCATGTCTGAAATATTCAACTGATATTTAACTTTTTATTTATTTATGATTTTTACTAAATTTCATTCTCTTTAAAGGAGGAATGCATTCTTCTTCTCTGTCCTACACATAATATTTTCATAAACCAAGTATCCAATAAATACTAATTGATTAATATGCATAATAACCCTCTGGGATCTCTTCTGTAAATCAGTTTTATGCTTTCTGATTTTATTTCTACCCATTGTATTATTTTTATCAATTTCATTATGCCCTCCAATTCTATTTCTAGTCTATTTTTCTAGACTACTGAAGAGAAATATAAGGTCAACCAGGTAAGTGTTTGCACAAGTGCATTTAAAACATGCATCTCTTCTTTCCTTTTGGCTCTAGCTCGTGGGGATACGGCTTCCTATCTTAGACAAATCGGTACTTGGGTGCCACACTGATACCATTAGCTATATTTCTTACATGCAGTAGTAATTCAATGTGGAAGTTGGAACCCCCATGAAACTGCTTAACAGATCATATAGAATGTTTCTGGAATTTCACCAATATTTTTTCTAACAACCACAGCAGATAAGCAAAAGGACACTAATGAAATTTTTGTGATTACTTTTGTAATAATTGCTCTTAGCCGACTGGTTACTAAATTTTTTGACAGTTTCACCGAAGCACAATAAAGAAAAAGTTAACTATAGCATGTGCCTTTTATAACTTTAAAATGATCCTTATGATTTTTTTCTATATTATACATATACTTTTATACAATATACATATATTATAACATTTTTGTAGAGACGGATAAGAATAATGTTTGTTACCATTCTTCATAGTTCCTTCTCAATTTGGTTAGAACTGAGCACTAATCAGCTGTTGAAATCTAGACTGATTATTTCTGAAGTGTCAACAGATACATAAGCTCCCTGGCTGAGACAGGAACGTGTGTCCGTTTTTCCTGAACAGGCTGAAGGAATACAACTGAGAAAGAAATGAAGAGAAAAAAACGGGATCTCATCAAACCCAGTGTGAAAATGTTGCATATAGTTTTATAAAATGTCCCAAGCAAAATTAACAGGAAGGCCAAGAAAAAGGAAAATGACCAAAAGCAGGTAGAGAAAAAGAATACAGACTTTTGCTTATTCCAGTAAAACAACATAAAATATCTTTACATTATTCTTTTTCCTTGAAAAGAGCAACCGCGGGGCACCTGGGTGGCTCAGTGGGTTAAAGCCTCTGCCTTCAGCTCAGGTCATGATCTCAGGGTCCTGGGATGGAGCCCCATGTCAGGCTCTCTGCTCAGTGGGAAGCCTGCTTCCTCCTCTCTCTCTGCCTGCCTCTCTGTCTACTTGTGATCTCTGTCTGTCAAATAAATAAATAAAAAAGAAGAAAGAAAAGAGCAACCTCACTCTCCCACCTCCTGCAAACCCTAAAGATACAGTTCAGTCATATCCCTATACTAGCATTGCCAAGTAAAGAATGTTTTAGAGTCTGGTGGTAGTAACAAGCTGCAATTCTTTGGCTCCTTGGAGCAATCACATCTTCTTTCCCAGTGCAGTCCTTTCTAATTTCCTACATTTATACTATTTGGAAGTTTCCTAAACTTGCCTCATCGTTAGTATCACAGAATTACAGATTCCTTCCTGGAAGAGCTGGACTCAGTACACCTATGGCGAGGTGTGGGACTCTTTATTTTTACAGGTGAACTAGATGATTGTTAGGATCAAGCAAGTTCGACAAATAGAGCTTTATAACTGTTTTTATTTTTAAAATAATTTGGTTATAAGGATTATTCTTCCCCAAGAATTTCATAATGTCCCTTGCGATGACACTGGTAGCATGTGAACTTACTGAAGCACCCTTATCAAATCTGCAGTGACATGATTAAATGGGCCAACACATTTCCTAAATGTACAGCCAATCATTTCTCAGCCAATGAGTGCCCTAATTAGATAATTCTCTAAAATAAAGCAAAGACAGGTCTGACAAAACATAGCCTGACTCATCAAGATAAATTTCCACCCTCCATGGCAACGTTTTGCCACCAGTGATCTGGAACACTGGTACATCTCTGGAGTTAGGGTCAACTCCTCCCCAAATGTTCACAAAAAGACAAAGCAAGCTAATTTCCCTGTTAAATCAGAGTGAGTTACCATTCTAACAATTTAGATTATTAAGGTGCATATATCGAAATATATGCTTCTGGCATAGAATTCCATATTCCATATTGTAATTCCATATCCTATTGTAGTATTTTGTAATTCCATGTCCAATTACAATAGTAAATCCAATAAAGGCACAGCACCACTGTCATTCAGGCAAGGGAGAAATAGGAAGTCATAAGCCAATTCAAATATTGCTAATGTCCTGGGAGGAACAAATGGGGATGCCTAAAACCCCTGTCAGGGAATTTCATATTATCTTTTCACCTAGGAATCCTTCCTAAGAAATTTCAGCTGGAAAATTTTGCTTAATTTCCACATCCTAAACTAAATTAATCCCTGAAAGATGACCCAATCTCCTTTATATGAATTTTGCAACATTTCCCTATATGCCTTATTTTTAAGTACCATTTTTAAATCTCAAAGCATTAAGATTTAGAATAACATAGTAACTACTAAAACATCTATGCACAAAGTTAAAATTTTGCATTCCTGTCTTGAAAACATGTGTAGTTTTCTGATAAAATATCATCTTAACTATGATTTAATTTGAACTGTCCAAGAAAAGACTTAAAAAGTCATTTAAGGGTAAATAACTGAAAGTAGCATTAAGATGGAAATTATTGAAAATAGCACCAGGGATTTTTGGTTTGTTTGTTTGTTATTTAGCCATTCTTAAAGACGGTTTACTTATAGCTGTTTGGGCGAAAATGGAAAGGCAGGGCATTTATGTTAAGTATTACCCCTGTGGCATTATTCCTCAGAAGAAATCATGATAGTCTTTTAAATAAAAGGGTCAATGCAAAACTAAAAACTTACATGAAAATCTAGATTACGAGCACTAATATAGAACAAAGCATCTAAAATTCCCTTCAGATTCTTAGTTTGTATCTTAATAAAAAGCAGTGACATTCCAGAGAGGCAGATGAGAACTCAATGTAAGAAAGAACTTTCTAAGAAATGAGCCGATCAACAATGCAACAGTAAGCTTCCTTCCTCTAGCACTGGAAGGAGTCAAACAAAATCCCAGAGACCACCTGTCATGCATGCTGTCAAGAATATTCTTGCTTTGTTTAAGAAGTTGTTCTAAACGACCTCTGGGGTCACTTCCAAGTAAGTGTTTGATTCATCAAGGTTATTTTCAGTGGTGAGATGAATGGCATGGGTACACACACACACACACACACACATACACACACTCACACACACACACAGTAGCCCCATTAGAAAACTTGGAAGCCTGCTGTTTTTAAATGTGATTTTGTAGGCAAAAAGCAGAGGTTGAATCAGCTATGTCCTCACACCACCATTCTAGGGAAGAGAGAAAGGAAAAGAAGTACAAGTTTGATCCACCTTAATATTCTCTTTGAGTTAAAGAACAATCCCAGGTGCTGGTGACCTCTAGCATATTCTGTAGCAGGCCACAACAATCTAGTTCTTAGGACAGAGTAAGAGCTACAAAACCAGAAAACAAAGTTGGATACATAATTGCTCATGGAAAACATATTTGTCATGTAATAAATCTTCTCAGCTCTCAGTATATTTCACTACCCCATGTGAGTAAAATACAGGGCAAGTCTAAACCCAGGGGTTTCCAGAAAAGTGTATGAGAAAACAAAGAGGACAAGACTCCAGTTTTTCAAGATTAGACTTAGCCTCTGGTTTCCAGGCAATTCAAATTGCTTATCGACTGAAAGGCTCAGTGATCTCCACCAGTCTTAAAATAGGAAAGAAGGAGAAACGGGATCCTACACAGGTAGCTTCTTATCCCCTTATATCTTACCTAGCACCTTAAATGTCAGAGTTAATCAAATAATTTTTAAGTAAAACCTTATTTTTATTTCCGTATTCTTTGCTTGCTACTTCTGCTATTTTTTCCCCCCTCCAAGTTGTTACTTGAAGTTTCTGGTGTAGAATTTAGTGATGAATCACTTACAAACAACATCCAGTGTCCATCACAAGTACACCCCTTCGTGCCCATCACTTATTTAACCCATGCTCCCACCCACCTCCCCTGTGGTAACCATCAGTTTGTTCTCTGTAGTTAAGAGCCTGTTTCTTGGTTTGCCTCTCTCCAGGTTCATTTGTTTTGTTCCACATATGAGTGAAATCCTACAGTACTTGTGTTTCTCTAACTTATTTTGTTTAGCATCACACTAACTCCACCCACACCACTGCAAATGACGAGATTTCATTCTTTTTGATAGCAGAGTAATATTCCACTGTGTGTTTGTGAGTATGTGTATGTGTGTGTGCACCACTTCTTTATCCATTCTTCAGTTGATGGACATTTCAGTTCTTTCCCTAACTTGGCTATTGTTAATAATGCTGCTATAAATATTAAGGTGCATGTATCCTGTTGAAGTATTTTTGTATCATCTGGGTAAATAACTAGTAGTGCAACTGCTAGGTCACAGAGTAATTCTACTTAAAGTTTTTTGAGGAAACGCCATACAGTTTTCTAGAGTGGCTACACCCGTTTGCCTTCCCACCAACAGGGTTAAGAGGGTTCCCCTTTCTCCACATCTTCAGCAATACCTGTTGTTTCCTGTGTTGTTAATTTGAGCCTTTCTGACGGGTGTGAGGTGATATCTCATGAAAGTTTTGATTTGGATTTCCCTGATGATGAGTGATATTGAGCATCTTTTCATATGTCTGTTAGCCATCTGTGTGTCTTCTTTAGAAAAATGTCTATTCATGTCTTCTGCCCATTTTTTAACGGGAATATCTGTTTTCTGGGTATTCAATTTTATAATCTCTTTATATATTTCAGATACTAATCCTTAATCAGATATGTCATTTGCAAGTATCTTCTCCCATTCCATAGATTGCCTTTTAGATTGTTTCCTTGGATGGATTTCTTACAGGATTGGCCAAGATGAACCAACCAGTGAAACAAAATCTACATCTTCCACTACAGTGTATTCAACATTCTGAAGTTTTTACTTAACATCAAATGATAGACATTCTTTCATCAAATCTGCCTCAAAACACGAACCCCAAAATAAAACATTTTTCTTCCTTTCTCAAAGTTCTTAATTAGAGCTTTTAATTATAATTTCCCTGCATGCTAAAATGGAAATGAGCCTCGGGGACAAAAATTAGACACAGATATCAAAACCAATAAATATATGAAATGTTTAGGTAACCATGACTAAGAAATCTCAAACATTCCTACCTATTATTTTTCCCCATCAGATTAACCAAAATCGATAGTAAAATTCAATGTTGTGAAAAACGACAAAACAAAGACTCACAAGCTACTTATAGTGTGGACTGGTAATCTTTTCAAAAGGCACTCTGACCACACTTTGTCCACCAAAATGGTCACTCCACAGATTTCCTGACATAGCAAATCTACACCCAAATTAGCCTAAGGATGTATGTAAAGGTGAATACATGGACAAGGATAGTCACAACAAAACTGTATGTAAGATTAAAAACCTAGAAACAAAATAAATGATCATCAGTGAAGGACTAGCTAAATAAATCACAGTGTATCCTTGGTGTATAACCGAATTACATGCACTCAAGAACAAAGTGTTGGTATAAAAAAAGAAACCAACCCCTAAATGAAAAATCAAGTCCTAAATCAGTAGGCACAGTGTAATCTCACTTGTATTAAATGAAAAAGTACATAGAGATGCGGTGATCTATATTCCAGCTGAACTACTACTATACTGAACATGCTAGAATGAATATATGAAAAAATTATGGAAAGACAATTCAGAAACGGGACTTGGATTACCAAGGCGGTAGGGTCTTTACTTTCCATTTTATGTCTTTCTTCACTGTTTTAATTTTACACTCCATTCCTGTATCACTTTTCTTTAGAATCTTTATGTAGACTACTCTTCAGCCCGATCATGGCAGAATTTGGTCACAGCGGCCACATCCCCTGTGGGATGAAGCTCACTGCCCACACACTATCATCCCCTGCACTATCATCCCCTAACACCAAAGCTCCAGTTCGGAACTTACGTAATGGATGGTTTCAGAGCTGACATTTCCTCCACCACCTTCCTTCTTTCTTCACATCCTTATGTTATTTGTGCTGATTTGAGTCTCTTTCTCTAAAATACACGCTCTTCTGATAGCAGGGTCAATGTTGTCCCAATCCTTCCTTCCCCCTAAAGCACCTAGCATAATGCTTAGCAGGTGCAAGTTAAAAACTAAACTTGGTTTTTATGAGAATATCAGAACTTCTAGGTTAAAATTTATTTTAAAAGAAAGAACCTACCACTTTTCTGGTCATGTAGATTTGGTAATAAGTGACCTTCATATTACAGAAAGAAACATTAAGGTACTTTAAATATATAAACAATTTACCATTAAACAACTAAGTAAAAGATGAAGACCGAAACAGTAAAGAGGTCTAAATAATTTTTTTAATGTTAAGAAAATATACAGCTTTTCTTTAGGATGTCATATGGGGCAAGAGAGCACAAGCAAAGGAGAAGGAATGTGATTGAAGAAAAAAATGTTGTAATAATGCCCTCATTTCCAATAGTGTCAACTATAATTTCAAAAAAGGGGGGGGGACTGGTTTCAGCTCTGGCTACACATTTATAACAGTGAGTAGGAACTACACATCAGAATGGAATGATTATTGATTTCTTAATGGATTACAGCTGCACAAATTTACACTCACCAAAAGACCATCAATCTTTAGGTAATAATTATAAACCTATCACAGTACATACAGCATTCTGACTGAATTGAAACTTACTGCTATCTGCCGGGAAATGACCAATTTTCTATTTCTCCAGCTCCAACCACAATACAGAATGGTGAGCAGCTACTTACATCAAATGCTATTATAGGACATAGTTTGTAACAGCCACAGTATGTACCATCTGTAAATTGCTATTAGCGAGATAAACAATCAGGTCCTGGTGGACTTTTTTTTCTTATTATTCATTAGCTATGAAAACTGTAAACAAAATGGGCATAAGGCAGTAACGCTTGTCAAATACCTATCATTACTAGCAAGTTGTGGAGAAGGGGTCAAGGGCAAACAGTACATTAGCTAAAGTCATGCTGTTCTGATTTTATATCCTAATTTTAAACCTCTCCCCAACTCTGCATCAGAGGCACTAAACCACTAAGCTACAGAGGTTAGATCTCTTTCTACACCATAAATGTGTCCTCAGTAAATTGCATTTTTACTAAATGCCAAGGGGAAAACCATTACAATTAAGATATTATTTTCCAAAAAGAAAACCCTCACTATGTCAGTTCTACCCAGAAGTCTTTAATCATTGGATAATGACGTGATCTATTATTAATCAATCAAGTTTCTAATTCTCATATTTTCCAGCTGTAGGGTTTAGATAACACCATTTCCTTCCAGATAGTTAATCCCATTCTGAACACCTTATTGATCTATATTATGCACATACAGCCATAGAACGAAGGCAGTTAATCCAACCCAAATAAAGGTAATTTGAACTCAATAATATATTTGTTTCCATTTTCTCTTTAGATTCTAATCTATCATCAGAACTTTTGGGTAGATATATCAATTTTATTTTCTAAAAAATTATAACATGATTTTTCCACTCAAATAACAACAACCAAAAAATGTATATCCAAGCAACCTAGGAACTAAAGAAATGAGATTTTATTGTTATTATAAAGCATTCCCTTTCCTAAGTACTCAGAAACTATTAAATCACCATGATAATCAACCATAATAATTAAAATACTATTAAATATAACATAAAATCAAATAGAAAAAAATAAAGTTACCATTATAAAATAAATTTATGAAACGCCACAATTGATTTGTGAAACAGTGAAATTTATAGATGTCAAACTTCTTGGTTGTTTAGTGTAAAATACTCTAAATGGTATAATAATCAAGGGGTGCCTGGGTGGGTCAGTAGGTTAAGCACCTGACTCTTGATTTCAGTTAAGGTCATGATCTTGTGGTTGTAAGATGAAGCCCCGTGCTGGGTTCCAGGCTTAGTGGGACGTCTGCTTAAGATTCTCTCCTTCTCCCTCTGCCCCCCCAACTCATGTGTGCTTGTGCTTTCTCATTCTTTCTAAAATAAATAAATAAATAATAAATATATGTACATATAAATACCGTAACAATCAGGTCAGAAAAATAAACTTATTCTCTAGAAGGCAAGAAATAACTTGAGACTGAGTTGACATTCCTTATATTCCAAGTAACAGCTTACGAACCATGTCTTATAAGTATAAAAACCATATACAAATATTTATAATATACAAACAATAACAATTAATTGTGCCAGAAAATAGCTAAATGCTTTATATAAGTTATTGAGTTTACTTCTTAAAACCTTATAAAAGGTTTAACTTCTTAAGGTAAAAACTTAAAATCTATTCTTTGAAAGTGAGGTAAGTGAATGTAGAAAATCCAAAGAATATTCCCAAGGTCACACAGTTGAAAAACAATCACATATCAGCAATGCCTAAGGCTTAACTTTAAAGAAACAGAGCCAGGAGTCAAACCCAAGTCTATATAACTTGAAAGTAAGTACTCTTAACCACTTCCACTGGATCTCACCTCAAAGTATAAGAAAAGCTGCAGCCACAGGGACTGCTATGTTCCAGGGTAGACAGGTACCCAATATCTGCTTTAAACGGTGTGAATAAAAAGAAGGAATGAATGTCTTATGTAAGGAACACCAAGCCAAAAAATCCAGAAGACAAGGTTAATTCAATGTTCTACTATTCTCTCCCCAGGTGACCATGGGCCTCAATACACAGATTTCTAAAATACAGGCTTTAGAATGGATATCTCAATATAAAATACAATGTTCACTATACAGATGCGTGTGTGCACACAAACACACACACACACAGAAATCTATTTATGGAAGGCAAAGGATAGGAATTCATTTGGCCTTTGAGCCCACATTTGTCATCTACTATGCTCCTGACTCTGCTGTGGCTATGTGGGTAACCGGTACAAACGCTACTGAAGTCTGTGTTGGGAGAAGAGACAAACAAATAAATTAGATAATTTCAGAGACTAAGTAAATATAGCAAAGACAATAAAATAGAGTAATGTCATAGAGTGCCTGTGAGGGGCTTACTCACCTGGGGTGCTCAGGAAGAGCCTTTCCAAGGAGGAAACAGTCGAATTGAGAAGAGAAAAGAAGGAGGCTTTCATGCAAAGTGATGAAGGAAGAGTATTCCGAACAAAAAGAAGAGTAAATACAAAGAGCCTCAAAGGAATGAATCTGTTATGCCCAAGAAGAAAGACAGAGGGTATCCTGAAGGTTTTGTGAACAGGAAGAATGAAGGAAGAAGGGTTCAGTGATGGAGGCCAGGACGACAACCTTTAGGATCTTGTAGACTTTGGAAGGAATTTTAATTTTAGTCTACTCTCAGTGGAAAACTTTTGTGTTTAAAGCAATGGATTGCTATAATCTGATTTAGGTTTTAGAAAAGTCCAGTTCTGCCTATTTGGTAGATTATGGGGAACAGAGAAGAAGGAATGGAAGCAGGAAGGGCAGATAAAAGTTTTTGCAGTATCTCAGGCTTAGGAAATTGATAAATGATGGTAGCTCAGACCAAAGCTGTTGAAGTGAATGTGGTGAGAATTATGTACATTCAAGATGTATTTTTAGATGGGGAGCCAATGTTTTCTGAGGGACTGGACTTGCAGTTTGAGAAAAGGAACAATACCACATACAGATTTGAAAGTCAAAGTATCATCAGTATCTAAAGAAATAAACTGAGAAAGAGACGAGGACTGGCCAATGGAGACATAAGGGCTGCAAGATGAAGGTGAGCACCAGATGTTTCCTGTTCACTGAGTCATTGGCAGCCCCCAATTATGCTACTTCTAATGAAGCCATTCCTTCTCTACATTGTTCTCTTAGAGGCAGTACGTACTTCTCACATTTCTACCCAAAACTTCTAGCTTTTTGATTTCAACTAACTGGATCATTTCCTTTAACTCAGTAGCCAGTAACCTAGAAAATCAAAACACATGATAAAAGTAGAAACTTGATAATAAATACTAATTTCTAAGCCCAAGGTCTCATAGGTAACAGAGAAGTAAAAACACAGAATTCAAAGCATGAGAGCATTTTAAAATAATAAAACACTATTATAAAGTGATAAGTACCACAAATAGACATCAATCGCCAGTGTTGTATCCATCCAGATACATGATCCTGAAAATACATTAACATCCAAAATATCCATGAACTCCACACTTGAAAAGGGACCATTTGGAGGAGTGAAGTTTGCCACCATCCCGAAGAACCACCCAAGAAGGTATCAATGCTCATTAACTGATTAAAAACAAACTTGCTAGCAGCTAAAAATGTTTCACAGCAATTTAAACCCAACCACTCACAAAACAAAGAGGAAAAAATGGCCAATAGAAAATCACAGATTGATTACCGCCAAGGGTTCCTTTCCAGCATAAAAATGCAGATAACCTGTTATCATTAAATTGCTACTGTATAGATACAAGAACTTTAATTTTAGTTAGTATTAAGTACATTGTTTTCCTACATGTACCAGTTAAATATAATGGACTTAATTTACAGAATCTTATGTCAAGAGAATTACATTTCACGAGCTTCCAAATAATATACAACTTTGTTGTAACTTGACAATAAGTAAACTCAAAGGTAGAGAAGTAATAAAAAGACAAGAAGATAATCTTTTACAATGTAAATATGGAGATTTAGTATTCTCCAGGCTATTAAATACACTGCCTTAATTCCTGTAGCTACAGGAATGATTACAAACAAATGTTGCCAAAACTAGATAACCATTGCTCATCTAAAATTTCTTGGACACATTAAAACAGGATTTCATGAAAGGATTCAGATAAAAACTGGAAAAAAAATTTTTGTAAAGATTGTGTAACTGATCCTAGGTACTGTTATTATACATCATACACATCAACAAATGTGATCATTAACACAGGTATACTAAGAAAATTGACGCTTGGCCTCACAATCTAGCAAAAGCAGAACTGTGTACAGTTCCAAGGAAGAGTCATTTGATTGGTAAGTTTTATAATGATCTTTGGGACTGAGCTACTGGAGAAGAGTTCACTGAAACAAAAGAAATATGATATCCCATTTTCCTATGTGTCTAGTAAATGGGCATGTTTATGAGTTGGAAGATCTTAGATCATCAAGATTAGAAATCTTCAAAATAATAATAGTAATAATAACTTTATAACTATAGACTTTCTAAATAATGCCAACAAATAACCAAAATGTCTTGGGGTGAATTTCAATTCTTTATATATATATATATATATATATATATATCTACATCCTGTACAGATCTTTTAAAGTCTTTTATAAAACCTATCTCTATATTCTAGAGATCGTGACATTGGCCTGAAAAGATGTATTTTTATGAAGCCATGTGAAACTTCTAAGTACTTGAAACTTTTAGTCCAATGTAGTATTCTGCAGTATTCTGCCTGAATGTGTTGAGAAGAAAGAGTCTAAGCTAGTGCTAACTTTAGACCATTTATTTTAAAACTGCTTTGTGGGTAAAAGGACTAGCTGGGTGATTTCATCTCTGGTATCCACAGCACACACAGTGCTGAAGTGACCAAACCTGTGGGGTCTAATCTGAGTAATAACTTACAGGAATAACTGAGATATGTCTCTAATGTATCCAGTCAGATAAGCCACACCTAGTAACTTCATAAAGTATTTAAAAATTAACAGACAACTTTCTTGAGATAATACTATGTGTAAGACACTGTGCTAGCTAACTTCTATAGAAAAGAGTAACTGATATTTCTTGAATTATTTCTCAAAATGTGTTAGGGCAGTATGACAGGAGCTTTAACTAAAATTATTTTACTAATCTTCACAATAACCCCAAGAGACAAGTATCAATTTTCCCTCATTTGCAAATGAGGGAGTGAAGGCTAATACACAACACAGCTAATATAAATTCAAACCCGTTCATCTCCCTCTGCTATCCTTGGGCTGCAGCGATTATGTCATTTCCCCTGCCCTCAAGGAGTTTCCAGTCACACAGAGAAGATAAGATGAACACAGGTAAGGGAGTCTCGGTAAAACAAGATAGGAAGTGATAAAAGCTTCCTTGTTTTAAAGAAGAAATTACTTCTGGATAATAAGGGTCATTTGTCTTGAAAGAGTGATTGTACTGTCACTGTGCTCTTGTAACCCTGACCCAAGAAAAGTTAAACTTGGACATGAAAAGCAAATTGTGTATCTTTAAATGATCTCACTGAGATTTACAAAGATTTCTGCGACTTTTAACCAAATGACCTATGAGTAGCCGGTTTATACATACTCTGCTATAAAATCTTTTAAAAGAACATCCACTTTTCTCCTTGATTGTCCACACAATTTAAGGGGAAAAAATGGATCAAACGAGGGCCTGATACATAGTTGAGAATTCCAGATATACAACAGAGCAATGCATTCTGATGTAGGACACACAGCACCATGAGTATGAATTCACGAAATTACAGAAACATATTGGGAATTCACCAACACGTTAGTAAATAAGTAAACAAATCCCCGCTAAAAGATCACTCTGGGCCGGGTCAAGAGGAAGACACACACCCTAGAGTCAAGTCCTTCTGAACTGCCATCCTCACACAAATGAAAGGCATCACTACTGCGTAATTACCATTTCAATTATAATCCTCACAAACAGAGCAGGTTTATTTGTGATTCGCTTTAATTAGGTAATTTTAGTTTCATTTCTTTAGTAATTGATTTGAATACAACAGAATTAATAATTGCCTCATATCTGCACACACATTTCTTTTGAAACAAGGACTATCTGACAGCACTCAGACAGATGAAGAACAAAAATATCTAGTCAATGATGCAGATATCTTGTGTTTTATTGACAATGCTTTTCACTCCTCTTTTTTTTTTTTTTACTATTATTACTGCTGTCGATTAAAAGGGATCTCACAGCATGTCCTTCCTAGAAGACTGTTTAATATAACATGTTTGTGGGATCTATTTCTCAGTTACCTGATACAAGTTTTTTTTCTTACACTCTTTTTCTCTAACAATAAAATAATAGCTACCATTCTGGTTTACTTCGACGTGCTAGTCACCATTCTGGAGACTTTATCTATATTCTTTCTAAAGCTCACCACTCCTTTGACAGGCAGATATTCGCACCCCTGTTTTATAAACTGAGATGCTGGGAGATGAAATATCTGACTAGGATTCACAGATTTGACATATGATACCAGGGCTCATTTTTATACTATAGAGGAAGGGGAAGGAGAAAATTTATTCAATTCAAATCACAAGATTTTATTTATTTATTTGACAGAGATCACAAGTAGGCAGAGGCAGACAGAGAGAGAGGAGGAAGCAGGCTCCTCGCTGAGCAGAGAGCCCAATGCAGGGCTCGATTCTAGGACCCTGGGATCATGACCTGAGCTGAAGGCAAAGGCTTTAACCCACTGAGCCATCCAGGCACCTCCAATCCTGTAATTTTTTAAAAAAAAAATGCTTATTTTTTTCTAGCAGGAAGAATAAATTCCTCAGGGACTGCTTAAATAAGTATTTAAGTTAAAGTTTTAATGAACACATTGTATGTTAGATGTGAAAGCATTTCAAATAGCATAAAGTGGGGCGCCTGGGTGGCTCAGTGGGTTAAGCCGCTGCCTTCGGCTCAGGTCATGATCTCAGGGTCCTGGGATTGAGTCCCGCATCGGGCTCTCTGCTCAGCAGGGAGTCTGCTTCCCTCTCTCTCTCTCTCTCTGCCTGCCTCTCCATCTACTTGTGATTTCTCTCTGTCAAATAAATAAATAAATAAAATCTTTAAAAAAAAAAAAAAAAAAAAAAAAAACAAATAGCATAAAGTGTCTTAAAAATAAAATATTACTGAGGCTTAAAAAATAAGCTTAAAAGCAGTTTGTTTTCTTAAGCAAGTTAAACATATACCATGATCTTGTTTTTATTATTTATGGGCTTAGCAAACCTTTCATTCAACAATAATACATGTGTAAACTTCATCTCATGTCTGATAAATTTTTAGAGCAGTATTATCACAAGGTTAATTTTAGAAGAGTGTTCCAGTGGGTAAAAGCCAACCTGGGAATTCTAAATCTCTGACAGAGTATGCTCTTAAAAAAGTCTTTTAAAACACTCAGGGCTGTGTCTTAGATACTTCAGGAGGAAAATGGAAAAACAGCAGATCAGAGAACAAAAACTGGATGCAAAACCCCATCTCATCTCCTCAATATCAAGTTCCTTCTTCACTGCCACCTCCCAAGGGGGAAAAAAAAAAAAGAAAGCAGAGAAAGTTCTTACTGTTTCTAACAGGACTACAGCTTTCCCTAACCCCCTAAACCCTTTCCCACTGAAGTGAAGTAAAAACACAGCTGAGGGACAGGAGCAAAGTTTACTGCATTGGTGATCATTCAGAAATACAACCGGGGAGCCTGGGTGGCTCAGTGGGTTAAAGCCTCTGCCTTAGGCTTGGGTCATGATCCCGGGGTCCTGGGATCGCGCTCCACATCGGGCTCTCTGCTCAGCGGGGAGCCAGCTTCCCCCTCGCTGTCCTCTGCCTGCCTCTCTGCCTGCCTCTCTGCCTGCCTGTGATCTCTGTCTGTCAAGTAAATAAATAAAATCTTAAAAAAAAGAAAAGAAATACAACCAGTTAAGGTGTCTCACACACAGTGTATTACACAATCACTTCTGCAAAAGATAAAAGGAATAGATGAGTCTGAAGTGGGACCATCAGTAATACCACTGTTTAGGACAGCAAGCAACCTATTCTCGTCCTACCAACATCCACACTGCTCGCATCGGCCCATCTCTCCAGGCGGAAACCCAAAGTTCTCCAGCCCTTCTAACAGTCCACACCCATCATCAACTCTGCCTCTCAGATATATCTGAAGAAGTAAACTTCTTTCTACTGAATCTCAGTATTTACGATTTATCTTCTACCAGAAACCATTCTCACCTCATTTCCACATCCCTCATCATTCAAACAGGTACCTATTTTTAATTAGCTTATAAATTCAGATCTTTATTCATACTTTCTGAAAGAAGAAAAAAAGGAGGGAAATATCCTATTTTTCACTTGCTCTATTCTCTCTGGTGGATATAGGAACTCTAGTGGGCTTTGTGGCTTGCCCCTCACTCCTGCATTTATCAATTTTATTTTCTTTCTTCTTGAATTAGCTCTTCTGAGTTCCCTTATACTTCACACCTCTGCTCTTCCCATTCATGTGCCTCAAGTTATTTTCTCAGGTCCTACTCCCATTAGCAATAAACCACAGTTGTCTTGCTAAAAAACGGTGTATCCTTAAAAGATTTAATGTAAACATTAGCAACACTCAGTGGAGTTTTAAGTTGATAAACATGAAAAAGAGATGAAGGCACTTTTTAAAGTAATCTTGATTATCATACACAGGGTCCAAGTTCTAACTCACTCTACTCAGATTTATTTTGGTACCATAATGCTGTGTCTCCTTACCACTGCCAGAAGTACACTGATACGTACACCGTTTACAGCATCTCCTGCTATGGAATGAATATCACTCATAAAAAAATGCAGAGTATATTACTTTATTTGGAAATTCCACTGTATTACAGCAATTAATATCTTCTATCCAGACTAAATTTAAAATAATATTCAAAGAGCCTATAGACACCATTTGTGTATGAGGATACCCCTGGCTTCAGTATGTATCATGAATACCGGAAATCCATTTTCATGACTCTATAATATCTCTGAAATTTCAAGGATAAACCCATGTGATCAGAGCTAGGACTAGCTCTTTTACAGAAAAGCTTCTGACCTTATTTCTTTGAGAAAATGTCTGACTGAATTAGGGTGTTTTGTCATTTTTTAAAATTATGCAAGTAAAAGATCCTTTGTGAAAGATCCAAATAAAACAGAACTATTTGGGATAAATGATAAGATGCCCTGTTTACCCTCCCATACTCCAAAGTGAACTCTATCAACAGTGTGATACTTCTTTCATGTCCTTATTCTTTGCATTCACGCATATGCACATATACAAGAGTGCACACAAGGACACATATGTCTTTAAAATATATATGGCACTTTCTTGTACATATAGTTGTATGAAAGCAATTTTTAGTTAAGCTTCTCTGACTTGCTGAAAAAATACTATCTCTTCAAATTTGTTACCAGCTATTGTATTCAAACTGTGAAACCAACAAAAACTATGCAAATTCATTAAAAAAATTTTATGCAAATAACCTTACTATAATAATAATTTTGTAAAAATAATTCACTTTAAATTGTGGGGGGTTTGGGGGAGAGGGGAGAGAAGGGTGTTTCTTTTTTGTTTGTTTTTGTTTCCAAAATACTGAATCCAAAAACTGTCATTAGGTCATTAATGTGTCATAGTTCAGACAGACGGTGCTGTGTAATTCATATTTTGAGAATTTAAAAACAGCACATAGAAAATACCTTTTTTTCTAGTTTTCAGTTATGTCCAAACAAAATCTATTACTGCTCTCAAATATTTTGTGAACATTCAGCACTATAATAGAATTCATTTCATATTTCAAAACACTATATTTGAATCACTGTTTTTAAAGTATTTGAATTTCAAAGCAATACCTAAAAATGACTAGGTTTTACTTGTTATAATATTATCTTTTTAAACAAGGATCTTTATGAAAATGACCATGACAAAAATTATTTCATGTAGCTGTAGAAAAAATGACAACCTCTTTAGAAGTAAACCAGAACTTCTTTAAGTTAATTCAAGGGAAGCACAGCAATGTGGCGTCTTAACACTGCAGAATGTGACCCAGCCCTGCATATAGATATCTTAGTAAGGAGAAAGTAGAGTTGACATATCCAGGTGTAATAAGAACTATAACTTCCATGATAATAAGAGAGCAATGACAAAAATGTCAAAGGTGTAGACACCCAGAATGTTAATTTATTAGAACGTGACTTTACACTGATTAATTATATGCTCCTCAAAATATCTGGAGTGCATAAGAAAAGTTAATTGAAGCATTTCATTTTGTACATGCTACTAAAATTAGTTTTAAATAAGTGATAGAGAACGGATTTCAAAATTATAAGTATGTAGAATTCAATCTGTAAACTCTAAATGTGCTATCTAAAGATGATAGTAACAAAGATGATGACGGTGACTATAAAATATTCATGGAAACACTGACATTCACTTAATTCCACTGAACATGACTGTATAGAATCAGAAAACTTAAAAGCTATTTAGAATCTCAGAAATCATCTTTTGGGGGCTAATCTGAAAATTACAAAACCTTTTTATGAGTGAGGCATGATTAAAAACAACAGATTCCCAAAGAAAATCACAAGTTAGAATTTCAGAATTATTTCAACACCTAAAAACTAAAGTTTTCAAATTTCCTCAAATAGGTTGGAAACACATTATTTAAATACATATGTGCAATATAATCATAAGTATTTCCTTAATTCAACAAATAATGACTAGGGACTGAAGAGACAGATGGGGCATGGTCATTTTCCTCAAAGATTCACATATGAAAAAAACCCCTGATTAGCCTCTTTGTAATCAATGTGTGGCCCCAAAGTAAATCTGTATGGGTAGAGGGAAGGGAGAGGGAGAGAGAGAATGTTAAGCAGGCTCCACGCCCAGTGCAGTCTAAGCTGGATTTGGGGCTCAATCTCATGATCCTGAGATCATGACCCGAGCTGAAATCAAGAGTCAGATGCTAAACCAAGTCACCTAGGCACCCCAACAAATATTAAATTCACATTCAGTAATTAAGATCACCTTCCTTATTAACTAAACTAAAATACTACAATTTTCTATAAGATCTCATTTGCTATCGTCAGACTACTTCAATGATTTCATGAAACTGATGTAGTGTTTGTTTCTCTTGACCTATAATGAGGAGCACTTCTAGATCTCCAGCTAACTTAAGGTATCTTTCTTGGGTGGCAGTGCTATTTCCCATCTTCATTTAGAACTGATTTTCAGACCACTTAAATTGCTAACCCTATCACCTATTAACATTTCTTTGAATAGAAGTTTGAATTTATGGTAATAATAGTTGGGGTATCCTTACAGGCATTATAAGGTTGCTCTTATAGGGTTAGGTTATAAAATCAACAATTAACAAATCTAAAGCAGGAATGTAAGTTAACTTACATTGGTAAGTTAACCAATGTAAAGAAAATTGGTTGTAACCTGATTATATGTATTAATGTAAGTTAAAGATGAATCTGGAGGATTTAACCAAGGACGCTGAGGAGGGGAAAATGACTTCCAGTATTCTGACTGCACGTATATTCACAGAATCTAAATCCATGTCCATCCAGGGGAGAAGGAATTAGACAAAGGACTTAACCATAATGATACCAAGGGCAATGCTATCTCTATTGTGATGCTGAGTATATTGGGCTCTCTTAGTGGGATGCCACTAAACTTTGAATTACATAACTCCTTTTGTTCAGATCCTTTGCTCACCAAGTGACTTTTGCTCATCACCCAAAATGATCTCAAGCCAAGTGGAGTGATCCAGATTCTCTATTAGTTGGTTGGGGTTTTTTGTTTGTTTTATTTTTATCAAGATATAGACATAAATTGGCCTTCTGATTTTAAACACCAATTTTGTAAACTTGTTTAATGTAGGTAGGTCAATCCTGAGATAGGGATCCACTCTAAGTGTGTGGCCAATCACGTTTCAGAACTTGCAAGGCTTATGGCCAAATCCTACATTATAAAAAAATTTTTTTTAATTTATTTGTCTAACAGAGAGAGAGAGAGAGAGATAGCACAAGCAGGGGGAGTAGCTATAGGGAGAGGGAGAAGCAGACTCCCAGCTGCTACTGTCCGTGGGATCTCAGGACATGACCTGAGCAGAAGGCAGACACTTAACGGATTAACCGACTGGCAACCCAGGAACCCCTATAAAAATTTTTCTTGGGAAATGTTATTCTGTGGGAACAGATCTTAGAAATTTATTGCATTTTTCTCTCTATATCACTGTGCATCTTCAAATTTATACACTTTTGAACACCTCTTGGCGGTAAAAGGTGAGAAGCAATCATTCATCTATAATTGATATAATTCATGGTAAGTATACCACACTTATTTGCTTCTAAATGTAATAGGATTATTGATATCGCAAGTAAAATATGGATTCATTTGGACCCTAAACACAACATCCTTCTCTACAAAAACCCTCACATATTTTTTGTGCCCCAGTATTAACAGTGCATCACACAAAGTAACTCCTTAATAAATGTTTACTGGATCAATGATTGAAAGATGAAAAATATCTCTCTAGAGAGTTCTGAATCTCCATATACAGGAAATCTCAGATGAAGTATTTCTATCATTAACATTCTCTTGGAATTCTACAGTGTCTTATGTAATCAGCACCTACATTTTTAAGATGAAGTTCTATAATAGGTATTTTGAGATAATAAATATACTAATTAGGATGTTTTTTATATCATACTATATCACACTCTTTGTAATTTTATCCCAACAGGCACAGTATTATAAGCTTAAAAAAATTAAGTAGGTACTAAATCATTTTCAAATAATATATATCATGTATATACATTTATCTTAAAATTTTCAAAAAAGCTCTGACAAAAGTATTAAGTATCTTGGCTATTAATGTGGCAGAAATGGCCAGCATGTAAATAACAAATCATTCCTTATATATCTTAAATTATGTATTTATAAAGAAATATGTATAGAATAAAGACAAATCATTATAGTAGAATCACTGGAACACATGGTATACATTAGCTTTATGATTTTTAAAAAATAAATAACCATAAAAGTTCAGATATTAAATATGCCACAAAAATTTAAAGAGAAGGGCTGGTATATTTCCTTCAAAATTCGGTAAATCAATCATATCAATCAATCCAACTTCTGAGGCATAAAAGGACTCCTATAAGCAGAGAGAGGTCACTAAAACTTATAGTCATACATTTCAATACAGAATTTTGATTTAATGGGGAAACAAGGAAAGTAAAGTCACTGATCAAATGCTGGGACTTACTTAGGGAAGAATTTTTTAGAAATACTAAACAATAGTTGGGGCACCTGGGTGGTTCAGTGGGTTAAAGCCTCTGCCTTCAGCTCAGGTCATGATCTCAGGGTCCTGGGATGGAGCCCCACATCGGGTTCTCTGCTCAGTGGGGAGCCTGCTTCCTCCTCTCTCTCTCTCTCTCTGCCTGCCTCTCTGCTTATGATCTCTCTCTGTCAAATAAATAAATTAAATCTTAAAAAAAAATTCTAAACAATTGTTAAAGACAGTAGCAAGGTAACCAAATCACAATCTACCTAGTAAAATTTCACTAATTAGGAAAATTCACACTCTAGTCTAATCTGTCCATAAACCTGATCCCTATCTTCTCCCAAATCCCATAGGTGATTCATACTTTCTGGATCCAGAATCAAACTAAAGTAAATCTTCTTCTGGAAACCTCTCCAATATTTCCTATCCTCCCTGATGGAACCTACTACCATTTTATCCAATAATCTGAGGACTGTCATCACTACTATCCAAGTCCTATCCACTTTGAGCTATGAAATATTTCCCAAATCCTTCTCTTCCTTTTTGTCCCCACTACCACTACTCTCCCAACTCCTCACTCAACCACTCCAATAGCTGTTAAAAAATACTCCTGCCTCTAGACAGGTCCCCATCCACAACTTTTTTCCCAGCCGTATAGTCAGTGTGATCCCATAATAATCAAAAGACAGAAGTCATCTGCTTTGTTAAATCCCTTGGCTTCCTTGAAAATGAAATCTAAGTTTTTCTCCTATACAAGATATTCCATTATCTTGCCCTGATTAATTGTCCAGAGTCATCTCTGGCCTCAAATCCTAGACACCAACCTCACACTCTAGAAAAACCAACCTGCTTTTATTTCACAGTGTATGTGTTATTTCCCAGCTCCCATTGTGGATGTGTCCTTTATAATGAAAAAGCCCTCCACTTCTCTCCTAAATCCTATTACTTCAATAAGTTTCAGCCCAACCAGCCTCTCTCTCTAGGAGGATTTCCTGAACTAGTACCACTGCGTCCCCATAATAATCAGAACACGAAACATACCACAGTATCATGCCCTGCTTAAATGTCTTTCAAACTAGAGCATGAACTCCTGGAGGACAGTGGACTTACTCACCTTTGGATTCACCTTGCAGTGTCTGACACATGAAAGGTAGCCTATAAATTTGCGGAATTAATCCATTAAAATGATACAGCAACATGGGAAACAGCCTGAAGTGATAATTATATATTTTAAGCTTACTTCAAATTTAAAACAAATCAATTACCCCAAAATATACAATTAACACAATCTGGCCTGCAATGTGATGAGATAGCATCAAAGAAGAATTTATGGTACTACCAGAAGCATCAAGTGAGATGAAATTTTAGATGCAGACCTTCTAAGAAAGGATTGATTATAGATATGAATAGGTTTATCTATTAAGTGAACTTTTTCTTTTACCATTCTTAATGACTGGTATCTTTGGAGCACCAAAGGTAAGCAATGATTTTCTTTTTTTTAAAAATATTTTATTTATTTGACAGACAGAGATCACAAGCAGGCAGAGAGGCAGGCAGAGAGAGAGGGGAGGAAGCAGGTTCCCTGCGGAGCAGAGAGCCCGATGCGGGGCTCAATCCCAGTACCCTGGGATCATGACCTGAGCCGAAGGCAGAGGCTTAACCCATTGAGCCACCCAGGTGCCCCAGCAATGATTTTCTTTACATACAACCAAAAACATAAAACTACACTCTGGAACACTGAAACTCTATAAAAAGAATTTCTAACATACTGGCAAATTCCACTTCTTTGTTAACCAAAATCTTCAAAGATGTTAAATAACAGAAAAGCTTTCCTTTAATTTTTACCTAAATTATTAGAAATCCCTGTCTTTGTTCCACATAATAAAAAGGAAAGACCAAAAGACCTGAATTTCAAGCAGAAATAGATTTGAAAACAAACTCTTTTTATTATGAGTCATTGATCGATGATAAAGTAACTTCACTGCTCTGAGTGACAGAGGCAGTGATTCTTTCCTGGATCTAAGCGTGCACCAGGAACCGTGCTCAGTATTTGGTGTGTATTACTTATGACTTAGCCCTATTCTACAGATGAGGAAACTGAAGCTCAGAGACATGAAATAACATGCCTAAGGTCACACAGCAAGTTGATGGCAAAGCAGGAATTCTAAGACAAGCATGTATAACTCCAATGCCCATATTTTTAACCACTTAAAATATGTTGCTCCTATGCGTCAATTTTCTGTATTATGAAGTGGAGTATGGACTCCCCGATCAATTTGGAGTCCACTTGGCGTTCTCCCTCTCCCTCTTCTCTCCCCACACTCTTGTGCCCCCCACCCTCCAAAATAAACAAATGAACAAACAAATAAAATCTTTTTAAAAAATGGAGTAACTACTTCCCTCCCAGAGCTGTTGAGGTGACTAAGTGAAGTAACATGAATGCATCTAGATAGTGCTGGATAGTGCTGGACTTCCTATACATACTCAATAAATTATGTTCCCTGTCCTTTTCTCACTCCACTGCTGATTAAACATTTATAGTAAGGAATGTATAGATCCTAAATACTCCTTACCTCTCTCAAAGCATAGATACTCTGAGTCTTGATTAATTCCAAAAGGAAAATATTACTAGATCAATAAATATATTGGACTGAAACAGATATAAAGGGAAAAATCAAAGAAAAACAACACATTCTACCTAATTTTATGACTATGGCCCTGCTATTGATCTTTCAGAACATCATTACATCAAAATTTATCAATATTTAAAGTTAGGAGAAAAGAGCACAGGACCCAGAGATCTCAATTCATTACAGCTTCAAGGAAGACTCCCAAAAGAATCTAACCAATCATGTTATATTTAAAAAAAAAAAAAAAAGTACTTCCAGTGGGGAAGACAGATTTGGACAAAGACAGAGGCAATAAGGATAACACCTCTACAGTAAGTTGCCTTGTTTGTTGAAGACAGGACTTCATTCTTACGTTGAAGTAGCCTAAAAATGCCAGGAGGGGGAAATGAGGGGCAAAGAAAAATAAAGCAATTCTGCTGTTAATTCCCTGCACATACATATTTCCTTTAGTTTAATTTTGCTTTGTTTTCCTTTTGGTTCATGACCACAGTATTTACCTTT
This sequence comes from Neogale vison, assembly GCF_020171115.1. Taxonomy (NCBI): domain Eukaryota; kingdom Metazoa; phylum Chordata; class Mammalia; order Carnivora; family Mustelidae; genus Neogale; species Neogale vison. The sequence goes on from NC_058093.1 coordinate 23,933,587, forward strand.
GATAAGTGTAAAGAAATAAAATCAAACTTTCCTCTTAATTTCCCAACAAGTAAAAACTAAATGTATGTTGGGTATACACATAAACCTAAGTACAATTCAAAGCATAGTGAATTTTTATATCAAGCCCATCTGGTGTTATATCAGGGTGTATCCCATGGAAAGGCAACCAAGGGTGACTGCCAAACTAAGCTACAGAGGACAATTCAAAAAGCTGGTGAGTCCCATAATACAAATGATATTTTAAAAAGTACAAGAGAGTATCTACTTAACAAGATTATCTGCTATCACTCCACCCTAATAATAACCCTTCTTTACTTCTGTAAGACAATTTTGTCATGGGTCAGTATTGGACATGGTGGGCACCCTGAGATAATAACATTATAGCGAGATATCAGTTAAGTGATCTAACTAACCCACAAGGTAATATCACAGTTTTATGTCCCAATCCTGACAATTCCATCCTTCTGTTAGGGGACATAAAAGGCCAACTGATCTCTTCAGACCTCCATTTCTACATAAGAAAAATGGAAATTATAATATACTTCTGCTTCACTAGGCTCTAAAAATGGAAACTTGCTAAGAAAAAAAAATGAATGTGAAGCACTCGGAAAAGAATAAACTAGATTCCCTGACCTGATTATTGGTCAGAGTCCTGTAAAACTAGAATTACTACTTCTTCCAATTCCATACATGCCACCTGGCCATCAAACTGACTGGTGAATAGTATTGACTGGAAAGTTGATCCATGTAAAAACTTTTAAAGTAATAGCAACAAAATTTGTGTCACAATGTATCTTCATCCCATTAACTATCTTCAAGGAAAATTTACTCATTGGCATTTTAAAAGTAGAAGATAAAGATTAATTATAAATTTCTGAACCTGAATTTCTTAAAATAGTAAGCAGCATGTATAGACAGAATTCTGCTGTTTGAAACCGATACTGCAGCAACAATGCAAGAACTGGAACTGAGCTAACCCAGAAACACAAGGAATCACAAAGTAAGTCTCATCCAATGGGCCAAAATACAATATGGATTATTTTTATATTGTTCTGTCTGAGTTCTCTGTCTCAGATTCTTAACTTCCAGAGTCTATTTTTAAAATCACTTAACACTGTGTATTTCCAGTAGCCATCAAGGCATATACTGTCTTCCCTGACACCGAAGATTGTCAGCAGACTCAATATGCACACTAACGATCTCAGGCAACACTGCCCATCTTCTTATCAAAGGGATCTTATTCCATAATAAAAAGTCTAAAGCTCTCCAAGAAAATTCATTCTAAAACATAGGAAGTAGTTACTGTAAAGTGTTAAGATGGGTATTACCCTTTACATTTTAAGATTTTACCTTACATGCTACATTTTAAAACCAAAAGCTGTCAGACATTGTAACATTTTTTCGTTTTTCCCCAAGTCGCCGATGCTCTTTTCCAAAGCACTGTCAAATAATGATAGCGGCTGTCATTATTTTTTATACAATAGCTGGCAGCAAGTTGTACAGACACACTTCTTCTTAGAATAGTCATCAAATAACCCAAACAAATGCCTTGGACCTTGTGGTAAAACTGACCCCTTTCCGAAAACCAAAATAAATGGGCTATCACAGGTTAGTGACACTTTACTGCCCAGAATGTTACTTTATTAAAAAAAAAAAAAAATCAAAAGTTTTACTTCTTTTATTTTTTTTTTTCTAAGCTGTTTTAAAATAACTTTCCCCCTCTTACACATACAGTCTTGCCCTTTCCTTGCTGTTCCTAGAGGCTATCTTACTCTATCATAAAGGTGTTCCCATTTACTTTTGGCTTGAATACTTTCAATCAAAATCGCAATTCTGTTTTTGGACACAACAGCCCTTCAGGAAGTATATTTGAAGATATTAAAAAAAAATTCAGAAAATAAATAAGCTATTTTCATTTGATAAAGTTCAACAATGCATTTAAATGGATTTAGGAAAACCAATCATCTCAAGACACCAGTGATTTGACAGCACACACCACCCCCCCCACGCACACACAAATTATTCCAAGTTACAGAGAAACATTTGAGTGAACCGATTTTAGGTCTCTTGTTCTAAGTAAGAGACAAGAGTCCCTCTTCACAACTATTTGCTTGAGCAATCTAAAATGCTGATATTCTCCTAGATCTGACAGAAAGGAAAAATGGGTATCTTCTCCATCTAACACCGAAGTGGGTAACCTAGATACTGTAAAGAGAGGCTACATAAAGGATGCAACAGACAGCTCTGAAGTGAGAGCCAAATGTTTCACCTGCAACTCTTCGGAAAAGAACATGAAAACGCATACAGCTTAGCCAAAAACCGTATCAACATGGAATTGCCACAGGCTAGTAAGTTTGGGGGGAAAACAAAACAAAACTCTACCAAACGTAATTTGACTGCTGTTGGTTGGGGGAGAAAAGCTCCAGTGTGAAAAGCACAGCTCTTGTTTGTTCAAACTGATCATGCCCACATTCTGCAATGTTTACTTAAAATAAATGGGTGAGCTGCTTTTTTGAAGAGTACTTGCAAAACCAGAATCAAATTCACAAGGAAAGGAGCCAATTAACAAGCATTTTCCTGCTGATATTCTAGTGGTGGCTAGGGGATGATAGCTAGAAGTCGATGATTATTCAAAGTTTCGCAAGTTTCCAAAGCCGAGAGCTAAATATTAAGCTAAGAGAAATTTTCCTACCTATCTTTACTCTTTAGGAAATGAAACAAAAATTATCAGAGAAATAAAAATCTATTCTAACAAGGAACTAATAACATTAAATGTTAAAATATAAAAATTGTACTGCCTACACTGAAGCAGTAGTATAACTTTTGTCAAATTATAGCCAACTAGCCAAAAAATAAATTAATGCTACAAGATCCATTATAAGAGATTAACACTATAATGTAATATACATTCAGTCACTCACTATTAATTTTTCTTTCTATGTGATAAAGGAATTTTAACAACTTCCAGAATGAAATCTCCTAGGAAATACTTCCCATTAATAAAAAGAAAACTTTTATATAAGTAAATTCATATAGTTCAAGCAAAACGTCAAGTCAATAGCTAGAATCACTTAACATTAATGAACTACAAAATGTATTCAATAATACTTTATATACTTCTGCTTATACTTCAGAAGTCCTTACTATTTACAAAGCTAGTAGCTTTAGAATAAGCTCAAGTTTTGAGAACTATTAAGAGGGAAATGGAAAGAAAATGTGTTCTTTCTGGGTAATCAGAATTACTTGAGAATATGTTCATAGTTTAGCAGCTGATTCAGTTTCCTTTAGTTTTTCAACCTTTGTTTAAAAAAAAAGGAAAGAAACTGCCTTTCCTTCACAGATCACCCAAAGAGAAAACTTTTAAATTAAGTTATATTTACAGAGAAGTCAGATGTCCTTTCTAGACAAGAATCTAACACATACAAAAGTGTAAGGGAAACACAAGATTTCAAATTATGTTTGAAGAGGAGTAACAGACCATTTGCACTTAATAACTAAACATTATAATTAAGAGAAAACCAACCAAAATCTTAATGAAGTACTTTGTCTTCTGTCACGGACAGCATACAAGTTGCTCTTTTATTACACAAAAACAATGTTTACTATATCAATGAATGACTCTTTCTCAAAAATAGTAGCCCAAACTTGTCTATTCCTGCAAGTTAAAAACATCCTTCCTAATTTACACAGCTCTTCTCTGGACAGTCTAAAACAAAACGCTTTCACTTTGTTAAAGAAATGGATTTACATCAGGTCCATAAATTTTCAATTACACTTCACTTCCAATGCTTTGGAGGAGAAATTTGCACATAGTTTAAAAAAAAAAAAAAGTAACACTGCAACTCTACCACTGATGGATTAGCTTTCTACCAAGGCAATATAAAATTAATTCTTTTTTTTCTTTTTCCTCTGAA